>NC_091439.1:65732677-66940799 GCF_964237555.1 Oryctolagus cuniculus
CCATATGAGAGACCTGGATTGCATACTGGGTTTCTGGCTTCAGCATTGCCCCAGCCCCAGTTGTTGCAGGCATTTGGAATGTGAACCAGGGATGAAAGATCTCTCTCTCTCTCTCTCTTTCAAAAAATTTAATTAAAATAAGTAAAAGAATTTTAAACAGAAAAAAATCTCAAATAAATAAATAACATTACATATTAAGGAACTAGTAAAAGCAGATCAAACTAAGTCCAAAGTTAATAGAAGGAAGTAAATAATAAAGATCATAGCAGAAATAAACAAAATAGATGATTCACCATCTTAACAGCATGGAGGACAAAACCCATATGATCATATCCATAGATGCTGAAAAAGCATTTGACAAAATTCTACATCCTTTGTGATAGTCTTAACAAATCAGACATAGAAGGAATGTTCCTCAACACAATAATTCCATATATAATAAATCACAGTTAACATCATACTCAACAGTTAAAGGTTGAAAGTTTCACTATAAAATTGGAAAAAATATAAGGATGCCCACTTTCACCACTTATGCTCAACATGATACTAGAAGTCCTATACAGAGAATGAGGTACAAAAAAGGCAACCAAATAGAAAATGAGGGGCCAGCGCTGTGGCATAGTGCCAGCATCCCATAAGGGAGCTGGTTCTAGTCCCGGCTGCTCACTTCCTACCCAGCTCTCTGTTACGGCCTGCGAAAGAAGTACTAGATGGCCCAAGCCCTTGGGCCCCTGCATCTGCATGGGGGACCCAGAAGAAGCTCCTGGCTCCTGGCTTCAGATCGGTACAGCTCTGGCCATTGCGGCCATCAGGGGAGTGAACCAGCAGCTGGAGGACCTCTCTCTCTCTCTGCCTCTGCGTTAATTACATAAATCTTAAAAAAAAATAAATAAAAGGAACAAGTAAAATTGTCTCTCTGCTTTCTGACAACTTGATCTTATATACAGAATACCCTAAAGACACAATCAAACAATTGTTAGAGCTGATAAACACATTCAGCACAGTTGTAGAATACAAAATCAATTAATAAAAATCAGCAGAATTTCTTACCATCAAATTAATAAGCTTTTATCTTTAAACACCAAAATAAATTTACCTTTTAATTCAATTTTTCATGACATTTTGGAAGTGCTCCTGTACTACAAAGCCATAGTAATCAAAGCAATAAAATAGATACATTGACCAATAGAATAGGATACAGAGCCCAGAAATAGACCTGTGCACTTACGATCATTTAATTTTGCACGAAGGTGCCTAGGCCACAATGGGGGAAAGGCAGACTCTTCAATAAGTTGTGATGGGAAACTGGATATCCAGAAGAAGAAGGATAAAAATGAACCTTTATCCACCCTTATGGAAGAACCAATTCAAAGTGTATTAAATATTAAATATCAGACCTGAAACTAAAACTACCAGAAGAAAACAAAAGGGAAAGCTCTATGCCATTGGTATGGGCAGACATTTCTTGGATAGGACTCCAAAAACATAGGCAATGAAAACAAAGGATAGACAAATGGGGTTGCATGAAACTAAAATCTTCTTCATGGCAAAGGAAATAATTGAGTGAAGAGACAACCCACAACCTGAGAGAGAATATTTGCCAATCAGACATAGAATAAGGGGCCAATGTCTAAAATATAAACAACTCAAATAACAAAAACAAAAAAATCCAAAATAATCCAATTTAAAAATGGGCAAAGGACCTGAACAGACATTTCTAAAAGAAAACACACAAATTCAACAAATATTTGAAAAAAACTCCACATCTTTAATCATTAGAGAAATGCAAATTACACTTGTTAGTCTACTCAAAAAGATAAAAGATAACAATGATGGGTGAGGATGTGGAAGAAAGAGGACTCTGGTGCACTGTTGGTGGCATTATAAATTAGTATAGCCATTTCAGAAAGAAATATGGAGGCTGCTCAGAAAAGTAAAAACAGAACAGACATACAGTCCAGCAATCCCACTTCTGGATAAGCTTGTATACCGAAAAGAAATGAAATCACATTGTCAAACAGATATCTGCACTCCCATGTAACTGCAAAACTATTCACAAGAGCCAAGCCAAGGTTTTTAAAATGTGACATATATACACAGTGGAATACCATTTAATCTTTGAAAAGAAGGATATTTTGTTACTTGTGATAACATGGACAAACCTAGAATATGTTATGCTAAGTAAAATAAGTCAGGCATAGAATGATAAATACTACACAATCTCACATTATGGAATCTTAAAAAGTTGAACTCAAGAAGTATAGCAGTTGTAGCAGAATAGCAGTTACCATAGGTTTGGATAGAGCTGGGGGTGGGAGGGGACACAGGGAAAGGGGAGGCAGTCAATGGGTACAAATTTCAGTTAACAGAAATAGGTTCTGATGATCTATTATATAATATGGTGACTTTAGTTAGTAATAATGTATTGTATGTTTAAAAATATCTAAAAGAGCAGATCATAAAGTGTCACCACAAGAATCACTAAGTATTTGAGGTGGTAGATATGTTAATTAGCTTGATTTGCTCATTGCACAGTATATACATATATCAAAACTTCACAGTGTACCTTATAAATATATGTAATTATTATTTGAAATGAAAAATAATACAAAAAAGATGAATATGTCATAGGCACTCAATAAATTGGTAGGGAGTTTAAAAGACTATTCACTCTTTATCAAGTATGTATTGAACATTATCTATTTTAAGCAGTTGGTGTTCAACAAAACAAGATCCATTTCTGCATGGAGTTTATACTCTAGTGGGAGACAGAAAGAAATCATGAACAACCAATTTGTGAGTTATGTTAGCAATAATTGCTATGCAAATAGGAAAGTAGAGTGAGGGGATTAGGCAAGCCAATAGAGGGCAGCAGGGTCAGTATTAAACAGGATGATCTGCAACAGTGGAGTACATGAGACTGGATTTGCACTTACTTGGAGTTTGCAGCCTTCGTTCTGACACAGCTTCCTGACGAGGGCTCCAATGATGATCATAACAGTTTCTCTGATGTCATTGCTCCCAAAGGAACCTTTGAACGTCCTCTATTACGCAAACAGGAATAAAACAGATTACAATGACATTAAAAAAATTTCCAAGGGACACTTTTAGTTAAGGAGTAAGTATACCATACCTGAGGAAAATGTTTTTATGTTATTAGATTGTAAACTCGGAATTTTGCTTTTGAGACACTTGCAAATTCACAATCCAGCTTTTAATGAAGTTAATAGAATGACACCTTCCCAGGCAGTCTCAGCCTGATTCCTTAAACTCCCTAATGGTTTAACAGATTAAATTCATTGAGCCAGTGAGCCAAAATAAAGTTCATAAATTTTCATTTATGGGTGAAAAAATGACTTTATTGCTTTTATCAAATTCTCAAACAGGCCCATTTTCTCCTAGATCATAAGTGGGTAAGTACACTTTTAAAAAAAATCTTGAACCCAAGAGAAGTCCAGTTTTTGTTTCTAATCTAAATGCTTTAATATTGGAAGAACTGTATCTCTTTAATATATGTGTAATAAAAACACAAAGATTTGGCCAGCGCTGTGGCTCAGTAGGCTAATCCTCCGCCTGCGGCGCCGGCACCCTGGGTTCTAGTCCCGGTCGGGGTGCCGGATTCTGTCACGGTTACCCCTCTTCCAGGCCAGCTCTCTGCTGTGGCCCAGGAAGGCAGTGGAGGATGGCCCAAGTGCTTGGGCCCTGCACCTGCATGGGAGACCAGGAGGAAGCACCTGGCTCCTGGCTTTGGATCAGCGCAGCACGCCGGCCGTTTGGGGGGTGAACCAACGGAAGGAAGACCTTTCTCTCACTGTCTAACTCTGCCTGTCAAAAAATAAAAAATAAAAAAAAACACAAAGATTTTTAAATTCAAGATAAATCTTTTAAAATTAATTATTGAAGCATAATCCACACTTCTATTTGAAATTTTGTCCTGAATCACATGGTATGTCCAGTGAATATCATCTAAAAATTTTCATACAGTTTACGCTATTTAATTGCATCAACTAAGAATTGCAGACAATAAGTGAAATAATTTACAGTACAATTAATGACTAATGGATAGAAATTAGTACAATAGGGTTTTAACATAAATATTCAGAAGGTTCTGGTTTGTTGCTTTCATGCTGATGTAAGTAGGTTTTAACAACTGCTTACAATCTGAAGAATTTTGTTAGCTGAGAGCATCTATTTTTCATTTGTTCTTGGACTTACAATGAGGGTTCGCAGGAGTTCTTCATTGGGATGGGAGGCAAATCCACAGGCATAAAGAAACCTCTCCTGGAGGATAATGCTGCTATCACTTTTGAAATCCAGAAAGTCCAAAATGGCGTCCAGTGAGTCTGGGGTCTGGGCAGAGGTCACAGCATCCACCAGCTGTGGTCTGTAAAGAAGGTATAGTTATGGGGCCGGCACTGTGGCACAGTGTGTTAAAGCCCTGGCATACATGCTGGTATCCCATACGGGTGCTGCTTCAAGTCTGGATGCTCCACTTTCAATCCAGCTCCCTGCTAATGTGTTTGGGAAAGCAGTGGAGGATGGCCCAAGTGCTTGTGCCCCTGTACACATGTGGGAGGCCCAGAAAAAGCTCCTGGCTCCTGGTTTTGGATCAGCTCATCTCTAACCATTGTGGCCATTTAGGGAGTGAACCAGCGGATAGAAGACTTCACTCTGTCTCTACCTCTCTCTGTAACTCTTTCAAATAAATAAAATATATCTTAAAAAAAAAAAAAAAAGGAAGGCATAGTCATGGGTATCAACATCTAAGATGCTCAAGGAATTATAAAAATCTGACATCCATATATTCTCCATTGGTCTCAGTTTCCTAAGAAGTGATCTTTTTATGTGAACAAACAAAATAAATAAGATTTTTCTAAAGAACCCCCAATTATATCTACATCTCTCTCACATTCAAACAAGGTATGTCAGAATATATAACTAACTTCACAGTATTAACCTGAGCCAAATATAACTTGGATATTTGTCAATAAAGCCATATAAATAAAATTATAAATAAAGTAAAAATTCTTTTTTGTATGAGTAATACATAAGAGCTATGATCCCGGCCGGCGCCGCGGCTCAATAGGCTAGTCCTCTGCCTGCGGCGCCGGCACACCAGGTTCTAGTCCCAGTCGGGGCGCCAGATTCTGTCCCAGTTGTCCCTCTTCCAGGCTAGCTCTCTGCTGTGGCCCAGGAGTGCAGTGGAGGATGGCCCAGGTCCTTGGGCCCTGCACCCGCATGGGAGACCAGGAGAAGCACCTGGCTCCTGGCTTCGGATCAGTGCGATGGGCTGGCTGCAGCGTGCAGGCCGCGGCGGCCATTGGAGGGTGAACCAACGGCAAAGGAAGACCTTTCTCTCTGTCTCTCTCTCTTACTGTCCACTCTGCCTGTCAAAAAAAAAAAAAAAAAAAAAGCTATGATCCCAAATGTTGATTCTCTTTCTCTACATAACTTTGCAAAAACGTAGATTTCTGAAATGCTTAACAAGAGTACTGTTATGTGATGTAAATATGGGAAATTCTTTTTATTTTAACTTATACCCAAGGAAGAAGTTATTTTCCCCCTCTTTAAAAAAATTTAAAAAGACTGAGGCCATCATGTGGCATAGCTGGTTAAGCTGCCATCTGCAACGCCAGCATCCCATATGGGTGCTGATTTGCTACCTGGCTGCTCCACTTCTGATCCTGCTCATTGCTAATGCACCTGGAAAGCAATGGAACATGGCCCAAATCCTTGGGCTCCTGATCCCACACAGCATACCCAGAGAAAGCACTTGGCTCCTTGCTTCAGACAGGCCCAGTTCCAGCCACTGCAGCCATTTGGGGAATGAATCAGCAGATGGAAGATCTCTCTCTCTCTGTAACTCTGCCTTTCAAATAAATAAATCGCTCTTAAAACCAAAGTAAAAAAACAAACAAACAAACAAAAAAAAAAAAACAAAACTGAAAAGCCCATGTTAAGGGTCTGTGTTCATCAAGAATGAATACATGTAAGCAGAATGGGATTCCTACAGAAAAATTCTGGGTACAGATTCCAGTTCTCAAAAATCTTTGCTTGGTGTAGTTTATGATGGTAAAACTTCTGACACTAGTTGTCACACTAATGAACATATGTTTGTGAATATATACCACATCCATATAAACACACTAGCAAAGTACCCTATACTATTTTGTAACACTACCCTATACTATTTTTTCTTTTTAAGATTAGATTATTTGCTTTATTGGTACACAATAATTGTACATTTTTATTTGTTTTGATGGCAGAGTGACAGAGAGAGGGAAAAATGGAGTGAGATTTTCTATTTGCTGGTTCACTCCCCCAAATGGCTGCAATGGCCAAGACTGGGCCAGGGCAAAGCCGAAGCCTGAAACTCAATGTGGGTCTCACATATTTACGGCAGGGGCCCAAGTACTGGGGTCATCTTCTGCTGCTTTTCCATGTGCATAACCATAACTAGGGACTTGGATTAGAAGCAGAGCAGCTGGGACTTGATATGGGTGCTGGTGTCACTGGTGGTAGCTTAACCTGCTGTGCCATAGCCTGGGCCTCTGTAATATATGCTTTTAAGAAATTATATGTTGTACAATATCATTCTGATCCTAATGAAATCCTAGTGAATGAAGCACGGACAGAGAGCCATAATACTATTATCTTTTGTACAACACATGGAAATCTTAGGTATACAATCTCCCTAATTTCTTCTTCTGTAAATGGAGCTAAAATATTATTTATCTCAGGATTATTGGAAGGATTAGATTACAAAACCTATATAAAACACTTAAAAGAGTGCTTGACATATAGTGATTAATAAATATAACCCTTAATAATACTATTACCTGATTTAATCCATTGAACATTTTTGTCTATTTATTTATTTATTTTTAAATTTATATGACAGGTAGAGTTTACAGACAGTGAGACAGACACAGAGAGAAAGGTCTTGCTTCCGTTGGTTCACTTTCCAAATGGCCACAACAGCCACAGCTACACCGATCCGAAGCCAGGAGCCAGGAGTTTCTTCCTGATCTCCCATGTGGGTGCAGAGGTCCAAGGACTTGAGCCATCTTCTACTGCTATCCCAGGCCATAGCAGAGAGCTGGACTGGAAGAGGAGCAACTGGGACTGGAACCCAGTGCCCATATGGGATGCCGATGCCGTAGGCGGAGGATTAACCTAGTGTACCACAGCGCCAGCACCATTTTTGTTAGTTTAAGATTAATATTTTCCCTTACATACAAAGAAATAGACTCAGAAATAATGAATCATTTGTTCAGGATCACATAGTGAGTAAATGGTGCAGCTGGGATTAGAATTAGGTGTTTCTGACTCTGGTGTCTATGGTCTTTTAATTACACTGCTGTTTCCCAATGTTTTCCATGAAATACCTGTCCAATGAAATGCTTTAAGAAAAGGGATTTTCTGCTAATACACACAGGAAGGAAGTCAAGGAAGGCCCAAATGCTTGGGCCCTTGCCACTCATGCAGGAGACCTGGAGTTCTAGGCTCCTGGCATAGACCTGGCTCAGCCTTGGCTGTTGTGGTCATTTGGGCACTGAACCAGCAGATGAAAGGTATCTCTCTCTCTCTCTCTCTCTCTCTCTCTCTTTCTCTCTCTCTCTTTCTTTCTTCTTTACAAATAAATAAGTAAATCTTTTTTGTAAAAAAAAATGACAAGGTATTTTCAAGGTCATGTAAATTAAGAAAATATTTGAAAAATTTTTAAAGACTATTATCAGATTAAGGACACTAAAAATTCCTGCAACAAAGAAAATATTTGAATTGGTTTGATCCAGTATTTTCCAACCTCAGTTGCTCACAGCATCTTTTCCTCTTGGTGTACCTGTTAATATCCTGTGAATTACAGGATACACAATACAGACACTTTGGGAAATGCTATGTTCCACTACCATGCCTTTCATTACCCTACAATAAACAAAAGGAATTGGTAGCCCTATTGTAAATATGTTCAAAGTGATTCTTAGAAAGGCTAAATAAAAACAAGTTGCTTAAAGATTATATATTGTTATATACTGAAGGTCATAATTTAGGACTATACCTTTTTATTTTAATCCATTCTAGACTCCTTTCTATTATACTATACTACATATGATATAGTAAAATACAAGGGATCTTCAAATGCATTTTATGAAAAAACTTTCAAATTTTTTACACAAAATAAACATTGCTCTATTTTTTCACAAACTACTTGAATGCCAAATATATTGTATAAACAGTCTTATTTAAAAGATACACTGTATGGTTGCATAAATTATTGTCATCTTTAAGACTTTTAGGAATCCAGATAAGGGTACAGTTTACTGTAATCTCTATTTTAAATTAATATATAATTTTTGCATTTTTCTTTTCTGCATTTTTGGCTTTGATATTAAGACAAGTCGCTTTATCAATATATTTGAAAGCTCTGTGATTAAAACAGAGGCCCCTTGTTTATAATTTTTGCACATCTTTCAACTTTCGGTTTAAATTTTTCTTTTCTTTTCTTTTCTTTTTTTTTTTTGACAGGCAGAGTGGACAGTGAGAGAGAGAGACAGAGAGAAAGGTCTTCCTTTGCCGTTGGTTCACCCTCCAATGGCCGCTGCGGCTGGCGCGCTGCAGCCAGTGCATCGTGCTGATCCGAAGCCAGGAGCCAGGTGCTTCTCCTGGTCTCCCATGCGGGTGCAGGGCCCAAGGACTTGGGCCATCCTCCACTGCACTCCCAGGCCATAGCAGAGAGCTGGCCTGGAAGAGGGGCAACTGGGACAGAATCTGGCGCCCCGACTGGGACTAGAACCTGGTGTGTCGGCGCCTCAAGGCGGAGGATTAGCCTATTGAGCCACGCGCCGGCCTAAATATTTATTTTTCAAGACAGCGATCAATTTGTGGTTACCCATATGGAATTCTACCAATATTTTAATGCTTTAAGTCCAGTTAATAAGAAATACAATCAAGAATAAATAGACTTTTCAGAGAAAAAAAAACTACATTCTCCGCTTCTAGGGGAACTGAGTCCTTTAAACTCAGTGACTGCTGTTACTCCTGTGTGTTCCTCTTGGCTAGTTTCCACTTGTGAGTATATCAATGGATAGTTTCCACCGTTGGATTCAGGAAAGCTTTTCCTTTATCATTAACTAGGATAATTGGTACTAACTGTGTATTTACAAACAAATTCTGTATTATAAACCAAAAGCAATGTATTTACAAAGTGAATTTGAGAACTGAATCAAGTGCCTTCATTACACATGATAATGAATCAGAGTTACATCAAATATGAGATAATGCATCCATTCCCTTTTTCCAGATTCTTTAGGCTAGTTACCTCCATTCTCAAATGTCTACGTAAACATTTCTTCAGTTGGATCATTAATAAAGTCACATTATTCAATTGAAGAAGTCAAAACTGTTTGTTGCTTTAATCAACTCTGAAATCTTTTCAAGTGTAAATGAATAGGCTGGGATCACAATTTCAAAAACAGTGAGGTAGCACACACATCAGGGTGTCACAATGAAGCCCTGGCCTCACCTCCCTGGATGCCATCCACAAAAGGAATGTTCATTGTGAGTCACTGTTGAACCTTGTTACCGCACACTTGGTAAAGGGAGCATTAAGCTGTTGCATGTGGCATAACCGCTTGATGAAAATGCAGAACAACATATAGATGAACTGGAAGTGGGACAGTTAGTTTCAAAGGGGGGTCTTTCTTGCTTCTAACAACCCAAAACTGTTTTCCTGAAAGACAATCCCACACAGTTCGAGAAACTTACAATACTTCCTTCTTTTCGGCCTTTAGGATTTGGAGGATCTCTTCTTTCTTCGCAGTCCTGAGGTGCTGAATGAAGGCCAGGAAGTGACTGACAGACTCGGCTTTGGAGAGGCTGTCGGGCTGCAGGTGGCTCCTGATGGACTGCCAGTGCTCTGAGAGCTGCAAAACACGGCTGCAGGCTCAAACTCCAGTCATCATTCTGCACACCTACATTCATAAAGGGTGTTCTCCCCAGAAGGCAAATTTTCCTTGCATGTGATAAGCAAAAGAAACTTCCATATCTTACCTCAATATACAGGATCACTCCCTGCCCACATCACACCCCCATGACTCCCAGTGGCAAATATAGAACCCTGTCAACCCTACGCACAAGTCATCTGTAGGAGGACTGCTTTAGTCCATTAGTGTTTAGCTTGAAGGAACACAGGCAATGATTAATTGGTTTCTGGGAGTAGATCATCCCATGGCTACACCGAAAGGATGACATCTGAGGACAAGATTTGACTAACCGTAGTGAAAAGTGTGCAGAATTTTAATTAACAGCAGGATATTTCAGAGGAGAAAAAAATCAGAACTTCCACAGAATTGAATCAGCTTTGTAATTTAACTGCACTGCACTGAAAATCAATCTGTGCAGTAGTTTGAGCTCCTTATTCTATCTCTTACTTTGTTTGTATGAAATTCAATGTTTTTCTGTTCCTGAGGTCTGAATTGCTCATTGCTTCTATGAAGCAGAATGGCATTTAGATAAAAGGAATTCCTACATACACTACTATTAGTCAATTGTAGTTTTAAAAGTAGTAAATAATTATAGTTGTAATTAATGACATCTTTTGGCTCTGGAAGAAGCTAAAGAACTTCGTCTTCGCATCAATACTCAGAACACTGAGAATGCAACATATTACCCCTGAGACAAATTACGATCAAGTGACAGAACTTTCAAGAATCAGATCCATTTTCTTGACTCTGCACTTCCCCAAATTCATTAGGCTCTTTTCCTCCCCTGAATCCTAGGCATAACTTTTAGAAGGCTGCCCTAAATCATAACTTTTTTTTTCCAGTAAGTGTTGTGTTAACACATCATTCAGGTACATATTGCTTGGCTACTGTCATCATAACTCAGTGGTGACTGGTAGTTCTTTAGAAACTCTTCATAGAATTCATTGATCCTGCTATTGAGAATAAAAGGCAAACAGAGTTTTAAGCCATGATTAATCCCACATTTGTTCAAACTTACAGAAAGGCATCCTTTACACTCGCTCTGGAAGACCTGACCCACAATGGGAATGGCTGTATACTTTGAATCAACAGCTTTAATTACAGCCTCAACCTTCTTGCCAGGCCTCAGTCTTGGGCCTGCTTCAGTGGTCTTCAGCTCTAATTTCTGCCTGCATAACACCAAAAAAACATAGCACATTATAAACATTCTTTTGAGTGAAAAGGATACTAATTGCTATTATTTTGGCAATAAGATTATTCCAGTTGGATACAGCCATGTCTTTCAAACTCAAATATCTGCAGATGTAACTGAAACCCCAAGATAATCACCAAGGTTTTCTGGGAGCAGAAATTTTATTCAAAGATTTGAAATTTAAGTCTGTATTCTCTTAGAGAAAATAAAGGGAGAATAAGAGAATACAGGGAGATCAAGAGAATACAGGAGAGAAGCTTTGCCTGGAAGCTGAACATGGTATGTGATGTCAGTTCTTTTGAATTTAGCCTAACTTTCTAAAAGTGATTTTTCAGTCCCTTGCATGTTATTTATTAGACAAGATAATTAAGAAAGCTTATCTTCCAAAAGTGATATTAACAATATTTTTGTCTGCCATGCTCTTCCAATCCCTGTGTCTCTGCCATCAAAAGTAGGTTCTCTATCCTTCTCCTTGAACCTGGGTAGGACCCTGATTGTCCCAGCTAACAGAGGACAGTAGGGAGTGATGCTCTGTGGCTTCTAGAGCTATTTTATAAAAGGAATTCATTCTTCGTGTGGCATGCTATCTGTATATATGCCTTTGGGACATTGAGCTGCCATGGAAGAGGTACAGCCACTTGAAACTGTCATGCTGAGGGACTCATGGAGATACAGAGTTACATGAGGAGCCTCGGCTGTTTGAGTCTTCTCAGACCATGCACCAGATATGAGGGAGCAACATTAAGACAACTGCAGCTCCAGCCAATGAGGCCTGTAGCTGCAGAGCAGACCCTGAGTGCGGCATGCCTAGCTAGGTCAAGCCAAGCTCCCAATTACAAGAGAGAATAATACAATGATTTTTGCTTTTTTAAAATACTGCTAAGTTTGGGTTGCTTTGTTATATAGAAATGGAAATCTGATAGACTTGAAAAGTGATTTAAATTTATTTTATATGAAAACAATATAGATATAATATGAAGTTAGGATGCAAAATGTTGCTTCAGATATGGCTTCCACACAATTTTTTAAAGCATTTGTAGTTTGAGGCACTTCTCCCAATATTTTGCATTACGACTGTTTCCAAGAAATTTTTAAAATTATTTATTTATTTGAAAGGCAGAGACAGAGGGAGACAGAGCAAGAGCGAGAGATCTCCCATCTATTAGTTCGCTCCCCAAATGCCTGCAACAGCCAAGCCTGGGCCAGACTGAAGCTAGCAAACAGGAACTCAATCTGGGCCTCCCCTATGGGTGGCAGGCACCTGTGTACTTGAGCCATCACTGCTGCCCCCCAGAGTGTGCATCAGCAGGAAACTGGAATCAGGAGCAGAGCCAGGACTTGAACCCAGGCCCTCTGGTGTGGAATACAGGTAGCTCAAGAAACAGCTTAACCACTACAGCAGATACCGCCCCGCAGAGGGAATTTCTGAGGTATAGTGCATATAATTTAAAAAAACTATTCTTTTACAAATAAAAACCTAAAAATAACACAAACTCTTATATTTGAAATTCCAGGTAATCCAGATAGAAATATTTTGATCAGAAAAAAAAAGTTCTAAAATAGATAAAACAGACTTTAATACTAAAATGTTATAAATCTTATCACAAATTCTGTTACATCTCCTTGCTACTTTTATGATTTTTAACAATAATTTTTTAAAATTCTCAAGGAGAGAAAATATGAATGCCACCACATTTTAGCCTTAATATTGAAAACATCTGAAAGTGAAATTAGAAAATGAATGTGAATGGATCAAGTAGTTTGTCTTTTTAAAATTTAAATTCTATTCAATGAATAATTCATTTTTAATGAAATGCTATTTTAAAAACAGTATATATATATATGAAATATACTACTGTAGATAAAGTGAAAAGTTAAAAAGTGAACAAGATTTTAATTACTGTTTTCAAGGAGCTAACAAAGTGAGATAGCACTACACACACACATATACATACACCTATTTACAAAGTACAATAATATGTCAAAGAATAATAAAGAAAATAAAAATTTCAGCATTATCTTACTTTGACACTATTTTCCCTGTAATTGTTGGTAGGAAATTCAGTCGAAAAGCATGTGTCTCTTCTGCAAGCACAGCTGTGACAAAGCTGTCTTCTATCTTATACGTACTGACAGATGTGGCTTTCGAACTGACACCCAAGACCTAAATAAAGAAACGTCTCTCTTTGTAACAAGGAATCACCATTTTAATCTTCAAACCAAGGCAAATATAAAACTATTTTTTAATCTCCAAAAGAGTTCATCTTTCACCCTTCCTCCATTACCCACATCTACAACCTACTTAAATAAGTCTATTCATTAAATACGTATATACGTTGGGACCAGTGCTATGGCACAGAGGGTAAAGCTGCCACCTGCAGTGCTGGCATCCCACATGGGTGCCGGTTCAAGTCCCCGGTTGCTCCTCTTCCAATCTAGCTCTCTGCTATGGCCTGGGAAAGCAGTAGAAGATGGCCCAAGTGCTTGGGACCCTGCACCCACATGGGAGATCCAGAAGAAGCTCCTGGCTCCTGGCTCTAGATCGGCCCAGCTCAGGTTTTTGTGGCCATTTGGGGAGTTAACCAGCAGATGGAAGACCTTTCTGTCTCTCTCTCTGCCTTTCTGTAACTACCTTTCAAATAAATAGATAAATCTTTGAAAAATATATAAATATATATATATTGAAACCATAACCCAAATTAAACATTATAAAAGTCTCCCAATTATATCATTACTTTGTTTTTCTATTATTTTAAATTAATCTCCACAAGATGAAATAATTTGAATATGTCAAAGAAAGTGATATTGATCATACCTGATTGGGAGTTGAAAATCCAGATCTTGCTATTTTGCATGAATCCAAAGCCTTAATTTTGATCACACTGTCTTGACTAGCCTGGTAAGTCACTTTACAGTTCCCAGAGATATCTACCTAAAAAGAAAAGCAAGAACATAGCACTTGGGATCCTGTATGAACCATATGAATTCCAATGGGAAGTGCTTTACAATTTGAAGTAATGTGTCACTGGGGAATTTTTTTTTTATAGGATGACAAGATAAAAAAAGACAGGAAGTACTCAAAGTTTCCTATAGAGTGTTGACTCTTTTCCATCTTCTTTAAACGACTCTTACTAGCACCTTCTCATTGTCCCAGGAAGAACTTCTCTCAGTGTCCGATAGGAGAGGCCAGTGCTATGGCAGAGCAGGTAAAGCTGCCAACTAAAGCACGGGCCTCCCATATGTGCACGGGTTCTGGTTTGCAACTCGGCTGCTTCACTTCCAATCCAGCTCCCTGCTAATGCACCTGGGAAAGCAGCTGAAAATGGCCCAAGTTCTTGCTCCTCTGTACCCACATGGGAGACCCTGATGAAACTCCTGGCTCCTGGCTTCGGCCTGGCCCAGTCCTGACTGTTATGGCCATTTGGGGAGTGAATCAGCAGAAGTAAAATCAGGGGAATAGAGTGGTACTTCTAGACACTGGCAATACATCCAAAAAGACTGCTAAAATACAGATGCTTAGGTCTTTCCCAACCCACTGAATCAGAATCTCTGGGGTGAATCCAGGTTAACTGTTTGTTTTTAAGATACACCCTGCCATAGTGGTGTACAGCAATATCTTGGAACCAATGGAATGACCTCAGAGGCTTTCTGAATATCTAATATTTACTTATTCTATAAGTCCCCTTAGTATAATTCATTCTAATCCCTTTACTCTGTATTTAAGTAATAAAACATTCAGCTAAATGGCATAAATGAGACTTGTTCAATAAATCCCCTCTCCCTTTTTCTGAGCAATACCATGCTTGTAACTCTGCTACTGAATGTGTACAACTAGAAACCCTAAAAAAAACCTATGGCAAAATTATTGACAAATAATATGCTTGACCCTTATAAAATTAATAAATACCTCATTGCTGGTTCCAGAACTTAATTGCATCTGAAATAGGCTAGCCAATCCTCTTTTCAGATTTTGAATGGCCACTGGCTCATTTTGATATGAGTAGAACTCTTTGACCTAACAGAAAAAAAAGGACAAACACCAATAAAACAAAAATGCATCATTTATCAGTTCTATTTAAATAAGTGGCAGGAAAGGTCAGATTCTCACCCCTATTAAATCTGGGAGAAATAGATCTGTTACTCCAAAGCTGTGACTTCTTTTTTGTGAAAAGAAGCTATTTAAATTTCTAAGAAGCTAGATTATCAGGATATGAAATTTAGGGAGGCCAATAATGAAGGTTCTGAACACGATGGACATTACCCAGGGAAGGAAAGAATGCTGGAATAAGCTGGGACTTCTGTGAAAACAAAGATGACCCAAGGAAGAAAAATCAGGAACACTGTGTTTGAATATGGTCATGGTCATCAAGTTCTCTACTTGTAACCTGCTTGAAACAAACACTAACCAAGTTTTAAAATAACAGCAAAAATGGTTATTAAAAGACATTGATTACTCCTGGAGTGGCGCAGCCTCTGTAGACTGTGACAAGACCCAGGTAAAACCACATGGTCAACATTTCACAAGAGCAATGTTTTCTTGCTGTTTAGCGCATTCATGTCGGCCTTGGGTAAAAGAAAATACACAAGATTGGAAGATCTAAGGTTGAGGTTCTACTGATATATCATCTGCCCAGGCTTTGCTTTGATGTTCCCTTTAGAAGGCAGGGAAAAGAGGTTGAGATGAGGGTGGCTGATTTGGCAGCAATAGCAAGTGTCCTAATTTTGTTTGGTCATGGTATTTATAGGCATGCAGATGATAACAGTGTGTTTTACCATTTTGATAATTTAGCCCATATATAATAAACAGGCTAAAAATGCAGTGAATTTTCTGGAAAGCAACCTGTTGTTTTTCACCCTGTATTGACTCCAAATGCATCACATGATTTAGAAATAGAAGATAGATACATCTTCCCTGTTAAAATTCCCAAGATCTATGATAATTATGGCTGAGTATTTTTACCAGAAATATCCTGAATACCTTTCCTATTTATCTTTAAAAACAACCATGACTTATCAAATAAAGCAGAAAGTTCAATAATCATGCAATAAATTCAATTAATACCAGTCTGAATAACTCAGCCTACATGAAAACTGATGTTTTACCATAAGAGAATATTTTGCTTGACTTAGTTAAATAGGAAATATCAAATCTCATGATAGATATATTAGATACTTTATCTGGCAATCAATTTTAGTTACCATACTGGATGGACCTATAAATGTTGGAATATTGTTTGTTCCTATAAATGTTGGAATAGTAGTGTTTGTCCTGGTTAAAAAGGAACTGGAAAAATTACCTCAGTGTCTGAAAATCTATGGTATCATATTCCCAAGCAAATCATGGGCAATTTCTCAGACCCAAGTATGAGTTTCTGATGTTCCACTTTGTAAATTGGGCCTTCTTTCCTTTAGTAATGACAATTTAATTCCCCTTCCAAATATTTGCAGGGATGATATCTCAGGAGGGCATGACTAACAGAGGTTTGTAAGTGGGTTGCTTAAGCTCAGGAGCAGCTAGAAGTACTCACTCAGTGGCAACTGACACATGCTTAGGGCCTATGACTCACAAACGTTAGAAAGCATTCCATTTGGGGACAGCACTATGGTGTCGCGGATCAAGCTACTGCCTACAATGCTGGCATCCCCTGCGGGCACTGGTTGGATTCCCAGCTACTCCACTTCCAATCCAGCTCCCTGCTAATATGCTTGTGAAAGCAGTGGAGGATGACCCAAATGCTTGGTCCCTGGCACCCATATGGGAGGTCTGGAAGAAGCTCTGGCTTCTGGTTTCAGCCTGGCTCAGCTTGGGCCATTGTGGCCATTTGGGGATTGAACCAATGGATGGAAGATCTGTCTGTGTTTCTCCCTATCTCTCTCTCTATAAGTCTGCCTTTCAAATACATAAAAAAAAATCTTTAAAAAGGGCACTGTGGTGTAGCTGGTTAAGTTACCACCTGCAGTGCAAGCATCGCATATGACCACTGGTTGGAGACCTGGCTATTCCATGTCCAATCCAGCTCTCTGCTAATGCACCCAGGAAAGCAGCCAAAGATGGCCCAAGTCCATGGGCCCCTGCACCCACATGGGAGACCTGGGGGAACCTCCTGGCTCCTGGCCTCAGCCTGGTACAGCTTTGGCTATTGTGGACACTTAAGGAGTGAACTAGTAGTGGACAAAAGATCTCTCTTTCTCTCTTTGTCTGTCTTCTGTCTGTCTCTCTTTCTCTGTAACTCTTTCAAATAAATAAAAATAATAATTAAAAAAGAAAGGATTCCATTTCCATTAAGAGGGAAAAATAGCTGCACTACCATTGTTATCTTCACTTCCTTCCCAGGCTACAAAATGTGCCTAAACTGTAAAGTTTAACCTAAAATCTTGGGAAATCAGTTCCTAAATTCCATCATTGGTCTATGCATAATGATAATCTATTATTGATCCATGTTTGTGGATCAAGTTTTGATCTAGACCTCTAAATCTCTAAGTAGTGTTGGTACCCTTTTGTTCCCTGGCAGGCTAACCATTGGAACTGCGAGAAACATACAAAACAAAAAAAAACCATTTTTCATTCTTTGTCTTGTTTGCATTATTTCCCTAGAACTAAAAAGGTGGACAGATCTTTTTGCTTTGTATGACTGCTACTTCTGAGGCATTTCTTTAATGTAGACCAATGTTATCCAAGCATTGGTATCATTCTATGCTAAGTGTCAAGTCTGTTAAAAAAAAATAATGAAGAGTCAGAACTTTGCAGTTCAATCCACGTGGCTGTTACAGCAATAATCTTAAATTCATTATTTCACAACAGGAACTAAGTAAATTTTATTATATTCAGGCCATAAAACTGATTACTTCATTCAGTACTGAAATGAGTTCTGCACATCTGAGAGCTCAGGGCTCTTATCAAAATTCGCAGTCCCCAGAGTTTCCAGGGGAACAGCAGCAGGCACAACCTGGTTACAAACTAAGCTTTTAACCCAAGGAAACCAAGTCTAGAAGGAAACTGGGGAGGATTGTTGGGATGGAGTTGCAGGGACTCTTTTTTTTTTTTTTTAAGATTTATTTTGTTTATTTGAAAGACAGAGTTACAGAGAGAGGTAGAGCCAAGAGAGGGCTTCCATCTGCTGGTTCACTCCCCAAATGGCTGCAACGGCCAGAGTTGAACTGATCTGAAGCCAGGAGCCAGGAGCTTCTTTCAGGTCTCCCACATGGGTGCAGGGGCCCAAGGATTGGGCCATCTTCTACTATTTTCCCAGGCTATAGCAGAGAGCTGGATCATAAGTAGAGTAATTGGGTCTTGAACTGGCACCCATATGGGATTCTGGTGCTGCAGGCCAGTGCTTTAACCCGCTGTGCCACAGTGCCAGCCTCTGCAGGGACTTTTACAGAAAAATTAGGGGGAACAGTTTTCCCTTAGAATCAGAAGGCATCATTCTCTTGGTTTATCTATTCTTTAAGGATAAGAGAAGAACTATATTAACTATCCAGACAGCAAAAGTAAATGAAGGGGAATGGTGTTGTGGTGTAGAGGATAAAGCAGCTGCCTGCAGTGCCGGCATCCCATATGGGTGCCAGTTCGAGTCCTGGCTGCTCCATTTCTGATCTAGCTCTCTGTGATGGCCTGGGAAAGCAACAGAAGATGGCTCAAGTCCTTGGGCCTCTGCACCCACATGGAAGACGCGGAAGAATCTCCCAGCTCCTGGCTTTAGATCAGCTCAGCTCTAGCCATTGCAGCCATCTGGGGAGTGAACCAGCAAATGGAAGACCTCTCTCTCCCTCTGCCTCTGCCTGTCTGTAACTCTGCCTTTCAAATAAATAAATCAATCTTTGAAAAAAAAAAAAAGTAAATGAAAAGGATCCCAGCAAATAGCTTCAATATGTATCTAAGACACAGCAGAGCACAATGGCACATTGGAAAATAAAGAAATAAATATGAGTATATGCAAAACTTGAGAGCTTTCAAGCTGTCACATTTCTTTTGAGGGGCAGTATAAATACAGAAGCCACACTACCAGACTCAGAGAGCAAATCAATGACTGGAAATGAGACAAGAGGCCAACTCAGCGGTCATTTAGTTCATTTAATCAGTAAAGACAGCCAAAACCAAAAATGGAAATCTATTAATTATCCTGTTAATTGGACTAACATTTCAGGCTAAAAAAGATTCTGTGCTATAACTTGAGGCATCTTTAACTTGTCAGTGTTAATCATTAACCAGATGAACATAAGATTTCCAATTACATTTGTAGGCAAAACTACAAACACTTATGTAGAGGAAATGGGTGGTCATGGGAAAAAAAGATGTGCAATGAATATGAATCTAAGCATTTGGATGGATTTTTATTATAATGTACAAATGAGAGCTTCAAACAAAAGACAGAGAAGAGGGCAAATATACATGCTGATGAGCATCCTTGAAATCACAGAAATTTCTGGAAGTAAAGCTTAGTTTGAACCTGGGGTAGTACACGCTGTCTAAGTCATTGCTCATCCACAGTTTAATCTGCCTTTGTATAATTTATCTCAGACTAAGCCAAAATGATAGTTTAATGAACTTTCTACCAGTGATGTGGCTGAACAATAATTCCACTTGACTTCTTAGTCTCCAGGGTCAAATTTTCTCCAACGCATACTTTATTGTATGATTGAGAGATATTGTGATGTACTTTACCCTATGGCTACAGGAAACCATCAGAAGTCACAGCTGCTCTAGAATGGGAACATGAGCGTCACTAAAATAATGATGTGGCAGTTCTATCCGAGCCTTTGAACAGTGAGGACACTGAGTGTGTGTGTGTCACAAAAGACTTTGTACTCAGCTGCCACCCTAGTGGCTATAAAATGTTTGGCTGTGATTAAGATTATAAATGCAATTAATATTTTATAAATTCAGATGTCTTGACACACTGGAAACTGAGAGAAGAAAGTAACAGTAATTCATGCTAACTGGGGTCGGCACTGTGGTGCAGTGGCTTGACGCCCTGGCCTGAAGCTCCGGTATCCCATATGGGTGCTGGTTCTAGTCCTGGCTGCTCTCTGCTATGGTCTGGGAAAGCGATAAGAAGATGGCCCAAGTCCTTGCATTCCTACACCCACGTGGGAGACCCAGAAGAAGCTCCTGGCTCCTAGCTTCGGATTGGCGTAGCTCTGGGCTTTGTAGCCAACTGGGGAGTGAATCATCGGATGGAAGACCTCTCCCTCTCTCTCTGCCTCTTCTCTCTCTGTATAACACTGACTTTCAAATAAATAAATAAATCTTTTAAAAAAATCAAGCTAACAAAGGTAAGCTATATGCAAATCAAGTCAGTTAGCAGATACTGTGAGGAATGAAGTAGGGAATAACACTGTAAGTCAACCAAGGAGATGGGCATTTTCCCAAATACTCCCCAGCCAGAAGACAGTTGAAGATTAAAAATTTGAGCATAGACCCTGTTTCAAGTTTCAGCTCCATCACTTGCCAGTTGTGTGACCTTGGAAATGTTTCTTAACTTCAGTTCCTCATCTATCACAAGAGGATGAAAGAGCAGCACCTGCTCTCTGGTGTTGTCTTGAGAATAAAAGTGATAATTCATGCAATACCTCTGTCAGTGCCTGGTGCACAGTAAGTACTCAGTACATTTTAGCCATTTCTAAGTGATCAATTAGGAAACCCTTTCTCAAAGACTGACTTATTTGAGCTCCATATAACCTTACTTTTTTATTTTTTGCAAACATTTTGAGTTCCCTCCACGAGCAAGGTGCTGAACATATAGAGATCAAAACACAACTTCTGCCCAAAAGAAACTGACTCTGAATATGGACAGCAGACAAATAGAGATGATTATAATACATTGCGATAAATTCTTAAGTAGAAATAAGCCCAGGGAGCATGGGATTTGGGAGGATCTTGGGACAGGCTTCAAGGAATACTCCTTCAGTCAATGCAAGGCACAGGGAAGAGTGGAAAGGCATAGAGGTGAGAGGGAGGGACTGCAAGTAAGAAAGGAACGGGAAATTTCTCTACTGAATTCCATAATCTGAGTGAACACAAATGACCAAAAGGAAGGTGGTAAGAGCCATGAGTGAACTATAAAGTGCAAAGAGTGTTGTAAAGAGGCATGGCTATTTCTATCTGGTTGTGAACTCTATGAAACTTAGGGCCTATGAGTAAAGACTGCAACATGGTAAGTACAAAGCATTCCTGAAGATGGTAATTTGTATTGGGTTGTAGGAGAGGCCATGATACAATAATCGTTATAAACATTTACTAAAAAAATCAACTCTACTGCAGACATGCCATCCCTTTTAAAAAGCTTTAACTTTACACAGATATCAACATCTTCATTACAGTTAATATCATTCATTGACTTATTTCATTCTCATAATTGTTCTTTCCTTAATTTACTAAATTATGCTGTGGTGATTTTATATTATCTTTATAATTCTTTCTGATATTTTAAGGAATATACCTTTTAACAATGCCTTTCATTAATACTTTACTACACAGATTTTCACAAAAATAGGAAGCATAAACTGGCTAGAAAATACAGAATTCCAGGCATTGAATTAAACATTTAATTTTCAATCTGTTTATTACTCCTTGAAATAATTCCATTTTCCACAACAGTAGTAACAACATGATTATCTTAAATAACATCTACTATGTAAACTTGGAGAAAAACGATGCAGGATCCCCCAAGTCCCCTTACCTTTCCATGGATGAGATGAAGGAGCACAGGTCTTTGTAGAGCTTCCAAGTTTTCCTTTCCTATGACCTTAGGGGCACTTTTTCCTTTGAATATGCTCTTCTCTCCTCTTTGTGGATTCACATTTTCCACGTTTACATCTGTTATCTGGAGTCATGGAAAGAAATTTATCAGAAAAACTTCCCATGTCTGTCTCCATCAGAATCCCTTAGAGGATAAAATGGTAGAGGGATGAACAAATTAGCCCTAATTTCTTCTGTCATTTTTCAATCCATGATTCATAGAACCCTGCTGCTCACTTTAAGAGAATGGAGAAGGTATTAAAAATGAGGTTTGGGGGAGCAGACATTTAGTCTAGTGCTTAAGACACCTGTATCCCACATGGAAGTGGCTGGGCTCAATTCTAGCTCCTGCCTCCAGCTTCCAGGTAATGCAGACCCTGAGAGTCCACTGGCTTGCTGCCACCCACATGCGAGACCTGGATCAAGTTCCCAGCTCCTGGCTCCAGCCCATTCCAGCCATACCATTACACCCAGCCAAGCCATTATAGGTACTTGGAGAGCGAACCAGCAGACAGGCACTCTTTCTCTCGCTCTCGCTCTCTCTTTCTATCTCCATCACTTCACCTCTCAAATAAAAAATGTTTTTGAACTAAACAAAAATGTGGATACTTAAAGGATTCTGTCATTTCAGGCTTACAATAACTGTGACTTGAATATAGTTCTTTAATGTTATTGTTTCTCTTCATTTGTTTTGGACAGTTGCTGTCTGCCTGATTACTTCCTTTTCTATATCACTTGTCTGAAATGACTCTTGCTCCTCTTGCCCCATTCTACCACAGTTGTATATAAAACATAAAGATGAAGAGACTAATTACCTAACAGGGATATGTATAATTTTATACATATATAAGAGTAGTTTACTGTTCTATTGAAAAATGATTCATTTTGTTCCAACTTGGAAAGTGTGACATCTAATAGAGACATGCAAAGAAACAAAAATCACTTGGTAAGTATACTGCAATCACATCCAATTACAGAGGACACCAGCAACTACTGGCTCCAGGTATTTGGTTCTGCAAACCTATTTCACACTAACAGGCAGAAGAACGGCTGACTTTCCTAAAGGAACCTATTACCATTAGGTTTTTGTAAAGAAAAAGTAGAATCACCATGTAATAAAACTGGAAAAGACCACAGAGATCATCTAATTTGATCTCCCTTCTCAATACATTAATCTAAGCCACGTAATCTGAGCAAATACTTACATGCAGTGTTTTTCTCCTCAGGATGAATACAAAATATGGTTACTCCTTCATTAGGGGTCCCATCTGTTACATCAAGGAACTCAGGCACCCCCTAATGTACCTCTTTTTTTCAGCTGGAATGATTTCATTTGTTTCTCACATGACATGGATTCTAGACCTCTTACTCCAGGACATTTTGAATGAATCCTAGTTTAATGTCACTACTAATATGACACACAGGATTAGACATCATACTTCTGTTACTGACCTTCTAATTTCCTGCTTCAACCATGTGGAAGATCAGATTGCTTTTGATCAGCCAACACTTAAAAACTGGGGATCTACTTGTTTTAGTTACAGATAACAAACATGCTATCAAATAGTACATCTCTGAAACACACTGCTGGCATCTAATGTTTGTGTGTGTGTGTTTTTTTTTATTTAAGAAGGTTTTTTTTTTTTTTTTTGGTAGAAAATACCTACTGTGATTTGGATCAATTGGTCATCATCTCCATCAGGATTCCTCCATAGTAAGACAACATTCACATTGGATAAAATTCGGAAGCCCACACTGTCTTGGAGTTTTCCTTTGCTTCGATCAACAAAGACTTCAGTGGTGTACGTGAGCCTGTACAGCTGGTCATTATTTAATGAGAGACCAGTTGTGTGACCTGCATAAAGACAGTGGCACAAGTCAAGTTTTGACCATAAGGCACCTGTCAGGCCAGAGAACGTGCTGTCTTACCACCAGCGCATTCCTCTAGCTCAGTGGTGTTCAGTGACAGCTTAGTAAATACCTGCTGAATCAAAGATGGCTCTATTTGCCTATCTGCTTAAGTCGGTGACTTGAGAAAATAAAGAAATAAACTAACTACTAAATAGGCTTCCGTGTTAGAAAGTCTCACTTTTTATCTCAAATCAATTATCAGATTATCTAAAATTGCCTTGATTAAACTAAGACATGTTAATAAAATGATATTATTCTGCTTTTAATAATGTGATTTTGATTTCAAGTAGTGATCCTGCCAAAGATTGCTTTAAAACTCTAATAAGTACACCCACAACCTTTGAGTCCTGGCTCTACTCCTGATTCCAGTTTCCCACTAATATACACCTTGGGAAGCTGCAAGTGATAGCTCAAGTACTTGGGTTCCTCCCACTCATGCATATTGGAGACCTGCAATGAGTTATGGGCTCCTGGTTTTGGCCTGCTCCACCTGGCTATTGTGGGTGTTTAGGGGAGTGAACCAGTAGATGAGGAATCTCTCTCTCTTTCTCTCTCTCTCTCTGTCTCTTCAAATAAATAAAATATTAAAAAAAAAACCACTAACAATCACCATTTGTATTTAACGTATTATTTGAATTCAAAAAGATGAATAGTAAATTAGTTTTAGGGGTTAGAAAAAGGTAGGTCTTAATTTGGATTTTTTTATATTTAAGGAATATTCCTCCAGTGCAACTTACTCTATTAATTAGCAAGTTTTACATTCAAGGCTACATTTCAGGGCTAACTATATGAAATTTAAGTTGGCTGTGCCTCCATAAAATGTTTTACTGTATAAAAGCTTAGCATGAACTTAAATTTGGCAGCGGCAATTTAATATCAAACAACAGGCAAATCAATGTTGTGAGTCAAGAAAACTGATGCATGCATGAGTTCACACACTCTAAAATTCAGTTTAACTTACCCTAAAGAAATGTGAAGAGTATGATCATGTTGTTCCCAGAGATGACTTAAAGTTTATGCACATATAAACCCCTTTTGCAAATTTTATATCTATGGCTCTCAAGAGAGTGTCAAGAAAGTTATCAGTGCTAATGGGATTGTATTGCCTGGCCAACCATAACTTTTTTCCTTCAAGAAATATATATATATGCATGAAGAGAAGGGCAGGAAAGGGGTGTGGATGACTAGACTAGAAGTGAGGCAGCCGAGAAAGGATGTAAAATTATTTTTTGGAGAATCAAACGCATTAATAAAACTTCTGGGATGTGGCATGGTGGGTAAATCCGACACCTGCGACACCAGCAACCCATATGCGCAATAGTTGGAGTCCTAGCTGCTCCACTTCTGATCCAGCTCCCCACTTATGTGCCTAGGAAAAAAAAAAAACATAGGATGATCCAAGAACCTGGGCCCCTGTACCCACATGGAAGACCAGGAAAAGGAGCTCCAGGCTCCTGGCTCCTGGCTTTGACCTGGTCCAGCCCAATTTGGGGAGTAAACTAGCAGATGGGAGCCCCTCTTGCTCCCGTTCCCCCTCTTCTTCTTCCTCTCCCTGTAACTCCCCCTCTCCCTGTAACTCTGCCTTTCACATAATTTTTTTAAAAATCTGTGAAAAAAAGAAAACTTCTGAAAAGCCTTGCCATCTACACAGCAACAAACTTCTCTGTTCTCCACCACTTACTGCACAGAGGGGACAAATGGCCAAAATATATAGCCCCTATGTTTTCTGCATTAATCCTCACAAGAAGTAGCCTTTGTTATTACTCACTTTATAGATGAGGACTCTGAGTGACCCAGAGACCAAATCATTTACTTGGGTCACCTGGGAATCAGTGGTGGAAACATGATTTGAACCCAGGCAACTGGCTCTAGAGACCATGCTGTGACATATACTATACTCCTCTAAAACTTTAAGTTGCAGCATTTTCTTTCCTAGGGAGTAAGCTAGGGATTCACTCAATCACTCATTCAACGAGGATGTCTGAGTACCCACTTGGTGGTAGGCTCTTTTCAAGCCTCCAGGGCTTTACCAGTTAACAAGGGAGATAAAATGTCTATCCTAATGGAGCTTATACTTACTTGAGGGGAGAAAGGCAATTAAAAAAAAAACAAAACCAAGTAATAAGCAACTTATGTAGTATGATAGAAGTGCTAGTGAAGGAAGCTGGAATAAGCAAGCGAACACTGAAGCAAGGTCCTCAGTAAGGAGACATTCCGGGCAAAGGCTGTATGCTGGCCCTGTGCATTCCTGTGGGAATAATATCCTCCCCTATTCTTCCTGCCCTACCATTCCCCTCAGAGAGGGAACAGTAGATGCAAAGGTCCTGAGCAGGGCTCATGCAGGTGCAAGATAGGAGCAACAGGGAGGTCAAGGAGACTGGATTTCAGTATGTGCGTGACACAGCAAAGGGAGATGAGGTTGAACAGATGCCCATGGATGGCAGGGAGGCCTGGAAAGACACTTGCATAGATGTGTAGCCTGGCTCTGGGGCAGGAAGCTGCCAAAGAGCTTTGAGTGGTGACATGACATGATCTAACAAACTTTCAAACAAAGGGGACAAGGGTTTTAATAAGCATCAAGAGGAGCCCAGAGAAGGAGGCAGGAGAGCTGGTACCCAAGTGTGTAACCACAAAAACAAACTATGTCCAAGCATCAAGTCTGGAAAACTCTGAGGTTTCAGATAGAAAAAGACAAAGTCAAGAAAAACCTTGAAGAACACGACATTTGTGACTCCCTCGCCTCTAATATCTTTTTTGCATGTAAAACATTAATTAATTAATTAGAAAGGTAGAAAGAGAGAAACAGAGACAAAGAGACATATATCTCCCATACTTTGCTTCATTCCCCAAATGCTTGCCAAAACCAGGGCTGGGCTAGGCCAAAGCTGGGAACCAGGAACTCCATCCAGGTCTCCCATGTGGGTGGCAAGGACCCAAATACTTGAGCCGTCACCTGCTGCCTCCCAGTATGCGTGTTAGGAACCTAGAATCTAGAGCAGAATGGGACTTGGTCCAGGGCACTCTAGTATGTGGTGTGGGTGCCCCAAAAGTCATATTAATCACTGCACTAGACAGCTGTGCCACCTTCTGCCTTTTAACTGGGGACTCTGCAGCAGGTTCAAAAATGGGCTTTCTGGTTAGCAAAGGTATTTTAGACACAGAGGCCACCATTTTATGACACCTATGAAATTCCACATAGGGCAATAGGCAACACATGTTGTCTTATCTGATCCTCATAGGAATTCTGAAAGATAAACATTACATGGCAGCGTACAGAAACTGACTCCAAGTTCAACCCAACAGAACAGATAGCATGCAGGATTTGATGTCTACATTTACTGAAAGTCTTGGGGACTACCTGAAATTGTGTCAAAAATAATTATGAAAAATTTGGAGGAAGGTAGCCTTTCTTAAATTTCAAAGCTTTTCAAAGTGTCATGTTCATCTTTTGTTTTGTTTTGTTTTTATTAGTCCATAGAATATGAAAAGGGACATACCACAGATGAGCTCTTGACTATGACTTGGAAGTGATAAAGCACAGGAAAGAATGGATCTTGTTCTCCCAAAGCATTTTCCCCAGCCCTTTCAACAGTCTAAAATGCCCATTCATCTGCCTAATGCCTAAAAAGCCTAAAATGGCTCAAGTGAGTAGAGGGTACTTAGTATTGGCTTTGTGATACCTTGTTCTTTTGTAAGTACTTTTCTGTTTACGTTAGTTGGAGATTTGGCCACACTGGGCATTGGAACATGATCTATTTATATTATTAACTTAATTTTTCAGAGTATGCATAAATTAATTTAGCCCAAAAGGAGTTCTATAACTCTTCTGTTTGCCCCTTCAAATGAATTTAGAGCTTTTAAGTGGCTTAAGAGACACAAAACTCTAAAACTTTTAAAAAAATATTTTGGAAAACCTATTTATAAAGCATAGATAGAACAGTGATTATTGGGTTAAGTAAGAAAACGAAGCACAGGTAAATTAAAAGTGAGATTTGAAGAAATGTACAATGGTGATAGGAAATGGAGTTAAACTAGAAAATTATAAGGAGACAAAATTACAAAGTCAGAAGTAAAAGTAGGATGAAGGGTTAAAAAAAGGAATATGATTAATGCAAACGAACTGAAAAGTAAAAGTAGGGCCAGGGACTGAGAAAAAGACTGGAAATAAAGAAACCATTCAGGCTTACAGGGAACAAAGTTAAATAGAAAGTAAAAGTACTATGTAAAGAGAACTTGCAGAAGGCATAGAGAATAGACTCATCATTACAAAGTATAATTAAGAGAAAGCAGGGAAAGCTTGAGTTTTTAGAAAGTTCACTCTCAGCAAACCATTTAGACTTTCTTCTACTCATCCTAACCTCCTCTATTTACTTTGCATTTCAACCTGCTCTCAACAGCCATATAGATCTGAAGGTTTACCAGATAGTCACACTGGTAATTTAAGTTAGAGACAAATCTTGAGATGATAGATGGGATCCCAAAATTTAGAATAGCCTGAATTTAAGATACTCTTTACAAGTGGTTTGCTAGCTAACCGCCAAAAGGTAAAGAATGTATAATCAACTCCTGGTACTATAATACAAATAATTGTGCCCTCTAGGTAGTAAAAGCTGAGGACTGCACTTTTTATCTGCATTTGAAATAAGTAATTCCACCATGAAACTAATAAAGCTTAAACTTTAGGGGCCCCTAACTTGCCCTGTTTCCTTCCAGGACTTTGGAAGGGGACCCTAGCAACATGTACACATACCATATCTTTCCTCAGTAATCTTTGCAAAAGTAAGATAATTTTGTAATCTTTTCTGAAAGACATCCTGGAAATTGCATACACTTCAAGTTATAAAAATCTGGGCTTGCCACTCAGATTGTACAAAGCAAACTGTGGCTGTCACGTTCTAAACTACATTTTCCCAAATGACTTTAAGGTGTGTGTATGTGTGTGTGCACATTTAAATCCTTTACAAGAGCATTTGGCAACATCAAATTATCAATGTTTCCAGTTTATAGATTGGGGAAAAAAGAGAAGTCCATAATAACTGCTATATCTCTATTGTTATTCTCTAAGTAATCTATGATATAAGGTCTGACATTAAGAAGTTAAAATCATTCATATTTCAAATAGTCAACAATTTATTGGACAGATAATAAAATGGTAAACTTTTAACAGTTCTTAGTCAGACGTGATTTACAAATCCTTATTTTTTTCATCCAAGAAAGGGATGTACCTTTAAATATTAAACATTTTAGAAATTATTGAAAATATTATGCTTAATTCAAGAATACAATGTGTGATATGCTTAAGTGAAATCAGTAAAATTTAGCTATTTATTGTCCCAATAACAGAGATTGTCCTTTTTCTTCTTGTGGAAATTCTTCACACAAAAGAATCTTAAGATAAACTTTATTTAGTGATCAAAATCCATATCTATCCCAAACAGATTTTAAAAGTTTCTAAGTGAGGCATTTTATACCAACTACTTAAAATTCAGAGTTTTTAAAAATTGGACCCTATCATGCAAATTTATGTATTAGATCAATTGGTTTTAACAGTCTGTCGTAGGAGACGCTAAAAAGTGATAATTTTACACAGTGCAACATTCAGAAGATCAAAGTTTACAATTCAATCCATCTTAAAACAAGATTCCACATTGACACATCTCATACAGCCTTTTGAAATTATTTCTCATAAAATGTGTCTTTAGCTCATGCTTTCTCACGTGTGCATGCTTTAAAATCAGTTTCATTTTTAAAGCAAAAATTGTAACTAGCAACACTAGTTTTCCAATAATGATAAGCCCTATTTCTTAAATCCATAGCTTGCAGTTTTACTTTCTTTAATGCACCAACTATGATTATTCTATCACTTTCGAATGGTAATGGAATTAAATACATGCTTTATCACTTCATTCATAATTCTTTGGTAAATCAGATGCTTTTTCCATTGGGTCTAATTCTTCTTGAAGTAACATTGCTAAGCAACCAGAATGAAATTTAAGAACTGAAGTTTTTTTTTTTTTTTTTTTTTTAATTCTCTTTTACAATTCAAATGAAGGAGCAGCATTCTCTGTGACAACCACAGCAGGTAACAATAGCTGGCATCTTTCTCCTCCTTTGAAAAATAGGCCATGAGTGAGAAACTGAAGAAATACACTGGTCTGAAGGGACTGAAACTCAAAGGAGCTTCTATTCTCTTAATGTATGGAGGCATTTGAATTTGTTTTCCATTTCAGCCCAGTCTTGCTTTCACAAATATTCCAAAGTTACATAGTTTTGGGGATGATTTAGTTAGGAACTCTTTCAACTGTCACACTCACTCACACACACACACACACCATCCTCAAAGATTGAAATTAAAGTTGAGCAAAAGCAACACAAACTTACCTTTAACAGAAGCTGAATATGAGGAAATGAAGCAGAGAAAAAGCACAGCAAGCAGAATCATATTGACCAGCTACCCCCTACTGCATCCAGTTCCCAGTGGGAGTCACTGAGAAGTGGACTCTTCTGAAGGCAGCCAGTGAGAGAGTGACCCTCCCCAGAACCTGCAACAATAATGTTTATCTTTGGCGAAAGGTCAGATTCCAAACTCCAAAATCAGGACCTAAGTTCACTAAAGGGCTCCCTATTAATGATTAAACATAGGTGGGCTACAGTTTTTAGTCTCTTACTCTAAAAAAATGTTTTTCACTCACTAAGGAAAATCAAGAAAGTTTTCATTTTTGAGAGCTAAACCAAACCAGTCTACCTTCCTTCCTATCAATGTAGAAATAATGCAGGGACATCCCAAGTGGTGGGGCAATTCTCTGTTCAATACATAATCATTGTCATGCCTATATTAACTGCCTGTCTTTACTTTTTAACACTTTATGTGGGAGAGCTGTAAGGTTTCTCAAACTCAACTAAATTGAATTTTCATGTCTTGTATAGTCATCCTTCAATGGGTTGTACTAGTTGTGTGCTGTTTTTTAAAAATTGTTCTGATTTTTGGAATTTAAACTTAAACTGCTAAGTCCCACCATCACTTCAATATTATGTTAAAGTACACAGAACTCTCTTTCCTGAAACATAGATGATTCTCCTTAGGTGTGAAACTGTAAAAGGCTGGAACAAATCAGCGCTGTCTATTATTAACGTACTAGTAAGTCAATTGAACATACACTGTAGATATCAATCTGTATCAATAACAAGAAACATAGAGTCCCCAAACTGACTTTTGAAGTTCTGTGCTTTCTGAATTTCATTTTCAGGAGAAGAATCAGAGGTATATTACAGCTCTCTCTTTTTTGCTACTGAATATTAATCAGAAACTTCTCTAGAATTAAAGAGAATACTTTAGTGTGGCTAAGGCCATGCTCCTTTGCAATGTTGTTTCCATCTGGAAACTTCCATTAAAGAGAACTGATATGAACAAAATCTACTAAAATGAGGTGGCTTGGAGAACACAGGGAATGTTTTGGCAAGGAAAGGGGGCAAGCGCTGGGGAAGGACTATTTGAATGTATTTGAAAACACTATGGCCATACTTCAGTATAAGATGGGTTCCTAAATCTACCCTGGTCCCTGTATTGATCCTTTTCTAGAACCTTAGCTTTCAGCTTAAATCCTCTCGAAAAACTGGGTACAGGAGAGCAGACTTGAGCAACAGGGCCACAAAGTGAAATATAAAACTAAAAAATCTCCAAAGTTAAATATTTTCTGCTTGAATTGTATTTTTATATAAACTAAAAGATGAAAATTATTTGTTCTTATCTTCTACTGAGACTATAGCTTGATGTGCTATCATAAATCTTACGTATGAATCAAAACTAAACTACTTAACAAAAATAAATTATTTAGCTGGGCATATAAACTTAGATATAAATACTAACTAATTGTTGCTGCAGTTAAACAGCAAAAGTCATTCTGAGAAAATAACCTCTGTTAAAAAATGTTTTTATAAATAACAGGGATAATGAATATGAGGGAACATGAAAGTGCTTTATTGTTTTCCATTTGAATAGACTTCTAAGTGTTCCCACAATTTCTGTAATACATGCATATGGATATGAAATCCTAGTCACTTAAACTTTGCCTATACATTTATTTAAGCCAAGGACTAGTTTGCATCTCACACAATACTCTAAGAACTGCCTTTTGTATTTCCAGGCTCACAGCTGCATAAATCTGTAATATCTGTGGTTACAGTATATGGTTCCTGATACGTGTCTCTTCGGGTAAAGTACTGTTCTTTGTCAGGTGTTTACCAGAGTCCAACCAATAAAAGGCATATCACTATTGCCTAACAAAATAAACGCTTCTTCATTTGAACACTTGATTTCCACTAGAAAGCTCCTATGAGTCACTGAATTAAGTAGTCATTTCAACATACGATGTTCAACTAGGGCCATTGCTGTGGTTTTAAACAACACCACTCTTTTATATTTTGCTTATAACTTTCTCTTTTTACAAAGACTTCTGAGAAAAGACTTCTTGATATTGTTTTACCGGAGATGAAATAAGAATGCTAAAGCTTTTCTATATTTAATGAACTCGGTATTCCAAAAAGATGCACTCTCCCTGTAGCTCTGTTGACCAAGTAGAGCAAATACTGAACGATATATGTGGGAGGAATCTCCTAAAACTCACCAGCTATTTTATATGTCACACAAAGCAGGGCAAAAGCACAGCACAGTATAAAAATAAGGAGAGGAGCCACCCAAAGAATTACTATGTACAATACACTATGTTAAGCATTTACATTTTTAACATTTATCCTTATAACAATCATTTTATGTATTTAAAACAATAGTTCCTGGATTAATTTAAGGAATGCTTTATGGAATATAGGAAAATAAACCTTGAAACCTGAAGCTGATATTCTTCTTTGCTTAAAAAACATTACAGGTGGAATGTAGCTGAGGGGAGGAGAATCAGTTTTTTACAGATGACATGAAATTGCTAATAAGGACTGTCTTTTAATAAGCCAATCACAATGCTTTATGGGAGCTAACAGAGCACTTGATGTTTGTAGTTAGATGTCCATTGGGGAAAAGTTGAGCACACCAGTCAGGTCAGAATCAAGTTGAACATTCTAAAACACTGCTATTGCTACCCTTTGGTAGTACATGATGTGGTGAAATATTTGCTGTACTACCATTTTGCTGTGATAAATAATGACACTATGAAATAAAGATGAATGACTAATTTAAAAGTACAGACGTATTTCTGTTGAGTGTCATAGGTTGTTAGGAGTTAACTTTTTTTTCCTGGACTAGATGATAAATGACCTTCACCCCACTTACAGTTGGAAGGAAACATATCACCTTAATAGACACTCACATGTTAAGTCAGGATTATGATAGCTGTATGAAAAAAAAAAAAACACAGACTGCTTATAATATCAGAACACTACTCTGTTCCTAGAAAGAAGCATGACAGTGGGGGAAAAAAAACCTTTAGAAGGAAACTTCAAGTTATTGCTGAACAGTCATAATACTTCAACATTTTCATTTCTACAAAGGAATTGTTATTTAAAAACAGTCATGAAAGAAAACTAGGGGGAGATGGCTGTTCGGCACAGCAGTTGAGACACTGCTTGGGACGCTCATATCTCACCCATATCAGAGGGCCTGTGTTCAAGTCTCAGCTCTGCTCCTGATTCCATCTTCCTGCTAATGTGCAGGTGATGGCTTCAATACTTGGGGTCTTTGACATCCACTAAGACCTGGATTCCTGGCTTCAGACTGATCCAGCTCCAGCTGTTGTTAAGCGTCTGAGGAGTAAGCTGCCAGATGGAAGATCTCTGCCTTTCAGAGGAAAAAAAATTATAAAAAAGAATATCATATAGCAATTTTTAAAAAAATTTTTTTGCTTGTTAGGCAATAATAATTCTTACTGATGACTCCCTTAATACCAAGGCAAAATTATAAAAACATTACTTTAAAAGGTATGGTTCAAGAATTATCTTTCAGAAAAATTTAGATTCATTAAATCCCTTCACTGAACAAAAAGTAAGCTTGACACTTACATTTAAGTGATTCGGAACCTAAGACTATAATAAAGACAATAATTTTCCAAAACAGCGTCATCAGCCAAACTGTATCTCTTCATGTGTACATGCATGTATATAATTGACAACAACCAAACATGCTCATGCATCATGTAAGTTACCTGAGAGGACTGTGAATTGGCCACACAAAAATGAGTTGCCAGCATTTAAACAAGAGAATTAGTAGAGCTCTTTCAGTAGCTTACTATAAAGAGAAGAAAATTTTGAAGTTTGTTCTAAATACATTTACTGGATAAAAAGGAAATTCCAGGCCAGTGCCGTGGCTCACTTGGCTAATCCCCTGCCTGCAGCGCCAGCACCCCAGGTTTCTAGTCCTGGTAGGGGCGCCGGATTCTGTCCCGGTTGCTCCTCTTCCAGTCCAGCTCTCTGCTGTGGCCTGGGAGGACAGTGGAGGATGGCCCAAGTACTTAGATCCCTGCACCCACATGGGAGAACAGGAGGAAGCACCCGGCTCCTGGCTTTGGATCGGCACAGCGCTGGCTAAAGGGGAGTGAAGCAATGGAAGACCTTTCTCTCTGTCTCTCACCGTCTATAACTCTCTCTCTCTCACTGTCTAACTCTGCCTGTCCAAAACAAACAAACAAACAAACAAACAAACAAAAAATCCAGGTCCTAAAATAAAGTATCTGAATATAAAAAATAAAAATTTCTTTTAAAATTATATTTAATAAAACACAATTATATTTGTGAAATAATTCTTAAAACATAAACATTTTATTTGAGGTAGTGATATGATGTGAATAGGCAGGCAGCTAAGTTTAGCCCAAGTGCCCTAGAACACTTGCAGTCCTGCATGTTACCTCTTTATCTGTTTAACATGTCACCAACCCAAGAAATGTCATGATAATATTAAATTCCATCAACAGAAGTGCCATTAAATTCCCAGATGGTTTCATACATGCTAAAGCACCACTCCTTACCCAACAAAAGAGACTGAGAATGGGGAGAGCCCTCTTCACCACAGACCATGGTTGGAGGGGCTGGAGGTGCTATTCAGGCTCCCCATGCACAAACCCTCCCCTCCGACAACCCTCTTGCCTAACTATGATGGGCATTCTCTGTGTGGGGCAGCCACCCACATTTGAATGCTTTCTCTCTTAAATTAATCCTGTTCTTAAGATGTCTCTGCTTGGATTTATCTCTGGGAGAGGCAAGAACCTAGAGTGGAAAATTCAAATGCTCATGCCCACATCAGTAGAAAGGAAAAGCAGTTGGTTTAAGAAGTCACCAAAATAAGAAGATAGAGAATACTAATGACAGGTCAAGAAATATGGAAGATAGAGTGTGAGTGGAGCCATGGTGTTTGGAGAGAATACTTGAGCAGTTTCCCAGAAATATTGGAAGGCACTAAATTCGTTCTCTGTAGCTGCCATAACAAAATGACCACAAAATTAGTGGTTTATAACACCAGATGTGTCATCTTATGGTCCTGAAAATCGAAATATCTACATTGATCAAGCGAGGCTAAAATCAAAGTGTTGGCAGGGTGCAGCCATTTCTGCAGGTTCCAAGGGGGAATCAGTTTCCTTGCCTTTTCCAGCTTCTACAAGCTGCCTGCTTTCCTTGGCTCACCGCACCTCTATCTTCAAAGGTGGGTTGAGTCCTTCTCATATTACATCACTCTGACCAACTTCTCTGTTTCCTATTCCACTTTATGGACCCTTGTGATTAAATGGGGCCCATATTTTTTCTATCTTAGGGTCAGCTGACTAGCAATCTTAATATCAGGTGCAATCTTAACAGATATTCATAGATTCTGGGAATTAAGGCATGGACATATTTGAGGAGCCATTTTTCTGCTCACCACCATCATGTATCCACAGGTTCAAGAGGCTCAATAAACCTAAAGCAGGCAGCTGTCTTTGTAGCATAGTGGTAAAGCTGTTGCTTGCCATGTCAGCATCCCTTGTCAGAGTGACAGGGTTCATGTTCCAGCTGCTCCACTTCCAAGCAGCTTCGTACTAATACACCTGGGAAGGCAGTGGAAGATGGCCCATATACTTTCCCAGCCTCCCACACAGGAGAACAGGACGGAGTTCTTGCCTTCTGGCTTTGTGTGGCATAGACCTGGCTGTTACGGCCACCTAAGAATTGAACCAGCATGGCCAGTGCCGTGGCTCACTTGGCTAATCCTCCACCTGCGGCGCCGGCACCCTGGGTTCTAGTCCCACTTGGGGCACCGGATTCTGTCCCGGTTGCTCCTCTTCCAGTCCAGCTCTCTGCTGTGGCCCGGGAAGGCAGTGGAGGATGGCCCAAGTGCTTGGGCCCTGCACCTGCATGGGAGACCAGGAGGAATTACCTGGCTCCTGGCTTTGGATCAGCACAGCACACCAGCCACAGCGGCCATTTGGGAGGTGAACCAACAGAAGGAAGACCTTTCTGTCTGTCTGTCTCTCTCTAACTCTGCCTGTTAAAAAAAAAAAAAAAAAAAAAAGAAGTGAACCAGTGAACCAGCAGATGGAAAGTCAGTCTCTCTTTCTGCCTTTCAAATAAATAAATATTTTTAAAAAATTCTTGTGGGTTTGGGCATAACTTAAAGTTTATATGACTAATGTATTTTTAAAAATTTATTTATTTAAAAGGCATAGTGACAGAGAGAGCGAAAGGTAACCTCCATCTGCTGGTTCATTCCCCAAATGGTCACAACAGCCAGGGCTGAGCCAGGGTGAAGTCAGCAGCCAGGAATTCCAGCTGCATTTCCCAAGTGGGTGGCAGGAACTCAAGTACTTGAGCCATCACCAACTACTTCACAGCACCTTAGCAGGGTACTGATCCAGAGCACAGTAGCCAGGAGTAGAACCAGCACTTCAATAAGGAATGTAGGTATCTCAAGAGGTGGCTTAACCATTGTACAATGTCTGTTCCAAGACTAAAGTATCTTTTAAAATGATGTCACAAGGACCTTCTTTGTGGTATACTGAAAAGCTGGACAGAATAATAATGTTCCTTCAACGAGAAGAATTAGTTCAATAAATTATGGTACCTCAGTTGAACATGAAGCCACTGAATACTATACCTGTATGTTTAAACATATGCTTACCATAGCTTGGTAAGTAAAAGAAAGTAGTCTATCAAACAGCAGATACAGACACAGTTTAAGATTTTTTTTGTTTAAACATACATGCTCGTGTGAGCACAGAAATAGGATTAAAAGAATATTCAGTGAAAACACTATTATCCCTAGAGAATTTCAGCATATTTATATTTTGTTGCATTCCATGTTAATTTTGTTTTTTTAAAGACTTATTTATCTGAAAGGCAGAGTTAGAGCAAGAGCGAGCGAGAGAGAGATCTTCCATTTGATGGTTCACTCCCCAAATGACTGCCACAGACAGCACTGGACCAGGCCAAAGCCAGTAGCCAGGAGCTTCATTTGTGTCTCCCATGTGGGTGCAGGGGCACAAGCTCATTAGCAGGGAGCTAGACAGGAAGTAAAGCAGCTCAGACTCAAATTGGCACCCAATGGGATGCCAGGATTGCAGAGGACAGCTGTACCCACTACATCACAACGTCAGCCCCTGCATTCCATGTTATTTTAAAAATATTTTCATTGTGTCTAACAATTTCAGATTTACCAAAAACTGTTAAGATAGCATGGATTTCTCATATAATCTGCACCAAGGTAGCCCTATTATTAGGGATCGTAATCTCTAATATTAACCAGTAGTAATACATTAACTAAAATTCACATCTTATTTAGGTTACTTCTTTTTTTTTTTTTTTTGCCTAATCATTTTCTTTTGTGTCCATCTAGGATACATTAGACTTAGTTCTTGGGTATCCTCAGACTCCTCTTGGTTGTGACAACTCTGAAAAGCACTGGGCAGGAGTTTTGTAAGATGCTCCTCTATAGGAATTCTTGTGCTGTATTTCTCAGGTTTGATTGGGGTAACAAGTTTGGAGGAGGAAGAACAGAGAAGTTAAGTGCCATTTTCATCATATCAGACGTCTGTATTACCAATCAGTGCCAGTCATAACCCCGAAGTACACAACCCTGAATGCTATGATCTTCAATGTTGAAATTCCCAAAAGTCAAAATCGCTAATGAGTAAAATCCCTTAAGTTTAAAAATCCCTAAAGATCAAAAATCCCCAAATAACAATCCCCAAAGATTAAAAGTGCCGGAGCCAGCACTGTAGCGCAACAGGTTAACGCCCTGGCCTGAAGCACCAGTATCCCATATGGATGCCGGTTCTAGTCCTGGCTGCTCCTCTTCCGATCCAGCTCTCTGCTGTGGCCTGGGATAGCAGTAGAAGATGGCGCAAGTCCTTGGGACCCTGCACCCACGTGGGAGACCCGGAGGAAGCTCCTGGCTCCTGGCTTCGGATCGGTGCAGCTCCGGCCACTGCACCATCTGGGGACTGAACCAGTGGATGGAAGACCTCTCTCTGTCTCTACCTCTCTCTGTAACTTTGTCTTTCAAATAAATAAAATAAATCTTTTTAAAAAAGAAATGAAAAGAAAAAAAGTGCCAAAGGCTGAGATCCTGAAAACTGCAATTCCCATACAGAAAGGGCTACATAAAAGGGCTGGAAAGCTGAATTCCGGGAGAGGGAGCAGTGTGATTTCCATTGTATGCAGGATAGTTCCGAATTATTCAATCAAGTACTACTTCTGCCCCTACACATATACTGTCATACTTGTCTTTTTTTTTTTCTTTTTTTTTTGATAGGCAGAGTGGACAGTGAAAGAGACAGAGAGAAAGGTCTTCCTTTTGCCGTTGGTTCACCCTCCAATGGCCGCCGCGGCCAGCGCGCTGTGGCAGGTGCACTGCGCTGATCCAATGGCAGGAGCCAGGTACTTATCCTGGTCCCTCTTGGGGCCAGCACTGTGGCACAATAGGTTAACACCCTGGCCTAAAGCACTGGCATCCCATATGGGCACCTGTTCAAGACCCGGCTGCTCCACTTCCAATCCAGCTTTCTTTTATGGCCTGGGAAAGCAGTAGAAGATGGCTCAAGTCCTTGGGCCCCTGCACCCACGTGGAAGACCCGGAAGACGCTCCTGGCTCTTGGCTTTGCATTGGTGCAGCTCTGGCCATTGCAGCCAACTGGGGAGTAAACCAGTGGATGGAAGACTTTCTCTCTCTCTTTCTCTCTCTCTCTGCCTTTCCTTCTCTCTCTGCGTAACTCTTTCAAATAAATAAATAAGCCTTTAAAAAAAGAAAAACATCCTCTGTCAGAAAACAAAAAGAATTCAACACTCAGTGGCCCTGTAAACCAGAGAATAATTTTATGACCTACAGCCCTCAGGTTATACACTGTATCTCTGGACTTGTTCATCCTACGGATCTGCTATTTTGTATCCTTTGACTTACATATCCACATTATCTCCCCTCACTTTCCCATCTCCAATCCTGATATTTGCTAGTTTGTTCTTCATCTCTGTATATTTCAATTTTTTAAAAAAAGATTCCATATACAACTGAGATCATACAGTATTTTTTCTTTCTGTGCCTGGCTTATCTTAGCAGAATGTCCTCTATGCACACCCATATTGTGGAACATAGCAAAACCTTGTTCTTTTTAGGGCTGAATCCTATTCAGTTATATACAGTTTCTTTATCTATTTATTAATCTGTCAGTGGACACTCAGGCTGTCTCCACATCTTGGCTATTGTGAAGAACGCTGCAGTGAGCCTGGGAGTGCAGATATCTTTCCAAGGTGGTGACTGCATTGCCTTTGGGTATGTGCCCAGAAGGGAGACTGCTGGGTCAGACGATAGTTCTATTTTTAATTTCTTTAGAACCTCCATATGGTTTTCTATAATGACTGCTCAGTATTTTAAAAGACAAACAAAATAGTTTGCAACATTTAAAAGACAGATTTCACATATAAATTCAGATTTCTGGCTGTTTTTTTTAAAGATTAGGATCTTATGCCATTAGGTTCATCTCCTTTCTTGGAATTTATATTGATTAAAGAGGACCTGCCCTATCAGGTTTGTGGCACTTGCTTCCCACATAGCTTTTCTAACTTGTTACCACCCAGTCCTTACAGACAATACAGGTTTGCCAATCCACACACGACCTCTTATGTTGGCTTAAGCTACAAACATTCTTAAATATTTCTATTTAAATGTCCTGAAGACTTCCCCAGAATCCACATATTCAAAACCAAACTTACTAGTTTTTTCTAAAACTGATGTTTTTTCTGTATTCCCTAAGTAATCCAAATAATGGAATTACACCTTCTTCCTCCTGCCCACAGCTTTTCCAGTCATGTGCAGAAACTCTGACATGCTCAGTTCTTTGCTTTCATTGTTCCCAACACTTTAAAGTCCGTTGCCTTCCTGACATCTGGAAACCTCTACCCACTTTCCAAAATGAAGTAAAATCATTTAGTTTCTGAAATTAAATCCTCTGCCTCAAGGAAGCCTTAGTTTCTCCTTTTCATGTTCAGGCACCTCAATGACATTGTATGCTGTCTGGCTTATACTTCCAGCTCTCCTGCTAGGCTAGGGATGCCTCAAGGGCAGGGATCATGCTTAGTCATCTTTATATCACCTAAGACAAAATGCATGGCCTTTAATAAATGTGTCAAATACATTAAATTATACAAATCAATGAAAAGATTGTTTCATATTTCCCCTGCTTAAATTTTCTGTATGCCTTCAGTCTTTGGTAAAAAAAAATTTTTTTTTTGGTGTTTACTTTGGATTGATTCTAGAATCTTTAAATTTTGTACCATATGACTACAAAATTAAATGGCTATGTCAAAAGAAAATGAATTGACTCCACAGTTAAAATGAGGATTTAAAAAAATTACCTTGTTTTAAATATCTAAGGATGCCTGGTATTAATTCTGGAAAAAATGTATAATTATTTATAAAAAAGATCCCATAGGGGCAGCTGAACAGCTGTCGAAAGATCTGGCACATCACGATGCCAGCCTGAATTTAATGACCTACATGTGAAGGGCTACATATCCAATTACTAATCCTCACTCTGCTACTCTTTGCCCTGATATGGAGGCAGCTGAAAAAAGATGCCCTACTAACGGATCAGAAATGGATCCAGACTTCACTGCCAATGCTCAGGTAACAGAGAACTTTTAGATTTGAGATGAGAGAAAGAGAGGTACCACAACAATGTGACAGCTGGCAGTTCTTAAAATAAAATTTGAGGGTTTAATGCAAGAATGAATTCAGTTTTTGTTTTTGTTTTACTAAATTCAGGAAAGTTCCAATTCTTTTAGAGAACCTCAAATTTTCAATTTAACTTTGTGTTCATGGAAGTCTTTAAACATATTCAAGTATGCCTTCAGACACACTATACTTCAGATTTCTTTCCATACTCAGAAGGTAGTCTTCTCCTAAAAGATTCAAATCTCATTCTTAACCTTCAGTGCCTACAATAACTACTTATTAGAAGTGGGCCAAGAAAAATAAATAATAAAGTAAATAGAAAAGGACAAGATGACTCAGTCTATATATAGCAAAAAGATTATATAAGGCCAAGCACTGTAAACAATGAAATGTCACCTGATATTTTGCAAAACAGCAGAGGAAAAATAGCTCAAGAAATGAATGGTGAGTAAAGTATATGGCTATCTTACTTAAGCCACTTTTTCAAAGAAGGTTTGGAGGAATTCTACATTTAAGCCCACTGTACCGTGAATTTGACTCATTTTTTAAATTTAAATTTCCACCTCAGTTATGTAAAAACACGGGATACTGGTAACACTTCCAATACTTTAGAAATAATTTAGTTAAGAGACACTTTCCTCTTTACCACAGAAGTGCCTTTCCTGTTTCCCATTTTCAATTTTTATAAGGGGTTACCTTAGTCCCCTTTCAACGGGTATGCAAATGAATATACGCCCACAGGTACACAGTTACCTCCTGAAGCTGGAACTACACACACACACCGTAACCACCCCCCACTCCTAATCTCTTTACTCCAGGCCCGCCCCCTTTAAACCCCTCCTCTTTCTCCCATTTCAGGCCCGAAGTTGGCGCACTTCGATGACGTAGGACGTAACCACCGCGGTAGCCGCCACCACGCCCCTGCCTCTGGGAGTTGAAGTTTCCGACGGAGGATTCCTGAGCGGTGTCGAGGAACACTCCAGAAAGGCTTATCTCTGCGAGCGTTCCTGCTCCCCATCAACACCTCAGCAAGGTAACTCTCCGGGAACTGTGGCTGGTTTTCGCCTGCTCTTTGATAGCTTTGGACGCACAATAAGCGCATGCCATGCTGTCCTCGACTGGCAGCAAGGGCTTCCGGGGGAAAGGGGAGTGGGGCCGAGAAACTGCTAGTAGCGCGGCTGTTGCGGAAGGAAGTGACGTCAGATTGTATGCGCCCCCGCGGCCTGTGTGGCCGCTCTCTGACTCGCTGGTTGCAGCTTAGTCCCGCCTCTCGAACGCGTCCGCTGGCGCGCAAGTCCGAGGCGTGGACTGCAGAGTGGGCGAGGCTCTGCCTCCCGGCTTGGCGGGGTTACGTTAGTTGTGTATTCTGAGAGTGGGGAGCCAGCCCGTAGTGTGTAAGGGCGTGATTTTGTAAAGGATGACTAGAGGAGGAGACCTGGGCCCTGGAGGGTCGGAAAACTACTTGGGATTCTGCCACTTTGTGGCCAGTGACGGGGGCAAGTCGCCCACTCCTTTAATCCTGCTTTAGCTTAGTTTTCCCCTGAGGGAACGTGGCGGAGTCCTGGGAGAAGTCGTCGCAGGTGCTGCTAACCCCGCTGTGGTGCCCCAAGGACGATTTTTAAGGAAATAGAGGTGTTAGCTTTATTCCATTGAAAGCCTCTAAGTTTAAACATTGAGAGTTTTAAAAATATTTTAGTATTTATTGCAGAGCTGCCAAGAGGGTAAAAACATCTCTTAGTCAAAACAAAACAAAAAACTTTACCCCTTTTGTCCCAATCCTTCGTCCAAATTAAACATCAGCTTTCGCTGCTGCAGATTGTAAAGGGTGATTCCGCCGCTCTCGCTGTCAAGTCTTTGATCCCATTCTGCAATCATTCTTGATTTGTTTGGATCTTTGTGGAAGAGACTTACCGAGACGGTTTATATCATGCACTTCAACTCATGCAAAGGTTTTTAACCTTTTCACTTTTATTGATTTGTGATGTGTCTATCCAGCCTTAAGCTTTGCTAAGAAACAGGAAACCCAGGGAATGGTGAGCTAAGATTTTTTACATATTCATCGTATCCACAGCAAATGGCCTGAGTCATCTATTGGGTTCTTAGCCTTATAAACCCTATCTCTTATGAATGCACCACGGGATTTTAGAAAAATTGTTTGCTAAAGTAGAATTTCTCACCTATTTAATTGTTTTAAAATGCCATTCTTAAATAGACGTGAAACTTGGTTTAATGAGTGAAAATACGTTATGAGCATCAGTGCATGTGAGGGAAGAACACAGAACACTTTGCATGGAGATTTTGTAAATTATGGCCCACACGAAAATAATCAGAAAGCAAGTGTACTTAGTAAAATACCAAACTGCTTATTAGTTAATCCAAACAAGCTAGTACGTAATGAAATGTTTTAGTGTAGACAGTTGGAGTTGGTAAGAAAGTATACTGTGAGCAATAATTTATAATCAAGCTAGCTAACAAAACGCTTTTGCTGTATTCCACTTGGGTCTCAGTGGGTCTGGCTTGTTAAATAAAGCTTAAAATTCACTTGGTATGGTGTGTCTTATTAATTGGAAATAGTTTTAGAATATTCATGGTGGTGATGTTGACTAGCTCATGAACTTTCCTTGTATTTGATACACTGTTTAAAAGCATTACTGTGGTAGATCAAATTAAATGTAATGAGACTTCTTAGGAAAGGCTAAAGCTCCCCCTGGTGTACATAAGCTATAACAACACATTTCTTAGCTTTAATTTTTTTTTTCACTCTATAGAGCTTATCAACACTTGGAGTATTTGAATATCGCCAGGGAACTAGCTGACAACGATGCCTCTGATAAACAGAAATGTGCTCTCCTGGAATATTATTTCGTGAAGAGAGTACTTTGTTTCCCATGGATATTAATTGTGTTTTTAAGTTTACAAACATCAGTAAATCTTAGGTTTTCTCTAGCCTTATTCTTTGAATACATGCAATGCTGAAATTTTTTTAAGGTACTGTGTATGGAAAGTAAGTAAAATAAAAATCCTGGGAAATCACAATACATGTTTAAAAATGTTCTTCCTTCTAATTGTTTTAGCTTACTGAATTAACCCTGTTTCCATTTTCTTTAACACCTATCTATTTTTAGACTTAATAAAAAGGGTACATTCAAAGGTATACATTTGTGCTAATTAGTTTTTTGCTTGTATCTCTCATTCTGTATCCAAGTCTTAGCTGCCTCGCCATTATTTTTCTGTTCTTTCTCTATCTGCATCCTGGGTGAGATTGTCAGGGTATCTTCTAACTAATCAATTATCTCTTGGGCTCCAGGTAATCTGGAGTTTTTCTCATCTATTGAAATTTTTATGTCTTCATTTACTAGTTTTCTTATGGTTTCTTTTTCATGGATTCTTGTTTTGCTTCCTCACCCCCCCCCCCCCCCCCCCCATGCCTGGTTTTATGTCACAATTTCCTGTTTTTACTTTTACGGTTCTTATTTCTTTAGATTTCTTTGAAACATTCCAGCCAAAAATTTTAAAATCATTTTAAGATTGTATGATTAGAGACTGGTGCTGCGGTGTAGCAGGTAAAGCGTGGACTTGTTTCCTGATTTTATTTTCTTAGTGCTTTTTGTAATTTTAGTTTGAAGATGCATCTTGAATGAAATTATCACCTCCCCTCTCCTATCTATGTCTCTGCAACTGATTCATATCCACAAGATTTTGTGATGGTTCCCACCCAGGATCCTGTTCCATGTTTCAGTATGCTGAAGATGTAATGTGGATAGTTCAGATTCTAGTCATGCAGTTTTAGAGGTTGATGTGTCACTTCATGGTTGCATAAGGTTGTGACAGAAAGGCTGTATCTGCTTCCTTCAGGCCTACCTATGTGCTCAGTCAGTGTCTTGGGAGCCATAGTGTTTCAGTCTTTTTCATGGAACAAGGAGGCCCACCCCATGCTGGTCTGTTTACTTCTCTCTCATCCCCTGCCTGTTATTACTAACATTATTATTATTGTTAGTCTCCTCCCTTTGTTAAAATTAGGGAGACTTAAAAGCTGCCTTTGCCCAGCAGGTCCAACAGGAATGCTATCCACCCACTTCTTGTTTCTGGTTTTGAGTGACACTGTGCTCTTTTTATTTCTCCTTTTATATTTCATCTACAATTTCATGTATTTTGAGTCAGGATGCTTCAAAGCATGAACTTTTGGCAACCACCTCTAGAAAGTCTGAGTTTTTTAATGTAATGGCATAGCTATAAAAGTGGACAATTTTTTCTTGTCTTGTTACTAAAGAAAGCAAAAAACCATCCAATAAAACTACAGCTTAAATTATGCTCGTTAAGGTTTTGTCCTATAGCTAAATTGTGGAGTTTTCTTTTAGATGTTAGCTGCTTTGCGTAGACTTGCTGGCTATCTTTGTAAGAAAGAAGAGTTGGAATTTCTCTTAACACCAGTAGAACATTTGGTGGCATCATGTTTAGGGATAAATAACAACTTTGTTTTTAAGCTTTAGTGCTAAGTCTGTTAAAGAGAAAACAAAGCAGCGTCTCTAGCCTTTGCCTTATCTGAAATCAAATCTATTTCTAGTCAGTAGGTATAAAGACATTTGTGGTGAAGTCTAAATAAAGATATTTGAGATAACCTTGAACAGTCCACAAAACCAACTGATTACAGACTCTTTTGTGTCCCTGTTTTGTTTTTTTAGTCATGACTGATTGTGGACTATTTACAGTTGCATGTTTACAATGAAATATATTGGAGAACACAGCCAAATTCGTAGTCTGCATTGTCCAAAGTTTGTAAATCTTAAAACTTTTGTCAAAACCTATTCTAAATGTATAACCACATAATGAATTACACTCTTACTTCCCTTGTTCTGCAGCGTTACAGAAGATGATAGAAAAGATGCTTTCCAGCTCTGTAAAAATCTTTCTCCTATAAAAACTGTATTTTCATTATATGAAATTTGAAAAATCAGAAAACCATGAATAACAATTGAACATGGCTGGTGCTGCGGCTCACTTGGCTAATCCTCTGCCTTGTGGCGCCGGCACACTGGGTTCTAGTCCCGGTCGGGGCACCGGATTCTGTCCCGGTTGCCCTTCTTCCAGGCCAGCTCTCTGCTATGGCCAGGGAGTGCAGTGGAGGATGGCCCAAGTACTTGGGCCCTGCACCCCATGGGAGACCAGGATAAGCACCTGGCTCCTGCCATCAGATCAGCGCGGTGCGCCGGCCGCAGTGCGCTGGCCACGGCGGCCATTGGAGGGTGAACCAATGAAAAAAGGAAGACATTTCTCTCTGTCTCTCTCTCTCACTGTCCACTCTGCCTGTCAAAAAAAAAAAAAAAAAAAAAACAATTGAACATGTTTGTGTGTTTGCTTTTTAAAATAAGTGGATGTAATATGTATAATATATATTTATATATTATTTATAATATATATTATATATATTGTATAATAATAATGTATGTATAACATACATATTAATCCACTTATTTGGTTTTCTTATTTGTATAAACATTTTCCGTTATGATAAAATAGTTTTGGAAGCGTGATTTTTCCTGACTGCTTAGTATTCCTGGCCCATGTTAGATGAACCATAATTTATATGCTCCCCTTTTGATGACATTCAAGTCATTTCTAACATTTCATTATTAAAAAAATAACACCCCAGGGTCCAGCGTTGTGGTGTAGTGGGTTAAACTGCTGCCTGTGATGCTGGTATCCCATGTGAGTGCTGTTTCAGGTCCGAGCTGCTCCACTTCTCATCCAGCTCCCTGCTAATGTGCCTGAGAAGGCAGCAGAAGGTTGCCCAAATACTTGGACACCTGCCACTTGCATGGGAGACTTGGATAGAATCTCAGGCGTCTAGCTTTGGCCTGGTTCAGCCTTGGATGTTGCAGCCATTTGAGGAGTGAACCAGTTGGTGGAAGATCTCTCTCTTTCTCTAACTATGCCTTTCAAATAAATAAATAAACCATTTTTAAAAAGGCACTGAAGTAGGCCGGCGCCGCGGCTCACTAGGCTAATCCTCCGCCTAGCGGCGCCGGCACCCCGGGTTCTAGTCCCGGTCGGGGCGCCGGATTCTGTCCCGGTTGCCCCTCTTCCAGGCCAGCCCTCTGCTGTGGCCAGGGAGTGCAGTGGAGGATGGCCCAGGTGCTTGGGCCCTGCACCCCATGGGAGACCAGGAAAAGCACCTGGCTCCTGCCATCCGATCAGCGCGGTGCGCCGGCCGCAGCGGCGGCCATTGGAGGGTGAACCAACGGCAAAGGAAGACCTTTCTCTCTGTCTCTCTCTCTCACTGTCCACTCTGCCTGTCAAAAAAAAAAAAAAAAAAAGGCACTGAAGTGTATATACTTGTACATATTTGTTTACATTTGTGATTAATTTATGGGACTAAAAGGAATTAAATTACTGGACCAAAGGGTCTTAATGTTTTAAAGCTATTGAAACATGTATGTGTGTTGCCTTCTGGAAAAATTGTACCATTATCTCCAGTGGTATATGAAAATACCCCATTTCTTCAGGCTTTACCAACATTGTCAGTGAATGGTCTTAAATGATATTTAAACAGTCTTTGCCAGTACATAGATTGAATTGTCTAAATTTGCATTTCTATTCATTATTGATATGGCTGAACTTTAATCATCTCTGTTAATCATTTGGGTTTGTTTACTTTTTTGTGTATCTTAAATTGTTCATGTCAGAAGTTGGTTTTCCATTTTTCAGAGGCACCAAATGTCATCTGAAATGTCACCAGCATTTATCGAGACTTCTAATGTTGAAAGAAAGGAAGACTTAGGTGAAGGTCAAGAGGAGAGCCAGAAGCCAGAAGGTGAAGGGGTTGAACCAATATCTAAACGACAAATGAAGAAGCTAATAAAACAGAAACAGTGGGAGGAACAACGAGAACTCCGCAAGTATGTGTGCCAAAATGTTTTTGTTCAATCCCTGTTCGGAAATATGGGATGTTTGATTTGGCAGTCTTTTTTTCTTTCTTTCTTTTTTTTTTTTTTGACAGGCAGAGTTAGAGACAGACAGACAGAAAGATCTTCTTTTTTCCGTTGGTTCACCCCCTAAGTGGCCGCTATGGCCAGTGTGTTGCGGCTGGCGCGCTGCGCCGATCCGAAGCCAGGAGCCAGGTGCTTCTTCCTGGTCTCCCATGCGGGTGCAGGGCCCAAGGACCTGGGCCATCCTCCACTGCCTTCCCGGGCCACAGCAGAGAGCTGGGCTGGAAGAGGAACATCCGGGACAGGACCGGTGCCCCGACCGGGACTAGAACCCGGTGTGCCGGCGCCTTAGGTGGAGGATTAACCTAGTGAGCTGTGGCGCCGGCCTGCCACAGTCTTCTGACATACTAAGTGTAGCTGTATTAATTAAGCTGGGGGCCAGGCACATCATTAGCTAACTCTGTCAATTGGCTACTAACCTTGTGTGTAAGTTGAATTATTATTTTTAGCAATGTTGATAAACTGGCACTCAACACTTTTTCTCACCCAGAACCTGTTTTGAGTAGTGGCATCATTTTTCAACTCAGATTATATTAGTCAATTTTTTTGTTACTATAATAATACCTAAGGTAAACTAATTTTATAAAGGGAAAAAGTTTATTTAGCACATAGTTTTGGAGGCTGAAAGTCCAGACAGCATGGTGCAAGTTCTGGTGAGGGCCCTCCTTGGCTGTATAATGTCATTGATAGGGATGCACATGGGAAGACATGTCTCATCACAGAGTAGGAAGCTTGAACAAGACTAGAGTCCTGTAATCCCTCCAAGCACCTGCTCCCAGTGACCTAAGGACCACCCACTAGGCCCTCACTCTTCAAAGTCCATCATACCTCCCAAAACCTCCACCCTGAGAATCAAGTTCCCAACATGTGACCCTTGGGTTATAAACCATATCCAAACCATAGCAGGATTATAGTTAGTATTCATGTCCTAGATATAGACTAAAAATAACCAACTCAGATCAAGTTTTGGCCTACTGTTTATTTTTCTGGAACAGATTTTGGTAAAAGTAGTTAGGCTGGGGCCAGCACTGTGGCGCAGTGGATTAAAGCCGCTGCCTGCAGTGCTGGCATCCCATATGGGTGCCAGTTCAAGTCCTGGCTGCTGCATTTTTGATCCAGCTCTCTGCTATGGCCTAGGAAGCAATAGAAGATGACCCAAGTCCTTGGGCCCCTGCACCCACATGGGAGACCCAGAAGAAACTCCTGGCTCCTGGCTTCAGATTGGTGCAGCTCTGGCTGTTGCAGCCATCTGGGGAGTGAATCAGCAGATGGAAAACATCTCTCTGTCTCTGCTCTCTTTGTGTAACTCTTTCAAATCTTTTTTTTTTTTTTTTAAGTAGTTAGGCTAAAGTTGTTACTACATAATGACAATTTACTGAGAGAACAAACTATAGTTAATGTAGATTAGAGAAAATGTGTGTGTGTTTTGCTTTTTTGAATTTTTGCACTATAAGAATGTTGCTTGAAAATCATGTAGGGAATAAATAATGACTATCAAATTTAGTATTTATATGATTTTATTAGGGTTAGTGTGGTACCAATAATAAATGAAAATTCTTTAAATAGCTTTAGATTGTGTTTGCAAACTGATTTCCTTCCTGTTAAATGGACTATATAAAATTGCTAATATTTGACCATTTTGACCCATTGAAGTAGCAATTTCATACGATTCAACCTGATGATTTTAAAAATAATTATTTTTTGTCTTTTTAGGAGAATATTGTGAATAACTGAATTATAAATAACAAAAAACATTTCAATTACTAATTTTAGACAAAAGCGGAAAGAAAAACGCAAGAGAAAAAAATTAGAGCGACAATGTCAACTGGACTCAAACTCAGATGGAAATGACAGAAAACGTGTGCGAAGACATGCTGTTCACAGCACACTCCGCCTTGTCATTGACTGCAGTTTTGATGACTTGATGGTATTAAAGGTATGGTGAATCAGTCAGAAGCATCCTGTAGGAGCACTAGGCTGAGTCATTTTTGTTTTAGTATGTATTAACACTATGATAGAAATTTGTGTAGTGAAATGCATCTTTAATCAAGTTTTTCAGTCTGCCCCCTAAATTAAATTAGCTAATAAATTTTATGCATATATATGTACTGATGTGTATGTATGTATATGTATTAACAGGGGAGTGAGAGAGACATGCACTTTGTAATTAAATGATAAAACCCAGTAACTGCATATTAATCATAAAATATGTGGGGTTTTTACCATGCTATTGTTAAGGTGTGAAAATAGTAATAGTATGACTCTACAAGAGGTTTTTTTTTTTTTTTGAAGATTTATTTATTTATTTGAAAGGCAGACTTAGAGAGAGAGGCAGAGGCTGAGGCAGAGATGTACCATCTGCTGGTTCACTCCCCAAATGGCTGTGATGGCCGGGTCTGGGCCAGGCTGAAGCCACGAGCCAGTAACTTCTGGGTCTCCCATGTGGGTGCAGGGGCTCAGGGACTTTGGGCCATCTGCTGCTGCTTTCCCAGGCACATTAGCAGGGAACTGGGTTGGAAGTGGAGCAGCTGGGACTCAAACCAGTGCCCATATGGGATTCCAGCATTGCAGGTGGCACATTAACCCTCTGTGCCACAGCACCAGCCCCTGTTGGTTCTTAAGAAATGTTTTTATGGGCCGGCGCCGTGGCTCACTAGGCTAATCCTCCGCCTAGCGGCGCCGGCACACCGGGTTCTAGTCCCGGTTGGGGCGCCGGATTCTGTCCCGGTTGCCCCTCTTCCAGGCCAGCTCTCTGCTGTGGCCAGGGAGTGCAGTGGAGGATGGCCCAGGTGCTTGGGCCCTGCACCCCATGGGAGACCAGGAAAAGCACCTGGCTCCTGGCTCCTGCCATCGGATCAGCGCGGTGCGCCGGCCGCAGCGCACCGGCTGCGGCAGCCATTGGAGGGTGAACCAACGGCAAAAGGAAGACCTTTCTCTCTGTCTCTCTCTCTCACTGTCCACTCTGCCTGTCAAAAAATTTAAAAAAATAAAAAAAAAAGAAATGTTTTTATGATCTCACATTTTAAATGGATAGAAACCGTGAAGTAGTGGCTCACTTGTAGAATTTTAACATAGTAATTTTATTAGGATATAAGGAATTCAAATGAAAATTATCCAGATGGACTTGTATTGTACTTATCTAGTGATCTCTTCTGCTTATTCTGTTCCTTTAAGATCATGGAATGGCCATAGATGATTTTATTAACTTTGCTTTAAAAATTGCACTCTATCATAGGATATTAAAAAACTTCATAAGCAGATTCAACGATGTTATGCAGAAAACCGACGTGCACTGCATCCTGTGCAGGTATGTCTGAAGAGTTTAAAATAGTTTTGGGTCCCCTTTTATATCTTTTTTTTTTTTTGCCAGGCAGTTAGACAGTGAGAGAGAGAGAGAAGTTCACTCCCCTAATGGCCGCTATGGCCGGCGCTATGCCTGTCCGAAGCCAGGAGCCGGGTATTTCCTCCTGGTCTCCCATGCGGGTGCAGGGCCCAAGGACCTGGGCCATCCTCCACTGTCTTCCTGGGCCACAGCAGAGAGCTGGACTGGAAGAGGAGCAACTGGGACTAGTACCTGGCACCCCAACCGGGACTAGAATCCAGGTGCCAGTGCCACAGGTGGAGGATTAGCCAAGTGAGCCACGGTGCTGGCCCCCTTTTAGATCTTAATTACAACTGTCTGCAAGGTTATCACAGATAAACTTAATTGATGACTACTTGAAAAATGTTTTAATAGAGGAAATGGGGAAAGGGGTATATTACTACCTCATTGTATTACTATCTCACAGTTTTTGTTTTGTGAATTTGAAACTATTGTGAAATAAGATTTTAAAAAATAGTAGTCATATAAAAAAGAAGGTACAATGACACCTCTTTTCACGTATGTCATGCAGAGACACGCTTTTCAGTCTTCTACACATTGGTCTTCCACAAATGGCCAATTCTCTGCTGTGCAGTCTTCATTATAGGACACCACAGATTTTGGTATCAGTTCCTCAGCTTTTGTTTTGTTTTGTTTTTTGGACAGGCAGAGTGGACAGTGAGAGAGAGAAACAGAGAGAAAGGTCTTCCTTTTCCGTTGGTTCACCCCACAATGGCCGCTGCGGCCGGCGTACCACGCTGATCCGAAGCCAGGAGCCAGGTGCTTCCTCCTGGTCTACAGCGCAGGTGCAGGGCCCAAGCACTTGGGCCATCCTCCACTGCACTCCCGATCCACAGCAGAGAGCTGGGCTGGAAGAGGGGCAACCGGGACAGAATCCTGTGCCCCAACCAGGACTAGAACCCCGTGTGCCGGCGCCACAGGTGGAGGATTAGCCTATTGAGCCGTGGCACCAGCCCAGTTCCTCAGCTTTTTATTCCTTCCAGTCCTGGCGCAAAGTGGGAGAGAAAAGTTAGGGCAGGCACAGGCTGCTGCCAACCACAGGTGACCTGTGGTACTTCTGTATAGGTTTTGTCTATTTAAAGGATTTTGTTTTCTTTTGAGTCACTTAAGCTTAAGCTGGGTAAAGGAGTGATTTGTGAAACTGATAGGTTGCTGTTAAGATCTTTTTGTGTGAATTCTCAGTGACCTAAAAATTAACACCAATGTTAAGAACCAGGAACTCTTTTCTTTTTTTTTTTTTTTTTTTTTTTTTTTTTTTTGACAGGCAGAGTGGACAGTGAGAGAGAGAAAGGTCTTCCTTTGCCGTTGGTTCACCCTCCAATGGCCGCCGCTGCAGCCGGCGCACCGCGCTGATCCGATGGCAGGAGCCAGGAGCCAGGTGCTTTTCCTGGTCTCCCATGGGGTGCAGGGCCCAAGCACCTGGGCCATCCTCCACTGCACTCCCTGGCCATAGCAGAGAGCTGGCCTGGAAGAGGGGCAACAGGGACAGAATCCGGCGCCCCGACCGGGACTAGAACCCCGTGTGCCGGCGCCGCAAGGTGGAGGATTAGCCTAGTGAGCCACGGCGCCGGCCTTCTTTTCTTTTTTTAAAAGATTTATTTTTTTGAAAGAGTTACACAGAAAGGTCTTCCATCCGCTAGTTCACTCCCCAGTTGGCTGCAGTGGCCAGAGCTGTGCCAATTCGAAGCCAGGAGCCAGGAGCTTCCTCCAGGTCTTCCCACATGGGCGCAGGGGTCCAAGGACTTGGACTATCTTCCACTGCTTTCCCAGGCCATAGCAGAGAGCTGGATCGGAAGTGGAGCAGCCAGGACTTGAACTGGTGCCCATATGAGATACCGGCACTGAAGGCAGCGGCTTTACCTCTTACGCCACAGTGCCAGCCCCCTAGAACCGGGAACTCTTAATAAATACTTTAGTTAGATATTTTGTTTTTACCAAGTGATAGTGATTTGGCATTTTTACATTTTGTATTATATTTAAAAATTTCATATCACAGTTCTATGACAGTTCTTAAATCTTCATTTTCATATGTAATAGACTCCTTATGACCCTAGATTCAGACTTAAAATAGGTGTCAGAGTTTAGAATCAACAAAAATTATGAAGATTTTGGACCGATAAGAAAATAACAATGGTGGCAAAAAAAAAAAAAGGAATGGGTATCGAAACATCACGTGATACCCAGTGCCATAAATAAGTGTAGTTTCTATGTGTCAGCTAAAAAAAAAAAAAGAAAAAAAGGTAACAGGAACTTGACATGGAAGCAGGAACTTTGCAGAGATGTAGCCATTCTAGAAAATTGGATAAAAACATAAACAGAACATTGAAATTAGTATGTTATGAGGTACATGCCAAAAAACACTTCTAATCTACCACAAATTTTATATATGTTCAGTGCATGTCAGAAGTTTTTCTAGATTGAGAATGTTTTATATTTCATTAATGATCAGATGAGTGTGTGAGAGAAATAAAATATTGAATTTAAATGGTCACTTGCTGTCTTTCTCTACCTGCTGATCTCTTACCAGTTTTACTTGACAAGCCATGGAGGCCAGCTGAAAAAGAATATGGATGAAAGTGACAAAGGATGGGTCAACTGGAAGGTGATTAAGATAATTTCTCATGTAATTCCAAGTAGTTTTACACTTCTAAAAGTCTATATTTTTAACCTAAATTCTCTAAAGCGGTCTTCAAATCCTGTGTGTTGCTGAACCAAAGTGTAAGGTTACAACTGGGAAAAATGAAAGAAGAGAGTAAGGTGTTTTAGTTTGTTCTTGCTTCCCTTGAATCTTAACCTTCTGTCTTATGCCAACTTTTTTTTTTAAAGATTTATTTATTTATTGGAAAGGCAAAGGTACAGAGAGGCAGAGGCAGAGAAAGAGGAAGAGAGAGAATTCTTCCGTCCTCTAATTCACCACCCAGATAGCTGCAACAGCCAGAGCTGGGCCGATCCGAAGCCAGGAGCCAGGAGCTTTTTCTGGGTCTCCCTTGCGGATGCAGGGGCCCAATGACTTGGGACATCCTCTACTGCCTTCCTAGGCCATAGCAGAGAGCTAGATAGGAAGTAGAGCAGCTGGTGCTTGAACCTGCATCCATATGGGATGCTGACACGGCAGGCAGTGGCTTTACCCGCTGCACTGTAGTACCGGCCCCCTATTGGCAAATTTATATTGTGTTTTTTAAAAAATAAAACAATTTTAAAGGTCTTTATGTAATTTCTACCTAGCAAACTAACTATGCGTTATCTGTAAAAGGGAAGTTAATGCTAAAATTCAAAAGTGTGCCTATATTCTGTATCTTCTAAATCTGTACTGTTTAGTATTGGACTCCTTTAATGTGATAGCCTGAATTGTGAGTTTAGATGTGCTGTGAATATGAAATACATGCTGAATTCAAAAAGTTAGTACCTAAAACAAAAAAGAGAGAGAGAGAGAATATAAAGTATCTCCTTGGGGTTGGTGTTGGCTGCAGTAGGTTAAGCTGTGACTTGCAACACTAGCATGCCATTCCATAGTGCCAACTCAAGTTCCAGCTGCTCTTCTTCTCATCTCGATTCCTGCTATTACTTCTGGGAAAGCAGCAGATGATGGTCCATGTGCTTGGGCCCCTGCTACCTTTATGGGAGACCTAGATGGAGTTCTTAGTTCCTGGCTTTGGTCTGGCCAGTCCCTGGCTGTTGTAGCCATTTGGGGAATGAACTAGCAGATGGAAGATCTCTCTCTCTCTCTGTCTCTCTCCATCTCTGATGCTCTTCCTTCCAAGTATCTAGGAGAGTTTTAAAAACGCTCCTAGATAATTTTTTAAATGCTATATTTGAGATGATACCATTTGTGACATATTGTGTTAATGTATTTTTTTTTTTGACTGAGAGAGACAGAGAGAAAGGTCTTCCTTCCGTTGGTTCACCCCCCAAATGGCCACTCTTTTTGTGGCTTGTTAAATTTATGTATTGTTCCATCAGCTTTCCAGAGAGATATGTTCACCGGTTTCTTAATTATTCACATCCTTCTTGGAACCTTTATTAAGAATATGTATAGTGTATGGCCTTTTATTACTAAGTTACACATTTTTAGTGAGCATTCTGCTTCATTCTTGTTTCATTAAAAATTATTGGATAAATGTCATTGCAGCCTGGTGATATATCTCCTTTTATAAAATTAGTGTGGCTTGCAAAATCCTCATTGCAAACTAGTTTTTGTATGTGTATCTTGGTAGATACAAATGAAAATAATTGGAAAATGGGAATAATCAATTTTGTAAGCAGTTTATGTTTGATGATTCATGTTAATGGAGAGAAAGTAATTGGAGAAGACACATTTGGCTGAGAAATGTGAACAAAGATGTGACAGTAACAGTGCTCTGGTTTTGTTGGAACAGAGATAAGATTAGAAAGATAGATTAGTGTCCCAGTCAGGGGAGAGTTATGAAGTTAAGAGTTTGAATTTTATCCTGCAAAAAAAAAAAAAAAAAATTAGTGTTTTTCGAAAATGAGTCCACAGTCAGGGTGTGAGGGTAGTAAGCTGGAGGGGGCTGAGGCCAGAGACAGGAAATAAAATTAGGAAGCTGTTTAAATAATTGAGGTAGTAGGTGATAGTGAATTGAAGTAATAGGTTCTCAACAATGTGAATACATATTAACAATCTTTTTTCAAACTTCATTTCAGATTTTTCTTTTGGATGGGCTTGTTTTAGGAAAAGAGAATAATCATTTTTAGCCAACTTTCATAAAATCTATTAATTATTAACATCTTGTATCTTAAAGGATATCAACATCAAATCAGAGCACTATACTGAACTCATTAAAAAAGAAGACTTGATTTATCTGACATCAGACTCACCTAATGTACTGGAGGAATTAGATGAATCAAAGGCTTATGTGATTGGAGGATTAGTAGATCACAACCATCACAAGGTACTAAATTTTACTTTTGTGTTTTTTGAACTTAAAATCTATACTCCAATTTCCTGATAGTAAAATACTAACACTAGCCCATCATTACTGAGTGCCTACTATATTTCAGTCACCTGTTGATAGAGAATTATGCTACTAATCGGTTGCTAAGCCATCAAAGTTTATACAACTTTTTAAATTTAGGATTTCTGTAGGATTTTTCTTTTAATTTGTACTTCTTTCTCTTCCCCTCGCATACTCTCATTTGGATGAAAAATTACACAAGTGTGCTTGCTTTTTCTAAAAGAAAACGTCATTTTGTACCGAGCCAGCTACTTCACAGCGAACTAAATTTAACACAGCTGAGGAACCTGTCTACTAAGTGTCTGAGGAATTACCCGTCAGCAGAACAATGGGAAGCAATTCCTTATTCTTGTAAAGCAGCACTATTCAAATAGGGCATTCTGTAGTCTTGCCTCCCCAGTGTGGTCTCTCAGTGATTACTGAGCCTGTGGAATGTGCACAGTATGACTGGAGAACTACATTTCTAAATATTTCAAAAATTCTAATCAATTTAAAGTTAAGTAGTAAGACATGGCTGCCAATTGAACAGTGCAGCTTGGGAGCATCATAGGGAATTCATCAGAATGATCTCTAGCCTTTTTATTTTGTTTAGTGAAAAATTGTATTTTTTTAATTTATGTAGAATGAAATTTTTTTCATGTTGTTTGTTTCCCTAAATTAAAACAATTTGTTTACAAAGGCATCTGCTAAAATCTATTTTTAATTGTCACTTGAATGTATAAACTACTGGTTGGGAAATTTAGTTTCCCTTTCTCCTATAGTCTATCTTTTTTCCATTCCAGTCTTGGTTAGACATAGGCTTCAAGGATTTTCATTTTAGGAAGAGCTGAAATTCGTATTCAACATTTTTTTTAGTTGATGAAAACAGAAAAATAAAAATAATGGGTCGTTTTTAAAAAATTTTCATTTGCCATTTGTGCTTCTTAATGTTGTGTAATTGAAACTTAGCTTTCTTTATGTTTCTTACATCCATGGAAAGAGCAATGGTATTTCTCTAGAAATTTGTTTTGACTGTTTTAAACTGAGAGAATAGCAAGGTAGAAAGGTAAAAAGAGTCAGGAGGAAGGTGAGCCAGGTTTTTCTCGAGGTTCTGCCACTTAGTTTTGTAGCAGGGCAGGGAATATAATTTCTTTGACTTCCTTATTTGTAAACTGAGGAGGTTAAAACAAGACTTCTAAGCACTCTGACTATACTTACTGTCAGGAGAATGTTTCCATAAATTAGCAGTTAAATTCTCTCTCTTTCTTTCTCTTTCTGTCTTTCTCTCCTCCCTCCTCTTTTTTTTTTTTTTTTTTTTTTTTTTGGATAATATTCTCTGAACTAAAGTCTTTTCTAAAAACTACTTGTACTATCATAGACTTTAAAATAATTTGATATTCTCATCCAAGTCACCATGTCTTTGTTTTAGGGAATCACATATAAACAAGCATCAGATTATGGAATTGACCACGCACAGCTTCCCCTTGGAAATTTTGTGAAGATGAATAGTAGAAAAGTTTTGGCTGTTAATCATGGTAAGCTGGATGGTGGTAAACTGAAAATAGCCTTAGTGAGCATTATGAAAAAGAACATTTCATTTCAGATTTGGAGAAATGAAAACAATACACCTTGCCAGAGACAAAACTGTAAAAAGAATAATTTATAATGTATAAATAATAGAAACTATGATGCATATTTTAGAAATTTTTTGCAAATGTACAAAAGTAGTTAATAATTCTAACTACAGCCTCACTAGTCAGAGATACTTGGCATTAATTTTTTGATATGTTTCCATCCTGTAGTTGTTCTTTTTCTCTTTTTGACAGGCAGAGTTAGAGAGAGAGAGAGAGAGAGAGAGGGACAGAGAGAAAGGTCTTCCTTCCGTTGGTTCACCACCCAAATGGCCGCTACGGCCGGCGCGCTGTGCCAGTCCAAAGCCAGGAGCCAGATGCTTCCTCCTGGTGTCCCATGCGGGTGCAGGGCCCAAGCACTTGGGCCATCCTCCACTGCCTTCCCAGGCCACAGCAGAGAGCTGGACTGGAAGAGGAGCAAGCGGGACTAGAACCCAGGGTACTGGTGCTGCAAGTAGAGGATTAGCCAAGTGAGCCGTGGCCATCCTGTACTTTTTCTATACATGCAAGGATGCTTCAAAAAGGTTGTGGAAAGAATACAATATAGAGCTTACTTTGGGGGAAAATATTTTGAAATGTATATATAGTTTTCTATACTCTGTATTTTCATTAATTTTTTGAAGATGCTTTATGTAATATTATTTATTATATAATTAAATGCTTGTTACATAGAATAATATAAATCTAGGGTATTTTCCCCTTCACTTATCATATTTTCTGTCATTGAATGGTTACTAGTTATAACATTCCATCACCTAAGTATATAATAGTTTAACCATTCTCTTATTGTTGAATTTTTTTTTCTTTTTACTGTTGTAAATAACCCTGAAATAGGAATTCTTGGACCTCAGTCTTTGCCTAAATTTTTGCTGTTTTAAATTTTTTAAGGAGGGGTGGATGTTGTGACATAGCAAGTTAAGCCTCTGCTTGGGACACCTGTACCCCATATCGGAGGGTTTTGTTTGAGGCCCAGCTATTCTGTGCTTCCAATCCAGCTTCCTACTTAGGCATCTCTGAAGTCACTGGATGATGGCTCAGATTCTAGGGTTCCTGCCACCCACATAGGACACCCAGATGGAGTTCCTGACTCCTGGATGTGGCATGGCCTTCCACTGGCAGTTATAGGCATTTGGGGAGTGACCTAGCAGATAGAAAACCATCTCTCTCCCCCTTGTCACTCTGCCTTTCAAATAACTCTTACTAAAAATTCAAATTTTAAGGTAATATTTTAGTCAGTACAACCAGTTGTTAAGCTGTAATATGTGTTAAAAATTTTCTAAAGAGCAGATCTAGGAAGTATGAAATTATTGATTCAAAGTATAAATGTCTTCTAAAGCTTTGATACATAATGGAAATTGCTTTGCCACAAAGCAAATGCAAACTATTCCTTCAGCAGTGTGTTGAAGTGAAAGTACCTTGGAGACATGATTAATATTCTTTACTCAATATTGAATAAAATAAAAACAATAAACAAAATAAAACAGGCTAGAAGCTCCTCAGAGTGATTCTTTTGTAGGAAAGGTAGAAGAAATTTAGATGAATGCTAATCATTTTTTTTCTTGAATATTATCACATAAAGGATACAGAAATAAAAGCCATAAGAATAGAAAGGGAGGGGCCAGTGCCATGGCACACTAGGTTAATCCTCTGCCTGTGGCACCGGCATCCCATTTGGGCACCGGTTCTAGTACTGGTTGCTCCTCTTCCAGTCCAGCTCTCTGCTGTGGCCTGGAAGGGCCATGGAGGATGGCCCAAGTGCCTGGGCCCCTGCACCTGCATGGGAGACCAGGAGGAAGCACCTGGCTCCTGGCTTCGGATCGGCGCAGCTCCAGCCATTACGGCCACTTGGGGAGTGAACCAACAGAAGGAAGACCTTTCTCTGTCTCTCTCACTGTCTGTGACTCTGCCTGTCAAATAAATAAATTAAAAAATTAAAAAAAGAATAGGAAGGGAGATAAAAACATGGTCAGTGTAGACTATAGTTGACAAGGGCGGCTGATGTTTTCTTTCTCTATGTTTAAAATGAATTGAGGAGAAGCTGGGAAGGAGGTAGCAGGCTTGAGAACCTAGGGGCAGACTGACCCTTACAGTCAATAGAAGGAAGCAGTAAGAACAAAGTACCTTAAAGGCAAACTCGCACTGTTAACCTGAAGGCACTGTATTGTCAAAGTCAGTCTGCAACACTGGGATGCACTTTCCTAAGAAATGAATGACGTTTGTCTTTATTACAGTGTTTGAGATTATTCTGGAATACCTAGAAAGAAGAGATTGGCAAGAAGCATTTTGCACCATTTTACCCCAACGGAAAGGAGCTGTTCCTACAGACAGAACCTGTGAAAGTTCTCGGGAAGAGCAGTCTGCCCAGGCTGAAGATGGATCAGACAGTGATTCCAGTGAGGGGGAGGACAGCAGAAATGAAGCAGATTCACCACATGCAGAAGAAAAGCAGGATAAGGAAAACAGCACTGAATCTACAGTGAGTGTGATATCACACTAATGTTACCTGTTCTTTTAGGTCAGGGAAAAATTAGGAGAAAGTAAAGTGCTTCCTATCCTAGGATATTCAGATTGGAAGAAAATTTATTTTCTCATTTCTGTTGCAAATTTCAAAATTATTTTAGGGTTAAAGGATAGTAAGAAAGACATTTTTGTTTTTGCAAAAGAAGAATTAAATACACAGGTTTTTCTTTTTTATAATTTTTTTTAAAGCTTCCCAAGTTTCTAGAGAATCGTATGTGGTTAGCATGCCTTAATTCTCTTTCATTTACTGGATTGCAGTCTTCCGAATGTTCCTTCTGACCTTTGAGTTTTCCTAGTTCATGTTCATATCTTTGTCTTTCTGATCTCTTGTTCCTTATTTGTGGGGGCAGGTACTCACACATATCCTGCAAGTTTACCAGGATCTTGTGTAGGGGAGGTTACCCTCCACGTGCAGGTTTTTTATTTACTTTAGTCTTGAAAAAGAAAGTGTTTTAAGAAGTATCAGCAGCCGGCGCCGTGGCTCAATAGGCTAATCCTCCACCTTGCGGCGCCGGCAAACCGGGTTCTAGTCCCGGTTGGGGCGCCGGATTCTGTCCCGGTTGCCCCTCTTCCAGGCCAGCTCTCTGCTATGGCCAGGGAGTGCAGTGGAGGATGGCCCAGGTGCTTGGGCCCTGCACCCCATGGGAGACCAGGAAAAGCACCTGGCTCCTGGCTCCTGCCAGGATCAGCGCGGTGCGCCGGCTGCAGCGGCGGCCATTGGAGGGTGAACCAGCGGCAAAGGAAGACCTTTCTCTCTCTGTCTCTCTCTCTCACTGTCCACTCTGCCTGTCAAAAAAAAAAAAAAAAAAAAAAAAAAAAAAAAAAAAAAAAAAAAGAAGTATCAGCTTGATAGACTCAACAATTCATTTCGTTTGGACTATAGAACCCATATGTGTTTCTTCTTTGTGATGCCTTCTCTTGGTTTTGAAGTAATCATTGAAGAGTTGAGAATCTCTTTAATACCTCTTTTGCATTTCTATTATGGTGATAAATTATTTTAATTACAAAATTGAATTTTTGCAAGCTAGATTATTTTATAAGGCTGCTACTTTTGAGGGATCAATTTTGTCTTTACCTGAATTTAAAATGAAATAGCTCTTAGCAGCTAACATTTCTTTTTATAGATTTTTTTTTTACAACAAAGTATTTGTTGGCTCTTAAAGTGAATAAAGCTTAAGTGTGCTTCAGCCTCTTATATAATAATATTTAAATTAATGTACATGTATATTTCTTAAATAATGACACACATGAAAATATGCATATTATTGTATTCACATCTTTCCATTTCATGTATGGTTCTTAGTTATTGGTGGATAATAAGATTGATTTGTATCATTTATGTGAGCAGTTGTGTTGAAAGCACTGAGACCAATTTGAATTTCATTAAGTCCAAAAATTCCTAAATAAGCATTTGCATGGAAAGATTGTGCTGGAGGATGTAGCAAAAGGGTGCTGTTTCGGGGCCAGCATTGTGGCACAGAGGGTAAAACCGCCTCCTGTGAGGCTGGCATCCCATATGGGCACCAGCTCATATCCTAGCTGCTCCACTTCTGATACAGGTCCCTGCTAATGGCCTGGGAAAAGCAGTGGAAGATGGCCTGAGTATTTGGGCCCCTGCCACCCATGTGGGAAACCCAGATGAAACTCCTAGCTCCTGACTTCAGCCTGCCCAGGGCTGACTGTTATGGCCATCTGAGGAGTGAACATGTGAATGGAAGACCTCTCTCTCTATTTCATTGTAACTCCGACTTTCAAAAAACAAAATAAATACATTTTAAAAAAAAAGGTGGAGTGCCGTTTCACTTTCTAAACAGGGATTAAAGAAGTTACCTTTCAGGTGAAGTGCTTATTCTTGCTCGCAGCAACAGTAGCATTTCAGGAGACTGCTGAGTTTGGGTAAAATAAGTCTCTGTTCCTATTTGTTTCTTAATGTACGAATACTGCATTTTAGAAAGTATATAACTAGCAATATATATAAATTCTATATTAACTTACATATGCATTGAGTAGAAAGATTTTTGGATTTAATATTGCAGTTAATTATCTTTTATTTTTTGTTCTTTTATTTTTACTAATTGTTATGCATTTTAATGAAGATATGTAAATAAATAAAGGTGAGCCTTGCAATTCTAAAGAACAGAGCTTATGTCTTAAGATATATATTTCAAAGGTTCAGATTTTTTGGAGTAAGTGTGATTTACCAACATGGAATATTATACCTTTTATTTTGCATGAAAAAGGCCACTGTTTAATCAAGAAAGATGAGGAAACATCATTACAGATGTTGCATAGCTTTCCACTAATTATAAAAATACTTGGATTAATTTCTTAATGGCTCTGTAACAAATCACCACAAACTGGGTGGCTTAAAGCAACAGAAATTTATTCCCTAACAGTTTTCAAAGTGTCACAGGGCTATGCACCGTCTGAGTGCTTGGGGAGTAATCCTTCCTAGTCTCTTCCTAGCTGTTGGTGGTTACCCTCACACCCCAGGGTTCCCTTACTTGCAGCTGCAACTCTGTTGTCTCCGTTGTTGCCAGTGGTCTTCTGTCCTCTGTCTTCAGTATCTGTATCTGTGTCCAAATTCCCCTCTCCTTGTAAGAAAATCAGCGTTGGATGAAGGTTGACCATAATCCATTGTGACTTCATCTTAACTTACGATTACATCTACACAGCCCCTATTTGTAAATAAGTAGCAGTCAAAGATACTGGATGTTAGGAATTGCATTGTTTGGGGGAACATGATGCTACCCACTGCAGGCCCAGATCTAGGCTGTGGCAAAAAAACATGACTACCTCTTTTGATCTAACTGATTTATAAAGTATTTAAAGCACTGGTTTAAAAGATAAGGGTTTTTTTTTTTTTTTTTTTTTCTCACTTCTGTGTGTCTTTTCCTCTCAGCATTGTTTTGGTTTATTTAGGTACTTTAGGAAGTATTAAAGTAACTTGTGTTGATAAATTTAGTACTTAAGTAAATGCAGCAAAAGGGACATGTGCCTACTGAAATAATAGGATTTCTCCTCATTTACTTTCTTTAATAATCCTGTGGTTTTCATTAAGCAAACTCATTTTTAAGGGAAGGAGCATTGTTCAGTTGGATGCACCAGATGCCATTGTGTTCATATCTTGTAGCATTTGAAAATGATCAGAACAGCAATACAGCAACAACAACAAAACAAAAAGTATGCAATTCTTAGGAAGAAATGTCTTTTAGGAGACTAGATAACAATGATGAAACCAACCAATTACTGGCAATTACAACGCAAAGTGATACTTCACTGCATAGATGGAGAGTCCTTGAGATGATACAGATAAAAAGCAAGAATTGTCCATAGAGCACCAAGAATGTGTACAGACAACAGGTGTTAAATGAGATTGGTAATAAAAAGAGAAAAGTGATTAGAATTAATGGCAGCAAAGGCCTATAGTAGTTAAACTTGGATCTCAATTTGCATGTAGCTGTTTATCTGTTTTCCTAGCTCATTGCCAGATACATTGAAAATTTTTTTAAGATTTTTTTTTTTTTGAAACAACAGGGAGAGAGAGATTTATCTTCTACCTGCTGATTCTCTCCCCAAATGTACACACACCTGGACACAGATCTGTTCAACCACCCACACCAGTGTGCACACACCCAAGAAATTTATAGTACTGGCTGAGCATCCCTGATCCTAAAATCTGAAATCCATAATGCTCTAAAATCTGCCACATTTTACACCAACATACTTCAAGTGGAAAATCCCACAGCAGATCTCATGTGACAGGCCATAGGCAAAATGCAGGCATACAACCAATACAGCATATTCAGCATTCCTAAGGGGAAAAACTCTCATTCCTCAACTGTGATTTATCTTCTGTGTACATGCCCAGATTCCCCTATGCAGCATGTGAACAAAGGTAATAAAATGGCATATGTTCAGGCCAGACATTCCCTAAATCCACATGCATTACTCACTGTGCTTTTGTTTACTCTCTGTTCTGTGATAGAAACATGTTGAAAATGTCAGAGAAAGGCATGTGGTACAGCAGTAAAGTCGCTGTGATGCCCACACCTTTATCTGAATACATGGTTTCGGTCCTGGCTGATGTGCTCTGTTTCAGTTTTCTGCTAAGGCATACCCTGGGAGGCAGCAGATGATGGCTCAAGTACATGGATCCCTGCCACCCAAGTGGGTGATGCAGATTTAGTTCCAGACTAGTGGGTGATGCAGATTTAGTTCCTGCCTAGCCCTGGATTTTGTGGGCATTTGAGGAGTGAGCCAGTAATTGGAAGATTTTCTCTCCCTCTCTCCCTTCCTCTCTCGCCCTCTCCCTTTCCCTCTCCCCACCCCCGTGTGTGTGTGTGTGTGTGTGTCTTCCTTTCAAATGAAAGTTTTTCTTCCAAGTAAAATAAAAAAAAATATATTGTAAAGGCCTGAAGGTACTTCTGTTGTTAACAAGTGATAAGAAAAGGAGGAAGCATTTATCTATGCACAAAATATCAAGTTGTTAGAGAATTGGACAGCAGTGTGAGTGTGAAATTTCTTATGGAAGAGTATGGTATTAGAATGAACACTGTATATGACCTAAAGAAACAGGATAAACTGTTGAAATGCTTTGCAGAAACCAACAAGCCAAAGTTAATGAAAATTAGTAAAATGCTGCATAGAACTATAAATCAAGATCTTATCCAAGTATTCAAAGGCTGAATTCATTAGTATCTCAGTGAACACATGCTCCTTAATGGTATGCTGGTCAGGAAAGAATAAAAATCTGTCATGATGAATTGAAAATTGAACGGGACTGGATATTCAACAGGCTGGTTGTGGCATTTAAGAAAAGACATACTGTTAAATTGTTAAGGATGTGTGGTGATAAAGCATCTGATGATCACAAAATGGCAGAAAAAATTCATTTCTAAGTTTGCCAAGGTTATTGCTTATGGAAATACAGTGCCAGAACAAGTGTATAATGCCAATGAAACATCACTGTTTTGGCATTATTACCCCAGAAAGAGACTGACTACAGTTGATGAGACAGCACTATGAGAATTAAAGATGCCAAGGACAAAATAACTGTGCAGCAGGCACAAATAAACATAAACTTGCTATGCAAGCAAAAGCTTGCATCCTTGCTGTTTCAAAGGAGAAAATTTCTTAGCAGTCCCTTATTATGCTAATAAAAAAGGCAGGGATCCACCAAAGGGTATCTTTTTGATTGTTTTCACATTGTGTGCCAGCAGTTTGTTCTCACTGCAGGGAAGTGGTACTGAATGATGACTGCCAGGTTTTGTTATTTTTAACAACTGTCCTGCTCATCCTCCAGCTGAAAATGTCATCAAAAAGAATGTTTATGCCATCTACTTTCTCCCATATGTGACCTCATTCTAATAGTCACGTGACCAGGTTATCCTTAGATCAATGAAAAGTAAATGTAAAAGCACTTTCTTGGGGGCTGGCTCCGTGGCTCACTTGGTTAATCCTCTGCCTGTGGCGCTGGCATCCCATATGGGCTCTGAGTTCTAGTCCTGGTTGCTCCTCTTCCAGTCTAGCTCTCTGCTGTGGCCTGGGAAGGCAGTGGAGGATGGCCCAAGTCCTTGGGCCCCTGCACCCGCATGGGAGACCAGGGGGGAGCACCTAGCTCCTGGCTTCGGATCAGCGCAGTGCTGGCCGTGGCAGCCATTTGGGGAGTGAACCAATGGAAGGAAGACCTTTCTCTCTGTCTGTCTCTCTCACTGTCTATAACTACCTGTCAAAAAAAAAAAAAAAAAAAGCTTTCTTGAACAACATGCTAGCAGCAAAAAGCAGCAGCACTGGTGTGGAAGGTTTTCAAAAGGACTTCAGCATAAAGGATGCCATATGTTCTGTTGCCAGTCCTTGAAACATGACTAAAGACAGTCATGCATGCCCAGCACAGCCTCTGGTTTTTGAATATGTCCAGTGATGATGACACCACAAGGTGGTGACTCTCTCTTTTTTTTTTTTTTTTTTTTTCTTTTAAGGTTTTATTTATTTGGGAGGCAGAGTTACAGAGAGGGAAAGACAGAAGGGTCTTCCATCTGCTGGTTCATTCCACAAATGGCCTCAATGGCCAGAGCTGGGCCAGTCTGCAGCCAGGAGCCAGGAACTTTCCCTGGGCCTCCTACTTGGGTGCAGTGGCCAAGCACTTGGGCTATCCTCTGTTGTCTTCTAGGCCATAAGCAGAGAGCTAGACTGGAAGAGGAATAGCTGGGACACACACCAGTGCCCATTTGGGATGCCAGCACCATAGGCCTCTGCCTATGACCACTACCCCACAACGCTGGTCCCCAAGGTGGTGACTTTCAAAGATTCTGTTTGTCAAGTGAGAAAAAGATTATGTCTGACCTCCTTACATTTTCAAATAAATAAATAAATAAATACACCTATACAGTTGATCTGTAGGCTGTAAGAAGTGTTTATTGATAATGAGGCTCCAGGTGTTGATTCATTGACTAATAGTGAAATAGCTAAAAAGGGTCTGAATCAAAGGGTGATAAAAATCACGATGGTATTGGGTTGTAGATTTAGACATTAGGGAAATCCTGCAAGACATTGGCATAGGCAAAGAGTTCTTGGAAAAGACCCCAGAGGCATAGGCAATCAAAGCCAAAATTGACAAATGGGATTACATCAAATTGAGAAGCTTCTGCGCTGCAAAAGAAAGTCAGCAAAATGAAGAGGTAACCAACAGAATGGGAGATACTATTTGAAAACTATGTAACTGATAAGGACTAATAACTAGAATATATGAAGAGCTCAAGAAACTCAACAACAACAAAACAAACAGCCGAGTGAAGAAATGGGCAAAGGACTTAAACAGGCACTTTTCAGAAGAGGAAATCCAAATGGCCCAGAGAGACATGAAAAAAATGCTCAGGATCACTAGCCATCAGAGAAATGCAAATCAAGACCACAATGAGGTTTCATCTCACCTGTTTGAGTGGCTTTCATACAGAAATCTACAAACAAATGCTGGCAAGGAAAAGGTACCCTAATCCTCTATTGGTGTGAATGTAAACTGGTGCAGCTACTGTGGAAGACAGTATGCAGATACCTCAAAAATCTGAATATGGACTTATTATATGACCCAGCCATCCAACTTCTGGGAATTTACCCAAGGGAAATGAAATCAGCACATGAAAGAGTTATCTGTACCCCCATGTTTATTGCAGCACAATTCACAATAGCTAAGATATGGAATCAATCCGAATGTCCTTCAACTGAGACTAGATAGAGATTATGGAATATGTACACCATGGAATACTAAACAGTATTAAAAAAAATGGAATCCTGTTTGCAACAAAATGGATACAACTGGAAAACATACTTAATGAAATAAGCAAGTCCTAAAAGGACAAATACCATATTTACTTCCTGATCTGTGGTAACTAATAGAGCACATAAAAGGTAATCTGTAGAAGGCAGAGGATTAGCCCAGTGAGCCGCGGCGCCGGCACACCGGGTTCTAGTCCCGGTCGGGGCGCCGGATTCTGTCCCGGTTGCCCCTCTTCCAGGCCAGCTCTCTGCTGTGGCCAGGGAGTGCAGTGGAGGATGGCCCAGGTGCTTGGGCCCTGCACCCCATGGGAGACCAGGAAAAGCACCTGGCTCCTGAAAAACATAAAAAGAAAAAAAAAAACCTTAAAAAAAAAAGGTAATCTGTAGAATTGAAATTGACACTCAGATGCGATGACTTTGAGCACTTACCTCAATTCTTGAGGAACAGTTTTTTTTTTCCCATAATATTTGTTGAACTCTTTACTTAGTATAAAGTTAATCTTATGTGTATAAAGTAAATTGGAAATAAATCTTAGCAAAAAAAAAAAAAAAAGACTGGGAATAGGAGAGGGAGGAGGTAGAAGAGTGGGAGTGGAAGTGGGAGGGCGGGTAGAATGGGAAGAATCACTGTGTTCCTAAAGTTGTATTTATGAAATGCATGAAGTTTGTACATCTTAAAAGGTTTTTAGGGGAGAAATAAAGGGAATTCACCCCCAAAAAATAATTAAATAAATTGTAAAAATTCACAATGAAGATGATGTTAATGCTGCTATGCTGGTGAAAAAAAAGTGCCTGTGGCTGACATGATGAAAAAGTGTGAAGCACTTATTGAAAGGCTAGCATAGTGTGCAGTCATAACAGAACAACAAATCATGTCAGTTTACAAAATCAAAGGAAATTGGGAGAAAAATCATTGTTAATGAGGAAGATGACTCTGGATGAAACATTTTTAAAAGCCATCCACAATCCCGGCTGCTCCACTTCCGATCCAGCTCCCTGCTAATACACCTGGGAAGGCAGTAGATGATGACCCAAGGGCTTGGACTCCTACCACCCAGGAGGGATACCCAGACGATGTTCTGGGTACCAGCCCTGATTGTTGTGGCCACTGGGGAGTTGAACCAGAGATGGGCAATCTCTCTCCTTCTTTCTCTTCACTCTGCCTTTTGAATAAATAAATTTTTAAGCCTTGTGTAGAATGCCTGTTTATTCCTAGAGGGCCCACTTCTTTGGTCCCGTAACTGCACCTGATGTTTCTTCTCTACAGTAACTTTTGGTCAAAACACAGCAGTAGACCAAGACCAAAAGCCTGTCATTATTTAACAACTGACAAGGTATTCTGTTGATGCTATCCTGCTGCTTCATTAACCTGAACACATAAATTTTACTGTTAAGTCCTTAATTTGAATTAATGTTAGAAAACGATTACTTACCTGTAGCATGTAAGTTCGGAGTTAGGCATGATGGTGATGCCACAAAACCCTAGACTGTCCACATGGGTGACTGAGTCAGTGAGTGATACTTTTGCTTTGTGGTGATTCAGTGTGCACAAAGTTTGTTTTATGTATAACATTGTTCTAAATATATCACATTAATTTTAAGCTATGTGTTTTAAGGTATATATGGAACATAAATGAAGTTTGTGTTAAATGCCTCATTTTGTATATACAAATATTCAAAATATAAAAAAATTAAAATCAGAAATACTTTGGTCCAAAACATTTTGGATAAGGAATATCCACCTGTTTCTCTTGTGAGTATTGATACAAACATTCTAAATCATTGGTTGACTAATTGGTAGACATTTCCAGGCCATACTCTGAAAGAATAAACACCATGGCCCAATGTGGGGCATGAGCATGGCCATGGTGCAGCCAGGCCAGGCCTGGGGGCTCTGCATACACATCTGCCCCTAGGCGCCCCAACCATGCGGAGCCAAGCCCGTGAACTAACCCAAGCCAGTCGTCCAGAGCCAGCCAGCAGGCATCCCAGGGGTGGCGGTGCAGGGAGGGGCCCAGTGCGTGTGCATGGGGGGCATGGTGGTAATGGCTCTGGCCCCCGGACTGGGCAGCAGTGGCCCACGGCCCCGTATCTACTTCCAGAGCCCCCCAGGGCTGCTGGCGAGGGCCTGGGCGGCCCGGACGACGGGGCCCCCGTGCGGTGCCAAGGAGGGGTCACTGTGAAGTGCACCTGGGTCCAGGAGGCGCAAGGCCAGCTGCAGCGCCTGCAGAAGGACTATATCTACAACCTGCAGACACTGGAGGAGCGGGACTGTGAGCTGGAGCATGTGCACAGCTGCCGCCATGATGCTGCTGTGCCCAGGGCTGGCCATGAGCAAACTGCTGTCACGCAAGGAGGGGGAGTAGATCCTGGAGCAGCTCGCGTGGCTGCCACAGCCCCCTGGCAAGAGGACCTTTGGGAACCAGATGAAGAGGGACCAGGCTGCCAATGATGATGCCGGCAGCCTCTTTTCCAGCGGGCCCTGCGAGGGGAGCAAAGAAGATGGCGCCGAGAGGAAGTAAGGTGGGCGGAACCCAAAGTTGTTTACCGCCAAAGCTGATTGGCCACGCAGTATCAGGGGACGTGACAAAAACTGATGACGAGTGTATAGACATATGGGTAGTCCTATAAAAATCTCCCCATAAAATAACCTTTTAAGTGATTGGTTGGTCCTTATGCCCTGCCCCAGTGACTCTGCAGTTTGTGCTTTAAAAGGCTTTGCTGTGTGCGCAATAAACGATTCCTGCATGACTTGACTCCCCACTGCATCTGCTTGTCTCCGGGATCGGGAGGCTGGGGAATGGGCAGGCGAGTGGTGCACTTGCCTTTCCTCGGACCCAGTCCATCCTCGTTTGGGTAGACTAAGACCCTGCAGCCCAAGAATATTTTAAATATTAAAATTACATATTAGAAAATTAGTGGATATCCAGCACTGGCACTGAGTAGAAACTAGTTCCATTTTGGCTTGTAAGTTAGAGATAATTTCAAATCCTTTTCTTTTGAGGAGAGGTGAGCATTTTTCCTCACTAGTCCAAGAACTTTGGAGAACTATAGATCACAAAAGTCAGCTCAGATGTCAAAATACTCAGTTTTTTTGTGTTTTCCTCTTCCATTTGTTTTCCTCCAACAGAGTTTGGAATCAGTGTGAGACTGTAACTGCTTAATTCTGGTTATGGATGCTTTTCCTTGTATCAGAACCCCAGCCTTATGTAATAATAATAGGACTGGAAATGAAGTATACCAAAAACATATTTCTTTTATGTGTCACATTAAAATTAACTACAAATAGAAAAACTGTTTCAATTAAAATTTATTTGAGGCATTATCTATAGGTGTTTTGTGATTTACATGTACCAACGTAAAGAGGATCACTTTGTAACAATGTTAAGCTCTTTGTGAAAAAATTTTCATGGCATAGAACTGCTACTGTTTTATGCTCAAGGGTAAGATGCTCTTTGGGGACAGATGTTGTATCCTTGTTGTACACTCCTTGCTGACCCTAGTTTTGCTGATCCACTGTCCTGAGTGTTAGGCCTGGGAGGAGACTTGGGCTTGCTGAAATATTCAACAACTGGAATTTTCATCTTACTTCTTCTTATAAATAACTGGGACTTACTCTCAGCCCCTGAATTAGAAAGAAATTTAAACAAGACAGTAATTGAGACATGAAATATAACTTCTGTCATGTCTTATAGCAAATGATATACATATATACATATATGAAGTTTAGGTGAATCAGATACTCAAAATTCATAACAGAATCTGTTGTCATCTTCCTTCCTTTAATGAGCTATTTTTTCTTTAACATGTTCTTTCACTCTTTTAGCAACCATAACTTGGGTAGTAAAGATCTAGAATAGGTGATAGGTAAGGGTGGTAGGCAAGGATGAGACCAGTGAGAGAAAAGAGGTCTATGTTCCTGACAGATGAAACGATAGAATAGACAAACAAGTTAAAACAAATTAGTGTACTTATATGACCTCTGCAAGACCTACATGGTTGTGCCCAAGTAGGAGGAGGGATTTGGGGAGATGCTGAATATCAACAATGGAGAAACATGGGTATGATCCGGGATATTTTTACACACAAAAAAGTCCATGTGTGTAAACATGTGTCTAAATATATGTGGAACCTACAGATAGACATGAAGTTGAATAATAGAAAAGCATTACTGTTAACGATTTTTTAGTTCTAGCGTAAGGAATTGGGTAGGGAAGGCCAGACACAGTATGTTGTACTTGTAGTTAGAGTGGTGAAGTACTTCCTAATTTCTAAACTACACTTATTGCCTGTAAGCATAAAGAGCCTTCTTTGAATTTGGTTAATCCCTCTGGAACCTGCTGGGATACAGAGTGACTGTGAGGGAATTCTAATTGATAACTATAATATGCCTGGTACAAGTGGAACTTGTAGAAACAACAAGACAGATTTTTGAGGCTTATAGATATACTTCATATTTATTCTATAGTTATTACTGTGCTAGTTTTAAAAGAAGGAGTAGATGTTTGTTTAGCCTAGTGGTTAATATTTGTGTCCCACATTGAAGTACCTGCATTTGATCCCCAGTTCTAGATCCCTAATCTGGCTTCCTGTTAATGCAGACTCTGGGAGGCAGTAGTGGTTATGCAAGTAGTTGGGTTCCTGCCACCGTTGGGTAACCTAGATTGAGTTCTCAGCTCTTGGCTTTGGCATCAGCCCAGCCTCAGACCTGGCCATTGCAGGTATTTGAAGAGTGAACGAGTAGATAGGAACTTTCTCTCTCAATATTTCTCTCTCTCTCTTTCTTCCTTTCTTTCTTTTCTCTCTTTCTCTCTTTCTCTCTCTCTCTCTCTCCAGATATAGGCTGGGATGGGCCTCTGGGAGTTGGACAAGCGAGACACAAAAAACTGCTCTTTTCTTTTGTATTTCACGTGTCTCATAGGGCACCTGCTTGTGGCTGATTGCCATTTTGCTCTTCTCATTGATTTTGTTGCCAGTGAAATCATTTAGTTCCATGACAGTTGAGCTGTGAACAACCAAAACTCTGAGACCCTTGTTTTTTGTTAGGTTGATGCACGTGTTCCCTTCTTATTGAATTAGCATGAGAAAACCTATAGCTCCTGTTGTCCTGCACCTTTGCTTCCCAAAGATTGTGTCTCTGATGAAGCACTGTGCCTATCAAAACAGTGGTAAAGTTACCTCAAGTTTATCTCTAGGAGAAATTCAACAGATGCTGCCCCTTAAGAGTTGTGCTGGAAATCACTATTTTACTGTTTTCCCTTTAAAAACACAGATCCTTAAAATTTAGGCTTCTAAATAATTAGTACTTACTGGTTTTCTTATATCAACTCAGTAATTATCACAAACTCTACTTAACCTTTTGATGCTTCCTTATTTCCTTCAGGTCCTTGATTTAACACCCTAAATTAATTGGAGGAAGAAAAATGAATTTCAAAAGTGTTTTCTTTAGACTACCTCATTGCATATGTATCTTAAATATGCTATCCAAATTCTTTGTTTTTAATGCATATAGTATTTAAATTCTCTTCCCAATAAAAATTAATTTTTTCTTTGATTAATATCACTAACATATCATATGTTAGTTGCTAAGGTAGAAAAAAATGACCCTTATTATCTTCCAGTTTCTGATTTTATGAAAACTCCAAGGTAGAGACAAATTGCAATTCAAAATTTTTCTGTCTTAATGCTTTCTAAAGTGACATGTTTTGTGAATATTTATTTTCTATGACTTAATGTTTTACTTAATTTTCAACATTAAAGCATAAGATTTTCTCTTTCCACTTATACATTTTCTCACTATAACGTTATAATACACAAATATGTATTTATCTCCTATTATTGGAATTACAGGGTTAAGAAAAATTTCTCCTGAAATAATGTCCAATTCTCTTAGTAGTTACTTTTTCTCTCTGGGAGCCCCCAGGAATATGCCAGAAAAAATTAAGTTAAACAGTGATTTTCATCTTGCATTATTCTACATCAAAATGGATACCAGTGTGGGATGAACAAATTAGAAAATAACCATAAAAATAAATTTAATTTCCTTTTGTGCTTCTGTTTTTAGTTAAATTTTAAAAAAAAAAGAAAGAAGCCTGTATTTTCTTAGATTTTTAGGTGACTGCTCATGCAATGCCCGCAGCAGCATGGGAATTTTCCTCAAAGAGCTAGGCAGTCATAGTCTCTACAACCTATTCTGAACAGTAAGATTGAAAACAATTTTCATATTACATTTCTGAGAATAAAAGATAAAAATGTGTTGCAGGTGTTCACTGGATAAAAAGGAGACTTAACAGCTCAGCATGTTTTGCATTCTGAGGGACAAACACAAGAGATTCTTAAGTCTTCATGTGCCCTGGTACCTCTAGAAGGCCATTAAATCTAATTTACCTGGTTGGTTGATGTGTTTCTCTAGGTCTGGTCAGCACTTTTGGTTTTGCAGGTGGATTTGAGGGTGATTTAACCATCTTTGGCCTCCCATTCTCTGTGGCTGGTTCCACCAAGGTATTTCTTCTGTGGTGAGGCAACAAGTTCACCTGAGCCAGCTCAGAATGAATCACAGCTGAGACCCACTCTTTTTCTGATTTAAAAGGGAAAAGGAAGTTGAAGTGGGAAGTGGAATTGTCATTATTATTTCCCCTAGAAGCACCTGAGTAGTTCTTTCATCTAGCATCCCAGTGTGAAAGAGCGGTAATCTACTATCTGAGTTAGGCACCTTTGTGTGTAAAGATTTCAGCATAAAAATTGGTTCACTTCAACCTAGTTTCTATTGACCTGTGACACTGTAGGGCGCCCAGAGTAAATAACTCACTGTGGTACTTGGCCCTGAATTGCAATGGAATTATTCTAAAATACTGAGTACAAAAGCCAGCTTTATAGGCTACTGTCAAAAATATAACAGTAGTCACATAGTATGTTTATCTATACAAATGTAATAAGTACATTGGGGCACGTTAAAATACAGACTAATAGTTTAATAAGTGGTTATAAGCATATCAAGGATTACATCAAAGTACCCATTGAAATTATGTCTTGTGAATTTTATTGATTATACCTGTTCTTTCTTATCATTTTTCTATGGTTTATCTGTTCTTTTCTCCCAACAATAAGCATTTATTTTTTGTGTGATGCATTAAATGTTACATTATTTTAAAAAGGAAACAGACTAATTGCTTATCAAATACTGCTCATTGCCTGAAGAGTCTTCCTGAATTTCCAGGGTAAGGTGCTATATCAAAATGTCTCTCATTGTAAAAACAGTAGCATGTCCCTGTACACACTGGTCCCTCCTAACACTGATTAGTGCAGTGATTCTTGGAGTGGCCCCCAGACCAACATTGTCAATATCATCTGAGAACTTGTTAAAAATGCAAATTCTATTGCTGGCTTTGGGGCACAGGGGGCTAATTTGCCACCTGTGGTGCTGGCATCCTGTATGAGTGCCCACAGTCTTGGCTGCTTCACCTCTGATTCCACTCCTGCTAATGAGCCTGGGAAAGTAGCAGAAGATCGTCCAAGTTCTTGAGCCCCTACTCCCTTGTGGAAGACCCATATGGAGTTCCAGGTTCCTGGTTTAAGCCTGACCAAGGCTTAATCTTTGTCTCTCCCTCTCACTGTTAACTCTGCCTTTCAAATAAATAAATAAATCTTTTTTAAAAAAATGCAAATTCTCAGGCCCCACCTCCAAGGTTTTGCCTTAGTCTGAAGACCAGGTTGATTTGACAATGGCTACTCTGTCACTTAGGCTGTCCTGCTTGAGAATGGTGTATGTTTTTATGAAACAGGCCATGAAAGGCAGAGGGGAGTCTGGGAAATGACTGAGCTGATGAATTGAGGTGGGGTGGGGTTTGTTGGAGAGGGAATTGGCAGAACTGTCTGGATCTACTGCCATCCACCCCTAAGGAAAGAAACTGGTTCTGCATTCAGGGTTCAGAGCAGGCCTGAGCAAGTGCTCAGGAAAAGCCAGAGTGCACGGACTTTGGGGAAGCACAAAACCAGCTGTGGATGAACATAAGGCTGCCCTAGACACAAAGTGTTTCATGTTACTCAAATGAGTTCAGTGTGAGGCATGGTGAAGTTTGGGTTCATGAGTGATCACCATGCTTACAGGTGGATAATACAGGCCTGTGATGATTCTGATACTGAAACACTGCAATATTCTGATATTGCAACATTATCTTTGAAAAAAAATCCAAGGTAGGAAAACATCACTATGTGCGTCTTCCCAGTTTCAGGTCAGTGTTTGTAGATACTTATCTTAATCTCACCTTTTGTATTTGCATGAAGCAGCCACTGGAGAACTTCTGCCAGAGAATCCGTATGTAAAATGTCACAGAGCTTTGCCAGGATCTGACAAGGAAGATGAGAGTTACATGGGGAGCAAGTAAATGGTACCTGCTTCTAAGGTTCCTCATGTCACTGTATTTGATACACAATTAAGTCAACTAGGATTTCAGCCTGGAAGCTAGATTTCAAATAGCACACTGCAGTTTTGGCAAAACAATGTTCCTACTACCTGTGATAGCTTAGCTTTAGGCAGTGCAGTGTGTTTTTTCTTGTTTTGTTTGTTCAATACCACTCCCTTCTGGTAGCACCATTTCACTTCTTTTGGGGAACTGATCCTTTCCCACTGCACCATGGAGTTCTATAGGTATCTGGCAATCACAGAACTGCTCTCCACAGTTTAGTGGAGAGGGATGGGATCGGAGCTGAATTCAGCATTGCACCTCAGTTCCTTGAGCACAGTGCTTAGCCTAACAGGATAGGAATATTGTTATCATTGGTCATTTGGAGTCCTCCCTTGAGACTTTTTTTTTGGGTAGTTTATTTCTTTTTTTATTTTTTTCTAACTTTTATTTAATAAATACAAATTTCCAAAGTACAACTTTTGAATTATAGCGGCTTTTTCCCCCATAACCCTCTTCCACCCCCAACCATCCCATCTCCCACTCCCTCTCCCATCCCATTCTTCATAATGATTCATTTTCAATTACCTTTATATACAGAAGATCAACTTAGTATATACTACGTAAAGATTTCAACAGTTTGCACCCACACAGAAACACAAAGTATAAAGTACTGTTTGAGTAGTAGTTTTACCGTTAATTCACATAATACAACACATTAAGGACAGAGATCCTACATGGTGCACAATGACTCCTGTTGTTGATTTAACAGTTGACACTCTTAATTATGACGTCAGTAATCACCCTAGGCTCTTGTCATGAGCTGCCAAGGCTATGGAAGCCTCTTGAGTTCACACACTTTGACCTTATTCAGAGAAGGCCATAGTCAAAGTGGAATTTCTCTCCTCCCTTCAGAGAAAGGTACCTCTTTCTTTGATGGCCCATTCTTTCCGCTGAGATCTCACTCACAGAGATCTTTTATTTAGGTCATTTTTTTTACCACAGTGTCTTGGCTTTCCATGCCTGAGAAACTCTCATGAGCTTTTTAGCCGGATCCGAATGCCTTAAGGGCTGATTCTGAGGCCAGAGTGCTGCTTAGGACATCTGCCATTCTATGAGTCTGCTGTGTATCCTGCTTCCCATGTTGGATTGTTCTCTCATTTTTAATTCTCTCAGTTATGATTTTTTCAACTTTTATTTAATAAATATAAATTTCGAAAGTACAACTTTTGAATTATAGCGGCTTTTCCCCCCATAACTTTCCTCCTACCCGCAACCATCCCATCTCCTACTCCCTCTCCCATCCCATTCTTCATCAAGATGCATTTTCAATTACCTTTACATACAGAAGATCAACTTAGTATATACTAAGTAAAGATTTCAACAGACTGCACCCACACAGAAACACAAAGTATAGAGTACTGTTAGAGTAGTAGTTTTACCGTTAATTCACATAATACAACACATTAAGGACAGAGGTCCTACATGGGGAGCAGGTGCACAGTGACTCACATTGTTGATTTAACAATTGACACTCTTATTTATGATGTCAGTAATCACCCTAGGCTCTTGTCATGAGCTGCCAAGGCTATAGAAGCCTCTTGGTTTCACCAACCTCGATCTTTTTTAGACAAGGCCATAGTAAAAGTAGAAGTTCTCTCCTCCCTTCAGAAAAAGGTACCTCCTCCTTTGTCTATCAGTTATTATCAGCAGGCACTATAGACTTTTTTTTTTTCAAATCTAGACTACAGGCTGAGTGTAGGTAATGGAGGAGATAGAAATATGAAATACTTAATCCTATTAAAAGTGTACCATAGGCCAGCACCATGGCTCAGTAGGCTAATCTTCCATCTGCGGCACTGGCATACCAGGTTCTAGTCCCGGTCAGGGCGCCAGATTCTGTCCCGGTTGCCCTTCTTCCAGGCCAGCTCTCTGCTATGGCCTGGGAGTGCAGTGGAGGATGGCCCAAGTCCTTGGGCCCTGCACCTGCATGGGAGACTAGGAGAAGCACCTGGCTCCTGGCTTTGGATCAGCGTGATGCACTGGCTGCAGCATTGGAGAGTGAACCAATGGTAAAGGAAGACCTTTCTCTCTGTCTCTCTCTCTCACTGTCCACTCTGCCTGTCAAAAAAAAAAAAGTGGACCATAACAGTCATAAAAATAAAGTACAAGGAATTATTAGGTAAGTACCTATAATGAATTTTCCAGTTTGCACCTTATTGTGCCTGCTGCTGGGGTTTCGACTTATCTGGAATTCCTATGTATGTACTGTACTTCAGTCCTACATACTCATCTGCCTATCAGATGCATCCATTTATATATAGAATACAAAAGTACTTTAGACAGAAAATAGCTAAAACTAAATCTGTATTTCTTTCTCTAAAACTCACTGCAAGCTTACTATTCTTTCTGATTCCCATGTCAGTGAGTTGCACCAGCACATGTGAACTGTCCGAGCCAGAGCCTTGGATTCCTCCTGGACAACTGTCTTCCCATTTCCTACCAGATACTGCCAAACAACAGGTTCATTAAATTCTACCATCTTTGTGCTTCTCAGATCTCTCCATTTCTCTTTATCCCCATTGCCCTGATTCAGTCTAAAGGAACAGCAATTCTTGCTGGCATACTGTAATGCCCTTTCTTCTAGTCTACCTGAAACCTTCAATTATTTTTAACTCAATAAACATTTGGGCCAGACATTGATTGAGGTACCGGAGATACAGAAGTGAAATGTAAGTGCTGAAAAAAAAAATAACTACTTTGGTCTAATAATATGTATAATATTTGGTAGAATAATATAATAACATTAAATATGAACTCAAATATAACAGGTATACCCATGTACAGGTAATCCCACATGTATTAGCAGGGATCTAGATTGGAAGCAGAGCAGCTGGGACTTGAACTGGCATTCCAATATGATATGCCAGCGTTGCAAGCATCAGATTAGTCTGCTGCACCACAATACTTCCCCCTCACTTACATGTTCCTAGTGAAAAGTCTGTAGTCAGCTGCTGGGGAGAAGAGGACCAAACTGAGCACAGAACTGTGTTTTAGAATTCAGCCTAGTGTAACCTGACATTGTGCAGATCCTAAGGGTCCTTGTCCTGGGGCCAGTGCCTGCAGAAGGAGCACCATGGAAAACCATGGTCCCAGGTGATCAGACTTACGACTTGGCCTACATCACCTTTAACAGGCCATGAGTCCACCATAAGCAGCCAGAAATGCATAGCAGCATGGTCGTTGGAACTACTCCCATGCTGCTCTGTCTTGGGAGGCTGTAGGTTACAGTTGTGATGTAGCATTGGGATGCTGAGGCTATGGGATTGCCTACCCCATTCCTTTCCTGAGCATCAAAAACCTAGAGTAATTATTCATTTGGGGGAAGGAAATAAGGTGTGTGCCAAGTCCACTGCGTAGGAACCTTGGGCCCATCTCTCCATGGTGAGGCCCAGACCTAGGCAGAGTTACATGCCTGGGGGCTGGCATTGTTGTGTAGTGGGTTAAGCCTCTGCCTGCCATGGCGGCATCTTATATGGACACTGATTTGAGTTCCAGCTGCTCCACTTCTGATCCAGCTCTTTGCTGATGTGCCAGGGAAGGCAGCAGAAGATGGCCCAAATCCCTGGGCCCCTGCATCCACATGAGAGACCTGGATGAAACCTCTAGCTCCCAGCTTCAGCCTTGCCCAGTCCTGGTCATTGCCACTGCAGCCATTTGAGGGGTGAGCCAGCATCAATTTCTCTCTCTTTCTCTGTCTCTAACTCTGTGAATAAAAATGTTAAAGAAAAAAGACTTCTAGGCCTGGACACGGGCCAGTGACTCTAGATGAGGTGTTTGGGCCTACCTCAGCCCTAGGAAGAGGCTTGCAAGGAAGGACTACCCCATTGTAGGAACTTCTTAAATTCATTTGGGACAGCACAGCAATTGCAGATTTGTATCCTCATGTTGTTGCCACATTATGGATTTAATCAACCTCCCTCTTACTTTTATTTCCTGATCCAGATAGTTAGGTATGCGAACGGTGCTCTCTTTGACTTCCACCTTGGTAGGCATCACCTCAGAGGAACAGGATCCAGCAGTGGAGTGTACCTTTGGGGGTGACGGTGGCTTTATGACCTTACTTTCTTCCTAAATCAAGAGTATAATAAAAATCCATGCATTTATATCCACTTATATTTTCATGAAAATTAAATGTAAGATGGGTGAGAAGTATTGTAATTGATTAGATGCATGAAAGTGAATAGAGATTATTTTTAATCCCTCCCAAACTCTATCATATAGTTTTAGTGGAGACAAGAACAAATAGCAATGTATATATTAACTTTTAGTAAGCCATTAAAAACCTTCGTTTAAGCACCGAGATGGTGATTTTTAGATGTTAAATGTGTTACCTTTATTTGTATTGCCATTGCAGATAACCATCCCGTGACAGACCAGATCTGCCATTGAGCTGTAAAGATTTCTCTTTAATGACCGGGAAAGGACAGCTGAGAGGTTTTATGCTTTGTCTGTAAAGCAGTTATAGGGTGCAAATTGCTACTTCCTTCCTCTGCTAAGAGGATGGAGAAAAGCTGTTTTCTAGTTCGGAGAGGAAAAACACTGTTTGCAATTAAAATAAAAATTTTAAAAAGGTGGGGGGTTTAGAGGGCTTGAAGTCCAGGAAGAGATAGTTACAGAAGCCTTGGGTCTGTGTTGAAAACAACCTGCAGAAGTATCACTATGTTGCTAAATCTGTATATTTGAAGTACATGAAACTTGTCTAACTTAAATAAAATTTTAAAAAAGTGACTGATACTTAAAGGCATTCAGAAGAGAATGAGTCAATACCTAGGACTGTGATGATCATCACTGACAGAACACATACAATAAGGATAAAGCTGGAGTTTATGTACAGCCATTCTTTTTTAAACATTTATTATGCAGGCTTATTTTGGGGAGGAATAGTAAATATATTATTTTGTCCAAACTTCCCACTAAACATAACTAAAAAGACTAGCTAAAAATTTTTTTTAAAATAAAAAAACCAGAGTGAATAAAAGTGTGAGCAGGAACTAGGAAGCCTGTGCTGTATCAAGTACAATGGCCATTTTTACCCTGAGGTCATTGTCTGATCCCATAAAATGGGAGATTTCTTTGTGACAAGTCTTTTAAGGGTCTAAGTGACAGAGCCCAAATAAGGGCCACCCAAGGGCTACATCCTCAAGATGAAGATGACCTACAAGTGAAGTAGTCTGAAGAAAATACAGCCTGGGATCAAGGTTTACACTTGGTTTAGATGGATAGGGCCTCTGGTTTTCTACATAAGAAAGCACAAAGTTTGGGAAGGAAGAGTTTGGGCTTCAGAGACTTACAAATAATGCTTCATACATATGTCCAGCAACTGAGCCAGGAGTTAAAGAAGAAATTTCAATAAGAATTACAGAATATTTTGCACAATGCTAATGAAAATGCTTCATAGCAAAAAATGTGAAAGTATCTAAAGCAGTCTTTAGAGAATTGATAGTTTTAAAATACATGTAAAAGGGGTCTTCAAAGAGTTCATGGATATATATATTATGAAAAATTATGCATGGATTTCAAAATGTTTTTTACTAAAATAAAGTTTCTCTTTAAAAACTATTTATTTGAAAGGGAGAGTGACAGAAAGAAAGGGAGAGAGAAAAGAGAGAGAGAGAGGGAGAGAGAAAGAAATCTTTTTTCACTCTACAAATGGCTCCAATAGCCATGGCTGGGCCAGCAGTACAAGGCTCATCCAGGGCTCCCACATGGGTGGTAGGGGCCAGGTCTTCAGGCCACCATCTGTTGCATTACCAGACACTTTTAGCAGGGAGCAGGAGAGGAAGCAGAGCACCCAGGACTGGAACTGGTGCTCTGATATGGGAAGCCAGTGTTGCAAGCACTGACAATCTACTGTGCTACAATGCTGTTCCTAAACTTATCTTTTTTTTTTGACAGGCAGAGTGGACAGTGAGAGAGAGAGACAGAGAGAAAGGTCTTCCTTTGCCGTTGGTTCGCCCTCCAGTGGCCGCTGTGGCCGGCACGCTGCGGCCGGCACACCGCGCTTATCCAATGGCAGGAGCCAGGTTCTTCTCCTGGTCTCCCATGGGGTACAGGGCCCAAGCACTTGGACCATCCTCCACTGCACTCCCTGGCCACAGCAGAGAGCTGGCCTGGAAGAGGGGCAACCGGGACAGAATCCGGCGCCCCGACCGGGACTAGAACCTGGTGTGCCGGCACCACAAGGTAGAGGATTAGCCTAGTGAGTCGCGGCACTGGCCACCTAAACTTATCTTTTAATTTCATTTTTCCACAAGCTTTTTGAAGCCCCTTGTGTTAGAAAGATAGAAGAAGTTAGAAGTACAATAATGTGTGTGAATAGAAAGAGAAAAGTAAGAACAATCTAAATTAACAAAATAGAACAAATATAAAACATAGAGGATCAAAAAATTATAAAAATTACTTGATATACTAATAAAGTTGATAAATTTCTGTTGAAACTAATCAAGAAACAGCAATATGAATTAACAAAAGTAATATCTAAAGTATTGCTTCTTACATGTCCTACAGATATTTTTAGAAGAATATAAGGATGTTTTGTATAACCTTGTCAATAAACTTGAACATTTAGCTGAAATGAACATTTTTATAAAAATAATATATTATCAACTGACTCAAGAATAAATAGAAAATATGAACAGTTCCATAACAAAATAGATTTCAAAGCAAAGGACATTATCAGAGATGAAATCAATAATTTCATAATGAATGAAAAAGTCATTTCATCGAGAGGACTTAAATCTAAACAGTTATACTCTTGACAAGAGAGCTGCAAAAATATTAAAAATTTCTACAAATGAAAATGGATAGAAATTCACAATTATGGACAGAGATTTTAATACTCCCTTCTCAATAATTGATAGAAAAAAATAGACTTCCAATCTGTATGGCTGTAGAAGACTTGAACAACGGTATCACCCAGCTTTCCTTAATTGATACTGTATTGCATTCTACTCACCAGTAGCAGAGTGAAAATTCTTTTCATGGGCACATTAAACATTTATCAAATTTAACCATATTGTAGGTCATATATCCAATCTCAATAAATTTTAGAAGTTTCAAGTGTACAAATAATATTCTGTATTAACAGTGGAATTGAATTGGAAATCAATAACATAATGGTATTTGGAAAGTCCCCAAATATTTGGAAATTAAATGCCATAATTTAAAGTTTCTCATGAGTCAAGGAATAAACTTCAAAGGGAATTAGAAAGTATTTTGAATAGAATGAAAATGAAAACTCAACATTGTAAAATTTAGGGGATGCAGCCAAAATAGTGTTTTTTGGAAAATATAATAAAACCTGCTTACATTAAAAAGGAAAATGTCTCGGGGCCAGCGCTGTGGCTCACTAGGTTAATCCTCAGCCTGTGGCACCGGCATCCCATATGGACCACCAGGTTCTAGTCCCGGTTGATCCTCTTCCAGTCCAGCTCTCTGCTATGGCCCGGGAGGGCAGTGGAAGATGGCCCAAGTGCTCAGGCCCTGCACCTGCATGGGAGACCAAGAAGAAGCACCTGGCTCCTAGCTTTGGCTCGGCTTAGCTCCGGCCATAGCGGCCATTTGGGGAGTGAACCTACGGAAGGAAGACCTTTCTCTCTCTCTCTCTCTCTCTCTCTCTCTCTCTCTCTCTCACTGTCTAACTCTATCTGTCAAATAAATAAAAAATTAGCTGCTCTTTAAAAAAAAAAAAGGAAAATGTCTCAAATCAGTGACTTAAGCTTCTACTTACAGCCAAAGTCAATGAAGTAATAGAAATAATCAATGAAATTAAATGTGAATTCTTAAAGAAAATCAATAAAACTCATGAACCTCTAGCTGGACATATCAGGAAAAAAAGAATATTAGGAATTACCAGTTTCAGGAATGAGATAATGTACACCTCTGAAGACAGTAAAATTATGGAAAAGGAAAAGTTATAAAAAAGTTTATATCACTAAATTCAACAAGCTAGATGAATGGAGAATTCCTTGAAAAATACAAGTTACTGAAGCTCACTAAAGAAGAAATAGACAACCTGAATAGCCTATATTTATGGGGAAAAAAACAACTTGAATTGTTGTTTATAACTTTAACCTAAAGAAAATTCCAGGTCTACACAGCTTCACTAAAGAATTTTTCTAAACTTTAAAGGAATAAGTATCAATTTTACATAAAACCTTCTAGAACGATAAAAAGGTTTTCTTAACTTATTCTGTGAAGCCAGCATTAGGTTGATATCCAGATCAGAAAAGAACATGATAAGCACATGACGAATATTCCTCATGAACATAGACACAGGAATGCCCAACACTATTTCATGAAATTTAGTATATAATAATGATAAAACATCATTGACCAAGTGGGATTTTTACCAGAAATTCAAAGTAGGTTTAATATATTAACAGACCAAAAATGTACGCTAAAAAAGATCATTTCAAATTAACACAGAAAAAACATTTGGCAAAATTTATCACCCCATTGCTGATAAAACTTTCAGCATACTAGGAATGGAAAAGACTTCCTCAGCTGTATTAAGAGCATCTATGAATAATGTAAGCTAATGTTATACCTAATGATGAAAGTCTGAATGTATTCCACCTGTCATCAGGTACAAAGCAAGAATGTCTGCTCTCGTCACATGTGTTCATACAATAGATAAACATCAGGCAGATTTGAAACAATAAAAAATTAAAAATTTGGATCTCAGGCAGGCATTGTGGTATAGCAGATAAAGCTGCCACCTGCAATGCTAGCATCCCATATGGGTGCCTGTTTGGGTCCTGGCTGCTCCACTTCTGATCCAGCTCCCTGCTACTGTGCTGGGAAAGCAGCAGAGGATGACCCAAGTGCTTGAGCTCCTGTTCCCATGTGGGAGACATGGATGGAGTTCCAAATTCCAGCTTCAGCCTGGCCCAGCCTTGGCTGTTGTGGCCATTTGGGGAGTAAACCAGCAGGTGGAACATCTCTCTCTCTCTCTCTCTCTCTCTCTTAAGTGAATAAATAAATCTTTAAAAAATAATACAAATTTGGGTCTCATTGATATAAATTTGAGCTCTTCAAAAGACACCATTACAAGAAAAAAAGTCTCAGGTTGAAAGAGAATATTTTCAAAATGTACATGTAACAAAAGATTTATATCTAGAACCTATAAAGAACTTTTACAACAAAAGAGCACAGCAACCCAATTTTAAAAGTTAGTGAAAAGGGCTGGTGTTATGGCATAGCAGGTTAGGCAGCTCATTTCCTACAACACTCATATTGGAATGCTGGCTGGAAAATCACAGTTAGGTATCACTGTATACATAATACGTTGACTAAAATTAAAAAGACTGTTAACACCAAGTTCTGGAAGGGTGTCAAAGGAAACACCTATGGTTATATTACTGCCAGTAGGAATGTCAACTGGCATAACCACTTTGGAAAACAATTTGGCTCGTTTCTTTCTTTCTTTCTTTCTTTCTTTCTTTCTTTCTTTCTTTCTTTCTTTCTTTCTTTCTTTCTTTCTTTCTTTCTCTCTCTCTCTCTCTCTCTCTCTCTCTCTCTCTCTCTCTTTCTTTCTTTCTTTCTTTTTCTTTCTTTCAGGTTTTATTTATTTATTTGAGGCAGAGTTACAGACAGAGGGAGGCAGAGACAGAGAGAGGTCTTCCATCTGTTCATCCACTCCCTCATGGCCAAAACAGCCAGAGCTGGGCCGCTCTGAAACCAGGAGCCAGGAGCTTCTTTCAGGTCCTCCACGTGGGTGCAGGAATGCAAGGACTTGAGCCATCTTCTGTTTTCCTAGGCCATAGTAGAGAGTTGGATCAGAAGAGGAGCAGCTGGTTCACAAACCAGCGCCCATATGAGATGCTGGCGCCACAGGCGGAGGCTTAGCCCAGTATGCCACAGCAGTGGTCCCCTGGCTGCTTCTTAAAACTTTAAACATAAAACTGCTATCAGACTTAGTCATTCCACTTTAGGTATTACGCAAGAGAAAAGAATGCATATCTATGCACAAAGACTGGTATGCCAGTGTTTAACTTGGTTTGTCAAAAATTGATAACCTAAATGTTCCTCAGCAGGTGAATCAATATACAAATTGTGGGACTATCATACAATGGAATATTATTCAGCAATAAAAAGGAATAAACTATTTACTGATATATGTAACAACAAGGATAAATCTTAATACAATCATGCTGAGTTAAAGAAACCAAATACATCATTCAATTTATGCAAAATCAAAGTATTCCGTGGTAATCTTTAGGATAGAACCAGATAAATGTTTCTATTTGGAGAGTCAAGATCATGAAGAAACTTTGGGGTGATAGATATGTTCATTCCCTTGATCTCAGGGGTAGTTTCCCAGCTGTGTATGTATTTGTCAAAACACTTCAAATTGTGCATGTTGAATATGTGATTTTATATCACATTATTTGTATTTAAATAAAGCTATAAGATATGGTGACTTCAGAAAGGCATGTGAAGAAAAAGAGAGGAAATGATGGAAATCCAATTAAATAGATAACAGAAGTGTTTCTTTACCTGTTTGATTACTAAGGGATTCTCACTGGAAGTTTTGAAGCACTCTTTGATTTTTCTACTGGGCTCTGAAATGAAATTGATGGAAAATGTATTTAGATTAAACTGAAAAAAGAATTTCCAACACATGGTGCTGAACAGATCAGATTATGTCAGAATTTAAATGAAGGAAAACCTAGGAATCTGCTTATAAACATTAGGAAATTTATAGACAGAGTTGCATTCTAACAATATAGTAAAAGTATGTTGATATTAACAATGAATTCTATGTTCAAAATGATGATGTAAAATGCTTTCTTGACCTGGTGAAACTGATTTTAAAATTATAAATTTCAGACTAAGATATGTTTTTTTTTCCTGTTTTCTTGTCTACATAACCACTACTTCCTCTGCTTAAAAGACTCCATGGGAAGGCATTTGGCACCAGAGTTCAGCTGCAGCTTGGAATTCAGATCATGTCAGGGTGCCTGATTCAAGTCCTGGCTCCTTTGCTTCCAATTCAGCTTCCTGCTAACCCGCCCCCCCAGGACACAGCAGGTGATGGCTCAAGTACTTAGGTCCCTGCCAGCCACATGTGAGATCCAGAGAGAGTGCCAGGCACTAGACTTTGGTTTGGCTTAGGCCAATTGTTACAGGTAGTTGAGGAGTGAGCTAGCAGATGAGAGAGTCTCTCTTTCTCTCTCTCTCTTTCAGCAAGAACGTTTTATGATTACTTAAAAATCACTGCTGCTATTTTTTTTTTTTGGACAGGCAGAGTTAGAGAGAGAGAGAGAGAGAGAGAGAGAGAGAGAAAGGTCTTCCTTTTCTGTTGGTTCACCCCCCCAAAATGGCCGCTATGGCCTGCGCGCTGCGCCGATCCAAAGCCAGGAGCCAGATGCTTCCTCCTGGTGTCCCATGCAGGTGCAGGGCCCAAGCACTTGGGCCATCCTCCACTGCCTTTCCGGGCCACAGCAGAAAGCTGGACTGGAAGAGGAGCAACTGGGACAGAACCGGTGCCCCAACTGGAACTAGAACCCAGGGTGCCGGCGTCGCAGGCGGAGGATTAGCCAAGTGAGCCGCGGCGCCAGCCATTGCTGCTATTTTTTTAACAGCCCTATAGATCTCCCCTCCCTGCCCAGTGGTTTGCAAATTGTCTAAGGAAACATTTCATCAGTGCAGAAGAACTCACCAGAATGAGGCCGTGGGGGCACTTTGACCCAGTTTGGGGCAGGTGACACTCCTGAAACTCCTCTGCCAGGTATCTCCTGGACTGTGGTGCTGGGTGGCTCACTGTACTTGGCAACTGGTTTCTCTTCTTTCTCTGTGTGGTTACTCTGGCCAACACCCCACAAGGTTCTCAGTGCAATCTCATCATCATTCACAGTGCAGATTGGAATATTATTCAAACCTCAGCAAAGAAAAAAAAAGAAAACATCAAATGACAGGAATTAGATTTTTGGCAGATTTCCTTTGAAGGATCAGAAATTTCCCAATCAAAATTACAAAGTATTTGTAAAATGTTGGACTTCAAATTGTGTACACTGTGGTTAGGCAGATGTTCTTTGAAAGTCAGTGTAGCCAACTTTGTTTGCACACTTGCTTCCTGCCATCTGGTCACCTTTGAGAGGCCCACCACTTTGGCCATGGTCTAGGAGTCAAGTGGAGCAGACCTGCTATTTTCCCAGACTCTTCACTTCCCAGCTCCAGCCAATGACAAAGGGGCGTTGTGTTAGCCTGCTTCAGGAATGTCGGACTTCAATTGCTGAGTGCATCCAGAAGACCCAGTGTAACAGGGTCTTCTGAAAGAGGTTCACTTTTGTGCAGAAAGGTTAAAAGCTGTTGGAGCTAGGGATAGGCAATGGGATCAGGTAGATTGTAAGGGAACGGAGGAAGGAGAACTTGGAGCACAGGCCTTCTTCCTTATGTCAGACACTTCTTGTTCATTCACTCTACTGCGACAGATACTTGATTTTGTTCAAATACAGGATTTGGTTCAAATAGTAAATGACAGATCCTCTTTTTAAAAAAATAATGATACTCCTTTTATTATGGCTTTGTTTAAATAAGGTTAGAGTTTGTGAACTCAAGAGGCTTCCATAGCCTTGGCAGCTCATGACAAGAGCCTCCGGTGATTACTGATGCCATAAATAAGAGTGTCAATTGTTAAATCAACAACAGGAGTCACTGTGCACTTACTCCCCATGTAGGATCTCTGTCCTTAGTTTGTTGTACTATGTGAATTAATGGTATAACTAGTATTCAAACAGTACTTTATACTTTGTGTGTCTGTATGGGTGCAATCTGTTGAAATCTTTACTAAACATATATACTAAATATATATACTAATATATATACTAAATAAATATACTAAATTGATCTTATGTATATAAAGATAATTGAAAAATGAATCTTGATGAAGAATGGGATGGGAGAGGGAGTGGGAGATGGGAGGGTTTGTGGGTGGGAGGGTGGTTATGCAGGGAACAACCGCAATAATCCAAAAGTTGTACTTTCGAAATTTATATTTATTAAATAAAGTTTTCTAAAAAATAATAATAATGCTATTCCTCAGTCATGTGGAAATGGAGGTGTGCAGGGCATTGCTCTCTGTGAGTCAGGGGGTTGTGAAAAATCCTAGGAGGTGGTTGCTTTGTCTCCAAGAAGAGGGGACACTTCAGGAAGTATACAGTGTTTTTCATAGATGCTCATTCTGCCAAATCTCCCGTAGTACTGCTAGTCCCCCCCTGCTTCTTATCTGTTTGCTCAGATAACGTAAACAAGGTCTTCACTGACAGCACTGTCTGAAGTGCCCTCCACCACTCTGTCCCCTGATGTTCTCTTATATTTTGCAGTTTTGTCACTCATTGTGTATCTGCTTGCACATTGCTTGTCAGCTGCAGTACGATATGAGCTCCCTAAGAGCAGGGACTTTTTTGTCTATGTTTTGATTTCTGCTGTACTCTCAGTGCTTGGAACAGTACCTGACAGAAAATAGATGCTCTATGATTATTTGTTGAATTAATGAATAACACAGCCAAATATAAAGCTTGTGTTAAGTCCAGTACATAGAACTGGTAAAATGTGAGGAGAGGAGCCAGCAGGCCCTGCATTTGTGCAGCTAAGAACTGCTTCAGTGGAATATACCAGCAGATGCAAGAAATTCTCTCTCCCTCTCCCTCTTTTGCTCTTTCAAATAAATCTTTCTTTAAAAAGATATAAATTCCTTGGCATAATGTTCTGAACCTAAGTCTGGCCTCTGATCCACTAACTCTCCTTCCGCAGTCCCCAGTGTCACTTCCCTCCTCCTCACATGTTCCCTAACAGGCAACTTGATCTCTGACACAGTTTCCATGTGCTCTAGGCTGTGGGGCACTTGCTGCTCCCTTCTCTTCGTTTGCACATTTAGCCATGATGTAGGCATTCTTATCACAGTCATTTCACAGAGCACCTTGATCCTCCAGACAGTCCAGCTCCTGAGACTAGACTTTTGTTCGTGTTTTCATTCCAAATACATGTCCGCTGAATCAATGAGTAGATGGATAAAGGAGTGAATGAATAAAGAGGCGATTAATATCCACGCCTCTATCACACCTACACTGGTGACTCCAGAATGTACACCTGTGCTCCTGGCTTCCCATTTGAGATCCAGCCCCTTCCATTCGGATGCCTGCTGTAACTACACAAGCAGGATGCCTACCACCCAGCAGACTTCATCATTGACTGGAATGTACACTTCTTGGCTGTTGTATCTGCCACATCTAGAACAGGAGATGGTATGTATTAGATATCAAACACCTGCACAGTGAAATGACCTTACCTTCTTCCTCTCAGTTTTCCTGTTTCATCCAAAGCAACAATGTTCAGCCATAATACTTGAAGAAGCATGGGAGGGAGAAGGACTGAGTCTGTTATTTGTTTCTCTTCTTCATTCTCTATACCTATCAGTCACTAGGACCTTTCATTTTTTTTTTTCTCTACAATCTGTCTCCAGCATTCTCTTTGCCATTGTTCCATCTCATTGCTGGCAGCAAAGCAGAGACACAAGTCCTCGTGGGTCTGGACAGGTATGGCAGCCTCCTAATTTTCTCCAGCTCCAGGCCCTGCTATTCTTCCAATAAAGAATGCCTGATTTTTGTCATCACAGTGATTTTTAATCTCACTTTTTCTGTCACTCTTGTAGTATAACACTGTTCCATTTGTAGGAGCTTGCCATAACCACGTTTCTCATTTAGCAAGTGATGCTGCCTTCAGGAATATGCAAAGAAGGGATGAGGGTGAGGTGTGGGGAGCAACCCGGACTGGACTGAGTTACTGGAATTAAGACTTATTCTATGCATCTGCTCTCCCACAATATGGCGCTGGGAGAGGAGAAACAGCTTCTATGCAGCTGCCTCTTGCCAACTTGAGTGATGACCTCCAGGAGCTGATCCCGCTCCTGATTGGAGGAGAGCAGCGTACTCGGCCTGTGGGCAGCCAAGTTGGGATTGGCGGAGGAGGACTATAAAGGAGGAGAGAGACAACATGCACCAGGAACATCTAAGGGGAACACCTGAGGAACATCTGAGCAGCCCCCGAGAGAGCCGGCCGGTGGTGTGCCGCTCCCCTGCGGAAGTGGGGAAGGTGGCAGGGGGCCCGCCCCTCCACGGAGGTGGAAGGGACGGTAGCCAACCCGGGAAGAACCAGCAGCAAACCCGGGGAGGGCCGAGCAGACAAAAGAACAGCGCAGGGTCTTGTGTCGTTCCTCCACGAAGAGGGGGAGCGACATAATGGTGCCGTGACTCGGATAGGAAACTTAGGAGGGAAGAAACGGGAAGAAGTGGAAAATACTGGAGAGAGAGACTAGCAAAGAGCCTAGGGAAAAGCCGGACAGAAAAGGTGCCGGAAGAAGCTATTGAAAGCCTAGGCATAGACTCGGATACGGACTGTGGGAAAGAAGTTAGGATTTAAAGTGAAAGCAAGAAGAAACTTAGACTCAGATACGGACTGCAGGTTGAAAGTGAAAGTGAAACCTAGAAGAAACTTAGACTTGGATATGGACTGTGGGGAGAGGCCAGGAGAAATGAGGGAGGAATATTGTTGGAAGAAAACTTAGGGAAACATACCGAGTAGAGAAAAATGTTAGGGAGGATGAAGCCGCGAGTGCAGGCCGAGGTGGAAATGTAAGCCAGTTTGGAATTCTTTAAGTCAGCCTGGGGGGCAAAAGGCGAAAATCTGGAACCAGAGGCAGAGACGTGGGCCACCAGGTTGGAATCCGTCAGATTAGCCCGGGGAGCAAAAGACGGGAAGCCAAACCATAAGGTGGAAACGTAAGCTATAGGTTGAATTTGCCAGGTTAGCCCGGGGAACTTAGATTGAATGCTAGTGGCGGAAACGTAAGCTACGCTGTGTGATTCGCGGAAGCCGCCGCGTGCAGAGAGAGCACGGGGCGTGAATAGATAGGGAACGTGGGGCTAGCGCGAGGCTGTGGTGCGGACGCGAAGGGCGCGGAGACCGCGGAGCGCGAAGCCGAGCCGTGCAGATGAGAGAAGTGCGGGCTGAAGTGGCGCAAAGCCGGGAAGCCGCCGTGGGGTGGGAAGCAGCCTCGGGGCAGGCGCCGGCGGGGCGAGGCACCGGGAAGCCGCGCAGAGCCGTGAAGCTGCCGCGGGGCGAGGTGCCGAGAAGCAGCCTCGGGGCGGGCGCCGGGAAGCCGCAGGGATAAGAGAAACAGAAGTTTAGAAGTAAAATGAGAGAAATAGGTATGCTGGCAGATAGAAGTAAAATAGGAGAGATAGGAATGCCCAGAGGTAGAGAAATAGAGAAAAATAAGGCCTCCCATCAACATGGCAATGAGAGAGCTTGGATTCGGTCTGCCTGATTAGGGAGGTGGTGAGCACCTGCGGGTGGCTAGCAGCTTATGCGCCGCAGGTCACCGAAGACAGGCACGAATTAACATCAATAAGTCTCCCCACAATACCGCAATGAGAAGGCTTGGATTTGGTCTGCCTTATTAGTAAGACGATAAGCACCTGTGGGCGGCTGCAGGTCACCGAAGACAGGCACGAATCAACATCAATAAGTCTCCCCACAATACGGCAATGAGAAGGCTTGGATTTGGTTTGCCTGATAGGACTTGTAAGCACCTGCAGGCAGTTCTAGCAGAGTAGAGCATGCGCTGCAGGGCACCGAACACAGGCACGCATCAGCGCCTAAAAACCTCCTCGCAACATGGCGAAGAGAGGACCCGGATTCGGTTTGCCTGATTGATAGGACTTGTAAGCACCTGTGGGCAACTCTAGCAAGCAGAGCAGAGTGCGTGCAGCGGGGCACCGAAGACAGGCGCGTATCAACGCCAAAAAATAAAAAGAAAGGGGGATCTGTGGGGAGCAACCTGGACTGGACTGAGTTACTGGAATTAAGACTTATTCTATGCATCTGCTCTCCCACAATATGGCGCTGGGAGAGGAGAAAACAGCTTCTATGCAGCTGCCTCTTGCCAACTTGAGTGATGACCTCCAGGAGCTGATCCTGCTCCTGATTGGAGGAGAGCAGCGTACTCGGCGTGTGGGCAGCCAAGTTGGGATTGGCGGAGGAGGACTATAAAGGAGGAGAGAGACAACATGCACCAGGAACATCTGAGCAGCCCCCGAGAGAGCCGGCCGGTGGTGTGCCGCTCCCCTGCGGAAGTGGGGAAGGTGGCAGGGGGCCCGCCCCTCCACGGAGGTGGAAGGGACGGTAGCCAACCTGGGAAGAACCAGCAGCAAACCCGGGGAGGGCCGAGCAGACAAAAGAACAGCGCAGGGTCTTGTGTCGTTCCTCCATGAAGAGGGGGAGCGACAGTGAGGGTCTGGTTTGATTATACCCAACAGCTGATGTTGACATGCTGCTTTGGGAGACCCATCCTGGGTGAATTGACTGGGTCCCTCTACCAAATGCAAACCATTCTGCTTGTTTCCATTCCTTCCTAATCTTGAGAAATCTTCCTCCCCAAACCATCAATATCCTTCCCTCTGCTTTTTCTGTTTTCTTTAGAGCCCAAAATATGCGTACAAGGTCTATACTGTTTTTATTCCTCAAACTAACTAGAAATTGCCTTTCTCAGAAGGGAGATAACTGCCATTAATGTCTGATTCCCACGAAGTTTATGGTACAAAGTTAAAGCAAGAGAAGGAAGAGAGGGAAAAGAAAGGAAGGAAAGAAATGAGGGACAGAGGGTGGGAGGAGGCAAGGGAGGCAGGGTAAATATCAGGGTGATATTTAGCAGGGAAACACTGGCATGGCCGTGCAGGTGATTAAAATGTTGAAACACTTTTATAATAATTGGTCAGTGCTGTTCTGAGCTCCCTGAATGACCCTCGTTGGCTTGGTTACCCTAGACTCTCTTTAGGTCCCTGTCCTAGAAATCAAGTAGCCCAAGTGTTAGGTAGGAAGTAAGAAATGAGCTTATGTATGTGTGACAAAGGCCTAAGGAGTTGACATTGACATCTAGGTCCAGCATCCACATCTCAAAGTCATCCCGATAACCTTCCAGGTGCAGCCCAGTATCTGCACTTCAAACTTCCTGCCCAATCCTGATGACCTTCCAGGGGGTCCTGCCCCTTCTACCTGATAACCATCCTTCCTCTAAGGCGGGGTGATGCCAGCCAGGCTTCCTCTATTTGATAACTTCAGGGGGAAAACTCAGAAAGGAATTTTTCATATTTAAATCCAACAAGTCCTTTGTTTAGGAGGAGAAGGAGAGGGGGAGGGAAGGCAAGACCCATTCCCTTAAAAGCCCCAGCCTAAATGTAAACTGTGCACTCTGTCTCAGGTTCTGTATGGAGAGGTGCCCATCCGTTCTTAATGAACTTTGCTATGTTGCTTTCCCCTGCTGTCTGTCTCATGCCTGAATTCTTTCTTACGCGAAGACAAGGACCCTTTGCTTCTCCAGTAACACAGGATCAGTGTTTGCCAGAGTAGGCTTGCAGGCCATTGCTCTAGTCGTACCTGGTCCCAGTTGTCAATGTCCTTGCCTTACTAGCAGTTAAACACCTGGAATGCAGCCTTGTGTTTACCCACCAGAATGATCACGTAGCCCAAATGGAGAGGAGACGCATCCTCAGATCTCAAGTCCCCTTACCTTTGATGTGGCAGACTCTCCTAGGGTGAGGGGTGTGCCTGACCAGAAAGCAATTTGCATTTCTGGCCCGGCTGCCTTTGCTCTCAAACTGAAGAGCAGCTGCCGGAGGTCTGCAGTTCATGCTCCTAGCTTGCTAGTTTTCTCCTCTCCACTGTCGGCAGAAACGTTCCTGGGATTGAACGTGACTGGCCTCACATCCAGCTGTGCTCAGATCCTGTAACCACAGAATGACAATTGAGGTCCTTGTTTTCTTATCCATCACACTGGTCTCCATCTTCTTGTTTGTACTGAATTATTTCTCATATTTAAGCAATGTGAAGCTATTTTGTTTTCAGATCCAATTTTAGTGAACATTGAAAACAGCATAGGCACACATGGAACACAAGAAGATTTTCCCTGGAGAAATCTTATTCATGAAAATCAAAGTGTGTTTTTAATGGCATTTAAGATCACTTCATTGGCTTATCAACAAAAAAATTATAGTTATTATTGATTTTGATATAATAAATTAAAATAATGGTTTTAAAACACAACACCTACAAATATGCTAGAGATTAAATTAGCTCTGAGTAGTTTTCACATTGTCCTTTAAGAAAGCTAGCATCTTAACTCTGTATCATCGTCTTAGAGTGTGGTAAGACCTGAGGGAGAAAAACAATCCAAAAAATATTATATCTACAAAGGATAAACTGCAGGATCTTTGCCATGCTGTTGTTTACAAAACTCAATGTTCTTTCAATCATCAGCGAACATTTATTAGACACCTACAGAGTCCCAGGGCACTGAAGATGCCCTAGCCTGGAGTGCACATCACTCAGACCCTCCCATGGCTTCTCCCTTCCCTTTGTTCATTACTCTGTCTCCAGGACTGGGCCTTCAAAAGGCCTCCTAACCTCTTCCCTAAAGGAGCGTCTAGAACCAGCCCAACCTCAATTACTCTCTAACCCTTTCCCTCCTCAAGCTGTCCTCATGGTGTGTATTGCTCCCTGACTTTTAAAAAACACTTCTTTGTTATTTTATTCTTCTCTCAATAAGATATAATAATCAAGCAGACAATGATATAGCTAAGCTTTTTACCTCCATATTCCTGGTATTTAGAACTTGGTCTGCCACATAGTATATGCTCAGTAAATATTTATGAATTGGGAGAGAAATGTTTTCCACAGATTAAATATTTTAACCCAAAATCTCAGCATATTTTATTTATGTCATTTCCTCAAAATTAGATTTTTCCTTTAAAGATAATATTCTATGTCCTTAAAACAGACTTATTTGGCTTTGTCTTGAGAAGATGCATTTAAAGATCATTAAATAATACCTGAATTTATTGTAATGATGAATTGAAAATGATACCTGAGGATACAAAGCAGATACTGGTTGATAGGAACTCAAGTCTGTTGATACCTTCCCAGCCTTACAATGGGTCCAGACTAAGTTTTTGTTGGTTTCCTTAAATCTTTGTACTCTTGCTGGGAATTTTTAATTGACAAATAACAGCTTAACGTCCAATTCCTCCAAAAGAATACAGCTTCTCCCTCCAGTTTCTCCCACTCTCACTCCATGGAGCCTATGTTGCTCCCTGATTAAGATGCCCTACATAGCTTAGCAACGTGGAAACATTCCTTGAGAGAGATCTGAGTTCCAGAACCTCTTCAGCCATTAGTTCTCTTCAGTTACCTACAGGTCAACAAAACCATGTGGCAGAAATCTGGCGTTTACCAATTTTTGACATATAGTAGAATCATATCAAATATAAAATAAAAAAGAAAGAGAAAAGAAAAAGCATGGCAAATCACAGTGATAATTACCCCCACAATTCAGCTTCAAAAACTTGCCATGTAACGTAATCATGTAGGAGTTGTAGGAGTTGTCTACTCCTAAGGAACTGTGGTTTTTCTACTTATTGTTGAATTATTTATTTAGTGGAGGCTTAAGTGATTATAAAGTAAATTGAAAGTATGTGATTGTAAAAACCAAGAGAAAAACAAGAGAGGAAGGAGAGCAGAGGATGAGAGAGAGGGAGGGACAGTAGGGTAGGAAGTATCATTATGCTCTTTAAAACTATATGTATGAAATACATGAAATTTGTTCTCTATATATAAATTTTAAAAAATGATGATAAGGTATGAATTATTTTAAAATTTTCTTAATCATTGTGAATGAAACACACTGTTCTAGTCATCAGGATGTTTGAGCCAGTGATTTGGTCAACAGCTTTGAAAAAGTGTTGAAATATCAAGTTAAAAATCATAGAAAAATACACACGTATGTATGTGTGTACTTATTACTTCCAGGAATGTTTGTATTGGTGCTTTCCATTATTTTTCCTTTTCAGAATACACATGGTTTTGAATTTCTGAGTAACAATCTCTGCAAGTAGTGTAGGTAACTTCTGAAAGGCAAATACTACTAAAAATAATACAAGGATAGAGCCCAATTTAGTCTATTTCCCGACTAGCCCTAAGAAGTAAAGGCTTACAACTTCTGTGTGCCTCTAATTCCCTTATGACTGATACCTCTCTGCTTTAATTTATTTTATGGTGGATTTAATTGATTTTCTAAGGTAATTTTGATGTTTTGAGATTTTCATTCCATACTTTGTACCAGTTAGGAAATTTCTTTACATAGCTAACAGCAGAGACCAGAAATAGTGCTTTAATCAAAATAAACACATATTTGCCTTCACATAAAAGAGCAAGAACCCAGAATTGGTTTGGACACTTCGTTGTGTCTTTATGGACTTCACTTTACTGTTGTCCATCTTTCTTAATATTTGGCTTCCATTTTTGAAATTATCTCTTGTTCAAATAGTTCCTGAAATTTCAGCCATCCAAGATGTCTTCTACACTTTCAGACATCACATCCATTCTCTAAGCAGGAAACAGGAGGAAAGATAGATCTTGTCAGGCAAGGGCACATGCTGGCTATTTGCTCCATTTGTTTTTTTTGTTGTTTGTTTGTTTGTTTATTTTGACAGGCAGAGTGGACAGTGAGAGAGAGAGACAGAGAGAAAGGTCTTCCTTTGCCGTTGGTTCACCCTCCAATGGCTGCCGTGGCCGGCGCACCGCGCTGATCCGAAGGCAGGAGCCAGGTACTTCTCCTGGTCTCCCATGGGATGCAGGGCCCAAGCACCTGGGCCATCCTCCACTGCACTCCCTGGCCACAGCAGAGAGCTGGCCTGGAAGAGGGGCAACCGGGACAGAATCCGGTGCCCTGACCGGGACTAGAACCCGGTGTGCCGGCGCCGCAAGGCGGAGGATTAGCCTAGTGAGCCGCGGCGCCGGCCCTATTTGCTCCATTTGTAAGAGCCTTTTCATGAGTCCTAGACAATAATATAGGTTGCATCGGTCACCTTTAGCCACAAGAGAGAACAGAAAATGTAACTTCTTAAGAGGGAACACTGCCATTCCATTCTAAAGTAGGGGTTTGGGGTTGGATGTTTTGTGTAGTGGTCAAGGTGCCACTTGGGATGCCCATATCCTATATTGGCATGCCTGAGCTTGAGTCCTGGCTCTGCTTCCAATTCTACCTTCCTGCTAATGTGCACCCTAAGAGCCAGTGCTGATGGCCCAGGTAGGTGGGTCCCTGCCAGCTATGTAGAGGACTTAGATCAAGTTCTAGGACCCTAGTTTTAGTCTGGCTCAGTTCCTGCTGTTTGGGAACATTTGGGAAATGAATTGGTGAATGTGACATCTCTTTCTCTCTCTCTCTGCCTTTCAAGTAAGTAAAATAAATAAATAAAATTTATAAAATAGGGGTTCAGTTATGAACAATAGAGGGAAAAAATGTATATTGGGTTGGACACAACACTCTACCCAAATCCTGACATCAGCATGAACCCTGTTTAAGAAACATCTACACTCTTCTGTGATTGTGCCTTCCCTTAGAGAGGGCAATTTAAAATAAACATCTGTGTGGCTATGCAGCTGTACTTGTGCCATATTCCCTTTATGAAGACCCATAGGGATCCTTTATGTCTCATTATAAAGAAAAATGACAAGCTGACTTATCAGGGAGTAGTTTGTATTAATTCTGTCTAAACTTAGGGACAGAAGGGGCTTTGCTGTACTGCTCAGGACAGCCTAAGTTTCCTTATTGCCTTAGATTCTCTGGAGATTTCTTGTAATATGTGTATAAATTTATGAATGGCAATTAGTGATTTTTAAAACATTGTCCTGGTTAATAGTGGGCAGGAAATGTCACAGGTTGTTGGTTATCCACACATATTTTGAGGTTCATTACAGATTGAGTTATGTCCCCTCAAAAAAGTCATATGTTAAAGCACCAAACCCTGTTGTGACTATTTGGAGATAGGGCTTTGAAGAAGGAAATTAAGGTTAAATGCAGTTATAAGGTAGGGCCCTAGTCTGATACAACTGATATCCTTACAAGAGGAGGCAAATGTATTTATAATTATTGTATAATCATCATGGATTGTCTCATTATTGTACAATATATCTATTTCTGTATTTGAGTTAACATCTATTTTGTTGATATTACTGTACCATTCTAGGTTCCTTGTGGTTTTTGTTTGCCTGATACATCTTCTACTTTCAATCTCTTTGTGTGTTTCCAAATATAAAATGTATCTCTTGTAGGTAGCATAGAGTTTGGTTATATTAAAATAACTCTTCTTTTTCTTTGCATTATTTAATTCATTCACAGTTATTATTATTGACATAGTTAAATTTACACTGACCATTTTACTTATTGTTTCTCTGTGTCTCATGTCTTTTTAATTTGTATATTCTCCCTTTACTGTTTTTTTGTATTAAATGAAATAACAGAAATATTTCCTCAAAACTTTAGATTTCTTTAATAATTTTTCTCACAAAATTTTTTTGTTTTATCCTTACTGATTGCTCTAGGACTTACTATATATCTAAATCAATCAATACAGCTTCAGATTTGTACTAAATCCCCATAAGATATACAAACAATACTTCTATTTATATACTTTTTTTTATTTTGCGGTACTACTGTTATACATGCCCCATCTAGAAGGGTTACAAATCTGTTATTATACTGTTATAATTATTACTTTATATGACTTTTGTCCTTTAAAGATGCTTAAAGATGAGGAAATACATGTAGTCTTTTCTCATGTTCACAGTAGTTAAGTCTGATTAAAACACATGCTCCTGTAAGACTCTGGTCATATTTTTACCAGTAGATCAATACATAGCCTCATTTTTTTGTGTGTTTCTGTTAAAGACATCTTGCTCATTACAAACTGCCAGTCTTGAGTACTAAAATCATGGGCAATACCACTATAACCCATGCCTGAAAGAGGCTGATCTAGCGTGTATTTTCTTCAAAGGGCACATCCAGACTTTCTTGTGCCTACACATGTCTGACAGAACTACATTATTATGCACCAGGGCTATTTTTAAAAATAAACATTACAAACAAAATATAAAAATAAGAAAAAAGTTTATATTTAATAGACCACAAAAAAGGATATTCATTTAAATTGAGAGCTGAAACAAGCAGAGTGTTGCCTTGTCCAATCTCAGGAACAAGTATGTGAGAAGATCAAAGTTTTTGAAGCTCTACATATATCCAGGAATGACTGAAAAAGCACTATGAGTATTGAATATGGGATTATAAAGAATTTTTGTATGCATACTAATTCACAAATAAGAAATGTAGGAATACTGAGTCTCAGTCTTACCTACAGCTTTTGTTATATTAATTTTCTCACTTCTTATTTATGAGTCTCTTCATTTGTTCTTATGCATTCAAGTTACCATCTGTTATTTCCTTAGCCCAAGAGAGCTTCATTGCCAACTACCTCCTTTGTGTTTTTATTGGCAAGCCCATAAAAATTCCATATACCATAGGCTTCACAAATATATGTTTATTTTTATATAATTACTTTTTAAATAAGAGAGGGAAGAAGCAAAAATATTCATTTATACTATCTTTTACAGTTACATAATTACTTTTGATGGTGCTCTTTATTATGTGGATCAAATGACTGCCTTGGCCACTAACTTTCAGCCTTTAAAGAACTTCCTTTAGTATTTCTTGTCATCGGGGAGAGGCATTTGGCTTTGTGGTTGAGACCCCATTAGAACATCTGCATCCCATATCAGAATCCCTGGGTTGAAGTCCCAGCTTCCTGCTAACTCAACCTTGGGAGACAGCAAAAGATGACTCTGATACTTGGGTTCCTGCAACCCACATGGGAGAGCCACAATGAGTTTTCTAGCCTGGTGAAGTCCTAACTGTTGCAGGTATTGGGAAGCAAACCAGCAGAGGATGATCTCTCTCTCTCTCTCTCTCTCTGTAAAAATCAATTAACTAATAGAAAACAGCCTAAAAATTATTTCTTGGAAGGAAGATCAGCTAGCAACAAATTCTCTGCTTTCATTTATCTGGAAATGTCTTCACTTCACCTTCATTTGTAAAATATAAGATGGCTAAATATGCCATCCTTGGTTCACAGTTTTTTTTTTTTTTCTCTTTTTCTTCACATTTTATTTTTAACATGTTATTTGAGAATAGTGTTAATAATACAGGGAATTTCCATATACCTATCACCCCATTTTCCCTGTTAACATCTCTTAAGTTTTCCTTTGAGCACTCTGAGTGTTACTGCACTACTCTCTAACCCCTATTCTGTCTGCTGAGAAGTGATCTGTTACTCTTACCAGGGTCTCCTTGGAAGTTGTAAGTCATTTTTCTCTTCTTGTTCTCAGAATTTTCTTATTGTTTTTGGCTTTTCGTATTTTTAGCATCATGGGTTTGTTTGAGTTTATCCAGATGGAACTTGTTGAGCTTCCTGACTGCATAGATTACTGTTTTTCTTTAATTTCCAGCCATTGTTTCTTTAAATGCTTTTTGTGCTCCTTTCCTCTCACCCTCCTTTTTTTTTTTTAAAGATTTTATTTATTTATTTATTTATTTATTTGAGAGGTAGAGTCACAGACAGTAGAGACAGAGAGAAAGGTCTTCCTTCCGTTGTTTTACTCTCCAGATGGCCGCAAGGGCCAGAGCTGCGCTGATCCAAAGCCAGGAGCCAGGTGCTTCTTCCTGGTCTCCCATGTAGGTACAGGGGCCCAAGCACTTGGGCCATCTTCTACTGCTTTCCCAGGCCACAGCAGAGAGCTGGACTGGAAGAGGGGCAGCCGGAATTAGAACCTGCACCCATATGGGAGGCTGGCACCACAGGCGGAGGACTAACCTACTACGCCACCAACCCGGTCCTTCTCACCCTCCTTTTGATACTCCTATTACACACTTTTGTACACCTAATATTTCCTGATGTTTGGTTTCTTCATTCTTTTTCCTCAAATACATTGTTATCCAAATACAGAATTTCTACAAGTTCAATAATTCTTTTTTTTTGCCGGTTCAACTTTATTTCTGAGCTCCTCCAGCATTTTCATTTCAGTTATACTTTTCAACTGTATTTTTAAATATATTTTATAATTTCTGTGTCTTAGCTGTAATCTCTAAAGAAACATCATCATCATACTTTCTGCTGTGGTTTGGATGTGTCCTTTGAAAATTCATGTGTTGGAAATTTAATTCCCAATTCAACAATGTTGGAAGGTATTTGGAGATGTATTAAATAATGAGGGCAGGGCTGGGCTCTCATGAATGGATTAATACTGCCTTAAAAATGTTTGCACAAGTGGGGTTGTTCTGTCTTAGTTTTCTACCTTCCATCTGGCTCACACCAGATTTTGTGAGAAATACCTGTTCTTCATAAGTTAGTCTCAAGTATTCTATTATAACAGCACACATGAGCTGAAATGCCCTCCTTTATTTCTTTATTCACGGTTTTGTTAATTTATTTGAGTATATTCATAATGTCAGATTTGAAGTCTGTGTGATGAATACAAATGTTGTTTGCTCTCACAGGCTATTTTTTGCTGCCATTTTTCCCCAGAGAATGAGACATAGTAATTTCTGTGTTTTCATGTCTCATTATTTTTTGGAAAGTGGACATTTTTAAGAATATTGGTTGGGAGAGATCAAATGACCTATCATAGTCCACAAGCTAGGAAATAAAATAAACATAACTCTAGCCCAGTTCTTTGATGAATTTATGATGGAGGATAATGATTTTTTGCACTTATTAAAAGTGAGCTCTTTTGGGCTAGCGCTGTGGCATAGTGTGTTAAGCCTCTGTCTGTGGCTCTGGCATCCCATGTGTGTGCTGGTTTGTGTCCTGGCTGCTTCTCTTCCAATCCATCTCTCAGTTAATGACCTGGGAAAGTAATGGAAGTTGGCCCAAGTCCTTGGGTCCCAGCACCAATGGAGGAGACCCGGAGGGAACTACTGGCTCCTGGTTTTGGATAAACCCAGCTCTGGCCGTTGCAGCCATTTGGGGAGTGAACAAGCAGATGGAAGACCTTTCTCTGTCTCTTTCCCTCTCTCTCTGTCTCTCCTCTCACCTCTCTGTAACTCCACCTTTCAAATAAATAAATCTTTTTAAAAACATTTTCTTTATTTATTTGAGAGGTAGAGTTATAGACAGTGAGAAGGAGAGACAGAGAGAAAGGTCTTCCTTCTGTTGGTTCACTCCCCAACTGGCTGCAATGGCCAGAGCTGTGCCAATCTGAAGCCAGGAGCCAGGAGCTTCTTCCTATTCTCCCATGTGGGTGCAGGGGCACAAGCACTTGGGCCATCTTCTACTGCTTTCCCAGGCCATGACAGAGAGCTGGATTGGAAGAGGAGCAGCCAGGACTAGAACTGGTGTCCATGTGGGCTGCCAGTGCTGCAGGTGGAGGATTAACCTATTGTGCCATGGCGCTGGCCCCATAAATTTTTTAAAGAAAGTGAGCTCTAGTATGTGTTGTGAGATTTGTCACTGAGATATACCATAGTCCTTTGTGTATCAGTCATTTTCAGGTTACAAGGATAAGCTTTTTAAAGATTTACTTATTTATTTGAAAGTCAGAGTTAACACAGAAAGAGAAGAAGAGGCAGAGAGGGAGAGAGGTCTTCCATCTGTTGGTTCACTCCCTAATTGACCACAATGGCCAGAGCTGTGCCTATCCAAAGACTGGAGCCTGATCTTCTTCCAGGTCTCTAAAGCAGGTACAGGGACCCAAGCACTTGGGCCATCCTCTACTGCTTTCCCATGCCATAGCAGAGAGCTGGATTGGAAGTGGAGCAGCCGGGACTGGAACCAGTGCCCATATTGGATGCCATCACTGCAGGCAGCAGCTTTACCCATGATGCCACAGCACTGGCCCCCAAAGATAACTTTTGACTAACGATTATGTATTTATTCCAAGAAATAAAACTAGGCCTCTAATTTTATCTCTAGTTTTCCCTTACCTGTTTCTTCCTTAAAGACAATCTCTGTAATAAATACAAATAGCTCTCATTAATTAGTATCTTATAATTTTCATCATATACCTTCATTTATTTTATGATCATTTTCCTTATACTAAGCTATGATGATATTTGGAGCAATTGCTGATGGCATCAGCAGATTTACTTGTAAAGAAAGAATGAAAAGCCATTTACCAACTCTTGAAGCAGCTTCACAGTATACACAGTGTTAAGGGAAAATTCATTTGTCAAAATTGAGCTGGCTGCTCCACTGGAGAGAAAGTCCGTTTGATAGCATGTGGATTTCCTGTGGGTTATGGGCAGCAATAAATAGTGCAAAGGGACTTTAGTGATTGACTTTTTCCATCATAGTATTCTAAAGCCTGGGTCATAGTTGCTTGCATTTAGTGTTTACCAAAAGCAAGTCAAACTCATCTCTGGGATTCTTCCATCAGACCATTGTGTTTAAAATGTTTAAGGCATAAAAGGGGATGAGGGCATTACTTGCTCCTAACATCCATTTTTTTGCTTACATGGCTATCTTCTTTTTCCCCATTATAGGTTGAGTGGTTTTACGAGTTGTCATAAAATGAAACATAGGAACAAACACAAACTGTTACAAGTCAGCCTTTCTTATTGCTTAGCACATTTAGGGTTATACACCTTAGATTATATCTGTTAGTATCTGATTTCTTGCACACGGAAAAGAATGCTTGGTAAAAGAGAACTAGCAGTTAGAGTTAATGGTGGTAACTCAATCATTAGAATTCTTGGCAGTGTCTCAAAAAGTATAGTAGTTTTCCTATAGTAGTTTTCCATAATCTGCAAGGGATACCTTCCAAGACACCAAGAAGATTCATGATATCATAGATACTAGGTTTTTTTCTGTACATAAACAAGGGAACTTTAAAAAGTTTATAGGAAATGAGGCCGGTGCCGCGGCTCACTAGGCTAATCCTCCGCCTTGCGGCGCCGGCACACTGGGTTGTAGTCCCGGTTGGGGCGCCGGATTCTGTCCCAGTTGTCCCTCTTCCAGGCCAGCTCTCTGCTGTGGCCAGGGAGTGCAGTGGAGGATGGCCCAAGTGCTTGGGCCCTACACCCCATGGGAGACCAGGATAAGTACCTGGCTCCTGCCATCGGATCAGCGCAATGCACCGGCTGCAGCGCGGTGGCTGCAGCGGCCATTGGAGGGTGAACCAACGGCAAAAGGAAGACATTTCTCTCTGTCTCTCTCTCTCACTGTCCACTCTGCCTGTCAAAAAAAAAAGTTTATAGGAAATGAAAATAAAAAATAAGTATCTTAATGCAAAAAATTGTGATCTATGCATATGAGGGTATTCAAAAAGTTCATGAAAATGTATATTATGTTAAAAAATGTATATTATGAAAAATGTATGAATTTAAAAATATTTTGCATCAAAATAAACTTATCTTTTAATTCCATTTTCCATGAAGTTATTGAAGTACTCTTGGATACATACCTACGATAAGGCTTAATTTATGAATTAAGACATGAACATCAATAGTTAATTATAAAATAAAACAATTTTAATAATATACTACAATTAAAGTTATTCAAAACATTCATTTTTATTTCCATAATTTTCCATTTAATATATTCAGGCTATGTTCGCTGCAGGTAAGTGAAACCATGGAAGGTGGAATCATGGGCAAGGCAGGACTAATGTACTAGCAGAGAGGTAGCTTCTCTTCCTAAGTGGTGCTTTCCCAGGATTAGCCCTTTACAAGAAAGCCGGAATATGAAAAGCAAACATCTGCTGGTCTTCCTTATTCACCTCAGAAATTGAAATACAAACACTTTAGTCTGAGCTATTCTAAAGTGGGGAATAGATAAAGGAGAGAGGGCAGCTCTTCCATTTGTTCTTTGTCTATAGTGATGTCTGTTTAAAATATTTTTGCTCCAAATTTTAAGGGACCTCATTCTATCTGGCAAGAAAAAAATCCCAATACTATTGCTTTTTGCAATTCTCAAGTCTGACATAAATGTGTCACTTTATGAACTACCTATGGCCCATTGATAACCAGGCATCTTGCATGCTCAGTTGACTACTATGAATAGAAAGTCTCCAGAAAGAAATAACACTGAACAAATTACTGATGACATTGACTATTCCTGTCTTAGTATGAGGCAAGCACTTTTGAGCCAATAAGTTTATTTTAACATAAACATTTTGTTGGGGTCAAGATTTTACAAGCTTCTCCTTAGAGAAATATTTGGAACTAACTAGGTGTCATCTCCTTCAAGGGTGAGTAGGTTAAGGGTAAACACTGCAATCCAGGGACTGGTGTTATGGCATAGTAGGTTAAACATCTGCCTGTGGTATCCCATGTGAGCTCTGGTTTGAGTCCCAGCTGCTCCACTTATGATCCAGCTCCCTTCTGATAGCCTGGAAAAGCAGAGGAAGATGGCCCAAGTGCTTGGACCCCTGTACCCAGGTGAGAGACCCAGAAGAAGCTCCTGGCTCCTGGCTTTCGATTGACCCAGCTGTGGCAGTTGCAGCCATTTGGGGAGTGAACCAGCAGATGGAAGACCTCTCTCTCTGTCTCGCTCGCTCTCTGTCTGTAACTCTGCCTCTCAAATAAATAAATGACTCTACCCACATTTCATCGACTTACGCTTCAAGTGAGAACAAGTGCAGGAGATTTGAAGGTAATGACAATTGCTAAATTGATTCCACATTCAAATATTTTATCAGAATTGCTTAGCCTAATCTTGATTAAATGAGAACTAGTATGTATAGATATTAATATACATTTCTCAGGAGTTCTTAGATACTTATTGATGTTTTTCATTCATGGTGAACTAATAAACAGGTAACAGGAGCTGGATACATTGTGGCTTGGTATAATGGAAACTTTTTCTTTATGTGGATATAATGTCTAGGGAGAAGTTACATCTACAGCTACTGCTAATCATTTGGTTTTCAACCCACAATAGAAGATTGCAATTTGTTCTTCAACCTCTTACAAGACTGTGACTTCCAAAAAAAAAAAAAAAACAGATTTATTTATTTGAAAGGCAGAGAAACAGAGAAAGAAAGAAATTTTCCATGCTTTGGTTCACTCCACAGCAGCAGGTCTGAGCAGGGCCAAAGTCAGGAGCCTGGATCTCCCACATGGGTGGCAGAGGCCTAAATACTTGGGCCATCGTCTGCTGTTTTCCCACGTGCAGTAGCAGACAGCTGTATTTGAATCAGAGACCGCTGGACTCAGACCAGCACTCCCACATGGGATTCCAGCATTGCAGGTGGCAGCTTAATCCACTGAGCCACAAAGTTGGCCCTGAGAACTTTTAACCATTCATACAGTAGTATTTGACATCCCTGTAGGGTATTTTCCATTGTTTAGGGATTTGTATTACATTGTGTAATGTTCTGAGTCAAAGTTCCTTTTCAAAGGAAAGTGGTATTTGAAACATTTAACTATTTAAAAATATTGACTAGAAACATCACCTCTCTCTCTTTCCCAGCTCAAGGAAATCAATCTTGATTTTCTCAACCACTCTTGGTGTCCATGTCCATCCATCCCTTTCCACCTATGTTGTCTTTAGGGTGGAGTTGGCTTTTCCATGATCATGGATTGCAAAGCACTTGGTACTTCCAGAATTATTGGTGTTAGCACCAACAGAAAAAAATATGAGAAGGCCATGTCTCTGGATGCCACTGCGTGTATCATCATATGGATCCTGAGAAGCCTGTCCAACAACTACTCATTGAAATGACTGGCAAGAAAGTCAGCTATTCCTTTGAAGTCACTGGCTGTGCTGAATGAAAGTACACTGCTCACTGAAATTTTGATAGTGGAATTTTTGGTCAGGTGATCTGCCTTCCATGATTGGTAGGAACCTATTTTTTTGTAGCTACTCAGAGTTAGGATGCAACCTTTAAGATGAATGAATCCAGCCTCTATGGAGAGGAGAGATCCTCTTCTTGCTACTTCTGCGTTAGCGTTTACAGTGAGAAATAAGTGATATAAGACAAGGCAGCCATTGCCTTTTCAGAAAAGGGAGAAATAGTTGATAATTTCTCTTAGACACTTCTTCCTTCTTTAACCTGTCCTAAATCCCAAACACAAGGTCTTTTTGTATTCTAGAAGACAGTTTGCTAGCATTCAAATGTATCATTTTACCATCTGTTGGCCTATATTAATAGTCCATTTTCTTAACATTGTTTAGTCTATCTGTGATGGACTTTGCAGAGTTTCCTTATTGAAAACTTGTTTTTAGCTGCTCTTTCCTCATCCTTATTCTTGTATATGACATGGGAGTTAAAATTTAACCACAGTAAAAGCCTCCTCAGTTGTCCACACCTTGCTTGCCTGCTTTGCTTTCTAAATAAGTCTCAAGCTATAACTCCAGCCTTCAGCTTTGGAACACTATTCTTACAGGTCTGGGACTCTTTTATTATACTTGATTATAGTACTGTCCCTGTCACTTGTCATTCAATTCTTTGTTTGAAGAGCTTCAGTACAGCCACATTAGAATCATCACATGTGGGGCTGGTTTTGTGTCACAGTGCTTTAAGCCATGGCCTGTGATGCCCTAATCCCATATGAGTGCCATTTTGAGTCCCAGCTGCTTGTCTTCTGATATAGCTCCCTGCTAATGTGCCTGGGAAAGCTGCAGTAGATGACCCAAGTGCTTGAGCCCCTGAACCCATATAGAACACCTGTATGGAACTCTTAGCTCCTGGTTTTGGCCTGGTCCAGCCCTGGCTGTTGTGACAATTTGGGGAATGAACCAGAAGATGAAAGATCTCTCTCTCTCTTGCTCTCTCTCTTTCTCACTCCACTATCTCTCTTTCTGTCTCTCTGTAACTCTACCCATCAGATAAATAAAATAACCCTCTAATTTTTGTTTAAATTAGGGTCTATTCTTGTCAAAGAATGTTAAATCCTGAAATTAATTGATGCATAGACTAAAAAGAAAGCAGTATCATTACCAGTGAATGATTACCAGTGAGTTTGCATTTAATTCTTTTTAAAAAGCAATATTACATTTAGGATCAGTAGAGATAACAAAGTTACTCCCATTAGAAGAAATGAAGCAGCCAAGGAAGGGTGGGAGGCATGAAGGGCAAGATGGCTGTCTCATCACTAGCAGTGAAGTTGGGAGAAAGCAGGGCTCAGCTACTCCTGGCAGTAGCGAGGACTTTCTTTGGGGCTGGAGAACTATTCAAGAGGTGACAGCGACAGGCTGCTTCCTTTCCCGTGAAGTATAGATTCAGACTGTTTGGAGTTGGGGGCGGGAGGGGCTTTTCCAACAGGAACTGCTCATCAGAATAGCTCCAGAGTGAGAGCCAATGCTCCTGATAAGTGAGAATTAGCTTCAGGGAGGAGGTGTGTAACATGCAGAACCTGAATGGTGTAGATAATTAAGATTGGACAAAGATCAGGGTAGGAACTGATAGCAAGAAGCCAATCAGAACAAAATAATCAACTGTGGGGAGCAACTCAGGACTAGACTAAGTTACTGGAATTAAGACTTATTCTATGCATCTGCTCTCCCACAATATGGCGCTGGGAGAGGAACAAACAGCTTCTACCCAGCTGCCTCTCACCAACTTGACAAGCTGCAGGAGCTGCTCCTGATTGGAGGAGAGCGGCGTGCTCAGCGTGTGGGCAGCAGAGTTGGGATTGGTGGAAGAGGACTATAAAGGAGGAGAGAGACAACATGCACCAGGAACATCTAAGGGGAACATCTAAGAGGAACACCTGTGCAGCCCCCTCGAGAGCCGGCCGGCAGTGTGCCGCTCCCCCGCAGAAGTGGGGAAAGTGGCAGGGGGGCCCGCCCTTCCACGGAGGTGGAAGGGACGGTAGCCAACCCGGGAAGAACCAGCAGCAAACCCGGGGAGGGCCGAGCAGACAAAAGAACAGCACAGGGTCCTGTGTCGTTCCTCCACGAAGACGGGGAGCGACATAATGGTGCCGTGACTCGGATATGAAGCCCAGGCAGGGTTTAGTGTCGTTCCTCCACGAAGAGGGGGAGCGACAATCAACGGTACCTGGAATACCACTTTATTCAGACCTCTTTCAGACAATTTTTAATAAAATTCAGTAACAAATTATTTGGAGTTTGTTATTCAGATATGATATAGATAAGCAACTCCTTAAAACAGCAGGAAGGATTTGTTTTCTGGTACTATTGTGATCCAGATAGAGTAGCCCTTTGTGGAAAAACACTTAAAAATGGTGGATAAAAGTAAAGCCGATATAATAGATACGTAGGTGAAGCAGCAAGAAAGAAAGGGAAAGAGTTTTGGCGTGGAAACATTAAGAAAGCACATTTAAACAAGAAGGATGCTCCAGCACTGGCTTTTCCCTGAGGGTTGATAATCCACGGTACTAATTCACAGTGGGCTCAAATGTACGTGTAAGGAACCTCAAGCAAAGGTGTAGAAGATGAATCTGGCACAGAAGCCCTTAGGAGCCTGGGTCAGATACACAGGCATACAGCCAGTGTCTTCTTGAAAGATAGAACATGTAATGAAAACAACTTTTCTTTCACTGTGGCTCCAAATAAACAGGGAAAGAAAAGGCAAGATTCTTCTGAGAATTCTTGGTGTTAAGCAAAAGCCACCTGTGTTCTGGAAATACGATCTACCTTATTGGTGTTGTTACCAGAGAAGCAAAGGATCCTTGACTTTGCGCAAGAAAGAATTCAGGCGTGAGACAGAGAGCAGGGGAAAGCAACATAGCAAGGTTTATTAGAGTAGGAACATCCGTAAGAATGGATGGGCACCTCTCCAGACAGAACCTGAGACAGAGTGCACAGTTTACATTTAAGCTGGGGCTTTTAAGGGGATGGGTCTTGCCTTCCCTCCCCCTCTCCTTCTCCTCCTAAACAAAGGACTTGTTGGATGTAAATATGAAAAATTCCTTTCTGAGTTTCCTACCTGAAACAGGGGAAGCCTGGCTGGCATCGCCTGCCTTAGAGGAAGGATGGTTATCAGGTAGAAGGGGCAGGACCCCCTGGAAGGTCATCAGGATCGGGCAGGACATTTGAAGAACAGATACTGGGCTGTACCTGGAAGGTTATCGGGATGATTTTGAGACGCGGATGCTGGACCTAGATGTCAATTCCTTAGGCCTTTGTCACACACACATAAGCTCATTTCTGACTTCCTTCCTAACAGTGTGACCCAGAGACTCTTAGGCATCTCCAGATGAGCAAGGTCCTGAGGTCCCTGCAGAAATAGACACAAATCTTTTGTGCAGAAATGCACTGCATTGGTAGGTTGCAAAAAAAGCCATCAGATCGTTTCAAGGCACAAGAGATTTTACACACACACACACACACACACACACACTATGAAACAAAATACCACAATCTGTGAAGTACTGAAGTTAAAGTAACAGCAATGGAGGCACTGGCCTTTGTATCTGGCATCCAGCTTGCACCCAGCCCTGCCTCTCCAGGATCTTCCCTAAGGAAGAAGAGTCAGGAGGACTGACACCTGAGCCAGAGATGGCCATTCCCTGGGAGACTTCATCTGCGTAACAAGACAACCCTTGCTCTCCTTCTCCAGCCTTTACAAGCCTGTGCCACCTCCGTTCCCCCTCCCCCAGCTCTCTGTAAGGTTTGGCCATCTTGCTCCTCTTGAGGTTTTCCTGCCTTAGGCAGACAATAAAACCGTGTGTTCTTTTCCTTGATATCTATTATCACGTTGTTTGGTAGACTAAAATTATCAAATCTTCAGAGGGAAATGAGCTTGGACCTAGGCATGCAGAGCTGCCATTCATATAGCTCTGACCCAGTGGACTCTGGAGCCCAGGGCCCAGTTTAGACTCTGAATAAACTGAGAAAAGGCTATTATTTGATATTTAAGTGCTAATTTAAGAAAAAGGTTAAAGAGCAATCTCAGCCAGTTGGGCATCCATATGAGAGATTTCACAGATACTGAATAGTTAGGGTGACAGTCTGTTCCTGCTGTAAAACAAAAAACACTTAAGGAAAAGCTATGACGTGAACAGATAAAAAGAGGAGAAAGGATTTCTTGCACACCTCTTGTAAAAAGTCGCTGGTGGTTTAATATCTAAACTTCTTAAAAGGATATATCAAGGTGGGGTTTTTTTTTTTGGGAACAGAAGACTGTTTCCAAAAAACCAATATTGCTTGTTCAATTCTAGCAGTTTATTCTAAGGAGAATTTTATCCCTGCTCTTGGCAAGGTTTGAACATCATACTCACCACTAGGTGGCAGCAAGGTGTTGTATACAGTCATCACGGAGCGCCACTCAGCTGTGGCGGAGAGGAGCCAGAACATAAGCTTGTGGTGGTCGAAAGTGCTGCTGGCGTTCAGTTCCCTCACTGTTAATAAAGCTCTTTGGAAGCAAAAATCAATGAAGGCTTATGTGCAGCACTTTCAGTAAGATCCTCTGGTAAATGGAGCATTCTGCAGAGATTGCTTCCGTGAGTGCAACTGACATTAGGTATCTTGGCACTGCCGCTTACTAGCAACTGACCTCAGTGATGTACAGTTTTCTTTCCATTAAACTAGGAGAACCATGATGCCCCAGGTTAAGCATAGTGAGCAATTAAAATCATTCCTGCAGGGGCCAGCATTGTGGCACAGTGGGTTAAGCTGCCGCTTGTGTTAGGAGTCCCACCTGCTCTACTTCTGATCCATCTTCCTCCTAATGAGCCTGGGAAGGCAGCAAAAGATGGCCCAAGTAGTCGGGTCCCTGCCACCCACAAAGGAGACCTGGATGGAGTTCCTGGCTCCTGGCCTCAGCCTGGCTCAGCCCCGGCTGTTGTAGCCAATCAGGAAATGAACCAATCTCCCTCTCTGTCCTCCCTCTCTCTTGGTTTCAAATAATGGATAGATAGAAAGATACTCATTCCTACAGAAATGTCTGACAGACTCAAAAGTGCTGGAAAAACATGGGCTTCTATTGACTCTTAAGTTGTTGCAGACTGGTCCTAGGAGGAAGAGTGGTCTTTATGCTGGGCACAGCAAAGGATCTCATGAGTGCTTTTGACAGGGAGACTCTGAAGATCTAAGTGTGGAATTCACCCTCTAGGATAACTCCACACATATTTACTGAGTGAATGAAACAGTGAATGAATCTACAGGACAAGCGTGGAGCTGATGAGATGCAGGGTGCTATCCTAGAGAGACTCTTCTGGCTGGACAGCAGGCTAGGGAAGAGAGCCCAAAGACGGGGGAGGCACGGGAAGTCCAGGCAGTGACAGGCACTGTGCCTGTGGAGCAGCTGCATCAGGACAGTTGTGGTGACCCTGAGGGACACCCCCTGCAGAAATCAGCACATTGAGAGTTAACGAGTAAGAATCTTTGCCCGGACTGAACAGCAGAAGCACCTGAGGAGCTTTCTAAAAATTCCATAGACTCTGAAGTAGGGCCTGGACTTAGTGTTCTAAAGCCTTCCCCAGCAGGTGGAGGCAGAGCCAAGATTGAGACAAATAACTGTGGAGCCAGGCCTCAAGCTAAGACTTGTTCTACAGCCAGAAGTCAGCCATCGCTCCCCCAGAACCAGCCACCCTGTGCCCTTGTCCATACCATCACCATCTTTAAGCATAAAAATTCCTTTGTGTTCTGTATTATTGATATTTGTGTCTTCACTAACTGATATGTAGTTTGCTGTTTTTCTTAAAATCTTAACTATGAATGCACCTGGAATTTTTTGGGAACAAAATCGAAGGCTTCTACTTTCAATGCTGGGCAGAATTAACTCCTAACATTTTTCTTAGCAAGGTGGAGAGGATGGATACCAGAGAAGTACTCACGGATTTCAGCTGTCCATCTGTTTCCAGGATATTCTTCACATTTAATCTCTTTGCAAGAGTCATTTAATCATCTAAAGGAATTCTCCAAGGGGTGATGCATTAGTTGGCAAGAGGAGAGAAAATTCATTTTTCAAGTGAACAAATTCATGAAAATATTTTGTTAAGAGTCCTATAGTCTCTCCCTCTCACACTTTCACTTTCACTCTCACACTCTCACTCTCCCTGCCAGAATCTGATAGTCTTAGCAAAATCATTTAATTGAATAACTCTAGAAAGGTCAGTTATATGACTGGAGGCCAGTCATGGAGCATCCTACATCTCATTTCTTTCTTTTCTTGAAAAAAAAAAAAGATTTATTCATTTATTTCAAAGACAGAGTTACAGAGAAAGAGGGAGAGACAGAGAAAAAGAGAGAGCTTCCAACCACAGGTTAACTCCCCAAATGGCTGCAATGTCTGGCTTATTCAGGCTGATAACAGGAGCCAGGAGCTTCATCCAGTCCCCCTTGTGGGTGCAGGGACCTAAGCACTGGGGCCATCTTCTGGTGCTTTCCCAGATCCATTAGCAGGGAGGTAGATCAGATGTGGAGCTGCTAGGACTCAAACTGGCACCCATATGGATGCCAGCATCAAAGACAGCGGCTTAACCCATTTTGCTGCAATACTGTCTACCCCCAACATCCCCACAATCCTGGACCCAGGTCAAAGTTCCACTTCTATAATGAGAAGCTTTAACTTGCCTAATTGTCAAAACCTACCAGTTGCAAAATCTGGTTTAGGTACAAAGGGGGAGATAGAGAGATAGTGGTCAGAGACACAGATTAGGTCATCCAGGAGCTCACAGTGACAGTCAATAGTCTTTCACAACATTCATGGTCCTCTTCAAATCCTGCCAAATTATGTCTAATTTCTGCATCACTGCTGCATGATTGACACACGGCAATGAAATACCGGCTTAGCTTCTTACAGACAAATAAGCAACTCCTGTTTTATAAATTTGTCGTTTTTGAACAAGTGATATATACAGATATTATTTTGTTTGTCTATTGCATTAGAAATTATAGCAAACGAGGGACCGGCACTGTGGCGCAGTGGGTTAAAGCCCTGTCCTGAAGCGCTGCCATCCCATATGGGCGTCAGTTCTAGTCCTGGCTGCTCCATTTCTGATCTCTCTGCTGAGGCCTGGGAAAGCAGTGGAAGATGGCCCAAGTCCTTGGGCCCCTGCACCCACGTGGGAGACCCAGAAGAAGGTCCTGGCTGCTGGCTTCAGATAGGCACAGCTCTGGCCATTGCGGCCATCTGGAAAGTGAACCGGCGGGTGGAAGACCTCTCTCTCTGTCTCTACCTCTCTCTGTAACTCTGTCTTTCAAATAAATAAACTAAATCTTTAAAAAAATTTTTAAAAAGAAAGTATAGCAAAAGAAACCAGTTTGTTGGAATATTATGTGAACACTAACCAAAAAAAAAAAAAAAGAGTCATGATCTAGAAGATGTGTATATCAGATGCAGTCCACTGCTAAATCCCATATCTTAAGTGACTGTGGAACAATTATTTAGTCTGTCTGTGCTGCATTTCTCACACATCAAAGGTCAACACAAGGTAATCTGTCTGTAAGACTTATAATTCTAGCGTTCAATGAAAATCATCCTGGGAATGATTTTCTGCCCATTCATATTTATAATATATATGGAGTCTGTATTTATAAAGATTTAATTAAGACTCATTATAATGTTTTAATGACACTTAAGTTATGAAATGCAGTATGCAATGGGAACAGAAGATACCCTTCTCCACATTGCCCCATCAAAGGTTAAAGTTCACATTAAGATAAGACAGAACCTTGGAGAACATAAGCCTGAAATACTTCCACACTTATACAGAAAAAATCATTGTTGTGAGTTGGATTTTCAAAGGAGATGTTTGCCAAATTTTGGGTATCAATTCTCCTCCTGCTACTTGTCTATTGTGAGGTTGTGGTTATTCTGGTTACGAAATTGATCCATTTAAAATAACAGTGCTAACTTGTTCTACAAGAATACTTCAAAGAGTTCATGGAGAATGGAATTAAGTTATTCTGGTGTGGGCATTGTAGCACAGCCGGTGAAGCTACTCCTTGGGATGCCCACATCCCATATCAGAATGCCTGAGACCAAGCTCCATCTTTACTTCTGATCTAACTTTCTGCTAATATGCACCCTGAGAAACACCAAGTGATCACGCAAGTACTTGGGTCTCTGTCACCCATGTAGAAGACCTAGTTGGAGAACCTTGCTCCTGGCTCAGCTGTAGGGTATTTAGGGAGTGAACCAGAAGATGGAAAGTCTCTCTCTCTCTCTCTCTCCCTTTCAAATAAATAAATAAACTCAGAATCTTTCAATGGAAAAAAAAATTGCCTAAAAAAGTGTATTTTGCTGGACACATTTTTGGAATCCATGCAATTTTTTTCCATAATATGCATTTTCCAGAACTTTTTGAAGATCCCTTGTTCTTTGGTCAACTTTTTAAAGTATTACTTATTTTTGTTTTTTGTTTTTTTTTTCTTTTAATTTTAAACAGATTCAATATGGTTTGTAGATACAATTCTTTTTTTTTTAACTTTTATTTAATGAATATAAATTTCCAAAGTACAGCTTATGGATTACAATGGCTTCCCCCCTATAATGTCCCTCCCACCCGCAACCCTCCCCTTTCCCACTCCCTCTCCCCTTCCATTCACATCAAGATTCATTTTCGATTCTCTTTATATACAGAAGATCAGTTTAGCATACATTAAGTAAAGATTTCAACAGTTTGCTCCCACACAGAAACATAAAGTGAAAAATACTGTTTGAGTACTAGTTATAGCATTAAATCTCAATGTACAGCACACTAAGGACAAAGATCCTACATGAGGAGTAAGTGCTCAGTGACTCCTGTTGTTGGACTTAACAAATTGACACTCTTGTTTATGGCATCAGTAATCACCCTAGGCTCTTGTCATGAGCTGCCAAGGCTATGGAAGCCCCCTGAGTTCACTGACTCTGATCATATTTAGAGAAGGCCATGGTCGAAGTGGAAGTTCTCTCCTCCCTTCAGAGAAAGGTACCTCCTTCTTTGATAACCCGTTCTTTCCACTGGGATCTCACTCGTGGAGATCTTTCATTTAGGTTTTTTTTTTTTTTCCCCCCAGAGTGTCTTGGCTTTCCATGCCTGAAATACTCTCATGGGCTTTTCAGCCGGATCCACATGCCTTAAGGGCTGATTCTGAGGCCAGAGTGCTGTTTAGGACATCTGCCATTCTATGGGTCTGCTGTGTATCTCGCTTCCCATGTTGGATCGTTCTCTTCCTTTTTTATTCTATCAGCTAGTATTTGCAGCCTCACCCCAGTTATAATGGCTCACATTCAGAAATCTACCAACAACAGATGCTGGAGAGGATGTGGGGAAAAAGGGACACTAACCCACTGTTGGTGGGAATGCAAACTGGTCAAGCCACTATGGAAGTCAGTCTGGAGATTCCTCAGAAACCTGAATATAACCCTACCATTCAACCCAGCCATCCCACTCCTTGGAATTTACCCAAAGGAAATGGAATTGGCAAACAAAAAAGCTGTCTGCACATTAATGTTTATTGCAGCTCAATTCACAATAGCTAAGACCTGGAACCAACCCAAATGCCCATCAACAGTAGACTGGATAAAGAAATTATGGGACATGTACTCTTTAGAATACTATACCACAGTAAGAAACAACGAAATCCAGTCATTTGCAACAAAATGGAGGAATCTGGAAAACATCATGCTGATTGAATTAAGCCAGTCCCAAAGGGACAAATATCATATGTTCTCCCTGATCGGCGACAACTAACTGAGCACCAAAGGGGAAACTTGTTGAAGTGAAATGGACACTATGAGAAACAGTGACTTGATCAGCTCTTGTCCTGATGGTTGATGTACAATGTAATACTTTATCCATTTTAGTATTTTTTTTTGTTCTAGTACTATTGGTTGAACTCTGTAATTAACACACAATTATTCTTAGGTGTTTAAATTTTAACTGAAAAGTGATCCCTGTTAGTAACTTGGAAAACATTATGCTGAGTGAAATAAGCCAATCCCAAAGGGACAAATACCACTTGTTCTCTTTGATAGGTGACAACTAACTGAGCACCAAAAAGGAAACCTGTTAAAGTGAAAGGAACACTATGAGAAACAGTGACTTGATCAGCCCTCACCCTGACTGTTGATGAGCAACTTAATATGTTATCCCTCTTAGTATTTTTTTGTTTGTTCTACTTAATACTTTTGGTTGAATACTGTAATCAATACACAATTCTTCTTAAGTGCTGAAACTTAACTGAAAAGTGATCACTGTTAAATATAAGAGTGGAAATAAGAGAGGGAAGAGATGTGCAATTCGGACATGCTCAAGCTGACTTACCTCAAATGGTAGAGTTAGAAACATACCAGGGGATTCCAATTCAATCCCATCAAGATCAAGGTGGCATGTACCAATGCCATCTCACTAGTCCCAGTGATCAATTTCTGTTCACAATTGATCATAATGATAGGACTAAGAATCAAAGGAATTACATAAACAAGAATAGTGTCTGTAGATACAATTCTAAGAACATAATGATATTCCCTTTCTTCCTCCCTCCCACCCTCTTTCCTTCTCCCTTTCTTTCCATCTTTTTTTAGTTTTTGAGATATTTTAAATTTGTATCAAAGTAGAGTTTATCTCAGACATCCAGGGATGGTTCAACATATGCAAATCAGAAAACATGATACATCACAATAATAGATTGACAAATAAAAACCACATGATTATCTCAATAAATGCAAATAAAGCATTTGATAAAATACAGCATACTTTCATGATAAAAGAAAAGCAACCTTAAGCAAATTGGGTATAGAAAGAACATACGTCAACACAATCAAGGAAATATAAGACAAATCCATAGCATGCATGACATTGAATGAGGAAAAACTGGAAGCATTTTCACTAAGATCTGATATATAAGGGGAACCAAAAGATTCCAGTAAGAGACTCTGGGACCTCATAAGAATGTTTGGTAAAGTTGCAGGTTATAAAATCGATGCAAAAAATCAAGAGCATTTATATGCACAAAGATAATTACCATTTTGTTTATGGCCTTTATCTCTACTGTTGAGGAATAGTGTTTTTTTCTTCATACTACTTGTTTAACTTTTCAGTTACTGTAGGGTTAATCTTATGAGTATAAAGTAAACAGAAAATAGATCTTTGTAAAAATTAAGAGTGGGAGTAGGAGAGAAATTAATCCACACATCTACAAACAACTAATCTTTGACAAATGACTTAAAATCACTGCATATAGAAAAGACAATATCTTCAACAAACAGTGTTGGGAAAATTAGATCTCCTCATGCAGAAGTATGAAAGAAGACCTCTACATTACATCTTATACAAAAATCAACTCAAAATGGATCGAGGATCTAAATATACAACCTTATACTATCAAATTACTAGAGGAAAACTTGGGAGAAACACTCAAAACATTAGGATTGTAAATACTTCTTGGAAAAGACCCCAAAGCATGGGGAATAAAGACAAAGATAGACAAATGAGATTACATCAAGCTAAAAAGCTGCTTCGCAGCAAAGGAAACATTCAACAAAGTAAAGAGACATCTGACAGAATAGAAAAAAATATTTGCAAACTATGCATCTGACAGAACAGAAAAAATATCTGCAAACTGTATATCCAAGATATACAAAGAGCTCAAGAAATTCAACAACAAAACAAACAATCCAGTTAAGAAATATGAAAAGGACATGAACAGACATTTTTCAAAGGATAAATACAAATGGCCAACAGACACATGAAAAGATGCTTGGGATCACTAGTCATCAGGGAAATGCAAATAAAACCACCCCAGTTAGAACGGCTGTCATCCAAAAAAATAATAATAAAAGGGGGAAAGATGTGGAGATAAATGTACCCTAATTTACTGTTAGTGGGAAGTTAAATTAGTATAACCATTATGAAAAACAGTATGGAACTTCCTCAGAAATCTGAAAACAGATTTACCATATGACCCAGCCATTGCACTCCTGGCCATTTACCCAAAGGAAATGAAATCAGTGTATGAAAGAGTTATCTGTACCCACATGTTTATAGCATCTCTATTCACAATAGCTAAGATGTGGAATTAACCCAGTTGTCTATTAACTGATGACCGGATAAAGAGGATATGATATTACACACACACACACACACACACACACACGATGGAGTACTACTCACCCATAAAAAAGAATGAACTTCTATTTCTGCAATAAAATGGATGCAATTGGAGACAATTATACTTAGTGAAATAAGCCAGTTTCAAAAAGACAAATATATGTCTTCTCTGATATGTGGTATTTAATATAGAATACAAAAAATGTATAAGAATGAAAAATGACATTTTATGATTTAATTATTGTTTATAGCCCTAATCGGTATTCCTGTGGAATAATGGTCTTTCTACTTTTTACTTGCTGAACATTATTGTTAGTGATGCATTAAGCTTGTGATTATAAATTACTGCAAAAAATAATGGAAAAAGAAAGAAAGGAAGGAAGGAGGGGAATTGAGGGGGGAGGAAAGTATGGTTATTTTCTCAAAGTTGTATCTACGAAGTACATGAAATCTGTTCTTTTTATATCAATGAAAATTTAAAAATGGTCTTACTCCTCAGTTTTTTCTTTGGATGCCTCTCCTTCTACCCTTTGTTAAGTGAATCCCCAGAGGGCTTAACTATAAAAATCTACTTTTATGCCATCATGTGGTAATAGCTGTATTCTTCTCTCACAAGAGCACCAGTTTTGTACCTAAAGGTCACACAGATGACTGTGTGGTACCAGGAGCACTGGTGTCTCATTTCCTAGAGATTTTAGGACATCAAGCAAATAAAATTGTAAACAACACTGGAGAAGGAGTCAGCATGGTGAAACCAAGTATGCAGATGTCAAGTCACAAGTTTGAAGTAAGCAGGCTTTGATTGGCCTGTCAAAAGAATTAGCACCCACTAGGAATTCCTAGAGAGAGCCTTAACACAATTTAGGGAGACAAAGGAAATGTGGAGAATAGATTATACCGAGTGATATCTAATCTAATTTGGCAAAATCTCAACCTTTAGCAAGCAAATCTCGTGGTGCTTATAAATCTTAGAACCTTTTAAGAAATGTTTGCATATAGTCTGTGTTGTGATACAGCAGGCTGAGCCACCCTTGGATTGTGGCAAGCATCATATGAAATATGGGTGAACTGAATCCATATTAACATAGACTTTATTTTTTTTTTTAAAGAAATGTCATTTGAAAGCCAGATTGAGAGAGAGTGAGCGAGAGTGAGCAAGAGATCTTCCATCTGCTGATTGACTCCACAATTGTCTGCATTGCCTGGGGCTGGGCCAGGCTGAAGTCAGGAGCCAGGAAATCAACCTGAATCTCCTACATGGGTGGCAAGGACCACAGTACCAAAGTAATTTAACCATCATCTGCTGCCTTCCAGGGTGCACATAAGCAGGAAGCTAGACCAAAGCAGAGGCAAGACTCTATGCCAGGCATTCCTTTATGGAGAAACAGATCTTCCATCTATTCACCCCCCATATGGCTGCAATGGCCAACACTTAGCCAGGCTGAAGTCAGGAGCCTGGAACTCCATCCAGATCTACCACATGAGTTACAGAGTCCCAACTACTTGGACCATGTTCTGCTGTTTGCCTAGGCACATTGACAGAGAGCTGGATCAGAAGCAGAGCAGTCAAGGCTGAAACTGGCACTCTGATGTAGGATGCTGATGTTGTGACCTGTGTAGCAACTGTTCCAAGGTAAAGGAGGGTGTAGTGCATAATGAATAAAGACAAAGACATTTTAATATCTAATTCCCATTCCTTATAACAGAAAGGGTTAGGAAAGGGAGGAAGCTTCAGGGTGGAGGGTACAGATGAAGGAAACAGAGACTGGGACCATGATTCACTTAGAGAGAATGAGAGGCACAGTAACAGGAGGATCAAGAGACTGTCACTGTATAAATAAGCAACTAAAATCTAGGGAGAAGTGTGCAGTGGTGCAGTTCTTGATAGTTATAAAGACCTAATGTTCACTGTGGTCAGAGGCTTACTAAAGATTCCAATAAGGCTGAATGAGTTCCCAGAGGACAGAGCTAGGATCTTACATATTTGCACCTAAATCTAGAACCTGAAATTTAACCATCAACAAAAAATTATATCTCAGTTCTAGACAATTAAACAAGACAATAAACTGGGAGAAAATAAAGAAATATCCAGTTGAGTTTCTGGCATAAGCTATTGACCATCAGAGATCCCAGTGTTAAAATTTATCAAATTGAAGAATAAATGACTTAATGATACTTGAGTGAATGCATTGACTTCCAAACCTCAAAATTCAGGAAATAAATTGAGGGATTAGAATTCCATTACTGAAATTATAACTCCTAGAAAGTGGGTACAAAAACTATGAAACTCAGCTTACAGGATATCAGGTGGCTGAATAGGGAAAAAGATAAACTGTTCTGACCACAGAAAGATACCAGAACAGGGGAGAAACCTCATTTCCATGGACAGTTGAAGAGAATTTTTCTGTGGAAAGTCTACAGAAAGAAGAGAGACTGTTTGGAGCAGTGAAGACTGTACAATCATACAGCAGCTAGCAGCAAACCACTAGGAATCCACAGCTGGTGGAGACACCCTGTTCTCAGACTGAGGTGGGAGGAATCTGCAGCAGCCAGCATGCCACTGGTGATCTTGACTGAGGGAGAATCTAGTGGTACCCACTGCTTTTGAGTCCAGCCTGAAGAGCTGGCAGGAGGCAGGGTGCTCACCTAATACCATAAAAGGAGGGAACATTAATTCCCCCCCACACACACCAAGACACCCAGCAATCAGGGGGAAGGAAGGACCATCTTCCAAGAATAAGGAGAGTGAAGTTTGCCGTGGCCCACACACAACTGGTGGATTCTACCTGAGGGAGAAATCCATGGTCCTCAGTGACTTTGAGTCCAGCCTAGAGAGGTGGAGGGGGCAGGGTGTCTTCTTACTTCTATGAAGGGAGAACACTTTGCTCTCTTCCCCTCACCCAACCAACCTTTGTCAGGCAGGTGGCTGAATCTGGGAATGGGGTGGCTCTCTCCATGGATGGAGAGGATCACAGGGCAGGGAGTGGATCCTCTGCACTCTGTGACTGTGGGAATCCTGTGATTTTAATAGGGCAGAAAACTGAAAAGGCTGTGTGTGCATCTTTGTGCAATCTCTGGGTCTGACTCCACAAGCTCAGAGCGTATAGATCCTTTGTGTGGTTCCTGTGCCTGAGTGGGTGGGGTGCTCAGGCACTCGGGGCTCACCCTGGACAGCTGGCTTACCTTGCAGGGAGGCTAGTGTTGTGAAACATGCCAGCCAATGTGATCATATCCTCTTTCCTGCTGACAATAGAGGGCATATACCACATCAAACTTGGGTGTCTCTGGATTCTTGCTCCACCCTTGAGCTCTGCTCAGAGCTCCCTATCCCCATCCAGCACACACCTCTGGATATCTGCTGAAAGAGAAGGCATTCCACTAAGCCAAAGAGGAACAAAGCCTTCACAGGAGATATGAACAGGTATTTACCCGTATGTGCAAAAACCAAAGTAGAAATGCAAGAAACATAAACAAGGAAGACAATATGACACCCCAAAAGGAGCACAACAATATTTCAATATTAGTCTGTGAAGATGAGAAGATTGATGAAATGCCTGAAAAAGGAATTTAAAAGAATGATTGTAAGATTACTCAAAACACAGATAAGCAAATACATAAGTTGAAAAAAAATCTGTACATGACATGGATAAGGAATTCTGTCAGGAGATTGAGATGGTAAAGAAAAATGAAACCGCAATGTTAGAAATGAAGAATTCAGTATGCCAAATGAAAAAATACAGTGGAAAGCCTTAACAACAGACTTGGTGAGGTAGAAGAAAGAATATCCATCAATTGATGGATGGATAAAGAAAATGATATATAAAATGGAATAATACTCAACCATTAAAAGAACGTAATCCTGTCTTTTGAACAAAATGGATGCAACTGGAGACCATTATGCTCAGTGAAATAAGCCAGTCCACAAAAGACAAAAATCACGTTTTCCCTAATATGTGGCAGCTAACATAGAATTCATAAAAGTGTGAGATTGAAACTGACATTTCATGATTTGACTGCTATTTATAGCCTTTTTGTAGATTCCTGGGGAACTGTGGTCTCTCCATGTGTTGAACATTACAGTTAGTAGTGTAGTAAGCCTGTGATTATAAAGTAAATTGAAAGTAAAAAAAATTGTAAGCATTCTTTTCTATATTTGGATATAAATTTGAAAAATTACTTGTTGGGGCTGGTGCTGTGGCATAGTAGGCTAAGGCTTCACTTGTGGTGCGGGCATCCCATCTTTCTGCCTATGGCCTGGGAAAGCAATGGAAGACGACACAGTGCTTGGACCTCTGCACCTGCATGGGAGATCAAAAGAAGCTCCTGGTTCTTGGCTTCCCATCAGCTAAACTCGGGCTATTGCAGTGACTTGGGGAGTGAACCAGCAAATGGAAGACCTCTCTCTCTGTCCCTCCCTCTGTTTGTAACTCTACTTCTCAAATAAATAAAATTCTTTAAAAAAATTAGTTGTTATAAATTAACTTGAATTAGTTGTGAAATCAGTTCATTGCATGGTATGTATCACTTGATTAGGTTAAGAAAGAACTTGGGAAATTTGAGTGAAGGGCACTCTTTTTAATGACTAACTTTTTCTTTTTTTTTTTGTTTGGACAGGCAGAGTGGACAGTGAGAGAGAGAGAAAAAGGTTGGTTCACCCTCCAATGGCCGCCGCGGCCGGTGTGCTGCGGCCGGCTCACCGCGCTGATCCGATGGCGGGAGCCAGGTGCTTCTCCTGGTCTCCCATGGGGTGCAGGGCCCAAGCACTTGGGCCATCCTCCACTGCCTTCTCGGGCCACAGCAGAGAGCTGGCCTGGAAGAGGGGCAACCGGGACAGAATCCGGCGCCCCGACCGGGACTAGAACCCGGTGTGCCGCCGCCGCAAGGTGGAGGATTAACCTAGTGAGCCGCGGCGCTGGCCTTAATGACTAACTTTAAGAATTACTACATGACTTGGTAAAACTGAAAATATAAATTTTAAGAGTGTATGGGGGCAGGCATTGTGGCATAGCAGGTAAAGCCTCTGCCTACGGTGTCAGTATCCCATATGGGATATTATATTATTTAATGAGTACAAATTTCATAAGTACAACTTTAGGAATATAGTGATTCTTTTCACCATACCCATCCTCCCACCCCTACCCCAGCCCCACATCCTCATCCTTCTCCCATTCCCAGTCCCATTCTCCACTAAGATCCATTTTCAATTAACTTTATACACAGAAGACCAACTCTATACTAAGATTTCAACAATTTGTGCACACACACACACAAACTAAGAACAAGTTCTACAGTTAATTCTCATAATACAACTCATTGAGGATAGAAGTCCTGCATGGGAAGTAAGTGCACAGTGACTCCTGTTGTTAATTTAACGCTTAACACTCTTGTATGACATCAGTGATCACCTGAATCACTTGACATGAGCTGCCTAGGCTATGGAAGCCTTTTGAATCCACAATCTCTGTCATATTTATTTATTTTTAAAAGATTTATTTATTTATTTGAAAGTCAGAATTACACACACAGAGAGAGAAGGAGAGGAAGGTGAGACAGGTCTTCCATCTGCTGATTCACTCCGCAGATAGCTGCAATGGCCAGTGTTGCGTCAATCTGAAGCCAGGAGCCAGGAGCTTCTTCTGGGTCTTCCATGTGGGTACAGGGGCCCAAGGACTTGGGCCATCTTCTACTGCTTTCCCCGGCCATTTTAGCAGAGAGCTGGATTGGAAGTGGAGCAGCCAGGACTCACGAACTGGTGCCCATATGGGATACTGGCACTGTAAGTGGCGGCTTCACCTGCTACGCCACAGTGCTGGCCCTGACAAATGATGTTATTTTAATCAAAATGAATTCTGTACAGTGAAGAAAACAACAGGGTGAAGAGACAACCTACAAAACAAGAGCAAATATTTGCAAACTATTCATCAATAAGGGATTGATATTCAGAATGTATGAGAAGTCTTCAAAAACTTTTGGAAATGCATATTATTAAAACTCTATGTATGAATTTTAAATAAGCTTATTTTTAATTCTATCTGCCTATGAACTCTTTGACATAATCATGTATAAAGATCTAAAAGGAAACATTTACAAAGAAATAAATAATCAATTTAAAAATGGGCAAATGACCTAAATAGCTATCTGTCAAAAAATAAATGATCAAGTATTTTTTTGAAAAAATATTCACCATCACTTATCAAGTTAATTCAAATCAAAACTACAATAAGATAAAAGGGCACTTCAAAAAAAGTTAATAGAAAATAGAATAAAAAGATATGTTTATTTTGTTGCAAAATATTTGGAATCCAGGTGGGGTTTTGTCATATCATTTCAATGCAGTTAGAATAACTATTATCAAAAGATAAATGCTGGAGAGGAGGCGGGAAGTGGGAAGTCTTCCTACTATTAGTGGGAATATAAATAATTATAGCCAATATGGAAAACAGTTTGGAGGGTCCTCAAAAACTGAAAATAGAACTACCATATGACTTAGCAATACCAATTATAAAGTATATATTCCAAGAAAATTAAATCAATACATCAAAGAGATACCTTCCGGGCTTATTGCATACATATGCATATGTTTTCTGACACTATTACAATAGTGGAATTATAGAGGATAACTAAAATTTGGTGTGTGTATGTGTGTGTACACAATGAAATATTATTCAGCCATATAAAGAATGAAATTGTAATTCTCAGCAACATGGGTGAGCCACTGAAGGACAGTACATTAAATGAAACAAGCCAGGTACAGAAAGATAAATTTTCTATGTTAAATCTCTCTCTCTCTCTTATATATATATATATATATATATACACACATATAATGTGTATATATATGTGTATATATATGTGTGTATATATAATGTGTATATATATATGTATATATAAATGTGGTGGAATGAGAAGGCCATGCCAAGGTGGCCACTGGCAAGTGAGCATCAGTTACTCAGGAATGGCTTTGAAGCCCACGTGGCAACGGAGCCTGCCTGGCAACAGGCTGTGATTGGATGGCTTTGGAAACTGCCTGGCAACAGGCTGTGATTGGATGGGGCATAGACCGTCCTTTGACCAGATTGGCTGGTCTTGGCTATATAAGATATGGTACCAACTGTAATAAACGAGTCTGTGGGCTGCTTGCCTCAAGCCCGCTTTCACCCAACTCCTGAGGTCTGTGGTCTGTGTGGTGACTCCTCGCCTCTTGCCCCCACCACGCTGCTCCTCTCAGAAATGAACCCACTGCAACATTGTTGAGAAATCAATGGCAACATCTATCTATCTATCTATCTATCTATCTATCTATCTATAATTTCCCATGTATTGTAAAAATATTGATCTCAAAAAATAGAGTAGAAAAGTAGTCACTAGAAAGGGTTGGAGGGCAGCAGGGGTAAATATAGGTTGGCTAGCTGGCACCAATATGCAGTTAAATAGGAGGAATAAGTTCTAGTGTTTCATGCATAGGTTTTTCATTATATGCATTTTCATGAACTTTTTGAAGACCCCCTCATATGCAAAGATTTCAATTTCTTGCACTGTTGTACCTGAGCGAGTGTAAACAAAGGAGCACCACACATTGATAAAATTTGATGGTTCTTTATTGCCGGTGGTGGAGAGTGGGCTCATGCCCTAAAGAACTCTCGACTCTGAAGCCCAAAGCAACAGGGTTTATAAAGGCAAAAACCACAAAATTGGGAGGGGAATTCATGGTTGCTAGGAACAGGGGGGAAATACATGGTTCCCTGGGTCAAGCTGACCTAAAACCTATGTGAAACTAGTATCAATTATAATCTTGACAATACCAGTTACAATCTTCTTTTTTTTTTCTTTTATATTTTGACAGGCAGAGTGGACAGTGAGAGAGAGAGACAGAGAGAAAGGTCTTCCTTTGCCGTTGGTTCACCCTCCAATGGCTGCCACGGCTGGCGCACTGCGGCTAGCGCACTGCGCTGATCCGATGGCAGGAGCCAGGTACTTCTCCTGGTCTCCCCATGGGGTGCAGGGCCCAAGTACTTGGGCCATCCTCCACTGTACTCCCTGGCCACAGCAGAGAGCTGGCCTGGAAGAGGGGCAACCAGGACTAGAACCTGGTGTGCCAGCGCCACAAGGTGGAGGATTAGCCTAGTGAGCCGTGGCGCCGGCTACAATCTTAACAATTTCAATTATAATCTTGACATTCATGCTAGGGGGTTTCTATGCTCTGCCAAGTGTGATGTAGTGGACTGCTATTGTTCAACTGTTTTAGATCACAGTTTCAGACCAGAGTCTCACGGTGTGGGGGGGCACCTTCCCAGAATGGAGTCTCAGGTGCTCCAAAGTGGAGTCCCTACTGTCAAAGTGTTACTTCAGCACCAAAATAAACTTATTTATAATTCAACTTTCTGTGAACTTTCCATTAAGGTACCCTTGTTTGTATGTAACTTGGATACAATACACTTCCTTCAACCATTGGCCATACCTGTTTCTAGACTTCCCACCCAATTAATGAAAGAAAAACTGCCTCAAAAAAGCATTTTTAACAAAAAACATATGTAAATATGTTGCTATGGATTCATTCTGAGAGGAGGAGTGTGGTGGGGGCAAGCGGTGTGGAGTCACTGCACAGACCCTGGGAGTCAGGTGAAAGCGGGCCAGAGGCAAGCAGCCCACAGACTCGTTCATTTCAGTTGGTACAGCAGCTTAAATAGCCGAGTCAGCCAATCCAGTCAAGGGGTGGTTTATGCCCTAACCAATCACAGCCCGTTGCCAGGCAGGCTCTGTTGCCAGGTGGTTTCCCAGGGGGTTTCTGAAGCCATTCCTAAGTAACTGATGCTAGCTTGCCAGCGGCCATCTTGGCATGGCCTTCCCATTCCACCACATAAATGAATTAATTTCTTTGTGTCTCAAAATTTTAAAAACAGGCGAAAAAGGACATGTAGTGTTATATTAACTAATAAGTACATAAAAATAAATAAATGCCAGAATGAATAAACACATTTATATTATCGGTCCATTTTTTAAAATTAAATCTCTTTTAGCCCAGAGTTTCTAGTGAATTATATGCTTACAAATAATGTTGCATATCTGGCAGTTCCAGATATTTACTGTTTATTATGAAATTTATAGCATCATCCCTAACTTCTAAGCTTGTCATTGCTACATAGCAAACAGAAAGGTTTTCAGCCATGTTACCAGGGAAGCCTTCCTGTGAGTGGCTTTCTGAGTTATCAGTAAATGCTGGTTCTAAGCAGAGATCATAACATTGATTGTTCTCACCATTTCCCTTTCTAGTCCTTGAAGCCACAGTGTACTGTCAGGTTGAGTTCTTGAATATTAAACCATAGGATAAATGAGCAAGAAATAACTAACAAAAGAATGTTAAAAGACATATCAGCTTCTTTTTTTTTAACTTTTATTTAATGAATATAAATTTCCAAAGTACAGCTTATGGATTACAATGGCTTCCCCCCCATAACGTCCCTCCCACCCACAACCCTCCCCCTCTCCCACTCCCTCTCCCCTTCCATTCACATCAAGACTCAGTTTCGATTCTCTTTATGTACAGAAGATCAGTTTAGCATACATTAAGTAAAGATTTCAACAGTTTGCTCCCACACAGAAACATAAAGTGAAAAATAATAGATGATTTTTTAAATGATGATGAAATCAGATCAGACCTATTGTCATGTTTAATCCCAGTGAGAGTCAAGTTGGGAATTGATAATTTCTTCTTCTTTTTTTTTTTTTTTTTTTACAGAAGATCAGTTTAGTATACATTAAGTAAAGCTTTCAATAGTTTGCACCCCCATAGAAACACAAAGTGAAATATACTGTTTGAGTACTCGTTATAGCATTAAGTCTCAATGTACAGCACATTAAGGACAGAGATCCTACATGAGGAGTAAGTGCACAGTGACTCCTGTTGTTGACTTTACAAATTGACACTCTTGTTTATGGCCTCAGTAATCTCCCCATGCTCCAGTCATGAGTTTCCAAGGCTATGGAAGCCCCTTGAGTTCTCCGACTCTTATCTTGTTTAGACAAGGTCATAGTCAAAGTGGAGGTTCTCTCCTCCCTTCAGAGAAAGGTACCTCCTTCTTTGAAGACCTGTTCTTTCCGCTGGGATCTCACTCACAGAGATCTTTCACTTAGGTTTTTTTTTTTTTTTCCCCAGAGTGAGTGTCTTGGCTTTCCATGCCTGAAATACTCTCATGGGCTTTTCAGCCAGATCAGAATGCCTTTAGGGATGATTCTGAGGCCAGAGTGCTGTTTATTTAGGACATCCGCCATTTTATGAGTCTGCTGAGTATCTCGCTTCCCATGTTGATCACTCTCCCCTTTATCTATTCTATCGGTTAGTATTAGCAGGTACTAGACTTGTTTATGTGCTCCCTTTGACTCTTAGTCCTTTCATTATGATCAATTGTGAACTGAAATTGATCACTTAGACTAGTGAGATGGCATTGGTACATGCCACCTTGATGGGATTGAATTGGAGTCCCCTGGTATGTTTCTAACTCTACCATTTGGGGCAAGTCAGCCTGAACATGTCCCAAATTGTACATCTCTTCCCTCTCTTATTCCCACTCTTATGTTTAACAGGGATCACATTTCAGTTAAATTTCAACACTTAAGAATAACTGTGTATTAATTACAGAATTAAACCAGTCATATTAAGTAGAGCAGACAAAAAAAAACTACTAAGAGGGATAATGTATTAAGTTGTTCATTAACAGTCAGGGCTATGCTGATCAAGTCACCGTTTCTCATAGTGTCGATTTTACTTCAACAGACAGGTTTCCTTTTTGGTGTTCAGTCAGTTGTCACCAATCAGGGAGAACATATGGTATTTGTCCCTTTGGGACTGGCTTATTTCACTCAGCATGATGTGTTCCAGATTCCTCCATTTTGTTGCAAATGACTGGATTTCGTTGTTTCTTACTGCGGTATAGTATTCTAAAGAGTACATATCCCATAATTTCTTTATCCAGTCTACTGTTGATGGGCATTTAGGTTGGTTCCAGGTCTTGGCTATTGTAATTGTGCTGCAATAAACATTAGGCTGCAGACCGCTTTTTTGTTTGCCAATTTAAATTCCTTTGGGTAAATTCCAAGGAGTGGGATGGCTGGGTCGAATGGTAGGGTTATCTTCAGGTTTCTGAGGAATCTCCAGACTGACTTCCATAGTGGCTTGACCAGTTTGCATTCCCACCAACAGTGGGTTAGTGTCCCTTTTTCCCCACATCCTCTCCAGCATCTGTTGTTGGTAGATTTCTGTATGTGAGCCATTCTAACCGGGGTGAGGTGAAACCTCATTGTGGTTTTGATTTGCATTTCCCTGATTGCTAGTGACCTTGAACATTTTTTCATGTGCCTGTTGGCCATTTGGATTTCCTCTTTTGAAAAATGTCTATTGAGGTCCTTTTTTAAAGCATAACCTAAACTTTCAATCACTTAAATTAGATGTGAAACATATTAATTAGGCAATTTTTTTTTTTTACTTCAGTCAGGCATTAAGCACTGAGCTAGTGTAATGAGTAAAACAGATATGGTCTCCACACTCAATAAGCACATAGTCTAATAGGAGATCCACTTGAGAAGAAAGTAGGTAAACCTGTAAGCCCATTACTTAAATTTTTGATAGATGTTAAATTGAGTAATGACCAAGGTGTTACAAGAGAGAGAGAGAGAAAAAAAATGGAAGATAGAGAAATGTCATTAAGGCATTTTGGAAGACCTCTCTGAGAAGGCAAACTGTGGGTCCTTGTGAAGACAGAAGCAAAATCTCCCAGCTGAGGGGACAACATACCAGAAAGTCAGTGATTAGGGGAACAAAACCATCTCCTCCTGGGAACTGTAAAAGGCCACTGTGACTGATATTGTCCTCAAAGCATTAGTGATGCTAAGAAACTGGCAAATGTTAATTCTTTATGGACATTTCAATACATTTATGTATCTAGTAGTCAGCTCCCTCTTGAGCTTATCCAGAAAAGAATGTGCTTTCAACAGTACCAAGACTGAAAGCATTTTCACTTAGGAAGGAGAAGGCTGCGTGGCCAGCTTCCTCGGGAGCAGTCTCTTGCCTGGGACTCCAGTCTCAGCAGACATTTCTCCCATCAATAATTTCTTTCTTGTTTCTCACTCCTCTTTTTATCTAAAGTTGTTCCTGCTTCTATGTAATAAGTAACTTGTGCCTCGTAAACTAGTCTGTAGCATTCGTCTTGCTCCTGTCTATATATTTGTCCATCTTTTTGTTCCTCACTCCCTCACAGAGTCGGACTCCCTTCACAAAAGAGAGTAAAAATCCTTCTTACACTGGCAAGCAGCCTTAGGTGCCAGCAGCTCTTCCTACTCCTCTTCTGACATCGTCACTCACCTCAGAGACAACAGGGAACTCACTGAGGGCTCAACCCATTATACATGTAAAGTTTTAGAAAATAAGAACTATGCTCCAAGTGAAACAGTGCCTAGTAAAGCATTCTTTGCCCTACACAGGCATCCGTGCATATTCAACAATTGAATTGGGAGGATAATATTTTCTGGCTGTGTCAAACGTGTAATTCATTAAAAGCACCATCATGATAGCCAAAAAAGTGAATGAAGTAGCAATGGCATGTTCTTGGCAGCTGCTCTCTCGGATAGTCAAATATTTCATTTTAAATTTGGATTTTTCTCTGCTTGAATCTTACCTCAGATTGAAGTCAACATGTTAACGAAAAGGAATGTTTACTTCAATTTGCAATTTTACATTTTAAAACTGCTGATATCATGTGTTAACTTTGCTAGGATTTTATACATTTCAACACAAGTTTTGGCAAAGAACTTTACACTTACATAGCTACTTGGCATGCCAAAAATGCAGTCCCATTCACTCAGCAAGGCCTCTGGGGAAACAAACTTTTCTCCTCCCTTCTCTCTCCTCTCGCCCACACACAAAACAAGATGAAATGACTATGCTCTGTGGGTTACAACTTCTGTTGAGAGCATGATGTAGTAGTCTGAATCAGGCAGTCTGGGTTTGAACCCAGCTTCACCTCTAGCTAAAACTCTTAGCACATGTTTCCTAAGGTCCTTTGTAGCTCTCCAACACTCTAATTAGAATGGTTTCTTTACGTCTGAATTGGTTTCTTTACATTTGAAATGAAGACTGAAGGGGGTCTCCTTAGGAAAAAAGGTTTTCAAACACTTTCAATTAGCTGCTTCAAAACCAGGGACTCTTCCAGTGCCCTGGTTCCTGCAAGTGAGAAGCACAGAAATAAACTTCCCTAGGAAGCCGACAACAGTTCTGGGGAGCAGTTGGCTCAATTCAACAAATGCTCCTGAAAGCCGCTTGATCAAGGGCTAAATCCCCAGCAAGCAGATCAGGGAAGACCGAGCTCTAGCACCTCAGCTCCAGCCCTAACAGGAGGCCCAGTGTTAGCCCTGCCTCTGGGAGGCTTGGCATGGTTATGATACGATCCTAATTCAGACTGTTACCCCTTTGCGATATGAAAGTATTGTGATAATATCTGCTATTTTTAGTCCATTTTTAAAAGCACATTCGGTGCTTTGTCTTATTTGAATACTCAGTCTACACTCTTCCCTCAAGTTTCTTAAAGCAGTTAAACCATGAGAAATAGCTCATGGTCCCTGCATCACTTCTTTTAATGGTTGTAAGGGTAAGATGGAGAAGTCAGGCTCCATCCTGACCCCGCTGTCTCCATCAGAAGCTAAATTGGCCCCTGGCTACCTAAGCAAGGACTTTCCATGGTGAGGCTGGGTGTAGTCCTTCTGTGTCTGTGCATTTGGCAATGGTTCTGGGCTTAGTGAGAGTCCCTGAAAAGGGAAGCACCTAATCATTCCCAGAAGTCTCCACACCTACACAGGAGCCCTTTCATATGAGATCTCCACCATTTACACAGAGTGTTTTTTCTCCTTATCAAAATCTGCACAATGGAAATGACACCAAGGGTCCACGCCCAGTTCTTTGCCTCAAAATAGCAGGGCATTTTTATCTGTCCCGTGGGAGTAAACTTCCCAATTAATAAAATAAACAACTGAGCACTCTTGGATAACTCAGTCTTACAAGACCTAAGCCTGTCATTCTCCCTCTCAGTTGATCTACTTCCTGGCTTTGTGAGTCCTGGTCCTACTATCCTCCTGGATATTTAACTGGACATTTGGGCACTAATCTCCATGGGTAATGACCCACTGTTACCTCCAAATCTTCCAGGCCCATGGGAATGTCCAATTGAACATTCTTTTTCTGTTCTTTTTTGAACCACAAAGTTTTTTTTTTTTTTTTTTTTTTTTTTTGACAGGCAGAGTTAGTGAGAGAGAAAGGTCTTCCTTCCCTTGGTTCACTCCCCTAATGGCCTCCACGACCGGCGCTGTGCTGATCTGAAGCCAGGAGCCAGGTGCTTCCTCCTGGTCTCCCATGTGGTGCAGGGACACAAGGACTTGGACCATCCTCCACTCCTTCCCGGGCCACAGCAGAGAGCTGGACTGGAAGAAGAGCAACTGGGACAGAATCTGGTGCCCCAACTGGGACTAGAACCCGGTGTGCCGGCGCCACAGGCGGAGGATTAGCCTAGTGAGCCACGGCACCGGCCAAACCACAAAGCTTTCTGAGAGCAAACTGGTGAAACAAAGTTGGTGAAAGAGCACCAAACCCTTTCCATGTGCTCACTCACCTTAAACCTCCAAGCAAGTCCTGGTGTGGGCAGTATGTGCAGGGTGGAGACAGCTGGTTCGTTGTGGACCAGCTCTGCAGGAGTCCCCGGGGGTTGTTCCTGTGGGAGAGAATCAGACCTCCACCTGGCAGGGGTGACAGCAATGCCAAGCACAGGTGCACTCCACAGCCGGGTTCAGATCCCATTGCCACCTTCCTCCCCCTCTCCATCAGAGCAAGAAACCACTCTTACTCCCCCATTTTCCCTTAGGTAGAAAGGGACTTAACTTTCCTTGGCTTATTTTCCCCACTTAAAACCAAGACAGCATTCTAGTTCTACTTACTACGGGCTTAACTGCTTTGCCATTCATTAAAGATAAGCTTTGTGATGCTTTCCTCCAGTCAGAATTACTGCATTTTTTAAACAAATGTTGGTTCACTCCCCAAAATGGCCACAATGACCAGGGCTGGGTCAAGCTGAAGCCAGGAGCCAGGGGCTGCTCCCGGGTTTCCCAGGTGGGTGCAGGGACCCAAGGACTTGGACCATCTTCCGCTACTTTCCCAGGCATATTAACAGGGAGCTGGATCAGAAGTGCAGCAACTGGAACATGAACCTGCGTCCATATTAGGATGCCGGTACTAGAGGTGGTGGTCTTACCAGCTATACCACAGCACTGGCCCCTGCATTTTTAAATATAGGTTTAGTCAGTACTTGCCAAGGCATAGTTTGTGTGATTTAATTTTCACTGTTCTTTGGGAAATTGCCAGTACTTAAACATGTTTTGATAGGCTTTTGTTTTTCTCCAAGGTAATCACAAAAGAAAACATTGAGAAAGTCCAGGTACTTGGCTTCTTGTCTTATTCCCTCAGATACATCTTCCCACAGTCACCAGAGTGATTCATCCACAGGGCAAATTCAACCACACCACTCCTTTTCTTACCAGTCATTAGGGGGCTCCACTTTGACCCCAGGATTATTAACAGGCATTAGAGATTTGTTTATTTATTTGAAAGGCAGAGTTAGAGAGAGAGGAAGAGAGACATTCTACCCTCTGGTTCATTCTCTAAATGGGCACAAGGGCTGGGGCTGAGGCAGGAGCTTCATCAGGATCTCCCATTTGGCTGCCAGGGGCCCAAGCACTTGGGCCATCTTTTGCTGCATTCCCAGGCACATTAGCAGGGAGCTGGATTGGAAGTAGGGGAACTGAGACTTGAACTGGCACCTATACGGAATACTGGCCTTGCAGGCAGAAGCTTAACTCTGTGCTACAGTGCTAGCCCCAATTAACAGGCCTTAATAATGCCTTGGGGTGGGCAGGCTGCCTCCCCATTACCCTCTGTACAGCCCTCCCTGCTCAGGCAATGTCAGAATGTTTTCTGTTGACCTGCACCCACCATCCTGGGGTTTCTTTGCTTTGCTTTCTCTTGCTATCACTCTTCCTAGAATATCCACCCAGCATTAACCTCACCTCCAACTTTGTCCTAGCAAACTTCTGCTCATCCTTTAAGACCTAGTTTAGTCTTCACTCCTCTAGGTCTTCTCCTCACCTGTCTGTGTGATATTCCATATGGCAGATTTTCATTTTTTATTTGTGTTTCTTCATGGATCAAGTCATCTGTCTCCAGCTGCTGGCAGAGGGGCTAACCAATAGACATCCAATAGAGTTTCTTTTTTATTTATTTTCATTTTGTTTGAAAGGCAGGGAGAGACAGAGAGCGAGCTTCCATCTTATGATTTACTCCCAAACTTTCTGTAATAGCCAGGACTGGAGCAGGCCAAAGCCAAAAGTCCAGAACTCCTTGTGGGTCTCCCACGTGGGTGGCAGGAATCTAAGTACTTGAGCCATCATGTGCGGCCTCCCAGCGTGCACAGTAGTAGAAAGCTGGATTAGAAATGTAGGTAGGATCCAGGACATTCTTACACGGGATGTGGATATCCTAAATGTTGCTTTAACGACTGCATGAATGCCTGCGCCTCCAAAGAGTCTGAAATAAATGAATAGATGAAAGGTCCTTGATCCCAGTTGAAAGTGTTTTTCTCTGCAGAACTTCTGAAGGCCTGAAGGTGGCAGTATACAGCTAGAGAAAAAAAGCCATGCGCTTGCTCACGGCTTAGTAGCTGGAGAAATCAGTCACACCACTCTGTTTCATATTTGCTTTGGAAAAATTTTCTAGATGTCTTGTTTGTTTCTCTTTTCCAATAGAATCAGCTGAAAACCTTGTGCCTCATAGAGACATCAAATCTGGGAATGCTGGACCAGCCGAGTAAATTGTGCAGAACTCATCCTACGGCTTCTGTCCTGCAGGGCCAGGGAACTGCATCAGGCACCAGAGCAAATGGTTTAACCAGTATGTAGATCATCTTCTGGCTTACAAACACTTTCACAGACTGCAGAAGTTATTGGTAAAATTTGGTAAAATATTGGTAAAGTTAGTGGATATTTCCATTGTGACCCAAAGTATTTCTTTTTATACTTTAATTACATTTATTAGTGTTTAATCCTGAATAATCTCATTCTCTGATTTTTATTTACTCATCTCTAGGTTCTAAATAAATAAACATAGGTTAAAGGAAAGGTTTAGTTCAGTGATCCCCAAGCATTAGCCCAGGTAGTTGCTATCATCTTATTTTTATTTTCTCTCTGCTCCTTATGTTGATAAAGTTCTAAATGAGTAAGTCAGAAACTTGAATCTTCATAATAGTGATCACATTTGTCGCTCCCCCTCTTCGTGGAGGAACGACACAGGACCCTGCGCTGTTCTTTTGTCTGCTCGGCCCTCCCCGGGTTTGCTGCTGGTTCTTCCCGGGTTGGCTACTGTCCCTTCCACCTCCGTGGAAGGGCGGTTCCCCCTGCCACATTCCCCACTTCCGCAGGGGAGCGGCACACCGCCGGCCGGCTCTCTCGGGGGCTGCACAGGTGTTCCTCTTAGATGTTCCCCTTAGATGTTCCTGGTGCATGTTGTCTCTCTCCTCCTTTATAGTCCTCTTCCACCAATCCCAACTCTGCTACCCACACGCCGAGTACGCTGCTCTCCTCCAATCAGGAGCAGGTCCTGCTGTTTATTGGTTGAACTGGAGGCAGCTGTGTAGAAGCTGTTTCTCCCTTCTCAGCGCCATATTGTGGGAGAGCAGATGCATAGAATAAGTCTTAATTCCAGTAACTTAGTCTAGTCTGGGTTGCTCCCCACAGATCCCCCTTTCTTTTTATTTTTGGCGTTGATACACGCCTGTCTTCGGTGCCCCGCAGCACACACTCTGCTCTGCTTGCTAGAGTTGCCCACAGGTGCTTACAAGCCCTACCAATCAGGCAAACCGAATCCGGGTCCTCTCTTCGCCATGTTGTGAGGAGGTTTTTAGGCGCTGATGCATGCCTGTGTTCGGTGCCCTGCAGCGCATGCTCTGCTCTGCTAGAACTGCCTGCAGGTGCTTACAAGCCCTATCAATCAGGCAAACCGAATCCAAGCCTTCTGATTGCCGTATTGTGGGGAGACTTATTAGTGTTGATTCGTGCCTATCTTCGGTGACCTGCAGCTCATACTCTGGTCGAGCTGCCTGCTGGTGCTTATCGCCTTACTAATCAGGCAGACCGAATCCAAGCCTTCTCATTGTGGTATTGTGGGGAGACTTATTGATGTTAATTCATGCCTGTCTTCGGTGACCTGCGGCGCATAAGCTGCTAGCCGCCCGCAGGTGCTCACCACCTCCCTAATCAGGCAGACCGAATCCAAGCTCTCTCATTGCCATGTTGAGGGGAGGCCTTATTTTTCTCTATTTCTCTATCTCCGGGCATTCCTATCTTTCCCATTTTACTTCTATCTTCCAGCATTCCTATTTCTCTCATTTTACTTCTATACTTCTGTTTCTCTTATCCCTGCGGCTTCCCGGCGCCCGCCCCGAGGCTGCTTCTCGGCGGCTTCCCGGCTCTGAGCTGCTTCAGCCCGCGCTTCTCTCATCTGCGCAGCTTCCCGGCTTCGCGCGCGCACTACGGCCTCGCACTAGCCCCACGTTCCCTATCTATTCACGCCCCGCGCGCTCTCTCTGCATGTGGCGGCTTCCGCGAGTCACACAGCGTAGCTTACGTTTCCGCCACCACCGGCATTCAGTCCAAGTTCCCCGGGCTAACCTGGCGAATTCCAACCTGGCGGCCCACGTCTCTGCCTCTGGTTCCAGATTTTCGCCTTTTGCTCCCCGGGCTGACTTGAAGAATTCCAAGATAGCTTACGTCTCTGCCTCGGCCTGCCCCCACGGCTTCAATTTCCCTAACATTTTTCTCTACCCGGTATGTTTCCCTAACTTTTCTTCCAACAACAATATTCCTCCCTCATTTCTCCCGGCTTCTCCCCACAGTCCGCATCCGAGTCCAAACCTCCTCCAGGTTTCACTTTCGCTTTCAATCTCCTAGCTTCCCCGCCATAGTCCGCATCCGAGTCTATGAAAGCTTTCACTTTCGCTTTCAATCCTAACTTCTTTCCCACAGTCCGTATCTGAGTCTATGCCTAGGCTTTCGATAGCTTCTTCCGGCACCTTTTCCGTCCAGCTTTTCCCTAGGCTCTTTGCTAGTCTCTCTCTCCGGTATTTTCCCACTTCTTCCCGTTTCTTCCCTCCTAGGTTTGCTATCCGAGTCACGGCACCATTATGTCGCTCCCCCTCTTCGTGGAGGAACGACACAGGACCCTGCGCTGTTCTTTTGTCTGCTCGGCCCTCCCCGGGTTTGCTGCTGGTTCTTCCCGGGTTGGCTACTGTCCCTTCCACCTCCGTGGAAGGGCGGTTCCCCCTGCCACATTCCCCACTTCCGCAGGGGAGCGGCACACCGCCGGCCGGCTCTCTCGGGGGCTGCACAGGTGTTCCTCTTAGATGTTCCCCTTAGATGTTCCTGGTGCATGTTGTCTCTCTCCTCCTTTATAGTCCTCTTCCACCAATCCCAACTCTGCTACCCACACGCCGAGTACGCTGCTCTCCTCCAATCAGGAGCAGGTCCTGCTGTTTATTGGTTGAACTGGAGGCAGCTGTGTAGAAGCTGTTTCTCCCTTCTCAGTGCCATATTGTGGGAGAGCAGATGCATAGAATAAGTCTTAATTCCAGTAACTTAGTCTAGTCCGGGTTGCTCCCCACAACATTGACTAGTCACTGTTTATTGATTTTCTGGTGAACAGCTGTACCCAAAATCTATATCCTTCAGGGTCCTGGCAGGAAACAGCTTATTCAAATTAGAGTTCAACTGAAGATAGTTTTAATTAAGTTTTCTTTTTTCCCCTAGAGGCGTAGGAATGGCTAGTCACTCAAATAAGGAATGATAAAATATATGGGTCTTGCTAAGGAAATTCTTATTACCCCTAGGCCTGAAGGTCAAGGACAGAGAAGAGACTTACAATAATCTGGCAAGAACTGGAGCCACAGATGGGGGCTGCTGGCAGGAGCAGTGGCCAAAGATTTCGAGAATTGGTGGTGCAATTATTCACTAACCAAAGACAGAGGGAAATCCCTGAAACGTGACTTTGGGTCTCCTTTTGGTTTCCAGCAATTCAGGACTAATTTCCTTTCATTACTTCTTGGGAACTTCAGGATTAGAGGTCATTTGCCTAAAAAATGAAATTTAAAAGCAAAAACTAATTTTCTCTTTGATAATAAAAACCATATTACTGCCCAGCTTCTTATCAGCACAAAACAGCTGATGTTAATAGGCTGAGTTTATACAGCCCAGCCAAAAGGAAAACAATTTGACTTCTTGTTACCCTCTGCAGTTTTATCTAGAAAATAAAACACATGCTTGTTTGCTATGTAAACTTGCTCTTTACCCCAGGATTCCCTTTCCTCAGCTGCAGGACTTCTAAGATCAAGAACCAAAGCATGAGAAGTATCATTATATCCTTAGAACTGTATCTATGGACTACATTGAATCTATTCTTTTAGTATTAGTATCACATTAACATGAGAATTGATGAGAATCATGAGGTAATAATATGCATTTGCTGTAACCCTGAGAATCTAATGTATTAATCGTCATTAAAAAAAAGAACCAATGCAGCATATCTTAAGATTTAATAAACTGACGTTCTAAGGGAGAATTAAGGTCACCATGGAATCTACAATTGACTTTTGTGACCACCACTCTATTCTTTTATAATGCGAATATATTACATGTTCATATTCATGTATGAAATAATTTTTTTCAGAACTATAGAATAATGCACTGCTTAAAAAGAGATTTGTGGGTAGACATTTGGTAGATCAGTTAAGAAATGACTTGGGACACCTACATCCCAAATCAGAGTGCCTGGTTCAAGTTTGGTTCTTCTTCCACATCTTGGGAGGCAGCAGGTAATGGCTCAAGTATTTGAGTCCCCAACACCCACTTAGGAGGATTATATTTAATTCTCAGCCTCTGACTTTGACTGGCCCAATCCTGGCTGTTGAAAGCATTTGGAGAGTGAAACAGAGGATGGAAGATCTTTTCCTGTCTCTTTCCTGCCTTTCAAATAAATGAAAATAAATGCTTTTTATTTAAAAATTCTTTTATTTATTTCAAAGACAGAACTATAGAAAGGGAAGGGGGGAGAGAGACAGAGAGGTCTTTGAACCACTGTTTCACTTCCCAAATGGCTGCAACGGCCAGAGTTGAGCCAATCTGAAGCCAGGAGCCAGGAGCTTCTTCTGGGTCTCCCACATGGATGCAGGGGACCAAGGACTTGGGCCTTCTTCTATTGCTTTCCCAGGTACATTGGCAGGGAGCTAATTAGAAGTGGAGCAGCTGGGACTTGAACCGGTGCCCATATGGGACGCTGGTGCTGCAGGCCAAGGCTCTAACCTGCTGCGCCACAGTGCTGTCCCCAAAGCTTTTTTTATTTTTAAAAGACATATTCATATCTTGAAGAGGAAAACTACTGAAATAAAACAATCTGTTTTCTCTACCACTGCAGCCAACTAATGGATGAAACACACTCCGGCACTAAGCAGGGTATTTCCCTCCCCATTTTCTCAAATCATACCCACTATATGTTGTGTAGCTGGATTCTGTCTTCTTGTTTAAAACACAATTTCTTTCCTTAGCGACTGGGAATGAAAAATCTTGCTCTTTGAAAATCAAGATGGGAACTTTATCTACTTTTATATGATGCTATTTTGAGTATCAGTTTTGAGATGAGTTTATAAGATAGTTTTCAGAATGTGGAAAACTATAAGGTCACATTCAGTTGCCAGAGTTACAGCTATTGCAGGCCCATGTTAGGTAACATACTGGGTTAGCAGTTTATTTCACACCTAGTATTGGCTGATTTCTCTCTTGAACTTTATATCCATAATCTGGATTTGGGGAGAATCTAGAACATAACAATTTTTATCATTAATCATTAACTTTTAAGGTATAATTACTTGTGTATATGATTAGCTCAGCTTTCAGCTACCCAAAGTTCAGAAACACAGCAGAAATCACCAGGACAAGCTTTGTTAGGCTTTAACAAGTGTTACCCACGTGCAAATGAAAGCCTGGGCTGAATACTCCCTGGGGAGGAAGGAGGTGCGGTTTTGCGGGATTTAAGAACATTTTTGCCAGCTGCTTCACAACTTGGTAGAACAAAAGTCACGTTAGAGGTCAAGAGTACTGCAGGAGCATTTGAGAAGTGGCTGCAATGGTCTCAGTTGACCTGGCCCTGGTCTCAGGAGGGCAAAATGAGTCCATGGCCTTGGTCACAGTGGAGAGTGCAGGCTGATTAGATCTGAATACAGCTGACGTGAGTTCTAGGCTTCGGTTGTTTGCCACATAGAATACAAAAGTGGACTTTTGTCATGTGGGGTAGGGAGAAGTAAGGCTTTGTGTAGAGCAAAAGAGCTTACCTCCTTCTCCTGGCCATGGACATGGGTTTTGCTAAAGAAGGAGGAGATTCTTGGGTTTGGAGAGGCTGAGAGCCGGGTAGGCAATGTCCTTCCAAGAGAGGGACACATGGGAGATGGATCACTTCTGTCTATCCGGGAGAAAGACCCTTCTGTTGGCCTTACAGCTCTTGGATCCTCAAGGCTTAAATGTTCCTTCTCAGCTGGGGAAAGAGATGAAAACTGGCTCCTGGAGAGCTTGGTATTTCCTCAATGTTGTGTGAAAGGATGGAGGTGAGGCCGTGTCTGCGCACCCTTGGTAGCTGATGTGGGGGAGAAAATGCCCTCAGTCTCCACTGCGTGAGAGAGAATCTCTCACATCTACCAGATGTCCAGTTGCTGAGTAGCTAGCAATGGTAGGTCAAGTTCTAAAATTCACATGTTGATCATGTTTGTGTGTAGCCAATGGAGTACTCAGGCCCCAAAGAGACCAATTGGGGTGAATAAACATTTCAGTGAGAACTGAACTGACTCCTGCCTGTGAAGTGTTTACCTGTCGCTTCCCCTCTTCGCGGAGGAACGACACAGGACCCTGCGCTGTTCTTTTGTCTGCTCGGCCCTCCCCGGGTTTGCTGCTGGTTCTTCCCGGGTTGGCTACTGTCCCTTCCACCTCCGTGGAAGGGCGGTTCCCCCCTGCCACTTTCCCCACTTCCGCGGGGGAGCGGCACACTGCCGGCCGGCTCTCTCAGGGGCTGCACAGGTGTTCCTCCAGATAGATGTTCCCCTTAGATGTTCCTGGTGCATGTTGTCTCTCTCCTCCTTTATAGTCCTCTTCCACCAATCCCAACTCTGCTACCCACACGCCGAGTACGCTGCTCTCCTCCAATCAGGAGTAAGTCCTACAGTTTATTGGTTGAACTGGAGGCAGCTGTGTAGAAGCTGTTTTCTCCTCTCCCAGCGCCATATTGTGGGAGAGCAGATGCATAGAATAAGTCTTAATTCCAGTAACTTAGTCTAGTCCGGGTTGCTCCCCACATTACCATGGCCTGATTGTTTGTGTCCCCCCTCACCCCGAATTTTTATGTTGAATCCTATCCCCCAAGATGATGGTGTTAGGAAGTGGAACATTTCAGAGGTGATTAGGTCATGAGGGCTGATCACTCATGGACAGGATTAGTGTCCTTCTAAAGAGGCCTGAGAGATCCTCTCACACTTCTACCAGGTGGGGATAGAGCAATAAAGTAGCCATCTGCAGCCCAGGAAGAGGACCCTTACCATTTACCCAATCTTCCAGGGCTTTGATGTTGGACTTTTCAACCTCTAGGTTTATGAGATACAAATTTCTGTTCTTTATAAGCTGTTGGTCTGGGGTGTCTTACTACTGTGAATGGTTTGAGGTAGCATTCCTGTCCCCATTCACGTATGTTAGTGTACATGACTCTGAGGATGTATGAGGCTGCTTCAAAGAGCTAATGTAAAGATGGAATTAAAAGATGGTGAGCATTTTCCATGAGCTTTTTTACCGAGAAAATTCATATCCTTAGGTGCTATTAGTGTCTCCCTCCACCCCCAAATTTCTCTTATCATGAAGTAGGGGAGACTCAAAATGTTTCCTAAAGCCCAGAAGTCCGTGCTAGGTGCATGCAGCCATGTTGTGGCCCAAGTAGGCATGTAGCTGAAATTCATTTACACATAAAGATAAATAGTTGAGTACTTTGGATAGTTTTCATTTGTTTTATAGATATGTCATATAATTAAATTTTGCCATTTCTTTTGTGATTCCAATGCTTAGAGTAATTTGTACCAACTACTTAAATACTTAAATATCCTTCCCTTGGCTACCAGGCCTATGGGGTAGCCCAGTGCTTCCTCACTTGAGGTCTTAGAATCTCCCTGACAAAGGCCTGGGAACACCTGAGTTGGAGGTGGCCTCCAGTTCAGTGCAGTTTCCATTTCACTTGCCAATAAAAGCCTGCAAGGAGTCCCTGCGGCCTCGCAGAATCCTTTAGGAGATGGTGGTCCAGAGTGTAGCCTCTGCCTAAAATCTCACCAGCTCAGGATTGACCTTCTGTCATTAGCATCTCTGTTGTGTCTGTGCGCAGGGAATGGGCAGGATGGAAGGGACATGGCAGTTGCTAGGATTTGAAGTGCCAAGAAGAGAAGAAGAATGGTCAGAGTTGTCATGTTCCTTTGGAGTAGCTCTGTTTTCTGTCTATAAAATAGCTGAGGGACAGGTTCTGGAATAGCACTTAAGTTACTGTTTGGGGGTCTGCATCCTATGTTACATGCCTAGACTCAAGTCTTGGCTCAAATAGTTGGATTTCTTCAACCTGCATGGAAGACCCAGATGGTGTTCCCAACTTGCAGCTTCACCCTGACCTAGCCCAGGCTAATGTAGGCATTTGTGGAGTGAACCAGTGTATGGGAGTGCCTTCTCTTTGTCTTTCAAATAAATCAAATTAATTAAATAAAAATTGAGAAAATAAAGGAAAGAAGATAGGCGAATCCCATTTCCCTTCTCCTTCCTGGGGAAGTGGTGGGAGGTAGTAGAGTTAGGAAGGATAATCAGGACATCAGTGGCATCAGTGGACTCATAGTCTGAACTCTCATGGTCAGAGCTAGACAATAGTTCCCCTGAGATTTAACTCTCCTTTAGGAGATCTGCGGAGAAGTCATGAGAATGCTGTGAGGAAGGGCAACTTTCAGATAGAGGTGCTTCCTGCCTGACCTTCAGAACCTGCAGGTCCTGTGGTCCTCATACTCTCTCCAATAAAACTGTGGCCTCGATTGCATCACAGGCTCAACTTCAGGTTCAGCCACTAAAGGGTGTAATTGTCCTCCCGTGTATCCTGTGAGCGTAATGAAAGCCTTCTCAAGTACTGTGTGAGGTGAGGGTGAAGAGAATTCAGCGATACTGATGTGGGTGCTTGAGCTCATTGATTCTATCCCCAAGCTTGTTTGACACTTGATGACTTTCTGGGTGAACTCAATTTATGGGAGAGGATAATCTCTTTGTCATTCTTGTCCTCTCCTCTCTGTGTCACCAGGCACTTCCAAGTCACACTGCACTAGCCCTTAGCCTACCTGATGGCTTCATTTATGTGCGAAATATCAAGCTATCCACTTTTCACATGACAAGCCTGAAAGAAGGCCCAACTTTATCAATCCAAAATAAAAGACACCCACCAAAACTAAAATACACATATTAGTTAAGGAAGGAAAACTGAACTGATAAGACCAGATGGCAAGCAACTGCTAGTGTAAACCTGTTAGCATTACACATGGTGAGAGGACCATGTCTTCAAACTCAACCTCTTCATTTTATAGACAAGAAGAGTGGAGAACAAAGTTGAAAGGCTGGTTGGTTCCAAGCAGAGAAGGGAACTCATGTATTCTTGTTATAGGTTCTTCTCTGTTCAGTGGGATACTCTGCTTTCCAACTAGCAGCTGTGTCTTTTCATTGTTAAACCACAGAACACAAAGAAATGTTTTCTGCTGGCTGCTTGGAAACGCTCTGTGTCCCCAATAATCAAGAGACTCTAATCTCTGGTTAGAAAGGGCTTTGGAAAACATCTGTTAGGACCACCCCTCCCATCCGGTATTGGACTTCTCCCCCACTAGAATCTGCCAAGGTATTGTGTAATCTCTGCTAGAACATCTCCCAGCCTGGGAAATCATTAGCTATGTCCACAATTGTGTACTAATGCATGCAGCTAGACTTGGGACATTGTTCATCATATCACTCTCAGCTACCTCTTTCCAATTCCTAGCTTTGCCCTGACCCAGCTGGTAGGAGCTAGAAAAGGTCTGATCTTTTTCCCACATGTCTCCACCTCCATCCTAGGCCTTTACCTCTCAGATTCCTTTGACAAGTTCCTGACTCTGAGTAGGCAGGGCAGGGTGCAAATTGACAAAACATCCTTGGAGACTTGGAGGTCTAGCAAAGACTATGTTCTGTGTGGTCTCTTGGTGCTCTGAGTGGAAAATACATTTAGAAAGAAATACAATATTAAGGAATTTGAATTGATCACATGTAAAAATAAAAGTCTTTGTTTTTCTCTTTCAATAACTATTTAACCTTCCTGAATCCAAATTCCCTCATCTACACAAGGACGATAAAATAACTTATGGGGCTGGCAGAGAGAATGCCTGCAAAGCATTCAGTGAGTGCCTACAGAGAGCGGTTCTCAGTCCTCTCCTGATTGTTACCTGTCACCTCTCCTGGGCTCCCCTCACATCCTTACACCTCTCCTCCCCCTGCAGAGCCAGAGTTCACTATTTCTTCACAACTCTTCCAGCTGCTGCCATTAACACTGCTCTTCCTTTCCTCTGCATTTCCATTCCAAATTAGCATCAAAGCTACCCCTAGATTGAATGTTTGTGTCCCCAGAATTCATATATTGAAATCTAAGCCCCACTGTGATGGTGTTTGAGGGAGGACTGGATGTTGATTGATCATGAGGGCAGATTGTCTCATGCATGCAATCAGTGCATTTGTACAAAATGAATCCAGAGAGCTCCTCTGCCCTTCCGCCATGTAAGACCACAGTGAGGAGTCAGCCGTCTACAGACCAAGAGGAGCACCTCACCAGATACTGCACCTGCTGGTGCCTCCATGTGGTACTGCTCGGCTTACAGAACTGTGAGAAATAAATGACGGCTGTTCATAAGCCACCCAGTCTGTGCTGTTCTGTTTAGCAGACTAACAAAGAGATTCTCCAGCTGTCCTGTGCTTGTTTCCTAACTCACTCTTGCCTCCTCTGCTTCCCACTCTTAACCTTGCCTCACTATAATATACAGTCTGTTCTCATCTGACAGAATAACTCATTTATAATCAGACTAGGCCATGCCACGCCTCAAAACCTTCCTGTGGCTTTCGATTGCAATCAGACTAAAAACAGAATCTCCTCAAAATAGCCTCAGCACTCACACTGCCTCACCTCCATTATTTCTCCGAGTTCCTTCCTTTGCTATCTTCCCTCCCATGCTCCCTGTGCTCTGTCCACTCTGGTCCCCTTGCTAATCCCGAGCCAGCCTGGGAGACTCCCAGCTCTATTGTTCACTTTGTCTGGAATGATCCTTGCCCAGGCAGCCTGGTGTCTCTCCTCCAATTCTGTCAAGTCCATGCTGAAATGGAATATTCTGGAAGAATCCTTGAAATTGCAGGTGTGTCCCCTTCCAGGAACCTCTAGACCTCTTCCTGATTATATTTTCTTCTCAGCACTTACTGCTAACTTCTTACGTAAACAACTTGCTCTGTTTCCTCCCTAAAAGTCTTCATTAGGATATGGGTCATACAAGGACAGTTTTTTTTTTTCTTTCTAGAACAGCACCCAGTATATATTACAAACTGTGTTTGTTTACCTAAAATGAACTTTCTTGTGAGAAGCAAGGTGGTATGGTGGGAGAGCTGTCGGTTTGGACTTTAAATTCCTGTTCTTCCACTCTTTAACCCTTGTAAATGATACTGGATCCTGCTCAGTTTCAATTTCCTCATGTGCAAAAAGTAAAGTAGACCAGTAACTAACTTGCAGCACTTGTGGATGGTCTGTTGAGATGGTGAGGGAAGAAAAACACACCACCAGTGTCTTTTCACCACCTCTCCATGTGTATTTGCCACCCCCCTCCCGCAAGAGTGGAGAGAAAACCTCCTTCTTTAAGATTCTTTTCTCTTCTTTTTTTTTTTTTTAAAGATTTATTTATTTGTTTGAAAGTCAAAGTTACACGGAGAAAAGGAAAGGCAAAAAGAGAGAGAGAGAGAGAGTCTTCCATCCGATGGTTCACTCCCCAATTGGCTGCAATGGCTGGAGCTGTGCTGATCCGAAGTCAGGAGCCAGGAGCTTCCTCCAGGTCTCCCACATGGGTACAGGGGCCCAAGGACTTGGGCCATCTTCCACTGCTTTCCCAGGCCATAGCAGAGAGCTGGATCGGAAGTGGAGCAGCCGGGACTCGATCTGGCGCCCATGTGGGATGCCAGCACTGCAGGTGGCAGTTTTACCCGCTATGCCACAGCACTGGCCCTTAAGATTATTTTCTTAAAATTCCCAAAGAAGAACTCCAAAAGAATATCTTGGGTCATGTGACCCTCCCAGAGCCACTCCCTGTGCATAGAAGGACACACTGCTGTGCTTGGCCAGCTTGGGGTCTTGTTCTCATTCCCATAACCAGCGTGTGACAGAGCCAGTCCCCTGAAAAAAAAAAATGGATTCAGGGAAGAGTAATTCCCAGATGAAGGACCTTTAGTTTATAAAGAAGGAATAATGGAATGCTTTGGATTCAATAACAAGAAGTGTCAAAGACCAGAGAATATGCTAACTCCAAGAATGCAAGGAAGGGCAAACCATCCAAAGGCACCTGGATCTCAGTAACAAGTAGACCCAGGAACCTGGCCTCAGTGCTCACTTTCTCTTTATTGTTATGTCTACTGCTTTGTGTGTTTTCTTCATTTTCTGTCACTGTAGTGTGAATTTCTTCACATGACGTAAAACATAATAGGAGTTAGTACCATTCCCACCAATGACTCATACCCTACTGTAGATGAATTTATATCACAGGCGATTTAGGCAACCCTGACACACAGAAGACTTTGACTTTGTGTCTCTCATGTTCTCCTTCTGTTCTTTTCTCCATCTCTGGAGTCATCTACCTCCTGTCTTAACCAGCTGTGGTATGTGACCTTATAGTTTACTATCCAAATCAGTACAATTTTAAGAATTAATGGAAGAGTTAATGTTAATTTTTCTGAAAACACAAAACATCAGGATCTCACTAAAATTATGACATATTTTCACCTTGCCTTTTAGCTTTATACTCCTTACTCTTTGAAGGGGTCTTATAAGAGAATATGTCCAAGGGTTTGTGGAAAAATGTAATCAAAAGGCAAGTTTATTGTGGTGGTGCAAAAATTTTGAAATCCACACATAATTTTTTGTATGCATTTTGCATGAACTTTTAGAAGACTCCTGTTATCTGTGGTGGAATGAGAAGGCCATGCCAAGATGGCCGCTGGCAAGCCAGCGTCAGTTACTCAGGAATGGCTTTGAAACTCACCTGGCAATGGAGCCTGCCTGGCAACAGGCTGTGATTGGATGGCTTTGAAACTCACATGGCAAACAGAGCCTGCCTAGCAACAGGCTTTGGAAACTGCCTGACAACAGGCTGTGATTGGTTGGGGCATAGACTGCCCCTTGACCGGATTGGCTGGTCTTGGCTATATAAGATGTTGTACCAACTGAAATAAACGAGTCTGCGGGCTGCTTGCCTCAAGCCTGCTTTCACCCGACTCATGGGGTCTGTGGTCTGTGTGGTGACTCCGCGCCTCTTACCCCCACCACGCTCCTCCTCTCAGAAACGAATCCACTGCAACATTGTTGAGAAATCAACTACAACAGTTATCCATCTTTTTTTTTTTTTTTTTTGACAGGCAGAGTTGATAGTGAGAGAGAGAGACAGAGAGAAAGGTCTTCCTTTTGCCGTTGGTTCACCCTCCAATGGCCGCCACAGCTGGTGCACTGCGGCCTGCGCACCACGCTGATCCGAAGGCAGGAGCCAGGTGCTTCTCCTGGTCTCCCATGGGGTGCAGGGCCCAAGCACCTGGGCCATCCTCCACTGCACTCCCTGGCCACAGCAGAGAGCTGGCCTGGAAGAGGGGCAACCGGGACAGAATCCGGCACCCCGACCGGGACTAGAACCCGGTGTGCCAGCGCCGCTAGGTGGAGGATTAGCCTATTGAGCCACGGCGCCGGCCAAGTTATCCATCATTTATGTCTGCATGAATCAAACTGCATTGTCATCCAGGTAAATTTTAAATATTAACTGACATATGAAAATAAATAATTTTGTTTCCTTTATAAAGGAGGTAAGGAGGGTTGCCTTCTACATGTTTAACTTTACAATGTTTTAGAAAGATAACTCAGTGCTATTAATCAAAGGTGTTCCTACTGTGGTGTAAAGTTCTGTTGATTTTTTTTTAATTTGTCCTATTTGAGACCATAAATATAGCTGAATAAAGCCAGCGTGGAAACTGTGAGAGAAGTAATGTAAATTTCCCTGGCCAACCTCACAAGGTGCATTCAAAAAGCTTTTCTGGAACTGTGATTGCTGTATAATAAACTGTATAGATACAAAGTATACAATTTGATAAGCTTTACTCTATGCTCACAAGCAAGATAATAAACACATCTATTATTCCACAAAGATTTCGTGTACCTTTGTGATTCCACCATTCAAACCCTTTCCTGTCTTCCCGCACCCCAACACAGCCATTGAGCTTGTGTCTGCCACTCTGGAATTTCCTTCTGCCTGAAGGAATTTTTTTTAATAGTATTTGTACTGTAGGTCTGATGATAATGAATGCTTTCTGCCTTTAGGGCTGAATATAGTCTTCATTTTGCCCTCATTTTAGAAAGATATTGAGGGAGAAGTAGGCCTGGTGGCACATCATTTTAAGCCACCAGTTGGGACACCCACATTCCATATTGGAGTACATGTATTGAGTCTTGGCTACCTCTCACTTCAGATCGGGCTTCCTGCTGATGTGCCCACGAGGTAGCTGATGATGGCCCAAGTACTAGGCTTCTTGCCACCCACATGGGATACCCAAATGATGTCTGGGTCCTGGTTTCTGCCTCGCCAAACCCTGGCTGTTGTGCAACTGAGGAGTGAATTAATGGATGGAAGATCTCTCTCCTCCTCCTCCTCATCTCCCTCCTCTGCCTCCTTCTTCCTCTTCTTCCTCGCTGTCTCCCTCCCTCTCTCATTCTCTCACTCACTTTGCCTTTAAGATAAATAAATAAATGAACATTTTTTAAAAAAAGATATTTTCACTGGGCATGGTATTCTAGATCTATGTCTAGATATTGTTTTTTGAATCTTAAAGATATTTCTACTAATTTGCAGAACTTACAACAATACATCTGCTGTTTTTCTTATCTTTTTTCTTTCTTCTTTGCTTTTAAGATTTTCTTTTTAGCACTGGTTTTGAGCATTGTGACTATGTATACTTGCTGTAGTTTTCCCCATATAGTTTGTGCTTGAGGTTTATTAAACTTCTTGGATTTGTGCATTTATATTTTTTATCAAATGTTGATAATTGTCAACAATTATGTCTTTCCTCCCAGGAAAACCTAAGGGATAACATCCATGGGCCTTAATAAATGCATGGTCCCACAGGTTGTCTCTTGCTCCTCATCTACTGGTTGAGTTCTTGCTGCCTCCTAACTTGCCTTCAGCCTCTGCTTGAAACCCACTGGAACTGTGAGTACTAAATTTATTCTGTTTATACATTTGGTTTCATTCCCTCATTGTGTCTCACCTAACACACTTGCACCTACCTTTTCCCTAGTCAGGATTCTCCTAGAGTGGAGACCTTGGTTTATGACTTGAGAAAGGTCTCAAGTCCAAATTACAAGGAAATGATAACAATGAAAATCCCAACAGCTCAGGTGCTACAAACATTTAAAATACAGTAAGACAGACAAGCATTTGGCCTAGTGGTTGGGCTGTTGGTTGGTATGCCCACGTCAGGACTAACTGAATTCAATCCCTGACTCCAGTTCTGGCTCCAGCTGCTGCAGGCACTTGGGGAATGAACCAATGTTCTCTCTCTCTCTCTCTCTCTCCCACTAAAGTAAATAAATAAAACATTTTAAGATTATTTTTAGATTTATTTGAAAGTCAGAGTTACACACAGAGAGAAGGAGAGGCAGAGAGAAAGAGGTCTTTCATCTACTGGTTCACTCCCTAGTTGGCCGCAACAGCCGGAGCTGTGCCGATCTGAAGCCTGGAGCCAGGAGCTTTCTCAGGGTCTTCCCATGCCGGTACAGGGGATCAAGGACTTGGGCCATCCCCTATTGGTGTCCCAGGCCATAGCAGAGAGCCAGATTGGAAGTGGAACAGCCGGGACTCGAACTGGCTTCCATATGGGACGCCAGCACTGCAGGCGGCGGCTTTAGCCACTATGCCACAGTGCCAGCCCCAAGATTATTTTTATAAGAGTTTAGTATATGATAAAGTTGACATTTTAATCAATACAAAAAGGACAGATAGGTAATTTATATTGTGATACTTGATCATGTTCCTACCTCATTCTGTATATGTAAATAAGTACCAGAGATGTTAGGATTATATGAGTGGCCTCCAAAACATTCATGGAAAATGAAAAACTATGCATACATTTCAAATTTTTTATACCAAATAGACGTATCTTTAATTTCACTTGTCCATTTTTTTTAACTTTTATTTAATGAATATAAATTTCCAAAGTACGACTTATGGATTACAATGGCTTCCCCCACATACCGTCCCTCCTACCCGTAACCTTCCCCTTTCCCATTCCCTCTCCCCTTCCATTCACATGAGGATTCATTTTTAATTCTCTTTATATACAGAAGATCAGTTTAGCATACATTAAGTAAAGATTTCAACAGTTTGCTCCCACACAGAAACATAAAGTGAAAAATAATAGATGATTTTTTAAATGATGATGAAATCAGATCAGACCTATTGTCATGTTTAATCCCAGCGAGAGTCAAGTTGGGAATTGATAATTTCTTCTTTTTTTTTTTTTTAACAGAAGATCAGTTTAGTATACAATAAGTAAAGATTTCAACAGTTTGCACCCCCATAGAAACACAAAGTGAAATATACTGTTTAAGTACTCGTTATAGCACTAAGCCTCAATGTACAGCACATTAAGGACAGAGATCCTACATGAGGAGTAAGTGCACAGTGACTCCTGTTGTTGACTTTACAAATTGACACTCCTGTTTATGGCATCAGTAATCTCCCTATGCACCAGTCATGAGTTTCCAAGGCTATGGAAGCCCCTTGAGTTCTCCGACTCTTATCTTGTTTAGACAAGGTCATAGTCAAAGTGGAGGTTCTCTCCTCCCTTCAGAGAAAGGTACCTCCTTCTTTGAAGACCTGTTCTTTCCGCTGGGATCTCACTCACAGAGATCTTTCATTTAGGGTTTTTTTTTTTTTTTTTGCCACAGTGTCTTGGCTTTCCATGCCTGAAATACTCTCGTGGGCTTTTCAGCCAGATCGGAATGCCTTTAGGGCTGATTCTGAGGCCAGAGTGCTGTTTATTTAGGACATCCGCCATTCTATGAGTCTGCTGAGTATCTTGCTTCCCATGTTGGATCACTCTCCCCTTTATTTATTCTATCGGTTAGTGTTAGCAGGTACTAGACTTGTTTATGTGCTCCCTTGGACTCTTAGTCCTTTCATTATGATCAATTGTGAACTGAAATTGATCACTTGGACTAGTGAGATGGCATTGGTACATGCCACCTTGATGGGATTAAACTGGAGTCCCCTGGTATGTTTCTAACTCTACCATTTGGGGCAAGTCAGCTTGAGCATGTCCCAAATTGTACATCTCTTCCCTCTCTTATTCCCACTCTTATGTTTAACAGGGATCACATTTCAGTTAAATTTCAACACTTAAGAATAACTGTGTATTAATTACAGAATTAAACCAGTCATATTAAGTAGAACAGACAAAAAAACTACTAAGAGGGATAATGTATTAAGTTGTTCATTAACAGTCAGGGCTATGCTGATCAAGTCACCGTTTCTCATAGTGTCGATTTTACTTCAACAGACAGGTTTCCTTTTTGGTGTTCAGTCAGTTGTCACCAATCAGGGAGAACATATGGTATTTGTCCCTTTGGGACTGGCTTATTTCACTCAGCATGATGTGTTCCAGATTCCTCCATTTTGTTGCAAATGACTGGATTTCGTTGTTTCTTTTTTTTTTTTTTTTTATTTTTTGACAGGCAGAGTGGACAGTGAGAGAGAGAGACAGAGAGAAAGGTCTTCCTTTGCCGTTGGTTCACCCTCCAATGGCCGCCGCGGCCGGCGCGCTGCGGCCGGCGCACCGCGCTGATCCGATGGCAGGAGCCAGGAGCCAGGTGCTTTTCCTGGTCTCCCATGGGGTGCAGGGCCCAAGCACCTGGGCCATCCTCCACTGCACTCCCTGGCCACAGCAGAGGGCTGGCCTGGAAGAGGGGCAACCGGGACAGAATCCGGCGCCCCAACCGGGACTAGAACCCGGTGTGCCGGCGCCGCTAGGCGGAGGATTAGCCTAGTGAGCCACGGCGCCGGCCGATTTCGTTGTTTCTTACTGCGGTATAGTATTCTAAAGAGTACATATCCCATAATTTCTTTATCCAGTCTACCGTTGATGGGCATTTAGGTTGGTTCCAGGTCTTGGCTATTGTGAATTGTGCTGCAATAAACATTAGGCTGCAGACCGCTTTTTTGTTTGCCAATTTAAATTCCTTTGGGTAAATTCCAAGGAGTGGGATGGCTGGGTTGTATGGTAGGGTTATCTTCAGGTTTCTGAGGAATCTCCAGACTGACTTCCATAGTGGCTTGACCAGTTTGCATTCCCACCAACAGTGGGTTAGTGTCCCTTTTTCCCCACATCCTCGCCAGCATCTGTTGTTGGTAGATTTCTGTATGTGAGCCATTCTAACCGGGGTGAGGTGAAACCTCATTGTGGTTTTGATTTGCATTTCCCTGATTGCTAGCGACCTTGAACATTTTTTCATGTGCCTGTTGGCCATTTGGATTTCTTCTTTTGAAAAATGTCTATTGAGGTCCTTGGCCCATCTCTTAAGTGGGTTGTTTGTTTTGATGTTGTGGAATTTCTTGATTTCTTTGTAGATTCTGGTTATCAACCCTTTATCTGTTGCATAGTTTGCAAATATTTTTTCCCATTCTGTCAATTGCCTCTTCACTTTCCTGACTGTATCTTTTGCAGTACAGAAACTTCTCAATTTGATGCAATCCCAAATGTTAATTTTGGCTTTGACTGCCTGTGCTTCTGGGGTATTTTCCAAAAAGTCTTTACCAGTACCTATATCTTGCAGGGTTTTTCCAAATAGATGTATCTTTAATTTCACTTGTCCATAAACTTTTGAAGTCTCATGCTGTGTATTTATTCACATATATATACCATATAGGATACCATATATATACCATTAGTAGTAGAAGACATGGGCTCAAATGAAAAAAAATTATCTACCAAAGAAATTTTCAGCAAATAACTGCCATACTGAAGTATCTGGATTCCAGTCCAGGCTCTGCTTCTGGATCCAGCTTCCTGATCATCCTCAGGGTGGAAAATAGCAAGTGACGACTCCAGTGCCTGGGTCCCTGCAATGCATGTGGGAAATCTAGATTGAGTTCCTGGTTCCTGGCTTTAGCCTGGCCCAGTCTCCTGGAAGCTATAGGAGTTTGAAGAGTGAACCAGTGGATGGAAGATCTCATTCTCTCTCTCTCTCTCTCTCTCTTTCTCCTTCAAATAAAAATAAATAAATAAATATTTTTTTTAAATCCTGGAAAAACTAATAAAATATTTACATTTTAAAATAAGCCTCTAAAAATAAGGAAATGAGACTAAATTAATCAAATTAAAAGATTTTAAAGACCAAGAATATTTAATTTTGGCTTGAATACAGATTCTTATGCAATTGTTCAAAAGTTATGATACATCCATATAATAAAAACAGTTTCACATATTAAATAATTTGTATAACCATTGTGACATAAAGCTCAAAAGTGCTAAACAGTATTAATCCTATAAAATTGTTTGTACAAAAAATTCTGGAAGTAAATAAGTTACTATTCATAGTTATCTCTGGGTAGTTGTATTTTGCTATTTTTATTATCAGTATTTTCTGCTATTTCAACAATAAATATGCATTGTTTTCCAAAATGTTAATATATTAACAAAATTTTGAGTTGTTTTCATAATTTCTATCAAGATAAAACCTTTCTGAGGAAATTATTTACTTCAAATATTTCTCTATCAACAAGAGTTTACTGAGATTTCAAGGAATATTACTGGTACATATCTCACTGAGAACCATATGTAGTGTGCATATTTTGATTGAATGTTTGATTTCTTCAGAATTTCTTGTGTTTAAGGCAACTGTCACAAACACTTTGTTTTCAGTAGATGCTAGATGTTTCCATAGATGTTCCCATCATTTCCTTTAAGCTGTAGCTTTTTGTTCACTTTGTGAATAATAAATTTCATTTATTTACTTGTCCACTGGTCTTTTTTAAAAAGATTTACTTGTTTACTTGAAAGGCAGAGTGACAGAGAGAGGCAGATACAGAATGAGAGAGTGAGAGAGATCTTTCATTACTGGTTCATTCCCTCAATGGATGCAAGAACTGGGGCTGGGACAGGCTGAAGCCAGGACCCAGGAACTCTATCCAGGTCTCCCATGTGGGTGGCAGGGACCCAGTACTTGGGACATTTTCTGCTTTCCCAGGCACATTAGCAGGACGTTTAATTGGAAGTAGAGCCACCAGAGTACAAACTGCTGCTCTGATACAGATGCTGGTGTCCCCTGCAGGCAGCTTAACCCGCTGTGCCACAATGCCAGCCTTGGTGCCTATTTCTGTTCTTATGCTAATACCACGCTGTTTTGATTATTTTAGGTTTGTAATTTATTTTGAAATCACAAACGTGATGCCACCAGATTTGTGATTTCTCAAGATTACTTTGGCTATGCCAAACCTTTTGTGGTTCTATATGAATTTTAGGAATGTTTGTTCTATTTCTATGAAAGATGTCCTTGGACTTTGATTGAATCTATACACATCTTTGGTTAATATAGACATTTTGACAATATTAATTCTTCCAATCCATGCACACAAGATAACTTTACTATTTTAAAAAATTTCCTCTGTCAATATTTTGTAGTCTTCAGTATATACATTTTACTTTCTTTGTTACATTTATTCATATTAAATATTGAAATTTAAGTTGAATTAAATATGGAAATATTTTGATTTTAAAACATTTCTTATGTATTTGATGGGTGGGGTGGGGGGGGGGAGTGCTCTAATATGCTGACTCACTCCCCAGAGCCTGGGAGCCAGGAATTCGATCCAGGTCTTCTAGGTGGGTGGCAGGAATCCAACTGCTTGAGCCATCACTGATGCCCCCTGCCCCCTGGGTCTGTGTTAGCACTAGATTCAGGAGCCAGCTAGGTATTGATCCCAGTTTCTCCTGCATTGGACATGGGCATGTTAACTACTAAGCCAAATACTCACTCTTTGATTTCTTTCTTGGGTAATTAATTGCTAATGTTTAGAACTACAACTGGCTTTGGTACATTGGTTTTTGTATCCTGAAACTTGCCTGAATTTGTTCATTAGTTCTAAAGGGGGCATCTTCAGGGTTTTTCATATACAGAATCATATCATCTGCAAACAGAGGCAATTTCACTTTTTCAAATTTGGATGCCATTTTCTTGCCTAATTGCTGTGGGTAGGGCTTCCAGAAGTATGCTGATCAGAAGTGTCCAGAGCAGGTATTGGGCATAGCAGTTAAGATGCCACTTGGGACACCCAGATCCTAAATTGAAGTGCCAGCTCCACTCCCAATTCTCGTTTCCTTCTAAGACAGACCAGGGAGATAGCACTGATGGTTCAAGCAGTGCGTTCCTGTTACCCACCTGGTAGACTTGGATTGAGTTCTTGGCTTCTATCTTCAGACTGGCCCATTCCCAGCTGTTACAGGCACCTGGGGAGTGAACTAGGCAATAGGAGAGCTCGCTCGCTCTCTCTCTCTCCCTTCACTCTCTTTTCCTCTGTCTTTCAAACAAATTAAATAAATAAATAAAAACCTTAAAAAAGCAGCAAGAGTGAGTATGCATCTTGGAAATACAGATGAGAATTTAAGATTTATCTGGATCTTACATAATTTTCAAGGTTCCTTTCCTAGAGACCTCCTTTCATACATTCTGCACAGCCTAACCATGCCCCACGGTTCGTGCCTTCCAGAAAGGCATTCCTCCACTTGGAATTATTTTAACCTCACACACCTCTTGTCCAAATAATGTTGTCTCCCTCACAGATGTTTCCCAATCACACTGATTATGCTTTCCTAAGCTTCTCATAAAGGATTCATTTGATTTTTCCCTATATGATCTTCTAAGTTTCCTGAAAGGAGAAAGGAGCTCTCTTATCTTACTGTGTTTGTATCTGGCCTCATTCAGCAATAGTTGTCTGAACTGCATTTCTTACAGGAAGGAAAAAGGAAGCCTTCCTCTATGTCTCCTGCCTTCCCATCTCATTCAGAATTTTTCTTAAGCTTTAATAAAAGACAAGGACCACAATTCCCAATCTACTTCTATGTAGATCACTAAATCTCACCTAGAAAACGTCCTCTGCAGAAACCCAACAGGACCTGGTTCTCATCTTTACCAGTTTTTATTTTAACTGCCTGGCACAACTGTATCACAGCTTCTTTGAAATCTTCTTATAGGAACAGGATGTGATGGACAGCTTTTATTTTCTATTGTTCTTAAGCAAAGTATGCCAAGGGTTGGGCACATTCTCTGATAAATTTTGAATATCTACAGTAAGAGGAGTAAACATGCCTTCTGCTCACACCTCTTTAAGATTCTCTATTGATAAATGATACATATTTCCCTTTTATTTGTTCGTAAAACTTAGAAAGAAGCTTGTCCTTTGTATCCTAAATCAAAGCAAAATAATGTTGTGCTTGAATTTCATTCTGGACCCACATTGTTTGCCCTGAAAAAGTAATAAAAAGAGAACACTCTCTTCCTCCCTCTTTCCTAGGAAGAGCGTCAGCTTGTTCCAGGGAGGCTCAATTGTGATCTGCAGTCGGGCGGCCTTTCATTAATGAGTGAGTTACTCTAGCTCTGAGTCTCAGAGTTTTGGGCAATCAAGGATTGTCTTTCAGGCAGAGGGTTGAGCACAGTATGGAACCACTGGAGTAGCAATTCTCTTTAAAGCCAATGTAAAGAAGAGATAACGCTGTAGTTGGTTAAATATAACTTACAAGCTACCCAGACAACAAACTTGGTTGTATCTGTTTTGCCACCAAGCATGTGTCTTGTCCTTGACTGTGGGGAGCAACCGGGACTAGACTAAGTTACTGGAATTAAGACTTATTCTATGCATCTGCTCTCCCACAATATGGCGCTGGGAGAGGAGAAAACAGCTTCTACGCAGCTGCCTCTTGCCAACTTGAGTGATGACCTCCAGGAGCTGATCCTGCTCCTGATTGGAGGAGAGCAGCGTACTCGGCGTGTGGGCAGCAGAGTTGGGATTGGCGGAAGAGGACTATAAGGGAGGAGAGAGACGGCACGCACCAGGAACATCTAAGGGGAACATCTATCTGAAGGAACACCTGTGCAGCCCCCGAGAGAGCCGGCCGGCGGTGTGCCGCTCCCCTGCGGAAGTGGGGAAAGTGGCAGGGGGAACCGCCCTTCCACGGAGGTGGAAGGGACAGTAGCCAACCCGGGAAGAACCAGCAGCAAACCGGGGAGGGCCGAGCAGACAAAAGAACAGCGCAGGGTCCTGTGTCGTTCCTCCACGAAGAGGGGGAGCGACACTTGACCATTCTATAAAACTGTCATAGGCTTTTATCTAAGAACACAGACGAGAGCATTTTATAAATCTTGGTATGAAGCTTTCTCAAAAGTCCACAATTTTATTTTTAATGTCTTCTTTGAGATAATAGCTAGCTAAGGTTTTGTTTATTGGTTGGTTGGTTGATTTTTTCAACATTGGTGTAATTAAATTTTAATCTAGTTTTCAGACTACATAACTTGCACAATTTCTGCGTTTTGGTGGTGAGAAGAGTTTTGTCTATAGCCTAGTTAAATGTTCAAAAAAAGAACATGGTCTCTGTTGGTAGGGTAAGTAGCACATACAATTTTGCCTCATTAACTTTATTACTCAGAATCCTCACATACCAAGTAAGTATATGTCTGACCATGAGTGAATAATGTGCATGTGAATCACCTGAGCATCTTGTTAGACCGTAGATTCTGCTTCAGTGTATGTGAGAGGGGCTCCAAGATTCTGCTCCTCTAATGAGTTCCCCAGTGATGCCCATTCTACCCACCTGTGGACACTGTTTTGCGTGGCAAGGGCTTAAGCAAGATGTTGTTAGTATTTTGTAACTTAGTACCTAGGCATCCTCATGCAGAGATGTCCAACCCATATGCATTTCTATCCCTTGGAGTAGGTTGCAACTTTCAAGTTTCCACTAAGTGCTTACTTTTCTAATTTTCTCCATAATTCTAACTTTTAAAATATTACATTACTTAATGCCAGGGCATTTCATGCATAAGCATTTTTTTTTTTTTACCAATACAAAATGATCCCCTCTCTCAGGTCTGTATCTTCTTTGCCTTCATTTATACTCTGCATGATGTTTATTAAACCATTCTGATTTCTTTTTTGTATGAATTTTCCCAGCATGTACCTAAAACATAATAGATGTTAAATAGCTATCAATTAAATGAATTAAGTTGTCATCAACTATCAGATTATTATTGACCTTCATCATTTTGTTTCAAGAAATCTCTGTCTCTGTTTCTCCTTTCTCTGTCTGTCTGTCTTAATTTATTCTAGGACTTCTTGGTGAATATCTCGAGTTCGCTCCCCAGATTTCTGATTTGATGTCAGGAGTGTTAGTTATAGTCCTTAGTACTTCTAGATGGAGGGTTTTAGTTTTAGTTTTGCTTTTCACTATTTTATCTCTTTTTTACTTTTACTTACATAAGTTTCCCATTCAGTTGGGTATCATTTGTGTCATCTTAGCCTAATGGTTCAAAGTACCCATTTCATGGAAGCTACATCATTCCTACACTTAGCAGAGACCTATGAAACAATTGCTTTCTAAAGTTAGAATTCGCTTCTTATATAAAATTATTTTCTCTTACATTTTGAGATAGTCTTCCCTTCTCTTAAGTATCTACTATAAGCTCTATTTCATTTTTTTCCCATTTTTTAAAAAAATATTTATTTATTTGAAAGGCAGAATTACAGAGAGAAAGTAGGGAGAGAGGGACAGAGAAATCTTCCCTTCCCTGGTTCACTTTCCAAATGGCCACAGTGGCCAGGGCTGGGCCAGGCCTAAGCCAGGAGCCAGGAGCTTCATCTGGGTCTCCCATGTGGGGGTAGGGACCCAAGGACTTGAGTAATCTACTGATTTCCCAGGTGCACTAGCAGGGAGCTGGATCAGAAGTAGAGCAGCTGTGACTCGAATCAGTGCCCATTTGGGATACTGGCATTGCAGGTGGCAGCTTAACCCCACAGGCCACAGTGCCAGCTCCCATTTACTTTTTCTTAAATGACTGATAATGCATTTGTCAAAAGCTGGGATGAATACAGCAGTGTTAAGTTTCTGCTCTGTGCACTTAGGACTTTGTTTCATAGCTCAAGCAAAATATCTAATTTATGAGCACAATTCCTAGCTCATGTTTAGCAGTGAAACTACCACAAAGTATGAAGTCCTTTACTGAACAACATAACACATGGGACTAGGACTCCTCATGAATTTTTCTAATGTGCTAACTGTAGCCACATTTGCAATACTTTCCTTAGGTTGCTAAGCATATCAGATGGCTTTTACTTTCTCCAGACCCCTGTCATACAACGTATCACATTCATGGAAAAGCCTGCATGGAGAAAAGGAGGCACTGATATTGCAAGATCTGGCTAGGGAGAGTAGAATAATTCTAAAAGGGTAGGGAGAGTTTGGCCTGGTGACTAAGTTTGCATCTCAAATCAAGGTGGAGTGCTTGGGCTTGGTGCTCATCTCTGGCTTCTGGCTCTAGTTGCAGTCCCAGCCATTGCAGGCATTTGGGTAGTAAACCAGCAGCACATAGGAGTGTGCTGTCTGTCTCTGTTCCTCTCCCTCTCAATCTCGGTGGGCATCTTTGCCTTTCCAATATATATGGTTGTTTGTTAATATATATGTTTGTTAAGAATAATTAAATACATGTTAATAGTAAATATATAAGATGAGTTAAAATGTTTGTTAGGAATGGTTCTAATGGGTAAAATCAATATTTCAGGAGACCTGCCTTGTGGTATACAGGGTTGAGCCAACACTTTTGATGCTGGCATGCTGTATTGGAGTCCTGGCTGCTCTGCTCCACAGCAGGGGTCCCTGCTAATACGCCTGGGAAGGGAGCAGAAGAGAGCCCAAGGTCCCTGACATCTTGTATGTGGGAGAACCGGATGGAGTTCCTGGCTCCTGGCGTGGACCTGGCTCAGCCCTGGCTATTGTGGCATTGGGGAATAAACAAGTGAGTGGAAGTCTCCCCTACCCCAGCTCCCTCTCTCGCTCTAACGCTGTCACCCTGCCTTTCAAATAAATAAATAAATAAATCATTTTAAACAACATAATATTTCATTGTCAGATCAGGAATCCCAGTGGATGGGCGAACCCTCTGTTCAGAAAAAGGCACAAAGGAGACACATAATACTTTTCTACTTCCTTTCACACTATTCAGTACCAATCAAGTTCAAAGGCTTAAAATCACAATATACCTCAAGGAATAAGCTTCTCCCTACAGAGGGAAAGCCTATTCTGACTATAGACTTCTGAGTTTATACTGTGGCTGCCATTTTTCTGTAGTTATTGGTTTTGTTGGGTAAAAGTGTGGAAGGCACGCTGCTTTTATATCATGTTAACCCAATAATTTAACCTCAAAAGGCAGTAACTTAGTGAACTAAGAAATCCGTTATCAGACACTGATAATAGTGAGGTTTACGAGAAAATGCAGACAACCCATTTCAAATATTGCACCAAATATTTGCAACCAGAATAAATTGCATAACCTTGGAGGACCTTTGATTTTATCACGTGTAAGATAATTTAGACTAAATGATCTCATCCAGCTATAGAATGTTGTAAAAAAAATCTCAAGGTGCAATGGAAATGTTTTTATTTTTTCCTACAGAGTGTTGGAGTCAGAAAAACCTTTTAGTAGGGCAGTTGTTTGGCACAGCAATTAAGAGGCAGCTTGAGATGCCACATTCCATATCGGAGTGCCTGGGTTCTAATATTTTCACATTCGGTACAAGTGTACACATCCCCCCCCCCCCCCCCCCCAATTATCTATTGGCTTCTAGAAGAATTTTACCAACTGGCCTTATGATTGACTTCGCTGAGCTTTTGTTTTTGACTCTTGAAAACACTACTTTATACCAGGAGGCCAAATTCACCCAGCTTTAAAACTTGTTGGTTAACACATTATTCCCTTCACCGATTAACACAATTAAGCAGAAACCTGGAAACTGATTCAACGGCTCAGGCACTTTGCTTGATGTTTTTCTGGTTACCATGTGGTGTTCCAACTAGATTTTAATCCGTGAAGGTGAGATATGCAATTTTGTTTTGTTTGTTTCTCCTTTTGAAGGCAGAAGCTGTGAAACCCAGTTGAAATGTGTAGTGTCATTCCACCTGGAACACAGCCACACGGCCGTGTTGGTTTGGGCAGCAGTGCAAACAGAGTGAACATAGATGAATACAGGAAGCACAGATGGCTACGTGTTTTATTGGGAGATATGCACCTCTGGAAGGGCTTTTCTCCTAAAGACCAGGAGCTTTCTTTTATTTTTCATGCAGTAAGCTCACAGTTAAGTAAGCACAACAAATCACTTGGTAAGCGTGCAATAAAACTCACAGAACACGATGACAGAGCCTGGTGTCCAGAAGGAAGGTAAGCAAGCGTTTCCATCCAACATCAAGTCCTTCAACTCTGGCAAGAAAAAAGAAAAAACATTTAAAAGACTCTAGGATTTTTCCATCCAGCTCCAAGGCTGGCCTCCTGTATTCGAGTTGTTTGGTTCTCTGTGGCGCTATCTCCTATGGCCTTTTTCTCAGTTGACATGAAACATCCATATGCCTCATGGCCAGAGACAAAAATGAATCAAAACAGTGCTTCATTTGTGGACATTTAAAATAGGACCTGAAATAAGGCAATAAACCTAAAACCAAAGCTTTGTAGGGAGTAAAATTTTCTAAGTCTCCCTCCCTCCCTCCCTCCTTTCCTTCCCTCCCTCCTTCCTTCCTCCCTCTCTTCCTTCCTTCCTTCTTTCCTTCCTTCCTTCCCTCCCTCCCTCCCTCCCTCCCTCCCTCCCTCCTTCCTTCCTTCCTTCCTTCCTTCCTTCCTTCCTTCCTTCCTCTCTTTCTCTCTCTCTCTCCTCTCTCTCTTTCTCTTCTCTCTCTCTCTCTCTCTTTCTTTCTCTTTCTTTCTTCAGGGTGTGCAGAGAAAGGGAGGAAACCAATCCTCCGGGGCTGGGGGTGTTGGGATTAAAGAGGAGAGGGAGGAGGAAAGGCAAGAAACAGATGGAAGTGCTCTGACTTCCCCCTTCTGGCTACAACCAGAAAAGAGAGGGATCCTGGAGAAGAGAGCTGTTGAGTCTTGTCTGGGTGCAAAGAGCCCAGTTAAAGGCTGCTCAGCTCAACCTGGAGCAGCATCTCATATCAGAGTTGATTCAGTTTTCTCCAAGCAATTGAAACTCTATCAAGACAATAGAAAACACAAGAAATGTTCCCAGTGGCATATAAGATCCTGTTTCTTTCTTTTTTTTTAAGATTATTTATTTGAAAGTCAGAATTACACAGAGAGAGGAGGAGAGAGAGAGAGAGGTCTTCCATCCGATGGCTCACTCTCCAATTGGCCACAATAGCTGGAGCTGCGCCGATCTGAAGCCAGGAGCCAGGAGCCTCGTCCAGGTCTCCCATGCAGGTGCAGGGGCCCAAGGACACGGAACATTCTCTACTGCTTCCCCAGGCCACAGCAGAGAGCTGGATCAGAAGTGGAGCAGCCGGGTCTGGAACCCGTGCCCACAGGAGATGCTGGTACCTCAGGCCAGGGCATTAACCCCACTGTGCCACAGCACTGGCTCCAGATCCTTGTTTCTTAGGTCAGTTTCAAGAATAAAGCTTTGATTAAGAGGATTAGCACATGGCATCATTCCATTATTTAGGGCAGTTAAATACATCAAGAAACAAGGAGGTATGAAATCAGATAATAATTCATCTGGTCTACTAAGACACAGGAACTGATTTAAAATAATTTCCTTTTAATATCACACAACATTCAACTTCTGCAAACATTCTACAATATTCTTATTTACTTCAGTTTCTTTTTCTATAAAAAAAATCTCTTTCTTAACCTTCCTCACCAAAAGTACATTCTTATGCTTTTGGCTTTCTCCACATTCTCTTTTTCTGTCCTACCTACTGGTTTCTTGAATCTACATTCTTGAAGAATCCTCTAACACTTCTAAATTAAGAGAAAAATTATTATTCTAAATTAAGAGAAAAATATCTTCTAACAAAGAACACACAGAATTGTCCTTTAAAGTAGTTTTTGAATTTTGGAGGAATTAAGTAGGAAAACAGATAAATGTTTTTATCTTTGTTTACACAACTATACTTTACCAAGTGTTGCAAACCCTAGAAATCTCAGGAAAATCTTTAAGCCTAGAAAGGAAAACATTTAAGCATAGAACCAACAATGTTTTCAGTAAAAGACATAACACCCTGAGTCCAATTGCAAATATTTCCAGAGAAGAATCAAAACTGTGGATGACAAAAGACTTAAAATAGTCGTGCTCACAATTAGAACAACTCAGCAATTTCTGTGTTTCAGAAAGCACAACAGGGCTTCAGGGACTATTCTTTCCTTTCAGACCTTGGACCTATAATGGGGGAAGGAGGGGCATGACAGACAAGGTATATATTGGCCCTGACCTCAGAACAGAGGGCTCTTAATAGATAGGCAGAGAAATACCCATAATTTAGAAAGCCAGAAAATGAGAGCCTTTTGAGGAGCTGGCCTCACTAGGCTAATCCTCCGCCTGAGGCGCCGGCACCCCGGGTTCTAGTCCCAGTTGCGGCACCAGATTCTGTCCCGGTTGCCCCTCTTCCAGGCCAGCTCTCTGCTGTGGCCCGGAAAGGCAGTGGAGGATGGCCCAAGTGCTTGGGTCCCTGCACCAGCATGGGAGACCGGGAAGAAGCACCTGGCTCCTGGCTTCGGATTGGTGCAGCACGCCGGCTGTGGTGGCCATTTGGGTGGTGAACCAATGGAAGGAAGACCTTTCTCTCTGTCTCTCTCTCACACTGTTTAACTCTGCCTGTAAAACAAACAAACAAACAAACAAAACAAAACAAAACAAACCACCTTTTGAGTCAGAGGGGCCAGAAGGCCTGCCCTTGCCAATCTAGAGAAAAGATATAGGATGGAGTTGGAAAACAGGTCTATGCAAGGTGAATGGTCAGTAGTAAAACCAGCTGTTTAAGACAAGCCATATAAGACCAGTTCTTGCAGAGCTTTTTAAAACAGTGGCCCATGGTTTCCTCTAGCAGGGAATTTAACATATAAAGATAGTGCCAACTAACGCTGGGCCTCGGGCCTCAGCTACTGAGCAGGCACAACATTCCTGCCCCTTCCCAACACTTGAGATGCAGAGGGGGTAGCAAATACACACCAGGAAGTCGTAAGCAAGATGGGCCTTGGTAGTCAGCTGGAAAGACAGAGAGTGAATGGCCTCTGTCTCCTTTAAGATATTCCTGATGGGATCATCTGCAGGGAGTGGATGGGTGTGTGGTTGGCCGGGTGCCGAATGTAATTTTCCTGTTCCACACCCAGATTATTCTGCTACAGGAGCCTTCTTGCAGCATGTGCCCTAACTGCATTTAACTACACGACCTGTGCCTGCATGTGTGCAGCAAGAAGACTGCATGGCTGACACTGCACAGGACAGAGAAGGGAAAGGCCAAGGTGGCTAGTTAAAAAAAAAAAAAAAGAGTGAGAGTGGGTAAGCCTCCGTCTCTGTAATAGATTCCTAACAGCATTGGCTTCAGGCAGTGGACAGGTGCATGATTTACAATGTGCCTATGGAATGTGGACACTGAATTGAGGCAGTGGGATGCCTAATGCAATCTTCCCCATTGGGCATTCCCAGCTTATCCCACCATGGAAATCTTCTGGAAGGGAATGCCCAAATAGCATTTACCTGCTTGACCCATTATTGTGTGGGTGCAGTGAAAAGAGACTGGGGCCGCTGTTGAATGAGATAGACAAGGCAAGAGAAAGGACAGAAGTAGGCCTGACATGGAGCATTCCGCAAGTCATCAGCTGAGGCTGCTCAGACTTATCCCCACTTTTGATCTGCCCCGGCTGGCTTGCCAAAGCTATGTTACTAGCCATGGCTGGAGTAGGTACTTGTCTTCCCATGAGAATGGTATTTCAGACATGAGCCAGAGACTGGAAGGAAAAAAATGGTGAGTTTTGATGAACAAACTTTACCTGGCAGGCCAGGAGGGTATCTCAGCAAAAAAAAAACAACAGCCCAGTCTGCATTAAGATTGAAGTTTTTATGGGTATGAGCCCATTCTTTCTCTTCCCTCTTATTCTGGGATGTTGCTGGACAGAGGGCTTTCCAGGTGTGGAATTTATCAAACTCCTCCAAGGGCTTTATCAGCACAATGTTATTGGAACTAATATTACTCCTGACAGAGCTTGGACAAGTCCCCTGAGGTGCCCCTGGGAGAGGGCTGGGGGCCCACATATAAGGTTAGCAGATGTGGGCAAGACCTTTGATGTGTGAATGCCACACTGCTTCCAAGGCATGCCTCTTTGTTTCTTCCCTCATTCCACCATGTGAACTTCCCATTTTTCTTCTTTGCTTCTTTTCATATACATAGGCTAATGTCTACTTTCCTACCTAATAAAAATAGGTGAGGAGCTAGGCAAGGAAAGTTGGAAAATCATGGCACAAACTTCCAAGGGTTGTGTGGGTAAAGGGGCTGTTGCCTGCGAACAGACCACCATAACTTTAGTTTTGTTTACAGTGGTGAGAAAAGAGATGGGTTGAAATTAAAGTCTTTAGGAAGGTAATTATGCACTAAGTCAAAGTGCTGTATTGCCTCAGTAACAAAAAACCTGACTTCTAGAGCCAAGAGTTCTATTTTTGTTATTGTCCCCCACAATATCATTCTTCGAATCTACACAACTATTGGTGCTAATAGGGGCACTGATGTTTTTGCTTACTGTTATAAAGGTGAAGGAAAATGTCACTTCAGCCCTATGAGAGTTCAGATGTTCAATAATAAGACATACAGATTTATTCATGTGCAAAAGCATAAAATCATGGCACAGACGAGAGCCATAGGATATCATTCTCCTGTGTATGTAACATTATTCCAAAACTTGCATACCCCTTTATCTATAGGGGAGGGGAGGAAAGAGGAGTGTAGGCAATTCCGAGGGCTATTAAGTGATTACTAGGGGAATCATGACTTCAGAGGTCATCTCTTTGGAATTTGCACAGGCCCAAGGGACAGACAGTATCTGGTCATGGAAGTCCACTGAACTGTGGTTACTTTCCTCAGTCCTCTTTTCTGAGATAGGAGAGGATTTCCAGGTGGAGATAGAAGGGCATTTTTCAATTCGGTCTTAATGCAGATAAGGAGAATTCCAGAGAGCCTTCTTGCTCTTGAAGGGACAGGAATAAAAAAGATTAGAGTAGGTTCATACGCCTAGCCGGTCCTCGGTAGTTGCATTCTCTGCGTTATCGAGCAGAAAGGACGATTGCGCCGCTACGATGAAGCTCGTGAGATTTTTGATGAAATTGAGTCATGAAACTGTAACCATTGAATTGAAGAATGGAACACAGGTCCATGGAACAATCACAGGTGTAGATGTCAGCATGAATACGCATCTTAAAGCCGTGAAAATGACCCTGAAGAACAGAGAACCTGTACAGCTGGAAACACTGAGTATTCGAGGAAATAACATTTGCTATTTTATTCTACCGGACAGTTTACCTCTGGATACACTACTTGTGGATGTTGAACCCAAGGTGAAATCTAAGAAAAGGGAAGCTGTTGCAGGAAGAGGCCGAGGCCGGGGTAGAGGAAGAGGACGTGGCCGTGGCAGAGGAAGAGGGGGTCCCAGGAGATAATGTCTCTCAAGATTACTGTTTCAGAGTGATGAGTGATTGGGGATTTCTTTTGTACAGGCTTTGTTTGTTTATGTCACTTTTTAATAAACATAAATGTTGGGCAGAATTGTCTATTGACTGTATCATATTGAGGTTCTAGTAGTTTCATATTCATGAAGTTGCCCTGTGAGACCTGAGCATTTCTTAGATAGTTCCCTTCTTTGATGATCAGACTTTAATTTTTTAAGTACAGTTTTTCTATTATGAATATATATATATAGAAAGAGAGCAACCACGTACCTTTTTACTTCACATGCTCTGAATATGTATTTTGTTACTTTACTCTTGACTCCTGTCTGTGGAACCTACCTATAGGTGAAACCATAAATTCTTTTTGATACTGTAGAAACTCAAGTCATTATTTTGGCGCCATGGCTCACTTGGCTAATCCTCCGCCTGCGGCGCCAGCACCCCGGGTTCTAGTCCCAGTCAGAGTGCCGGATTCTGTCCTGGTTGCTCCTCTTCCAGTCCAGCTCTCTGCTGTGGCCTGGGAAGGCAGTGGAGGATGGCCCAGGTGCTTGGGCCCTGCACCCGCATGGGAGACTAGGAGGAAGCACCTGGCTCCTGGCTTCGGATCGGCGCAGCACACCGGCCGTAGCGGCCATTTGGGGGGTGAACCAACGGAAGGAAGACCTTTCTCTCTCTCTCTCTCTAACTCTGCCTGTCCAAAAAAAAAAAAAAAAAAAAAAAAAAAAAAAAAAAAAAAAAAAAAAAAAAGAAAAGAAAAGAAAAAAAAGAAACTCAAGTCATGATAGAATAAGGGCTAACATTCATTCTGCTTTTCTGAGTTTCACTCTTTGGAGACTTGGGTACCTGGTAAAAGGTGGTAATCATCTTTGAATCAGGAGTCATTGATTGTGTTGTCATAGATAATGTTTTTTGTTTTTGTTTCTTTAGTTTTATAGAAGTTCTGAATAGAACATAGTTTTACGTGCCTCTGAGTTGAAACTGCAGCTAATATTCAGTAGATTATCAGTTATGAGCAATAATGAAACCTGTTGATGTGGAGGCACCTAAGTGGCTCCCCTTTCCAGCACTTTTTCAAGGAGTCCTTAAAAACAGAAGGGAGAAAAATCTTTATTTGACAGCAAAATGATTTTTTTTTCTATTATTAAGGATTTAATTGGTTAAGCTTAGAGAAAAATGCTTCTTGGTGTGTATAATTCCTTGTAAAGCTTACTACCATTTGTTTATATGTTAAGAAAAAACCTTACTTTGAGGCATTTGGGGAGCCTAAATCTACATTTCTGCTCAATATGCCTATGGATTTTTGTTTATTTTGTAAACAAGAAGATTTTCTGCAAAGTGTTATCTAAAAGTTTAGGCTTTGGGGGAAGGTTATATACAAAAAAGTGATAGCAAGGAGATGGTGTGTGTGTGTGTTTTTTAAAGTTACCATAAATCTTGTCATAAATATTTAAAGGTATCCACTCTCATCAAGTAAATTTAAATTTCTTGATTATTCCACAATTGACTGTCCTCTTGTTCATAAGTTAACCCATAGTGAATTACCTGTTTTATTACAGATCAGCCAGTTTGAATACAAATTCTTTGATCCAAAAAAGAATGTATAAAATTAATAATTAAGACAACTTTATATGAATATTCAAGTTGAACTGGCATGGGCAAAATACAATCAGTATGTAATTTTTCTCCGCATCTTTTGTAAATTTAGAAGTTGAGGGAATAAATATCTGGATCTTAAAAAAAAAAAAAAAGATTAGAGTTAGTTCATTTCTGAGCTTCCTGCTTTTAAGATCTGCAATTTACTTTAACTCAGATTGTTCAACATGCTCAAAAATTGCCATGTTTTAGGGCATCATTCTCCAAGCTCCAAAATAATGTTAGTCCCCTGAAAAATTATAAATGATATGTATTTAATGATTAATAAGTTCATGGTCTACATAACTGGAGCAAATACTCTCCTGTGTTACATTCACACTTTAAAAAAATGTATTTACTTGAAAGGCAGAGGGGCAGAGAGAAAGGGATATTCAGATAGACACACACACACACACACACACACACATACACACACATACACACACATTGAGAAGTCTTCCATCCACTGGTTCACTCCCCAGATGCTCACAACAACAGCAAGGGTGAAGCCAGGCTGAAGCTATGAGCCAGAAACCCCTTCTACCTAGTTCTTGAGCCATCATCTGCTGCCTACTGGGTGCATTAGCAGGAAATTGGCTTTGAAGTGCAAAGTAGCCGGGACTCTAACCTGGCACTTTGATACGGGATTCAGGCATCCCAAGTGGTAACTTAACCTGCCACAGCACAGCACCCGTGTCTACACTGACATTTGAGTACTAAACAACCATTGCATAATCCTCATTTAATCATAATGTATTATCATTTTATTTACATATTTTTGACTTTCATCTGTAAATTTCATCTGCTAATTCATTAAGGATTTGTGCATCTATATTCATAAAGCCAGTGTTTTTTTTTTTTTTTTTTTTTTGTCTGACTTAGACATGAGGAGTTGGAAAGTGTCCCCTCCTCCATTTTCTGAAATTGAGTAAATGGCATTATTTTCTCTTTAAATGTTTCACAGAATTTATCATTGGAGCCACACAGCCATGGATTTTATTTGTGGAAGGTTTATAATTAAGAATATATGGGGGGTGAACATTGTGGCACAGCATGTTAAATAGCCATTTGCAATGCTGGCATTCCATATCAGAACACCAGTTCACATCCTGGCTGCTCTACTTCCAATCAAGCTTCCTGCTAATGAGCCTGGGAAGGCAGTGGAAGATGGTGCAAGTGCTTGGGTCCCTGCAACCCATGTAGGAGACCTGGATGAAGTTCCAGGCTGTCGGCTGTTGGCTGTTTGGCTTTGACCCTGGATGAAGTTCCAGCCAGGCCACTGTGGCCATCTGGGGTGTAAACCAGTGGATGGAGGATAGATCTCTCTTTCTTTCTCTGCCTCTCACATAAGTAAATAAATAAATAAATAACTTTTTTTAAAGAATCAAAATTTTAAATGGTCATAGTGATCTTCAAATTTTCTTTTTTCCTTGGTCAGTTGGTTATCTGTGTCTGTCAAGGAATTTTCATATTCCATTAAAATTGTCAAATTTGTTGGCATAAAGTTGTTTATAATAGTCCCCTGATATTTTTTAATGTCTCCAATACATGTACTACTGTCTTCTTTTTATTTCTAAAGTTGATATTCATGCCATTTTAAAATTGATCAAACTAGCTAGAGGTTTCTCAATTATATTCATTCTGCTATTTTCTAAGAATTAGCTTTTGATTTCATGGGTTTTTCTGTAAATTTTCTTTATTATTTATATTTAATTTTATCTTATTTTATTTTTTCCACTTACTTTGAGTTCAGTTTGCTTCTTTTTTATTTTATAAGGAGAATGCTTGGTTTCAATCCTTTGTTTCTATTGTTTTCATCTAGAGATATATGATTTCTATCTAAGTCCAGGTTTAACTGAACCACACAATTTTTAATATGCTGCGATTTTATTATCATTAAGTTTTTTTTTTTTTGACAGGCAGAGTGGACAGTGAGAGAGAGAGACAGAGAGAAAGGTCTTCCTTTGCCGTTGGTTCACCCTCCAATGGCCGCCGCGGCCGGCGTGTTGCGGCAGGTGCACCGTGCTGATCCGATGGCAGGAGCCAGGTACTTATCCTGGTCTCCCATGGGGTGCAGGGCCCAAGCACTTGGGCCATCCTCCACTGCACTCCCTGGCCACAGCAGAGAGCTGGCCTGGAAGAGGGACAACCGGGACAGAATCTGGGGCCCCAACTGGGACTAGAACCCGGTGTGCCGGCGCCACAAGGTGGAGGATTAGCCTAGTGAGCCACGGCGCCAGCTATTAAGTTTTAAATGCTTTGGATTTTTTGGCCTCATAATTTCCAAATACCTTGGGTTTTTTATAGATGTATTGCTTTTATTGTTTTCTATATTAATTCTACTGTGGTCTGAGTACATCCTGTATATGATTTTAATAATTTCAGAATTGTTGAAAGTTATTTTAAAGTACAGGATAGGGCCCATCTTTTTTTAGATTTTTTAAAAATTTTATTTAAGGTCCACAAATTTCGTATATTTCATATGTACAGATTCAAGAACATAGCGATACTTTCTACCCTCCCTCTCACCCACACTCCCACTCTTCTTCTTCTTCCTTCTCCTATTCCTGTTCTTATTTTTTACAAAGACCTATTTATGGTCAACTTTATGCTCATAAGATTAACCCTACACTATGTAGAGAGTTTAACAAATAGAATGAAGAAAAAAAAATAAAACACTGTTCCTCAACAGTTGAGACGAGGGCTGTTAAAAATCATGGCATGTCGTTCCAAGTCGTTGGAAAGAAACACATGCTGTATTAGTCAAGTTGTCATCACTGTAACAAATGCCTGAGAGAAGCTACTCAGCCAGGAAGGTTTATTTTGGCTTCTGGTTCTGGAGGTTCACAGTCCGAGATAGGGTGGCCCCATTGGTTCAGTGTATGCCGCAGGCAGTGGATTGTGGAACATGGGTAGAGGGAACATCAGTTGGTGAGCCAGGAAGCAGAGTGGGCAGCTGGGCCAGGCACTCAGAGTTTTACAATCAACATTCCCCTCAGAACGACTTTCCAAGGGCATGATTCTAATAACCTAAGGACTTCCATCAGAGCCCTCTCCTAAATCCCGTAACTGGATCAAGGTTCCACCCTCCTAGCACCATTAACTTGTGACTCTGGGTGATTCAGTGACTGCATGCGTGTGTTGAGAAGCCAAATTTTGTTTAAGCATGGTATTTCATTGTTGGACATAAGGTTCTGTTTATGGTAATTGGCTCAAGCTGGTCAGTAAGGAGTTGTTCAGGTCATATCCCCACTGGTTTTCTTTTGACTTCTATCAAGTACTAATATGAGAGCACTGACTCTCTGCTTTAATGGTTAGGTTTGCCTGTTCCCCTTTTTAATTATAAGTCACTGCCTTAAATATTTTGAAACAGTACTGTATACATACACATTAATGACTAAAATCTGATGTTAACTATGGGTTTGTCATATATGCTTTTTATTGTGTTGAGAAAGTTTCATTTTTTTTAAAGATTTACTTATTTATTTGAAAGGCAAAGTTACAGAGAGGCAGAGAGAGAGAGAGAGAGAGAGAGAGAGAGAGAGAGGTCCTCCATCCACTGGTTCACTGTTCAAATGGCCACAACGGCCAGAACTGAGCCAGGAGCCTGAAGCTTCTTCCAGCTCGCCCATGTAGGTGCAGGAGTCCATAGACTTGGGCCATCTTCCACAAGCTTATGTATTTTGACTGGAGAATTTAGTCTGTTTACATGCAAGGTAATTTTTAGTGCCATTTGTTCACTGTTTTCTAGTAACTGCAGAGCCTTCCTTCCTTTCCCCCATCTTCCTTTGTGATGAAGTAATTTTCTCCAATAGTATAGTTTGTTTGGTTACTTGGTTTTATTTTTAGTCTATCTGTTACAGGCTTTTGTTCTGTTCTTACCATCAGGCTTATCAAAATATCTTGAAGTTATAATAGGTTATATCAGGTTATTTTAAACTGATAAAACTTAACTTTGTTTAAAAGGGAGGCATTTGGGAAAGCAGCTAAGCCACCACTTGGGATGTCTGTGTCCCATATTGCACTGCCTGTGTTCAAGGTTAGGCTCCACTGCCAATCCAGCTCCCTGCTAATGTGCACTCTGGGAGGCAGCAGGTGAACACTCAGGCAGTTGTGTCCCTACCACCTTGTGGGAGATCCATGTTAAGTTCCCAGCTCTAGGCTTTGGCCTGACCCAGCCTGGTTGTTACAGGTGTTTGGGGAGTGAACCAGCAAGCCAATTGGAAATCCTCATTCTCTCTCTCTCCCCCTGCCTTTCAAGCAAAACAAACAAATCATTAAAAAAAATGAAAACCTTTATACATTAACTCCATTCGTCTTACCACATTTAAAATTTCTTTTTATATTCCATTTTCCTCAACAAATTATTATAGCTACTGTTATTTTTAATAGTTTTGCCTTTTAACTTTCATATTGATTTACACATCATTGTTACAGTACAAGCATAAGAGTATTCTGAATTCAACTGTGTGCCTGCTTTGTTTTGAGACAAAGATAGAAAGAAAGAGACAGGGTTTATCTGCTGTTTCAATCCTCATATGCCCAAACAGTCAGGACAATGCCTAGCTGAGAAGCTGGGAGCCGGTATCTCAATCCAGATCTCCCAAGTGAGGGCAGTTAGTTGAAAACAAGCACTGCTGTGGTCACCGACATGACTACCAAGTGACTAACAGGCATATGGTTACACAGTGCAGATACCCTGGGCAAAGGCAGGGCTCACCTCCTGGGTGCAGTGGAGCAGGACAGAGTGAAACTTCATCATGCTACTCCAAATGGCATGCAGTTTAAAACTTACTAGCTGTTTCTGGAATTTTCCATCGTGTATTTGCCGACAACCCTAGTCCATGATGGATAATTGAAACTGCGGGAAGTGAAACCATGGATGAAGGGGATTTGTGCAGTGTGTGTGTATGAGTGTGTGTGAATTTGGACAGCTGCAATCATCAAATAATGAGAAATAAGAGAAATACTGGCTAGGTATTTACTGTCAGTTTTAGACTTTGCTATTTTTTCTGTAGAAAAGAGTCATTGAAAATGCAGGTTAAAAATGCTAAGCCAATTGAAACTCCACAAAAACAACTCTAAAAAATAGTAGAGTGCAAAATAGAGAGTGGAGAAGACTAATTAGGGGACCGTTATAATGAATCATCAGTTCAATGACAATGAAAGCAAATGCAAGAATCATCACGAACGCTAAGAATTAAATTATCATTATGAGAAAAGTCAAAAGTCAAAGGGGACCATAAGGTCACCAGCCAAGAAAAAGGAAATAGGAAAGCAAAGATATGAACATTTTAAAACAGATTGTTAACATTCACCCACTCAGGGTGTGGTATTGGAGGAAGTTGGAGTGGCATTAATTTTTAATTATAGTATGGTTTCTTTGTTTCTGTTTGGTTGCAGCAATAATTGTATATTGAAATATAATAATATGGGTCTGGTGCTGTGGTGTAGTAGGCTAAGCCTTGGCCTGTGATGCTGGCAACCCACATGGGCATTGGTTTGTGTCCTGGCTGCTCCTCTTCTGATCCAGCTCTCTACTATGGCCTGTGAAAGCAGTGGAAGATGGCAAGTGCTTGGGCCCCTGAACCTGCATGGGAGACCTGGAAGAACCTCCTGGTTCCTGGCTTTGAATTGGCCCAGGTGTGGCCATTGTGGTCATTTGGGGAGTGAATCAGAGAATGGAAGCCCTTTCTCTCTGTCTCTCCCTCTCTCTGCCTGTAACTCTTCCACTCATTAAATAAATAAATAAATAAATAATCTTCAAAAAGAAAAGAAATATGATAATGTAAAATGCTGTAAAGTAAAGGTAAATTTTTCAATTCTTGACATTCATATATAACTGTAAAATAACTTGCACATGGTGTCTTGTTTCTATTTTTAAAGAAAAGCTTGGGCAATTATTGTCAAAATAAGACAAACTACTCTTAGCTACCTCTGAAGCACTTATAAATTTTTCAAGGACTCTTATAAGATGCAGAGATAAAGAAATATTACTTTTTTATTGGATCATTAAGAGGGCAAAAGCCAAATTTATATAAAACAGATGGTAATTCAAATAAGCTGATTATATTCACAAACCTTAAAACACATGTGAGTTATTTGACTCTTTGTTTTCAGGTTATCATCATGTTGATGTGGACTTTAAAGAATTCTGGTTTATAGATTTAAGAGATTAAAATGACCAGACTTTGTGGGTTAGCCTGAATAGTCATGGGTTGCTACAGTTTCCTCCAAATGGTTTGTCATCTCCCCATCTGTCTCACATGGGGTTTACAGGCATTCTTTGAGAAAATTCACCCTCCACTATGTTCCTAGAATGCTGGTGAGTGGAAACATAATTTCTTTTCTTGGGGAAATGGGGAAAAAAAGGACCTAAAACATCTGAACTTGAGGTTTTTCCCAGCCACCAAACCACGCTGTAATGTATTAGTAGTGGATGGAAGCTCAGAACTTTTTTAAAATAAAGTATTTATTTTATTTTAATGGCAGAGTTACACAGAGAGAGAAGGAAAGGGAGAGGGAGAGGGGGAGAGAGAGAGAGAAAGAGAGAGAGAGAGAGAGAGAGAGAGAGAGAGAGAGAGATCCTCCATCATTGATTCACTCCCCAAATGGTTGCAATGGCCAGAGCTGTGCTGATCCAAAGCCAGGAGCCAGGAGCCTCTCTCAGGTCTCCCACACGGGTGTATGGCCCCAAGCACTTGGGCCATCTTTTACTGTTTTCCTAGGCTATAGCAGAGAGGCGGATTGGAAGTGGAGCAGCCAGGACTAGAACCGGCGCCCATATGGGATGCCGGCACTGCAGGAGGCAGCTTCACCTGCTACGCCACAGCGCTGAACCACTCAGAACTTCTAAAGAAGATGAAAAAGAACAACAGAATAGCAGAAGGGAAGTGAACATGAAAGAAATAGTAACTATGAAGGAAGGGGAAATGAAAAAAAATTATCTGAATATGAAATATATAACTTTTATAATATAAATGTATATATGCATATTATGCATATACTAGACATGCATATATTCATTTACATTTATATTCAGAAGGACAAAAAATGGCTCTCCTATGTAAAATATAAAGAACAAAAGTAAGTTCTTCATAATGAAAATATTATAGCATAAATTAAAAACTCAATAGACATGTTGAAAGGTACGTTCAGGAAATTTCCCAGAAAGTAAAGCAAAACTCAAAAAGACATGAAAAGGGGAGAATGAGGGGTGGGAGGGAATTAGAGTACCATATCAAACACACTGTCTTAGTAGTAAGTTCCAAAACGAATTCATAGAGAAAATGTGGCGGGAGGGGCAGTGAATGCCAGCTAAATGGACAAAAATAGAACCACCCCAAATGTATTATTATTTCAGACTACTTGGGATAAACAAACTGTCCTACAGACTTCCGAAGACAAGTAGATGAAGGGGGAGGAGGGGAAAGGAAAGGGATGGGGAGCAACAGCGCTACAAGCCAGGCCGTGCTAGCAGCTGTGGGAGCGGAAAAGGCAAGGCAAGGACTATTTCCCAGAGCCTCTGAGTCATGCTCCTTAGCCAACAGCTCGCCTTGGACCTAGCAATTTTCATTTCAGATCTCTGACTTCCAGCACCAAGAGAAAAATAAACCTCTGTTGCTTTAAGTCATCCAGTTTGAAAAAAAAAAAAAAAGAATTGTTGGGGCAGTCACATGAAAGGAATACAGCAGGTGTGGACCAGATGCAGAACACATGCAGGTCTTACCAAAGACTCCAATAAGAAACTCCAGGAGAAATTTCCTTCAAGACAAATGGATGAGGTACCTGACGTGTCTGTAGAACTTTGTGGGGAGAATTAGACAGCTGGTGAGATTTGGGGAATTGGATACGTCAAAGAGAACCTAAGCTAATTTTTATTTTATCAATTTGCAAAAGATTTATTTATATATTTAAAGGGCAGAATGAGAGAGAGAGAGAGAGAGAGAGAGAAAGTGTCTTCAATTTGATGGTTCACTCTCCAAATGTTGCAACAGCCAGGTCTTGGACAGGCTAAAACCAGAAGCTGGGAACTCAATCCTGGTATCCCACATGAGTGGCACTTAGGCCATCCCCCACTACCTTCCTAGGCACATTAGCAGGGAGCTGGATCAGAAGTGGAACAGCCAGAACTGGAACTGGCACTCTGATATAGCATGACTATGTCACAGTGGCTTAACTAACTGTGCCACAATGCTGGCCCCTATGCTAAATTTTATAAGGTAGCATTTAATTCTAGGGAAAAAGAAAATTGTTCAGGTCAATAGAAAAGAAAATCATTGCAAATCACATGGTTCATCTGTAAACAGCATTTTCATAGTCATAATAGTGAATCATTCTATTGCTCTATTGGAAAATGGAGAAGTAGGGTCTTATTATAGTAGTGATTACCCTAAATCTTCAACCTCCCAAAAAATGGGAGATCCATAGAACTGTCCAAAGAACAACACATACTACATAGAGATATACAGATAAAAATCTATAGAATAAGTTTCAAAAGTCGAATGCAGTGGCTTCTAGGGAAGAATAAATGTAGGAAGAGGTGAGAAAACACCTCTTTTTTCCATTAAAATTTTTTTTATTTATACAAAGGGAACAAATTTCATGTATTTAATGTGTATATGGTTTTAACAGCACAATGATACTTCTCACCCTGCCATCCCTCCCACTCTCCTCTTTCCTTTCTTATTTTTCTTTTGATTTTTTGCAATGACATACTTTTAAATTACTTTATAATCACAAGCTTAACCCTCCACTAAATAAAGACTTCAACAAGTAGTAAGTAGAAAAACCACTATTCATAAGAAGCATTGTAGAAAAAAAATAGTATATTGTGAATATTCATGTATGTTTTTATAACAATGAAAACTGGGAAATAAAACTGGAAAGATGATGACAACAAGACAAGCATTGGTTACATTCTAAGATCCACAAAATGTAAAACGCATGAAAAATTTAAAACAAGCTTCAAAGCATTTTGCAAATAGGTAGATATGGCTGGGAACAGCATTTTCAGTGACTACTTCATACAAGGGTTAAAAAAAGTATTACATGTTTCAAACACATTGGCAGGAAATGGAGGGCATGCAAAACATTGCAGGCCAACGCTTGTTAACAAATCTGTAATGGAAAAAAGCCACTTGACCCTGTTGGGCACCTCTACTGGCTTCCACTCGGTTGAATATTCTGGGTCTTTCCCTTTCTTCTCAAGTCCCGGAAACATACTCACTGCAGTGCTTTCTATTTCAGCAAATGACAACCATTAGAAGACATCAACTCAATCTGTGTAAACACAGATGTGTACTTCAGAGTCTGCTTCCGAGACCACTGCTGGTGGCAATTACTAAGCAATGTTTCCAGTTACAGAAGACTGGAGGAGCAGGTGTTTCGCCTACTGGTTAAGACACCCACGTACCATGTCAGAGTACCTGGGTTTGATTCTTAGCTGTGGCTCCCAGTTCCAGCTTCCTGCTAGTGCAAACCTTGAGATGCAGCAGTGATGGCTCAAGTAGTTGGATCCCCACCACCTCCATGGGAGACATGGATTGCATCCTCAGGTCTTGGCTTCAGCATGGCCCAGTCACATTCATTGTGGACATTTGAGGAGTAAACCAGCAGATGAGAGTGTTTTCTCTGTCTCCCCCCATGCTCCCCAAATAAACAGGTGATTATATTTCAAAGTAGATTTATTACATAAAACTGATTATAGACTTGTTGGAAGCTTGACAGATTATAAAGGGCATGCTGAGGTCACATAGAACACTAATGCTCCCTGAGGGTTGGGAGAAGAAAAGAAAGGGACAGGGTTACCAGAACCAAGGTTTCAAAGAAAGCGCTCTGGGAGTTTGGGGTGTGGACTTCTGAAGAAAGTGTGTCGCCCAGGGATTTCTCAGAAGGCAAGCTGTGTATTTATGTGGCTGAGAGTGTGTAGCCCAGCTGCTGCTGAACCCGCAGAGGGAATCCGGCAAGTCTGTGCCTGGAGGATTGACAACCACTGGAGGACAGAACCCACTGTGTGACATGGACTGGCACTAATGGGAACTGGGAAGAAAGGACCCTCTCCCTCCTCCTGCCCTCATGAATCTCTAGTGCCTTTCACTGGCAGAACTGTTAGGGAAGCCAAGTGTCAACAGGATGTGAGATGTTGCATTTGGAGGGTCACAGTTCAGCAGCATAGAGCAGGCGATAAAAGAGTAAATTGTGTAAGATAATAGGTAAATAAACCATATGTTATTTCTATTTAAGTAATACCCGGATGCACTCATTTCTGCTTCCCTCCAATTGCCACATTCACCTGCAAGGCAGCTCTGTCTCAGAAAGCTAAACTCTCCCACTGGCCCTTCCCAGCAGGGGGGGGGACCCATGTCCACAGGTACTCCCTTCTCCTGCGTGGAGAGGGCCTCCAGGCCTACTAGCTTTCCCCCACTCTGCCTGCACAGACCACTAACTGCTGTCAAAGAAACTCCCACACAATCCAGCATTCCTTCAGCTCTGTTTGCTTCCTTCCCCAAGCATGACTTGCACCCTTTCTGGCTCCCCAGTCTTCTGGCTGCAGTCTCCCCTCTTCCTCAAAGAACGACCTCACAGAGGTCCTCTGGGAACCAAATTCCTGTTTCCCTACTCTGCTTTCCACTTGTCGTCCTGCTGCCGAGTTCTCACTGTTCCTTCACTCTGGGTCAGGTAACTGTCCACACTGTTTTCAGATTCTTGATCATCTTTTGTTGTTTTATTTCCAATTTTCTTGAATCCTGCTCTTTGCAAAACTTCTTTCTCAAGAAATCAGTTCACATGGGGAGCTGAGAATTATCACCTCTTTGTGGTGTCAGATCCATTTTGTGTTGGCCATAACCATTCCTGTGTTCCACAGCACCCAATTGTAAGTGGCATTTAGAGGATTTCAAGGTTATCTAAAATTGCATGTGTTCAAATCTACCTCCCCTGTTTGTCAATAAAACCACTGGTTATTCTACTCTCTGAAGCTGGAATGTTTGCAGTTGTATTGCTATTACTGCAAGTACTTTAGTTTTTCCTTAAAAAACTATTTCTTCATCATGCCTTCTTTGCCATTTCCACTAAGCCCCAGGACTAGAACAGTGGTGTAGACTTGTGCTAATCCTAATTGGACCACAGACAGGCTGGGGAGCTTGGTTCTGGGCCTTGCTTTCTGTACCCATCAGAAGGAGTAATAATAATCACACCTACCTCTTAGGTCTGATGTGAGACTGAGTTAGTAAATGAAAAGTACTTGGAGCTGGTGCCATGGCTCACTGGGTTAATCCTCCGCCTGCGGCGCCAGCATCCCATATGGGCGCCGGATTCTAGTCCCAGTTGGGGTGCCGAATTCTGTCCTGGTTGCTCCTCTTCCAGTCCAGCTCTCTGCTGTGGCCCAGGAAGGCAGTGGAGGATGGCTCAAGTGCTTGGACCCTACACCTGTATGGGAGACCAGAAAGAAGCACCTGGCCCCTGGCTTCGGATTGGCACAGTTCCGGCCGTAGTGGCCATTTGGGGAGTGAACCAATGGGAGGAAGGCCTTTCTCTCTCTCTCTCTCTCTCTCTCACTGTCTATAACTCTACCTGTCAAGTAAATAAAAAAAATAAAATAAAAAAGTACTGAGACCACTGCCTCCCCCATTTGGAGGCCCCGGAAGTGTTGGCTGTTATTCTTGTCATTATTAATTCTCAGTTAGAAACTTCAGCTCTGGGGAAAATATCTTAGACTCTTAGTTCATGCAATTTGCTTAATCTCTCTGAGCCTCAGTTTCTCTGTAAAGCATGACTTATAATAAAACTTTCCAAGTAAGAGTTAACTTCAACAATATAAGTAAGGCATTTCATGATTTCTCAATAAATCGTGGCTACTACTACTGACAGAATGGTATCCTCAATGAAAATAATACTACCCCATGAAACATCACTGAAGATTGTTTATCCTTAAAAAGCTCTCTTCGGGGCCAGCATGTGGCGTTGCAGGTAAAGCCTCCAGCTATGATGCTGTGATGTGACCCAACGGCTCCAGTTCTGATCCAGTTCCCTGTTAATGGCCTGGGAAAAGCAGTGAAAGATGGCCCAAGTGCTTGGGCCCCTGCCACCCATGTGGGAGACCAGGAAGAAGATCCTGGCTCCTGGTTTCAGCCACTTGGGGGAGTGAAATAGCAGATGGAAGATTTCTCTGTCGCCGACTCCCCTACTCTCTCTGTAAATCTGATTTTCAAATAAATAGATAAATCTTTGAACAAAACAACTTAATAGAGTGTTTATAGAATGCATTCTTCTCTGGTGTGTATTTTGCTATCTGTGTTTTTATATTATTGGGATTATGGGATTAATGCTATTTTGCATTCTATTAAATCATTATATAATTTTTGCCTCTGCATGTTCTTTTTTTTAACTTTTATTTAGTAAATATAAATTTTCAAAGTACAGTTTATGGATTACAATGGCTCCCCCCCCATAACTTCCCTCCCACTCGCACCCCTCCCATCTCCCGCTCCCTCTCCCATTCCATTCACATCAACATTCATTTTCAATTATCTTTATATACAGAAGATCGATTTAGTATATATTAAGTAAAGATTTCATCAGTTTGAACCCACACAGAAAATAAAGTGTAACATACTGTTTGAGTACTAGTTACAGCATTAATTTACATTGGACAACACATTAAGGACAGAGATCCCACATGAGCAGTAAGTACACAGTGACTCCTGTTGTTGACTTAACAATTTGACATTCTTGTTTGTGGTAATCTCCCTAGGCTCTAGTCATGAGTTGCCAAGGCTCTGGAAACCTTTTGAGTTCACCGACTTCGATCTTAGTCAAAGTGGAAGTTCTCTCCTCCCTTCAGAGAAAGGTACCTTCTTCTTTGATGGCCCCGTTCTTTCCACTGGGATCTCACTCTCTGCATGGTTTTTTTTTTTTTTTTTTTTTTTTTTTTTACAGGCAGAGTGGACAGTGAGAGAGAGAGACAGAGAGAAAGGTCTTCCTTTGCCATTGGTTCACCCTCCAATGGCCGCTGCGGCCCGCGCGCTGCAGCTGGCGCACTGCGCTGATCCGATGGCAGGAGCCAGGTGCTTATCCTGGTCTCCCATGGGGTGCAGGGCCCAAGCACTTGGGCCATCCTCCACTGCACTCCCTGGCCACAGCAGAGAGCTGGCCTGGAAGAGGGGCAACCGGGACAGAGTCCGGTGCCCCAACGGAGACTAGAACCTGGGGTGCCGGCGCCGCGAGGCGGAGGATTAGCCTAGTGAGCTGCGGCGCCGGCTCTCTGCATGTTCTTAAACCTGGTCAGTTGCCTAGCACTTCGTCATACTAATGTACAGCATTTCACAAAAATGTTTGCTGAACATTTAAATTTTTGAGTTTGAACACTCAGAGCCAAGAATATCTGTACAGCTCTGCCTTTGGGCTTCTTTGTGAGCATTCTTGGGGAAATCTACAAAAAACATTTCCAAGATTCTATACAAGCTCTTTATGATAGCATCAAGAGCTAGGCTGGCAACCCATGTTGTAAATTGTGGGAGAGGCGGTAACTAATTTTTCTCACCAACTTTGGCTTTAATGTTAAAATGAAATGTTAAGTAAGGACTTGATTTATAGCGATGGATTTGGGTAGATTAAACACGGTGTTCCAGCAACTGAAATCTTGTGCTTTTTCCCCCTGTTTAAATCCTATAATATTTGAAAGCCTTTCTTTGCACTCACAAGAAGCTACATGTTTTTTTTTTTCTTTCCAAATATCTTTCAAGTAAATATTAACCATATTATATTGCCAAGTCCCTTGACCTATAAACGAAGGAATTTGGACAGAATGATTTCTGAGCACTTGCCAATTCCTGTGCTTTTTCTTAGGCCTTGCAAAATGTGGGGGTGGCCTTTGTGGGCAGACAGCTCTATAGCTCACTCCAACCCTTCTCTGCCCGGCCTCCTTTTGCAGAGTAGACGACAGAATGTGGGCTTCTGAGTCACACAGATGTGACTTGGGATTCTGCCACTGCATACCATTTTCCCAGCGCATTTCAGGATGGTTTCCTATACTCACATAACCTCAGCCCTCTGATCTGAAATGATTGTTCTGTGGCCAGACATCTGACTTAGGCTGCACACTTGACCCCACTGAGTGACTGAAAGGCTCTAATTTAGACAAAGAAGAATTGGGCCCAGGGTCTACTGAAGGGATGGGGGGAGGAGAGAGAAAATGTGAGACAGTCAGTCAGTTAGCTCCTGATAGGCAGTTAGTTAAGACACAGTACCCACTTCTTATCCTTTTATGCTAATGCGATTTCCCAATTTTCACTGTAAAACTCTTATTAACATTATCCTGAATACAATTCTGTTCTTGAAGCTAACTTCTCTGTCTTAGGAAGGACATTTAGGGACCTATAACAATTGGGCTTCTCTTACCTCATCTGTAAAGTGGGAAAAATAACAGTAATACCTTCCTTGTAAGGGTGATCTGGGGTTTATACATGAAAATGCAGGAATAACTTCCCATAGAGTTCTGGAGACATAGTAGGTGCTCAATAAATTGTGGTCAGTAGCTTTCTGTAAACTTATACCTCAACTAACATTGATTTATTAAGAAATGAAATGGTTCTTTGCCATCTTTTCATGCCTGTCTATCACCATGCAAACACACTAAAGAGTCCTTCAAATGGATCTGGACAAGCAGCATCCTTGATACTATCCAGATCATATGCTAAGTGGCCAGACTCCCTTCTTTGCAATGGTCTCCACAAGTGAAGGTAGGTGGATGCGAGAGGAGACTGAATGCCATTCTCTGGAAGTGATGCCAATGAAATGAAAAAAAGATTCTACTTATTTATTTCAGAGGTAGAATTACAGACAGAGAGAGGGAGAGGAGAGAAAGGTATTCCCTCCGCTGGTTCACTCACCAAATGGCCACAATGGCAGGAGCTGGGCCAATCAGCAGCCAAGAGCCAGGAGTTTCTTCTGGGTCTCCTATGTGGATGCAGGGGCCAACCACTTGCGCCATCCTCCACTGTTTTCCCAGGCAATAGCAGAGAGCTGGAACAGAAGAAGAGCAGCCAGAACATGGACTGGCGCCCATATGGGATGCCAGTGCCTCAGGCGGAGGCTTAACCCACTATACCACAGTGCCAACCCCTATGCAATGAGTTTAAGACCACAACAAAGAAATGAAAGACCTTCTGTCCCTGCTTGGTGGAATGGAACACCCCAGGATGGCTCTCTGTACCTGCATAAGTATAGGTGGACACAGACACAATGTTGCTCCTTTGGCAAGTCTAGATAAATATATATTTTTTGTGTGTATGCTGACAGACTATAAATCATTACATGACTATGTGCATTGTGGCCTCCAGGTGTTGGCAGAAGATTTGAGATTTATTAAAAATTAAGCCCATATTCTCTTTCCATATTCAAAGCCCTGAACAAGGGATAGGGAAAGGCCTAAGTGAGCATTTGGTCTATTTGCCAAGACAATCCTTGGGCCCTAACACAAAGGGCTGTTCTTTATGAAGCCTCCTTTGAGTCCTTCAGTCTGAATGCCCTGCCTTTAATAAGCTCTGCCCAGAGAGGCTGACTTGCTTGCTTGTGTGCCTTTCTCCTCCCTGGATGGTGAGTTTCCTACCTGCCAAGCTCTGTGATAAGTGCTTAACTTGTTTTTTTTTTTTTTCATTTATGCACCAAACAGTCCTTTGAACTGGTACTATTATTCATTCTAGTCTTATAAGAAAACTAAGAGGAGGAGCAGTTCAATAAGTTCAAGTTCACACAGATAGCAAGGAATCATGTGTTAGATCCACAAGTTATACAATACCCATTGCCCCATGTTGCCTATTGGCACTGGTACATGTCACCCAAGGGCACCAGTTCAGTGCTTGGAACAGGGAGGTGATTAGTCGATGCTGACTGATGTTGTGTGGAGCAGAAATACCAGGGACAAGTGAGCACCTTTGCTAGGACAGAGTGGGTGCCTAATTTCCTCTCTGGAGAGAAGAAGAGAGCTGGATCAAACGTGCTCTTCCAGTCCTATATCCTTCTGTCCTGCTCCAGGTGTCCTGCTCCCCCTTCTTCTCCTCCTTCCCAGCTGCACCACGTGCATTCACAGTTGGCAATTGGAGCAGACAGAGGGAAATAGAACTCGGAATAACCTCAGTGGGATTGAGAGAGGAGAAACATGGAATCACCAGGGAGAGAGAGTAAGAGAGAGACAGAGAGAGACAGAGAGAGACAGAGACAGAGAGATAGATTAAAATTTACGTGTAGGGAAATATTTAACCTAATAAAAACAAAGTATTATCTGCAATGATATATTGCAAAATCAGTTTTGAATCAAGGTTTTGAGTGCCTTTTTTTTCTTTTTCTGGTTTGATTTAGTGTGACAATAAGCTGATAAGGTGTGGCTTAAGGACTGAGATCATGTGCAAACTGGGTGGCACTTGAGCAAACAATCTGTGCAATATATTGGCTTCATGTACTAGAGCAGGCAAGAAGTCCACAAGAATTCACCAGTCTCCTGTTCTGCAGAGAAAACAGAAACAACATGAGCACAGCAGGAAAAGTAAGCAAAAAAGATTTTACTGTTGGAACTATAGTCTCATTAATATCATAAATAACAGGACATGGTATTTGTTGAAGAGTTAAAATTCATATATGAATTAGAAATAATGTACACTGAAATACAATATAAAATATGTGCTACAATTTACAATGTGTACTGAACTGCAGTGGAAATAAGTTATTCCTAAATATCTTTATTAAAAATACATAGGATCTGTATCTATTAGTCTTTATTCATACATTAAATAAGTTTGTAATAATTTGTGGGTTTATTCTAAGATAACTATGACTAGCTTGCAAATATATAATTAGACATACTTAATCAAGAAGTTATATTTATGTTAAGAAACTGTAATTTTAATGTGGTACTCTTTGTAATTATATTCTTTGTCTGAATGCAGGGAAATTAAGTATGACAGTTTTATGAGAGGAACTTATTTCAGAGCACATTGAAATATCCTTTATTATAAAGTCTCTTACAAGATATATTATCTCAAGCCATTATGATCATCACAGTTAGATAATACTAATTTGCAAGTTCTACAGATATTCTATAGAACAGTATCTTCTCCATACAAAAGTCAACATGATTTTACAGAAAATGAACACATTTTGCAGAAAATTTGAATCACTTACTAATACTAGTTACAAAGATATTTTGTTTTAAGTCTTTCATAGATTGATACTTATTTGAGGAATGTGATTATAAGTGCAGAGAAATGGATTGGGTCTTTCAAAATAATCAGCTCATGTTTTTAACTGCTTAATTACAAAAGCCAATGCAACTGCTTGCAAGTACACTTGCTGTGTTCAGAACAGATGACACAGTAGTGGAATATCCAAGTATAATGCTTAAAGGTTTTGAAGCTTCTAAACAACAGGTTCATATCAATAGCACCGGCTGGAATCATGTGAGTGGCCAATTGCCAGTGTTCTTATTCCAGCTCATTTTATTTCCATTTATTATTGATGGGTATTTACAATGGCATATTATATTTCAAGTGAAAATGATTAGGAGAACAAAATGGAAATTTACCCAAACTCACTTAGAAGAAATGTTGAATTCATACAGTAAAGGTGTAAGCCAATTATATTAACAAAAACAACATGCAGAGAAATAGTAATCTAGCAATCCTCCCCTCTCAGGCACAACATCAGTAACTTAGCCTATTGATAGTACTTAAACTATGTTAACAAATCTTGCCTTTTATTTTTCTCAGGTGATAAATAGTGATAGCAGGAACACTGATCTCATGAGGTGGTTGTGGGAATTTACTAAATAAATACTATAAGGCACTTAGAATGAGTCAATACATGTGAGTCATTGCTACTATTGATATTGTTGTTTAGCTTTTCATTGACTTTTCACTACTCTGAGGTGAAGAAAAGGTAAAGTTTGATTTATCTTAATTCTCTAGACAGCCAATTTGAGACTTTAGAAAATTACTCACTGAGTCAGCTGAGCTTCAGTCTTTTCATCCAAAAGAAAGGCAAATAATTCAACATACCCAACCTTGCTGGGTTTAAAGATATAGCATATATGGCTGGTGCCGCAGCTCACTAGGCTAATCCTCCGCCTTGTGGCGCCGGCACACCGGGTTCTAGTCCTGGTCAGGGCCCCGGATTCTGTCCCGGTTGCCCCTCTTCCAGGCCAGCTCTCTGCTGTGGCCAGGGAGTGCAGTGGAGGATGGCCCAAGTGCTTGGGCCCTGCACCCCATGGGAGACCAGGATAAGTACCTGGCTCCTGCCTTCGGATCTGCACAGTGTGCCGCGGCGGCCATTGGAGGGTGAACCAATGGCAAAGGAAGACCTTTCTCTCTGTCTCTCTCTCTCTCACTGTCCACTCTGCCTGTCAAAAAAAAAAAAAAAGATATAGCACATAACTCAGCCTACAGTACAGACTACAATGTACCTGCCACATCACAAGCATCTGATAATCATAAGTAGATATTATAATTGTATCAACATCAAGTACACTAATGGAGAGAGAGCTCCATCCACTGGTTCATTCCTGAAACACCATAGCATGGTGGCCAAAACCAGTAGCTCAATCCAGGCCTTTCACATGGGTAGAGGGAACCAACCACTTGATCCAACAGCACTGTTTCTTAGGGTCCCCATTAGCAGGAAGCTGGAATCAGGAGGTAGAGAGGCAAGTGTTGAGCCCAGGTATACTTGATGTGGGCATCCTAACTGGTGATTTAATTACTAGGCCAAACACCCACCCCTAATATTTATTTTGATGCTGATGCTGGTGAACACACTTCAAAGTTGAAGGATTTGAAAAATGCATTATGAAAATGAACTCTCAGAAGAATAAGTTTTACTGGAAATTTTGTCATATTTGCAATTATGTCAATTATCTCTAAAAAGAGCTCTCAACTTCATGCACTGAATATATACAGATTTGGAAACATGATGATTCTTTCCCCTCTACCTCCCTCCCACTCTACTGCCACTTTTCTTCCTCTTCCCTCTCCCTTTCCCATTCTTATTTTTTACAGAGATCAATTTTTCAGTTAATTTTTAAAAAGATTTATTTATTTATTTGAAAGTCGCAGTTACAGAGAGGCAGAGGCACAGATTGAGGTAGAGATAGAGAGAAAGGTCTTCCCTCCGTTGGTTCACTCCCCAACTGGCCGCAACTGGCCCAACTGGCAGCCAGAGCTGCGTCAATCCAAAGCCAGGAGCCTGGAGCTTCATCTGGGTCTCCCACGCAGATGCAGGGGCAAAGCACTTGAGCCATCTTTCACTGCTTTCCCAGACCGTAGCAGAGAGCTGGATCAGAAGTGGAGCAGTCGTGTCTTGAACCGGCGCCCATATGGGATGTCGGCACTGCAAGCAGCGGCTTTACTTGCTATGCCACATCACCATCCCCTCAGTTAATTTTTATACTCATAAAATTAACCCTAAATTAAGTAAAGGGTTCACTGATTAGTATGAAGAAGACAACAAAACCAAACAACCATCCAACCAAAACAATACTGTTCCTTGACAGGCAAGGCAAGGATTGTTCAAAATCATCACCTCTCAACGTGTCAGTTTCCCTCCTACAGATTACATTTTAGGTACTCTATTAGTTAATACAGGTCAGAGAGACCATATGGCATTTGTCTTTTTGTGACTGGCCTGTTTCTCTAAGCATAATGGTTTCCAGTTGCATCCATTTTCTTGCAAATGGAAGGATTCATTTTTTTAAAGCTCTGTGTAATCGATAGTGTATTATATTCCATAATTTCTTTATCCAGTCTTCAGTTGATGGACATCTGGGTTGATCACATATCTTAGTTGTTGCAAATTGAGCTGAGATGAACATGGGGGTACAGACTTCTGCTTGATTTTACAGGTAATAAAATGCAAAGCAGCTGTGCTGTGGCAGCTAAACAAACCCTTTTCCATCGAGGAGGTGGAGGTTGCACCCCCGAAGGCCCATGAAGTTCGCATTAAGGTGAAACATTTTTATATTTCTATAAAGTTTTAGTTTTAAAAATTTCAGAAAATATTCAAACTGGAAAAACCCAAAGATCCATTAAGTAGTACTTAATATGTGTTCATCCAGACAACATAATTAGATTTGTTGTTAAGGAAAGGTGTACATATATACTCTTAAAGATTTTTTAAAGATTTCTTATTTATTTATTTGAGAAAGCAAAGGAGAAACAGAGGAAAAGGTCTTCCATCTACTGGTTCACTTCCCAAATGACTGTAACAGCCAGAGCTGGGTTGATCCAAAGCCAGCAGCCAGGAAATTCTTCCAGGGTCTCCCAAGCGGATGTCGGGGCCCAAGTACTTGCTTTCCTGGGCCATAGCAGAGAGCTGGAGTGGAAGAGGAGCAGCTAGGACTTGAACTGGCACCCATATGGGATCCCAATGCCACAGGCAGAGGCTTAGCCCACTAGGCCATAGTGCCAGTGACCAAAGAATATGTACAGTATAATCCCAATAAATAAGAAAGAATGTATGTGTTTGTAAAAAATGGTACAAGATTTCAAAACTGATCAACATTGGGTGATTTCTTGGTGTTACTATGCAACTTATATTTTCACAAAAATCACACATTCTTGTCTATTACATAAGATAATTGTCAAGAAAAGTTATTTCATAAATTATTATAAATGGCTTACGTCAAGGAATGAAGGTAGACTAGATGTGAAAGGCTTTAGACTTGGAAATCAACTGACTCTTTCATATTTGGGAAATGCAGGGATTATTAGCAAAACTCTTTAGAAGCCCACTTTCCAGAAATGGTAAAATCCGTCAGAGGATCAAATCTTCTTCCGAATCTAACCCTCTTCTCTTTAGATGGTGGCCACAGGAATCTGTCGCTCAGATGACCACGCGGTTACAGGAAGCATTGCGGTTCCTCTCCCTGTGATTTTAGGCCATGAGGCAGCTGGCATTGTGGAGAGCATTGGAGAGGGGGTGACAACAGTAAAACCAGGTAAAGAATTTCCACTCAGGGAAGGTGACTTGGTTCAAGATCCCAAGGGCATCGAGGTCAAATAGGAAACAGAGGCCATGACAGATGAAAAAACTTGCACAAGTTCACAAGCAAGCTGGAACTTGAGGGCTCCCCACCTTCCCTCCCTGCCTAACTCAGTCATGTATGCATTCAGGCATTTAGAAATTCTCTCCTGCAGTAATTATGTTTTGAGTATCCATTCTAGATGTCAGGCACCAGTCTGAGGATTACATGAAGACCAAAAGACACACAGCACCTGCCAGCGTGGAGTTAATACATTCTAGTGTTGCTGAGCTCTGTCTTCCATAAAGCACAAAAAGAACTACAATTGGGACAAAGGAAAAAGCATAGCCTTGGTCCTGAGTCTGTAGATCAGTGCGTGGACTTGGTCCTGTGCTGAGTTCACAGAACCTGGGCTGTTAGGCTATGACTGAATCAATACGATCTTTTCCCAGATGGGAAGAGATTTTCCTTTTCCAATATGGCCTCCCTTCTTGAACATGGAACAAATGAAACACACTAGGTGGAAGGAACTGAAAGAAACATAATAGAAAGTATTTGGCCATAAGCAACATCTGCTTTGTTACCTTTAGCCAGGGCTAACTGTGACTGGTTACAAATCACTAATTATTTTATCCTTAATATTCATTTTATTCACATCTAATGGATATTACTAGTAATGTTTTATGGGGAAAGGGTGAATAAATAGAAAATGTCCATGTCATCATCCCTTCATAAAGTTTGCCTATAAAATGTAAGGGAGCATTTTTCCTGGTCTAGAGGGATAGTAACTTAAATAATTAAAGCAGAAAAAATAGATAATTCATAAACTATCAGCTAAAAACATTTGAAAGTCAGGTCTTATCTTAAAAGAAAATCCCTAATCCATTTTTGAGAATTAAGGGTTTCAAAGGAGATTTTTGAATTCTTTGTCGCATTTTTGTTAGTTCCCTCCCCCGCCCAATGATTGTTTTCTTATTCAGTTCATAGTAAAGATGAGCGGAATCACTTTGAAAAGTCAAGAATTGGTTGTTGAAATTCTCATTTTTACTATAACCTATGCTACAACAAAAGCCAAGTCTCCTCAACATGTAGTGGAGGTGTGGTAGCTTCCTTGCAACTAAGATTTGTGCTTAGAGGGGGAATATTTAAGCTTGAATTAATGAAAGATTAAATGAAATTATGAGTATAAGGTCCCCAGCAGAAATCAGAGTATGCAAAAGTTAAGAATTAAGACAGTGGAAGTAATTTTTAAAATCCATGTTTCTTTCCACATCTGTATTTCCTCTGTGGGAGTCTTCAGGCACAAATAAACCCAAACTGATGACAATGCTGACAGTGATGGATGACAGTTGTATTTGGACCTTATTTCTTGGAGACTTCAAAGACACACACGTCTAACGTATAGATATAAGCTTTGTATTCTTGCTTTATTAATTCCTGTATAGAAATCTAAGAAGGATTTGTTTTATCCCTCTCCAGGTGATAAAGTCATCCCGCTGTTTACTCCCCAGTGTGGAAAATGCAGAATTTGTAAACACCCAGAAAGCAACTTCTGTTTGATAAATGAGTAGGTTTCTGATACTCTTTGCACAGCCAATGAGTTTTCATATTAGTTATGATCTGGTCTCATGTCCTTGTGTGTTTCTGTGTTGCCCTGAGCAGTCTGGGCAAGCCGAAGGGGATGCTACTGGATGGCACCAGCAGGTTCACCTGCAAGGGGAAGCCCATCCACCACTTCATTGGCACCAGCACCTTCTCCCAGTACACAGTGGTGGATGAGATTGCAGTGGCCAAAATTGATGCAGCTGCACCACTGGAGAAAGTCTGCCTCATTGGCTGTGGATTTTCAACTGGTTATGGGTCGGCAGTCAAAGTTGCCAAGGTAGGAATGACAGCAGCCAATAAAACCGGTTCTACTCAGGCTGTCAGGAAATAAAAAGGGAAGCAATTTCTTAAGGAATTAGAGATTTTTTCAAACATCTGGGAGGCGTTGGTTGTGAATAGAACTATAGTTCTGGAAGAAATTTGGGAGCATGTCTTAGAAAATTCACCTGCTTATTACAGTTGAAAAAGCTCTTGATAGTTAAGAAAAATTAAATATTTCATTTTTAATAATTATTTTCTACATGTATTTGTTATTTATAAGATTATTAAATATTAGGTCTTGGAACTCATTTAGTCATGATTCTATAATTAGAAAGCACCTGTGCATGCATCAGGCACAGTTGGTTCTGCTAGACTCTGAGGCAACAAAAGTGAAGGAAGCGAAGGACTTTCCCTTGAGGATGTTTTATTCCCTACTCCCAGAAGTAGGATCAACAGTAGATTCCAAAGCCTTGTCTGTAAACTATTAAAACAAGGGTCATTTATCATTTGGATTCCTAGGAAGGAATTAATGAAGCTTTAGCGATATGTATAATTCATTGATTATGGAATTTTACTGCCACATCTCCTCCCTGCTATGAACACACACACACACACACACACACATGGCACACACACACACACACACGCACACACTTCAGCAGTGGCAAATCTCAAGGAGAAATTATGTGAAGTCTTTTTCTCCTAAGGGGTTGAAAATCTAGTAGCATCCTTCATTTTACGAAATTGAGATCCAGAGACTTAAAAATATTTTCGCAACATGTCATAGCTGGTTAGTTTGAGAGTGAGGATGAGAATAACTTCCTCAGATCTCCTGCTGAATTTTAAATCATAATACTTAATTACCAACACTTTCAAATTAACAATCACAAGCCCTGCATTTTTTCCAGTTATGGTAGAAAGTAGTTTTTGTATCTTGTTGAATTGTTTTTAGGTATTCATTTTTATTTAGTTGAAAGGCAGAGAGACAGAGACAGAAACAGAAATCTTCCATCCATTGATTTGTTCATCCCTAAATGCCCACAACAGCTAAGGCTGGACCCAGCCAAGCCAGGAGCCCAGAACTCAAGCCGAGACTCCCAAATTGGTGTCAGGGACTAAACGCTTGAGCTATCACCTGCTGCCTTTCAGGAAACTGGAATCAGAGGAGAGCTGGGATTCTGACCCAGGCAATCCAGCATGAGATATGGGTGTTCTAAGTGCCCGTTCCTATTCTGGTACTTAATAACATTTGGTGAATGAACAAGTAAATAGACACTCACAGGGAATATAACAATAAAATTACTGAGGACAAAAGGAGTATTTTATCTACCCTGAAGGATGACTACAGAAGACTAGATTTATTAAACAGTCTTTAGACAATTTAAGCAATTTAGAACATGTCTTTCCCGTTTTTCTGTTACTTTATCCCTAACTCCCTTGTGTTATTGCTTCATCTGTTTTAGCAGGTGGTATAAGTGAGCCTAAACACAAACTAGAAGCTAAGGGGAATCACATTAATGGATTTTGGTCATTATTAAAATTTAGAACATCTTTTCATTGCATTATTGTTCATTTATGTGACTTAAAAATCAAAGCTCAAGATCTATGAAGATCACATTGGTCTCAAAGTGTATTATCTTAAAGTTATATGTTGGATTTCCTCTATTGTTTCGGTTTTGCTTTGAATCAAGGATAACTTGTCTGTGTTTCACAGCTAACTTTGGCTCTCATTTTACTGCTTATGACAAATGAAAGTCAATGAACCAAAAAAAGGATTTAACTTTTGAGGGTTGGATTTGGGTTATTTTCAGTCACTTGGCATGACCCTGTCCACTTATTTTTTTTCCACTTATTTCATTTCCCAAAAATTGCTTCTGTGTACATATGAGATACTGAAGGGAGTTGTCAATGGATTTGAACCATTGAGGTTCTTGCCATGAATGGAGTCACTGATATTTCAAACTCAAAGATCATCCAGTCCACTGTTCTAGCCTGGCTTCCAACTGGAGTCATGTGGGGATAGATTCTGCCTACATAGATTCTGATTTAATTGGCACAGCTGGGCAATGGGATTTTGTAAAGCTCCCCAGATGAGTCTCATATACAGGAAAGTTTGAGAACCATTATCCAGTTCAATGCTCCCCAAATTAAACATGAAGCAAAAAAGAAGAGGTTTTGACAGTGGGTTGGATTTAAGAATATGAGTAGCTCCTAGTAGCAGACAAGGCACTGCACTTCATAGCTTAGTGACTTTCGAACAATCATCACTTAATCCATTTTGCATTTTCTAAAAACACAGGTCACCCCAGGCTCCACCTGTGCTGTGTTTGGCCTGGGAGGAGTTGGCCTCTCTGTTATCATGGGCTGTAAAGCAGCTGGGGCATCCAGGATCATTGCAGTGGACATTAACAAAGACAAGTTTCCAAAGGCCAAAGAGGTGGGTGCCACTGAGTGCATCAACCCTCAAGACTATAAGAAACCCATCCAGGAGGTGATACAGGAGATAAGCGATGGAGGAGTGGATTTTTCATTTGAAGTGATCGGTCGACTTGATACCGTGGTATGTACTGTGACATGCCTTGAGATTTCTGCCTCTGTAATCTGGAATCTGCTGTTTTAGCAATAAAATATAATTATTACATATTAAGAATTAGGCTGATATATGGTAATTTTCCATCTCCTGTTTTTTATCTGAATTATTTAACTTATTGTTATGAGAAATTTTTCTTCCAGCAGCTAAGCAAAACTGTCTGAAGAATATTTCCCCTTTAAAGAAAAAAAGTGTTTTTAATTGACCCATTACAAGTTAACAAATTAATCTTTAGAAAAAAAAACAAAATCAAGTAAATATAAGCAACACATATTCTTTTCCCTCCACAATATTATAAAGATGATTTAACAAGTTTTATATGTTTTAATGAATCCCAATATATTTTCACATTTTATTAGTTGGATAAAATGAATAATGATCAATTTCAGGCCAAGTATTATTTTATTAATGAAAAATATACCCCACAGAAAATGACTGCTTTAACACTATATTTTACTAGAGAGAGCACAGTGCCTGGCCCAGAGCCCACACCCAGGATCTATGTCTTTCTTTTAAAATTCAACTAGCTCTTTAGAAACATGCCATGGGATTCCAAATCCCATTAAGGTGGCATGTACCAATGCCATCTTACCAGTCAAAGTGATCAGTTTAAGTTCATAATCGATCATAAAGATAGGATTAAATCTCAAAGAGATCACACAAACAAGACCAGTGTCTGCTAATAAAAGCTGATAGAATTAAAAAGGAGAGAACAATCCAACATAGGAAGTGGGATACACAGCAGACTCACAGAATGGCAGATGCCCTAAACAGCACTCTGGCCTCAGAATCAGTCCTTAAGACATTCAGATCCAGCTAAAAAGCCCACAAGAGTTTCTCAGGCATGGAAAGCCAAGACACTCTGGCAGAAAAATGACCTAAATGAAAGATCTCTGTGAATGAGATTCCAGCGAAAACAATGGGCTATCAAAGAAGGAGGTACCTTTCTCTGAAGGGTGGAGAGAACTTCCACTTTGATTATGGCCTTGTCTAAATAAGTTCGGAGTTGTTATGATATATCACACACACACACACACACACACACACACACACACATATATATGTTATATATCAAGAGATTCCATAGCCTTGGCAGCTCATGATAAGGGCCTCAGCTGATTACTGACATCAAAAATAAGAGTGTCAATTGTTAAATCAACAACAGGAGTCACTGTGTACCTACTCCCCATGTAGGATCTCTGTCCTTAATGTGTTGTACTATGTGAATTAACGGTAAAACTACTATTCAAACAGTACTTTATACTTTGTGTATCTGTGTGGGTGTAAAATCTTTGATTCTACAGATTACAAATCTTGTGTTGAAATCTTTACTTAATATATACCAAATTGATCTTCTGTATATAAATATAATTAAAAATGAATCTTAATGAAGAATGGGATGGAAGAGGGAGTAGGAGATGGGATGGTTTACGGGTGGGAGTGGGGTTATGGGGGAAAAAGCCACTATAATCCAAAAGTTGTACTTTCAAAATTTAAATTTATTAAATAAAAGAAAAAAAATTCAACAGCTCTTACCACCCACTGTGGTCCATGGCTTTGCTTATAGGTGACATGAGATAATGCATGTAAAATTCTTATCACATGTCATCTGTAATCTGTAAACTTTCAATAAATGCCAGCTGCTATTACTGGTAGGAAATTTTGTTCCTAATCTTACAGACATTACATTTAGAAAATACAGGATATTACTTTCATATAACTACAAATGTCATCAGTTGCCATAGGAGAAATCTCCAGCTATAATTCTCCTAATCTAAAATCTTTAGTCCTATGCTAAAAGTTTCCAGAAACCAACACGTCCCCACTGTTGAAGTTATCCAATAAGTTCCAGCAGTCTTGGTACCATAATCAAAGGAAGAAGTGACCTGCGAGTAAAATTTTTTACATCCCTGCTCTAGGACAATATACCATAAAATGATTGAAGTTCCAACAGAATCCAGCTCTTCCCACATCATAGCTTTTTTTCTTTTGCTCCTTTTACATTTTCCCTCATAGAACTAGATTGTGACTTTACCTTATGACACCAATTCCTGCTAGCCATGTGTTCTGAGGATATCTGATCTCCAAATGTCATACAACAAAATAAAAGGACTAACCATCATGTAACGTGGGAAGCCCAAATAATTTCCTTACTACAGAATATGTCCCCAAACCCTTTTGGAGATGGATGGATTTCTGGACAGTCTTAAGATTTCATAAAATCTTAAGTTTACAGTAAAGCCAATATACATTTTGTGAAGATAAAAATAACACTCAAATATGTCCATCTTAGAAGTGAACAGAATGGGGATCCATTGGAAAGGGAGATGAGAAAATTCAAGAGAGTTTTGATGACATAATCATTATATTTTTCAGAGTCCCTGGTTCAAAACACCTGCTTACAAATAAATGAATAATGCATTAACCAACTCATAGATTGCCCAAGAATCATGTGATAATCAAAGGAAACAGTCTTTGATTGAGGAAGCAGTATTTTTTTTTAAAAAAAAACACTTTTATTTAGTAAATATAATTTTCCAAAGTACAGTTTATGGATTACAATGGCTTCCCCCCCACCCATAACTTCCCTCCCACCCTCACCCCTCCCATCTCCCACTCCTTCTCCCATTCCATTCACATCAAAATACATTTTCAATTATCTTTATATACAGAAGATCAATTTAGTATATATTAAGTAAAGATTTCATCAGTTTGAACCCACACAGAAAATAAAGTGTAACATACTGTTTGAGTACTAGTTACAGCATTAATTTACATTGGACAACACATTAAGGACAGAGATCCCACATGAGCAGTAAGTTCACAGTGACTCCTGTTGTTGACTTAACAATTTGACACTCTTGTTTATGGTGTCAGAAATCTCCCTAGGCTCTAGTCATGAGTTGCCAAGGCTATGGGAGCCTCTTGAGTTCGCTGACTTCTATCTTATTTAGACAAGGTCATAGTCAAAGTGGAAGTTCTCTCCTCCCTTCAGAGAAAGGTACCTCCTTCTTTGATGGCCCGTTCTTTCTACTGGGATCTCACTTACAGAGATCTTTCATTTAGGTCTTTTTTTTTTTTTTTTTTTTTTTTTGCCACAGTGTCTTGGCTTTCCATGCCTAAAATACTCTCATGGGCTCTTCAGCCATATCCGAATGCCTTAAGGGCTGATTCTGAGGCCAGAGTGCTGTTTAGGACATCTGCCATTCTATGAGTCTACTGTGTATCCCACTTCCCATGATGGATTGTTCTCTCCCTTTTTGATTCTATCAGCTAGTATTAGCAGACACTGGTCTTGTTTGTGTGATCCCTTTGACTCTTAGACCTATCAGTGTGATAAAGCAGTCTTTATACCCTTACATGCTTATAATAATATTTGCCTCTTTATTACTTTGTAAGGAGGAGGGAAATACACACTCGTTCTTTTTTTCAAAAAATATTTTCAGGGCGTTTTCTAAAGCCACTGCACTATGGCACTGTTCCATACGCCATGGAGAATAAAGAAGCAAAGGACATAACCCCTTTCCTCTACACACACACATACAATCTAGTTAATTCAATATTACAGCATACTATCAAAAGTAGGAGCTATCAGAGAATTGACTTTAATGATGCTAAATCTGATTTTATTCCAGGTTGCTGCCCTGTTAAGCTGTCACGGGGCATGTGGGACAAGTGTCATTGTAGGGGTACCTCCTGATTCCCAAAGCCTCACAGTGAACCCTATGCTGCTACTGAGTGGACGCACCTGGAAAGGAGCAATTTTTGGTGGTATGTACTTAAGCTTGGAGAGCAAAGTCTTTTTTTTTTAAAAAACATTTATTTGAAAGGGAGAGTGAAAGAGAGACAGATCTTCCATCCACTGGTTCACTCCCCAACTGCCAGAGCCAGGACCCAGGAACTCCATCTGTGTCTCTCATATACATGACAGGGCCCAAGTTCTTGAGCCATCTTCTGCTGCTTTCCCAGGTGCAATTAGCAGGAAGCTGGATCAGAAATGGAGCACCTGGGACTCAAAGTGGTGCTCATGTGAGATGCTCATGTGAGATGCCAATGGGAGAGAAAAGTCTTAGAATTTCTTGGCTTTTACAAGTGACAAGGTCAGGTTTTGAAAAGCAGTCATCATCAAACATAAACTTGACTTCCTGTTGTATCTACAGGCTCCAAAGCCAGACAGGGAACAAATGGAAAGAAGGGATCCTAAGACAGATTTCCTGGAGTCCTCATAAACTAACAAGGACATTTCAGCCCCATCTCTTTATTTTTGTGACTGGATAAGGCACCAACATTCCTAGTAGGACATAGAAAATCTGTGGCAATAATTCATGACAGCATTCATTGCCCAAGTTTAGACAACCTCTACATTTGCCCCTTGACTTTGGGCATAATCATCTGTGCCATAATTTCTCCATGAAAGAGCTAAGAACTCAGCACCCTGGTTGATCTGGAGGTACTGAAAAATAATTAAGGCCCTGAAAAGGATACTGAAGCACTATCTCTCTACTAACCTCAACAATAGCAGCATGTGTATTCAATACTTTTATAAGCTTTCATTTTATTCTATCTGAAAAGTTGACAGTCCAGTTCTCCTACTTCTGGCTGAATCTAACAATGGCTCTGTCTTCTTTTCAGGCTTTAAGAGTAAAGATTCTGTCCCCAAACTCGTGGCTGATTTTATGGCTAAGAAGTTTTCATTGGATCCATTAATCACCAATGTTTTACCTTTTGAAAAAATAAATGAAGGATTTGACCTGCTTCGCTCTGGGAAGAGGTAGATTTTAAGTTTTCTTTCATGGTTGAAGTTTGGATAACATAGAATGAAAATGTGGAAGGATGAGAAAAAATTGGAGTGGCTTCATTTTCCTTTACCATTCAGTCTTTCAAGGTAGAACATCTAAGAACATATTGTTAGAAGCTAAGAACTACTGCTTTGCATTTCCTATTCTGCTAAAGCCAAATGCTGTTGGTTACAGAGGTCTGATGATCAGAACCACTCAGATTTCTGTATGATAGAATACTCGTCCTTGCTAGAAAGAGAATCAGACCATGATAATTACATTATGGAGTTACTGAAGCCTCTGGCTGGTCACAGAGGCTGATTGTCAATTTCTGTAAATTTAAATTCTATTCAGAATATCCTCCAAATCTGCATTATAAGAGTAGGTGGAACTACAATGGGATAGATTTATAAAGATATTGCCAGTTTTTCATTTTAATACTGTGATTTTTACTTCTTCTTGCAATGTACATATGGTTTTCATAAAGAAAGTTATTGTCAGAGTACAAAATGCTATTTGAAATGCTTAAATCTTATATATTCTTCAAAGCTTGGGGGAAAAAAGCAAATTGCCTTTCATACTTCTTTTTTTTTTAAAGATATCATTTATTTATTTGAGAGGCAGAGTGACAGAAAGAGACAGAAAGAATGGTCTACTGGTTTATTCCCCAAGTGACCACAATGGCCAGAGCTGGGCCAATTTGAAACCAGGAAACAGGAGCTTCTTCTGGGTTTCCCACATGGGTGCAAGGGCCTAAGCACTTGGGCCATATTCCACTGCTTTCTCAGGCCATTACCAGAGAGCTGGATCGAAAGAGCAGCAGCAGGGACATGAACCGGCGCCCATATGGGATGCCAGCCTCTCAGGCAGAGGCTTAACCTACAACGTCACAGCGCCGGCCCCCTACTTTCTACTTTTAAGATTTCGCACTTATACACATCTCATAGGCTGAGTTTTGTCACCTGTATGTATATGAGGCACAACTGGCAATAGTCAGTAATAAACCTCCTGCTCTAACTCCATTAGCCCTGCTGCTTCTCCTACCCTAAACTTTTTGTTATGAGGTTTTCAACTTTCAGTAGCATTTCTTGGGCACTCATATAACATATACTATATACACCGACTGTGAAATAGTCCTGAGGAAGGAAAGAAGCACAGAGGGCAAGGTGCTCCATGAAGCGTCTTACTTTCATTATTGAATGTGGTTCTCAAATATTGCCGATATGCTTTCATTTCACAATCTTAAGGGAAGACTGACTCAGAGAAGATGTGACCTGGCCAAATTAGGCAGATAGTAGGCATGAAACCAGGATTCAAAGGTAGATGTTAGCAAAATCTATTTTCTTTTTATTAAACTGCACTGGCTCTCATGAGCTCAAGAGCTGTGAAGTCCAGTAGTTAGTAAATGTTAGTTATCATTTACTGTCATCACTATTATCATTATATTGTAGAGATGACAGCAGACATGAAGGGTCTTCAAAAAGTTCATGGAAAATGGAGTCAAAAGATAAGTTTATTTTGATACAAACATTTTTGAAATCCACCTACAATTGTTGTAATACACATTTTCCATGAATATTTGGAAGATGCTGATCTAGAGATCACCAAAACTAGAGAGCTGAGCACCAAATATTTTTGTTAAGCAATTTAAATTCTCTTTATATTAATGCCACATTGTTGAATACACATTTAAATAAAGTGAACCATATAATGAGCAAATTTTTTAAATGGTAACATTCAATACTGATAAGAATAAGCTTTGGGGGGAGAGGGGAATGAGGGGAGTGTGGATGTCTTCTTGGAACTATACCTATGAAATATGTTCTGTTTATATTAATAAAAATTTTAAGAAAGAATAAGCTGACATGGGCACTTTAATGTACTGCTTGTAGCAATATTGTTATAACCTTTTGAGAAAACAATTTGGTAATTTCTATCAGAAATCTTTAAAAACCTAGCTCCTTTATCCTAATAATTCTACTTATAAAAGTCTATTGTACACAGAGAAATAATAAAAATGGAAGCATACATGTATGGTTGAATATATTTACTGTTTATCTACATAAAATTAGAAGCATCTTGAAAGTCCAACATTAAGGCAATGCTTAAATAAATTCTAACCATAAATTAGGAATTAATAAAACCATTAAAAAGTATTTCATTACATTGAGAGGTTCTTATGATGTTATTTTTGGCTCAAAAATAGAGAATACAAACTTATATGTATAATGTGATTCTAAATTTTCAACACTGCAGTAAAAAAAGCATATATATCTAGAAAATTTTGATAAAAATTCAAGAAAATATTAACAATGGTTATCTCTAGATTTTGTAATCAGATCATTTTTACTGTCTTCTTTACATTGTCCTGTATTTTCTAAATTATTTACAAATATTTTCTTGTATATGTATAATATACATGTAAAAATTTAAAGTTATTAATATGATATTTTTCAAAAAGTATTTATTCATCAGAAGATGGCTTTTAGAAAGGGCATTAGTTTCAATATAAATGTTATATTTCTTATATTTCTATTTCCAAGAGTGAAGTCTCTTGGAATTCATACAATTCAACTTTATATCTACTAAGAATCATTAACCATCTCTATACCAAAGCTCTATTAAGCCTTCAACATTGTGGATTTTTTTTAACCATCTGATACTTTTTATGTTAATGTGATATTAATACAAAGAGAACAGATTCAATGTAGTTTATAGATACAATTCTAAGAATATAATTATATTACCTTCCTTTCTCCACCCTTCTGTCCCACCCTCTTCTTTTCTTTTATTTCCTTTTTCTCTTTCTTCCTTTCTTTCTTTCTTTGTTTCTTTGCTTTTGAGATAATGTGTTTTTATTACATCACAGTCAGACTTAAGATACCACTAAATAGAGTTCAACAAGTAGAAAGTTAAAAAAAATAACTTTGCTTTATATCTTTGTCAAATCAATGGTCAAGAATGATAGACTTCTATAGATTTAATGATCTGTATTCTTTTAAAATTTACTGCATATGAGTGAAATGGTCATCTTTTATTTGATTATTATTTATAGCCTTGCCTGAACTAGGTCTTTTTTGACTAATGGGTCTTTTTAACTTTTTACTTGTTGAATTCTTTATTAAGTGGAGCGTTAAACCTTTGACTAGTATGTAAATAAAATGTTATCTTTTTACTTTTAACATAGTCTTTATTAAGCTATCAGTTCCTTTAGGCAAGTTGCATATAATATAATGTGTACAACTTTGTATTTAAATTTGAATCCCCACACTCAACTAGACGTGTGACCTAAAGAAAGTTAAAAATCTCTAAGAATACATTTTTATAATCTCTAAAATGAAAAGTGTATTAAGAACCTTCTTCATAGCATTTATTGGATAGAGGTTTAAATGAGATAATGCTTGAAAAGCATCTACAACTTACATGACACGTAGCAAGAATATATTACATGTTATTACCCATATGTTTTATTCCTTATTGCACTAGTCTTGAAGGCTGTCAAAAATGATTTTTTATGGATGAAAATGTAGATTTGAATTATAAATGGTAGTCATATGCAGGAGGAGTGAGCTTAAGACTGGAGAAAACACAAGACAGAACCAGAAAAGATGAACTGCACTCCTATTTGACTCAACAGGAATGCACTGAGATGGGAGTCGAGTGGCAGGGAATATGGATTTTCAATGAGACACTGAATGCTCCTTGGATTCTTATGTGGAAGAGTGTGAATTGCCTAAATGTTAAAACAGTATCTTTGCTTTCCTATTTCAGTATTCGGACCATCCTGACATTTTGAGACTACACAGACGCCTTCCTTGGAAGCAGTCTTCTGATTCCTGTATCCCACATCATCTGTAGCACCAGCAGACATCCTTAGTTCTCCCCTTAGAGATGCTCTCAATAAATGATGTGCAGAAACTTTACAAAAGACACAGCGATTGATGTGAAATGCTTTTTCAAGTAAAATCCAAGAGACATTTAGATAAGACATTGAACATTATGTGGGAAATTGGGGCCAGCCAATGATTCTTTCTAGTCATTTTATGTATGTCATCTTTCCCACTGAGGAAAGATATTGCCTGTGCCTTTTTGCATTGTTGTATCACTTCTACCCTCAGTCACTGAAACCCAGTGAAGAGGACCATCCATTTGTTCCCAAGCTACATATGATAGACTATTGTGCATGAAGTCTTCTACCCCTACTTCTCTTTCCACCATCTGTACTCTCATTGTTTTTCTTTTTCATTTCCTTATCTTTTGTTTGGAGCCTATCAGCACCTTACTTCTAGTTCTTCATACAGTATATTAAACATTATTGTGAACTACGGTCACCTATGAGACATCAAAACTTGTCATTCCTCTCTGTGTTTTGTTAACCACTATCCAACCTCCCTCCTTCTTCTCCCCACCTCTCCAAACTTCTCATAATCACTATTCTGAGTTCAGATCTACTTTTTAAACTTTCACATATGAGAGAGAACATGTATTTGTCTTTCTGTTTCTTGTTCATTTTACTTAACATCCTGATCTTCAGTTTTGTCCATTTTCTGGTAAATGTCAGGCTTTCATTCTTTTTCATGTCCAAATAATATTCTATTATATATTCATACCACATTTTAAAAATCCGTTCATCCAGCGATGGATGCCTAGGTTGATTCCATATGTTGGCTACTGTGAGTAGCACTGCATGACACTGGTATTCTTCTATTTATGAAATATACTAAAGCCCTAGGGTAAAAGCTACAGTCTGGTAAAAGGTGGATTTATATGTAATAGTTGAGATTATCAAGAACTTATAAATCCAAAAATTTCTTAGAAACTCAAAGGAAATTTCACGTATTTTATAAATTTTCTTTTTTTAAAAAAATTTATTTGGCAGGTAGAATTACAGACAATGAGAGAGAGAGACAGAGAGAAAGGTCTTCCCTCTGCTGGTTCACTCCCCAAATGGCCGCCACAATGGTGCTGCACCTATCCAAAGCCAGGAGCCAGGCGCTTCCTCCTGGTCTCCCATGCAGCTGCAGGGCCCAAGCACTCAGGCCATCCTCCACTGCCCTCCCGGGCCACAGCAGAGAGCTGGACTGGAAGAGGAGCAACCAGGACTAGAACCTGGCACCCATATGGGGTGCCAGTGCCGCAGGCAGAGGATTAACCAAGTGAGCCACGGCGCTGGCCCCCAGAAATGTCACACATTTTAATACAGTGAGGGGAAGTATTTTTATTTTATATTATTTATTTGCATTGACTACATAATTGCTCTTATAAATGAAGGCAAATGCATGTATGTGTGTGACAAATGTCAGGTTCAGATACTAACTACAAAATTAAACTATTCCGGGAACCATACTGAAAAAACATGCATTCCCAAATGCACAGTAGTGGTTAAATGGTTGTAGTTAGTGATCACAACTGACAATGTGAGCATGAGATGTCACTCCTTTTTGTTAAAAATACTGTGGTGGCTTGAAGTATAGGGATAAGATAGAAGCAGCCAGGAACATAGCATAGAAAATGGGTAAGCAACTAAGGAATGACACAAATATTTACAACCGTCTAAACAGATATTGACATATGTACTCACACAGGTATGCAACTTCGCAAAAATCTATTCAATGTAGAACTCTTCTGTTAACTTCTATGCCTCAAATCTAGTCTACGAGCCAAGAGTTAGTTCAATATTTTGAATTCATTAAGACCCATTGTCCTGATTGGTAATGCTTCTTTCCTCTCAGGGAAAGATTTACATGTTGAGCTTTATCTTTAAATGAATAACAAAAAGTTTACTCATACTTAAAGGATTAGAGCTATCTCCAAAAGTATTATTTGTTGCTGTATCTATCATCCGTTTGCTACTGTGACCAACCACTTACTGGGTGACCTTCAGTAAGTCACTTAGCTCCTCTGAGTCTGTTCATCATTTGATTTCAAAAAATCTACTAAGCCATTACAGCTTCATCAAAATTAAATGGCACGATGCTAGTGCGAGGGCTTTGAAGTGAAGTGCCACATAAAGGCAGGGAAGCCTGGTCACTTTGTCAAAGATGCTGAAGGACAGACTCAGAGTCAAGGCAATCCTCAGAATGTTCGTGAGGTAGCACGTGTCCAAGAGAACCACTGTTGCTGGATGCTCTGTGATTTTACATTAGTGCTAATGATGTCTGCTCCAGAGAAAGAAGGAATTCTCAATGCCTGTCCTGCTGGTGGCACAGAAGCCTGCATCCAGCTCCCTCTGCTTCCTCCCAGGTTAGGGAAGCAAGTAAAGAAATGGGCATGGGCACAGCCAGGCACTGTCAAGTGTTATCATAGAGTGACATGGCCCTCAGGGAGCCCGCTGTATCGCACAGCTGGCTTTTAGTTACATTGACATTAGTAGGGAGAGATGGATTGAAACCAAAGTACAAAAATGGAACCAAATGGGCCAGGCATTTGGTGCAGTGATTGGGACACCTGTGTCTTGTATCAGAGTGCCTCAGCCTTCAGGTTTCAGCTCCAAGTCCACTTACAGACTCCTGCTTGTGCACACCCTGGGAAACAGCACATGAGGGCTGTAGTAACTGAGTCTTTGCCATCTATGTCGGAGACTCTGATTGAGTTCCCAGGCTCCTGGCTTCAACTTGCAGGCATTTAATTACCCAGTAGACAGGAGATCTCTCTTTCTCTCTCTCTCTCACTCTCTCTCTCTCTCTCTCTCTCTGTGTCCTTTCAAATTAAAAAAAAAGTGGAACCACAGGATGGTTGTGTCCCAACAGGCCTGTAGTCATGCACACACTCTGGGTGTCCTGGTGGCTTCCAGCACTTTTTCACTCTAGCATCAAGAACTTCATGTTTGCTGGTCTCCAACAAGAAACACAACTCTGTGAATGTACATGGTTTGCACTCACTTTCAGCCTTCAGCACAAAACTTAGTAAAATGAATGAAAATTTCAGTTCTAAGAGGCAGAATTCCAGATTGATGGTTTAACTGTTTAATAGCTCTGATACACTGCTTTAGTACCTGCAGAAATTGTACATATAAACGCAAGGAGCAGCACCAAGTGAACTCCAACCGTTTGCTACTTTACAAATCACACAGCTGCTCCAGTACTAGAAGGAGTCATTTTGATAGAATTATTAGAAAATTACTTAAAAATCATAGTATGGTGAGAACAGGTCACTATATACATAGATCCCAGACTACTCAATTTCTGTTCACAAATGGTTACTACACAAATAACCTGAATTAGACAATTCCCTGAAAATGTTAAAGCCACAATTTCCTTGAAATACACTAAATTGTTTGTCTGCCAAATACTGAGCAATATTCAGGGAGTGGGCTATTGTGTAAGAGAAGCAAAAATTGGTGGGGCCAAGAACAAGAATAAAAGCAGAATGATAGCAGCGTGGTAGGGGCCAAATATTATTTTGAAATGAGTGGTCATCTCTGGAGACTTGGTTTGTTCATTTTACTCACTTGGGATCCAGAAGCCATAAGACCATATGCACAGCTCCATCACAATCAGAAGACTGCAGACTTGCTTAGCAACTCACAAATCTAACACATGAACAATGATAATTCGAGAGAGCATGATCTGGTTTCTGTGCCCTGGCTTGCCCTTTGACATATATGACACGTCAACGAATAACTTGGCAGCTTTGTTTTCACCAAAAGCAGGCCAGAGAGATCAACAGATAGTTCTTATCTGACTATGATATTGAGAGATTGCTACTCACCCCGAAACCCATAATTCATATGGCATTGCCTTAAGGAGCTGTAAGTACAGTTTTGAAACAGTAAGATTTCCAGTTCATTGTAAATTTAAATGATACATATCATCTAGGTGGGGCCATGTTGCAGGTGGGTGGGAGAAAGAAGTTGGGAAACAACTTCAAGACAAGTATGTCTTCTGAATGTGAATTCAGGCCTCAGGAAATTGGAAGCAAAACAAAAGCTGGAGAGAAGAAAATTGGATTTCCATGTGCAGAATCACGAAGCAAGACCCCCTACCTTTCACCTTACACAAAAATTCACTCAACATGGATAAAAGACTTAAATCTACGACCTGACACCATCAGATCATTAGAGAGCATTGGAAAAACTCTGCAAGATATAGGTACTGACAAAGACTTCTTGGAAAATACCCCAGAAGCACAGGTAGTCAAAACCAAAATTAACATTTGGGATTGCATCAAATTGAGAAGTTTCTGTACTTCAAAAGATACAGTCAGGAAAGTGAAGAGGCAACCGAGAGAATGGGAAAAAATATTTGCAAACTGTGTAACAGATAAAGGGTTGATAACCAGAATCTACAAAGAAATCAAGAAACTCCACAACATCAAAACAAACTACCCACTTTTTTTGTTCTAGTACTATTGGTTGAACTCTGTAATTAACACACAATTATTCTTAGGTGTTTAAATTTTAACTGAAAATTGATCCCTGTTAGGAATTTGGAAAAAATTATGCTGAGTGAAATAAGCCAGTCATATGTACTCACTGATTGGTGACAACTAATCGAGCACCAAGAAGGAAACCTGTTAAAGTGAAATGAACACTATGAGAAACGGTGACCTGATCAGCCCTTGCCCTGACTGTTGATGAACAACTTAATACATTATCCCTCTTAGTATTTTTTTTGTTTGTTCTACTTAATACTTTTGGTTGAATACTGTAATGAATACACAGTTATTCTTAAGTGTTGAAACTTAACTGAGAAGTGATCGCTGTTAAATATAAGAGTGGGAATAAGAGACGGAAGAGATGTGCAATTCGGGACATGCTCAAGCTGACTTACCTCAAACGGTAGAGTTGGAAACATACCAGGGGATTCCAATTCAATCCCATCAAGGTGGCATGTACCAATGCCATCTCACTAGCCCAAATGATCAATTTCTGTTCACAATTGATCATAATGATAGGACTAAGAGCCAAAGGGATCACATAAACAAGACTAGTTTCTGCAAATACTAGCTGATAGAATCAAAAAGGGAGAGAATGATCCAACATGGGAAGCGAGATACACAGCAGAATCATAGAATGGCAGATGTCCTAAACAGCACTCTGGCCTCAGAATCAGCCCTTAAGGCATTCAGATCTGGCCGAAAAGCCCATGAGAGTATTTCAGGCATGGAAAGCCAAGACACTCTGGCAAAAAAAAAAAAAAAAAAAAAAAAAAAAAAAAAAAAAAAAAAAAAACACCTAAATGAAAGATCTCCGCGAGTGAGATCCCAGTGGAAAGAACGGGTCATCAAAGAAGGAGGTACCTTTCTCTGAAGAGAGGAGAGAACTTCCACTCTTATTACGACCTTGTGTAAATATGATCAGAGTCAGTGAACTCAGGGGGCTTCCATAGCCTTGGCAGCTCATGACAAGAGCCTAGGGTGATTACTGATGCCATAAACAAGAGTGTCAATTTGTTAAGTCAACAACAGGAATCACTGTGCACTTACTCCTTATGTAGGATCTCTGTCCTTAATGTGCTGTACATTGTGATTTAATGCTATAACTAGTACTGAAACAATATTGTTCACTTTATGTTTCTGTGTGGGTGCAAACTGTTGAAATCTTTACTTAATATATGCTAAACTGATCTTCTGTTTATAAAGAGAATCGAAAATGATTCTTGATGTGAATGGAAGGGTAGAGGGAGCGGGAAAGGTGAGGGTTGCGGGTGGGAGGGACGTTATGGGGGGGAAGCCATTGTAATCCATTAGCTATACTTTGGAAATTTATATTCATTAAATAAAGGTTAAAAAAAAAAGAAAGAAAATTCTTTCATTAATAGATGGAAATCCTAAGGCTTTAGGCTTTAGGTTTTATCTTCCCAAATCTTCTAACTATAATGAGTAGCAGAAAGAGTTTGTAGGGATCAATGACCACTTATTTGACGTTTGTTACTTTCCCTGCCTTTTGGAACGTTCAAAGGTGGAGGATATTCAAAGACACGCTGGTTGACTTCTAAGCATGAGAGAGAAGTGAATCTTTCTGATCTGTTGCCCAGCTCTTCAGAAGTTCTGAAGAAAATGAAGAAAGTGAAGAAGGGAAAGGGATAGCAATTACTTCTGAAACTAGTACAGAGGAAGAAACCAGCGGTTAGCAAATTCCACTGATTATGTTGATCTTTACCCAGTGTGAATATTTATGTCTACATATCAAGGAGTCATAGGAGGAAAACTGGGTGGGGGAGGGGTCCCAGACCAAGGACCCAGCATGAAAGAGCAGAGCACGTATAGGAGGTCAAGAGCACGCACTGTGAACTTCACGGTGGGGAATGTCTGTGGCCAGGTAGTAGTGATCCCTGGATTCCTCGCCAGAAAGTCTAGATTTTATCCTCTGAGAGATCAGAGCTCTGTGAACCTTTTTCTGAGCAGAATGGTAAGATGATCATTTTGGCATGTTGGAAACTCATTCCTGCAGCTTGAGAAAGGTGCCTGAGGACGGAGGAGAGGACCTGGGACAGGCAGGAGGGTTAGCTTTGGACAAGGGAGAGAGGATGGCTCTGTGGAAAAGACAAAGAGGGCACCAATAAGGAGATGCTCTGGGGAAGAATCGGTGACTCAACCTCAAGATTGCTGGAGTACAGAGCACAAGACCGATGGAGGAGGCTGGTTCTAAAGAGTCTGGTCTGACGACTGCATGTGGGCAGTGGAGCCTGTCGCCAGCTTGGGATCTAAAACCAGCATCAGGTATTTGTGGTGAAGATGATTGTCTTAGTCTGTTTTGTGCTGCTAGAACAGAATATCTGAAACTGGCTAATTTAGAGTGAATAGAAATTTTTTTCTCACAGTTCTGGAGGCTGGGAAGACCAATATCAAGGCGTGAGGTGAGGGTCTCCTTGCTGTCACAAACCCTGGTGGAGGAAGAGGGGGTGAGAGAGAACAAGAAGGGCCCAAACTGTCTCTCTTCTGATGTCACCAATCCCATCAAGAGTACAGCGCTCTCATGGCCTCATCATTTCTTAAAAATCTCAACTGTCAGGGCAGGCTTAGGTGGTCACAGCCCACCTCTGTTGTCAGGAGTGCCTGTGTTCCAGTCTCAGCTCTGCTGCAGATTCCAGCTTCCTGCTAATGTGCACCCTGATACCCAAAAGAAAAACCCAGATTGAATTCTGGGATCCTGGCTTTAGTCTGGCCCATCCCCAGTTGCTGTGGGCATTTGGGGAGTGAACCAGTGGACAGAAGATCTCTGTCTTTCTGTTTTTCAAATAAATAAATAAATATTTTAAAAATTATTCCAAGTGGCATTCTCATCTCTACTCACCAGTCTCCTTGACATCATTGAAAATGTTCCTAAAATTCTCTTTCCTCTATGAAGTCTTTTTTTTATTAGCTAAAACTGATCCCTTTCTAGACATTTCCCTTGATTACATTGAAAAGTTTACTCTAAATTTATGAATATATTGCCTGAAAGAATAAACACATGTAGGTGATTAAGTATATGAAACATCGCTTCATAGGCATAGTAGTTTTCTATTTCTTAATAATAAACTACCACAAAATTCTTGGTTTAACTGAAAACCCATTTACTATTTCACAATTTCTGTAGGTCAAAAATCCAGACACAAGGCTGTTTCTCCAGTTGAGGTGTCAAGGTGTTGGGCAGCATTCCTTTCTGGAGCTTAGGAATCTCTCTCAAGCTCACACTTTCGTTGGCAGGATCCAATGCCCTGAAGTTGTAGGACTGGAGCTTCCATTCTCTGCTGGCTGTTGGCCAAGAAACAATCTCACCAGGGTTCTGTCGGTACACCCTCTCGTGCCCCCAGTCTTCTGACTTCCAATGCGCCTCCACTCTCTTACAATGGTCTTACATAATGTGACAGGATCATAGGCATGACCATCCCATCACCATTTTCCATGGAATACAACCTAATCAAAGGAATGATTAACACATTATATTCAAAAGTTCCATCCTCACTTACATAAGAGGGATGATTCCAGAGACCTGGAATCTGGGGAGTCATCTTAGAATTCTGTCCACCCCAATATTTTATGCAGTCTGAGCTGCTTTACCAAAAATACTATGGACAAGATGGCTGAAATAGCATTTACTTCTCATGGTTCTGGAGACTTCGAAGTCCAAGGTCAAGGTGCCAATAGAGCTAGTGTCTAGTAAAAGCTTCCTGGCCTGAGGACAGATGCCTTTGCAACGTATCCTCATGGGGCCTAGAAGGCGATCATCCTTGTGTCTCTTCTTCCAAAGGCACTAACCTCACTCACGAGAAGGAATATTACCCTCTACTAGCACCAGTTCCACATATTATTTCCCTGGGGATTAGACTTCAACACATGAACATCGGCAAAATGCATTTAGTCCATAGCACACAGCAAGTGAACAGAACTCATGAAGAGATTCTTGATGTCGTTTGCATAACTTACTAAAGACTGATTGGCAGCAACTTGATTGTCCTGCTTCCCTTCAAGACTCTCAAGACCATTATGTACAGCAGTTTTTACTATGAGACAAGTGTTTAAGTACTTTAAGTGATTATATATGAGCATGTACTCAAGTGTATAAAATATTTGCTAGGGCTGTATTAATCAGGTCTTTTTACAGAAAAGGAGTGAAGTGGACTCTGACATTAGAGCAGAGGCTGGCTTCCTGGGTGTTGAGGAACAAGATTATGAGAGTAGCAGACAAGAAGACAGGAGAAAACATGCAGTGCAGGTGAGAATGCATTGCTTTGATCCCTGGATGTCTCATGGTATTCGTAATCACAATACAGCGGGAGGGAACCTCCATAGATTTCATGAAGTATTTAAAATTAAATTCTGAGATGCAGAAAAACTTAAAAATTTGACATAAAGAAATAAAATCAAATGGAAAATGATATACAAGGAAAAATACTTGGAATATATATGATTGACAGAGTTAAAATCTCTAAAGTCCAAGTGCTTTTTTTAATTAAAAAAAACATGATTCAATAGGAAAATAGAATTAAAAAAAACACAGGAGAGGAAATGAAAATGGCCAGCAAGCACAAGGCATGGTGCTAAACCTTGGTAGTAGTCTGCAAATCAAATAAAACAGGTTATCTCTGCAAACCTACTAGCAGGAATGTGGACTGTTTTAGGTTTCTGACAGTTAACCATAGTTATTAAAATTTAAAAACACACATGTTCCTTCCCCTGACAACATCACACTGAGAAATCAGCTCATAGAAATTCAGTATCTGTGTGTAAGAATATAAAGACAAGGCCATTAACTAAAGCATTGCTTGTAAAAGAAAAAGTCTTTAAATTATGATTGACAGAATAGGGAATGGTAAGTCCCTATTTTGAAGTTAAGTGCATCATTAAAAGAATAAATTAGGCCGGCGCCGCGGCTCACTAGGCTAATCCTCCGCCTAGCGGCGCCGGCACACCGGGTTCTAGTCCCGGTCGGGGCGCCGGATTCTGTCCCGGTTGTCCCTCTTCCAGGCCAGCCCTCTGCTGTGGCCAGGGAGTGCAGTGGAGGATGGCCCAGGTGCTTGGGCCCTGCACCCCATGGGAGACCAGGAAAAGCACCTGGCTCCTGGCTCCTGCCATCGGATCGGTGCGGTGCGCCAGCCGCAGCGCGCCAGCTGCGGCGGCCATTGGAGGGTGAACCAACGGCAAAGGAAGACCTTTCTCTCTGTCTCTCTCTCTCTCACTGTCCACTCTGCCTGTCAAAAAAAAAAAAAAAAAAAAAAAAAGAATAAATTATATCTTAAAATTTGAGGGATAAAAATGATAGCTCACTAAGGTTAAAATGTGAGATGTAGAGTAATCTGCATTGTATTGATCTATTTTTTGTGCAAGACAAAACACAGTAAATAAAACTCCCACTTATTTGTCCATAGATTTGTGTGAGCATCAGGAAAGATGTAGAAATATACAAAACAGGTTATTCATGACAGAAATCTGCATCTAAAGAGTGTTACAGAAGTAAAAACTGCTTAAAACTAACCGAGTTTACTTGTTGTGATGAGATTTATGATTTTATAACTTTATTATCTTGTAAAGAAACTGTAAAAATTGAATTTAAGATTTCAACTGACAATGTTCCTTTGTAATTGCTAGAAAAACACAGAACTAATTCAATTGTTTTATTTATTTATTTATTTTTACAGCTCTCTAGCCAAGTAACTGTCATAATCATGTAAACTCTCTCAGCTATCTCCAAATTCTTGGGAGGATTTATCAAAAACTCTGTTCATGTTTCCTATTAGTCAGTGAGTTAGAGAAATGTTTTTCTTACTGGATCATTTAGGAACCTAAGATTATCCAAAGCAGATAAACAGTCGTCCCTGGTATCCCTGGGGGATTGGTTCCAGGGCCCCATGGTTATAAAATTCAGCAGATGCTCATGTTTCTTATAAAATGGCACAGTATTTGCAGACAACACATGCAATTCTTCCATGTATTTAATTTAAAAAATTTTTAATATGAAGACTTATGAATTTTTAACATTTTACCATATTCATTTCATTTGTAGATATTATATATACAAATATTGGTTATTTTTCTTGAAAATAGAGACATTATTCTCACAAAATGTGGTATGCATAACAATCATAAGGCAGGAACATTGGAATATGTTGCAGTATACATGGTGCAATGCAGTGAAGTGATATTTATAATTATACACCCAAAAGTGTCGTTTACACAAGCTTTATACTCTCTACATATTAGTTGCCAAATAAGAGAAAATGTGATATTTGTTTTTGTTTTTCTGGGTCTGGCTTACTTCACTTAGCATTATGATCCGCAGTTCCATTGCATTCATTCTTCTTTATGGCTGACTAACACACACACACACACACACACACACACCTACTTAGTAGGTAGATAAAGAAAATGTGGTATATATATATATATATATATGAATATATAATATAATAAAATATATATTATGTGGCATAATGGATATAGTGGCATAACATACCACATATTCTCTATCTAATCACCAGCTGACGGACATCTAGTTGATTATATTTTTGCTATTATGAATTGGGCTACTACAAACATTGGAGGGCAGGTATATATTTAATATGCTGATTTTGCTTTGGATATATTCCCAGAAGTGGGATAGCTAGGTCATACGATTGATCCATCCTTTGTTTTTGAGGAATATCTGAACTGTTTTTCTTATGGTTGCATTTAATTTGCATTCTCGAATCTTGATGTGAATGGAAGGGGAGAGGGAGTGGGAAAGGGGAGGGTGGTGGGTGGGAGGGACGGTATGGGGGGGAAAGCCATTGTAACCCATGAGACGTACTTTGGAAATTTATATTCATTAAATAAAAGATAAAAAAAAATAATTTGCATTCTCACCAACAGTGTATTAGGGAACCCCTTTCTCCACAACCTTGCCAGAATTTGTTATTTTTTAATTTTTGGATAACAGCCATTCTAATTGGAGTGAGGTGATACCTCATTTAAATCACCTCTAGATTATTCATGATATCTAATAAATTGTACATGCTACTTAAACAGCTGTTATACTGTAGTGTTTAAGGAATATGGAACTCCCCCCAAATGTCTGCACATGTTCAATATAGATACATTTTTTTCTTCTCTAACAGTTTCAGTCCCAGGTTAGTTGACTCTGCAGATGCAGAAAAGAGAGATTCAGAGGCCTGACTGCATAGGAATAGATATTTAGGTTCACTTGGGGCCTGTGTTGTGAGGCAGCACATTAAGCCACTGCTTGCAATTCAATCATCTCATATGGGAGTGAAGGTTTGAGTCTTGGCTGCCCTGCTTCTGATCTAGCTTCCTGTTGATGTACCTGGGAAGGCAGTGGAAGTTGGCCCAAGTGTTTGGGCCCCTGCCACACATATGGAATACCAAGAGCAGTTCTTGGCCCCTGGCTTCAGCCTGTCCAACCCTGGCTGTTGCAGCTCTCTGGGGAGTGGCCCAGCAGATGGAAGATACCCCCCCCCCTTTCTGTTTCTCTGCTTTTCAACCAAACAAATAAAATAAATGTTTTAAACATGTTCACAGGCCTTAAAAGAAAATATTTAAAGCTGTTAAATATTGTCTAAATATGATCAGAGTCGGTGAACTCAGGGGGCTTCCATAGCCTTGGCAGCTCATGACAAGAGCCTAGGGTGATTACTGAGGCCATAAACAAGAGTGTCAATTTGTTAAGTCAACAACAGGAGTCACTGTGCACTTACTCCTCATGTAGGATCTTTGTCCTTAGTGTGCTGTACATTGAGATTTAATGCTATAATTAGTACTCAAACAGTATTTTTCACTTTATGTTTCTGTGTGGGAGCAAACTGTTGAAATCTTTACTTAATATATGCTAAACTGATCTTCTGTATATAAAGAGAAACGAGGATGAATCTTGATGTGAATGGAAGGGGAGAGGGAGTGGGAAAGGGGAGGGTTGCGGTGGGAGGGACGTTATGGGGGGGAAGCCATTGTAATCCATAAGCTGTACTTTGGAAATTTATATTCATTAAATAAAAGTTACAAAAAATAAAGTTGTTAAATATGAGATGGTTATAGTCTAATAGATTTTTGTCTTGTCTTACAAGATCACTGTGAACAAACCCTTTGTAGTTGTCCTGGATTCTGTCTTTCTCTCCTTAGATTTGGGCTCTCAACTGCCCCCCTTAGCCCTCAGAATGTAGCAGCCTATGTACCTTCTTCACAGAAACTTGGAAAATATTTCCATGTAAAACATGGCCAGACCAAGAGGAAAGACCTAAACCCACTGACCTTGGAGATTCCCCTGGATAAATCCGTGATATAATATTCTATCAAATCCACCCTTGTGGCTTGTTGAGATTCCCAGCAGCTTGTTATTGTCCCATCCTTCAGCCACAGCCAACAACCTAGAATCTGGACATGTGGGATGGGTCCAGCTTTCTAAACTGAAAGAAAACAAAGCAAAGAAAAAAAGAAATTGGAGCAGCCAGTGTTGTGATGCAGCAGGTTAAGCCACCCCTTGCAACACCAGCATCCCATACTGGAGCACCTGTTGAGTCCTGATGTTTTGGTTTCAATCCTGCTTCCTGTGAATATGCCTGAGAAAACAGTGGAAGATGGCTCATGTACTCAGGTCCCTGCCATCCATGTGGGAGACTGGGATGGAGTTTCTGGCTCCCGACTTTGGCCTGGTCAGATCTGTGTGTTTCAGTCATTTGGGGAGTGAACCAGTGGATGGAAGATTCCACTCCACCCCATTTTTCACCCTCACCCTCTCCCTCTCTTCCTTTCATGTAAATAAATAAATATTTAAACAAAGAGAGATATATTAGAAAATTAATCCAGAAAATGAAAACAATAAATATAAAAAACTTCAATTAATATTCCCAAAGAGAAAAGAAGATATTGGATGCATGAAATAAGAACAGGAAGTCATTTGAAATGTAAACTCCTGGGAATTAAAAATTATAGCAGAAATGGATATTCAAGAGAAACACTAAAAATTTCAATGAATTTACTCCTCCCCAGTACACTTTACTCCAGATGATGCCTGATGGAGTAGCCCACAATTGACAAAATAATTCTACTGAAGATGTGAGATGTGGGAAGCTGCTGCCCTCACCCTGGAGAGAATGTAAGGATTCCCAATGAGGCAGCTTCAGGATGGGAAGTGTGGTCAGGTTCAGAGTACCTGCTGCCCACACTGCAGTAAATCAGACTCAGAGGATACCAGCCAGGAACACAATTTCCAGTGATGGAACCAGTTCTTTCAACTTGACAGGTCTCAAACAAACTTAGATTGAAGTAAAATTGACATGGTTTGCAAAAATGTGTTTACAACACTCAAAAAGCAGCTTTGAGGGGACTGGTGAAACTTACCTCATAAAGTTGTAAAGCCCTACAAAGGGTACCTAGCACGTACTGAAAGTGGTGAGGATATTGGTCATTATTATTATTATTTGGCAGGGTATTAAGCGCTGGAAGTAGGTTTCTTGGAGTTTTGGCTCCCCACTAGCTGTGTTACTTGGGAAGTTTGTGTAAACTCTCTAAGCCTCAGTGACTTCATGTGCACAATGTGCCCAGCAGTGGTTCCTGCCAAGGAAGTCAACTCGATGTTGACTAGATGAAGCAACATAGGCACAATGCCTAGCAAGCAAGCACTCCTAAGTAACAATTTGGTTTTCATGAAAATCATAACATTTAAAATGCTTGAAAAGAGCCGGCGCCGTGGCTCAATAGGCTAATCCTCCACCTTGCGGCGCCGGCACACCGGGTTCTAGTCCCGGTTGGGGCGCCGGATTCTGTCCCGGTTGCCCCTCTTCCAGGCCAGCTCTCTGCTATGGCCAGGGAGTGCAGTGGAGGATGGCCCAGGTGCTTGGGCCCTGCACCCCATGGGAGACCAGGAAAAAGCACCTGGCTCCTGGCTCCTGCCAGGATCAGCGCGGTGCGCCGGCTGCAGCGGCGGCCATTGGAGGGTGAACCAACGGCAAAGGAAGACCTTTCTCTCTGTCTCTCTCTCTCACTGTCCACTCTGCCTGTCAAAAAAAAAAAAAAAAAATGCTTGAAAAGGAGAAAACTCTCCACCACTAAAGAACTCTTTAGTTTTTATTTTTTATCTTTTTAAAGATTTATTTATTTATTTTACAGAGGTATAGAGAGAGAGAGGGAGAGACAGAGAGAGAGACTTTCTATCCACTGGTTCACTCTCCAAATGGCCACAACGTCCCTGGGCTGAAGCTAGAAACCAGAAACTTTTTTGAGGTCTCCCACATGCATGCAGGGGCCCAAGTACTTTGGCCATCTTCTGTTGCTTTCCCAGGTGCATTAGCAGTGAGCTGAACTGGAAGTGGTGCTGCCAGGTCTCAGATCGGCACCCATAAAGGAAGTCTGTTGCAGGCGGAGCTTAACCGGCTGTTCCACAATGCTGGCCCCTGTAGTTTTTATTTTTATTTTTGTGGCAACCATGGCATGTGTATTACTCTGTATTGTTCTTTAGGCACTTTGGACAACTGGTCTATACCATCTAAGATGTGAAGGGTGCTTTATACTTCAAAGCATCTGCCAAACAGATCAACAGAATAATTTAAAACAAATCTCCAAAACACTTGTGGGACACTCACATGGCTTGTAGTTTGGTTGTCGCTGAGAAGACTGGTGTGAAAATCTTTGTGATTTTGGATTTTGCCTATTTCTTGCTCAAGACAAGAGAAATATCAACAAAACATTCTGCTCCCTTGTGCATGCCCATCTTGGAAGCTTTCTTGCTCCAAGGCCACAGCATGGCAGCAAGCATCTGAACTCCCTTAACATCCTTGGCTTCAATATTGAAATCAAAATGGAATACTAATTAAATATTAATGGTTTAGAATGTGAGTATTCTCAAAAACTACTCTGAGAACTTTAGTTTTCTGTCTGGCCTTCTAGTTATTGTTACTAAATTCCTTTTCGTATTCTTTATTATATACCTCCTTCCTCAACATATTTCCCAGTTTTCAGACTCTTCATATACATAGATGAAGCATCACAATTTTTCTTTCCAGCAACTTTTATTTTTAACTATTTATTTTTATGAAAGGCAGAGTGATTGAATGAGGGGGAGAAAGAGGGGGAGAGAGAGAGAGAGAGAGAGAGAGAGTCATTATCAGCTGGTTCTCTCCCTAAATGACCACAATAGCAATAGCCAGGGCTGGAACAGGCTGAAGCCTGAAGCCAGGAATTCCATTCAGGTCTCCTACATGGGTGGCAGGGACCCAAGTACTAGGACCATCTTCCATTGCCTTTCCAGGCCTACATTTTCAGGGATCCGGATTGGAAGGAGAAAAGCCAGAACTCGAATCAGCACTCCAATATGAGATGTGTACATCATAGGAGCGGAGCAACCTGCTGTGCCTCTCCAGCAATCTTTAAAATAATAATAACCTCAGTGTTTTTCATGCAACTTACTCATCAAAAAGAAGACTGAGGGCTGAGGACGATTTCTACCCATTACTAGGTCTCCGGGGAAAGGAGACCATTGGAGTTCTTGCAGAGATGCTAGTCTTTCTCTGAGAGCCTTTGACACAGATCTCAGCAACACTCTCTGTTAGGTGTGTAGTCGTATTAGTGATGTCAGGCCTTGCCTTCCTTCTAACTTCCCCTGAGGGTTTTGCAGAATTCATTAAATCAGTCATATAAATCTGTGGGAAACATGGCCATATAAGGGCTGTGAGTAGTCACATCTCCCTTTCTAGACCACAGTCTAGAAGAACTCCCCAGATTTAGGAACCCATGTGAGCAGACTGGGTCCACTTGGTTAATTCAAAATCATCTCAATTGGATTTGCCCCAAACGGTAGAGTTAGAAACGTGCCAGGGGATTCCAATTCAGTCCCATCAAGGTGGCATGTACCAATGCCATCTCACTAGTCCAAGTAATCAGTTTCAGTTCACAATTGATCATAATGATAGGATTAAGAGTCAAAGGGATCACACAAACAAGACTAGTGTCTGCTAATACTAACTGATAGAATGAAAAAGGAGAGAATGATCCAACATCGGAAGCGGGATACACAGCAAACTCATAGAATGGTGGATATCCTAAATAGCACTCTGGCCTCAGAATCAGCCCTTAAAGTATTCAGATCCGGCTAAAAAGCCCACAAGAGTATTTCAGGCATGGAAAGCCAAGACACTCTGGCAAAAAAAAAAAAAAAAAAAAACCTAAATGAATAATCTCTACAAGTGAGATTCCAGCAGAAATAACGGGCCATCAAAGAAGGAGGTACCTTTCTCTGAAGGGAGGAGAGAACTTCCACTTTGACTATCACCTTGTCTAAGTAAGATCAGAGTTGGCGAACTCAAAAGGCTTCCATAGCCTTGGAAACTCATGACAAGAGCCTAGGGTGATTACTGATGCCGTAAACAAGAGTGTCAACTGTTAAATCAACAATGGGAGTCACTGTGCACCTACTCCCCATGTAGGATCTCTGTCCTTGATGTGAATTAATGCTATAACTAGTACTCAAACAATACTTTGTGTTTCTGTGTGGGTGCAAACTGTTGAAATCTTTACTTAATATATGCTAAACTGATCTTCTGTATATAAAGAGAAACGAGGATGAATCTTGATGTGAATGGAATGGGAGAGGGAGTGGGAGATGGGAGGGTTGCGGGTGGGAGGGAAGTTATGGGGAGAAAAAGCCACTGTAATCCAACAGCTGTACTTTGGAAATTTATATTTACTAAATAAAAGTTAAAAAAAGAAAACAAAATCATCTCATCTCAAGACCTGAAACTCAAATCTGTGAAGCCCTTATTGCCATATAAAGCAACATATTGATAGGTTCCAGGGATCAGGAGTAGACATCTTTGGGGATCATTATTCTGCCTACCACATGGGGGATCCCTGACCCAAACCAAATCCATCATATCCTCCCTCTGGATAATCTGAATTTAGAAGATGGTACTTGAATGAAAACATTATGTAGAATTGGGCTGGCAGATGGGAGTGACACTCTGTGACACTTGGGCATTGACAGGATTGCCTTAGGACACTCTAGATGTTGTTCCAGTCCTGGCATGGTCCTCTGATACTGGAATGCTAATACTTCATTATTTTTACCATGCTCTTCCCACCAGCACATCTAAACTTCTAGAAGGCAGGGCAAGTATTCAGAGCAAGTAGCTGCCAGATGATACTAAGAAAGAGTCTATGGAGCCTTTCCCAAGATGTGTTGGTAATTCATGAATTGATAGAAATAATAAATGGGGATCAGCATTCCAAATTCATCTGGGCCTTGAAACAAGGTGGTAATGGCTACAGTTGCTTCAAATGTCAGGTCGCCAGGTACAGCAGAGGAATAAACAGGAATTGTACAAAGCAGAATATCACAAGAGTGTATTCAAGATTTTTTTTCCCCTGCTTTTGATTCCATCTTTACCTATTAATTATAACTCTTCTTTTTGGTATATATTAATAAAGCATTTTCCTTTCAAGGTTTTCTTGACTCTCAAAGTAGAAGTCACTCCTGCAGTTTAGTTAACAAATATATAAACACTCACTATGTGCCAGGCATTGAGTTAAGTGCTGAGAAGACACAATGAAAGAACAGGGTGGTATCTTTCGCATTTCAATTATACTTTGGAACTCTCTACAAGAACTGATCATTTTTTCTCCCAGGAGAGTTCTTTGTTTTGTCCACTTGGCCATTGCTAACCTGCAAGTCCTTAAAGAGGAGACACTGAAACTGCTAGATTATGGGATTCCTCATAGTTACTTCCATGCATGTCCTAACATAAATGAGAGCAAAAATGCAACAATCATTTATTCAGCACCTGCTGTATACCCAGTACTAGGTTCAGTTGAGAATATAAATGAAATTTAAAAACAGCCTCAGCCAGAAATTTCCAGTAGATTTTGAGAGATTTCTCTTCATGCTAAGTAAGAACACCAAAAGAGAATAGGTTCAGAATAGCACTGGAGAGTTGCAAAAGCTACAGGGATGCAGAGAGGGCCAGGCTAACTGTGAGCTGGATCTAACCTATTTCCACAGCAGGGGCCAGGGCTGGAGGAGCAGATATTAAGAGTAAAGGTTAAGATGCCTGCATCCCATATCAGGGTCCTGGGATTTAATTCCAAGCTCCAGCTCCTGACTCTTGTCCCTCACACCTGGCTCTGGCCCTGGCTCAGCCCCAGCCACTGTGGGCACCTGGGGAATGAACAGTAGATGGGAGTACTTGCTTGCCCTCCTCCATGTCTCTCTCAACCCCGGATAAATGAAGACTTCAACAAAATTATATGTTGGGAAATATTTAAATGAATAAAATTAAGGTATTATCTTGAAGTTGCTATATTGACAACAATGTCACAGTTTCAAGTGCTGGTTCAGTGCCCTTTTGAGTGTACGGATGAAAGACTCGAGATGGCAGATTTAGAATGTAGTAATATTTCTGCTCTGCTGACCAATCAACGAATTCATTGAAATATCTTGGGATGCACAGAGGACAGAAATCACAGAAGCAGAGCAGGGGAAGAACACATAAGGTTTGATGTGAAACTTGATTCTTTTTTTTTTTTTTTAGTAGCTCAATTCTCTCTCTCTCTCTCTTTTTTTTTTTTTTTTTTTTTTTTTTTTTTTTTTTTTTTGCTTTAAAACTTTTATTTAATGAATATAAATTTCCAAAGTACAGCTTATGGATTCCAATGGCTTCCCCCCCATAACGTCCCTCCCACCGCAACCCTCCCCTTTCCCACTCCCTCTCCCCTTCCATTCACATCAAGACTCATTTTCGATTCTCTTTATATACAGAAGATCAGTTTAGCATATATTAAGTAAAGATTTCAACAGTTTGCTCCCACACAGAAACATAAAGTGAAAAATACTGTTTGAGTACTAATTATAGCATTAAATCTCAATGTACAGCACACTAAGGACAAAGATCCTACATGAGGAGTAAGTGCACAGTGACTCCTGTTGTTGACTTAGCAAATTGACACTCTTGTTTATGGCATCAGTAATCACCCTAGGCTCTTGTCATGAGCTGCCAAGGCTATGGAAGCCCCCTGAGTTCACTGACTCTGATCATATTTACACAAGGTCTTAATAAGAGTGGAAGTTCTCTCCTCCCTTCAGAGAAAGGTACCTCCTTCTTTGATGACCCATTCTTTCCACTGGGATCTCACTCACAGAGATCTTTCATTTAGGTTTTTCTTTTTTTTCCCCAGAGTGTCTTGGCTTTCCATGCCTGAAATACTCTCATGGGCTTTTCGGCCAGATCTGAATGCCTTAAGGGCTGATTCTGAGGCCAGAGTGCTGTTTAGGACATCTGCCATTCTATGGGTCTGCTGTGTATCTCACTTCCCATGTTGGATCATTCTCTCCCTTTTTTATTCTATCAGCTAGTATTTGCAGACACTATTCTTGTTTATGTGATCCTTTTGGTTCTAAGTCCTATCATTATGATCAATTGTGAACAGAAATTGATCACTTGGACTAGTGAGATGGCATTGGTACATGCCACCTTGATGGGATTGAATTGGAATCCCCTGGTATGTTTCTAACTCTACCGTTTGAGGTAAGTCAGCTTGAGCATGTCCCGAATTGCACATCTCTTCCCTCTCTTATTCCCACTCTTATATTTAACAGTGATCACTTTTCAGTTAAGTTTCAGCACTTAAGAAGAATTGTGTATTGATTACAGTATTCAACCAAAAGTATTAAGTAGAACAAACAAAAAAAATACTAAGAGGGATAACATATCAAGTTGCTCATCAACAGTCAGGGTGAGGGCTGATCAAGTCACCGTTTCTCCTAGTGTTTATTTCACTTTAACAGGTTTCCTTTTTGGTGCTCAGTTAGTTGTCACCTATCAAGGAGAACAAGTGGTATTTGTCCCTTTGGGATTGGCTTATTACACTCAGCATAATGTTTTCCAAATTGTCTTTATAAATGTCATTGATAGGGGAATCAGTGTTACAGCATAGCAGGAAAAGGTGCGGCCTGCAATGCAGGCATCCCATATGGACGCCAGTTCGAGACTCCACTTCCAATCCATGTCCCTGCTAATGCAACTGGGAAAGCAGCGGACAATGGTCAGGAGGCTTGGGCCACTGCACTCGTGTGGGAGACTCTGACAAAGCTCTTGGTTCCTGGCTTTGGTCTGGCCTGGCCTCTGCCATTGTGACTATTTGGGGAGTGAACCAGCAGATGGAAGATCTCAAACTCCCTCCCTCTCTCTCTCTCTCTCTCTCTCTAGATTTACCTTTCAAATAAATAAATCTTTTTAAAAATGTCATTGATAAAGCAATGTGGAGTTAAAGACAAACCTAAATATAAGTTAGTAACAACATATACTATGCTGACTTTTATGGAAAAAGAGTGTATCCAAATGCCTCAAACTGTATGGCATTTTATTAAAACCTCTTTTCTGTATCTATGAAAATAATTTTGTTGTTGAAGGTTTACTCGAAACTAAATATGACTGGTTTGGTAAATCTAAGATAAGACACAAAGTCTCTAATCACAAGGAAACCTTTATGAAAAAAGTCGATATTTATAAGGACGATATTTTGACGTCTTATATTCCTGAAAGTTCAAACTGACAGATGGTTTTACACAAAGGATTTAGAAAAAGAGGACTTCAAATCTGTTCTCTGAAATTTCATATCAAATCACCAAAGCACATCAAGTAAAAGCATTAGAATTGTCATAATTAAGCAAGCCAAATAAATACAAAAATTCTTATTATATATGATAATATTGTTCAGAAAATCAAATCTCCCCAGAGGTTCAATAAAGCAGTATCCTCATCCTTTAAAAATTCAGCATCAAGCTTATAACAAATGAACAATTTAAATTTTACAGTTTGTGAGCTTTAAAAACGTATGATGCTTCAATTTTATGTAGACACATATCCATCTGTAAAATATTTATACATTCATAGAGCTTAAGCACAGTTAATGAGCAAAATCTTTCATTTAGCTCAAAAATCCTGGCAGCTGTTTCCAGTGTGGGTGTGGAACTGGACAGTGATCACACAGCAATGACAATGCAAGTGCGAATTTCTGATTTCTGGGGCTACAAAGGCACAGCAGTGTGATTAGCAACAGACAAATGGCCCGTTCCCTGTTGTCTTTTTTTAACTTCTTTTAGAAAATATTTATTCATTTTTAGCACTTAATTGTTGACCAGTGAATTCCAAATGACTTAGGAAAATGACAAAAAGAAAAACTATTGTGTCAAGACTGCCTGGAAAATATCAATAAAGAACTCAAAGCATAAACTAACAATACTGAGAAGAATAGATATTTAATTAGGTGCTAAATCCTCCCCCTCTCTCAGCCACAGCCAGCAGTACTAGTCTTCTGTTTAACACATTCTCATCTGCCTAATTTCACTAAGTCTTCACCATGCCTACAAGAGATAATAGTCGCTCACAGAACTGGTATGAGAAAAAATGATTTCATAGAAAAAAACATAAAGTAAGAGCTATTAGCATTGCCATCACTATTACACAAGTTTCCAGGAAGGTGTTGAAAGACATCACATGGAACTTTGGGGTCGGGTAAAACTGGATTCCAGCTCAGGTCTGTGGCTTACCAGATACATGACCACGGAGATGTTGCTCATTCACTTTGAGCTCAGTCTTTTCCACTGTAAAATAAGCCTACAATTTTGACGTTTTCTCAAAAAAAAAGTGTGATAGGAAGAGCACCTGAAAGTCATATTATCAAAATTAATTGCCAAGAAAAATTTCTACAAGTTAACATCTCTTGGCATATTTGATTTTATGTCAATCTTCCTATTGAAATATTTTGACTGGTAGTAGCTTCAAGAAAATAACACTGGAAATCATAAGAATGAACCTTGATTTAATGCAATATTGAAGTTCAAAACAAAAAATATTTAAGCAAGTTAATTTAAATAAGAAGCTGTTTTGAGCAGATTCAAACCCAGTTTTCCTAAAGATGAGGCAAAGAAAAGGGAAAGAAACCATTCCTTAGTTTTGCCTTCTGCATTTCTTAACTCAAATCACCTTGGATACAATATCTACATATGCAACAGACAATAAAATAGGCTGTGCATGCTAAGTTTCAGACAAGTTATACAAATAAAACATGCCTAATTAGCGTCATAGAGAGAGCTACAGGAGGCTCCAGCAGGCATAAAAAAAGTGAGGGAGAAGCCTCCCATTCTGGCACAGGAGAGAGAAGAGAAACCACAGGATAGGAAGATTTGTGGAACAACAAACAAACCAGTTTGAAGCAAAAAATTGAGCTGGTGCAATCAGGATTATATAAATACACATTGTATCTTTTTATCAACCAAATACATCTTGTACTGGATTAGGAAATATTAAGAATAAATATCTTTGGAAGAAAAATAAATTAAAAGAATAGCTTGAAATTCAACTTTACCAGAGTTATTATAGTTTGATTATTCTCATGGCATTGTTTTTCAGATTAAAGATGAAGTTTCTGCAGGCCAATAATTATTCACTTTATCTCTCTGAAGCACTTACTATTTTCTAGGAATCATGTGAAATGTTGCCTATATACGTGTCTCCTGCCATGGACTTCTTCTTTGTGTCTCCATACACCATCTCCTCTTCCTGTAAGGACACCGGTTGTATTGGTTTAGAGCTACTCTAGCCCAATATGATCTCAATTTATCTCAATTAATTATGACTCTACTTCCACACAAGGCCACACTCTGAGATGCCACGTGAATATAACTTTTAGGAGGACACTGTTCAACTCAGTAGTTTTCCCTCTTGCATATGCATCCCCTATCCCATGTAAGATCATTACCCTATCTCAACACTCTCAATAGTTTTAATCTAGGCCAACATGAACTCTAAATTCCAAATCCCATCTAAGCATCTTCAACTCTCAAAGTTCCAAATCTCATCACCTAGAAACTAGAAACTAGAAAACAAATTGCTTCCCAAGCACAGTGGCAGGTGAGGCATAGGATAGATAGACATGCCAATTCCACATGACAGAAAATGGAAGGAATACAAAGATCTCAATCTAGAGAAAATTCTCAACTCAGCAGGGCCAGTTGTCTTCGGTTTCAAGGCTTGAGATAATTTTCTGTGGCTCAACTCACCTTCTAGGTCCACGGAGGCTCCACCCCCTGGGCCTGTGTCTCTGGACCCTGTATCTGTAGTTCTATCCTTGGAGTCATTCCTTTGTCTTAGGTTAGCACATGTTTGTAGCTGAGAGGTATCTATAAGCCCATTTCCTATCTGTAGAATTCCAAAAGGTTGGCAGCCTTCCCTCATTTTGTCCTGTCTCTGGCTCCTTCAGGGCAAGCTGGCAGTAATTCCACTGACACAATATTCTCAAAAACCCTGCCAGTCCTTTGTGTATATCATGGAGATTCATATCTTTGCACAGACAGGTTTTCCACAGATTCCTATTGGCTTAGATGGCTGATTACATCCATAAATCACACACTGATCTCTTCATCAGCTTGTGCAGACACACCCTCAGCCCTGTTTCCAGAGCACACTACCTGAATTGTGCACTGCTGGTTCCTTTTAGCCTAGCAATGTCATCCTCATCCTTTTTCATCTTGTATTTATTAAGTCTGGGCAGCAAAGCAAAACCAGGCTGCAGCTTCCCTGGTTTGCTTGTGCATCTCTGCAGCTACATAGCTGAGCTTACAGGTTACAAGTTCTTTTTTTTTTTCTCTTTTTTTTTTAAGTGCCCTGTGTTACTTTCTGCAGTTTTTGAACTTTATTTTATTTGACAGATAGAGTTAGACAGTGAGAGAGAGAGACAGAGAGAAAGGTATTCCTTCCGTTGGTTCACTCCCAAAATGGCCACCACGGCCGGAGCTACGCTGATCCAAAGCCAGAAGCCAGGTGCTTCTTCCTGGTCTCTGATGTGGGTGCAGGCGCCCAAGCAACTGGGCCATCCTCCACTGCCCTCCCGGGCCACAGCAGAGAGCTAGACTGGAAGAGGAGCAACCGGGACTAGAACCCAGAGCCCGTATGGGATGCCGGTACTGCAGGCAGAGGATTAACCCCATGAGCCATGGCACCGGCCCCTACAAGTTCTAATTGAACACAGTTCAGCCAAGCTTTCTGCTACTTTATAGTAAGATTGACCACTCCTTCAGTGTCCAATAATACACTTCCCATTTCCTTCTGAGCCCTCACTAGGAGCACCTCTACCATTCATGCTTCTATACTGATCAGGATGGTGTGTGTCTTCTTCAAGAAACAGAGGATTCCTCTACCATGCTCCTCTCTTCCCTCTGAATCCACATAAAAATTACTAATTTTATTTACTTGAGAGAAAGACAGAAATAGTATCTGCTGGTTCACCCACCCAAATGCCCACAACCATCAGGGCTGGGCCAGGACCCCCACGTGAGTGGCAGGCACCCAAGTAGTTACACCATCATGGCTGCAACCCTAGGTCTGTTACTGGAAAGATGGAATTAGAAGTAGATGCAGGTGTCCCAACCAGCGGCTTACCCATAGGCCAAGCACCCAATTCTTACAATCACTTTTTATTTATTTATTTCCATGCATTTCATAAATAGAACTTAAGGAACATAGTGATTCTTCCCACTGTATCCTCTCCCACCCGAACTCCTATTTCTCTTCCTCTTCCCTCTCCTGTTCCCTGTCTTGTTTTTCACTAAGATCTATTTTCACTTAACTTTCTACACAGAAGATTAACTCTGTTCTAGGTAAAGAGTTCAACACTTTGTATGAGAAAGAAAAAGAAAAAGAAAGAAAGAAAAAAACAAACAAAAAACTTAAAAACATAAAACATAAAAAAAACAAGAATAAAAACTGTTCCTTAACAGTCCAGACAAGGGCTGTTCAAAGTCATACAATCATTTTTAACACCTATATTTCTACTAATAGTCTCCTCAAAGCAATCTATACATTTTCTTTCCCCTTGACACGATGCTGAAGTCGCTTCTATATTTCTAGATATTTTTTACAGCAGCAGCACATTTCCCCAAGCCAACTCTACATTCATTTCCTAGGGTTACAGTAACAAATTACTGTAGACTGCATGGTTTTCAAAGCATAGAAATGGACCCGTTCACAGTGCTGGAGGCTAGGAGTCCATAATTAAGGTGTCGGCAGGGTTGATTCCTTCTGGAGCCCCTGAGGGAGACTCTGTCCTGTGTCTTTCCCTTGGGATTTTGTTGGTTGCAAGAAATCATTGATTTTGCTTGTCTTTACAAAGGGTCTTCAACATGTTCATGGAAAATACATATTATGAAAAAGTTTCATGAATTTAAATTTTTTTGCATCAAAATAAACTTATTTTTAATTCCATTTTTCATAAACTTTTTAAGGGTCCCTTATAGTTAGATTGCTGCAATGCCTGTTCTCATTCTTCTCATGGCCTTCCTTCTGTAGGTGTCCTCTTTCCTTTTTGGATAGAATGAGTCATACTCACTCAGAGCCCATCCTAGTCCAGTATGACCTAATACTAACAAATGCTACACAGGAATGAGAAATAGTGAGTGATTGCTTTCTGCAGAACCACTGGTGGAAATCTCACAAACACGTTGCTGAGAGAAAACAGACACTAGAGTAGAGACTATGTGCTTTTGTCTACAACAAAGTGCAAGAATAAGGAAAAATATTCCATGATAATAAGAGATTGGACATACTCTAAAAGTACAATAAAGATGTGCCTAATTTGTGGAATACAACATAAATGGAATCCAATAAAGCCACTAAAAGTAATGTTTTATTTATTTATTTATCAACATGGGAAATACTCATTATGTAATTTCAGAATTTTGATATGCAAAATACAAAACTGCATACATAAATAGAAACCTAATTTCAGAAGAAAAAGACAATTTATGTGTAGAAAAATAGTTGTGAAATATTTATAGTGATGTGATTATAAGAATTTTTATTGTCTCCTTTATGCTTTCTGTATTTTCTAAATTTTCTAAAATGAGAATATATCACTTAAAATAACAGCAAAATACTACTGTTTAAAAGACACATAATAAATATCTTGTCTAAACATTATTTATGTGAAGGTAATAATTTGGAGGGAGGACAGAATATAAAAGAATGTTTCCACTGCAAGCATTTCACGGCTACTCTCCCACAGTGAGAGAGCATAAAACGGCTGAGCCTCGGGTTAGGGCTCAGCTGTCAGGACAGCGGGGCTGCAGAGGAGGGAGAATTCCCATGTTCAGAAAGTATACCTACCTGAAGTCAGGAACCTGAGTGAGAATTGTCAATGGCCAGGAAATAGAGGATGACTTAAATAAAGGAAGAAAAAGAGGAACAGAAAAATATTATGGAGGAAAACCAGGGGTGTGTTGAGCCTGGAAGTGAAAGGAAGAGAGAGTTTCCAAAGGAGGCAGAGATCAGTAGTACTGACTGTCAGGATGATTGCTGCAAAATGGTCATTGGCTTTAGTGAGGTGAGGATCATGGGTGCTAGCAGATGTAACTGTTTCGGTGGAGTTCTGCAGGAGTGAAGTGAGTGCCATGCGCTGAGAAGGAAGAGGGGGCAAGAGAAAGGAGATGCTGAGCACAAAGAGTCGTTTCTGAAACTGTCTTTTCTTAAATGGCATCAGCCAACTTATCCCCGGCTTCACAGTCACTACCACACACCCCTGAAGTCACCATAGAAACTTTCCAAAGCTACAAAGTCTTCATTACAAAATCAAGTTATATGTTGACACCTGAAACACAAATCATAATGTCAAATTCAAATCATTCCTATTTAAAAATCAAATTATATGTTAGTAAATTTTCCAAGTCTTGGTTACTTCAGAACAATTACAGTTTCTCCAGACCAATAAATGGAAGCCCAAATGATCAGTATTTGGCTTAGCATTCTTAATCCTTAATTCCGAGAAGCACATAAACACCCATCCTGACTCTCTCAGTGGTAGTTGGAAAGAAGTGTGAGGCAATGGAGGGTTTGTGTCTGTGCTTCCTTTTTTAGTGGGAGAGAAATCACTGTATTAAAAACCTGACAGATCACAGAGAAGAGGAAATAATTGACAGGGGCTTTCCTGAGCAGGAATAGAGTGATGGAGGAGGATGACAGATGAGCGTTGGTGCAGACATGTGACTAGGGAGGTCTGGTGCACCTTCTATTGTGATGCATTTAATCTATACTTACTGACTTCCTGCTATATACTAAGCAGTTGAGAGGGAAAAAATAAGAGGCTTAACGTCCCAGCTTTCATAGAAACTGGGTTTTAAAGGAAGGATCTAGCTACCAAGCACTAACACATTTGAAGTATTTGTATTTCGAGGCTGAGCTGGCAGGGTTGTTAATGAACTGGATATGGAAAGGAAAAGCATTTTGCCTAGAGCAGTATGGTGAGTTTTCTGTGCACAGTAAGCTCATGTCCTGAAAGAAAGAGGGTGCAGGATGACACTTAGTGGTGCTCAGGGACTGGACACGAGAGTTGAAAGACTGAGATAGCTATTTTAGGAAATTGGACGCAAGATGACTAGAAAAATGTTCTTGTGTTGCAAAAGCATATTGAAGCGTCATTTGATCTTGGTGATTAAAAATTTGCAATGGAATCACTCTCCCCTATGACTATGCCCATCTGCCTCCAGCTGCTCGAGGGTGTCTGTGTGACTGCCATAATGTCTGACAAATTTGACCCCCACTGCATACATACGGCTGGATTCCCAGAGTGAACACCTGCCCCATGCTGAGCAAAGAGTGATGCAAGAAAGATCAGAATTTGTGTTGTTGCTGCAGTTGTTACATTTCAGAAGCAGACATTATTATTGGCCGTATTTCCTGCTCTATGGCCAAATCAAGTCAGTGATGAGAAAATGAATAAAACACAGTCATCAGCAATGCCCCCTACAAGCACTCACTAGGTCAGGTTTCAGGGCAGATAAGCCTGGTCTCTCCACCCTAGTGCACGCTCTAGGTCAAGTCTGTAGCCAAAAATCCCAGGAGGAATGGAAAGTCACCAGACTGTAAGATAGAAACAGTGTAAGGGGCCAGAACTCTGAGAGAATTTCTGAATGATTAGCAGGTAAAACTCTTCAAATGAAACTTATTAATAACCAACCAGAGGGTTAAGAGTTTTGTTGCCAGAAATGCTCTAAACCTAGAGACCTGTAATTGCTATACATTGTCCCACAATACTGTCTCACCTCCCTTCCTATCCTCAGCCCACAGCAGCTGTGCAATGAGCGCTCAGCAGAGAAACTGCTCCACTGACTTCTTCAGGGGAGAGAGACTCTGAAGAACACTGGACGCATGATGTCTAAAGATGTGAATCGAGGCAAAGTAACCAGTAAAGTAATTCACATTCTTACTCTACAAGTTAACAAATGACACCTTTGGTGTTTTCCACTCTAATTTTTACTTTACTCACCTCATCCAGAAGAAGCAAAATCTCTGGAGGTAAAGTCCAAAATGATAAACATGTAGCAACGTCTTTCAAGGGATTATTATGTTTTCTTGTGTTACAAAATGCTGCATCCAGAAAATAATAAAAGATAAGCATGATGGTTATCATATGATCACCATCATCAGCATTACACCAGGTACACAATATTCTTCTTCACTTTGCCTTGTTTGAACTCAATCCTCTGTTTGGAATATGCTACCCAGTCTATATAAATTCTTTCTTCAAGATGCAGTCAAATTCTTATCCGAATAAAACTGTCTCTAATCATTCACAATGGCTTCATATCACCTTTAGCATTTACCACCTTTATAATTTTTTCTCAACTTTTCCAAAACTTATTTATTTATGTTGGGGGAGAGTGGGGAAGTGGGGAGGAAAGAGAGAGGGAGAGGGAGAGGGAGAGGGAGAGGGAGAGGGAGAGGGCGAGGGCGAGGGAGAGGGAGAGGGAGAGAACGAACATATTAACCCATTGGAAAATTTCCCAACAGCTGAGAGGCAAAGCCAGGAGCCAGGAACTCAATTCAGGTCTTTCATTTGGGTGGCAGGAACCACACTACTTGAGCCATCACCACTACCTCCTGGGGTCCACATTAGCTGGAAACTATTCAGGAGGGCAGCATGGTGTTGAACTCAGGTTAATCTAGAAGTTTTGTTGTAACGTGATGGGTAGGGGACTTTTCTTCCTTCTCTTAACACTTCATCTACTTTTCTGTAATCACTCCATTACCTTTGCACCCACTGCCTACTCAACAAACTGCTTCTCTATGCAGTCAGTTTCTGGGTTCTCAACTTCCTCCCTTATCGTACTTTCTTGTTCTTTCACATTCCTTATTGTCTTTTACTGTCACATAGTTGCCAACCACTCACCTGTTTTGTTTTCCCCATATTGGTATGTGGTTATGTAATTGTTATTAACGACTTTTGGTTTGTGAACACTATAAATACTCAGTCTGGTTTGCCAAGCGGCAAACTCAGAGAAGTCAAGTTCTTCCAGGTATACCCACAAAACACAGAGGAAACCAGAAAAGCTCATCATGGACACTTCAGGTAAAGTTAAGTATGTTGCCTTTAAAACAGATGCATATTATGGTCATTGGTTATCAAACAAGTGCACATTGAAACAAACTTAAGACATCATTTTATCCAGATTATCGAAGGTTTTCAATGACAATGCTCAGTATTTCCTCAGCTGTAGAAACGTATGCCTCATTCATGGGAGGATAAATTAACTGAAAACTTCTTGGGTGATAATTTAACAATATCCTAAGTAAAGCCTTAAAAATGTGCCTGTCATTTGACCTGGAAATTTATTCTAACAAAATAATTATATGTTTTAGAAATAAGCTAATTACAGTATTATTTTTAAAAGTATTACACTGAAGCAACATGTGTGAAATACTAGGAAACTGATTTTAAAAATTATGGTGCATTAGGCAGTAAAACCATAAGTAGTCATTAAAAATTACTTGCAAAATAACATCATGGGATGTTAATTGAAAGGACTTAACCTAAAATGTTAACAGTGGTAAATAGATGCTTTCCTCCCAACTTTCAAACATTTGTCTGAGGTTTCCAAGTGTTTATGTATTGGTTTTGAAACTGGAAAAATTTTTCATAGTTTATTTTATGTGAGATAAGTAGGTAAAAGTAAAATTATTTAATTATTTTATCCAGAGAATTTAAATTTTCTGTATTGTTATATTTTAATTTTTCTTGGGTATTTCCCTTTTTCTTATATTATAAGACATGTATGAAGGTAATTCAAAAAGTTCATGGAAAATGAAATTAAGAGATAAATTTATTTTGTTAAGAAAGTTTTTGAAATACATGCATAATTTCTAATAACTGTAAAAATGACCCCACATATCATCTCACCAGGAATCTAAATTTCTTGAACACACGACAGATTTATCCAGCTCAGTTTGCCTTACAAACACTTATGCAATTACTGCAAAAGTTCCTGCAAATAGAGAATACATAGAATTATGAAATCTATTAGCAACACATATTAAAATCTTTGAGGTTTTGTTGCAAGAATAGACAGAAAGATACCTGGAACAATGGAATTAGCCTCCAAAAAGAAGCTCTGAAATATAAAATCTTGCCTATAGTAAAGGTTCTAATTTAATTAGAAAATGAAGACGTGATTGGTCACCAGTTCAGGCTGGGACAATTTGTATGCTAACTTTGCACAGCACAACAAAATAATTTTCAGATCAATTTAAGAGTTAAATGTTTAAAACTGAAATTATAAATACCTAGAAAACAAGATAAGGATTATGTGATTGGTCTCTAGATAAAGAAAATTTTCAAAGCATAGAAACAAAATAAATCAAAAAGGAAAATATACTTTTACAAATGAAAATTTTGAAACATATATGAATATATGCATAATTTTATTCAAGATTAAATATATATGTATAAATTCTCACAAAGGGGCCGGCGCTGCCGCTCAATAGGCTAATCCTCTGCCTGCAGTGCCGGCACACCGGATTCTAGTCCTGGTTGGGGCGCAGGTCCTGTCCTGGTTGCTCCTCTTCCAGTCCAGCTCTCTGCTGTGGCCAGGGAGTGCAGTGGAGGATGGCCCAAGTGCTTGGGCCCTGCACCCACGTGGGAGACCAGGAAGAAACACCTGGCTCCTGGCTTCGGATCAGTGCGGTGCGCTGGCCGCAGCGTGCCAGCTGCAGCGGCCATTGGGTAGTGAACCAACGGAAAAAAGGAAGACCTTTCTCTCTTTTTCTCTCTCACTGTCCACTCTGCCTGTCAAAAAAAAAAAAAAAATTCTCACAAAGGATAAAAGTCAGCATAGGAAAAACATGTGTAATGAATTGACAAACAACAGGTTGCTCCTTTAATGTGTAAAGAACTCATATGTTGGGGCCAGCGCTGTGGCGTAGCAGGTAAGGCCATTGCCTGCAGTGCCAGCATCCCATGTGGGTGCCAGTTTGAGACCCAGCTGCTCCACTTCCAATTCAGCTCTCTGCTGTGGCCTGGGAAAGCAGTGGGAGATGGCCCAAGTCCTTGGGCCCCTGCACCCCCGTGGGAGATTTGGAAGAAGCTCCTGGCTCCGGATCAGTGCAGCTCCGGCCATTGCGGCCATCTGCAGAGTGGGCCAGCGGATGGATGGCCTCTCTCTCTCTCTCTCTCTCTCTCTCTCTCTCTTCCTCTCCTTCACTGTGTAACTCTGACTTTCAAATAAATAAATAAATCTTTAAAAAAAGAACTCATATGCATTAATTAAAAAAAAAACAAGATGCCAAAAGAAACATAAAAGATATGACCAAACAGTTCATAAGAGAAGAAAATATAAATTGCCAACATAAAGAAAGGAAATATTTACCATCACTAGCTAGGACTGAAAGAAACAAATGGGCATTCGAAAAATTCATGCAAAAAGTGGAATTAAATGATGTTTATTTTGATGCCAATAATGTTGAAATCCAGGCATATGAAGTTCTTCAAGAAGTTCACAGACATGTATATTATGAAGAAATTATGCATGGATTCCAAATGGGGGGGAATAAACTTATATTTTAATTGATTTTTCCATGAACTTTTAGAATTACCCTTGTACTAGTAAAAAAGAAAGAGTGAGCTTTTTTGACCTGTCAGATATTTTGTGTTTAATGACTACATTCAATGCTAATAAGGGTGAAATAAAATATGATTCAAACATTCTATTATACTTTAGGGAACATGCCAAATGATGCAACTTTTTGATAAAAAGATTTGGAAATCAATTCAGCATTAATAGTGTCTATCGCTTCTGAAGTAATATATAAGAAAAATAAGCAAGTAAAAATCATGCATGAAAGCATTCAGCTCAATGTACGTTATAATAGTTGAGTGGCAATAATTCCATATCCATATCCTTACTACTGATTAAGCAGATCAAGACCTTTCCGACAGAATGTAAAGACGCCACTTAAAATTATGATTACAAAGTAGTTTGAAATCATTAGAAGATTATTTTGAAGAAATAAATGGTAATTACCCAATAAGTAGTGGCTGTTACTAGCAAGAAAAGCAGAATGCAAGATAGCTTATATGAGGGGCAGGCAATTAGCCTGCTAGTTAAAACAACTACAGCCATTGGAGGGTGAACCAACGGCAAAGGAAGACCTTTCTCTCTGTCTCTCTCTCTCACTGTCCACTCTGCCTGTCCAAAAAAAAAAAAAAAAAAAACAAAAAAAAACAACTACAGCCCTCATCAGAGTGCCTGAGTTTAATACCTGGCTTCGGTTCAGCTTCCTGAATGGGTCAAGGAAGGAGTTCTGTCACTCACATAGGAGACCTTTTGGATTGGGATCCCGGTTCCCACCTTTTGCACAAACTGGGTCCATTGTAGGCATTTGAGGAGTGAACCAGTGGTTGGGATCTCTCTCTCTCTCTCTCTTTCTCTGCATCTGTCTTGCTCTTTCTCTCCACCTCTAAATAAATAAGTAAAAAAAATGTATTATGACATGATCTCAACTATATAAAATTTACTTTTTAAAAATTTTTTTATTTTATTTTTTTGACAGGCAGAGTGGACAGTGAGAGAGAGAGACAGAGAGAAAGGTCTACCTTTGCCGTTGGTTCACCCTTCAATGGCCGCTGAGGCCGGCACCGCGCTGGGATCCAAAGCCAGGAGCCAGGTACTTATCCTGGTTTCCCATGGGGTGCAGGGCCCAAGCACTTGGGCCATCCTCCACTGCACTTCCTGGCCACAGCAGAGAGCTGGCCTGAAAGAGAGGCAACCGGGACAGAATCCGGTGCCCTGACCGGGACTAGAACCTGGTGTGGCGGCGCCACAAGGCGGAGGATTAGCCTAGTGAGCCGCGGCGCCGGCTAAAATTTACTTTTAAAGACTAGAAGGAAATATGCTGAGATTTCAATGGCTTGTACCTATAATTTCAGGTCACCATTTTTCTTTATGACCTTTGCGCTATTATAAATTATAATAAGTAATACTTATTTGTATAATCAAAAATAAAGTCGGATTCCATCACTACATGATGTGATATTATTTCCCTTGTGTTTGCAGACAACCACATGTCGGGCAGCCATTGCCTGGGCAACAAATTCCCCTCTTTCAATTGAAGAAGTTCAAGTTGAGCCACCAAAACCTGGGGAAGTTCAAATTAAGGTAAATTTAATTCTTCTAGCCTTTATCTTTGAAGGCAAATAAAAAGAAATCCTATTTCATTAAAATATATAGATATAAGTTTTGAAACTCAGTTCTATACATTTCATTTGCATTTTTGGTCCATTTTGGTTCATTTTTCCTAGTAAGAAAATTTTAAAATGAAAATAGTTAATGAACTTTTGAAATATTCTTAATTGTAAAATATTAGTAACTCACCTATAATGATTATTTTTTAATTATTGAACTTCTTACAAACTATACATTATATAGGACAATATATTTTACAATGTGACCTAGAAGATTTTTTTAAGTGTTAAGTTCTCATATTCGAAGCAACAAGGAATACATTCCTACTTTTTAAAAACTCCATAGTTGTGTGTTCAGATGGTGTAATAGTCTCAGAAAATTCACCTGAAAAAGTCTGCTATGTAATAAATTTCAAATTCAGGAATGAGGATTAAGAGCTCCGTGATAGCCTTCAATGTGATTAGAAATAGTTGGCAATTATTGAACCATGCGTAAACCAGGGATGGAAAAACACTGGCCTATCAAAAGCCTCTTGCCACTCTCAAATCAAGCTCTCGGTCAGTGAATCTCAAATTTCACAAAATTATTAAGCATTCAATATAAGGGATAATATTGATTGGAATATCTTTACCATTAAATTGACCTTTCTTTAAGTTAATTACTTGATTAAGTGAATACAGCAAATATAAAAGGCTATCTGTTCCTATTCATAGCATATCTAATTGAAGTAGGGAAAGTAGAGGGGAATGGTGCAAAAGTAAGAGAGAAAAAGAATAAAGCAGATTGGAAAGGCACTAAGAGGAGAAAAGATAGAGGAAAAGGGTGAGGGTAGAAACAGAGTATGGAAGACAGAACAGGCAAATAGGGAACTAGCAATAAAATTACCAACTCTATTCTGATGCTATGCTAAAGGTTTTATTTCATTAATGAGAGAAGGTTAAGAACAAAATAAAAAGTAGTAAGAATGCAGGCAAAGGGAGGCATCTAATAATTTAACTATTTTTCAGAAGCTATATCATTCTATTTATCATTCATCTAAACAGTATTTAGTTATCACTTATTATGTGTTGGGTCACCATCCGCCAAAATGTTTACTAGTTAGTCACTATTCTGTGCTGTTATACTGCCAGACTCCTTAACTACAAAGGCTATAACTTACATAAAACTTCCTGAATAGCTCACCAAAGTGAAATCTACAGCAGCAAAGATCTGGGCAGTATCACCCTGAACCCTGAAGAAAACATATTTACAGACTGGTATGCCTAATGGTACCAACAATCCCTCCCCCAACTGATACTATGGGCAGCTTCCCACAGATAATTACCCATTTTTATGTAGTACATAGGATAAAACTAATAAGGACATCCCAGCCTGCTGTGTGCCTAAAGTAACAGTTCTAGCCTTTGCTAGCATCTTGAAGCCATTCGAACACTGTGGGAACCAAAACCACAGTATATTTCTCTAAGCATATCTAATACCATAGCTGATTGCAGCACTCCAGCTATAAAGTACTGCCTCCCTCTACAGAAACTAGAAAACCTGTCCCTATACTTTTCTGGCAGGATTCCAGGCAGAGCAGTAATACAGGAGTTAAGACATATGAAATGTTTTATTTTTATGATTCAATCTAATTGAGTTGGGCCTACACAGACGAGAATAATTAGGCCATGAATTAAGAAGTTTTCAAACTTCATGATGTCAGTAAAATTTTTGGAATAGTTGTCTTACTTAACTAAAACTCATTTGACATTATTAACTTAAGAATGTTTTCAATACACAAATTAAAATTTTGAAAATCAGTTTGCCCAGGGCATTGAAGAAATATTTTCTAACACTGAGCCTAAAATTCCATGTTTCTCAAGGGTGATACTATTGGTACCTGATCAAAAAACCATTTATTATATAGGCCTGTCCTTTATATTTTCTAACTCTTTATGATGTAAAATAAACAGATTGGATTTAAAATGACCAAAATTATTCCAAGATGAACACGAGCCATGTCACTTTGGAAAAGTCTTTAAATCTCCCTTTCCTCATCTCTAAGTTGGAGGTGACACGATCTGCCTTTTTCCTTCTGAGTGCTGTTAGAAAGATCAAATGAGGGCCAACACCGTGGCCTACTTGGCTAATCCTCTGCCTGCGGCGCCAGCACCCTGGGTTCTTGTCTCAGTTGGGGTGCCGGATTCTGTCCCAGTTGCTCCTCTTCCAGCCCAGCTCTCTACTGTGTCCCGGGAAGGCAGTGGAGGAGGCCCAAGTGCTTGGACCCTGCACCCACGTGGGAGACCAGGAGGAAACACCTGGCTCCTGGCTTCGGATCAGCGCAGGGCGCTGGCCACAGCACGCCGACCATAGCGGCCATTTGGGGGGTGAACCAACAGAAAGGAAGACCTTTCTCTCTGTCTCTCTTTCAGTTTAACTCTACCTGTCAAAAAAATAAAAATAATTAAAAAAAGAAATAAAAAAAGAAAGATCGAATTAAAAAAAAGGCTTCTAATATTATTGTTTCAGATAAAAAATAGAGAGAAAAATCCCAAACCAGCAGATCATTGGTCACTTAACCCCTGTGCAGATGATATCTTAAGGGATCCGTGGGTTTGATAATCATGTGCTGAAAGGAGAACTCCCAGTGAAATTTCCTTTAATCCCACGCCATGAAGGAGCTGGGGTTGTGGAGAGCGTCGGCAGTGGGAGTGAGCTCTGTGGAGCCAGGTAGGAAATGGGGCAACTAAAACTTCCCCTTGCCACATAGCTCCTTGACATGGACGAAGAACTCAAAATGTATCAACATGTTGCCCAGAAAAAATAATTGCCTTGCTCTAGATTCTTTTCTGAATAAGGGACAGCGATTCCAGGAACTGCATCATCATTTCTGCTTGCCATCAACCTTGGCAGTCCAATGTGGGGTAGTGACTGAGCCAGCTCTGCTGTACGTATCTACACCCAAATGAGAGTCGAGATAGACTCAGTGTGCTTCTAAGTAGATGGAAAGCTCTTTAGGGATAACAACTACTTCTTCCATACATCTATGTCCCATAGAATGATCAGTGTGGTGCCTGTCCCAGAGCTGGAATGTGCTGAATGTTTGACAAATGAAGGTTCTAATCAAGTAGAGTGTAGAGTTTGAATTCTAGTTGATAGGATGATAGTCACATCTCAAAGAATCAATGAAAAGCAACTACAGTACAGTTCATGTACCACTAGCCATAATGTTCAACAAGTAAAAAGTAGAAAGACCATTGGTCCACAGGGGTATAGACAGGGCTAAAAACAATAATCAAATCATGTCAGTTTCATTCTTATACTTTTTTTGTATTCTATATTAACTATCACATACCTGAGAAAACAGGATATTTGTCCTTCTGGGACTAGCTTATTTCACTAAGCATAATGGTCTTAGGTTGCATACATTTTGTTGCAAAAGATTTCATTCTTCTTAGAATTATCTCTATGAAATACATAAAATCTATTCTCTTTATATTAATAAAAACTGTATGCTACTCCCAGATATATTAAAAAGGATCTTGACATTCCTATTCTTAGCATGCTTGAAATGATCAGAGTGAATATGAGCCATCACCCAGATTAAGGAAATATGATAACTTCACAGCTTGGTGCCAGGTACATTATGAAATTTAAGAAGGTGCACAATCAGGATATTCATGAGGCCACTATTAGTGTATTCATTTAGTCAGCAGTTTTGGAGTGAATCTATGCCTCCAATACTAGGCATAGTTAGAGGGACAAAAGTAAAATGGCATGGTCTATGTCTCTGAGAACATCAAGCAAAGAGGAGAGACAGATACTCCAACTTCCCTGTAGTTAAAAATTCTAGAGGAAGTTGTGTGGAAATCCCTTTGGAATTTTTTACTGTCAATGATAAGATATGCCTTTTCAAAAGTTATATAAGAATTTTAATGCTTTCTAATCTTTGCAAGAGATTGCAAAAAATTGTAAGGGCCATTATAGGGACAGTGTTGTAGAACACGTGACTAGGTCTTGGTAAGTCTGTGATGACTGTGTTGATTTTCTTCCCAGACTCCATTCAGCCAGTTACCCATTAGTAGTCCCATTAGTTAGCAGGACTAACTGACAGGATCCAAACATAATCACCACCCTGTTCCACATTCTGCAATACACAACCCTCTGAAGAAGTACTCCACAAGAACTCTGCCCAGGGAGAGAAATTTGTTTTCTTCTCTGGAATTAGTGCATCTGATAATTAATCAGCCTCCCCTCCCCCCACCAAAGAAAACACATCAGCACACCAGCAGCCTGCTGTGTGTCAGCATGCCACTGTGGTGCTGGGGTTTCAGTGGAGAGAGCCCTGCCACTATCTAGCTGGACCGCTTTAGGCAGGTAGCAACTACTGTGGAACTAAATACTTCAAGGGGAAAACAAAAGGGATAAACTAGATGACTTATTTCTAAGGCTTATTTCTGGTCATATCATCCTATTTCCAAAGTATGGAAAGGCAAGCTTACACTTATTGATCCATCGTGGAATAACCTCAAATTCTCACAAAAAGAATAATGGGATTTCTTATGCTGATTTCCTTTCATTTGGGTAAATTCCCAGAGTAGGATGGCTGGGTCATCTGGCAGATCTAATTTCAGATCTCTGAGGAATCTCCATACTGTCTTGCATAATGGTTGTTTACATTTCTACCAAGAGTGTAATAGGGTACCTTTTCTCCCACATCCTCACCAGCATTTGTTATTTTTTTATTTTTGGATGATAGCATTCTAACTGGGGTGAGGTAAAACCTCATTGTAGTTTGAATTTGCATTCCCCTGATGGCTAGTGAACCTGAGCACTTTTTTTTTCATGTGTCTGTTGGCCATTGTATTTCACCCTTTGAAAAATGCCTGCTCATGTCTTTTGCCCATTTCTTAACTGGGTTGTTTATTTTGTTGTTGTTCATTTTGTTGAACTCTTTATAGATCCTGGATATTAATCTCTTATCAGTTGCATAGTTTTCAGATATCTTCTCCCATTCTGTCAGTTGCCTCTGAACTTAGTTACTTTGCAGTACAGAAGCATCTTAACTTGATATAATCCCATTTGTCTACTTTTGCTTCTATTGCCTGTGCTTCTGGGATATTTTCCAAGAAGTCTTTGCCCATTACAATGTCTTACAGAGTTTCCTCAATGCTTTCATCTAGTAATTTGATAGTATCAAGTCATATATTTAGACTTTTGATCCATTATGAGTTGATTTTTATATAAGGTGTAAGGTAGGGGACACGCATAGGTCCAGTTTTCACAACACCACTTGTTGGAAAGACTGTTCTTACTTCAGGGATTGGCTTTAGCTCATTTGTCAAATATTAGTAGGTTGTAGCTGCATGCATTAATGTCTGGAGTTTCTACTCTGCTCCACTAGTCTGCATCTCTGTTTTTGTGTTGATATCAGGCTGTTTTGATTATAACTGTCAGATAGTATGTCAAGAAATTTGGTACTGTGATGCCTCTGGCTTTGCTTTTGTTGTTTTAGTACTCCCATATATACTGCAGCTAAATGCACAATTGCCAAGATATGGAATCTACCCAGATGCCCATCAACTGATGACAAGATAAAGAAAATGTGGTATGTACACTCTATGGTATAATACTTGGCCATAAAAAAGAATGAAATCCTGTGTTCTTTAAAAAATGAATGCAACTAGAAATGATTATGCTTACCGAAATAAGCCAGTCCCCAAAGGACAACTATGTTTTCTTTTATATGTGGCAGTTAATACAGAATTTTAAAAAATTTATAGGAATGAGACAGTTTGAGATTTGATTGTTGTTTTTAGCCCTTGTTTATAGTCCTTTGGAGCTGTGGTCTTTATATTTTTTCACTTGTTAAATATTATGGTTAGTGGTAATTAAGCCTTTGAATATAGATTGGAATTAAATTATGGTTTTACAAAAATAAAACTAAAAAAAAGAAAGGAAGGAAAAAGGGGATTGAGGGAAGGAAAAAGGAGCAAGGAAAGTATGATTTTCTTAGAATTGTACCTATGAAATCCATGAAATATATTCTCTTTATATTATTGATCATAATGAAAGGACTAAGAGTCAAAGGGAGCACATAAACAAGTCTAGTATCTGTTAACACTAACCGATAGAATAAATAAAGGGGAGAGTGATCCAACATGGGAATTGAGATACTCAGCAGACTCATAGAATGGCAGATGTCCTAAATAGCACTCTGGCCTCAGAATCAGCCCTAAAGGCATTCGGATCTGGCTGAAAAGCCCATGAGAGTATTTCAGGCATGGAAAGCCAAGACACTCTGGCAAAAGATCTCTGTGAGTGAGATCCCAGTGGAAAGAACAGGTCTTCAAAGAAGGAGGTACCTTTCTCTGAAGGGAGGAGAGAACCTCCACTTTGACTATGACCGTGTCTAAACAAGATAAGAGTCGGAGAACTCAGAGGGCTTCCATAGCCTTGGAAACTCATGACTGGAGCATAGGGAGATTACTGATGCCATAGACAGGAGTGTCAATTGGTAAAGTCAACAACAGGAGTCACTGTGCACTTACTCCTCATGTAGGATCTCTGTCCTTAATGTGCTGTACATTGAGACTTAATGCTATAACGAGTACTCAAACAGTATATTTCACTTTGTGTTTCTGTGGGGGTGCAAACTGTTGAAATCTTTACTTAATGCATACTAAACTGATCTTCTGTAAAAAAAAAAAAAAAGAAATTATCAATTCCCAACTTGACTCTTGCTGGGATTAAACATGACAATAGGTCTGCTCTGATTTCATCATCATTTAAAAAAAATCATCTATTATTTTTCACTTTATGTTTCTGTGTGGGAGCAAACTGTTGAAATCCTTACTTAATGTATACTAAGCTGATCTTCTGTATATTAAGATAATCGAAAATGAATCTTGATGTGAATGGAAGGGGAGAGGGAGTGGTAAAGGGGAGGGTTGTGGGTGGGAGGGACGGTATTGGGGGGAAGCCATTGTAATCCATAAGTCGTACTTTGGAAATTTATATTCATTAAATAAAAGTTAAAAAAAATGACATAATGCAAAAAAAAAATTTAAATATATAAAGGCAAAACAATGTGAACCACAATAGCAGCAAATTAATAATGGGATTTCTGAAACCAGGTAAAATGATTTTCCCATTGAATAGCCACAGGGGTTACCCTGGCTGCCAGAGTGTGTCCACAGCAAGTTTTCAAGCAACTCAATGAGATTTTTGTAAACATACTATTATATTTTTATTCCAATAATGGTTTCAAACTATTGATTATATAATTTTTTCTCTGTATAGGAGATAAAGTCCTCACACTCATTATTCCACAGTGCAGAGAATGCAGTTCCTGCTTGCACCCCAAAGGAAACTTCTGTGAGAAGCAAGAGTTAGTAGATTTTCCCCTCACTCTTTTATTTGCTTATATAGCACAAGCATTGACCTATAGTTAACAGTGTTCGTTTTTCTCTTTACAACTCCATATGTCTGTGAGGGTGCCTGTATTTATGTCATGGAACAGTGTTCTACCCTCTTCTGGATTAATGCTGGATGGGACCAGCCGATTTACCTGCAAAGGAAAAAAGATTTATCACTCTTTCCACGCAAGCACATTCACTGAATATACGGTTGTGCCTGAGATTGCAGTGGCAAAAATTGATGCTGGTGCTCCAGTGGATGAAGTGTGCCTCATAAGCTGTGAGTTACCTACAGGCTACAGGTCTGCTGTTCACACAGCCAAGGTGAGGAAGTATTTGCGTGTTAGCATGTGCCATAGTGATTTTCCTGACAAAACATCAAAACCTGACCAATTCTCCAAATGGTTCAACCAGTGTAAATAATTCCAAAAGTCCCAATGAATATTTTTTGTTTATTTGTTTACTTAATTTTATATATGCCCACCTTTGATTCCTAATACAAGTATTTTTTATGAATTTGCAGGTTACTCCAGATTCCACCTGTGTGGTTTTTGGACTTAGAGGAATTGGTTCAGCCATTGTCATGGGCTGCAAAGCCTCTGGTGCTTCCAGGATCACTGGGGTTGACATCAATGAGCAGAAGTTTCCCTGGGCGAGAGCTTTAGGGGTCATTGACTGTCTCAACCCTCGGAACCTCAAGAAGCCTGTCCAGGAGGTGGTGGTGGAAATGACAGGTGTTGGTGTTGACTTTGCCTTTGAGGCCATTGGACTCATTGATGCCATGGTATGTGGTGCTTGGGGCACAGTGAAAGGGTACTGCCTGTCAACATGTGAGTACAAGTTGAATAATCTCTCCTAGAAGTATAAACTCTCCTAGAAATACATTTATGAAGTGTGGACCCCAAATCAAAACTAGAATGTAGGGGAGGTTATTTAACCTAGCAGTTAAGACATCCATGACCTAGATCAGATTATCTGGATTCAATTCCTGGCTCCAACTACTGATTCTAGCTTCCTGCTCATACAGACCTTAGAAGGCAGTGATGATGGCTCAAGTAACTGGGTTCCTGAAACCCACATGGGAGACTGGATTGAGTTCCTGGCTTCCAACTTTGATTTCGCCTAGTTCTGGCTTTTGCAGGCATTTGGACAGTGAACCAGTGGATAAGAGTTTTCATTCTCGTGTCTATGTGTTTGTGTTTGTGTTTGTGTGTCTGCCTATCTGTCTTTCTGTCTCTCAAATAAACTTTTATTTTAGGATTTATTTGAAAAGCAGAGAGGAGGAGGAGGAGGAAGAGGAGTGAGAGAGAGAGAGAGAATCTTCCATTTGTGGGTTAATTCCCCAAATGGCCACAACTACTGGGATTGGACCAGGTTGAAGCCAGGAGCCTGGAACTCCATCTGGGTCTCTCACATGGGCATTGGGTGTCCAAGTATTCAGTCCATCTTTGACTGTTTTCCCAGGAACATTATCAGGGAGCTAGATCAGAAGCAGAGCAGCCAGTACTCAAACTGGCATCTGATACGGGATGCTGGTGTCCCACCTGACTTAACCCACTGTGTCACAACACCAGCTACTCAAATAAACTAAAAAAAATGTAGATTACCTCTGAAACATTCATTTTAAAATGAAAGAAATATATACTTGGATATATGTCATTACAGTATACAAAACATGCAACACAATACCAATATTCCCTTTTCTTTATTCTCAGCTCTTTCTTTGTATCAATGTAGATTTTAAAATTTTTATTTATTTATTAATTTATTTGAAAGGCAGAGAGAGGCCGGCGCCGTGGCTCAATTGGCTAATCCTCCACCTGTGGTGCTGGCACCCTGGGTTCTAGTCCTGGTTGGGGCACCAGGTACTAGTCCCGGTTGCTCCTCTTCCAGTCTAGCTCTCTGCTGTGGCCTGGGAGGGCAGCAGAGGATGGCCCAAGTGCTTGGGTTCCTGCACCCACATGGGAGACCGGGAGGAAGCACCTGGCTCCTGGCCTTGGATCAGCACAGCACTGGCCGTGGCGGCCATTTGGGGAGTGAACCAATGGAAGGATGACCTTTATCTCTGTCTCTCTCTCACTGTCTATAACTCTCTCTCTGTCTCTCTCACTGTCTAACTCTGCCTGTTTAAAAAAAAAGGCACAGAGAGATATCGTCTATCTACTAGTTTATTCCCCAAATGGCCACAACAGTCAGGTCTGGACCAAGCCAAAGCCAGGAGCCAGGAACTCCATCTTGGTCTACCACATGGATGACTGGACCCAGCCACTTGGGCTATCATCTGCTGCCTTCCAAGGCACATTAGCAGGGAGCTGGATCAGAAGTAGAGCAGCTAGGACTTCAACTGGCACTCTAATATTGCATGTCAGCATCATAAACAGTAGCATAACCTGCTGTGCTCTAATAACAGCCCCTCTCTGCATCTTATATTTGGGTATGGACATCATTTGACTCACATGTGATATTTATGTTTTCTATAATACAATCATTTACTCCCAGGAAAACTGTTAAGCTTCTATGCATTAGTGAGTTAAGCTCCAGGGATACAAGGGTCAAGGCAATAAGTACTGTTCTCTTGATTCTGATAGTCAGAGGAGAGGATGCAAACATTCAGTATACTTAAGTGTGCACCTAGTGTAGTTGGTCAAAGAATACAGGAAGTATAGCCGTGGTGTAGGCGATAGAAGAGGCAAATGCAGCAAAATGGAATAGGGAAAGGAAACAGGGTTAACATCCAGAAATTGGGATAAAATATACATGGACATGTATTCTATACATCCTTATAAAACTTGGGTTTTTGAATGAAGTTGCACATACATACAACTATATTTTTTATTTTGTTTTAGTGGAAATAAGTTGGGGAGAGAGGTATGGCAAGTGAAATGGTCAGGTAAAGAATAAAGAGTATGAAGAGTATAAAGAACAAAGAGGCAATGTGTAATTTTATTTAATTCACTACTTACTATGTTTCAGATAATGTTCCACATATTTGTTTATTTGTTTGTTTGACAGGCAGAGTTAGACAGTGAGAGAGACAGAGAGAAAGGTCTTCCTTCCGTTGGTTCACTCCCCAAATGTCCGCCACAGCCAGCGCTGTGCTGATCTGAAGCCGGGAGCCAGGTGCTTCCTCCTGGTCTCCCATGCGAGTGCAGGGCCCAAGCACTTGGGCCATCCTCCACTGCCCTCCCGAGCCACAGGAGAGAGCTGGACTGGAAGAGGAGTAACCGGGACAGAATCTGGTGCCCCAAATGGGACTAGAATCTGGGGTACCAGCACCGCAGGTGGCGGATTAGCCTAATGAGCTGCAGCGCCAGCTAATTCCACGTTTTAAGAACGATAATTCATTTAATCTTCATAATAATCTTTTGAAGTGAGTAGCTTTATTCTATTTACAAATGAGGAAACTGAAGCACTAGAGAGGCAACTAACTTGCCTGAGGTCATGCAAATAACAGAGTCTGTGTTTTTTACCACCAAACTCTACAGCCTCCCTAATAAGATTCCCATCACTTGTCTGGTTGAAATTGATGTTAGAGTAGAATCTGCCCGGAAGGTGGGTCACAATCTAGCGTCTTCAGGTTCCTTTCGTCTCAGAAAGCAGCTGTTACTCACGTCTGGGAACATGCTTATGATCATTATTATCATTATCAGATCTCTGCTTGGGATTCCTGTCACCGGGACTATGGCGTCTGTCTGATTGCCGGGTTGGCTCCATTACAATCACAGCTTTCCTTTGATGCACTAACGGTTGTCCCAGGAGGAACAAGTGTGTTTAGGAGGTAGGTAGGTGAATAGAATGGCCCACTGGTTGCCCTCTGTGAGATCCCTTTCAACTCTGCAGAGACACAGAAGTCAAAGCTACAGTCTTTGAAAACACATATATTCTCAAATTAATTTTAATTAATTTAAATATGGATTTTTTTGTAGTTAAAATAATTTTTCATTAGTTGCAAAAGAGTTTGGGGGTTTTAAAGAGCTGGGGATAATTGAGTTAACTTTGGTTCTGCACTGGTGGATTAAAAGTTTGTTGTAGTATTGTAACAGCGGTATCTGCTGAACAATTACATGTGTTAACCTAACATTTTAGCACTAGTTTTTGTCTCCCCAGCAGAGCTCTATTTCTGAGCAATATTAGTAAATGAATGCTCCCACCTCCACCATTTACCTGGTGGTGGGTTTCCACGTCCCCACCATATTTGTGAAAACAGAGAAAGGAGGAAATGGTTTTATAATGGTTAGCCTAGCAGGAGGGCTGGAGACTGCTTGTTTAAGAGTCACTTTTCAACTCAGTAACTTGAACGTTGGCTTAATTTTTCTCCAAAGACATCCTAGGTATTGAGAGGAGATGTGCAATTTGGGACATGCTCAATTGGACTTGCCCCAAATGGTAGAGTTAGAAACATACCAGGGGATTCCAATTCAGTCCCATCAAGGTGGCATGTACCAATGCCATCTCACTAGTCCAAGTGATCAGTTTCAGTTCACAATTGATCATAATGATACGATTAAGAGTCAAAAAGATCACATAAACAAGACTAGTGTCTGCTAATACTAGCTGATAGAATCAAAAAGGAGAGAACGATCCAACATGGGAAGTGAGATACACAGCAGACCCATAGAATGGCAGATGTCCTAAACAGCACTCTGGCCTCAGAATCAGCCCTTAAGGCATTTGGATCTGCTGAAGAGCCCATGAGAGTATTTTAGGCATAGAAAGCCAAGACACCCTGGCAAAAACAAAAACAAAAACAAAAACAAAAACAAAAAACAAACAAACAGACAAAAACCTAAATGAATGATCTCTGCAAGTGAGATCCCAGAGGAAAGAATGGGCCATCAAAGAAGGAGGTACCTTTCTCTGAAGGGAGGAGAGAACGTCCACTTTGACTATGATCTTGTCTAAGTAAGATCAGAGTTGGCAAACTCAAAAGGCTTCCATAGCCTTGGCAACTCATGACAAGAGCCTATTGAGATTACTGATGCCATAAACAAGAGTGTCAATTTATTGTCAACAACAGGAGTCACTGTGTACTTACTCCTCATGTAGGATCTCTGTCCTTAATGTGTTTTATAATGTGAATTAATGCTATAACTAGTACTCAACAGTACTTTATACTTTGTGTTTCTGTGTGGATGCAAACTGTTGAAATCTTTACTTAGTATATACTAAATTGATCTTCTGTATATAAAGATAATTGAAGGCCAACGCTGTGGCTCAATAGGCTAATCCTCTGCCTGTGGCGCCGGCATCCCGGGTTCTAGTCCTGGTCGGGGCGCCGGATTCTGTCCAGGTTGCCCCTCTTCTAGGCCAGCTCTCTGCTGTGGCCAGAGAGTGCAGTGGAGGATGGCCCAAGTGCTTGGGCCCTGCACCCGCATGGGAGACCAGGATAAGTACCCGGCCCCTGCCATCGGATCAGCACGGTGTGCCGGCCGCAGTGCGCCAGCCACGGCGGCCATTGGAGGGTGAACCAACGGCAAAGGAAGACCTTTCTCTCTGTCTCTCTCTCTCACTGTCCACTCTGCCTGTCAAAAATAAATTTAAAAAAAGATAATTGAAAATGAATCTTGATGTGAATGGAATGGGAGAGGGAGCGGGAGATGGGAGGGTTGCGGGTGGGAGTGATGTTATGGGGTGAAAAAACCACTGTAATCTAAAAGCTGTACTTTGGAAATTTATATTTATTAAATAAAAGTTAAAAAAAGAATTTTCTATGCCAACCACATTTAGCTACATTAGTCTACATCTTCTGAGGTTCAGAAAAATTAACTTCTACTTCAATGGCAAACTCTCAGAGGAGTGCCTTGCCTATTTCATGACTTACTTGATTTCTTTTCTTTCTTTTGGCTAGTTTGATATATCTTGAGTCTTATTATTATAGCCTTTTTGTTTTGCAGGTTATAAAACCAGAGACTGTATTCTCCAGTTAGTAACTGACTACCTGCAAAATAAGATTAATATAGACCCATTACTAACCCATCAGCTGTCTTCCGATAAACTCCATGAGGCCTTTGAGTTGTACCATGCTGGAAAACGTGAGTGTTTTGTTTGCTTATCTGTACACTAATAACTGACAGAGAAAACTACTTCAAACACTTCTAAGTGGTTCTGTGCAAATGACACGGCTACTTGGACCTTTCATATCACTCACACACTAATCCTACTTTCTACCAGCACCATGATAAAAAAAGGTTTTTCGCAAAGGACCCTATTCAGAAAAGAGTGAAATCAACCTATTTCAAAGGCATGTTCAAGAATTTATCATAACACCAAGGGCCATTCTATCCCACATTATTCAACATGTATTATTTTCTGAGTTATAGAAATGCCCAAGATAAATGAGTTGTCATTTGGGGCCAAGAAATCTTGTAAGAAATCCTTGGAGATTTAGACTCCCACCCAGAGTATGAATTCTTTCTGCACAATTTCTGATATCCAGTCAGTCTGCCTCTGCTAGCATGTTCAGTACATGCTGATTTGTTCACATATTCAATCAGCACATATTTATTGATGGCACAGTGTTTTCCAGGACTGTCACAAGTGATGAAAACACGGCAGAAAATGAGCACTGAGCAGTAAACAAGTAAGCATACCTCTGTGACAAATACATTAGTTTCCTCCTTCTGATTCTAAGCAAGTCTCCCCTTCATGTTCTCTCCCAACTCTACCCATATCCTTTGCTCATTTGCTAATTTTTCAAAATCTAGATCTTTAACTTTTACTATTCCTTGTTGGTTTTGACCTAGCACAACAGTCCATTTAAGTCAGGAAGAAAGAATCAAGAAAACCTTATTGGAATTTTAGAAACAGAGTATCAAGGATGGGAGAAGGGATCCAGCAGTCAATGACACTCTGCAAAAGGGAAAGAATCAGGGGAACCAAAGTTTTCCTTCTCCATCTGGCCATGGGTCAAGTGTCTGGTGCTAGAGGACGCTGTTCTAAGGTGCAGCAGAGGGTTTGAGTGTCTTGTGTCTTGTCATGCAGCCAGCAAGAACGACACTCAGAGTTGGAATATTCCTTTCATGGAAGACATTGAATCCTAACCCAGACCCTTATCAGACAGTGATATTTCACACAGACAAATTAGAGTGAACTTGGAGTCAGGTTGGGGAGAGCAAGGCTGTAACGCTTCTCATTACAAGGTGCATAATTGTTTTGATGAAATCACTGTTTCCTACGTAATTTATTCACCTAATAATTTCACTTCTATGTTTCAGCATCTGCTGTGTTCTGCTCTTCTGAGTTAACGGATGATAAAGGTTCCAAGGGCATCCTTGGGGCCTTCCACCCTTTCCTGTTTCACCTCTCTGATTATTCTAGTGCAGAGGAAAGAGAAGCATTGGAGATAAGAAGGCAGCGTGGTTGTACAAAATGAAATGAGTGCACTTGAATATTATTGTAATAAAGTTCTGAGAATTTGTTATATAACTCCTTCCTGGTACCTTTCTCTGAAGAGAGGAGAGAATTTCCACTTTGACTATGGCCTTGTCTAAATAAGATCAGAGTTTGTGAACTCAAGAGGCTTCCATAGCCTTGACAGCTCATGACAAGAGCCTAGGGTGATTACTGACATCATAAATAAGAATGTCTACTGTCAAATCAACAATGGGAGTCACTGTGCACTTATTTCCCATGCAGGATCTCTGTCCTTAATGTGTTGAATTATGTGAATTAAGGGTAAAACTACTACTCAAACAGTACTTTATACTTTGTGTAACTGTGTCGGTGCAACTGTTGAAATCTTAGTATATACCAAGTTGATCTTCTGTATATAAACATAATTGAAAATGAATCATTATGAAGAATGGGATGGGAGAGGGAGCGGGAGATGGGAGGGTTGCGGGTGGAAGGGAGGTTATGGGGGGAAAAACTGTAATTCAAAAGTTGTACTTTGGAAATTTGTATTTATTACATAAAAGTTGAAAAAAAACTCCTTCTTGACTTTAGAAAGAGCAATGGTGACTTTTAATTGATGACAACGCTCATATGTCTATCAACCCAACTGAATTCTGAAATCAGTTCGTGAAACTTGCCACTAACACACCCCTTGTTCCCATTCTCAAGGTACCTTCATTTCTGGCAGACTTTTCTGTCCCCTCCCATGCCACTCTAGAGCTGACATGATGATTTTGCTGCTTCCAACATGCTGAGGTATCATATGTCTTTGGAAGATTATTTCAGGATACTCTAAGCCATTTTCTATCTTCAGGTCATCACACCATCTATGCCTGTACCCACGAAGTGGTGAGGCGTGGTTCCCAAATGTTTCCAAACACAAAGGCCCAGTTGGGAAATCTTACCACCTCGATCCCTGATAAGGTGTAGGAGTCTCTCAGAACAAATTAACCACATCTGCAACCTCATTGCTTCCTTTCAAGCCTTTCTCTTCACCTAACTGGGGTTGTAACTTCCTCATCTAGGGTTAGAGGATTAGGAGAAGGGGAGTGGAGGAGGAGTAGTAGCTCCTCTTATCCTTTGTTGTTGTTTTTTGTTTTGTTTTTAAAATCATGTTCCTTCTCTCTGACTTGAGTCACTTCAATTCACCTTAACCTTTCGGTTCTTGAAAAGCAAAAGTCAAGAGGAAAATTCCTGTGCCACTCTTTCAATGGCAACATATTTTCCTTTAATTTGAGCTCAGAAAGACCTCACTGACTTACTGGGAGAGGTCAAATATCAAAGAGAACACATGAAGATAAAAAGAAAGGGAAATAGTTAGAATATGATTATGCCAGACTAGCTTTATCACTTTAATAAGCCCTTGCTGCTCTCAATATCAATTTCACATTGTAAACTGGGAAAAATAAAAACAATGTTATAGTATGCTGTGAAGACTGGAGATCATGTGTATAAGTGTAGAAATTAAAAAAATAAGAATTCTAAAACTTTAAAGAATAATATATTTGAAATTTTGAAGAAAGAAAAAAGATAAGACAACAATTTTTAAACTAGAAAATTGAATTAAAATTAACTATAATTAAGACATTTTAAAGAATAGAATGGCAAGGAAGACTATGAGGAACTGAGTTGTAAAAGAATAAAATGATAACTATTTCAAATAAAATATAAAAAATATCAAAGAAACCTAAAGTCATGATAATAAATGGTAAAAGAACATATTATACATTTTTAAAAAGTAGAAAAGAGTTGGAAGTCACAATGCCTCATTATAGAAGTTTGGTGTTGTGGCTGGCATGGTGGCATAGTGGGTAAAGCCACTACCTGCAGTGCCAGCATTCCATATGGGTGGTGGTTCGAGTCCTGGCTTTTCCACTTCCAATCCAGCTCTCTGCTATAGCCTGGGAAAGCAGTAGAAGATGGCCCAAGTCCTTGGGCCCCTGCACCCATGTGGGACACCCAGAAGAAGCTCTTGGCTCCTGGCTTTGTACCAGGGCAACTCTGAGTGTTGCGGTCAATTGGGGAGTGAACCAGTAGATGGAAGACCTCTCTCTCTCTCTCTCTCTCTGCCTCTCCTTCTCTCTCTGTGTAACTCTGACTTTCAAATAAATAAATAAATCTTAAAAAAAAAAAGAAGTTTGGGGTTGGAAATACCCAGCCACCAAGGTCAGCTTCCTAAGCTAGAGGATCTCTATACTTTCAGAGAAGCCTAGAAGACAAGAAACTTGAAATGTGCAACGGGATCTGGGACAGAAGATAAACAGATAGAAGATTTTTCTTGGTCTTCACTGATAGCCTCACACCCCCAGGTATGAAAATAAAGACATCAGGTTGACCTCTACGGTCCCCAATTTATCCACTCATACATGGTCCACAGATACAATCCAACAAGAATGACTCAATAAGTACATCCTTTACTCAGAACAACAGGCAAAATTTGGTGATTGGTAGGGGCATGAGGAGTTAAATTAGATTCTTTACACTTGAAATAAAATTTCTAGACTGATTAAAAATTAAACATAAAAATCATTAAAATATTTTTTAAAACTTTTATTTAGCAAATATAAATTTCCAGAGTACAGTTTATGGATTACAATGGCTCCCCCCCACCCCATAACTTCCCTCCCACCTGCACCCCTCCCATCTCCCGCTCCCTCTCCCCTTCCATTCACATCAAGATTCATTTTCAGTGGAGGATGGCCCAAGTGCTTGGGACCTGTACCCGCATGGGAGACCAGGAAGAAGCACCTAACTCCTGGCACTGGATCGGTGCAGTGCCAGCTGTAGTGGTCATTTGGGGAGTGAACCAATGGAAGAAAGACCTTTCTTTCTGTCTCTCTCTTTCACTGTCTAACTCTATCTGTCAAAAAAAAAAAAAAAAGAAGAAGAAGAAGAAAGAAATGATAACTGTGCATAACAGGTCCGCAGAACATAAAGCAAATATTCCTTAATGTGTTCCAGGATACAGAAAAACAGGAGCACTCGGCTTCTTTTTGGAGGCAATTTGGTTCAAAGTTATCAAAGGTCATGAGTATTCCCTGACCTAGCAATTTTTCTTCTGGCAGTTTCTCCTAACTACCAAACAAGTGAATGTTTCCATTTAGTTCGATACATATTTTCAAGAACCTTACAAATGGCATATATAGCTCTATGTGTTGGGGATCAGTAGTGAACAAAATGCTATACTCCTTGAGGTCAACTTTCATGGGCCTGAAGACAAGAGGGACTTTGGAATAAGCAGTCTGTTACAATACATATAGCCTCAATAGGTATGTTGATTTTTGAGAAGACACCAAAATGTCTCTAAAATACCTTATTTTTTTAGGAATATTACAGAAACCTTTTTCCCTAACCAGTTATTTGTCCACTACAGCAGGTGAGGGTGGACAACACCCTCTGTGGATCCTCCAAGTATAAATTGTGGAAGCATGACTCAGCCATTAAGTTATTTTGCAAACACAATATTTTATTGCCTATAAGCAAGTAAGTTGGTCAGAGGACCAAAACAGTGACCAAAACAGGACTTATAAAAGATGGTGAGAGTGGGAAGAAAAACTCCTGTAGAAAACAAAATCTGAAAGCAATAAACAAAAGCAGTAACATTTGCACATTAGAAGAATGTAAATTAATTACCAAGCTGTCAATGAGAGCTGGGCATTCCATCTTTGAGTAAGTTTACTTGGATCATCAAAGAAAACTACTTCAGCTTTGGTGGAGTTCCCAGAAGCACTGAGGGTTGAGCATGGAGCACATGTACCAGGTTGTCTCTGTAATATTTGCAATTTTCTTCCCATAGCACCACCCTGTCAGTCAGGCCAGATCTTCATCACTTCATCACTTCCCTCCTTGGAATTTCTAACCAAGTATTGTCCACCCACTGCTATAATAGAATAAAAAGTGAGAAGCAATATGTAGAGGATAATTTGATTCAGGATTTTATAAAAAATAGGGTGATTGATTAAAATAACTGGAACCGACTATGAAAAAATATAATTCACTAAAGTGTTCAGATGTTATAATGTGAGTTTTAAGGAACATTTCTGTGGCTGGCATCGTGGCATAGTGGTAAATGAATAGAGTTCAAGGGTCCTGGCTTCCAGTTGGCCCAGCCCTGGCTGTAGTGGGCATTTGGGGATGGAAGTGCTCTCTCTCTGTCTTTGAAATAAATACATAATTTTTTTAAAAAAAGGGAAAATTTCTAATTTTCCTCTGCTAAAGAGCTCAAGATAATCCTAGCCCAGTGTTGTACAGTGGGCCAGATTTTTCCTTTCTTTAGCATGCAGGTTCTGCCCTATCTCTTCCTAGACTTCCAGACATTTGCATTAAACTTGTTGCTTCCTCTTATCAGTCACTTCCTCAACTTTTATGGAAGAATCACATCCCCAACTGAAAATCCAGGGAAGTGTCTGTAATGAATAGCAAACTTGTCTATCTTGTTTATCTTTGTTTACCCTTTAAATATCAGTTATTAGCTCAGTGTTGTCGCTCCCCCTCTTCGCGGAGGAACGACGCAGGACCCTGCGCTGTTCTTTTGTCTGCTCGGCCCTTCCCGGGTTTGCTGCTGGTTCTTCCCGGGTTGGCTACCAACCCTTCCACCTCCGTGGAAGGGCGGTTCCCCCTGCCACTTTCCCCACTTCCACGGGGGAGCGGCACACCGCCGGCCGGCTCTCTCGGGGGCTGCTCAGGTGTTCCTTCAGATAGATGTTCCTGGTGCATGTTGTCTCTCTCCTCCTTTATAGTCCTCTTCCACCAATCCCAACTCTGCTACCCACACGCCGAGTACGCTGCTCTCCTCCAATCAGGAGCAGCTCCTACAGCTTGTCAAGTTGGTGAAAGGCAGCTGTGTAGAAGCTGTTTACTCCTCTCCCAGCGCCATATTGTGGGAGAGCAGATGCATAGAATAAGTCTTAATTCAAGTAACTTAGTCTAGTCTGAGTTGCTCCCCACAAGTGTGACTTAAAGTAGGTGTCAAAAAATCTTTGCACAATGAATTCATGCATCTGTGGAAGGGACTAGACCATTATTATTTTTATTTTTCTGAAATGTAGGGAACACTGTTTGAAATCAGTTCTAAAAAAACCATGCCAAGAATTGAATTACTTAATGATCCAGATGCAAGCCTTTGTTATAACAGTTAAGACAAGCTGCTTGGGATGCCTGCATCTCATATTGGAGAGCCTGAGTCAGATCCAGTTTCACTTCCAATTCCAGCTTCCTGCCAATATACAACCTGGGAGACAACAGGTACTTGCTTCCTGGCTGCCCACTTGGGATACCCAGATAGATTTCCTGTCTATCTGTCTCTGTCTCTTGGTATTTCAAGCAAAATTTAAAGAAATAAATTACATTTTTTTAAAGAATCCACATAACAAAATTCTGTGAGTTGAATGCATCTGATAAAGACCTGTAATTCCTTAGCTTCTAAACTTTGCCCAAACCAATCATCATAGTCAGTTTGTGAAAAACTCAATATTGGTGATATGTACTAAGACAAGGTACATCAGTACTGTATTTGTTGAATACTAGGGATACAGTGGTTAACAAGCAAAATCACAACCCATTTATTGTTAGGTATAAGGGGTGAAATGTTGAACAATTAAATAAATAAATAAGATTGTGAATCATAGTTATAAAGAAAACCAATGAGGGTAATGTGCCAGACAATGTTATGAAAACTATTCTTGTTTGGGTAGTTAATAAATGTGTGTTTGTGTGTATGCATGTGTGCATGTACATTTAAGGATGCAAGAAAAGAATGAATAGGAATGAACTCCAGGCCTACAATTCTGTGGGGAGCAACCCGGACTAGACTGAGTTACTGGAATTAAGACTTATTCTATGCATCTGCTCTCCCACAATATGGCGCTGAGAAGGGAGAAGCAGCTTCTACACAGCTGCCTCCAGTTCAACCAATAAACTGTAGGACCTGCTCCTGATTGGAGGAGAGCAGCGTACTCGGCGTGTGGGCAGCAGAGTTGGGATTGGCGGAAAAGTACCATAAAGGAGGAGAGAGAGAACATGCACCAAGAACATCTAAGGGGAACACCTGTGCAGCCCCCGAGAGAGCTGGCCGGCGGTGTGCCACTCCCCCGCGGAAGTGGGGAATGTGGCAGGGGGAACCGCCCTTCCACGGAGGTGGAAGGGATGGTAGCCAACCCGGGAAGGACCAGCAGCCAACCCGGGAAGGACCAGCAGCCAACCCGGGAAGGACCAGCAGCAAACCCGGGGAGGGCCGAGCAGACAGAAGAACAGCGCAGGGTCCTGTGTCGTTCCTCCACGAAGACGGGGAGCGACACAATTCAATACTGAATAATATTTCTGTCTTCCTGCAGGCTTTTTTTATATATAGAATTTTGTTTTTAATGTCTCCAAGTAAACTGAATTCTCAACAAAATACCAGAAAATCATATCCAACAACATATTGAAAAGACCATCCTCCTGGATCAAGTAGGATTTATTCCAGGGATACAGGGATGGTTCGAAATATGCAAATGTTAAACATGATGCATCACATAAGCAAAATGAAGTATAAAAATGAAATTATTGGGGCAGGCATTGTGGCATAGCAGATTAAGCCACTACCTGCAAGCCGGCATCCCATGTGGGCACTGGTTAGAGACCCGGCTGCTCCACTTCCAATCCAGCTTCTTGCTAATGCACCTGGGAAAGCAGTGGAAGATGGCCTAAGTGCTTGACCACCTGTACCCAGGTGGGAGACCCAGGCTCCTGGCTTCAGCATGACATAGCTCTGGCTGTTGCAGCAATTTGGGGAGTAAACTAGTGAATGGAAGATGTCTCTCTCTCTTTAACTTCACCTTTCAAATAAATGAAAAACCAAATTATTTTTAAAAATCATATGGGTATCTCAATATATGTGAAGAAAAAGTTGATAAAGCACAACATCCTTTCAAGACAAAAACCTTAAAAAATTGGGTATAGAAGGAATATACCCCAATACAATTAGTGTTATATATGACAAACCCAGAGCAAGCATCATATTTAATGGGGGAAAGTTGTAAGCATTTCCAGATAAGGATGCTCACTTTCACCATTGCTATTCAATATAGTTCTGGAAGTTTTAGCCAGAGCCATTAGGCAAGAAAAAGAAATCAAAGGGATACAAATTGGGAAAGAGGAAGTCAAATTTTCCCTGTTTACAGATGACATGATCCTTTATAAAGGGGAACATAAATATTTCACTAAGAGACTATTAGAACTCATAAGAGAATTCAGTGGCAGAAAAGAAGATCAGCACACAAAATTCATCAGCATTCTTATACACCAACAATATTCTGGCTAACAAAGATCTTACAAGATCAGTCCTATGTAAAATAACTACAAAAAATACTTAAAACACCTTGGGATGAATTTAACCAAGGATGTGAAATATTTCTGCAATGAAAACACTAATGAAAGAAAGAGAAGATCAAAAACAAGGAAAAATCCTCCATGTTCATGGGTTGGAAGAATTAATATCATCAAAATGTCTACACTACTCAAAGCAATTTAGAGATTCAAAGTGATTCCAATTTAAAATTCCAAGAACATTCTTAGTAGAACTAGAAAAAACAATCCTAAACTTTATATGGAAACACAAAAAACTGCAGAAACCAAAGTAATTTTAAACAATAAGCCAAGGCATCATAATACAAGATTTTAAGACATACTACAAACCTGTGGCTATCAAAACAGCACAGTATTGGCACATAAATAGATAGGTAGACCAACGGAACAATATAGAAAACCCTCAAATTAATCCCTGTATCTACAACCAATTTTTGACAAATGAGCTAAAATCACTCCCTGGAATAAAAACAGTCTCTTCAACAAAAGTTGGAAAACTTGAATTTCCACATGTAAAAGTGAAACAAGACCACTACCTTATACCCTATATAAAATTCAACTCACAGTGGATCAGGGCTCTAAATCTAAGACGAGAAAACTTGAAATTACTCAAGGAAAACAAAGGGGAAACAGTGTAGGACATTGGCCTAGGCAAAGACTTGTTGGATAAGACCGCAAAAGCATAGGCTATAAAAGCAAAAATAGACAAAAGGAATTACATCAAGTTAAGCACAGCAAAGAAAACAATTAACAACGTGAAAAGGCAACCTACGGAATTGAAGAAAATATTTGCAATTTATAAATCTGATAAAAGATTAATATCAAATATATACAAGGAGCTCAAGAAACTCATCAACAAACAAGCTAACAACCCACAGAAGAAACAAAGAACATGAACAGACATGAATTATAAATGGCCAAACAACGCTTAAAAAATGCTCAGGATCACTAACCATCAGGGAAATATAGATAAAAATCACCATGAAGTATAAAAATCACCATGAAGTATAAAGTCACTTCAGTTAGAATGGCTATTATCCAAAACTAAAGAAACAACCAATGCTGGTGAGCCTGTAGAGCAAAAGGTACCCTAACACACCGTTAGTAGGAATACAAATTTGTACAACCATTATGTAAAACAATGTGGAGACTCCACAGAAAACTAAAAATATACCTACCATATTCAGTCATCCTACTCCTGAGAATATATCCAAAGGAAATGAAATCAACATATAAAAGAGTTAGCTGTACTCCCATATTTATAGCAGCTCAGTTCACAATAGCTAAGATATGGAATCAACCTAGATGTCCATCAACTGATGACTGGAGAAAGAAAATGTGGTATATACACATGGTGGAATATTACTCAGCCATAAAAAGAATAAAATTCTGACATTTGCAGCAAAATAGATGCAAATGAAGATCATTTTGTTCAGTGAAATAAGCCAGACTCAGACAATTATTACATGTTTTCTCTTATTTGTGTTAGGTAATATATAGAGTATATGAAATAATATATAGGGTATATGAAAATAATGTGGATATCATATCATCTGTTACATAGTTAAAAATATTGTTTCACTAATACCATGTAAATGACACTAAACTCTCTTTCCTTTGTAAAGAAAATGGAGAAGAAGGGAATAGTGAGGATTCTTAGGGTATTAGTAAGATTTTGTTCTTAATTTTGGTGTTTGTTATGGGTATGAACAGAGGACAAAAAAATACACTTGTTTGTACTGTATTCCAATAACTTTTTTTAAATAAAAAGCAAGCTATGGACTTGTCGCTCCCCCTCTTCGTGGAGGAACGACACTAAACCCTGCCTAGGCTTCATATCCGAGTCACGGCACCATTATGTCGCTCCCCGTCTTCATGGGGGAACGACACAGGACCCTGCGCTGTTCTTTCGTCTGCTCGGCCCTCCCCGGGTTTGCTGCTGGTTCTTCCCGGGTTGGCTACTATCCCTTCCACCTCCGTGGAAGGGCAGTTCCCCCGGCCACATTCCCCACTTCCGCAGGGGAGCGGCACTCCGCCGGCCGGCTTTCTCGGGGGCTGCACGGGTTCCCTTAGATGTTCCCCATAGATGTTCCCGGTGCATGCCGTCTCTCTCCTCCTTTATAGTCCTCCTCCGCCAATCCCAACTCGGCTGCCCACACGCCGAGTACGCTGCTCTCCTCCAATCAGGAGCAAGTCCTACAGTTTATTAGTTGAACTGGAGGCAGCTGTGCGGAAGCTGTTTACTTCTCTCCCAGCGCCATATTGTGGGAGAGCAGATGCATAGAATAAGTCTCAATTCGAGTAACAGTCTAGTCCGGATTGCTCCCCACATGGACCAAAGTCAGTCCTCCATATATCTAAAGGCCATGAAACAGATACACAGTTTCTGGTGAACTATTGTCAGAGGCAGAGAATGATCTCTGCACAGTCAGAAACAAGGTGAGTCTTTATAAACAGCAGAGAAGGTGGAAAATGGACAACAGCTAATACCCCCAGAAGGGCTGCAGATACCCAGTGCATGGTCAGTAGTTTAAAACAATGTTCTCATTGGCCAGCTGGGACCCAGGAAGAGAGGAAAAGTCCAGGCTAATAAGCTCACTGCAGCTGAAATTCATTGAAAGCATAAACAAGGAAAAGCTCTACAAAAGATACAATACAGAAGAATGTAAGTCAATTTAATACAAATTTTATGGAACTTTTGTTGGATGTTAAATTTTGGTGAAGCATCTCCGAGATTCATGGCTCTATTTTGTTAATAGTCTGAGTTCCTTCATTTTAACATCATTTTCCATTTGCCTTTCCATATCACTCCAGCCCCTCCACTCCCACCTTCTTGTTCCAGAAATGATGTTAAATAGATTCACCATCATAGGTATTAAGTGGTTATTTTTCCATATACAGTCCTCATAAATACAATCTACAGATTGCTATAGAAAGTTAATTTACTTTGATTTCATAATTCACAGTGAATCTCATTTACTTCTTCATTCAGTCACCCATTCATTCAGTAGTGAATTCATTTATGACTCGAGAGAGTACCCATATTTATGCTTGAATATGCAAGCCAAATGGGTTTTATAGTTCTCATTCTTGTCTTTCGATTACCCGTGCTGGAGGGTCAAGGAGGTGGCAGCTACAGCAAGGACAGCAATAGCGGTGACGGTGGCTGCAGTGTCATGTCCAGCTTGGATCCCGAATATGATTATTTATTCAAATTATTTCTGATTGGTGACTCTGTGGTTGGAAAATCTTGCCACCTTCTTAGGGTTGCAGATAGAACATTTACGGAAAGCTTCATCAGCACAATGGGTGTGGATTTCAACATAAGAAGTATTAGAGTGGCCGGTGCCGTGGCTCAATAGGCTAACCCTTTGCCTGCGGCACCAGCACACCGGGTTCTAGTCCTGGTCGGAGCGCTGGATTCTGTCCCGGTTGCCCCTCTTCCAGGCCAGCTCTCTGCTGTGGCCCAGGAGTGCAGTGGAGGATGGCCCAAGTGCTTGGGCCCTGCACCCCATGGGAGACCAGGAGAAGCACCTGGCTCCTGTCATCGGATCAGCGCGGTGCGCCGGCCGCAGCGGCCATTGGAGGGTGAACCAATAGCAAAGGAAGACCTTTCTCTCTGTCTCTCTCTCTCACTGTCCACTCTGCCTGCAAAAAAAAAAAAAAAAAAAAAAAGAAGAAGAAGAAGAAGAAGAAGAAGAAGAAGAAGAAGAAGTATTAGAGTTAGATGGGAAAGCAATCAAGCTTCAAATATGGGACACAGCAGGCTAATAAAGGTTTTGAACAATCACCTCCAGTTATTACAGAGAAGCCCATGGCGTCATAGCTGTGTACAATGTCACAGGTCAGGAGTCCTTCAATAGTCTTAAAGAGTGGCTGCAGGAAATAGACCATCATGCCAATGAAAATGTCAACAACTTGGTGGTGGGAAACAAATGTGATCTGACCACAGTGAAAGTAGTACATTACACAACAGCAAAGGAATTTGCCAATTCCCTTGAAATCCCATTCTTGGAAACAGTGCTAAGAACGCAACTAATGTAGAACAGACTTTCCTAATGATGGCAGCTGAGATTAAAAAGTGAGTGGGGGCCGGCGCCGTGGCTCACTTGGTTAATCCTCTGCCTGTGGCGCCGGCATCCCATATGGGTGCTGGATTCTAGTCCTGGTCGCTCCTCTTCCAGTCCAGCTCTCTGCTGGGTCCTGGGAAGGCAGTGGAGGATGGCCCAAGTCCTTGGGCCCTGCACCCCATGAGAGACCAGGAGAAGCACCTGGTTCTTGGCTTCAGATTGGCGCAGCGCGCCAGCCATTTGGAGGGTGAACCAACGGAAAAGGAAGACCTTTCTCTCTGTCGCTCTCTCTTACTATCTAACTCTGTCAAATTAAAAAAAAAAAAAAAAAGCGAGTGGGCCTTGGAGAAACAGCTGGTGGTACAGAGAAGTCCAATGTTAAAATTCAGATCACTCCAGTCAAGCAGCCTCCATCCTTTTCTCACAGCAATAAATTTGCAATCTGAACCCAAATGAAAAAGCAAACTACTTGAATTGCCCCATAAATAGCTACACAACAGATGCTCACTGTCTCCACAGATGTCAGAGATAGTAAATTGTCAATACTGGCTTTTTTTTTATTCCCTTGACTGAAGGCAATTTACTTCATTTTCAGAACTGTTTTAAACCTTTGTGTGGTACTTTGTAAAGTAATGTGTGTAATCCTTTTGCTTTCCCAATATCAGATTTTTTTCCTATGGTCGGTTGGAATACATTTGGTTTTGATGATTATACTGGCATGTGTAGATGTCGGATTTAGTCTTCTAAAGATGAAGTTCAGCCAAATGGCACCAAACAGCACAACTAGTGTCTGAAACTTCCCATGCATAAAATTTAGTGAGATGTTCTATGTTAGATCTGGTCTGCTGGTTCTTCCTTATAGAGTTATCAATGGAAACATTACACTATCTGATTAACAGTTTCTTCATACTCTGCAAATCATTTATGGCTGGAGGATATTGCAATTTGTTGCAAATTTTATAACAAAGCAACTGAAGACATTTTTAATAATACTATGCTTATTGGAGTAATATTAACAAAGGATTTTTATAGCTTTAAATGCTTGCATTTGTACAATTAATGCTAAAGTATGTACATTACATACGAGCTCATACAGTCTCCTTCAGCTCTTGTGATTTGATTTGATTTCCAGTCCTTCAAACTGTTCTACATCAATAACAGAGACTCTGTTGTTACAGAGCTTTGAAAGGAATGTAAAAGAAAATGAGCTGTTGGTTTCTTATAGATACCTCCATGACACCAAGACATTATGAGTAAGGAAAAATTATGAGACCCTCAAGCCTTAAAGTTTGCAAGCTTCTTAAGATATAAAGAAAGAAAATTAAGGAATTAACTATTATAGTTACTGTATTATAATTCCAGGCTCTATTCAAATCTTAAAGTGCAGAAACTATTTTCTGGTTAAAGGTTTTTAAAGAAAAACATTTTTTAAAAGAATGGTTATTATCCAAAAATGAAAAAGTAGCAAATGCTGGTGAGGTTGTAGAGAAAAAGGTGCCCTAATACAGTGTTGGTGGGAATGCAAGCTGGCAGACCATTATGGAGTACCGTATGAAAGTTCCTCAGAAAACTAAAAATAGATCTACCATATGACGCAGCCATCCTACTTCTGGGAATATATCTAAAGGAAAGGAAATCAGCATATGAAAGAGATACCTGCACTCCCAGGTTTATAGCAGTTCAATTCACAATAGCTAAGATATGGAATCAACCCAGGTGTCCACCAACTGGTGAATGGAGACAGAAAATCTGGTATATTACACAAATGGAATATTACTCAACCATAAAAAATGAAATCCTAACATATGCAACAAAATAGATGCAGGTATAGATCCTTATGCTAAGTGAAACAAGCCAGACCCAGAAAGAAAAATAACACATTTTCTCTTATTTTTGTTGTCAATACATAGAAAGAGTATAGCAACTATGTGGATATCATTTGGTACATATAAATATTGCTTCCCTGGGTCACACCATGTAAATGACAAGACACTGTCCTTTTCCACATTAAAAAAAATGGAAAGGGGAGAGGGGAATAGTGTGGACTCTTGGGATACTAGTGAGGTTTTGTTCTTTACTTGGGCGTTGGTTATGAGTGTGTGCAGAGGGCAAAAACTCATTTATCTGTATACATATGTGCATTTTTGAGGGGTATACAGAATTTTAATACAAAATTTTTAAAACACAGATATATGGTTGAATTACTGATGCTATAATCTACTTGCACTTATAATAACTACTATACCTAAATTTATCTCCTCACCATTTCTGGCACTTTTTTTTCCCCACATTGTCTTTTCTATATCTGCTTCTTTCTTTCCTCCTCCTCCTCCTCCTCCTCCTCCTCCTCCTTCTTCTTCTTCTTCTTTAAAGATTTTTTTATTTACTTGAAAGTCAGAGTTACACAGAGAGAGGAGAGGCAGAGAGAGAAAGAGAGAGACAGAGAGAGAGAGAGAGGTCCTCCATCTGATGGTTCACTCTAATTGTCCACAATGGCCGGCGCTGTGCCGATCCAAAGCTAGGAGCCAGAAGCTTCTTCTGGGTCTCCCACATGGGTGCAGGGGCCCAAGGACCTGGGCCATCTCTACTGCTTTCCCAGCCCATAGCAGAGAGCTGGACAGAAAGTGGAGCAGCCAGGTCTCAAGCTAGCGTCCACATCAGATACCGGCGCTTCAGGCCAGGGCATTAACCCACTGTGCCACTGCTTCTTTCTTCTTTCTTTTGGACTGAGAACTTCACATTTTTCCTGTCTACAACTTTAGAGGTTATACTAAGTATTTCAATACACACCCTTCTAAAATATCATTTCCATTCTCTTAACGATACAAAGAACTTATGACAGTAACTTCGGTCACCTTGCTTCTCCATCTCTAAGCTATGTGACTAAGAGAACTTTTCTCCTAAACTGCTGAGTCCCTAAGGTATGGGGCACTAGGGATCTTTCAGTATTTACATTTGCTTCCGGTACTGAAGGTTTGGAGGCTTCACACCATGCAACCTTACAGACATGTCTGCTCATCCTGATAAAAGTCTGCTTATGAAAGTCATATTACTTATGTTTGTTCTACATATGGAGAAACAGAAGCTCTGGAAGAGTAAATACTTCAATGAAGATTAGTCAACTAGTTAATGGGAGACAAAGGCCTCATTTCCGGGTCTTTCGGACTCCCAAGACTGTACTTCTAGCAGTTAGAATAGCAAGAGAAAGCATCACCTACTTTTTCAGAATATTGTTTTTCTAACTTTTATTTAATAAATATGAATTTCCAAAGTACAGCTTTTGGATTACAGTAGCTCCCCGCCCCCATAACTTCCTTCTCACCTGCAACCCTCCCATCTCCCACTCCCTCTCCCATTCCATTCACATCAAGATTAATTTTCAATTATCTTTATATACAGAAGATCAATTTTTGTGCTAAACAGGCACAGGTAACACAACACTGGATACACATGGTACCTCCTCACATGTCATATAGCTTTCCATGAACTTCGGTAAAGATAATTTGCAGAAATATCAACATTTCTAATGCTTAAGAAACTATTTCTATTGAAATCAATGTTCCTACATTAACTTTCAGACAGCAGTAATGATTATGTGATCATATGTTACTATAATATTAAAAGCTAATGGATGAGATCCATTACATAGAATTAAATAAAAGTTAAAAAAACAATATTCTGAAAAAGTAGGTGATGCTTTCTCTTGCTATTCTAACTGCTAGAAGTACAGACTTGGGAGTCCGAAAGACCTGGAAATGAGGCCTTTGTCTCCCATTAACTAGTTGACTAATCTTCATTAAAGTATTTACTTTTCCAGAGCTTCTGTTTCTCCATATGTAGAACAAACATAAGTAACATTGCCTCACATTTGGACAAGCCTGGTTCTCCTTAGGTGTTGCCTTGAAATTAAAGTTTACTAGAAAAAATAGGATCATTATAGTCATTCCAGAGACAGAAAGCTAGCCCCATCTAAGTAATGGGTAAAATATCAAGACTGATTATGACACTGCTATGGTATCTATTGTTATGGTTTATTTCTTTTTTTTTTAAAAAAAAGATTCATTTATTTATCTGAAAGAGTTACACAGAGAGAGAAGGAGTGGCAGAGAGAGAGAAAGAGAGAGAGAGAGGTATTCCATCCTCTGGTTCACTCCCCAGTTGGCCGCAACGGCAGGAGCTGCACCAATCCTAAGCCAGGAGCCAGGAGCTCCTTCTGGGTCTCCCACACAGGTGCAGGGGCCCAAGGAATTGGGCCATCTTCCACTGGTTTCCCAGGCCATGGCAGAGAGCTGGATCGGAAGCGGAGCAGCTGGAATTCAAACCGGCATCCATATGGGATGCTGGCACTGCAGGCTGTGGCCTTACCTACTATGCCACAGAGCTGGCCCCTATGGTTTATTTCTAATTTAATCTTGACATTTCTCTTGAGAGTGTCTAAAACCTTTGATTAAGGGAATGGAAAAGTTAAGTTCAGGTGTGTCAATCAAGTAAGAAACATTGAAAAAGTGAAACCAAAATGCATCCAATGGGAAGGACTACCGCAGGTCCCACAGAAGTTGAGACATCAATGGAAGGATGGTGGGAAGTATGGAGGGAGCAAGGAGCCCAGGCAGCAAACTGGGAACTGGACAGCTTTAGTAAGGTCCATGGGTGTTATTCCACAGGCTTTCCACAAGAACTGTGCATTGATTCGTTTAGATGGGGAATTTATTTAGTTGACTCTGGTGCTGACCATTGGGTTTTATCATGTTCAGCGGCTATGGAGTGTGTTGGGTTTTGGATCAGTGGTGTAAACAGAACAAATAGACCGTATCATAAACAACCACACAGGGTTGGAAAGCTGTAAGTAGCCCAGAGCTGATGGTGTGATTAGGCTTCAATTAATTTATGTCAGGCCTACAAACAAATGTCGAGGCAGCAACTATATTAAAGAAATCTGTGATGTGCATATACTGAGAGGGTGTGAAAAGTTTATTAATCACATCATGAGGCTTTCTGGGAAGAGTAGAGCAAGCTCTCAAACAGATTCAAAAATAACTTGAGAGAGAAAATTGCAATGACTGGCTTTGGCTTTTATTGAAGTTAAGGGGTGGGGCTAGGGTAAGTATTCCACAAGCTGGAGCTTGTGTTGTCTGAATTTCAAGGCAACACCAAAGGAGAACATTTGCAGGCTTTCTTACAGGCTTGTCCAAATGTGAGGCAATAAGAAGAAAGAGGTGGGGGCTTGAAAGTCATTGTATTCAAACATCAAGAATGGAGTCAGATACTTTATTACAATTCATTCTGATTACTTTTATATGCCAAGTATCATTTAATTGAACTTGAACTCAGGGAAGTCATGGGAGTTTATGTGACGTGCAGCACGATACTGGTAAGGGGGGGTGAAGGTTCTATTGAACACTTTGTTCAAGAACCTAGTAATGTGCATCTTGAAGAGTGAAATGAGGAGCATGGTCATTATTAATAATGCCTGTCACTCTGAGGAGGATAAGGAGTGTCCTGGTGAGGTCCTGTATGTGGTTTTAGTATGTGTATGCCTGGGTGAGACTTTGTCTTACACTTTTAAGTATCTGTGAAAGAGAAAATGTCTAGAGTTCTTTATCTCAAATGGAGCAACTTTGGACAAAGAATTTTTACTGCCATTGATCAGATCAGATGGACACATTATTGAAATTAGTGTGGAAATATATTAAAACTTGTGGATGGTGGCAATTATTTCCCAGAACGTTCTCTATTACTAAGATGACTGCCTAACGTTTAACCATTCATGCTAACCCTTGAGTCTCTTCCTTTAGCAGGGACTTCCAGGTGAAAGTAAGTGTTCAGTGAGCTTCATATGTATGGTGATGGCAGGACCATCTGTAATATATACAAATTCCTTTGCTCTTCATTCCTCTGATTCCAAGGGATTCCCATGTAGTCAAGGAGTTCAGGAGCGGTGTGGCCTCTAGCACCATGATATCTGGCAAGAGACTACGCATAAAAAAAAGGCCAACACCTCCTTCAGGTATTGTACACTAGAGATCTCAGGTTTGACCATACCTTATTTTTAAATCATTTTTTATTTATATAAGCTGAACACATTTCAAATATTTCATATATACAGATTTAGGAGCATAGTGTTACTTCCCAGCCTACCCTCCCTCCCACGCTCCTATCCACCCTCCTCCTTCCTTTCTTACTCTTTCTTTCAATTTTTACAGTGACATACTTTCAGTTTGTTTTATAATAATAAGCTTAATACTAAGTAAGAATTACAGGTACCACCTCCATTGTAGAAGGAGGTTTTGGAGGCAATACCAAGCTTGCAGGGTTGGGGAGAATGCTACTTCCATAAAACAAGACATAATAGAAAGCTGGATATAGAAGGTGACAGAGAAACTCTCTCCCAAGGAAACAGGATGTGTGGCCAGCAGTTTTCACTCTATGGCAGATAGTGTGGGGCTAGGAGGGAAGTCTCTCATGTCAGAAGTCAGTATCGGTAAGAAGGGTAGATTACTTGTAGCCAAAATGGCAGACCAGAGAACTCTAAGAGACACAAGAGGAGGCTGCTAAAGCCTCTACTGTGAAGGAATGTCTGGGAGAACTAATGGAAGTACCTAGTTTATTGCATTTTGACAGGTTCTAGACCTCTGTCGTGCAGGACAGAAACATAATAGCACAAATTAGTTCATGCAAAACTTGTACCTGAGGAATGCATTGCCTCTAAAACATACAAATTCCTAAACGACACTGGGCTTATTTTAATATTGTTGGTGCTGGAAGGGTCAGTAACTATTTCTTGAAAATATAATGGATGAAAATGTCCTTGATTGATCAAATAATGCCCCAAAATGGTATTTATATGGTACTATGGCTTTAAAATATGTGTTGGGAAATTTAATACCCAATGCAATAACTGTTAGGAGGTGAGGCCCAATGAGGGGTATTTAATTCTTTAGGGGCTTCACCTTCATGAATAGATTCATGTCATTTCATGGGAGTGGTTAGTTATGTTGAGAGTGCCCTGTTAGCAGATCTAGTTTGGTCTTCTCTTGCTCTCTCAGATTCTCTTGCCTTTCCACTCCCCACTATGGGATGACAGAACACAAAAGCCTCTGACTTCGGACTTCCCAGCTTCCAGAAGAGTAAGAAATGTTTCTCTGTTTTTATAGAGTACCCAGTCTGAGATAGTCCACTACCGCAACACAAATTGGACTAAGGTTGCAAGATGCTATACATTATGTGAGGGCAATGGCCTATCTCTTCTTTGAACTCTTTAGTGAATATTTCTGTTTTTAATGAGTGCCTCCCAAACAAAAATGGAAGCAAAACATTTCAAAATTTGTAAGATGCAATCTTCTAGAGTATGCATCACTTTGTTTATTTTGCTTATGAGAGTCACAGGTAATTTCCTATTTCCATTTCCTATAGCTGCATTTAAAAGTGTCTTGATGGGGCTGGCATTGAGGTAAAGCTGCCATCTGTGATGCTGGCAGCCAATACAGGTGCCTATTGGTCCTGCATGCTCTACATTTTTCTTAAAGATTTATTTATTTTACTTGAAAGTCAGAGTTACACAGAGAGAGGAGAGGCAGAGAGAGAGAGGGAGAGAGAGAGAGAGAGAGAGTGAGAGAGAGAGAAAGAGAGGTCTTCCATTCGATGGTTTACTCCCCGATTGGCTGCAATGACAGGAGATGCAGCGATCCAAAGCCAGGAGCTAGGAGCTTCCTCCAGGTCTCCCCCATGGGTATAGGGGCCCAAGGACTTGGGATATCTTCTACTGATTTCCCAGGCCACAGCAGAGAACTGCACAGGAAATGGAGCAGCCAGGTTCAAACCAGCGCCCATATGGGATGCTGACACGTCATTCCAGGGCGTTAACCTACTGTGCTACAGCGCTGGCCCCGGATGCTCCACTTTTAGTCCAGCTCCCTGCTAATGGCCTTGGAGAAGCAGCAGAAGATGGCCCAAGTGCTTGGGCCCTGTCACCCACATGGGAGATCTAGATGAAGCTCTTGGCTCCTGGCTTCAGCCTAGCCCAATCACAATTCTGGGGAGTGAACCAACAAATGGAAGATCTCTATGTCTCTGTCTCTCCCTCTCTTTGTACATGGCTTTCAAATAAATATTTTTTAAAACTTTTATTTAGTAAATATAATTTTCAAAAGTACAGTTTATGGATTACAATGGTTCCCCCCATTAACTTCCCTCCCACCCACAACCCCCCCATCTCCTGCTCCCTCTCCCATCCCATTCACATCAAGATTCATTTTTAAATTATCTTTATATACAGAAAATGGATTTAGTATATATTAAGTAAATATTTCATCAGTTTGCAACCACACAGATCATAAAGTGTAAAATACTGTTTCAGTACTACTTATAGCATTAATTCACATTGGACAACACATTAAGGACAGAGATCCTACATCGGGAGTAAGTACACAGCGACTCCTGTTGTTGACTTAACAATTTAACACTCTTGTTGATGGCGTCAGTAATGTCCAGAGGCTTTAGTCATGAGTTGCCAAGGCTATGGAAGCCTCTTGAGTTCGCTGACTTCAATCTTATTTAGACAAGGTCATAGTCAAAGTGGAAGTTCTCTCCTCCATTCAAAGAAAGGTCCCTCCTTCTTTGATGGCCCCTTCTTTCTACTGGGATCTCACTCACAGAGATCTTTCATTTAGGTCCTCTTTTTTTTGCCGGAGTGTGTTGGCTTTCCATGCCTAAAATACTCTCATGAGCTCTTCAGCCAGATCCAATGCCCTAAGGGCTGGTTCTGAGGCCAGAGTGCTGTTTAGGACATCTGCCATTCTATGAGTCTGCTGTGTATCTCGCTTCCCATGTTGGATCGTTCTCTCCCTTTTTTATTCTATCAGTTAGTATTCGCAGACACTAGTCTTGTTTGTGTGATCCCTTTGACTCTTAGACCTATCAGTGTGATATATTGTGAACTGAAATTGATCACTGGGACTAGTGAGATGCATTGGTACATGCCACCTTGATGGGATTGAATTGGAATCCCCTGGCATGTTTCTAACTCCACCATTTGGGGCAAGTCCTGTCGAGCATGTCCCAAATTGTACATCTCCTCCCTCTCTTATTCGTACTCTTATATTTAACAGGGATCACTTTTCAGTTAAATTTCAACACCTAAGAATAACTGCATGTTAATTACAGAGTTCAACCAATAGTATTAACTAGAATGAAAAAAACTAAAAGGGATAAAGTATTAAATTGTACATCAACAGTCAGGACAAGAGCTGATCAAGTCACTGTTTCTCATAGTGTCCCAGGTTTCCTTTTAGGTGCATGGTTAGTTGTCACCGATCAGGGAGAACATATGATATTTGTCCCTTTGGGACTGGCTTAATTCACTCAGCATGATGTTTTCCAGATTCCTCCATTTTGTTGCAAATGACCGGATTTCATTGTTTTTGACTGCTGTATAGTATTCTATAGAGTACATGTCCCATAATTTCTTTATCCAGTCTACTGTTGATGGGCATCAAGAAACTCCACAACAACAAAACAAACAACCCACTTAAGAGATGGGCCAAGGAACTCAATAGACATTTTTCAAAAGAGGAAATCCAAATGACCAACAGGCACATGAAAAAATGTTCAAGGTCACTAGCAATCAGGGAAATGCAAATCAAAACCACAATGAGGTTTCACCTCACCCCGGTTAGAATGGCTCACATGCAGAAATCCACCAACAGATGCTGGTGAGGATGTGGGGAAAAAGGGACACTAACCCACTGTTGGTGGGAATGCAAACTGGTCAAGCCACTATGGAAGTCAGTCTGGAGATTCCTCAGAAACCTGAATATAACCCTACCATACAACCCAGCCATCCTACTCCTTGGAATTTATCCAAAGGAAATGAAATTGGCAAACAAACAAGCTGTCTGCACATTAATGTTTATTGCAGCTCAATTCACAATAGCTAAGACCTGGAATCAAATAAATAAATATTTTTAAAAGCGTCTAGATGTTTCAGTTTATTTTATGTTCAGTTATTAAAGTTTTTCGTTGTACATATTTATAGAGTACAGCATGATAATTTGAAACATGTATTCAACATATGATGATCATATCAGATTAGTTTACAATATCATATCCTTAAGTTAAAAAAATTTGATTACCATTTATAAATATACATATTTATGGTATATAGTATATTTTAATAAATATATGTAATATAAACTGATCAAATCAGTTTCCTTGTTATAACTATGTTTGGAACCACTGAACTCCTATCTTTTATTTGTTCATAAAATATGTAATAGGTTACTATGTGTTGTAGTAGCCCACTGGGTTCTGGAACACTACAGCTGATTTCTTCTGTGTTTTAACACTTGTTTAGTTGATTTTAAATAATCAATAAATGGTGGCCAGCGCCGCAGCTCAATAGGCTAATCCCCTGCCTGCGGCGCCAGCACACCGCGTGCTAGTCCTGGTCGGGGCACCGGATTCTGTCCTGGTTGCCCCTCTTCCAGGCCAGCTCTCTGCTGTGGCCCAGGAGTGCAGTGGAGGATGGCCCAAGTGCTTGGGCCCTGCACCCGCATGGGAGACCAGGAGAGGCTCCTGGCTCCTGCCTTCGGATCAGCCCGATGCACTGGCCACAGCACGCTAGCCGCAGCAGCCATTGGAGGGTGAACCAACGGCAAAGGAAGACCTTTCTCTCTGTCTCTCTCTCTCACTGTCCACTCTGCCTGTCAAAAAAAATCAATAAATGGCTTTCTGGGAAAAAATGTGTAGGATGCTAATGTTACACTTCAAAGAACTAAAAAAAAATAAAGACAAACTAAGCCTGTCGCTCCCCCTCTTCATGGAGGAGCAACACTAAACTCTGCCTAGGCTTCATATCCGAGTCACGGCACCATTATGTCACTCCCCCTCTTCATGGAGGAACGACACTAAACCCTGCCTAGGCTTCATATCTGAGTCACAGCACCATTATGTCGCTCCCCCTCTTCGTGGGGGAACGACACAGGACCCTGCGCTGTTCTTTTGTCTGCTCGGCCCTCCCCGGGTTTGCTGCTGGTTCTTCCCAGGTTGGCTACTGTCCCTTCCACCTCCGTGGAAGGGCGGTTCCCCCTGGCCACTTTCCCCACTTCCGCAGGGGAGCGGCACACTGCTGGCCGGCTCTCTCGGGGGCTGCACAGGTGTTCCTTCAGATGTTCCCCTTAGATGTTCCTGGTGCATGTTGTCTCTCTCCTCCTTTATAGTCCTCTTCCACCAATCCCAACTCTGCTACCCACATGCCGAGTACGCTGCTCTCCACCAATCAGGAGTAAGTCCTACAGTTTATTGGTTGAACTGGAGGCAGCTGTGTAGAAGCTGTTTCTCCCTTCTCAGCGCCATATTGTGGGAGAGCAGATGCATAGAATAAGTCTTAATTCCAGTAACTTAGTCTAGTCCGAGTTGCTCCCCACAAAGCCCAAAGTCAGTAGAAGAGAGAAAATAATAAATAATAGAGCAAAAATAAATAAAATACAAACTATAAAACATTAGAAAAGATCAACAAAGCTAGGAGTTGAACTTTTTCCAAAAAGAAATTCTACAAACCTTGAGCTAGACTAAGAAACAGAGGTAAGATTCAAATAAATATAATCAGAAATGAAAGAAGAGACATTATAAATGATACAACAGAAATAGAAATGATCACAAAATACTACTCTGAATAAATGTATGCCAACAAATTTGATAATCTAAGGAATGGATGTTTCTAGAAATATAAAATCTGAATCATAAAGAAACAAAAAATTTGAACATAGCAATAATGTATAATGCACATACCAATAATGTGTAAGGAGATTGAATCAGTTAAGAAAACAAAAAACTTGCAACCAAGAAAAGTTAGAGTCCTGATAGAGTCGCTGATGGATGAGTTACATCAAATGTTTAAAACATAACTAATGCCAATCCCTCTCCCAAATTGAAGAGGAACTAATACTGTTAAACTCATCTTACAAAGAAATATTACCCTGGTACAAAAGCCAGATAAGGATACCACAAAAACAAAACAAAACAAAAGCAAAAAACTACAGATCAACATTCATGTTGAACATAGATGCAAAAGTTCTCAACAAAATGCTAGCAAACTGAACTCAACATCACATTAAAAGAATCATTAACCATCATTAAGTGAGATTTATTCCTGGGATGCAAGGATGGTTCAATATATGTAGACCAGTAAATGTGATATGCCACTTTAGCAGAATGAAGAACAAAACTACATGATCATCCCAATAAATGTAAAGAAGCATGTAACAAAATTTGAATCCTTTCATGATAAATTAGATGTAGAAGAAATATGCCTCAACATAATAAAGGTCATATGAGATAAGCCCCATAGCTAACATCATACTCAATTGTGGAAACCCCAAAAATTTTCCTTTATGAAACAAACCACTGATCAGTCATGGCTTAAGCTGGAATCAAGACAAAAGATTCAATTTGATATATATAGCTAGTTCTGGATACATCTCAGGGCCACTTTAAGGGGGGCTATAATTCCATGTCCATGTCCCCAAATATGAGTTACCAAAACTTTTTGACAGGCCTGTCAAATCTATAACAGAGTTTTCACAGGACTCAGCAAATGTGGCACTAAACAGCATAGCTCAAAGCACAAGTTAGCCAGTAGGCAAAACAGCTAATGGAATGTTAGCTATGGAACAGTAGTCCAATAGGCAAGCTTGCAAGTAGGCAGCAGGGCCAGTTATCAAGCCAAAGCATGAAAAGACCCCGGTGGCAGAGGTCATTGCCAAACCATACTCATGCAGTACCAACTGATCTCATCGTCCACTCTAGAGTGATGGGATGATTCCCCTTACACAAATTGGTTGAAATTGGGATGGATGATGGTACACACATACCAGGAGGGTAGGAAGAGATGTCTTACTGACATAATGAGGCTTCTGAAGAGAAATCAGCATGCTCTCAAGCTGGTCCAAAAGTGGCTTGAAAGAGCAAGGTGAAGCTGTGGCTTTATTGCAGCATAGGGCTGGGTCAGGGCCAGGGCAGGCCAGTGTGTGTAATTAGTACTGTTCACCAGTACTAAAGGACAGAGTGTGCAAAATTTATTATAAGCTTCATCACATGTGGCGTATATAGCAAGTAGGGATGGGTAAACTTGAAAGTGGTTAGCAAACATCAAAAAAGAAATCAGCCTCTATCATGAGGATTAAAGTAGACTGTTCCTCTCATCTCTCATGAATGACTGCCAATTTAATATATAATATAGTACTTTTGATTTGTTGTATGTCTCTTATTTTCCACCTGTGTTAATGTGTGCTTTTTTCTTTCAAAAGTGTTAAAATCATTGACTATGTTACCAAGCTGACTAGCTGTCCCCCCCTGAAAATCAGCATAAATCCACTTATAATCCGTAATTTGTCATTAGACAAAACCAATTTTGTCAACATACAAAAGTACATTGAGCCAGAAAATATTACGAATATTGTTCATCAATATCATAAATACCTCAAATTTAATTTGAAAATTGTAGTGTGTATGTCATTTGGGGTCCTCAAACAAAATAGTTAGCAACACAGGATGAGAAGTATTAGCTATTTATTGGGGAAATACCTATGAAAGATAAAGTGGAAAGGAGCAGCAGGCCTTCAGAATGCAATGCTGATCTATTAGAGGAGAGAGGGTAGGAAGGATTGACTGGGAGTAGCATCCTATCACAGGAGAGCTTTAAGAAAACCACAGGCATGTCAATGGGCAGTTCCCAGTGAAAAGTTGCCCATTTTAGCAACGGCTGGGAAAACTTTCTCTGAAGGGACCAGTGTTATGAGTTGACTTGGGGCCTTCTAGAAAAAAAAGATATGCTAAGTTCCTAATTGTTGATGTCTCAGAATGTGAACTCATTTGCAAGGACAGTTGCAGATGTGATTGGCTAGGTTGAGATTAGGTCATACTGGAGTAGGGTAAGCCCCTTACCTAAAGTGACTTTCTTGCTTATCGTGGACAGCCGCATGGAAGTTAAGACAAACAGGAAGAACATCACGTGACGAAGAGGGCAGAGACTATAATTTTTGGCAGCAATTCAAGGAACCATGGCCAAAGCTTGCTAACAAACCACAAGAAGATAGGAAGATGCCAGAACAAACTTCTCTGCAGTTTTCAGAGGGCGAATGGCCCTCCTGACAGCCTGATTTTGTACTTAACAACATCTAGAACTGTAAGACAATAAGTTTCTGTTGTTTTAAGCCACCTGGTTTATAGTACTTCATTATAGGAAAGAAATATAGCCTGGGAGTAATCATTATAGGCTTTGCAGGTCATATTGTTCCTGTCTGCTCTGGGCTAATGTTTGTGTCCCCTCAAAATTCATATGCTGTCATTCCAAACTCCAAGATGGTGGTAGGAACAACCATCAAGATTCGGATTAGTGCCACTAGCCTGGAAACTCACCGTCTATGAATCAAAAAGCAGGCCTTCATCAGACTCCAAACCAAAGCACCTTGATTTCCTTTTTTTTTTTTTTTACTATTTAACTGACCAAAAAGTATATATTTATTGTGTAGAGCATGTTGTTTTGAAACATGTATATGTTGTAGAAAGTCCACAGAAGCTGGCCTGATAGCCAGCGCCTTGATGTTGATCAGCAGTTTCTACTGGGAAGATCTGAGAACTTGCTTCCCTCCCACCATAGTCTGCCCCTTGCATCTCACAGATCCATTTGGACATGTGTGATCAGGAAAAGCTCCTCCACAGTTTCCCTACCTTTCTTACCACAGAGAAACTAAGAAAATAAAACCTATCTGGATGGCTGCCATATTGCAGTTCATGTCAGGACTACAACCCCTACCTATGGTCTCTCAGTTTCCTAACCATTCTAACCCATTCTACATTTTCCCCACAGTTCTCGCCCCAGCAAGTCTTAGTGGGTTACCTGGGAACAGGACCCATTTCACTATTTCTGAAAGATTTGGACATTTGAAAAGTATATTATTCTTGGGCCCCGTTTGACACAGTGCCTTCATTGTGGCAACTGAAATAATCAGTCTGCTTGGACAATCAATCTGATCAAACTGAGGATTTGAAACCAAAACACCAAGTCAGTTGTCTGAGTTGGCTGTTCACAAGCCTGAGTCTGGGTATAGGTTTTATGATTCTCTTACAGGGAGAGTACATGTGTTGAGTTTGGTTTAAACAGAAAGATTTGTACGTGGCTATCAATCACATTGTAAACTGAATAACAATGTTCATATTTGATTATGAATTAAGGCTATACATTATATTCCTATACTCCACATGATCCATATGCAGGGAGAAACAAACAATGGGATCATTAATCACTCTTCCTACTACAACCCTGAGATGTAAAGCTCACTCCTTGTGAAGGTATAGTAAATATTTACTTGGTCACAGGGTTTGTTGAAAGGTTCTGATACCTGGGAACCAGCTGAGGGCATCTTCACAACATGGACAGTATCCCCTCTAACATAGGCCCTGCAATTACCATTCCACTCCTTGAAAAAATGTTCATTTACTCATTTTTATTTTCTTGAAAGGCAGGAAGAGAGGGAGGTAGGGAGAGAGAAAAGGAGAGAGCTGCAGCCTTCATCCACCAGCTGACTCCTCAAATGCCCACAATAGCCTGGGCTGGCCAAAACAAAGCCACAAGCCAGGAACTCATTCATTTCTCCCACGCAGGTTGAGGGGCCCAAGGGCTTGGTCCATCATCTGCTGCCTCTCAGGTGCATCAGCAAGTTAGAATGGAAGCAGAGGTGGGATTGATCTGAGGCATTCCAACATGGGATGCAGGCATCACAATCAGTGGCTTAATCCACTGAACCACAAGGTCTGCTCCACCAATCCACTCTTAGGACCACAAGTTTACCTTTGTGCTCATATGGCAGCTTAGAGTTGTATACCATGACCACATGTCATTGCACTCTCATCATCATGTTGATCTTGGGTATGACTGTAACATTAAGAGATTCAAGCTTTATGTTTCCCTACCGAATATTACAAGATGCATTATGTGTTATCTCTAATTTTTTAGCTAACATGACCTGGATTTCCCATTTTTATTGCCTTTTCCTAAGAACCATAAAATGATAGCATGATTGCAATGGTGACAGTAAGCAACATGATCTTAGTTGGGGTCTGTTTTAAATATTTAGGAATACAAAACATGATTGCTTTGAAACAATGAGAGTAGTCAGAATTCCCATGAGGATCATGACAACCATTTGTAATCCTGAGTAAAAAAAGCTTGTTTAGACCTGAGAGTAGGCAGCTAAAAAGGTCATAGAGAGGTTTTCCTTGTATATTCTTATCGGTTAGTTTTGGGGTGACTGTCTAATCTAATTTCCATTTAGACATAGTTATGTAAATGTAACAGATGGTATGAATAATTGCATAAATTTTCCCTTGATTTTCTATTTAACGGAGTCATTAAATTTTTGTGCAAAAAGAAATAATAATAAAATACCTTAAGAGGCATTGTACTGGGGCTGGTGCCGTGGCTCACTAGGTTAATCCTCCACCTGTGGTGTCGGCATCCCATATGGGCACTGGGTTCTAGTCCCAGTTGCTCCTCTTCCAGTCCAGCTCTCAACTGTGGCCCGGGAGGGCAGGGGAGGATGGCCCAAGTGCTTGGGCCCCTGCACCCACATGGGAGACCAGGAAGAAGCATCTGGTTCCTGGCTTCGGATTGGCACATCGCTGGCCATAGCGGCCATTTTGGGGGTGAACCAACAGAAGGAAGACCTTTCTCTCTGTCTCTCTCTCTTACTGTCTATAACTCTACCTGTCAAATAAATAAATAGAAAAGAAAAAAAGAGGCATTGTACTTCCATTCACCAGCTACTTCCTCAACAGTGAGCCCAACCTTGCTGAAGTAAGTCACTGCCTATATCATACATAAATAAATAATTTTAAATTGTTGATATATTGTTGACCAGAGGGTTCCAAGATAGCAGAATAGCAATAGAATGGTCTGACTTATGGGGCAAAATTAATGTTTAAAAAGGGCAGTAAATACACTGGTAGATAGAGCTCAAGGGGAACCCCAGCAGGAGACCCAGTGCGAGCAATAGAAACACTCCAGATCTGCACCAAGACAGCAAATAAACATCAGAAAACAATGGAAGCTTGGATACTGGGAGGAAGACACCCACCCCAGCAAACCAGGTAAGAGGGGATTCCATGGGCCCACGTGCTGCCGATACAGCTTGAGAGAAAGCTTGGTAAACTGCTTTTATTTTATTTTTTTTAAACTTTTATTTAATGAATATAAACTTCCAAAGTACAGCTTATGGATTCCAATGGCTTCCCCACCATAATGTCCCTCCCACCCGCAACCCTCCCCTTTCCCACTCCCTCTCCCCTTCCATTCACATCAAGCTTCATTTTTGATTCTCTTTATATACAGAAGATCAGTTTAGCATACATTAAGTAAAGATTTCAACAGTTTGCTCCCACACAGAAACATAAAGTGAAAAATACTGTTTGAATACTAGTTATAGCATTAAGTCTCATTGTACAGCACACTAAGGACAAAGATCCTACATGAGGAGTAAGTGCACAGTGACTCCTGTTGTTGACTTAACAAATTGACACTCTTGTTTATGGCATCAGTAATCACCCTAGGCTCTTGTCAAGAGCTGCCAAGGCTATGGAAGCCCCCTGAGTTCACTGACTCTGATCATTTTTAGACAAGGCCATGTCAAAGTGGAAGTTCTCTCCTCCCTTCAGAGAAAGGTACCTCCTTCTTTGATGACCCATTCTTTTCACTGGGATCTCACTCACAGAGATCTTTCATTTAGTTTTTTTTTTTCCCCAGAGTGTCTTGGCTTTCCATGCCTGAAATACTCTCATGGGCTTTTCAGCTGGATCTGCATGCCTTTAGGGCTGATTCTGAGGCCAGAGTGCTGTTTAGGACATCTGCCATTCTATGGGTCTGCTGTGTATCTCACTTCCCATGTTGGATCGTTCTCTCCCTTTTTGATTCTATCAGCTAGTATTTGCAGACACTATTCTTGTTTATGTGATCCCTTTGGCTCTTAGTCCTATCATTATGATCAATTATGAACAGAAATTGATCACTGGGACTAGTGAGATGGCATTGGTACATGCCACCTTGATGGGATTGAATTGGAATCCCCTGGTATGTTTCTAACTCTACCGTTTGAGGTAAGTCAGCTTGAGCATGTCCCGAATTGCACATCTCTTCCCTCTCTTATTCCCACTCTTATATTTAACAGTGATCACTTTTCAGTTAAGTTTCAGCACTTAAGAAGAATTGTGTATTGATTACAGTATTCAACCAAAAGTATTAAGTAGAACAAACAAAAAAAATACTAAGAGGGATAACATATTAAGCTGCTCATCAGCAGTCAGGGTGAGGGCTAATCAAGTCACCATTTCTCCTAGTGTTCATTTCACTTTAACAGGTTTCCTTTTTGGTGCTCACTTAGTTGTCACCTATCAAGGAGAACAAGTGGTATTTGTCCCTTTGGGATTGGCTTATTTCACTCAGCATATGTTTTCCAAATTCCTAACAGGGATCACTTTTCAGTTAAAATTTAAACACCTAAGAATAATTGTTTGTTAATTACAGAGTTCAACCAATGGTACTAGAACAAAAAAAAATACTAAAATGGATAAAGTATTACATTGTACATCAACCGTCAGGACAAGAGCTGATCAAGTCACTGTTTCTCATAGTGTCCATTTCATTTCAACAAGTTTCCCCTTTGGTGCTCAGTTAGTTTTCGCCAATCAGGGAGAACATATGATATTTGTCCCTTTGGGACTGGCTTAATTCACTCAGCATGATGTGTTCCAGATTCCTCCATTTTGTTGCAAATGACAGGATTTCATTTTTTTTGACTGCTGTATAGTATTCTATAGAGTACATGTCCCATAATTTCTTTATCCAGTCTACTGTTGATGGGCATTTGGGTTGGTTCCAGGTCTTAGCTATTGTGAATTGAGCTGCAATAAACATTAATGTGCAGACAGCTTGTTTGTTTGCCAATTTAATTTCCTTTGTGTAAATTCCAAGGAGTGGGATGGCTGGGTTGAATGGTAGGGTTATCTTCAGGTTTCTGAGGAATCTCCAGACTGACTTCCATAGTGGCTTAACCAGTTTGCATTCCCACCAACAGTGGGTTAGTGTCCCCTTTTCCCCACATCCTCTCCAGCATCTATTGTTGGTAGATTTCTGAATGTGAGCCATTCTAACTGGGGTGATGTGGAACCTCATTGTGGTTTTGATTTGCATTTCCCTGATTGCTAGTGATCTTGAACATTTTTTCATGTGTCTGTTGGCCATTTGGAATTCCTCTTTTGAAAAATGTCTATTGAGGTCCTTGGCCCATCTCTTAAGTGGGCTGTTTGTTTTGATGTTGTGGAGTTTCTTGATTTCTTTGTAGATTCTGGTGATCAACCCTTTATCAGTTGCATAGTTTTCAAATATATTTTCCCATTCTGTCGGTTGTCTCTTCGCTTTCCTGACTGTTTCTTTTGCAGTACAGAAACTTCTCAATTTGATGCAATCACAAATGTTAATTTTGGCTTTGACTGCCTGTGCTTCTGGGGTGTTTTCCAAGAAGTCATTGCCGGTACCTATATCTTGCAGGGTTTTTCCAATGCTCTCTAATAATTTGATGGTGTCAGGTCGTAGATTTAGGTCTTTAATCCACGTTGAGTGGATTTTTGTGTAAGGTGAAAGGTAGGGGTCTTGCTTCATGATTCTGCATGTGGAAATCCAATTTTCCCAGCACCATTTATTGAATAGACTGTCCTTACTCCAGGGATTGGTTTTGGATCCTTGATCAAATATGAGTTGGCTGTAGATGTTTGGATTGATTTCTGGTGTTTCAGTTCTGTTCCATTGGTCTATCCATCTGGGTGAACTGCTTTTAAAGTTCCACATGAATCCCCAAAGAGAGCAGAAGCAGGAAGAAAGAGAGAGAGAGAGAGGAGAAGGAGAGAGAGAGAGGAGAAGGAGAGAGAAAGGAGAAGGAGAGAGAGAGGGAGAGAGAGAGAGAGGCTGTGTATCTCTCCTTCTCCCCACTCCCTGCTATAGCAGAGACCTGCAACCAGCAAGGGAAGAGCTCACACGCTCATGCCATTTTTTGTTTGTTTTTTGGACACAGGCAGGTAGCTGCCACCCCACTACCTGTGCACACCCAACAATAAATAACAGAGGTTGCATCCCACCCAATCAATAAGGGCCACAACAATTAAGAAGAATTCCTTCCCCTTCCATGCCAGTTGCACTACACCAGTTCTCTGGCAATGAGAGGAGAGGGGAAGTCCTAACTGGGATTCTTCTATCCCCACAGCTTCTGTACTGCAAAAAAACAAAAAACAAAACAAAAAAAAAAACACACTCAGGAAGAGGCAACCAACAGTATGGGAGACATTATTTGCAAGCAATGTAACTGATACAGGATTAATAACCAGAATATATAAAGAGATAATGAAACTCAACAACAAAACAAACAACCCACTTAAGAGATGGACCAAGGACTTAAACGGACATTTCTCCAACAGAGGAAATCCAAATGGCCAACAGACACATGAAAAAATGTTCAGGATCACTAGCCGTCAGGAAAATGCAACTCAAAACCACAATGAGGTTTCATCTCACCCCAGTTAGAATGGCTTTCATACAGAAATCAACAAAAAACAAATGCTGGAGAGGATGTGGGGAAAAAGGGACACTAACCCACTGTTGGTGGAATGCAAACTGGTAAAGCCACTAGGGAAGACAGTATGGAGATACTTCAGAAATCTGAATACAGACCCACATACGACCCAGTCATCCCACTCCTGGGAATTTACCCAAGAGAAATGAAATCAGCATATGAAAGAGTGATCTGCACCTCCATGTTTATTGCAGTTCAATTCACAACAGCTAAGACATGGAATCAACCCAAATGCCCATCAACTGAAGAGTGGATAAATAAATTATGGGATATGTACACTATGGAATACTACACAGCAGTAAAAAAAATGAAATCTGGTTATTTACAACACAATGGATGAATCTGGAAAACATAATACTTAGTGAAATAAGCCAGTCCCAAAGGGACAAGTACCATATGTTCTCCCTGACCTGTAATAACTAATAGAGCACCTAAAAATAATCTGTAGAGGTGAAATTGACACCTTGAGAAGCAATTATTTGAACAGCTCTTGTCTTTTTTTAGAAGTCTTTTACTTAATGGATACAAATTTTCATATATACAGCTTTTAGGGATATAGTGTTTCTTCCCCACATTCCGCCCTCCCATCTGAACTCCTACCCCCCTCCTACTCCCTCTCCTATTCCATTTTCCATTAAGATTCATTTTAATTGACTTTATATACAGAAGACAAACTCTTTACTAAGGAGAGATTTCAATTACTTGTACCCACACAGACACACAAAGTATAAAGTACAGTTTGAAGACAAGTTTTACCATTAATTCTCATAGTACAATTCATCAAGGACAGAGGTCCAGCAACAGTGATTCCTGTTGTTGATTTAACAACTGACACTCTTATTTATTTTTTTTCTTTTAACTTTTCTTTAATATATATAAATTTCCAAAGTACAACTTTTGGATTACAGCAGTTTTTCCCCCCATAACTTCCCTCCCACCTGCAACCATCCCATCTCCCGCTCCCTCTCCCATCCTATTCACATCAAAATTCATTTTCAATTATCTTTATATACAGAAAATCAACTTCGTATATACTAAGTAAAGGTTTCAACAGACTGCATACAAAGACACACAAAGTATAGAGTACTGTTTGAGTAGTAGTTTTACCATTAATTCGCATAGTACAACACATTAAGGGCAGAGATCCTACATGTGGAGCAGGTGCACAGTGACTCCCGTTGATGATTTAACAATTGACACTCTTATTTATGATGTCAGTAATCACCCGAAGCTCTTGTCAAGAGCTGCCAAGGCTATGGAAGCCTCTTGAGTTCGCTGACTTCGATCTTATCTAGACAAGGCCATAGTCAAAGTGGAAGTTCTCTCCTCCCTTCAGAGAAAGGTACCTGCTTCTTTGACGACCCGTTCTTTCCGCTGGGATCTCACTCACAGAGATCTTTCATTTAGGTTATTTTTTTTTTGCCACAATGTCTTGGCTTTCCATGCCTGCGAAACTCTCATGGGCCTTTTAGCCAGATCCAAATACCTTAAGGGCTGATCCTTAGTGCTCTTTAGGGCTTTTGCCATTCTATGAGTCTGCTGTTGACACTCTTATTTATGATGTCAGTGATTACCTGAGGCTTTTGACATGAGCTGCCAAAGCTATTGAAGCCTTTTGAGTTCACAAACTGTGTTGGTTTTTAGACAGGGCCATATGCAAAGTGGAAGTTCTCTCCTCCCTTCAGAGAAAAGTACATCCTTCATTGATGGCCCTTTCTTTCCACTGGGGTCTCACAGAGATACTTCATGCAGAACCATTTTTGACACTATGTCTTGGCTTTCCACGCCTGAAATACTCTCATGGTGTTTTTAGTCAGGCCTTAGAGGCAGATTCTGAGGTCAGAGTGCTGTTTAGGGTGTTTATCATTCTATGAGTCTGCTGTGTGGACTGCTTCCCATGTTAGAACTTTCTCTACTTTGTAATGCTATCTATTGTTAATACCAGGCACTTTGTCTTATTTATATGATCCCTTTTACCGATGGTCCTATGTATATCATCAATTCCATACTTATTATGATCACTTTATTTCATAAGATGTGATTAGTGCCACCCAGCTAAATGGGACTTGAAGTCTCATGGCAAGTTTTTAGCTTCACCTTTAGGGGTAGGTCTGTGGGAGTGTGTGGTGATCTGTACAGCTCCTCCTCTCTCACTCCCACTCTTATTTTTAACTGGGATCTATTTTCAATAGACTTAATACATCTATGATTAATTCTATGTTAAGTAAGAGTTCAGCCATTGGTATTAAGTAGAGAAGAAAAAAGAATAAATGAATAGATAAAGTGAAATAATAAAGTGTTTCTTGACAGTCAAGACCAACAGCCCTTGTCTTGACTCTTGAGGAAGTTTTTTTTAAATACTATTTATTGAACTTTTTACTTAACATAGAGTTCAACATATGTGTATAAAGTCAATTGAAAATAGATATCAGTAAAAAATAAGAGTGGGAATAAGAGAGGGAGGAGGAAGAGGGGTGGGGGTATGGGTGGGAGGGCAGGGACAGTGGATGAATCACCATGTTCCTAAAGTTGTAACTATGAAGTGTATGAAGTTTGTAACTGTAAAGCTGTATAGTTCTTCAGATATTACTACAGGCTTACTTCTAAGGGTACAGTTTAAAAAACTTGCCATGGGGCCCTAAATCCCCTTAAGCAGGGATTCCCCTTAAGATTGGAATCCCATCTTAAGTATTAAAGTGCTCATATGGATATGATTAAGGGTCTGGTAATAATAATAATAATATATAGAACTAAAAAGGAGTGAATGCTCCAACATGGGAAGCAGTCCACACTGCAGACTCACAGAATGACAATCATTTCAAATAGCACTCTGACCTCAGAATCAGCCCTTAAGGAATTCTGGTTTGGCTGAAAAGCCCAGGAGAGCATTTCAGGCATGGAAAGCCAAGACACTGTGGCAAAAAATGTCGGGGCTGGTGCTGTGGTGCAATGGGCTAATGCCCTTGGCCTGAAGCGCCAGCATCCCATATGGGCACCAGTTCAAGACCTGGCTGCTCCATTTTCAATCCAGCTCTTTGATATGGCCTGGGAAAGCAGTAGAAGATGGCTCAAGTACTTGGGCCCCTGCACTCAAGTGGGAGACCTGGAAGCAGCTCCTGGCTCCTGGCAACAGATCGGCACATCTCCGGCCGTTGCAGCCAATTGGGGAGTGAACCAACGGATGGAAGATTTCTCTCTCTCTCTTTCTCTCTGCTTCTCCTCTCTCTGTGTAACTCTTTCAAATAAATAAATAAATATTTTTTAAAAATGCGCTACATGAAAGACCTTCGTGGGTGAGATCCCAGTGGAAAGAAGTATACATCAAAGAAGGAGGTACTTTTCTCTGAAGGAAGGAGGGAACTTCCACTATGCTCATGGCTTTGTCTAAATATTGATGGAGTTTGTGGATTCAAAAGGCTTCCATAGCCTAAGCAGCTCATATTAAGAGCCTCAGGTGATCACTGACATCATACATAAGAGTGCTGGTTGTTAAATTAACAACAAGAATCCCTGTGCACTAACTTCCCATGGGGGACCTCTGTCTTCAAAGAGTTGTATAATTAGATGTAAGTGCTTGCAAAAGATGTATCATTATTGGGTGCTGCTTAAAGTTAATTAAGTGTCTAAAAAAGGGGGGGGGCTGAAATTGACTTTGAGATGCAAAGACTTTAAACAGCCCTTGTCTTGAGTGTTGAGGAACAGTTTTTGTTTGTTTGTTTGTTTGTTTTTCGTGCAAATTGTTGAACTCTTTAGTTAGTATAGAGCTGGTCTTCTGCGTATAAAGTTAATCTAAAATGGATCTCAGTGGAGAATGGGGAGGGGATGGGGGAGGGAGGATGAGAAGGGGTGGGAGGGCTGGTATGGTGGGAAGAATTAGTGTATTCCTAGTGTTGTATTTGTGAAATATATGAAGCTTGTGTTCCTTAAATAAAAGGTTTCTTTGTCAGGGGGAGACATATTTGATTTTAAGAATTCTTCATGGTTTTAGAACACATATTTGTAACAGTTATATAAATATAACTCAAAGAAAGTTATCTATCATGTCTTATTTGACATTGTTTCCTATCAAATGTAGCATCTCAAATGAGTCTAATTTTTAGTGTTTATTAATTTTCATCTACCTGAGAATGTTAGAGGGAGAGATTTTCCATATGTTAGTAGACTCGCCAAATGCCCACAACTGACAGGACTGGGCCAGGCCAAAAAAGTCAAGAGCCTAGAACTCCACCTAGGTCTACACACAGGTGTCAGGGGCCATCATCTTCTGCCTTCCAGGATGCATTAGCAGGAAACTTGTTGGGCAGCATAGTATCTGGGACTCAATCCAGCATTCCAATATGGGATGGCTGGTGTCCCAAGCAGTGGCTTAACCTGCTGAGCCACAACACTTGCCCTGAGCCTATTTTAAGATCATTATAAAATGAAATAAACAACCTTGCTTATTCTCCAGGAGCCCAACTGGAAAATCCCAAAGTCAACTTTTGGTCAGAAAAACCAATTTAGGATCTGACACACACAAATCTGTCAAAAATTCTTCAAAGGTTTAAAGCATTTAATTTATTTCTTTATTTTTTATTTTTATTTTTTGACAGGCAGAGTGGACAGTGAGAGAGAGAGACAGAGAGAAAGGTCTTCCTTTGCCATTGGTTCACCCTCCAATGGCTGCCACGGCCGGCGCGCTGTGGACGGTGCACCGCGCTGATCCAGTGGCAGGAGCCAGGTAATTATCCTGGTCTCCCATGGGGTGCAGGGCCCAAGGACTTGGGCCATCCTCCACTGCACTCCCTGGCCACAGCAGAGAGCTGGCCTGGAAGAGGGGCAACCGGGACAGAATCCGGTGCCCCGACCAGGACTAGAACCTGGTGTGCCGGCACCGCAAGGCGGAGGATTAGCCTAGTGAGCCGCGGCGCCGGCACTAAAGCATTTAATTTAAATTAGATCACAAGTCTTCTTTGCCACATTACTTAGTTAATCCTTTACCCAAAATAACATTTTTTAAAACACCTTTAAAGGCACATAAAGAAAGTTGCACAGTTGAAGAAAAAAGCATTGCACCTTTTAAACAGAGATGGCTCTATTTGTCTAATCAATCAAAAATCTACATGAAGCACAGAAAGTTATTTGGATGAAGTATAAGCTAAGTTAGTTACTGAAAGGCAAATGAAGACTTTTAATGTTTTATTAAGTTCGTAAAATAATATTTTAAGGAAACTTTATGTTTTTAACAAAAAGGACCATATTTTAATTTTGCAGCCACATGTGTTTAATATCAAAGCTTGATTTTTAAGAAAAAACTATAAACTGTTCCATTTAAATTTTAGTTGCTTTTTTTGGCCTGCACTGTGGTGTAGTGGGTAAAGTTACCTCCTGAAGTGCTGGCATCCCCTCTGGGTACCAGTTCAAGTCCTGGCTGTTCCAGTTCCAATCCAGCTCTCTGCTATGGCCTGGGAAAGCAGTGGAAGATGGCCTAAGTCCTTGGGCCCCTGTACTCACGTGGGAGACCTGGAAGAAGCTCCTGTCTCCTATCTTCAGATCAGCACAGCTCCAGCCATTGTGGCCTACTGGGGAGTGAACCAGTGGATGGAAGACCTCTCTCTCTGTTTCTCCGTATTTTTCTGTGTAACTCTGGCTTTCAAATAAATAAATAAATCTTTTTAAAAAATTTAGTTGCTTATAAACATTTTTATAACATGATCAGACATTGATTTTTGTCCTAAATATTTTTTTCTTAGAATAAATCATTTTGCCTTAGCATAAAACTTATTTTTCTTTTTCTTATCATTTTTATCATATGATACTATTTTACATACAAAAATTATTCTTTCATTTTAACTATTTTTATAATATAAATAAAATGTATCCTTATACTTTATACATTTTTTCTTATATATTGATTACTTTTTGCCTTTTTATTTCTTTTTAACTACATCTTGAAAAAATTTTAACTTCAGAATTAAAAAAATAACTCTTAGTAACGTTAACCTCTAGTGGAAACCTAATAAGGCATACTTGAATTGTGAATATTTTATAATTCTTAGAAACACATGTTTATACAACAGTTGTTAATGTGCTACAGGATATATTTATTAATAGATTCAAATATGTTTTGTCTTTTTATAAGACTTAGGAAGCCCAAAGTGGATATACCTAAACACATAGTTTGTAATCAATGTTTATAATTCTATTTTATTTAGAAATGGCCCAGATACTTGGCAAATATTGAGCATGTAATTTAGCTTAGTAAAACTATATGAATGTAGTTACCCAAGAAATCATAAAAACATAGTGAAACATAATTATCACTTCACAAGTACATTTATAAATTGTGTCTCCTTTTTCTCTTTGTGATTCACTTGCTATTGGGTCAAACTCCTATTTTTACGATTTTAAACAAGTAACAGAGCTAGAGTCACAAGCCTTGGAGAACAGATTTGTAAGAGTCACGAGGGCATTTGAGTGCAAAACTCTCCAGGTAAACTTGTGCCTTTGAATGAAGCAGCCAGCTCCTCCATGTAGTTGGCTAACTCCTGGTGTTGTTTCCTATCATCGTGAGGATTTTTCTTTTTATGCAGTCAGCTGGTTTCATCCATTCATTTGCTTTACTTTCAGAAATCAGTGTTTGAATCAATTGGTATAAACCCGAATACCCTGGTTCACAAACCCTAACAGTTAAGTCATATTTGGGAATTCTTAGTATCAAATCTCTTAATTCAGCTCAAGTGCAAGAGCCATGTTTTTCCCTCTAACAGCTTTCTCCTTGAGAACAGATGGCAGTATATTAGGCTCTGGATCTTTTCCAGCGTTTCTGAGTTAGGAAAGGAAGCAAGAGAAGAAGAGAATAGAACCTGGCTCCGGCAGCTCAGAGAGCAGAGCATCTGAAGGATACGGAGGAGGAGTTGCAGGCGGAAGATCCGTTAGTATGGCTGCAGTAGTTGCAACAGTCCTAAGGCTCCTGCCATTACCAAGTTTGCCTTGGCTGCCTTCTTGATTTCTGAGACAGTTTCAATTACAGTCCTGTTAATTTCTTAAAAGGAAACAATCCTATCATTTTCCCTCTTTGATGCTTCTAAGTATCAATCAAAATAATTGTCCTGTTCTGGTTTCTCAATTTTATTGTTGGCTTTCTAAGTTGTATACACAAAACACCAGTTTAGATACATCAAAGGTACCCCATCTTGGTCATTGCAAGCTTGAATCACTTCTAGTATCAGTCTCCCATTTAGACAGTTTGAGCTCCAAAGGTATTGTATCTGAATCCTGCTGGACTGCTGGCAAGGGACTGATAGATATCCTAGTGATTTTGGTATTGAATCCATTGCTTCTTACTCTAGTTTGTTGAGACAAAGTCTATGGATTTCAATGTACAGGATCAGTGTTTTACACGTAAACTATCTGCTCATGATGTGTCTTGGTTTCTCCCACCAACTGTCTATCATGACCTAGTGCTAGTGATTAGCCCTATGGGGCCTCCATGGATGAGTCAATTTATTATTCATGTGTAGGGAATTCCCTATAAGACTGCTGCTTATCTTCAGATGAATCTTGGACTCCTCCTCTAAGCCTCCAGCCACCTGGAAGTGCAAGTAATCTGATCGGAGGGAGCAAAGATGTTTGTTAGCTTTGGAGTCAGTGGATTTTATTTGTTTCATGTTTTCATTTCACTGAATTGGATTTTGAGGCTTTGTCCTGAACAAAGGGAAAATGCACTGACTATCTTCTCCCAGCTAAGTCCCCTCCTCTAAGTCCCTATCCATACATTAAAATATAGACTTCCTTTCCCTACTACCTCTCAAAGGAGCTCCTGTGCCCCATACCTGGGATGTGGTCTACTATCTGAATAAACACAGGATCTTCAACCAATAAGTGGGAGATCTATGACCCAGGAGAGACTCACCCTGCCACCTGGGGCTCCAGAGAAGCCGGTGAGATGACAAGGAGGCCTTGCTGGTACCAAGGCACTAGGTGCACATGGTATTTTGGTCAGTTTCAAGTGGTCTGCTCTGGGTTCTTTTTCAGTAGCCAAGATGGTTGACTAAATAAACCGAGTTTGGTTGGACAATGAAAGTCAAAGTTTATTCAGCTAGTCAAACTGAGGATTTAAACCCAGAAACCAGCAGTCAGTTGCATGGATTGACTGCTCCACAAGCCTGATTTTGATTACAGGTTTTATACTTTTCTTACAGGATGAGCACATACATTGAGTCAGGTTTAAACAAAATAGACTTCTGTGTGGTCATCAATCACATTGAAAAATCAAAGAATACTTGGTTCTTGCCAACAGACTTAATTATTGATTAGGGATGTATGCTACATTCTCACACCACATATGCAGGGAGAGGCAAACAATGAGATCATTAGTCTTCCTACAATGCCCATAGAAAGCTCACTCCCTAAGTACAGTAGATGTTTCTTTGGTCACAGGTAGTTTGTTGGAAGGCCCTGTTGCCTGGGAACAAGCTGCAGGGCATCCTCACAACATGGATAGCATTTCGGCTACTGCAGTCTCTGTTCCACTCTTAAGTGCACAATAGTGACAACTGGATGCTGGAGTATTGCCAACTGGACCATCTAAATGCTGCGAATATTCTTCTCTTCCTGTATTGTGCAAAAGTACACCTACACCTACAGGGTGACAGACAAACCTGGCAGGACGTGGGTTGTAAACAGAGAAAGAAATTTGCACAAATTTCCACTCTCAGGCCTGTGTGAAATGTCAATACAGATCCCACATAAACACTGAGAGCTATATTTCTCTTTCTAGACTGTCTGAAAGGCAGTTTTTCTCCAGCACCTACAATCACCTTAGCAACCTTGAGCAAGACAACTCCAGAGAAAGAGAAAACACAAAAACACAGGATTAGGAGTGAGAAAAGGAAACTAACCCAGATAGATATTTTATTTTTATTATAGAAAAATGGTATATAAGTTGTCATGCAAATCTGTCTGAAACTCCTCATGAGTTTTCTGAGAAAACATAAATCATTTAAAAATGACTGAGAAAGTAGAACATTAAATAAACATCAAGGGAAAACTTCCTAAAATGCTTTCTCCAAGAACTTTGCAAGGCTGCATCTTTCTAATCATTCTGGCTTCATTCAAATATCAGCTCTTCAAAGTTTTCCCAGATACTTAACAAATATAAATAAATAAACTTTTTTTTAAAAGTCAGTAGGGCCTATGTCAGTGCTGTGACATTTCAGCCTCCCTTTCCCTCATTACTGCACAATTATGCATTGGATTTTTATGCAATGATCATGTACAATTTTCCATAAACAAGAAAATAATTTTAAGCACTTAAATTTTTTCTTTGAAAAATAAGTGAGTGCTGAAAAATCAAAGGAAAAGAGAACAAAATTTTAAATAAAAATTTTGAGACAGATAAAATGTCAAATAAAAAATAGATGAAGTCAATGAATTTTATGATAAAGCCAACACTGAGGCAAGTTTCAAAATATCAAATTTTTACCTATCACTGTTTGGATCAACATAGCAAGTACCAAAGAGAAAGCTGGCAGCCAGTAGATATGTATTATAGAATACCAAGTTTCAGTTGTGTTCTAGATTCTTCTGTTTTTAAAACCAGAAAACCAATGGATCATGTGGTTACTTGAATCAGCAAAAACCTTCTTATGCTGCATTAACCAGCTTGAGTTAGATTTCTGTTCTGAAAAATATAATTCTTTTCTAAATAACCTCTTTAATTCTATTCCTTCTCTAAGAATCATTCTTGCTCTCCCTTTCACCAATCTTTATCATTCCTTCTAAAGTTTTTCTTCTCATCATTTCTTACATTTCTCTTCATCATTCTTGCCCACCCAAACTATGAGAATTGAAATCAGAAACCTAAAACTAATCTGCCGTTTCTGTGAAGCCCAGTCTCCTGTAGAGAGGAGTAAGAACAATTGCTCTGAAGACTGCAAAGGACAAACGAGATGATGATGTAGAGCAACTTCCAACCATAAACCATGATACATCCTTTGGGGGAGGCTATTTTCCCTTCATTTCTTTTCGTTTTCCTTCTTGAACCCTGACTTACATTCCTCTTTTGCTTTCACCAACCCTCCTTCCTTTCTCCACTGTGCTGTCCCTTTCTTACCCTTTCCCCTCCATTTCACAGCTTCCATTTTCCTTCCTCTCTCCCTCAAGTTTTCATTTTCCCATTTCTCCTCCCTCCCTCCCTCCCTCTCTCCTTGATTGGCTCATGATGCCTGTGAGTCATTCTGAGGTGCGAGGAAGCTCTAATATTCAGTCTGGGTTGGTGAGAAGAAGAGACAGAGGAGCTTTCACTTGTGCACCAGCCAGAAAGAAAGATGGAGCCAGCTAAACTCTCCACAGAAACAGCTAACCAAGTAAGTATGGTTTGCTCTCGAAATGTCATCTCATGTATGATCTTAGTGGCAGTTACAACTTTATTATCTAAGTCAGTGATGTGCACACCGTGGGAGGATATTGTGTGCTGTACTTTACATGGAAGGAGTAGTCCTGGTAATTTGCAAGTCAATATTTAAGAAATAGAATCGTAGTCATGATAAAATAAGAACTATTATTAAAGAAACAGTGTAGGCAATGCTTCTCTTAAGTAAATTATTGTAAAAAGCTAAATCATACTTTATAAGGAGCCATCTTTTAATATAGAAAAATTGATAGATAGTATCAAAGGTTTTATTGTGTAGAGATTTAAAACTAAAAATGTCATAAACAAATAAGGGTTATAACACACTGGAATTAAGTATCAAGGTAGAATATAATGTTCTACATGCTATTGACTACAATGAACTTTGGCTACAGAAGCAGAATTAATATTGTTTCCTTCCCTATTTCCAAAGTAATAGCCATCACTTACTAAAATATTCTTTGTATGATGGATTCTAATCTTCTCCATTTAAAATAAATGATTATTGTTAGACATTATCATGCAGAAATTTATGCTGTGTAAATTGAACTGGACTCCATAAGTCACTTGACCAAGTTTAACATCTTGTGACATTTGGAATTCAGAGAAGAAATCCTTTACAAATACAGAGTACAATCAGGTATCTGGGACAAAACAATTTTTTAAACTATATTTATGTGTATTTGAGGGTCTTCAAAAAGTTCATAGAAAATGCTAATTATGAATAAATTATGCATAGATTTAAATTTTTTTGCACCCAAATGAACTTAACTTTTAATTTTGGTTTTCTGTGAACTTGTTGAAGTACCTTCATTTTAGAGTGGCTTAATACATATGTAGATACAGAGATTGCAGATTTCACACTATAACACATTATGTAATTATTCAGAAATATTTAAAAGTATATACAAGAGGAGCCGGCATTGTGGTGTAACAGGTAAAGCCACTATCTGCAGTGCCAGCATCCCATATGAACACTGGTTCGAGTTCTGGCTGCTCTACTTCCGATCCAGCCCCTTGCTAATGTGCCTGGGAAAGCAGTAGAAGATGGCCCAAGTCTTTGAGCCCCTGCACTCATGTGGGAGACCCAGAAGAAGCTCCTGGCTCCTAGCTTCAGATTGGCCCAGCTCTATCCATTGCGGCCATTTGGGAAGTGAACCAGCAGATGGAAGACTTTCTCTCTCTCTCTTCCTCTGCCCCTGCCTCTCTGTAACTCTGCCTTTCAAAGAAAGAACAAAAATTAATAAAAATATACACAATATTATTTTCAATAAATAGACTATCTATATTTCAAAGTATCAAAAACAGAATGACTAGTGAGTCTAGTAGATGTGAGTTTAAGTATATGCCTCACCTGGTTTGTTTAAGGACCATAGGCCCACCTCATCATTGCATCTTTCTGTGTATATACATGTAGGTTATCACATGTCGAGCAGCCGTTGCCTGGAAAGCCAATGCTCCTTTGTCCATTGAGAAGGTTGAAGTTGATCCACCAAAGACTGGGGAGGTTCGAATTAAGGTAAATATGAATGCAACTTTTAGTGGCTATGGATGTGGAATATATGGTGGCAATGATTTCACAGTTTTAGAAAAACAGCATATTTTCTGCAAAGATAATTAAGGCTTTCTATGATTTATAACTACATGTATATTACCATATTTATCAGATTATGGCTTTTTACTAAAGTGTCACAAAACATTGCTTTTTAAAAATATTTTGAAAGCCAATATAATTGTTGATTCATAGATCTTTTTGAAATGATGAAGTTATACAGTTATATACTTGTTATGGCTTTAATACTTCCTCCAAAACTCATGCTGGAATTTAATTTCCTTATAATAGTGTTGAGAGGTGAGACCCTTAAGAGATGATTAGGTCATGGGGATCCCACCCTCATAAGTGGATTAAGGCTGTTATTTCAGAAGTGGGTTACTTATCATGGAAGTGGGATCCTAATAACAGGACAAATTCAGCCCCCCACCCCCTTCTCTATCGCACACATTTGCTTCTCCTTCCACCATATTATGACACAGGTGGTGGTGATCACCAAAGGTCAGTGCCATACTCTTGGACTTTCCAGCTTCTACAACGACAGCAAAACACAGTTCTATTGTTCATCAGTTACTCAATCTGTGTATTCTGTTGTAGCATCAGAAAGTGAAGAAAATAATAGAGCAGACACTTCTAGTGGGAGTGGCTGAGAAGACTGGGCTCCCTTTCCTAACCCAGCTCCCTCCCTTTAAGGCTCCGTTCTAGACAAGGGAGACCTAGAATACCAGGGCCCGATTCACCCATGTGCCAGCTCCTTCTAATTCAGAAAGCAGCATTTCAAACCAGGCAGGGCAAGATGAGAAAAACCATGTTAGTCTTCTCAGGCTATCATAGTAAAACACTGTAGATTGTATGGTTTAAGCAAAAAAAAAAAAAAAAATTTCTCATAGCTCTGGATGCTGGAAATCCAGGATGAAGGTTCCAGTATGGTTTGGTATTTGTGAGGGCTTTCTTTCTGGCTTCCAGATCTTGCTGTGTCCTCTCACAATGGAAAGAAAATGAGCAATCTGTCTGATATCTCTTCTTACTAATTCAGTGACATTGCAGGATACAAAAGCAACAAATAAAATCAGCTATATTTATATAAGTTAACAACAAAATATCTGAAAATGAAATTAGGTAAATAATCTCATTTAAACTAGCTCTAAAAGCACAAATATCTGACAAAGAAAAAACTTCACTAGGGAAGTGAAAGATTTTTGTATGGAAAATTACAAAGCATTGAACTTTGATGAGTCAAAGAATACTCAACGGAGAAAAGATTTTCTGTTCAATGAATATTGTTGGAGAAATTAGATAATCCAAATTCAGGAGAATAAAATTGGACTCTCATCATATGACACTCAAAAATCAACACAAGATGAATGAAACACTTAAACATAAGACTTGAAACTGTAAAGCTAATAGAAGAACACATTGGGTAAAAGCTCATAACGTGGATCAAGGCAAAGGTTTTCATAGATACGACAACAAAAACAGACAGGAAAGCTTATATCAAGCTTAAGAGCTCAAAGGAAATTAGTAACATAATGAAAAGATCACCTACAGAATAGGAGAACATATCTGCAGGCCATGTATCTGAAGAGGTTAATATCTACAGTATATAAAGAACTTTAACAATTTGATGGCAAAAAGTTTAAAATAGACATTCCTACAAAGAATACATACAAATGACCAACATCTATATAAAAATACTTAATGTCACAAATTATTAGGAATGTACATCAAAACCACATGAGATAACACCTTATATATGTTAGGGAAGCTATTATCAAAAAACAAAGATACCAGTGGTTAGCAAAGTTGTGGAGAAAAGGAAACCCTTTGGGAATTCAAATGGTGCAATCACAATAAAAACAGGATGGAGAGTTCTCCAAAAACTAAAAAGAACAATAATAATATGATGTAACAATCTAATTCAGAGTATTTATACAAAACAATTAAAATTAGTATGTCGGATATATGCACTCCCATGTTCCTTCCAGCACTAGTCATAATAGCCTAGATGTGGGAAAAACCTAAATATCCATCAACAGATGAATAGACAAAGGAAATGTGGTATACACATACAGTGGAATACTGTTTAGCTTTTTTAAAAAAATTCTACAATATGGAATAATATGTTTGAATCTTAAGGACATTGTTGCATGAAATAAGTTAGTCACAGAAAGACAAATACTGCATGATTCCACTTGTATGAAATAGTTAAAACAGTCTAATTCATGGAATCAAAGACTAGAATGGTAGTTTCCAGGGATAGGGGAAAGAGTGATTTGGGGAGTTAACAACCCACAGGCATAGTTTCAGACAAACAAGATGGTTTAAGTGCTAGAGAAACAATGCATAATATGGTACCTAGGGTCAGTCATAATGTATTGTAAACTTTAATCCTGCTGAGAGGATAGAAATCATGGTAAATGTTCCTACCACAGTAAAATGAAATAAAAAGAGAAAAATAACCTATACAAGGGAACTCCAGTAAGACTAAAGATTGATAACATTAGAAGCAATAAACTTCAGAGAGCAATGCAGTGACAAACTCAAAGAAATTAAAGAAAAAAAAAAAACTATTAGGGTCAGCATTGTGGTATAGTGGGTAAAGCGGCTGCCTGAGATGCCAGCATCCGATATGGGCAGTGGTTTGTGTCCCAGCTGCTCCACTTTTATCCAGCTTCCTGCTAGTGGCCTGGGAAAAGCAGCAAAAGATGGCCCAAGTGTTTGGGCCCCTGTCATCAATGTGCAAGACCAGATGAAGCTCCTGTCTTCTGGATTTGGCTTGGCTCAGTTGCAGGCATCTGGGGAATGAGCCAGTGTATGAAAGATATCTCTCTCTCTCTCTAACTCTGAGTTTCAAATAAATCTTTTTTTTTAATAAAAAACTATTAACCAAGAATCGAGCAAAACTGCCTTTCAAACACGAAGGTGAAATAAAGCTATTCACATGTATTTTAGGAGACTGAGATAATCTGCTTCTGAAAAAGTTGACTTACCTGAGATAGTCTAAGAAATTCTTCCAGCTAAACTACAAGACACACTAATTTTGATCAAGTTGAAATACTACTTCATATATAAAATATTTCACCATACCTAAATTCTAGATGTCTTCACCATTACTAACTGCCTTTACAAATGGATATTTTTTCTTTTATAGTAGTTTGACTTTTGCTTTAAAAGTAAATCATAAACCAAGAAAATAAAATGTCCATCAGTGAGACAGTTTAATAACTGTATAAATTCAAACTTTTGTAGCTGTTTCACTTTTATTAAAATTCAACTATTGATTGCTGCACAATTTATGCAACAATATCATCATAAAAAATTTTAAGAACTAAATATAACTAAAGGATTACCAAATGATGAAAGTTCAAACTTTTAGGTAAACGAAATAATGTTTAAAAAGTATTATTTACTTTAGTCAAATACACTAGGTAGGCTGTTAGTTCAAAATAACTGAACCTACGTTCCAAAATTTGAAAAGTGCATATATGTTGTTAACTACAAATAAATGAGCTATAAGAGTCTACTCTTAGGCTGTTGTTCCCTGTACCTTTCAATACTGGTTAAAAGAATGTGTTGCCCCAGCCAGGATTTTTCCACCATATTTCAGAGGACTTTACTGAATGTTGTCCTATCGTGACCAGTAAAATCTGACCTTATGTGTCTGTCTTCCTTCGAAACCTTTATAAATCATAATAAATTCTCAGGATTTCAACTGGCAATTGCTCAATGTGGAGCTTTTACTTTCTTTAATTTTTTTTCATTGTATGGAAGTTCTTTATTTAATTTATTTTTTTCTAAAAAGCTTTTATTTAATAAATATAAATTTCATAGGTACAGCTTTTGGAATATAGCAGTTCTTCCCCGCATACCCGTCCTCCCAACCACACTCCCATCCCACTTCCTACTCCTTCTCCCATCCCATTCTTCAGTTAGATTCATTTTTAATTATCTTTATATACAGAAGATCAACTCTATACTAAGTAAAGATTTCAACAGTTTGCACTCACACAGACACACAAAGTAAAAAGTACTGTTTGAAGACAAGTTTTACCATTAATTCTCATAGTACAACACATTAAGGACAGGGCTCCTACATGGGGAACAAGTGCACAGTGACTCCTGCTGTTGATTTAACAATTGACACTTTTATTTATGATGTCAGTGATCACCAGAGGCTCTTGTCATGAGCTGCCAAGGCTATGCAAGCCTTTTGAGTCCACAAACTCTGACATTATTTAGACAGGGCCATAATCAAAGTGGAAGTTTTCTCCTCCCTTCAGAGAAAGGTACATCCTTCTTTGATGGTGTCTTCTTTCCACTGGGATCTCTTTTGCAGAGATCTTTCATGTAGGCCATTTTTTGCCAGAGTGTCTTGGCTTTCCATGCCTGAAATGCTCTCCTGGGCTTTTTAGCCAGACCAGAATGCCTTAAGGGCTGATTCTGAGGCCAGAGTGCTGTTTAGGGTGTCTGCCATTCTATGAGTCTGCTGTGTGGGCTGCTTCCTATTTTGGATGATTCTCTCCTTTTTAATTCTATCTATTGTTATTAGCAAACACTTGGCCTTATTTATGTGATCTTTTTGACACTTATTCCTATCTTTATGATCAGTTATGCACTTAAAAGGATCATTTTACCTACTATGATGGCATTAGTACCTGCCAACTTAATGGGATTTAAAGTCCCATGGCAAGTTTTTAGCTTTACCCTTAAGTTTAAATCCATGGGAACATGTGCCAAACTGTGCATCTCTTCCCTCTCTTATTCCTACTTTTATTTTCCAATGTGAAACTTTTGATAGGCTGATCAATTTTTAATTATTGCTTTGCAGAAAAAATTTACATTTATCCAAAACATAATACAGAAATTTGGCTACCTGGGTTAACCGGGGTAAATAATTTCTCATCTCTCTTTCCTGAACATTGTTTTTTTTTCTCACTGGCATCTTTTTTTCTTTCATGGATATTTGACTTTTAAATATCCTTTTTTGTGGTATTTTGTGAAATGTCATTCATTATGTTCTCAATAGCAGCATTTAAGGGATTTTGTTGCCTTTTACTTTATCAGGTTATATATACAGAGTCAAAATCCTTTTATTCATTAACTAAACATTGATAAAATTTAAAACTTTTAACAGGTAAGATATAGTCTAAACTAGTTAGTGAAGTGTTAAAATTGCTTTGCATTCATTAAAATGATTAAGAGAGGAATAGTCTCCTTCTTTACTACCATCACCTTGTGAACATTGCACAAATAAAAAGTATTCTTCTTCCATCTTTCTCATCCATATGGCATGGAGTAGCCTATCTGCTACCCAGACCCAGTGCCCAACACACCAAGGAGAACTGACACCCAGTTGATATGGCATAAAATAACATTCTAAATAGAAATACAAGATAAGTCTAGTTTCTCCACATTTAACATCTGGAATTATAAGTTATTTTCTTTTAGTGTATCCAGTGGATATATAGCAGTATCTTAAGATTTAAATTTACATTTTCCTGGTGATGAATGAGTTTGGTCATGTTTCATATTCTGTTTGGTCATATGGGGTATCCTTTTTGTGTAGTAGATAATAAAGTTTCACCTAGTGTAATTTTCATTTATGTATTTGAGAGAGAGAGAAAGAGAAAGGAATAAAACTCATATGCTGGTTCACTTCCCCAAATGCCTCCAGCAGCCCAAGGTGGGCCAGACCAAATCCAGGAGCTGAGAACTCAAGCTCAGACTCCCACACAGATGTCAGAGACTCACTTTAGCATCACCTGCTGCCTCTCAAAGTGCACATTAGCAGGAAGCTAGAATCAAGAGCATAGTCAGGACTAGAACCATCATTCTCTCTGTGTGTGTGTGTGTGTGTGTGTGTGACAGGCGGGTACATCTATTCATATTTATCATATCTGAAACGCAAAAAAATTTGAAGAAATTTAATAAAAAAATAACACAACACAGTAGATGTTAATATAAACATTTTTATTGAAAATGTATGTATATTTCCAAAACAAAAAGTAGTGAGAAGACTTGCATATTTCAGTATAAAATATGAATTCTTTTTGTGAACTTTCAATTTCATCACACAAAATAATAAAGAGATATGTGATCAAAGATTAAGATTTAGTAAACTGGCCGGCGCTGCGACTCACTAGGCTAATCCTCCACCTTGCGGTGCTGGCACACTGGGTTCTAGTCCCGGTCGGGGCGCCGGATTCTGTCCCAGTTGCCCCTCTTCCAGGCCAGCTCTCTGCTGTGGCCAGGGAGTGCAGTGGAGGATGGCCCAAGTGCTTGGGCCCTGCACCCCATGGGAGACCAGGATAATTACCTGGCTCCTGCCATCGGATCAGCGCGGTGCGCCGGCCGCAGCGCACCTGCCGCGGCGGCCATTGGAGGGTGAACCAGCGGCAAAGGAAGACCTTTCTCTCTGTCTCTCTCTCTCACTGTCCACTCTGCCTGTCAAAAAAAAAAAAAAAAAAAAAAAAAAAAAAGATTTAGTAAACCAATATTCTGATATGGGATGCAGGTGTCTTGAGCAGTATCTTAACTGCCAGGCCAAACACCCGCACCTATTTGTAGTGTTTCAATATGTAGACCTTAGATATGACCTCTCAGTTGATGATTATTTTGTAAATATATCTTTCCCTCCTGTATTAGTTGGTGTTTTACTTTAACTAAAATATCCAAGAGGAGCTTCTTGAGAAAGAAAAGGTTGATTTCAGCCTACAGTTTTGGAGATTGCAGTTCAAAATCAGGTGTCCCCATATCCCCATACTCCACTGTCTGATGGAGGCTGGTCATGGTGAGTGTGGAGACATGATCTCTTGGGGAATCAGGAAGGAGGAAGAGAGCGAGCCTAGGCCAAACTTGCAACTCAAATAATCAAGCCTCTTGTGAGAACCACCCTCTGGGTACCCGTGACCTCCCACCAGCCTCACCTCTCAGAAACCAGCATGTTATCAGGCCTATACCCTTAACAACAAATCATTAACGTTAAGATATCAGAGTTTAAGCATCTTCATGAGTTTTAGCAAGACAAATCTGGCTGTATCCATAGCACTGTCTGTGGCTTGCCTTTTCATCCCCTTAATTGTTTATATTTATGAGCACAATTCATCATTTCACCACTGTCCAATCTATAAATCTTTCCCTGAATGATTGGGGCTTTTCTGTCCCAATTAAGTATCCAATGCCTTCCTTAAAGTCAGGAAGGTAAGTTCCTTGTTTTTGTCTAAAATCTTAACTGGTTTTCATTTCACACAAATTAAGATCACCTAGTAGAGATTCCTTGTTTGTTGCAGAGTAGAGATCCATATCTCATTTTCTTCTATCTTATACAAAGGTACTTCAAAACATCCTTGGAAAATGAAATTAAAAGATATGTTTTTGTGTATGCAAAAAACATTTGCAATTCATACATATGAAGGATGTTTTAAAAGGTCACATAAAATGCGTGTTATGAAAAGAACTATTCATGGATTACAAACATTTTTGTCATCAAAATAAATGGATTTTAATTAAAAATATTAGTATCTTTCCACAAATTTTTGAAGTATCCTTATACATCAAATTAACCTGGCATTAATTGAAAAGTCTGTCTTCTTTCCTAAGTCACATAGACACACTTCAGTGTGAGCTTTATCATAAATCAAGTGACATATGTATAGCCCTATTTCTTGATTTTTTTTTAACCTGGCCAACTACCTATTCACATATTTATCTATCCTTGTACCAAAGCCAAATGGTCATAGAATTATAGTCTTATTACAAGTCTTGATATCTTACAAAATTTCTTTGGCTGTCCTTGGAATTCTGCTCTGTTGCATTGAAATGTCACAGAATATTGTAATTCTTCATCACAAATAGTTTCATAATTGTCTGTAAACTTGGGCCTCACAGCTTCTTCTTTCATCTCATAACTTGTCATCAGAAATTACATTAGACCATTAGACATATTTGAGTAAAGGTACAAAATAGAAGGCCAAAATATATATATCTGAATATGAAATTTTGCATTTATTTTATAGAATGTCATTCAATTCAATTATTACAAGACCTCCCAAATAGATTCAAGTTATGCATTTCTAGAAGGATACAACTACTTGAGTTCTATCACTACATCCTACCAGTTTATTGATACTTGATTTTATTTATTCTGTTGCTAGTGGTTTGCATGAATTGTGCTGAGCTTTCTACTTCTCCTTAGAATAAAGTTGAATCTGAAAAAAAACGTATCTTGCCACAGATGGAAGCTGAACTAACTACATATAATTGCTAAGTCATACTTGACAACAATCTTGCTAGTTAAGTGCTATTGCTTTGGTTTCAGCAATAAGATACTTGATATGAATATATTTTTGGATACTTCATTGAGAGAGCTGAATCCTAATCACTAAACAACCAGGGATGCCTGAACTACTTCACTAAAATAAGAAAAATATAGCAAAACATTCATTCAGAGTACAAAGGATGAGAGAACAGCCTAAAATGGTTCAGAAAACAAAAAGGGATGGAGAATGAGATAATTTTAGTTATGGAGTGCAGAGCCAGCAAGTTGTTTCTCTCAAAGAACCAAATAGCGTGTTGAACACCAATAACCAGGATGCATGGTTAGTCAGAGATCTCCCACAGACAAAATCTATAGGAAAGACATGAGCTTGCCTGGAGAACTATTTTGGCTAGAAGCCTAATCAAACAGCACAAGAAACCCCAGAATGAAATTTCGCCTTCCTGCAAAGAAAAGAAAAGAATAAATGAAATAAGCTAACACTGAACTAAAAATTGGATTGACAAAAAGTACACAGTTCAAGGTATCAATGTCTACTGACTAGAAAAAAATAGCAAAGAGAATATCTTGATGGAACTTGTTAGTGGTTTCAACATGTACTGAGTTAAGTGTGTAATAAGAGATCTGGACTTGTGATTGGACTCCAACTCCATTCAACTGTGGAATCTTCTTACCCTGGAGGAAAGCTAACTGGCCTTTTGTACTTGAATAGCTGAAGAAAGACACAAATTGCAAGAGAAAAAGAAAGAAAACCATGAATCAAGGCAGTCTTTAAAGAAAAGCCCATTCTACTTTTCCTTTTATATATGCTGCAAGTCAAGGGCTAACATGTCAAGATCAGAACAGGGAACTTACCATGAAAAATCTGTTTTAGCCTCACCTACTGGTCAGTAGAAGGCAATGCAGGGAGAGAAGAATGACTATGTTATCACCACGTGTTTCAGTGTATGTATCAAAATGGATGCTAAACTGGGGGTTATCTGCTTTATCATATCCCACAGACACTTCTTGGCAAACAGCCAGAAAATAATTCACTAAGTGTTTGTGATATTGAAGAGGTTTACAAATGCAGAAACAAACTAAGTGCTTTATTCTTCTGAAACAGCTACACTACATGGGCACAATCAATAACAGATCAAATGTACAGATCAAACTTTAAGAAATATATTCTGTCTCTAGACTTGGAAACATCACGTTTTTCTAAACAATCCCTTTGATGACAAAGCATTTCATCTCTAATCATTTAATCACCTTTCAGATTATATCCTCTGGCGTCTGTGGTACTGATAACCACATCCTGGAAGGAAAAAACGAAATCCCATTTCCTATAATCTTGGGCCACGAGGGGGCTGGAATTGTAGAGAGCATTGGAAAAGGCGTAACCACTGTGAAACCAGGTAAGTACCTAGACAGAAACAGTGCCTCCTCCTTTCCCGACTCACTTCCTGATTCTTTCCCATGGGCTCTGGTAGGATAGCAAAACTCATCATACACTTAAAAAAAAAAAAAACAATTAGAATGTATTCTCATACCAGTTATAAAAAACAGGCAGCTTAGAACTCATAATGTTCTAGTTTTGTATTTGAGGCTTCTGATGTAGAACACTGACCAATGCAGAAAAGCATTATGCCATGAATATCAATACAACTCAGACTTAGCTATTAATTTTGAACCTCAATATAAATATGCAAACTCTTTTTGTACTCTGAAAGTCCCGTTGCATGAAAATTGATTTATTTCCATTCCAAATGAAATGATAATTTCAAACATAATGATAGGAATAGGAGTATGACCTAGTGGTTAATGTTCCGGTTGAGACATCACATCCCAAATGAAGAGTAACTGGATTCAAGTCTCAGCTCTGCTGTTCATTCCAACTTCCTACTAATGCAAACCCTGGGAGGCAAGCAGTGATGCTTCAAGAGTTGGGACCCTGCCACCCTACTGGGAGACCCTGATTGAGTTCCAAGCTCCCAACTTCAGCCTGGCCAATCCTCAGTTTTGTGGGCATTTGGAGAGTGGACCGGCAGATTTTGTTTGTTTTTGTTTGTTTTTTCTTTCTTTCTCTCGCTTTCCTTCTCTCTCTGCTTACTTCTCTGTTTCCTAAAAAATAATTTGATGATATAAATAAAAGTAATGATAACTTTTATTGTAACAAACTGAAACAATTTCCTGTGAATAAACATGGTATTGATTAAATTCCAAGCTGGTAATCATTTTGTTTATTCTTTTTCCTTAGGAGACAAAGTCTTAATGTTCCCTCTTCCAGAGTGCAGAGAATGTGACTCTTGCCTGAACCCCAAGGGCAACCTCTGCTTGAAGGGAGAGTTAGTTTCAATTTTTTGCCTTCCTTTCATCCCATTTGCTTTCATTGGTACAGATATTTGACTCAGAGCTAAAGTTCTTTATTTCTCTCCTTGTAACTCTGAATCTTTGGAACAGTGTTCTCTCTCCAACTGGATTAATGTTAGATGGAACCAGCAGATTTACCTGCAGGGGAAAGAAGATTTATCATCTTTATCGTACAAGCACATTCACTGAATATACTGTTGTGCATGAAATAGCATTGGGGAAAATCGATGCTGCTGCTCCTTTGGATAAAGTCTGTATCATGAGCTGTGAGGTGCCTACAAGCTTTGGAGCTGTGTTTAACACTGCAAAGGTAAAAACCTATTTGTGTGATGTTTTCAGTGACCATCCACATAAGGTCAAACCCAGAGCCAAGAAGCCAGATAGCCTCCTCCATTACACATAAAACCAATACTTTTTTCCCTCTTCCTATTAACACTGAAACATCCACTTAGGATGCTAAGTTTATCCTCTGAATTTATAGGTCACTCCAGGTTCCACCTGTGTGGTCTTTGGACTTGGAGGAATTGGTTCAGCCATTGTGATGGCCTGCAAAGCCTCTGGTGCTTCCAGGATCATTGGGGTTGACATCAATGAGCAGAAGTTTCCTCGGGCGAGAGCTTTAGGAGTCACTGACTGTCTCAACCCTCGGAACCTCAAGAAGCCTGTCCAGGAGGTGGTGATGGAAATGACAGGTGTTGGTGTTGACTTTGCCTTTGAGGCCATTGGACTCATTGATACCATGGTATGTGGTCTTTGGGGTATGGGTCTTCAGTCAGGAGGTACTGCCTGTCAACATCTGGGTATAAATTAAATTAACTTCATAAAACATAAAATTACTATAATTTTAAGTGGAATTTTTGAGCTTAGCAGCCTTGTACCATGCTGAATTACTTACACATTCTGTGCTCTTTTGTCTCTATATCTTCCTTAAAATTCAGGTGCTAACATAATCCTCTTTCCAAAGATCAGAAAATGTAACTAGTTAATTTAAGCCGTTTGCCCAAGATCTCATGTGAATTATACCACATACTGTCCTATTCTCTCTTATAGCTACCCTGAAAACATATTTTGGGTGTACTGAAAAGCTATGCAATTTATTTCCTAAATTAGGTTGCAGCTTTGGAATCATGCAATCTGAGCTATGGAGTGTGTGTGATCGTTGGAGCAGCACCCTCAAATTCAAAACTCTCCTTTGACCCCATGCTGATTCTCTCTGGGAGAACCCTGAAAGGTGGCATTCTGGGAGGTAGGTCTTTCACTTTCTTGTTGCCTTTCACAGAAATCTAGACACCCTTCACACTCTTTGGAAAGAAATGAAGGGCAGGAACATGGCATTTTATGTCTCTGAGCCACTCCCCAGTACAGAATAAGACTAGGAGAAACTCTCACTGTATTGACCACCAATTGTCACCAAAACATAATCCAAACTTGCTATTTAAGAATGAATCAGATAACTCTAAAATGGTGTGTTATCTTAATAACACCTCTGAGTTCCTTTTCTGCCACACTTTACACCCACTGCCAGTGTGCCTCCAGACTAGAACTATCCAAGAGAGCATTTTTGCAATGATGAAAATATTCTTCAGTTTTTTGTCCAATATGGTAGACATTAACCACCTGTGGCTATTGAACATTCAAAGTGTGGCTAGCAGGACTAGAAAACTGACTTAATTACATTTAATGTAGTTAACTATTTAAATAGCCACACATGACTCCATGGCTACCTTATTAGACAGCACAGTTGAGTTTATCTTGTTCTCTGACTTAAGCTAGAATGCTCAAATATAAAAAGCTAACTTGAGGGAACTATAGTATGGAGCTTAAAAACATTCTCTAACATGACCTAAACCAAGTTATTTAAAGTTCTTCATTTTCAGGTCTATCATCTGAAAAATGGGATTAACAATAGTTCCTTTCTTGTATATTACAGTGAGAACTAAAGTAAACAATACATGGAATGCAATAACGACAATGATTACAGGAGCTATTGGCCCCAATAAAAGCTGGAGGGAATGAAAGCCATATACTGCAAAATATAACTGACAGATATATTTTGCTATATTGAAATATCTTCATTTATTCATTAGGTAGCCTTGCATTATTAAAATTAGATTAGTGCCTAGTTATAAAATATAAGAAAAAACTTTGCCATTGACCAAACTTCCATTCTGAAGTTCTTTCTTCCAAAAACTATACATCTAAATTTTCCAACTTGAATAAAAACCCAATTTAAAAATTAAGTCATTTCAGAAGTAACTGGGCTAGGGGATGGCGCTGTGGCACAGTTGGTTAACATCTGCCTGTGCAACAGGCATCCCATATGCATATAGGTTCATGTCCTGGCTGCTCCATTTCTGATCTAGCTCCCTGCTGATGGCCTGGGAAAGCAGAAGATGGCCCAGTGCGTGGGCCCTGGCACCCATGTAGGAGACCTGGAAGAAACTCCTGGCTCCTGGCTTTGGTTGGCCCAGCTCCAGCCACTGAGGCCATCTGGGGAGTGAACCAGCAAATGGAAGACCTTTCTCTCTGTCTTGCCCTCTGTCTGTAACAATGCCTCTCAAGTAAATAAATAAATCTTAAAAACACACACACACACACACACACACAAAACAAGTAATTGGGCTGGTGCAGAGAATGCCTAAGCATAATTGACACAAATATATGGCAGAGTCCCTAGGGGTGCAGGACACCACATGACCGTAGACAGGGAGTCTATGTCTTCAAGTCTCTCTCTTTGTATAAAGCCAATAGTATTCAGTTATGAAAAATCCATTCTGAGGACCTAATCTAATCCTAATCACTTCCCAAAGGATCTACTTCGAAAACAAAAACTTCATCCTCTGAATATCTCAAATGGGGATAAATTGCAAAACCTGGGGTCAGGTATTTGGTGCAGTGGATAGGATGCTATTTGGGACCCCTACACACCATATCAAGTGCCTGGATTACAGTCCCAGCTCTGCTCCCAAATTCAGCTTCCTACAAATGCACACTCTAGGAGGCAGCAGGTGATGAGGAACCAAGTAGCTGGGTCCCTGTCGCCTATGTGGGAGGCCCAGATTGCATTTTTGTCTCCTGAATTTATCCTGGTCCTGTCCTAGCTATTGTGGGCATTCGGGAGAGTGCATCAGTGGACACACACTCTCTCTCCCTTAAAAATAAATTAAACAAACAATATTTTTAAGTTTCAACACAGGAACCCTTGTGTCACACTCAAACTATTGCACCATCCTTGGCTTCACTGGAGGATTTATTTACATTTTCTAAAACTTTTCATTGTGTATCTGCCATGTCTCCTTCCTCCACAATAAACACACTGAGGAAAACCATACTTAATAAGATTCTCACTTTGGATGGGAAAATCTGTGATTGTCTTTTCCTTTCATTCACTTCCATGTTGCCAGATTTCTGTTACTCAAAATCCTGAATACTAGTTACGTAATTCCCAGATATTTAATACGAATAGTCCTGTTAAGCAAGATAAAATATTTGTAACCAGGGGTCTGATAAAGATTACCTGATGTCTTTTTTTGTATATGTAAAACTCAGCCTTCCTTTTTAATCCCAAATTAACATTTTATAGTAGCCTTAAGTGAATTTTTAAATGACTATAAATAACTCTTCTAGTAATAAAAAGATCTGAGTCCTAGGTTCAGCTTTGCTACTTTCAAGTTGTGCATTTGTGTTTTGAAAGGTGTCCAGGATTTGTTTTAGTCAGGTTTGGCAAGATGACAGACTCACAGAAAACTGCCCCGAAAGAAGAGCTTATTCCTTCCAGTTCCCCAGAGGTCAGCTACTCCACATCGTGCAAGAACACACAGGAAAGCACAGGCTCCTTCAGGAAGCAGAGCGAATGAGGAGGAAAGCATAAGGCCAGAGCCTTTTATGTGGTTTTCACAGGGAGAACTGGCAAGGCTGGGTAGATAAGCCAACCAAGTTTAGGATTAAGTAGCTTAAGTAATACTGATGGATTCTGGGAACTGGCCCAGAGGTGATTTAAAGTAGGGAATAGTGACTTGAACTGTTGTAACCTGATCAAAGAGGGAAACAACTGTACAAATTCAACGTTGGTTAGTATGCATGTCAAAGGCATGCTCCCAGACAACTTATTTACCATCTTTAGGAATTAGTTACCTTGGAAGGGAGAGTCCCTCCCTGGGTCCCAAAAACCCCAAGATGTCAGAGCATGATAAACTACAGAAAATTGAAAGCATAATTAATACAATGAGTGAAAAATATTTCTCTATAAATCTCAGTCTGATGGAATTTATCACATTGAGGAAGATCCCTGTGTCTGCCTTACTCCTGTTGATCAAATAGTCAGTAGGAACTAACAGCTTCCAACAGCATCTTACACAGCTACTCTACTGCACCACCTTCCAAAAAGTTGCTACAGAGTCTGAGACTTAATTCCCAGGGTGAAAAGCTGAGTGTGTGCAGCAGATACAACTACAGAATTCAGTGGAGAGAGAATGTGGTGAATCAAGCCAGCTGGGGGTCAGCTGTGATGGGGTATCGTTCATGTTCTGAAGATACAGGAGAGCTACAGACTCCAGGGCAGTGACATAACAGCACTTGGGGGTTTGCTCACAAACATAGGTAGATTGTTGGATTCTTTGATTAGTTTGTATATCACCCAGATCCTGTTATTGTTCTTTCTACAGTGTATAAAACCAGAGACTGTATTCCAAAACTGGTTACTGACTACCTACAAAACAAAATCAATATAGACCCACTTATAACCCATAAGTTGCCTTTTGAAAGAATCAATGAGGCATTTAAATTGCTCCAGAATGGACCTTGGTGAGTATTTGTGTGTGAGTAGTGTGTGTGTGTATGTGTGTGTGTGGTATTTAAAAAGCTTCTGTGTAAGAAATGGCATGTGGTTTTCACCCAAAAATTTTTTTTGAAGATTGATTTGATTTACTTTGAAAGGTAGAGTTAGAGAGGGAGAAAGAGAGGGAGGGAGGGAGCAAGGGAGGAAGGGAGAGAGAGAGATCATGCATCCACTAGATGCATCCATCCTAGATGACTGTAAATGCCAGCGCTGGGCAGGACAAAGCCAGGAACCAGGAGTTTCATCAGGTCTCCTGCATGGGTGGCAGGGACACAAACACTTAAGCCATGCTCCGCTGATTTTCCCAGGAATTCTCAGAGAGCTGGATCAGAAGTGGAGCAGCCAGGACACAAACCAGCACCCATAGTGTTGCAAGTGGTGGCTTTATTCACTATGCCACAATGACAATCTCTCTCATCCAAAATTTTATGAAAAATAAGACAGCCAAGTACAAATGTGAGCAGTTGTGAGAAACAGTTTAGGAAACAACAATAAAAGGGCTTTGAGTCAGTTGTGAGGAAACTCAACTCTTTCCATACTCAGTTGCCATGTGACCCAAAATGGCTATCTTGGCCCATGTCTCTATTCTCATTTTTTAAATGATACCTTCTCTCTTAAGAAACTGCTATGGGGGCCAGTGCTGTGGCACAGCAGGTTAACACCCTGGCCTGAAGTGCCAGCATCCAATATGAGTGCTGGTTCAAGTCCTGGCTGCTCCACTTCTGATCCAGCTCTCTGCTATGGCCTGGGAGAGCAGTAGAAGGAAGCTCTTGGCTCCTGGCTTTGGATTGGTGCAGCTCTGGCCGCTGCAGCCATCTGGAGAGTGAACCAGTGGATGGAAGACCTCTCTCTCTGTCTCTACTTCTCTCTGTGACTCTTTCAAATAAATAAAATAATATTTTTTTTAAAAAGAAACTGCTATGAAGGTCAAATGAGAAAATCAAAATGAAACACCAGGGAAAAGCAAAGTGTGACTAGAGTATGTTATAATGAAGTTTTTGTTATCATTAGCTTGAGAATTAGAATATATTACTAAGAAATTAAACTGTAAGTTGACTCTAGCCCCTGCCGCCATTGCTGGAAGCCAGGTGGCCACAGGGCTCAACCACCAGTGTCAAGCTCCACCCTCATCCTGATGGGATTCACTGCTCCTACTTCCCTGCCCGCACCCCCCCCCGCCCCCCCGCCGCAAAGTTTTAAAAGGACCTGCTCCTGAACACATGGCTCTCTCTCCTCCTCTCTCTCGCTTGCTCTCTTTCTTTCTGTCTCCTGACCTCTGTCTCTGTCTCTCTCTCTTACGCTCTCCTTTTCCCTCTTTTCCTTCTTCACCCCTTCTCTCCACTCTGTCGGGTTTCCCCCAATAAACTCTTTCCCTTAAAAAAAATAAAATTATAAGTTGAGCAGCAACCTGCAAAGACTACCACAGTTTTAAAATGATCTGACATCTACCAGGAAATTATTTATTTATTTACAAAGCACAGTTTGTGCTTTTATGGATTTATGAGAGTACTTCAAAAAGTTCATGAAAATTGCTTCTTGATCTTTTGGCTAAGATCAAGTGTAAAAAGTTCATGAAAAAGTGTTTATTTTAGTGGAAAAGAAAGTTTGAAATAAATGCATAGATTTTTTTTCACAATACTCATTGCCCACAAACGTTTTGAATACCCCACACATTTGTAAGAAATTTGCTATTTGAAGTTTTAGTAGTATATCTATTCAGCCTATATTAACAAAGCACCTAATAACAAAATTGTACTAGACACACTGGCAAAACAGAGTCCAGTGTTATCCCTGTCTTTACACTGATGATGGTTCAGCCCTAGAGTATAATATACTTTGTACAACAATAATTGCGGTAGAGGCAGGATCTGATGTCTGGCTAAAATATCTAAGTCTCAAGATTCATGGTATGGAAATCCCATTTTTTACTGACTAGAGCTCCCTGGAAGAGCAAGTCACCACTGATCTGGGCACTGGGAGCTTACAGATCTGCACAGTGAACATGTGGGCAAAGGATACTGTGGACATTGGAGCTGTGTACAAGAACTCACAGGAGGGGGAACAAAGTTCACATTTAGCAAGTGGCAAACAATTCAGTTTACAAGGAACAATTTGTGCTTGTTAAAATAGCAAGTTTAAAGGTCTTGATTGTATAAATTTTCTAAATATTACTCTAAGTTAATAAGAGTGCAAGACGTTTTCCATCTAAATTGAACTGGATTTTCCTAGGATATTAGCTGGCCTTTCTGGAGTCTAAATTTACGATTTTGTTATAAAATCCCACCTAATAGGGACTAGCATAAATCAACAATAGTTTTGCTTAGAATTACTATGCACATTGAGTAGGGCAACTGAAATCAACCAAGTTCCAAAGCATCTGAAAAATATAGTTGTTGGGTTACTTATATTTTAAAACTGACCCTTAATTAGCTTTCTTTAAAAAAAACCTTTAGCTAAATATTTCACTCCTATACCCAAGCACTAGTCAAATAAATGCATTCCATTGTCCACCAATAGTGAGAAACTATTGAAATCCATCAATTGCAAGTCCTAGGAAAACAAAATACAGCTACTACATGGCTGGAAAAAAGATAAGCATGATGAGAATTGAACAAAATTGTAGGGATTCTTCTCCATTCAAATCATCAGGCTAACAAGTTTCATACAATAATATACAATGCATTTTCATGCGTTTAATGCAGAATTCTCAAAAAAATTTAAAGACAAAAGGGGAGTACTGGAGACAAAGCTGAATCTAACTGTTTATGGAAATGAAACAGGCCTTAATGCCCATCTGATGGATAGAATGAATTTATTTATGGTATGGCCATTTTTGCAGAGTTACAAGCACATAAAAAGAACAGAAACACCGCCAGTTCTATGCTTCACATTAATTGTGACTTATAATTTCTGACCACAAATAAGCCTCATATATTAATTTTAAACCACTTTCCCTACCTTGAAGCTTAATTCCAAAATTTAACCCTGAAAGAAGGCAGTTTTCACCAACTTATTCATAATAATGAAAATCACTACATTGCTAAAATGGACTACCAGGAAACATTACTTCCCTTTCAATCCACCTTGTTAGAACTGGCTTGATAATTATTTATGACTTAGGAACATTAGACTTTAGCACCAGCGCTAAAAAATTAATCTTGCACTTTTAACATTAGCAGTGTGTGTGGTAACAAAACAAAATGTGGTGGAAGTACCTGGATGAACTTTCCAGAGGAAAGGAAATGTAGACCAAGCCTCTGGGGCTTATCCAGAGATTCTTGGCTAGCACAGTATTAACTTGCCTCAACCTCACTAATAGAAACCATTGGAGAAACCTTTTTGCATTGGGACTTTTTAAACCTAGCTTTCATAGATTATGAGCTGATGTAAGTTCTGAAGTCACTTGGCTTTCACCTTCATTTATGGAGAACCAAATGAAGCTCCAAGGAAGTAGAGACATCGTCCAGGATCACATAGCAAATTACCACTTAAGTAGACTCTCCTGGAATATCACCACTCCTTTCTCTGCACGAGTCTTTCATGTTATTCTCATGTTTCGGCTTTGCTCTCTCCAGCACTCAATGCCTCGGTCACAACAAATTTCTTTCATGCTTTCCTCAAACCCTATCCATTAAAGGATGATGTCAAGCTCCCCATCTCTTAGCCTTCACACTTGTAGTTCCTTGCTCTGGAGCCCACCCATGCCCATACCCGACCTGCACCACATTTCTTGTCTCTTTCAGCTGCCAGGCAATGTCCAACTCCATTTAGCATACTCTCTAAGCGCCCAGAAATCTAGGAAACATGTACTTCTCTGTTTCCCTTCTACCCTCAACCCCCCCCCCAAGATATCTAATATTGCATTGTAATTGTCTGGTTAGTTATTTGTCTGATGAGTTCTTGAATATCACATTCTTCATTATAACCCTAGCATCAAATGCAATTGCTCTATAACAAATTTCTGTTTAATAAATGAATAAATACCAACATGAAAAATGAGCAAACATCCTTAATGTCCTTAATGCAAGTGCATCAGACCACTGGATTTAGAAAACTGCACACATCTAGAGATTTTACCTATATACAATGTATAATGTATATTACTCTTCTTAAAACAGAAAAAAACAGCTTGACAGCTATTATGAGTATAGGTATAACACAGCTTAGTAACCGTAACAACACAGGAGAAAAAGAACAAAAGAAAACACCTGACATTTGAAATGGAATATACCATGGTCTTTATGCAGCTTTCTGCAATTTGAAAATAAAGCGTCTATGGGAATCCTTCCTTTACCAGCATATCAACATAAGGCCAGCTAAAGACTGATCAGAATTCATGGAGAGAAGCAGACCCTGTAACCCTGTAACTGTGGAACTATATGAATGACTGGTTGGACCTGATGACTCTCCCTCTTGCCTTATTTTATCTCTGTTTCTTGATCCTAAGATTTCCAGTTACCCACTGAACTTGATTGCAGAGACATTTTTTGGTGATGAGTGTTGGTTGGGGGCAAGGGAGTTAACAGTTAAGATACAAAATGGGGGTAGGCAGACAGTTTGCTACCTTGAAATACATGTGCTGTAATTATTTTGTATGATGTGCATTTGGCCTGCCAAGTTGGTTGTTTGAATATTTGAACTTTTTTGTGTTTCAGCATCCGTTGTGTCCTCTTGTTTTGAGACCCCAGAGGATGAAAATGGAGCACAAGTATCCTCAGCAATGCTCTTTTTTTTTTTTTTTTTTTTTTTTTGCCTTTCCCACCTCCTTGACAACTTAATTATAGTACAGAAAGCCCAAAATTAAAGCTAGCACTGTGACGCAGAGGGTTAAGCTTCCATCTGCAGTACTGGCATCCCATATGCTTCACTTTAAATCCAGCTCCCTGCTAACGCACCTGACAAAGCAATGGAAGATTGCTTGGGACTCTGCACTCACGTGGGAGATCTAGATGAATTTCCTGGCTCCTGGCTTTGACCTGGCCCAGCCCTGGTCATTGTGCGATTTGTGGAGTTAACCAGCAGATGGAAGATCTCTCTCTCTATCTCTCTCTCTCTCTGTTTCTCCCTCTCGGTAACTCTGACTTTCAAATAAATAAATAAATGAAAAAAAACTCTCTAGTAACTCCTGAGATCCAGAAATTAAAAAAAGAAAGTCCAAAATTGCAAAGAGGGTTCTTGCAGAATTTTTAGAAATGAATCAATTATAATAAAATTAACTATTTTGAATTCATTTTTACATTTCAACTTAAAGCCTGAAGAAAAAGGGATGAGTTACTTATGGAAGGGTCTTCCATCCACATTAATTGTCTGACTTTAAATTTGTTTTACTTTGAATAGGCCTCAATTCAGCTTGTATTTATTAAAAATGCATTTATAGCATGGAATGCTTCTCCATTCCACATGTGCTCAGCTGACCTGCCTCAGAAAGAATCACCCAATAGTCTGCCTTCTTGGGCAAGGGCTGGGAAGGCAGGTGACCAATTGTAGGCGTTGGAGCCTCACATACGTTGGGCCAAATTTTCCTAGTCGTGATGGAATGGGAAGGGGTGCTGCTATTAACCATGCTTCAAAATTAATCAAACTTCTTAACACTCAGTCTCACCTGCCCTTCACAAACAGAAATATATCTTGCCTATTTCTTTTCAATATGTTATTTTCCCCTGGGTAGGCCTGCAGTCTTAGGGTAGAGCTGAATCATTCTCTTTTTCTGCTCCATTGCCTCAGCTTGCATGTAAAGAGATATAGGGCCACATTGATTACACATGTAATTTTGTCATAAACTTATTGCAATCTGCCAAAATTCACTAAAATAGAACTTAGGATAAAAGGAAGGCTCTATTTCAGGAAGAAGTTTGCAAACCAGGGAGATGCAACCTTCAGTGTTTTTTTTTTTTGTTTGTTTTTTTTTGTTTTTTTTTTTTTAAAGTGTACTCCAAAGGAACAAAAAGGAGAACTTGTCTTTTACAGAACAGGTTCATACCCAGCTTTGACTCCAGTCCACTATGCAAATGAAGGATGTTAGATATAAGTTTGCAGGTGGGAAGCACTCAGTCACAGTTAGTTGAAATTTAAAAGTGACTGCAGATCACAGTTCACTGCTCAGGTCCAGGTTGCAAAACAATATGTTTAAAGTCTATTTGTCTCAGCAGTTGAAAACAGGAACATGCCTGGGCAAGGGTCACAATAACCCAGAGCCAAACAGAGTACACACGAAACCTCCTGTTAGCAGATGGCTGCTCAGCTGTGGTTAGAATCCTAGGCCCATTTTGCCATTCTGTATATTTCTCAAAGGTTCAGCTTCCTCATGCTTTACAAGTTTTGGTGCACACATTCTATCAGCTACAAACTATGAAAAGAGGGAATAGTAATAGGCAAGCTTCAAGAAAAAAAATCATCATTTAAATAAAATCTTTTTTTAAAAGAGTTATTTATTTGAAAGACAGAGTTACAGAAAAAGAAAGAAGGTGAGACAGAGACACACACAGAGAAAGATCATCCACACAGAGACAGAGTGAACTGGTTCACTCCCCAAAAACCTGCAATGATTGAGGCTTACTTGAATCAGTGCCCATACGGGTTGCCAACATTGCAGGCAGCAGTTTAACCTACCCGCCACAATGCCAGCCCCATTAAACAAAATCTTCACATGAGGATAATGAGTTGATTCTTTGGCTCTATTTTGGCTACAAACTAGATTATGTGAAAAATATTCCTAGTTGGAAATGTAAAATTTATGCAACAACATCCATTTAAATATGTGTCTTTTTTGCACCTGTTTCTGCCTCTCAAATAAGTAAATAAATTGAAGACACTGTATTAAAATTGTATAACTCAAATGAAATGATGAATTCCTAGAAAAAGTGAAAACTACCAAAACTGACTAAAGAATAACTAGACAATCTCAATATGTGTTACTTAATTTAATAACACAGGACTTTAAGTTTCAAGTTATTGAAAAGTTATTTGAAAGTCAGAGATCATTTATAAATGTTTATACAAATTATTTTTTCCTAATTTAGTCAACTAAACTATAATTGAAATGCTCATGTAAAAAACACTAATCACCATCTTAAATTGTGCTTGAAGAGTAAGGTAAGTATTAAGCAATCACAGAGGCAAATGTTGTCATACAATAAGCCCGGAACATTTCTAATACAATCCCATCAAGGTGGCATATACCAATGCATCTCACTAGTCCAAGTGATCAATTTCAGTTCACAATTGATCATACTAATAGGTCTAAGAGTCAAAGGGATCACATAAACAAGGCTAGTGCCTGCTAATACTAACTGATAGAATCAAAAAGAGAGAGAACGATCCAACATGGGAAGCGAGATACACAGCAGACTCATAGAATGGCAGATGTCCTAAACAGCACTCTGGCCTCAGAATCAGCCCTTAAGGCATTCGGATCTGGCTGAAGAGCTCATGAGAGTATTTTAGGCATGGAAAGCCAAGACACTCTGGCAAAAAAAAAAAAAAAAAAAACCTAAATGAAAGATCTCTGTGAGTGAGATCCCAGTGGCATGAACGGGCCATCAAAGAAGGAGGTACCCTTCTCTGAAGGGAGGAGAGACCTTCCACTTTGACTATGACCTTGTCTAAATAAGTTGGCGAACTCAAGAGGCTTCCATAGCCCTGGCAACTCATGACAAGAGCCTAGGGAAATGACTGACGCCATAAACAAGAGTGTCAATTTGTTAAGTCAACAATGGGAGTCACTGTGCACTTACTCCTCATGTAGGATCTCTGTCCTTAATGTGTTGTTCCATGTGAATTAATGTTATAACTAGTACTCAAATAGTATTTTACACTTTATGTTCTCTGTGGGTGCAAAGTGATGAAATCTTTACTTAATATATACTGAATTGATCTTCTGTATATAAAGATAATTGAAAATGAATCTTGATGTGAATGGAATGGGAGAGGGAGTGGGAGATGGGAGGGTTGTGGGTGGGAGGGAAGTTATGGGGGAGAAAAAGCCACTGTAATCCAACAGCTATACTTTGGAAATTTATATTTACTAAATAAAAGTTAAAAAAATAAACCTGCCTACTCTCACACACACTACTATTAAGATAAATATATCTAATAGACATATAACAAGAGAAGGGATTGAAATGGTAATCAAGAACTTGACACAAAGAAAAGCCCAATGCTGAATGGTTTCACTGGTGAATTCATCCAAACATCTACCGAAAATTTAGTACTGATTTTTCACAAACATTTCCAAAAAATAGAAGAAGAAAGAACATTTCCCAATTCATTCTATGAGGCCAATATCATTATCCATCCTTCTTGGTAACAATTTATACCTTTATGATTTTGAGTAGCTATCAAAAAGTAAATGTAAATAAACCAGCCAACCCAGACACAAATGCATGCTAATCATTCCAAAAATATCTTTATCTTTTTTGCTCTTTAACAAACTTAAAGTAGGTTATTTATAAAAGATTTAAGTCATTGAAGCAATAGGGATTTCTTTCTTTTTTCATTAAGATTTTTTTTTTTTTTACTATTCATGAATTTATTTAGACGTTTTAACAGTTTCTTGTGTGCTCAGGCTTTGGAATCAATGAGATCTTCGTTCAGATCCTGGCAGTGTAACTTACTAGCAGAGTGATGTTGCTCATGCAGTTACCTCGCATGGGAGACTGGGATGGAATTATAGGCTTCTGTCTTCAGCATGGCCCAGCCCTGGCTGATGTGCTGATGCTGCAATTTGGAGAGTGAACCAGTGGGCAGAAGATTCTCTCTTTCTCTCTCTTTCTTTGGTGTGTGTCACTCTGCTTATAAAGAATTCCAAACTTTCCAAATGAACGAGTGGGTGGAGGCTGCTTGTACAGCCCATGTTCCGGCTTCAGGAGATGTGGCAGGGGGCTGCTGGGAGGGAGGCCACCTTTCCATACCTGCAGCTCAAGATTCCTCTTCTTTTCTGAATAACGCAGAGCTCTAATCTTGTCCCCATGCCAGTTCTGGATCACCAAAGGCACTCATTTGTTGTCTTAACTTTAGAAGCTCTGCCTTTTCCAGGGAGAAGCCCAGAGACTGCAAGTGAGACTGCGCATGGGTGGGAGTGTGGTAGCTGGCAGAGGTGCAGGAGAGCAGGCACGAGAAGCTGGGAAATGGCCCAGTGCAAGAGGTGCCCAGGAGAGCAGGGCAAGATTCATTTTTAATTATCTTTATATACAGAAGATCAACGTGGTTTATACTAAGTAAAGATTTCAACAGTTTGCACCCACACAGACACACAAAATATAAAGTACTGTTTGAAGACTAGTTTTACCATTAATTCTAATAGTATAACACATTGAGCACAGAGATCCTACCTGGGGAGTAAGTGCACAGTGACTCCCATTGTTGATTTAACAATTGACACTCTTATTCATGACGTCAGTGATCACCCGAGGAGGCTCTTGTCATGAGCTGCCAAGGCTATGGAAGCCTCTTGAGTTCACAAACTCCGATCTTATTTAGACAAGGTCATAGTCAAAGTGAAAGTTCTCTCCTCCCTTCAGAGAAAGGTACCTTCTTCTTTGATGGCCCGTTCATTCCACTGGGATCTCACTCACAGAGATCTTTCATTTAGGTCATTTTTTGCTAGAGTGTCTTGGCTTTCCATGCCTGAGAAACTCTCATAGGCTTTTTAGCCAGATCTGAATGCCTTAAGGGTTGATTCTGAGGCCACAGTGCACCAACAGGGATTTCTATTCACTTAATTCTTTCTATCCCATTATTCTATGTATATTTCATTCCCTCTATATTGACTCTCTTTGATATAATAGCATAAAAGCTTGAAATGTGAATTTTTCTCTTATTTCTCCTTTCTGTTATAAAATAACCCTTGCTAGAAAATAGGGACATAACTCAGAGATTCATTAAGCTATCTCTTCTTATTCAGCCTCAGGGAGTACCTGTGGCCAAGCAGTGTTTGCAATGAGACCTCATTATTCGTTTTCTTTTTACTCATGTATCCATAGGTAAAATTTCTCAATTTTGTGAAATACACCCTAGACAGCTGTACGAATAGAGCTCTGATTACTCATCATTATTATGGCAAGACCTTCAACACAGAACCAACTTAAAAATACTGGTTGTTTTTTTTTTTTTTTTTTGAGTTACAAAACAAGCTTGTAAAATCACAAAACAAGTTTTCCAAGTTAAAAAATAAGACATGGTAACATGCAACAAAGTATTCAGAGAGTACTTATAAGAGAAGGGAGGGATCTCTCTAACTCCAAAAAAGTAAAGCTCCTTTAAAGTCCAATGCCCAGTCATGGCCGAATCAGATCAACACCTTGGCATCATCATGCAAAGACTGTTTCCAAAGGTCGGACTTACCCTTAATGGTAGAGCTGGAAACGTGCCAGGGGATTCCAAATAAATCCCATCAAGGTGGCATGTACCAATGCCATCTTACTAGGCAAAGTGGTAAGTTTCAGTTCATAATTAATCATATTGATAGGATTAAGTGTCAAAGGGATCACATAAACAAGACTAGTGTCTGCTATGTCTGCTAATAATAACTGATAGAATTAAAAAGGGGAGAACGATCCAACATGGGAAACAGGATACACAGCGGACTCCTAGAATGGCAGATGCCCTAAGCAGAACTCTCGCCTCAGAATCAGCCTTTAAGGTATTGAGATCTGGCTGAAGAGCCCATGAGAGTATTTTAGGCATGGAAAGCCAAGACACTCTGAAAAAAAAAAAAAAAACCTAAATGAAAGATCTCTGTGAGTGAGATTCCAGTAGAAAGAACGGGCCATCAAAGAAGGAGGTACCTTTCTCTGAAGGAAGGAGAGAACTTCCACTTTGACTATGACCTTGTCTAAATAAGATCAGAGTTTGTGAACGCAAGAGGCTTCCATAGCCTTGGCAGCTCATGACAAGAGCCTCCTCGGGTGATCACTGATGTCATGAATAAGAGTGTCAATTGTTAAATCAACAACGGGAGTCACTGTGCACCTACTCCCCAGGTAGGATCTCTGTCCTTAAAGTGTTGTACTATGCAAATTAATGGTAAAACTACTACCCAAACAGTACTTTATACTTTGCCTATCTGTGTGGGTACAAACTGTTGAAATCTTAGTATATACCACATTGATCTTCTGTATATAAAGATAATTGAAAATGAATCTTGATGAAGAATGGGATGGGAGAGGGAGTGGGAGATGGGATGGTTGCAGGTAGGAGGGAGGTTATGGAGGGAAAAGCTGCTATAAATCAAAAGTTGTACTTTGAAAATTTATATTTATTAAATAAAAGTTTAAAAACATTTAAAAAAACTTCTTCAAATTTCAAGCTAAATCTAAGTCTAGTTTATTCCACTTGAACAGCATCTTAGACCAATGATATCTGGCTAAAATTCAGCCAGAGGAGAATCCCTGAGGCTACCAAGAGCTCCGGCATCTTCAGAACAGTCCCTAACGGTGACTTTCAGGTAGGGGTCTGTGTGCCACGCATGAGAACTCTCTCAGTTCTGGAGTCCTTTTGTGGTCACCAGTTTGTTATGCAACACCAAACCTGGGTCCACTCACCCAACACGCAGCACGCAAATCACTCACACCAGGATGGTAGAAGAAAGTGGGAGTTTATTTTGCAACGCACAGAATAAGGCCTCAGGAATTTATTGTTCAACTCCTGAACCCTACAAGATATTAAGGGTGGTGAATACCATAAAGTTGAGGTTGAGCAGAACATGATCAGCTTATGTGCAGGTCGCTGGTTGGTCCACAGTGCTGTGACCTTCCTTAGGTTGGTCAATGCTAGGCAGCTGGCATGTTCTTCTGAAAATGCTGTGATAGGATGAGAGCTCTGGCCTGCCTGGTGTCTTTGGATAGATTGCTTATTATATTGTTTGATCACGGCCTGAATTCGCTATAAAGCATCTTAGAACAGGGCTTAGCATCAGAATGTTAACTACAGAGGTGATAATTTAATTCTGAATCTTGTGACTCAGAGTCCTACCAGGCTGGCCTGAGCCTTGTAGCACTCTGTTAATTAGTGAGTTAATATCTAGTAAGGAATTCTGTAATCCTAAGTGAAAACAGAGGAACTCTAAGTTAAGGGAGAGGAATTGGGGCTTAAAAAAATTCTACATCAAAGGCATTAGGAGCTAGGGATTATTTTCAAAGGTAGAAACTGCTAGAAAGCAGATTATTCATATATTTAGAAATTAGGGATCCCACTTGTATGTTGACCCCTGTGTGTCTCAGAAGCAAAATCCTAGGGAAGAAATGCCACTGGGGTCATGTCATTTTTGGTGACCCTAATGGACTTAAATGCTTGAACTGTATCCATAATTTGTGGTCTTGTTTTTTTGTTCCTCATTTTTAAAAACTTTAAAAATATTTATTTATTTATTTGAATGTGGAGGGGATGGAAGGGAGGTACATTTCATCCACTATGTCTCTCCCCAAATGCCTGCAACAGCTAGAATTGGGCCAGACCAAAGCTGGGAACCTAGAACTCTACCTGAGTCCCACACATAGGTGGTAGAGACCCAAATACTTTAACCATCACCTGCTGCCTCCCCAGCTGTGCATTAGCAGGACTCTGTATCAGAAGTGGAGCTGGGGGGCCGGCGTTGTGCCATAGCAAGTAAAGCTGCCACCTGCAGTACCATTGTCCCATATAGAGGCCGGTTCAAGTCCCGGCTGCTCCACTTCTGATCCAGCTTTCTGGGAAAGCAGTAGAAAATGATCCAAGTCCATAGGTCCCTGTACCTGGTGGGAGACCTGGAGGAAACTCCTGGCTCCTGGCTTCAGATTGGCGTAGCTCCCCATTGCAGCCATCTGGGGAGTGAACCAGTGGATGGAAGATTCTCTCTCTCTCTCTCTCTCTCTCTCTGCCTCTCCTCTCTCTGTGTGACTCTGACTTTCAAGTAAATAAATAAAATCTTAAAAAAAAAGAAGTGGAGCTGGGACTTGAATCAGGTATTACAATATGGGATGCAGGCATCCCGAGAATTAACTTACTTGCTGCACCGAATGCCTGCCTCTCTTCATTTCTTTTTCTTCCATACTGAGCTGAGAAAAAGCTTTGTTAACTTAACCAAGGGAACAAAAAACCAAGACCACAAATTATGGGATCCCAACAGTGGAGCAGTCGGGACTTAAACAAATGCTTATATGGGATGCTGGCATCACAGGAGGTGGCCTAACTCTCTGTTCCCCAACTCTAGAACCACTCTCTCTTTGTGTCTCCCTTTTTATCACTCTTTCAAATAAATAAATTAACTAATTTAAAAAACAATAAGATATTAGAAATAAAGAATTCAATATCTCAAATAAAAACACAGTAGAAAGCCTTAACAATAGTGTAGTGTGGCAGAAGAAACAATATCTCACTCAAAGACACAGCTTTGGAAATATCTCAGATTAAAAAAAAGAAGAAGAAAAAATTAGAAAAACTGAAAACAGTGTTTATATATACAACATGCTTTTAGATAGTCACAGGGTAAGACTTAAAAGAAATTTAAAAAATTATACTGATCAAAGATTAAAATATATACCTACATGTGTGTAATACAGCTAATACTGTACAAAATCACATAAATATAGCACTAAATGCTTACATCACAAAGATGTAAGTCAAATCACTAACCCCAAATCATACTTCCTGATCTCAGGAATAGAGGAGGAAAATAAGCCCAAAAAGTAGAAGGGAAAAAAATAAGAAGGGTAAGAGCAAAAATGATTGAAAACGAAAAGAAAAAACTATAGAGCAAAGCAATAAAACAAAATGCAGGTTGTTTAAAACAATCAATGAAATTAGTAAACCTCTAATAAGACAAAAAGAAAAAGACACAACACCAATATCTAATACAAAACAGTAAAATCACTACAGACACTGAAATACAAAAACAAACAGCAAGAGAATAACAGTATTAACAACTCTCTATATATACTTTTTATTGGAATGGAATGAAAAGGCACTTTTTTCATTTATTACAATGGCTATATCTGATTCATCAATCTCTTTGTTTTTACAGTCTATGTAAGCCAAGCATCCTTGAATAGGTGAATACAATAGCAACAAAGCTCGTGAGACTTGTGTAATTCACAATGCATATGAAGATTCTAATAGGAACATTATTTCTGCTTCATAGCTAACACAGCTGTGTGATATGGCAAGCGGATAAACTCAACATAAAATTCACTTGGTCATGTAGTTTGTGATTATGAGATTCTGGAATTTAAAAAATTATGAATTATTTCACATTTTATACATAGAGTGAGACTTCATAAATCTTCTAATACTGCAAAATGACAAGTCTACTTAATACCAATTGAAAGAAAATGAGCCCACACTCAATTTCCCAAGCTCAGCCTCCACATCTAACACTTTGTTGGAATCTTAGTCTCTCTGATTCCTTCCAGATGGTCTTGGGAGTCTCAAATAAATGTCTTATGAAGACTCCATAAACTAGCTCCCTTGGCCTCCTTGTGGAACCCATGTTCATCTGCTCTTCTGCTACAGATCAGAATGGAAAGTCTCTTCCTATAGAAAATGGTGAAATGGGCAGCTGGTTCACTGTTGATGCTTTCCAAACTTGTGTTTGTCTAAAAGCTGCCCCGGTCTCATGCATAGGGCACTTGTGCCTGTCTAGAAGGCATCCCTTTGCTGCAAGTGTCATGAGCAGGGGGTTCTATCAGCTGGGAATAAAACTGCCACTATTGACACCCAGCTGTTGTGATTCAGCCCCTTGGTTCTGGGACTGTATCATAAATCCAGATGATCAGAATTCTCCCTCCTGTTCTGATCTTGCCCATCATCCTAAGGCCCACATTGCTTTTTATGACTCTCTTTCCTTAGTATTATCTTTTAAAGGCACATTTCCATTAATCACCAAAGACTCTCTTACCTCATCCCCCAAGCCCTTAAATATATTTGATTTCTGTGGTAAACAAAATTTAGGTTCAAGCTGAATTCTCTAGTAAACTTTATGCTATTTTATTTAAGGCAAAGTTTGTGTATTTCATATATACAGATTTAGGAGCATAGTGATACTTTCCCACCCTACCCCCCTTCCCACCCACACTATCACCCTTCCTCCTCATTCCTCTCTTATTCACTCTCTTAATTTTTACAGTGATCTACTTTCAGGTTACATTATACTCATAATATTAACCCTACACTCAGTTAAAAGGTCAACAAATAGTAAGAAGAAAAAAAAAAAAAAAACACTGCTCCTCAACAGTAGAGACAAGAGATTTAAAAGAAATCTTTGAATCTCAATATGTCAATTTCTTTCTTTCTTTCTTTCTTTCTTTCTTTTTTTTTTTTTTTTTTTTTTTTTTTGACAGGCAGAGTGGACAGTGAGAGAGAGAGACAGAGAGAAAGGTCTTCCTTTTTGCCGTTGGTTCACGCTCCAATGGCCGCCGCGGCCAGCGCTCTGCGGCCGGCGCACCACACTGATCCGATGGCAGGAGCCAGGTACTTATCCTGGTCTCCCATGGGGTGCAGGGCCCAAGCACTTGGGCCATCTTCTACTGCACTCCCTGGCCACAGCAGAGAGCTGGCCTGGAAGGGGGGCAACCAGGACAGAATCTGGTGCCCCGACCGGGACTAGAACCCAGTGTGCCGGCGCCGCTAGGCAGAGGATTAGCCTAGTGAGTCGCGGCGCCGGCCAAAATGTCAATTTCATTCCTATCCATTACATTTTAGGTGCTCCATTACTTGCCACAGGTCAGGGAAAACATACTTTGTCTTTTTTAGGATTGGCTTATTTCATTAAGTATAATGGTTTTCAGGTGCATTCATCCATTTTGTTGCAAAAGACAGGATATTTTAATGCTGAGTAGTACATATAGTGTGTGTGTGTGTGTATGTGTGTGTATATATATATATATATAATAATTTCTTTACCAGTCATCAGTTGATGGACATCTGGATTGATTCCATATCTTAGCTATTGTAGATTTGATCTGCAATAAACATGAGAGTACAGATAACTCATCCATATGCTGATTTAATTTCCCTGGGATATATTCCCAGGAGTGGAACTGCTGGGTCACATGGTAGATCTAGTTTCAGGTTTCTGAAACTGCCTTGTCTTGAGGAATGTTCTTTCTATACCCAATTCTCTTAAAGTTTTCTTCATGAAATGATGCTGTCTTTTATCAAATGCTTTCTCTGCATCGACTGAGATAATCACATGGTTTTTATTGTTCAGTGTCTTAATGTGATTTATCACAATTATTGATTTGCATATGCTGAGCCATCCCTGCATACCAGTGATAAATTTCACTTAGTTCAAGTGAATGATCTTTCTGATGTGTTATTGGATTCAATTAGCTAGTATTTTGTTGAGGATTTTTGCATCTATGTTCATCAGGAATATTGGTCTGTAGTTCTCTTTCTCTGTTGCATCTATTTGTTTTTAGTAATTAAGGTAATGCTGGCTTCATAGTAGGAGTTTGGCAGCATTCCCTCCTTTCAGTGTTTTAAACAGCTTGAGAAGAATTGGAATTAGTTCTTCTTTAAATGTCTTGTAGAATTCAGCAGTGAAGCCATCCAGTGCTGGGCTTTTCTTTTGTGAGGTTCTTTTTTACTGATTCAATCTATGTATTGGTTATTGGTCTGTTTAGGTTTTCTGTGTCCTCATGGCTCAATTTTGGGGATTGTATATGTCTAAGAGTCTCTCCATTTCTTATAGATTTTCCAGTTTGTTGGAATACAGCTCTTTGTAGTAATTCCTGATGATTGTTTTTATTTCTGTGCTATCTGTTGTTATATGTCCATTTACATATTTTTTTTTTTTGACAGGCAGAGTGGACAGTGAGAGAGAGAGACAGAGAGAAAGGTCTTCCTTTGCCGTTGGTTCACCCTCCAATGGCCGGCGCGGCCGGCGCGCTGCGGCCGGCGCACCACGCTGATCCGATGGCAGGAGCCAGGAGCCAGGTGCTTTTCCTGGTCTCCCAATTTACATATCTTATATAATTGATTTAGATCTTGGTTGTTTGGTTAGTTGGGCCCATGATGTATCAAATTTGTTTAGCTGAATAGTGCCTCCCCTCTCTCAGCCAGTTACCATTGGTGCCATTGTGGTGGTAATGAGGAAAAACAAATGTGCCCCTTTTATTCACTGGTTGAATGGGTATCCCCAGACTGTACTGAAAAACAGTGTAGTCTGCCAGGTTCTTCCTCTGGCTGTATCACCAGTGACACAGGCCACTGCAGTCTGATCTCACCCCACTCTCCAAAGTGGGCACTTCCTCTGGCTTTTGGCTATCTGAGACATGTGTTGTGTCTATGCTTGTTGCTGCATGTCTACACCTTCCACACTGATCCACGGCATCACTTTTCCTTCTGTAGAATTTCCTCTGCAGTTTTCTCTCCAACTCAACCCTGAGAATGTATTTCCTACATGTATTTTACTGTTTTCCCCTAGCATAAAGCAGTATACCCTCTCCTTATTTTGCCATCTTGGAATCCCTCAGCCTGTGTCTTTTAATTGGAGAATTTAGGCAATTTATATTCAAGGTTATTGTTAATAACCTTGATAAGTAATAACTTGGCCCTGCCATTTTTCCATAAATACTCCATTGTTTATTTTGGATTTCTTTTGTACTTTTACTGGGAGATTTTCTGCCTTCACATTCTTTCATAGTGATGACTGTTTCTATGTTTCTGTGTGTAGCACATCCTTAAGCATCTTTTGTAAGGCTGGACAAGCAGTGACAAGTTCCTTTAATTTCTGTTTGTTATGAAAGGTATTTATTGCACCTTCACTAATAAATTAGAGCTTTGCAGGGTGCAGTATTCTGAGCTGACAGCCTTTTTCTCTAAAGATCTGAACTATATCTCACCATTCTCTCCTAGCCTATAGGGTTTCTGATGAGAAGTCTGCTGTGAGTCTAATGGAGATCTTCTGAAAGAAATCTGGCATTTTTCTCATGCACATTTTAGAATCTTTATGCTTTATTTTTGAAAGTGTGACTGCAATGTGTCATTGTGAAAATCTTTTCTGGGCATATCTACTAGGAGTTCTATGTGCCTTGTGTATTTGCACACCCCTTTCTTTCTCTAAATTAGGAAAGTTTTATGAAATTATTTCACTGAATAGACCTTCTAATCCATTTTCTTTGCATACCTTCAGTTACTCATAAGACCCATATATTGGGTTGCTTGAAAGTATCCCATAAATCTCCAACACTGTTTTTATTTTTCTAATTTCTTCCTTTTTTTTTCTTCAATACATAGATTGAATCAGTAAAAAAGAACCTCAAAAAAGAAAAGCCCAGCACTGGATGGCTTCACTACTGAATTCTACAAGACATTTAAAGAAGAACTAATTCCAATTCTTCTCAAGCTGTTTAAAACATTGACCGAGATATTTCCAAAGATTTGTCTTTTTTTTTTTTTTTTTTTTTTTTGACAGGCAGAGTGGACAGTGAGAGAGAGAGACAGAGAGAGAAAGGTCTTCCTTTGCTGTTGGTTCACCCTCCAATGGCCGCCGCTGCAGCCGGCGCACCGCGCTGATCCGATGGCAGGAGCCAGGATCCAGGTGCTTTTCCTGGTCTCCCATGGGGTGCAGGGCCCAAGCACCTGGGCCATCCTCCACTGCACTCCCTGGCCATAGCAGAGAGCTGGCCTGGAAGAGGGGCAACCGGGACAGAATCCGGCGCCCCAACCGGGACTAGAACCCGGTGTGCCGGCGCCGCAAGGTGGAGGATTAGCCTATTGAGCCACGGCGCCGGCCCAGATTTGTCTTCTAACTTGGATTTTCTTTCTTCTGCCCACCAAGTCTATTGTTAAGGCTTTCCATTGTATTTTTTATTTGACATATTTAATTCTTCACTTCTAACATTTCGGTTTGATTTATCTTAAAAATATCAAGTTCAGGGAAAATTGTTCTTCCATGTCATGTATGGATTTCTTTAACTTGTGAATTTGCTTCTATTTGCTTCTGAGTAATCCTATGATATATTTTGAATTCCATTTCAGGCATTTCATCAATCTCTTCATCTTCACATTCTAATATTGAAGTGTTGTGTTCCTAATTGCAGTCACTTTGTTTTCTTTATTCTTGTTTCTTAAATTTCTGCATTTATTTTTAGGTATTTATTGAAATACTTGTTTTTTTCCCTCTCTGATGGTTTTTATCTTTGAACTGTTCCTCTGTGGCTTAGTGGAGTGTCTGCTGTTTCAGTGAATACCCAGAGGCATGTGCTGGGTGTGGCCAAGTAAGTCTGGTCAGTGTTCCATGGCAAGGTGATTATCCAAGGTGACACCTTAGTTGGGCTTGGTAGATCTCTATTGTCAGCAGAGAGGAGGATATGATCACTTCTTTTGGCATAATTCCACCTTCATCTCCTCCCTACCAAGGTGATCAAACCCTGGGTCTAGCCCACAGTGGGTGCAACACTCACTCAAGCTGCCTTATGAACTGCGTAAAAGATCTGTATAGTCCTCAGTGTGAGCACAGATCCCATTGTGATAACCCACTTCCAGAAGTCAAGGCACTCTGAAGCTCCGGTGCTGCACACAGCGATTGCCCAGAGACCCGGCTACACTGTGCACCCTATCATTTAGTCATACAGTCCCCATAGTCTCAGCACACAAGGCTCCCACAGTCACTTGGTGCAGAGATTTTGCACCACTAGCCTGTCCTGTCCAGGGACAGAACAGAAATGTTCCCAGAGTCAGCTGTCTGTGGGTGCTCTGCCTTTGCAGTCTGAGCCCGAGAGCCTGTGATAATGTTGACAGGCTGAGGGGCACCTCACAGTCCTACATGGGTGCCCAGTTGCTTGTCAACCCTCCACCCAGACTCAAAGTTAGTGGGGAATACAGATGTTTGCCTCCAGTAAAATTCCCAGATCACATGGGCACACAAGAGCTGCCACAGTAGCTACTTGTATCAAAATAGCCCTGTCTCCCCATCAGTTGACAAGTGCCCTTTTGGGGTGATGGGGGGAAGAAACGTTCCTTTTTTTTGCTAGGTTAGGTGGGTACCCTGTCACCCAGTAAGACTCCAGGCTAGACTCAAAAACAATGTGCTCTGCCATGTCTCCCTCCAGCAATATCACCACTGGGATGGGCTCCAAGCAGTCTGCTCTCACCACACTCTCCAAAGGTGGTGCTTTCTTTAGCTCTTGGCTGTGGGTATCGTGTGTTGTGTCTGTGCTTGTTGCTGTGTGTCTGTCCCTTCCATGCTTATCCACAGTGTCCCTCTTTCTTCTATAGACTTTCCAGTGCATATTTCTCTCAAACTCTTTCCTGGGAATGCACTGCCTCCACCTTTTTACTGCTATTTTACCCTTGCCTAAAGCAGTATGTCTTTTCCCTATTCAGCCATCTTGGAATTCCCCTACATATATAAATTTAACAAATTAGGCAAAATGGAAAAATCTCTCAAAAATCACAAACTGTCACCAAATGTGAAACAGATCAAGTCTAGCCCCATAAGAATAAAGGTAATTGAATTCATAATGTAAAGCATCGCCCGCAAAAATGACCTGTAGTTTTAATGGTTTCAATGGAGAGTTCTACCAAACACTTAAAGAATTAGCACCAATTCTTTACATTGTCTTCCAGAAAACAGAACAGGAGAAACCCACCAGCTTATTTTATAAAGTTATTATTACCAAGACACTAACAGCTCTCACGAATATAAACACAAGCATCCTTAGCAAAACATTAGCCAATGAATCCAACAGCACGTAGAAATTTCAAAAAGTTCATGAAAAAAAATGGAATGTAAAGATAAGCTTATTCTGAGGCAAAAAAATTGAAATTCATGAGTAATTTTTTTCATAATATACATGTTCCATGAACTTTTTGAAGATTTCTGGAATTTTAAAAGAATACACCAAGAAAGTCTGTTCCAGGTATGCAAGACTAGTTCAATACTTGAAAATTCATAACAGCATAATCTGTCATACCAACATACTAAAGAAGAAAAATCACATGATCAAACCAAGTGACAAAGAAACAGTACTTACTTGGGCTCTATTCTTCTGACTAAAGCCTGCCCACTTGTGTTGTCCTTCACTAAGAATGTGTTTCTTTGTCTCCATCCTTCAACAAGATCCTTGAGTCTTATTCAAGGCTCTTCGTCTATATACACAATCTTTCTCACTTCCAAAACCTACTTATTAGGCTTCTTATGCAAATTGTCTTCACTTCCTCTGAGTAATCAGACCTGCATATAGTAAGGGATGGATTATTTTTACTAAACTACTAGAGAAAACTGTTCAGTATCATCCTAATCCTCAACAATGCAATACAAGTTCAGAAAACCAAAAGAATTATTCACATTTGGAGACAAAGATGAATATCTCTCAATTTAAAAACATCAAAAAAGAAAGCTTTATATATTCAGTTAGAAATTTTAAACTTGGACATTTGAAAGCCCAAATATCAAATTTAATGAAATGAATACTGATAAGGGAAATTCTGGGTTAAGAAGGGGAAAAATGTTTGCATAATTTCACATTTTGTACTTTTTCACTGAACTAAGCCTATTTCAGATTACCTTTAATAGCATCGCTCAAGTGACAAGAGAGTCTAAGATCCTGGGAAACATAAAAAGATCTGAATTAATTATTAACTGCTTATATGTTCAAGATTCAGGCTTTTGATCTCCTAGTTATCCACATACCCTCGAACTTCACAGTGAAAGTTGTGACCAGAAACGCCTTTTCTCAATATTTTCATCTGTGGCAAGAGCACACAAGAAAGTCATCATGAGTACTGCAGGCAAAGTAGGTATAATTTTCTTTCTATCACATCATACCTGTGTCACCTCGTGTGCTTTTTTTTTTTTTTTTACCAATATCTACCTCCCCTCCAATTCGTCTCTTGACTACTAAAAGTAAAAAGTTTTCTTCATCTTAGTGACTCTCCTCCTCCTTTCCCTTTTATTTTATTCATTTTATCTATTTTGCCTTTCCTTTATGTTTTATTCCTTCATTAATCAATTAATAATGTCCAAGCCCCATGTCAGACTTTCCAAAGTCAAATGTAGGCCCTTTCCTTCAAGGGTCTCACAGAGAGACACAGTAATTATAAAAAATTAATTCTCAAAAAGTATGAAAGGGAAGTAAAAGATAACAAAGAGGTTTGAGGCTTAAGGAAGAACTGCTACCCATCTTGGCTTCTCAGAGAAGATGACATCTAAGGGGAAAGCTACTAAGAATTCACCAGGTAAAGAAGAAGAGTGTGCAGGTAGGTAAAACCAGGTGAGGAAAAACAGAGGAAAGAAAAATATTCCACCTAACAATATCCAGAATACTTATTGTGGTTGGAAGGTAAAGTCTGAAGCAGAAAGTAGCAGGAAATAAGATTGGAAAGATTGATAGGGAAAGATTCATAATGTCAATGAATCTTGTTTAAAAAATGTTGGTAGCAATAACATATTTAGTTAAGACATTGATATGATCAGGAGTATCTTTCATATAGCATAGAAACAGTGGGTAAATTTGAATGGTGTAAAACTTATCCAGGGGAAAAACAGAAGACTTACTAAATTATCCAGCTGAAAGACAATGAGAGGCTAGACCACAGAGTGGTAGCAGGAATTGATACGAAGGGATAGAGTCCAGAAAAATTTAGACTGTGGGAGTTGAGGGAGAGTGAAAATTTTGTTTCTCAGAATTCTATCTTGGGGGAGTAAATAGATTGCATGGCCAACAACTGAAATAAAGAAAGCAGAAGGATAAACAAATTTTGTCCAGTGGAAGGTGCTATGTCTGAAGGAGAGTAGGGGAGTGGATGTGCAAGAAAAATATATTAATGTGCTTATGAATTTTTTAAATATTTATTTTGAAAGAGTTACAGAGAGAGAGAGGGAGAGACAGAGAACAATCTTCCATCGATTGTTTCACTCCCCAGCTGGCTGCGACAGCCAGGCTGGGTCAGACAGAAGCCAGAAGTTAGGAGCTTCATCCAGGTCTTCTACATGGATGGCAGGGGCTCAAACACTTGGGTCATCTTTTATTGCTTTCCCAAGTCATTATCAGGGAGCTGGATTAGAAGTGGAGCAGCCAGGACGTGAACTGGTGCCAAATGGGATGCCAGCATTGCAGACAGCAGCTTTATCTCTTAGACCACAACATCAGCCTTGTTCATACTTCAACACATTGAGTTTCAGATATCTTTAAATCATTCAAAGAGCAGAAGAATACAAGAGTCTAAAGTTTAGGGAGAAAGGAGTTCTACATATACAGATTGCAAGGGTCATCTACATGAAGTTAGGGGCTATATCTACAAAAATAGATAAGATCACGCAGGAAGAGAGGTGGGCTGAAATCAGAGCCCCTAAGAACTGTATTGCCACCAACAACCTCTCCAACTTCAATTTGTCCGTGAGAATCATTTGTTGACTGCCACAACTAGATGATCTCTATTCATTGCCCTATAACACCTCTTTATTCCAAAACTGCTTCTTTCCCATACTTAGGATTACCAATAACTCCCAAACTATGTCATTCCTACCCTGAAACAACCAATGGGCAGTTTTATTCATAGTACTATCAAAAACATGACATCTATACTCCTGGTTGTATTGTATTTGTAACACTTATTTGAATTCATAAATGATGATACAGGAAAATTTGAGTTGGAGGGGAAAGGCTATCTTCAGCATCTAATTATGGGACTTTTGCTTGAATGTAGAAGAATCAATCTTCTAATAGTAGTTAACTAGGGATCTTCCAGCAGCCCAGCCTGAGAAGTTTTCCTTTGCACCCCTATATATTACTGTCCAGGTTATCAGATGCAGAGCAGCTGTACTCTGGAAGTCTGGTGCACCATTTTCCATTGAGGAGGTGGAAGTGGCCCCACCAAAGGAAAAGGAAGTTCGTATAAAGGTAAAAAAAAAATCCACATTTTCATTCCAAAACCCATGGAAAGGCTGGCTTGATTACATGGTACAGTAAATTTTAGAATGTATATGTGTTGAAAATTTGCATTGTACCCTACCCCTTCAAATGGGCAAGTTTTAGATGTTAATCTAAAGTTAAAAAATAAATGATTAAAAAGCTAATGATTCTCCAAAAAAACACAGTTCTATTCATTGTAAGTTATATAATCTTTTCAGAATGTTTAATTCAGAAAAAAATGCTGTGTACTCTTCCATTCCTTTGTACTTAACATTACTATCAATCTTTAAATCCAGCCAAAGAAAAGGTTAGAGCTGTTTAGTAACTGTTCACACAGACTTCAACAGTTTTTCTCAACCCTCATTAAATATTTGGAATCACGTGGGGGTTTGAAAGATACTGACTCACTTTCTAAGAGATTCTGAAATTGTCATCTAACTGGTCTGGAGTACAGCCTGCGCATGAAGAGCTTTTAAATTCCCCACCTCCCAATAATTCTAATAAGTTTCTTACCAGACTAAAACATAATTCACCTGACTTCTAATTAGGGCCTTTTACTTTTTATTAGTTTATATGTAATGATGAAGAAGTACCATTTATTGGTTTATAATAAAAATATAATAATGTTCTAAATTACCTCATCTGTACAGTCCTTGCCCTCTTCTCAAAGACTTCTCTGACCCACATCCCCTGTTGAGTGATCAGTGAGCCATTTGCTGTCTCCTTATACTCCCCACCCACAGGGTCACAACTCATGTAACCAAGTCACAGCACTGAATCAAAGATATCTAACCATTATCTTACAAGCTACAAATCTGGATCTCTTACTGGTTAATGTGAACCATGATATAGAAATTGTAGCAAAGTAGGGGATGGTGGGGACTGTGGGGACTGGAGAGGATGCCTGGATTCGGGGTTGGTAGCCATTTTTACCCATGTGATTATGGAAATAATGGAAAAAGCCCATCTGCAAGGAAAGTGCAGTATATGCTCAAGTTCAAGCAAAGTCGAGAGAATGGCCATTGGTAGTTTTCTCAATCTATGAGGCCTGACTGCACTTCTGTAGTTGTGTTGCAAGCAAATTCATAACAGTCTCTAATAATTCTCCTTTCATGTGTACAAATTGCAATCAATTTTATTTCTTGGCAGAATGTGGTATGGCTGTGGCAATTGCTTTGTGACACTGGGGAGGGTACAAACCTCATATTTTTTAGAAAAGAAATTGAGACTCATAGGATTGTTTACCATCAGACCAGATTGCTAAGAAGAGGAAGAGCTAGGAATTCAGCCTTGAACCCTTAACCTCTGCTCTGGGGTGCCCTCATTTAACCTTTCTGGATGATTACATAACACAACTACAAAGTTCTCTTGTGAAATAAATTAACACTTCAATTACAAGAGAAAATACTACTCCTTGCCCTCCTGTGTTCCAATCTTTCAGTTCTATGGTCTTTCTCCTCCACATTCCCACACCCCAGCTCCATGATGGACCAAGTGGGCCTTTGATGTCACACTGGTTCTACAACTTCTCTTCTGATCCTGTTCTGCCCTCCCTAGAAAATTTTAAACTTTCATCTTGACTCTGAAATTAGCTAAAGAAAAACACTGAATTCCTTTAAATAATTACCCTTCTCTAGCATCTAAAAGAATTTACTATGCTATATTAATGGACCATATAAAACCAGCAAAATAGCTTCAAGCACTGACAATTCTCAAACACTTTTATCAGAGGCAGAAGGAACTGTAGTATTCTTTGTCTTCCACACAGATCGTGGCCACAGGACTCTGTGGTACAGAGATGAAAATGTTGGCGCGCACAGACCTTCCTGGCTTATATCCCATCATTCTGGGCCACGAAGGGGCTGGAATAGTTGAGAGTGTGGGAGGAGGAGTGAACACAGTGAAGCCAGGTAGGAACTGACAAGTGGGGCTGGGAAATAGCAATGACTTGGAGCCCACATCAGGGAGTAAACAGCATTCCTTAAATGTGTTAGCATCACAGGAAAATAAAAGGGGAAATGTTGCTCATTTCTTAAAGAAGAAGGAATAATTATGTACTGTGTTGTACTCTTAGCATTTATGTTTTGATAATAAGAAAACCAAAAAGTTGAAAGCATTGAAACTGGATCTGAAAGTACTAATGAGCTATAAAGTTTATACAACAAAAATAGACTACTGAACAACTATTTAAATGAAGCGTATGATAAAATGTCAAACACATTAGTAGATTGAAATAGAGAAGTCCTGAATGATCCAAATACATGTAGGAATTTAACTTAGGACTAAGTTCGTCTTTCAAATTTGAAGGCAGAAATATGGGTTATTCAATAAAATTGTGATCAAACAACTGAATAGTCATTTGAGCTAAAAAATTATGTTATCTTATTCATTATACAAAAATTATATGTGAATCTAAGAATTAAATGTGTGAAGTAAAACCACAGAAATACTATAAGTAACATGAGAAAATAACTAAAGGAAATTTTAACATGTAAAAAAATGCCTAACAGTACTTAAATAAATGTGACAACAAAAATAATTGTTAATCTGTGTACAAAATCAACAAATATAACAATATACCACTTTACTTAATACAGAATTAATTCTTTAAAAGTAGTTTTTTAAAAGTCCCGTAGAAAAATTGGCAAAAGAAATACACATCAAGATTAGAGGAAAGTATATAAACACCCATAGCCAGCATCATAATGAATGGGGAAAAATTGGAAGCACTTCCACTAAGACCTGGTTGCCCACTCTCATCGTGGCCACTCAATATAGTTCTAGAAGTTTTAGCCACAGTCATTAGGCAAGAAAAAGAAATCAAATGTTTACAAATCGGAAAGGAGGAATTCAAATTATCCCTGTTGATAGATGACATGATCCTATATAGAGAAAAACCAAAAGAGTCTACCAAGAAAATTTGTAACTTATATGACAGTTTGGTAAAGTTGAAGGATATAAAATCAGCAGAAAAAAAATCAATAAAAATCAACAAAAACCATTGAAGAAAGAAATATAAGGAGACACAAATAATGGAAAAATCTTCCATGTTACTGGATTGGAAGGATTAATATCATCAAAATGTGCATAGTGCTGAAAGCAATTTACAGAGTCAGTGCAATCACAATCAAAATACCAAAGACATTCTTCTAAGATCTAGAGAAAACAGTACAAAAGTTCATAAGGAAACACAAAAGACCCAGAATAGCTCAAGCAATTTTCAACAACAAAAACAAAGCTGGAGGCATCACAATACCAGATTTCAAGACATACTAAAGGGAAGTTATAATCAAAACAGCATGGTACTGGTACAGAAACAAATGGGTAGACCACCAGAACAGAATAGAAATACCAGAAATCAGTCCAAACATCTACAATCAACTTATATTTGATCAAGGAGCTAAAACCAATTTCGGGAGGACAGCCTATTCAACAAATGGTGCTGGGAAAACTGGAAGTTGTTGTTCAGGAATAAATTTAATTTCCATGTATTTATATAGTATCCAAAGTGTTTTTTAATTGATTTCCAGTTTTATTGCATTGTGCTCAGAAAAAAATATCTAATATGGTTTCTATGTATGAACTTTGTTGAGACTTGCTTTGTGACACACCATATGATCTATCCTGGAGAATGTTCCATCTGATGTTCAGAAAAATACCTATATTGTAGGTCTTGAATGGAACATTCCATAGATGTCTCCTTGCTCCACTGGATCCAGGGCTTGATTTAACTTTGCTGTCTTTTGTTGATCTTCTGTTTGAATGACTTGCCTATTTCTGAAAGTAGAGTATCACAGTCCTCCAAGATTTTTGTAGTTGGTCTCTCTTTCATTAGTTCTGTTAGTATTTGCTTTGTGTACTTGGGTATTAGATGCATATTCATTTACAGTTGTTATCTGTTTGTGAGATTGAACCTTCTGTCATTACATAATGACCCTGTCTCTTTTACTGCTTCTGATTTAAAATCCATTTTATCTATTAGAAGAATGACTCCATCTGCTTTCTTTGGGGTTCCATTTGTATGATATATCTTACTCCATTCTTTCATTGATATTCTGATATTTTCTTCTTACTCATTATATATCTACTTGTTGATTTGTAAAATCTTCTTTTAGCATTCCTTTTTATAAAGATCTGATGGTGATAAAACCTCTCAGCTTTTGTCTTAAATGCTTTTATCTCTCCTTTAGATCTAAAGGATAGTTTTGCTGTATTGTTGGCTGGCAGTATTTTCCCCTGCAGTATGATGAAAGTATCACCACTTTTCCTCTTTCTACTAAGAAATCTGCAGTCAGGCACTTTGGAACCCCTTTATGTAATTTACATTTTTTCTCTTGTAGGTTTGATAATTCTCTCTTTGTTTTCAACTTTGGAGACCTAAATTATCATATGCGCTGGAGTAGATTTGGTTGAGATGAATCTGACTGATGATCTCTGACCTTCCTGTACCTAGACAGCTGTATTTTCTCTAGATTTAGGAAGTTTTCTGTTATTATCTGTTTGAATGCTGGCTACCCCTTTGGCATTCTAAAATCCCTCTTAATTCCTAATAGCGTAGGTATTTGCTCTTTTCATGAAGTCCTAAAGTTCCCATAGACTTCTTTCATTACTTTTTAATCTTTTTTCTTCTCTCACTGTGTTTTTCCAAATAGACTCTCTTCAAGCTTACTGATTTTTTCTTCTGTTTGCTCTGCTCTATTTTTTTTTTTTTTTTTTTTTGACAGGCAGAGTGGACAGTGAGAGAGAGAGAGACAGAGAGAAAGGTCTTCCTTTTCCGTTGGTTCACCCCTCAATGGCCAATGCGGCCGGCGCGCTGCTTCCGGCACACTGCTCTGATCCGATGGCAGGAGCTAGGTGCCTCTCCCGGTCTCCCATGCAGGTGCAGGGCCTAAGCACTTGGGCCATCCTCCACTGCACTCCCTGGCCACAGCAGAGAGCTGGACTGGAAGAGGAGAAACCGGGACAGAATCCGGCGCCCCAACCGGGACTAGAACCTGGGGTGCCGGTGCCGCAGGCCGGGGATTAGCCTATTGAGCCGTGGCGCTGGCCCTGCTGTGCTCTATTTTCATACCTTCTGTAATATTTTAAATTTTCAGTGGCGTAATAGGCTAAGCCTTAGCCTGCGATTCTGGCATCCCATATGAGCACCAATTCGTGTCCCAGCTGTTCCTTTTCTGATCCAGCTATCTGCTAATGGCCTGGGAAAGCAGTGAAAGATGGCCCAAGTACCTGGGCCCCTGCACCCATAGACGAAGCTCCTGGCTTTAGATCGGCACAGCTCTAGACACTGTAGCCATTTGGGGAGTCAACTAGCAGATGGAAGACCTCTCTCTGTATCTCCCGCCATCTGTAACTTTACTTTTCAAATAAATTAATAAAAAACCTTTTAAAAAAAAGAAAACAAATACATTTTAAAAAAATGTTAGTGTACTTTTCATTAGAAGGATTTCTGCCTGATTTTTCTTAGTTATTTCCAACTCTCAAACTTCTATTAGAAATATTAAATCATTTCTTTGGGCTCTCTTGACATTCATCGTATCTCCTTTAAAAACTTTGAAAACTTTCATCTTAGCATTTGCAAATGTTGGATTCTAGGTGTCTTGTTTCTGGCAAGTTATTTTGCTTGTTAGGTGAGATCACTGTTCCCTGAAAGTTCTTGATGCTGGTTAACATATGACATCATCTGTTCACTGAAGGATATGTTTTTTTTTTTTTTTTTTTTTTTTTTGCTTTCTTCATAAAATGGCTTCACTTGTAGCTGCGCTTCCAATGATTCTAAGCAATCTGCTTATTTTCTCTGTGTCTATAGACATTTCTGCTCTTTCAGCAACAGATGGCACCCAAAGTCGAAGTTTGCTGCAAGTCGGCTATAAGTGCTTTATCTTCCTTTCAATCCTACATTTGTCCCAAAGTTGCAGTTGGTCTTGTTCAGAATGAACTGATCAAGTGTCTAAAAAGGGGTAACCCATTCCCAGAAACAACTTCTTGGGGCTGAATTAGACTAACACCCCAGTCTTGTGGTGGTCAATGATGCATGCCAGGTCACACCCTGAACCCACAACATACTGAGATCAACAGTTTGGGGACTGAACCAAAGTGCAATTTTGATATGGTCTGCCTTTTCCTAGGTGGATTCAAATTCCAAGGCCACTGCAATCAAGCACAGGTGATTGTGGATAAGATATAAATCCAACCATTTGGGGTCAGGGGACTCCGTGGAACTGGGACAGGTCCAAAGGTACTTGGGCTCTGCACCAGTGTGGGAGACCAGGAGGAAGCACCTGGCTCCTGGCTTCGAATCCCGCAGCTTGCCAGCCATGGCGGCCATTTTGGGGGGTGAACCAATGGAAAAGGAGGAACTTTCTCTCTGTCTCTCTCTCTCTCACTGTCTAACTCTGCCTGTAAAAATTTTTTTTAAAAAGGCTCTGAAAACAGGTACTGGTATGGGGATGAGGACTGTGAGAATATGCCCGATATTAGGTTTTACCAGCCCAGACTGAGTGCTGTGGGTTCTCGCCATTTGCCTAAGGTTGGGGATGGGGTACTAAAGGTAGCTCCTAGGTTGGCATTAAGTGGGTCACACCTGAGTCTCACTGTCACCAGGCTCTGTACAAACTCAGGCCACAAAAGGCTGGCAGTGACACACTCTGAAAAAATTCCACGAGGGCACAGGTCTCTATGTGATGTAGGGACAAGTCCAGAGGCTCTGTCTGTAAGCACTGGCTTTGTCTGCTGATGGATCTCACAGCCAAGCTGTAAGTTCTTTTCTGGTCCTATTTTCCAGTGGCTGGAGTCTTGCTCAGCTGTCTGCCAGAGGCTGGCGAAGGGGCAGTGGAGATAGTCCCTTAGCTTCTTAGCTAGAGGGGTTCCAAAATCTCAGTCTGCAGGTGCAAGCTTGGGAGCAAAGGCCTTGTCAGGCACTGGGATTTTTTGTTTTGCTTTTGGTTTTTTTTTTTTTTTATCATAGCAGGCCTTGTACTGTACTGCAACTCTGAGGTCTGACTTAATTCTCATTCCCTCTCCCCAGTGGGAGGTGAGCTATCTCTCACTACACTGAGCTACTTGTGGCTAGGGAAGGGGTGACACAGGCAACTCTTTCCTTCCTGCTTTCTTCAATTCTTCTTTTCCAACTTTCTCACCAAAACCAAGAACTAAGGTCTCTTACCTGGCTTTCATAGCTCTTTTAACAGTGACTTCGTGTGTGAATAAGCCATTCAAATTTGTGTTTTTGTGAGATGATCCTCAGTGCCTAACTCAGCCACTAACTTTCTCTGCATTTCCTCATTTACATTTTAAAGCAGTTGTATCTAAGAAAAATACCACAAATACTGGTCAGATTGTCTCTATCATGAGGAATGAGAGACCTGGAAATATGGTGACAATTTAACTTTGGTGTCCTTTACATTTTTACAATGTGTTTATGTTATTTTAAAATAAAAATAAATAAAACAAAAGAACTTAAATATTTATAAACTTTTCAACCAAAACTATAATATAAACTGCTGTGGTTTTCAGTGACAGGCAATGGGACAGGTGGTATGTTCATCCCACCTAAGTTGTTCTCATTTCCTCCTTATGTTGCAAACACTGCTGGAGAAATCTGCCTACCTTTGATCCCCCTGCCAAGAAGAACAGTTGATGTGGAATACAGGGAACAGCATATAGGCCATTCTTTCTCCAGGTTGCAAAGGTGATTCTGTGGTCATGTGGTACCATGTCAATTTAAATCAAATCTCTCACAGCAGAAGTTAGTATAGAAAATATGAGAGGGCTGAATGGCTATGTGAAAAGTCATTTGGTGCTCAGAGAGAAAGTTACATGGGAGGTAATTCTGAGGACAGCTTCACAAGGGTCAGCCACTGAGCCCAATGCTGCAGAAAAATACAAAAAGACAACTCCTCTGTTTTTAAGTATTTGGTATGCTTCATAGCATCAAACACAGCTACATGGAGAAATAATTCTCAGTTATCCCTTGGGTGCCTTAATGTTAAAATGCTGAAAGGAAACTATCCCTTTACTTCACAAAACACTATCTCCATAGAAAATTATTTTATTTTTGTAGGTGATAAAGTTATCATTCTTTTTCTACCACAATGTGGAGAATGTTCCTCTTGCTTGAATTCTGGGGAGAATTATTGTATAAAACTTAAGTAAGTCTTTATTGATATTTTCTTTTTGAAAAATTGACTCTATTTCATGGGAGAAAAACTAAGCTTCCTAATTAAATAAATTTTGGTTTTGTTTTTTTTTTTTATATAAAGACAGTCCAAAACCGCGCTGATGTCTGATGGTACCAGTAGGTTTACCTGCAAGGGAAAATCAGTTAAGCAGTTTGCTGCTACAAGCACCTTCACTGAATACACAGTGGTAAGGGAAGACTCCATTGCCAAGATCGATGCAAGTGCACCTCTGGAGAAAGTATGTCTAATTAGCTGTGGGTTTTCCACTGGCTTTGGTGCTGCGATCAATACAGCCAAGGTGAGCGGCTTCTACTGCAGTTTGAATGGAATTGTTGAAATGTTGGAGATCCAAGGCCTCCTTCATCTGGGTGGTGTCTGATTAAACTACCTGAGGAGTGGCCGGCGCTGTGGCTCACTTGGTTAATCCTCTGCCTGCAGCGCCGGCATCCCATATGGGTGCCGGGTTCTAGCCCCGGTTGCTCCTCTTCCAGTCCAGCTCTCTGCTCTGGCCTGGGAAGGCAGTGGAGGATGGCCCAAGTGCTTGGGCCTTGCACCTGCATGGGAGACCAGGAGGAAGCACCTGGATCCTGGCTCTGGATCGGCGCAGCACAGACCATAGCAGCCATTTGGGGGGTGAACCAATGGAAGGGAGACTTTTCTCTCTCTCACTATCTAACTCTGCCTGTCAAATTAAAAAAAAAAAAAAAAAAAAAAAACTACCTGAGGAGAACTTACATATCTGCCTCTAAATATCCTTGGTTTCCCTTGCATCTGCCTGATCATCCCATCCCCTCTTTAATTCATCTTTCCCACTCCATCTCTGTCAGCCGTCAGTGACAAATTAAGTCACAGGTAGACACACCAGGAATTGCTGGAAGCTAAACAGAACAGTTACTACTGTGTGATGCTGTGTCCTTCATTACTCCAGTTCACGCCTTCTTTCATTCAATAAACATTAATGAAGCCATTCACTGTTTTAGGTGCTGGGTTTCAGCAGCTAAGAAAACTGATCATTTGCATTCTAGCGTGTGATAGATTTGGTAGTGATGTGTGCTAATAGAAAGAAAAGAAAACTAAAGGTAGGGAGTGGTGGGGGGAATGTTGCTGTGTGAAATCCTGCTCTGGAATAACTCCTACTCTCAATTCTTCCCAGATTATTTCCTTAAGGAACTACTGTGTTTTAGGTCTCTGCTTTCTTCAATGTTCATTAGTCCCAACACTATGTAGAGAGATACAATGGAAGGGGTTCAGTTTAAATTATGCATGTATATATACATATTTATATAAATAATTCTGTCAAATAAGTCTTCAGATACTATGAAAATCCATTAAACTACTTCTCCTCATGCTAATTCCTGGGTTTTGAGACTAGCTACTTTCAATTAGTTTTTTTTTTTTTTTCCTCCTGGGTCAAGAATATCCCACATCTAGAAATATCTTGGGAAACTAGAACTTTCTAGTTATGTTCTGTTTGCAAATAGCCTGGGTTTGTATCTCATAAAAAGTGTATTCAGTCTTGGCCTTCCCAAATGAGTAAAAGTACATGCTCCTTTTGGCTTTTGTTTTCTGCCTTTATGTGCTTAGGTGACTCCAGGCTCCACCTGTGCTGTGTTTGGCCTTGGAGGGGTTGGCCTGTCTGTCATCATGGGCTGTAAAGCAGCTGGAGCAGCCAGGATCATTGGAGTGGACATCAACAAAGACAAATTTAAGAAGGCAGAGGAAGTGGGTGCCACTGAGTGCATCAGCCCACAGGACTTCAAGAAACCCATACAAGAAGTTCTATTTGATATGACAGGTGCCGGTGTCGAATTTTGCTTTGAGGTCATTGGAAATCCAGACACTGTGGTATGGGATCCTCTGCAATAAAAAGTACCAGTATATCTACCCATTAGCACTTTCGATTTTGTATGAATGAATATTCTTAAATCCCCTCCACATTTCTGTACTTAGTTTTCCTTCCTCCTTATGAAATGACATCTCGCTGGTAGCCCCTGTGCATTCTAGACACCGAGTCTAGAACTGTCATACTGAGTTCTTGTTCCCCTCTCTTTTCTATCATATCATACCTTCAAGCAGCAGACATCCATCTTCCAGCAGGCAGAGCAGTAAAACTTTGTAAAGAATTCTCAGAAATTGTTTCTTAAGAAGCAGCAGCCTATTTATCATTTCTAGGCCAGGATATTTTAGTGAGATAAGATTGGAGATGGATTAATAAGTCTATAAGAGAGTGAACTTTTCACTTACAGCAAAACCTTTCATGTTAGATTTAAGTTTCCAAGGAAAATATTTACCATTCTTGATTAAGTAAGGTCCATTTGTAAATGAAGGAAAAAGTGGTTGTTTTTCTTGTTGATAATGTTTACATAAGAGGCTAGAAATTGAGAGAAACTTATTGCAGCATCTGAAACTTGTGTGTTTGGATTTTTTTTTTTCTGGAGGCGTCATGTGATGGCTCATGTACTTGGATCACCCACCTGGGAGACCTGGATGGCATTCCAATCTCCCAGCTTTGGCCTGTTGCAGTCCAGCTTTTTATCTTTCTCTCTCACTCTCTCCCTCTCTCTCTCTCTCTGTGTGTGTGTGTGTGTGTGTGTGTTCTCTACTTTTCATGTAGACAGAAACTTTTTAAAAAATTTTTTAAAGGTGCAGCCAAACCTTTCTCACAGTCTTGAACTGAAAAACAGCCTTTGAAAATAACTAATGGGAAGATGTATATGTATCACTTTGCCAACACATATTATATAAATAAGTATCCCTATTAATGTCTAAAACAAAATGTCAACTCTGGTCAACCTCTGTGAGTAATAGGTTCGTACAAAAACGATTCTCAGTAGTATTAGTATTACATGGACACCTTTGTTATTTTCATTTGTGTTACCTCCGTGTGTTGAGTCCTAAAGTGGCATGCACTGTGCTAGGCAGTATAGGTGTCATGTCAATGTTTCAGAACATTCTTTAGTGATAAATGTTATTTTAAATAAGGATAGGGAGAACCAGAAAAAAAAGGTGATATATCATTCAGCAGTTAAGAGGAATTTAAAACCTAGCCCCCACTCCCAAATGTATGTTTTAACCCCTGTACTGTCTTGCATTGCTTTACAACAGGCAGCTGCCATGGCCTCCTGCAATGAGAGCCACGGGGTGTGCGTGATTGTAGGACTTATGTCTGCTACCGATCAAGTCAGGATCCACGGCAATTTGTTCTTCTCAGGACGTACCTTGAAGGGGTCTGTCTTTGGAGGTATGGATGATGAAGTGGGGGGGAGGGGTGAAATGCTTGGGGCTTTGAGATGGGAAACAGAACAATGTGCCATACAGAAGAGTGACTATAGCTATAGAATGAGTTGTATTGTTCAAAAATGCTGGAAGAAAGAATTCTAAATGTTTTTGCCACAAAGAAATGGTGATGTTTGAGGATATAGGTGTGTTTACCCTGATTTGAATAATAACTAATATTTACATGCATCAAAACTCACATGGTATCTATACATAAGTATGTGTGCTTCAATGTGTCAATTTTTAAAATATTAATAAATCATGAAAGAGATCTTAGCAGTAAAATGCAGGAATAAAATATAAATAAGTAGCCAAAAATTTAACATAAATGCTTAAGGAGGACATACAACGTAAGCCTCAGATGCAGTTCTTGTCCGAATATATGAACAGCAAGGGCAAGGGAATGCAGCTTGGGTTTGTCCAGAGCCTCTTGGTAAGCATTTTCTCATGCAAAAGGAGAGAAGAGGGTTTTTTGTTGTTGTTGTTTTGCTGTTTTTTTAACCACACTGATAAAAAATTGGTGTCTAAAGTTTAGTGCAAACTCTAAAGTGAAAAAAAATCAGGCACTATTGTCATTAATAACTACTTCAGTTGAGTACATATCTGCTAACTGGAATTCTGGGAAAAATATACTCAACTATTAGTAGTCATTATTCAGCTAATGTAACATGTTAAGAATTTTCATTATAAAAACTCAAATACATTAAATACAAGGCATCCTAATGAAAAAGAAGTACTGCTAATAAAAAGCAAATGAGAATTTTTTTTTCTGGAGGAAAAAATGTTTTCATAGAATGCTTCAATTTATCATTTCTTTAGACCTGTCTTGGAACATATGTTTAATAAACTTTTGAGCTGTCCATTATTTTAAAAGTTGGAAACAAATTGAATAAATCTACTTAGGGTGCTGGGCTCACAAGCTAGTAATCTGATATTTAATAAGAAATTTATTCTTCCAGAGACTCTGGGCAATCTGAATGCTAGGGCAAAGGGGATGAGAATTCAGAGTTGTTTGAATTCCATGCACTAGTGATCTGGGGATCCCCAAATTAGCTAAGGTTGTATATTGTTAAAGATATTAGGAGTAGTAACCAATTCATTTGCAAACAATAGATGAATGGCAGGACTAGCAAGAACAAAATAGTAATAATCCAGTTTAGACTGTAATTTCAGTTCCTCCATTTAGGATAACTGGATATGCCCATTATTATTTCCTGTTATTTTACTTATAGCTAATAATGCTGATTCAAAATGTGCACACTTAGAAGTTGAACATTTTTTCATTTAATAATTATTTATAGCCCTTGCCTATTTTCCTGGTGGACTATGGTCTTTTTATTGTTTATTTGTAGAAACAACTTTTTAGTACAACCATTAAGCCTTTGGTTCTGACAAAAATTAAAAATATGTTATCTCCAAAAAATAAAATTAAAATAAGAAAAAAATAAAGCAATGACATAATGAACACATAAACAAGACCACCAATCTCTTAAATAACCCTTGTTATATTAACTTAAGTGTTCCTTTTACAGTGATTTTTTTTTTTTACAGTTAATTCCTTCCATAGATAGTATAATCTTCTGGTTCATTGTTTTTTTTCCAATCAAAGATAACATTAATGGCTGCTAGAGAGGCCTGCAAATCCTCCCACAATGCACACAATGAGGAAATTTTCCTTACCAAAATGTCTCAAGGATCTTAATTGAGTAACCCTGCTTAGCCTTGTCTTTGGTTCTAAAATCTTCTTTCTTATGTTGTTTTATTGAAAGAAGAGCATTTCAAAAAAATGTTTTAACATAGATATAAAAATTTGTTATCAGCTCATCAATCAAATGATACAAACAAATAACACTAAATATCCAAGTCATGACACCGAGCAATAGTCAGAATTCTTGGTTACATGGAGCAGAAAACAGTTTAAAAATCTGATCTGCTGGAAGAGTTTAGGTAAGCTTTGAGAATACATGGGAAGGTTAGAAAACCCAACACAACCTGGAACCAAGAAAAGCAAGTAACTGCCAATACCCTAACAGAATAGTCTGTATAGAACACTGGGCAAATTAAACTACATTATACCTTGCACAATGGCATGAGACTCACCCTTTCCAGGAATTCTGGGCAGTCACTCGTTGACCATGACACTTAGTAGATTACATAAGGAAATTCTTGAAAATCATAACAATAAATGCAATGCTAAGTTTATATGATCTTAGCTGAACCCAGTTCCTTGTATAATTCTTCCTTCCAGAAGGCACATTTTATTCTTATATTGCTTTGAACAGCTTTTTCTGAAAACTGCAATTGAAATCTCAACCTCAGTGAGAGTTTTCTTTTCTCTTAAGTTATTTGACTCTTTCATGAAGCTGCAGATCAACACACACACACACACACACACACACACACTGAATTCGACTAAATACAACATTTGTATTGCTTCATTTCATGATTCTTAAGACCTAGACATGGATTCACTGCTCCACAGAGAGCAACCTAACATCAAGAACATCTCCCAGTGAGGACCATACCCTACTTGCTTTGAATTAATTCTCTTCTGTAGTTCTGGACATCTTCAGGAGCACATCCCTGGGTATAAGGTGTGTGACTGAGACAGGGTGGGGGTGTCACTTGGTAACTGAGGAATGTTAATGAGACACCCTTTAGATATCCTCAATCAAAGCTAACACCTCCACTAGTTTCTCTAGGTGGCCTTTCCTCTGTAATGCAGCTACTGTATAAAATTTGCCATTAATCTGTATTTGCAGGCTGGAAGAGCAGAGAACATGTCCCTAAACTGGTTTCTGATTATATAGAAAAGAAGTTTAATCTTGAACCACTAATTACCCATACTTTGAATCTTGATAAAATAAATGAAGCAAGTGAGTTAATGAAGACTGGAAAATGGTAAGTCGCTGACACAATTTTATGTCTGTATGTATAGTACAAGAGAAGGGGTGTGTGGGACTGACAGGCGAGAGGGGTCATTTCTGCTGCAGAACGTACAGGCAGAGTTGAAGCTTTCAAACCCTGTAAAGCATGCCCTCCCATTCTATATTTTGTTTTATGCAAAGCATATGAACTATGTAATTGATAATATGCAATTTCCCATCTACTCTATCATTAATACTTTTTCCCAATTTGGCATTTTGTTTGCATGACACATTAACCAATGAAGCCAGCTCACAGAATTATAACCCAAGTATAAGAACATAATTTTCCAAAATGTCACTTTAATTGTTGCTATTATATTTCATGGGGAAAATTATCCAGAATTACAAATTATTTTTTTTAGCCATAAACTTGGCATTGGCAATCCCCAGAGGAGTACAAGCCTGCTTACCTCTTACTTATTCTGGTGAACCATGTCAAGAACAAATTTGAAATCAAAAATACAAATTTTACTTGGGAAATGTTTCAATTTATTTTATTTTCATTTTAGTATCCGCTGTGTCCTGTTACCTTAAGTACAACGTAATTTCTGAAAGAGCTGCAGTATCTTTCTTCAACTGAATTGCATTCACTGTGATTATCATGATTAGAAGAATTATCCACACAATATTTTCTTGTTTCTGATTAACTCGACAGTGGTCTCATATCTGGATTCTGCTCTCAGCATAAAGGTTCATAAAGGTTGTCTTATGTAACCCTGTGTCACCAAGGATCATCCTACCTTTTAGAACCAGATTGTCTGGTTAAGTTATACAATAACAGACTCTTGAGACATCAACAAATTTGTTCCAAGATGCTCCATTTTCATAGTTGCCTAAACTTTTAGGCCTATATTTCCTTGTACTCTGCTGTACTATACTATGCGGGACTAGACATGCAGTTCTTCTGATTTTATATCAAAGAAACAAAACTCCCAGTCGAATTTACTGAAAACTCAGATTGACCTGAATCAGGTTAACCAACCTGCAAACCATCACCAAGGAGACTACACATATCTCCTCAATTCTTACCTCTTCTTTCCTGGATAGCCAAAGGAACTTCAAATTCCTTTTCAACTGGCAAGAAAAACGTAGCTGCCAGCAGTTCATATTACCTTGTTTCCTAACTAAGGCATCTAGGAAATCAGAAGAAGACAAATGGGGAAATGGGATACTGTTTTATTCATCAAGATGCACACTCTGTAGGAGGCAGTTGTGGCCTTAAATAAAGCTGTGCCTCATTCCACTCTTCACAGAAAAGGCATATATTGTTCTTATTAACGTTTACCATAGAATCTTACCTCCAAGAACAGGCTGAGGGGAAAACAAGACCCAATACTGGTTTACAATCAGTGTCCTTCTACCCAGACCATGTAACTTTTTACTCAAAGCCCCTTAATTGTCCTGGAACTTGGATTAAGGTGAAGGTGAATGGCTCTCTTAGGAAATCCCTTCCTTCCCCATCTCCATTACTTTTTTTAAGTGTAGATCCAAAGAGTCTTTAAGAACCCCATACACACAGCAGGAGCTCCCTTTCTACTTAAACTCTTCTGCTCTAGTTTGGTCTCCTCTGGATCTGGGGCCCTGGATCAAACAGGGGCTGCTGCATGACCGTAATCCATACTGAACTTGCAAGACCAGGAAATGAAACCCTGTAGTTTCATGATATAAGCCAGGCCAGGAAAGAGTGCTGCATGCCCAGTCAATATCTCCCATCATGTTCATCACATGACGTCAGGGGGATTTCATAAAACTTTGATTCCCAAACCAAAGAGAAGCATCATGAGGTGGGAATCCTGTCTTTCCCCTCAGGTGTCTGCTTTCTAAGGGGTTCAGTGCTCTCAACCCTATTCAGTCTGCAGTTGGAATGGCTCTGCTCCATCCCCCCAAATCTGACCAGAAAATCCATGTCCACATTTGTTCCAGTTCCTGAGGACAAAACGGAGTCCTGCTCTGTCCACAAATTAAACTTAATAGCTGTGAGCTGTAGGAGTGTTGAGGAGTTGGAAAAAATCACACCTTTCTCAGAAATATTTTATTGTACACAATGCCCACTATTTTTTTTTTTTGCTTCAATAAAGACAAAATCTTTAAGCTACTTTGTGTGTTGGTGTTGTAAATCATTGAAAATTTTATCAGATTTGATCGTAAATGCAGAACTTTTTTTACTGATACATGCTCAAAAAGACCAATGATCATACACATCAGTCTAGACCCATTCACTGTTATTGTTAACTTTCAAGCAATAGTTGACCATTAACATCAGGTCCTGCAACTTTCTGTGAATAGACTCTGAAGCCTGCCTCTAAAGAGCCCCACATCTTAAACCACACAACTGAACAAAATCCTTCTTTTCAATCTCTGGGCACTACACTTCTCTGGATGGACACTGAACTAGGGGGCAGTTTCTTGTCTCTACTAAAGTAACCTAATCCTAGACCCATACCCTAGGTATCCAGCCTCCAGGGAGAACTATAGCCTTTGCCTGCAAAATGAAAATCTTTAAAATTTTCAGACATTCTTGGCTACCACGTAGACAATAATAAATAAAGTATTCTCTACAATATAGAAGCCCCTTCCAGTTAACACATAACCTGAAGGAAGATGCCCAATTCTAGCACTATGAACTATCAGACATTAATAGTTAGTGTCTCCTGATAATTTGCAAGTGAAAACCATCAGCTTCTGCCTATTCAATACATCAGTGTTGGCACAAGTTCCTGAAATGTTTTAACTCCTGTACACATTCCCAATTTTCTACTAAATTTTCTAGGTTAATACCACAGCTCTCTCTAGTGTTGTAATTTGGCATTGGTCTACACCATAATTTACTTCTCTCATTTATTGTATTCTGATATCATTCATAATCCAGAAGGCTGATCACTAGAATCACTGACATTAATCTGAAGAAGCAATTTGCTTTTCTTTGCCTTTTTGATAATCATTTACTCAATCATGTATTTACCCAACACACATTTCTTCAGTAATGTAGGTGGTGTTAGAGATTCAGAAATGACTGGTACAGCTTGAAAATCATAAAATAGATATGAAAAAGGATAAAGTACAGTATAATAAACTTTATATCAGAGAAATAACCAAACAGGAGACAATTCCACCTAGCACAGATTAAAGTTCACAGATAAAGTAAACTTTGAGCTGAGTTTCAATGGATACACTATGTTGAAAAAGAGCATTTAGAACTAAGGTAAATGCATAAAGTTCAAGGTGGTAAAAGAATATGTCTATCATGGTGCACATGATAAAAAAGGAAGAAAGGGAAGGCATGCACAGCCTATAGTGAAGAGGCAGAGGACTGAATTCTTTGATCATGCTTACTCATAGAAGTTCTTCAAGAATTTAATTCTATAGATAAGGGAAATTCACAGAATCATTTAATGAGAGAATTGCCATGTTTTCATAAAACATGAGTTTGACAGCACTGACAAAGGAGGAGAGTGTGGGGAGGACAGAGACTGGAAGTAGAAAGAATAATTGAGAAACGGTGCATTCAAATGGATTAGAAAATATCTTAGAACTAAAACCAATTGCTGTGATTACAGTTCACATGCAAGTCCTTGTGGCTGCAGCAATCAGTGCCTCACTCACACCCCTGAGAATTCACCACTTCTTTGGGCCTTGTTGCCTTCCAGCTGCCAATGTCAGCACTGCCATGCCTGAGGTCTTTTGCCAAAATTACAGGTCAATCTGCCCACTCATGGTTGAGTAGTCCAGAAGTTTCAGGGAATTTAAACCCTCCCTAATGGCCCCAACAAATGTCTGGGAGAAGTTTCTATAAAATATACAGTCCAGAAAGTAATCCCATGAAATTAAACACTACACTTTGGTAGCTGACTTATCATGCACACTTGAACCCAATTTCATGGCAGCATTATTTACAATAGCCATGGTGGAGGCGCTGTGGCTCACTTGGTTAATCCTCCACCTTGCAGTGCCAGCATCCCATATGGTCCTGGGTTCTAGATTTGGTTGCTCCTCTTCCAGTCCAGCTCTCTGCTGTGGCCCGGGAAGGCAGTAGAGGATGGCCCAAGTGCTTGAGCCCTGCACCCGCATGGGAGACCAGGAGGAAGCACCTGGCTCCAGGCTTCAGATCAGAGGAAAACCAAGTGTCCATTGATGAATTAATGGGTAAACAAAATGTTATATATACATGCAATAGAATATTATTTCAGTCTTAAAAAGGAAATAAATTCTGACACATTCTACAACATGGATGAATATAATAGATATTATGCTAAGTGAAATAAACCAGTCTCAAAAGTATAAATATCATCCGATTCTACTTACCTGTAGTCCCTAGAGTAGTCAAACTCATACAGAGAGTAGAATGATGGTTAGCAGAATCTAGGGGGAGGGTAGAATGGGGAATTCAGGTTTAATGGGGATCATTTTCCTTTGCCCAAAGGAAGGTGGATGGTGGGGATGGTTTCACAATAATGTGAAGATACCAAGTGTTCTCAAACTGTCAACATTGTTTTTTTTTTTTTTAATTTGACAGGCAGAGTTAGACAGTGAGAGAGAGAGAGACAGAGAGAAAGGCCTTCCTTCCGTTGGTTCACCCCACCCCAAATGGCCGCTAAGCCTGGCGCGCTGCTCCGATCCGAAGCCAGGAACCAGGTGCTTCCTCCTGGTTTCCCATGTGGGTGCAGGGTCCAAGTACTTGGGCCATTCTCCACTGCCTTCCCGGGCCACAGCAGAGAGCTGGACTGGAAGAGGAGCAACCAGGACTAGAACCTGGGCCCATATGGGATGCTGGCGCCGCAAGGCAGAGGATTAACCAAGTGAGCTACAGCGCTGGCCCCAACATTGTTTTTTTAAAAAGAACAAAATGATAAATTTTATATTATAAAAATATTTTACCACAATAAAAAAGTATTGTTTTTGTAACCTTCCCTGCTTGTATTACCTTACCCCACTTTGCTATTGGTGTTCATTTAAATTGTTCATGGAACCATTAGAAGTCTCATTTTTATCTCAAAAGTGGAGTCTGAGGGAGCCCAAATAAAAAAGCTGCCACAAGAAGCAGCCATAAGAAGATAACCCTAAAGATGGAACCCTGGAACTGGATCACTTGCCAGCAAGATGGTGAAAAGACCCCGTTTCAGTAAGATGAAGCCCCATCATCCACAGCCTATGGTATTTATGCCTTTGTGTAATCCTCTCATTAAGTGTGGGCTGCACTTAAACTTGGCTGACCCAAGTTTAATAGCAGAAATATTAGAATATCACTTCTAAAATTAGAAGTCTTGGGACTAGCATTGTGGCACAAAACGTGAAGCCACTGCCTATGACATAGCATCCCATATGGGCTCTTGGTTTGAATCCTGGCTGTTCCACATTGAATCCAGCTCCCTGCTAATGTGTCTGGGAAAGCAGCAGAAGATGGCACAAGTCCTTGGACCCCTCCACCGTCATAAGAGACTTGGATAGAGTTCCATGCTCCTGACTTTTGCCTGGTCCAGCTCTGGTCATTGCAGCCATTTGGGGAATGAACCAGGGAATGAAAGCTCACTTGCACGCTCGCTCTCTCGCTTGCTCTCTCTCTCTCTGTAAATCTGCTTTTCAAATAATAAATATTTTATGTCATTAGAAGTATTTTTAATAAAAAGGCCATGGCTTCTATTTTGGGAGTTTCTCTCTAGGATCTTCATTCTGGACAAACAGCTACCACATCCTGCAGCAGCTCCATAGAGAGGGCCTGAGCAAGCTTGGAAGTTGACCTTCTAGGGCCTGTCAACAGCAATGTGAGTGAAACGGAGAGTGGAGCTCTTCCTGAGTCAACCCTTGAGATGACTGCCACTCTATCCAACACTACAATCATAGCTTTGTCAAAGACCCAAAATCAAGCAACCAGCTAAGGCTGGTCTGGTTTTCCACCCAATAGAAGTTTTGAGAACATAAGTATTTGGTTTAAGCTGCTAAGCAATAGATCATTAATATTCTGGTGGTAAGAAGGGAAATAATCCCCACTGGCAAATTACTATAGTCTCAACTGTGGTGAGTTGGGATGGAATGCAGTCTTCAGGGTATGTGCTGTCTTATGCAGTATCATCAGCACTTGAGAGATAAAGTGGCATGGTAACTATAAGGACTGAGTTTAGTTGATAACTCTTAAGTGTCACCAATGTGCTAAAGGGGAAAAAATGGCAAGGTTGAGTGAGCCAATCACCAACTATGATCAGGACTGAAAAAATTCAAAAACTCTATGATGGCATTTGAATTTTCCTTTTTTCCTACAACCAGAGAGCAAATTGGGCTGATCAGGACTAGGAGTTAATCATAAGATTAGCTACATCACAGAGAAGTCAGAACATATGGTCCCCATAAATCTCCAACACTAACTTCAGGGCCCTGATAGGGAGGGGTCATCAGCTCCAGCAACAGGAACCTGCAGAACGTGGACTCATCCTGCATGTCCATGGTGCAGCTCACCTGGTTCTATGAGTGCCACTGCAACTGCAACCCGTGCTTGGGAGTGAACCTCCTGCCCCTGCACCACTGAGGCATTTCTAACTTCAGTGAAAGGAGTTCCCCTTTGGATTCTTCAGAGGAACGCAGTCTTCTGCTGGGTTTTCAGGTGTTTGTGATACATCAATTCCAACACACCCAACTCTCTGAGTCTCCTGACTTTGTCATCTTACAGAGCAGTCCTGGCCACAGAGACATCCTTACATTAAAGGCTGAAGATACTGTGTATTCCTAAGAGTTCGAACTTGAAGCACAAAATCAAGAGAACTTCCACACTATGAAATGATGATAATAGATTTAGATATTGAACTTGGAATTCTAGAAAAAAAATTACAGCTGTGTAATAAAGATGTCTTCTAATGATTTACAAGTAGATACTGAGATTTCAGTCATATTGGAGATGGGTTTGGGTTTCAATTTCCTGTGAAAAGGCAGAGTGATTGGGCCAGCCTTGTGGTAAAGTGAGTAAAACCACCACCTGCAATGCTGGCATCCCATATGGGTGCCAGTTCAAGATCCAGCTGCTCCATTTCTGATCCAGCTCCCTGCTAATGTGCCTGGGAAAGCAGCAGATGATGGCCCAAGTGTGTGGGCCTCTGCACTCACATGGGAGACCCAGAAGGAACTCCCGGCTCCTGGCTTCGGCCTGCCAGTCCCTGCCCTGCAATTGCAGCCTTTTGGGGGAGTGAATCAACAGATAGAAGATCTCTCTCTTTGTGTCTTTCCATCTCTCTCTATAATTCTGTATTTCAAATGAACAAATAAATTTTTAAAAAATTGGAGTGAAATTTTCTGCAAGCAGAAAATTTAGAAATGGAAACAGTTGTCACAAACAAGTAATGTTGATAAAGAGGAAGCTGTTGTCATAGAGATGGAAGAGTTAGTTCAGCTGTCTGTTGCACAGAGAAAGAACTTCTCTATAAAAGTCACTCCATGAGGCTGGCACTGTGGCATAGCCCGTTAAGGTGCCACCTGCAGTGCTGGCATCCTATATGGATGCTGGTTCGATTCATGGCTGCTCCATTTCTTATCCAATTCCTTGCTAATGCACCTAGAAAAGCAACAGAAAATGGCCGAAGTGCTTGGGCTCCCGCACCCATGTGGGAGGTCCAAAAGAAGCTCCTGGCTCCTGGCTTCGGATCAGCCCAGCTCTGGCCACTGCAGCCATTTGGGGAGTGAACCAGCGGATGGGAGATCTTTCTTTCTCTCTCTCTCTCTCTATATATATATATATAACTCTGCCTTTCAAATAAAATAAAATGAATATTTTAAAAAATATCTCAAATAAGCAAGCCATCAGTGCCCTTCAAGGAAGTAGAAAAATAACAACAAACCAAACCTCAAATTAATATAAGGGAAAAAAATAGAAAGTCACTCCACCCTCTACAGTAACAGTATGTCTGTAGATGTACCCCCTGTTGTAGAGTACAAAATTGCTGATGTGGGCATGTAAAACACTGTGCATATAAAGAAGGATTATAAGCATTCTTAAAATCCAAGGAAACATAATTGCGCACTTTCAAAACTGCTTCTGATATGGAAGAATGTAAGAGAATCTCTTCTGTAACCAAATCTGAACCTCTGAATATATAGGCATATTTTGTTTTCTGTTGATAACCTATTTTCACCCATTCTTTTCAACTTGTTTAAAGAAAAAGTCCAAATTCAAATCTGGTTTTGTTAATTTAAAATACATCTACCTTACTTAGATACTACATATGATTTTTATAACTAAAGTGGTATTAGAGGTTTTGCATCAAGTTTTTCATCTGAATTTCAAAAATTAACAAAAGAAACTTCTGTAGCACATTGGCAGAATATTTGGTGTTTTGAATCTAATAATAAAAATTGAGATTTATACTTTTTATATTTCTGTTTTTATTTCCCTTTTCATTTTGGTAGCAATTTATTTTTGCTATATTTTACAGAAACTATTTAGCCATAGCAGACTGAAATAAAAACAGAAAATTATTCTTTGCTATGGTGAAACACCATCTTAAACTAGGAAGTTCCTGCACGTTGTATGGAAGACACACGAACTAGTGTGATTTCACCCCCAGGGAGGGTTGGTTGCTGTCTATTAGCCTATTGGAACAGGGAACAACCTCAGAGAGATAATAACTAGACATGTTGAAGCCAGTGGAATGATTCTAGGACCAAGAATCAGTGGTGTTTCTGTGCAGGCAATCTGATAAAAGAGGAGTTGAATTTGAGGAGGGACCATCAAACTGCCTCAGACAACTGACAGCAGATGGCACCACACAGTTCCTCATTAGGAAATAAGGAGCTGGCTGACAGCTTGGAGGGCTTAACCACTGTTTGCCATGAGCACCCTCATGACCTTCAAACTCAGGGACATTTGCTTTTTTCTCAAGTGTGCCCTATTCAAGACCCAGGGTATCAGATACTATGGTATTCTGTTAGAGAGAAAGGTCTAGGTATAGACCAAGAGGTAACACATGTCACAAAGAGAAGACTTGCAAAATATGAAGGCCTCTGGCTATTATCAAACTATAAGTCATTCATAGCAATTGAGCTGCTCAGAGATTGAAACTTGTATCTCTAATACTCACGTGTTATTTTTATAATTTTTAAAAGCAAGTTATGCAAAACCTAGTCTTCAAAACTCCCTAGCAAGATGCTCTTCTTACTTAAAACTATCAAAGCACCATGCTGCACTCTCCAGACAGGTTTCAGATCCCAGCCTAAGGCTTTTGAAAGCAGCACCTTGACCACAAACATGAACTTTGTAGCCAACAGAATTTAAATCAAATTAGGATCCCTCATAAACCACTGAATGCTATCAAACAGAGTAATTAATTATAATGGGAACCAACTCTGCTATAAAAATCAATCAGTTTAGAACACACTTTCTCCTTTCCTTTCCCCAAGATGGAGACTGCAGGAGCAAAGGTTTGCTATTAATTTAGTTAAGTCCTTAATAGAACAGGCATTTCAAAGTCTCTTTTCGAAAATCAGAGAACTGCCACTGATGTATCAAGTGGCTCCACTATGAGTGCCCTGGCTGACCCAAGGGAGAGCTTCACTCACTGTAGATACTACAACGTGCACACTTGTGGAAGCTGTGTAGTAGCATCATGCAAATTTTATGGCAAATGGAGTGCCTATCATCTTTTCCTCTCCTAAGTTTTAAAGCATATATTCTTAGAGAATTTTGCTGTGACACAGGTATCCTATTTGAACACTGGTTTGAGTCCCACCTGTACCACTTCTGATCCAGCTCCCTGATAATGCACCTGGGAAAGCAGCATACAATGGTCCAAGTATTTGAACTCCTGCCACTCATGTGGGAGACCTGGATGGAGTTCAAGGATACTGGCTTTGGCCTGGCCCAGTACTGGCCTTTGTGGCCATTTGGGAAATAAACCATCAAATGGAAGAACTCTCTCTCTCTCTCTCTCTTTCTCTCTTTCTCTTGGTGTGTGTGTGTATGTGTGTGTGTGTATCTGTCTATCTGTGTGTGTTTGTCCCATCTATTTATGTAATTTTAACTTTCCAATACATAGATAAATTTTTTTTGCATGTTCTACATGGGTCTGTTTATTTATTTATTTATTTATTTATTTATTTTTTAACTTTTATTTAATGAATATAAATTTCCAAAGTACGACTTATGGATTACAATGGCTTCCCCCCATAACATCTCTCCAACCCGCAACCCTCCCCTTATCCACTCCCTCTCCCCTTCCATTCACATCAAGATTCATTTTCGATTCTCTTTATATACAGAAGACCAGTTTAGCATACATTAAGTAAAGATTTCAATAGTTTGCTCCCACACAGAAACATAAAGTGAAAAATACTGTTTGAGTACTAGTTATAGCATTAGATCTCAATGTACAGCACACTAAGGACAAAGATCCTACATGAGGAGTAAGTGCACAGTGACTCCTGTTGTTGACTTAACAAATTGACACTCTTGTTTATGGCATCAGTAATCACCCTAGGCTCTCGTCATGAGCTGCCAAGGCTATGAAAGCCCCCTGAGTTCACTGACTCTGATCATATTTAGACAAGGCCATGGTCAAAGTGGAAGTTCTCTCCTCCCTTCAGAGAAAGGTACCTCCTTCTTTGATGACCCATTCTTTCCACTGGGATCTCACCAATAGAATGCAACAACACATCAGAAAGATCATCCACCCAGACCAAGTGGGATTTATCCCTGGTATGCAGGGATGGTTTAATGTGCGCAAAACAATCAATGTGATACACCACATTAACAGACTGCAGAAGAAAAACCATATGATTATCGCAATAGACGCTGAGAAAGCATTTGATAAAATTCAACACCCGTTCATGATGAAAACTCTAAGCAAACTGGGTTTGGAAGGAACATTCCTAAATACAATCAAAGCAATCTATGAAAAACCCACATCCAACATCCTATTGAATGGGGAAAAGTTGGAAGCATTTCCACTGAGATCTGGTACCAGACAGGGATGCCAAATCTCACCACTGCTATTCAATATAGTTCTGGAAGTTCTAGCCAGTGCTATTAGGCAAAAAAAAGAAATTAAAGGGATACAAATTGGGAAGGAAGAACTCAAACTATCCCTCTTTGCAGATGATATGATTCTTTATTTAGGGGACCCAAAGAACTCTACTAAGAGACTATTGGAACTCATAGAAGATTTTGGCAAAGTAGCAGGGTATAAAGTCAATGCACAAAAATCAACAGCCTTGGTATACACAGACAATGCCATGGCTGAGGAAGAACTTCTAAGATCAATCCCATTCACAATAGCTACAAAAGCAATCAAATACCTTGGAATAAACTTAACCAAGGACGTTAAAGATCTCTACGATGAAAATTACAAAACCTTAAAGAAAGAAATAGAAGAGGATACCAAGAAATGGAAAAATCTTCCATGCTCATGGATTGGAAGAATCAATATCATCAAAATGTCCATTCTCCCAAAAGCAATTTATACATTAAATGCAATACCGGCCGGCGCCGCGGCTCACTAGGCTAATCCTCCGCCTAGCGGCGCCGGCACACCAGGTTCTAGTCCCGGTCGGGGCGCCGGATTCTGTCCCGGTTGCCCCTCTTCCAGGCCAGCCCTCTGCTGTGGCCAGGGAGTGCAGTGGAGGATGGCCCAGGTGCTTGGGTCCTGCACCCCATGGGAGACCAGGAAAAGCACCTGGCTCCTGGCTCCTGCCATCGGATCAGCGCGGTGCGCCGGCCGCGGCGGCCATTGGAGGGTGAACCAACGGCAAAGGAAGACCTTTCTCTCTGTCTCTCTCTCTCACTGTCCACTCTGCCTGTCAAAAAAAAAAAAAAAAAAAAAAAAAAAAAAAAAAAAAAAACATTAAATGCAATACCAATCAAGATACCGAAGACCTTCTTCTCACATCTGGAAAAAATGGTGCTAAAATTCATATGGAGACACAGGAGACCTCGAATAGCTAAAGCAATCTTGTACAACAAAAACAAAGCTGGAGGCATCACAATACCACATTTCAGGACATACTACAGGGCAGTTGTAATCAAAACAGCATGGTACTGGTACAGAAACAGATGGATAGACCAATGGAACAGAATTGAAACACCAGAAATCAATCCAAACATCTACAGCCAACTCATATTTGATCAAGGATCCAAAACCAATTCCTGGAGCAAGGACAGTCTATTCAATAAATGGTGCTGGGAAATTTGGATTTCCACGTGCAGAAGCATGAAGCAAGACCCCTACCTTACACCTTACACAAAAATCCACTCAACATGGACTAAAGACTTAAATCTCTGACCTGACACCATCAAATTATTAGAGAGCATTGGAAAAACCCTGCAAGATATAGGTACCGGCAATGACTTCTTGGAAAACACCCCAGAAGCACAGGCAGTCAAAGCCAAAATTAACATTTGGGATTGCATCAAATTGAGAAGTTTCTGTACTGCAAAAGAAACAGTCAGGAAAGTGAAGAGACAACCGACAGAATGGGAAAATAGATATTTTTTTAAAAAATAAGTCTAAGAGCGAGAAAACTCCAACGCTTGTGATAAGTATTCAAACGAGAAGAAATATCATCGAGAAGAACCAGTAGGGAGGACCCAGGTCTACTTTTGACCTGAGATCCAAAAGCAACTACCCTACACATCATTTTGTGGGAGATAAATGAATAGATGAATATAATTTAATATGAAATGATGGTACATGCCAGCTGGAACCATGAGATAACTATAGAACTCCCAACAAGCAGCACAGAACTTAGGGAAATAATTCTCTAGGGAAAGCAGATCCAGGTTGAGTTTCTCAGCTGCTTGCATGGTACCATGGGCATTGTTTGAGGAAGACACAAGGAGAGGCAGATATATCCATGTGGTTTCAGAAATGAAGACAGGAATTGGAGAATATTTTTTTAAAAAGTCATGAAGAGTTTTCCCTATGCTCTTTAGAAATATTTTCCATTTCTTCACATCTTCTTAACCTTGCTACAAATATTTTAACCAAAATGAAACTGTATTAACAAATAACAGAACTCTAGCACACAACAAAACCTGTGGAGAACTAACTTCATTTATATTGTGCAAATAAGTGACAGGATTTTTATTGTATTTTATACAAAAGTATCAAACCATGATAGGATTAAAATAGTACAGAAAGTCATTCTTCACAGTGAGTAAGTTCAAAAACACCATAATAAACCAGTAACTTTCTGCAATTTGTGTGAAAGTTACATGAACTAGCATGATTTCACTCCCAGGGAAAGGTTAGCTGCTGTCTATTTGCCTGTTGGCACAGGGAGCATCCTCACAGATAATACCTCGACAGGCTGAGGCCAGCAGACTGACTCTAGGACCAAGAAGCAATGTCAACTCTCTTCAGGAAATCTGACAAAAAGTGAAGGAACTGAATCTGAGTGAACATCAAAAGGCCCAAGAAAATTGACAAGATGTGGGGCCACATAGCTCTTCACTGGGGAATCTTCAAGGAGCTACTTCACATCTCCAAGCATTCAACCAAGTTTGCCATGAGCACCCTGAGGACCTCATTAGCTAGGCACAGTCACTTTTGTAAAGTGAGCCCTTTCCAGGATCCCAGACATCAGACATCATGGTATTGTTAACCAGAGGAATAGATACAGACCAAGAGATAATACATGTATTATGAAGAAAGGACTTGAAAATTGTAAAGCCTCCTAGGCATTATCAAAATATAAATCACACATGATAATTTATGTGATGAAAGATTGCAAGTATGCAAACTTATATCACTAAATCACATGTGTTTCTTTTATAATTTTAAGAAAAAATTACTTTAAAATTACTTCTTTAAAACTCTAAAAACATGCTATTTTTCTTTCTCTTTTTAAAATATTTATTTCTTTATTTGAAAGGCAGAGTTAGAAAGAGACAGAGTGATCTTCCATCAGCTCTCCAAACAGTCAGGATCCCAGAACTCTACTGGGGTCTCCCACATGGATACATGGCTACAAGTACTTGGGTCCTGTTCCACAGCTTTACCAGGCATATTAGCAGGGATCTGGATAACAAGTGGAACAGCTGGGACTAGAACCAGTGCCTATATGGGATGCCGATGTTGTACGTGGCAGCCAAACTCACTGTGCCACAATACCAGCCTCAACATGCTCTTTTTAACCTCAAGATTTGAGCACTTCATTAAGTACCTTGCAGACCACAGTCAAATACTTTTTCCCTAGTACCAAGACAAACCATTTCTAAAGATGGTTTTCTGAAACAATGGTCTTTAGCAATCCAGGAGACATTCTCTCCATTGTCTCTCTTTTTCTGCATGTGCTCAGTCTTGAGGTACTTTGGAGCAGTTTCACAGTAAACCTGGTATCAGCCCTGGTCCACAAAATGTGTAATGTCAATATGCAGATATAAGACTAGAAGTTTTTGTTAACAGAAAAGAATTTTGAACAAGAAAGATTTCCTGCATTAATACTTATGCTACTTGACCTTTTATGACATAAATATGGCTTAGTGTGCAGACATTGCTGACCCTAGTCATTCAACAAATCATCTAATGACTGCAGTCCAGGTATGACTGGTAATCAGACACCACACGCATGATTGAAACGAAGCAGATGTGGTTCTTATCTTCACAGATCTTAGGGTCTCAAAGGAGGAATGAATATCAAATATACAAACACTTAAGTAAATACATAATTACTACATGTGGTAAATGTTAGAAAGAGCAGATTACTGGCTTTTCTAAGCCATCATAAAAAAAGTGGACTTATTTTCTTTTGGAAGGCAGGTTGCAGGTATCAAGTTTAGCTATAAATACTAAGATAGCAATGTATGTGCTTATTAGGTGTAAGGTTTGTATTATTATCAAACATTTTGGAAAACAAGGCATTGACTCTTTGGGAAGCATGTTCTCTGATTTTTCAATGTTTAATATTTTATTAGACCACTATGCTTTGCTTCTTTTTTCCCCCCAAGAAACCTTTTATTCAAAGAATACAAACTTCAGGCATTTCATAAGTACAACTTTAGGAATATAGTGATTCTTCCCACCACACCCATCCTCCCACCCATTCTCTTCCTGCCTCTTCCATTCCCAGTCCCATTCTCCACTAAGATAATTTTCAATTAACTTTTTACACAGAAGACCAACTCTATACTAAGTAAAGAGCTCAACAATTTGTACAAAAAGAAAAAATTGTTCCTCAACAGTTGAGGCAAGAGCTGTTCAAAGTCATTACATCTAGAATTTAATTTAACTTTTTCTTTAGAAACTTAATTAACTTTAAAGCAGTACCTAAGAATGATATAACTTTGGACAGCACTTAGATATAACTATAACTTATGAGACATAAGAATATTCCCCATTTAATACATTAAAAGAGGTAAGTCCTTGAGAATAAGTTTTATCATTAATTAAGGAAGCACTTAAGAAAATAAGCAATGGAATTGGACACGTAGGCATAACTAAAATTTGAGACATAAGAATATCACCCACTTAATACACTAAAACAAAAGAAATCTTTGAGAACAAGTTTCATTGTTAACTCTCATAATACAACTCTTGAGTACAGAGGTCCTGCATGGGAAATTAGTGCACAATGACTTCTGTTAATAATTCAACATTTAACCCTCTTATATATGATGTCAGTGATCAGGTGAGGCCCTTGACATGAGCAGCCTATGCTGATCTTTGTATATATTTTTTGGTTTTAATTGTGTTGATTTCTCTCTAATTTTAATGAATTCATTTATGTTAATCATTTCGAGTTTAGTTTGCTGCAGTTTTTCTAGATCCTTGAGATGCATTGATAGCTCATTTATTTGGTGCCTTTCCAATTTCTTGATGTAGATACCAATTGCTATAAACTTTCCTCTTAACACTTCTTTTGCTGTATTCCATAAGTTTTGATATGCTGTATTATCATGGTCATTTGTTTCCAGAAACTTTTATTTCTCTTTATTTCTTCAATAACAAGGCTCTGTGCAGTTCTCAGTATTATCACAGATTCCCCCAGTAATGTCCCTCACCATATAACCAAGGAACCCTGAGCATGTGGAGCCTCCCACAGTGACTGCCCAAAGTCCCAGCCACACCCTGAGCCCTCCCAGATAGCCTCAGTGTTTCCATAGTCCTGGACCACAAGCCTCCCACAGTCAAGAGCACCCTGCCCGTGTCATTTCTCCCCACCAGAATCAGGAGTCTCTGATCAACTGGTTGCTAGGCACGGATACAAGCTGGCACAGCTATTACATATGTCCAAAATGGTGTCCACTCTCTTTTGGATTGTTACAGAATGTTATTGCAGGGTTACTGGGGAGAGAGAAATGTACTCCCTACCTTTTTTTCCTCCTCTAGTTTGGCAGGTACATTATGCCTCACAGGGATCCAAACCATACTCCCTCTAGACTCTTCCTACACCTTTATCGCCAGTGGCTCAGGCTCTGCAGTCTGGTTTTTCACTTCAAAGCTGTTACAGAGGCTCTTGGCTGCAGGGGTCCTGACTTGTGCGCATCCGCACCCTCCACACAGGTCCATAGTAACCCTCTAATTTGCGTGGATTTTCCTCGGCCATTTTCTCCCTAGCTCTTCCCTGAGACTGCACTCTTTCCACTTTTCTTTTTAAACTATCTTCTAGACTAGAGCATTAAGCTCTCTCCTTACTCTATCTTAATCCAATCCTTATGCTTTGCTTCTAACATGAGCAGCATGTAAATGTGTTTGAGCTATAATCACTCATTTTGTACTTCACTAACTCAGTAAGACATATTTAAAAACTCAGTATCTCATTCCATGCTGTCTTCAAGTCTCCTGCCTTCATTTTCTCCTGAGGAAAAACCCTGTTTCTGTTGGCCCTGCTACAGGGCAACTTGGGGCCTTGTTATGAGGATTTCCCTGCTGTAACCTGTGACACACCAGGAGCTTTCACTGCAGCCAACGTTCAAGAATTCCTGCACATCCTTTTCAACATGCACACTTGTTCACTCTAGAAAAAATGACTAGATTAAACAGAGATTCAACGCAGCACAACAAATTTGAAAGTGAAACACGAAGGTACTAAGAAGGAAGAGTATAATGGGCTTTAGAAAAGAGGGCCCTGGACCCATCTGAGAGAGTACATGAAGAAGTGATATTTAGTTTGAAATTTGAATTCTATAAGGAAAAGTTGTATTTACTGGGTAGCCCAATTTTTTAAAAAATTACAAATTAGCATAAATTGTCATTTTTAGATACTCATCTGAAGATTTAAAAAAAGCTTTCTCTTGCATCCCATTAAAGACCTATAGTAGTAATTCCATACAATAATTATTAACTATACAATAAAAGTTGACTGAACAATATTCTAAGGTCAAAGTTCCACTTACATATTATGTCCAGACAAGGGAAAAAGAACCCCAATAATATAAAACAACCTAAAACTTTTGAAAGCAGTGGCTTGATCACAAACATGAACTTTGTAACCAAACAAAATTCAAATCAAACACTGATCCCTCATAAACAACTTAATACTATTAAACAGAGCAATTACTTATAACGGGAACAAACTGCTATAAAAATCAATCCATTAAGGAGAATAAGCTTTCTCCTTTCCTTTCCTAAGGTAGAGACTGCAGGAGCAGGTGCTTGTGTGTTGGCACAGTCACTGTAGGGAGGGCACAAGGGGAGGCGGATACAGACGTGGGGTTTCAGAAAAGGAAAACAGGAGTTGGAGAGCCTTTATAGCAAAAAATAGTCATGAAGGGCTTTTCCTTTTGCCCTATAGAAATATTTTCCATTTCTTCACATATTCTTAACTCTGCAGAAAATACTTTAATGTGAAATTTAATTACATTAACAAATAATGCAATCCTAAAAAGCAACAGAATCTGTGAATAACTGCCCCCATTTAACTGCTTTACCTATAATACATCTGTCCTGAGAGTGGAACTCTCTCACATTTGCTTGAAGAGATTAAACTTGAAATAGAGACAAAAGAATTAGGAAGGGCCAGTGCTGTGGCTCACTTGGCTAATCCTCCACCTGCGGCGCTGGCACCCCGGGTTCTAGTCCCAGTTGGGGCACCAGATTCTGTCCCAGTTGCTCCTCTTCCAGTCCAGCTCTCTGCTGTGGCCCGGGAGGCCAGTGGAGGATGGCCCAAGTGCTTGGGCCCTGCACCCACATGGGAGACCAGGAGGAAGCACCTGGCTCCTGGCTTCGGATCGGCACAGCGCCAGCCATATTGGTCATTTAGGGGGTGAACCAACAGAAGGAAGGCCTTTCTCTCTGTCTCTCTCTGTCTCTCTCACACACTGTCTAACTCTGCCTGTCCAAAAAAAAAAAAAAAAAAAAAAAGAAAAAAAAAAGAAAGAATCTGGAAGGATTTTTTTAAACGTAGTGCTACCAGTGTAATCAAGATATTTGCCATGTGTCCCTATCTTTCATTCATTATTGCCCACCTACCAAAAAAAGTCTTTCTGGCCATGAAAATTACAAGAGTACATACATATCTCTGTATGTTTTCTTGAGTATTTGTGGAAGCTTGCTCTCATAAGGTCTGAGTTCACACACTTGCTAAAAGTTTTTTAATTATTATTTCATCTATTCATTTAGGAGCATAGTGATACTTCCCACCCACACTCCTACCCTCCTTCCTTTTGTATTCTTTTAATTTTTACAATGACATATTTTCAATTTATTTTATAATCAGAAGACTAACCCTTCACAGTAAAGAATTCAACAACTAGAAAGAACAAAAAAAACACTGTTCTTCAACAGCAGAGACAAGGGCTGTAGGTCCAGCTTCCTGCTAATGTACCTGGGAAAGCAGCAGAAGATGGTCCAAGTCCTTGGGCCCCTGCCACCCACATGAGAGACCCAGAAGATACTCCTGGCTCCTGGATTTGGACCTGCTCAGCTTTAGCAGTTGCAGCCATTTGGGGAGTGAATTAGCAGATGGAAGATCTCTTTCTCTCTTACTGTAACTCTGCCTTTCAAATAACTATATAAATCTATTTTTAAAAAGGGAAAGAAAGCCGCCGCCGCCGCCGCCGCCGCCGCTTTGTTGTCGCCTCCTCCGGCTGAGGAGGCTCCCCGAGCGGGGGGAGTGGGGAGGAGGGGGGTCGGCCGCCGCAGCCATGGAGGCCAACTGGACCGCGTTCCTGTTCCAGGCCCATGAAGCCTCCCATCACCAACAGCAGGCAGCACAGAACAGCTTGCTGCCTCTCCTGAGCTCTGCTGTGGAGCCCCCTGATCAGAAACCATTGCTTCCGATACCAATAACTCAGAAACCTCAGGCTGCACCAGAAACATTAAAAGATGCCATTGGGATTAAAAAAGAAAAACCCAAAACTTCATTTGTGTGCACTTACTGCAGTAAAGCTTTCAGGGACAGCTATCACCTGCGGCGCCACGAGTCCTGCCACAAGTTGGACCTGCTTGGATCAAGTTGGTGTCCCGGCCAAAGAAAACCCCCACCACGGTGGTTCCCCTGATCTCCACCATCGCTGGGGACAGCAGCCGAACTTCGCTGGTCTCAACCATTGCAGGCATCTTATCGACAGTCACTACATCTTCCTCGGGCACCAACCCCAGTAGCAGTGCCAGCACCACAGCTATGCCTGTGACCCAGTCTGTCAAGAAACCCAGTAAGCCCGTCAAGAAGAACCATGCTTGTGAGATGTGTGGAAAGGCCTTCCGAGATGTGTACCACCTCAATCGGCACAAGCTCTCCCACTCGGACGAAAAGCCCTTTGAGTGTCCTACTTGTAATCAGCGCTTCAAGAGGAAGGACCGGATGACTTACCATGTGAGGTCTCACGAAGGAGGCATCACCAAACCCTACACTTGCAGTGTTTGTGGGAAAGGCTTCTCAAGGCCTGACCACTTAAGCTGTCACGTAAAACATGTCCATTCAACAGAAAGACCCTTCAAATGCCAAACGTGCACTGCTGCCTTTGCCACCAAAGACAGACTGCGGACACACATGGTGCACCATGAAGGCAAGGTATCATGTAACATCTGTGGGAAGCTCCTGAGTGCAGCATACATCACCAGCCACTTAAAGACACATGGGCAGAGCCAAAGTATCAACTGCAATACATGCAAACAAGGCATCAGTAAAGCATGCATGAGTGAAGAGACCAGCAGCCAGAAGCAGCAGCAGCAGCAGCAGCAACAGCAGCAGCAGCAACAGCAGCAACATGTGACGAGCTGGCCAGGGAAGCAGGTGGAGACACTGAGGCTGTGGGAAGAAGCTGTCAAAGCAAGGAAAAAAGAAGCTGCTAACCTGTGCCAAACCTCCACGGCTGCTACGACACCTGTGACCCTCACTACTCCATTCAATATAACATCCTCTGTGTCATCTGGGACTATGTCAAACCCAGTCACAGTAGCAGCTGCAATGAGCATGAGAAGTCCAGTAAATGTTTCAAGTGCAGTTAACATAACCAGCCCAATGAACATCGGGCATCCTGTAACTATAACCAGTCCATTATCCATGACCTCTCCTTTAACGCTCACCACCCCAGTCAACCTCCCCACCCCCGTCACTGCCCCAGTGAATATAGCACATCCTGTCACAATCACATCTCCAATGAACCTGCCCACACCCATGACCTTAGCCGCCCCTCTCAATATAGCAATGAGGCCTGTAGAGAGCATGCCTTTCTTGCCCCAAGCTTTGCCTACATCACCGCTTTGGTAAACAGTATTATAAAGTCAAAATATGGGTTAAAGTAAATATTTACCAGCAACCTGCTCTTAGTTGATTAAAGCAAAAAGTAAACCATGAAATTGGAAGGTTTTATTCCATTAGTTAATAAGAGTGTAGTAGCATTATTTTCCAATTTGGCTGGGATTGTTCAAAGTAGGGTGTATATGTAACTTATCACTGGACCACTTTAGTTTCATCAGAAATTCCTTTTAGCTGACAGCATTGCTTAAACAGATAATTAGTTGGCAAGATGAAATGCCAGAATTAAAACCAGTCATAAAAAGGCAAAACCCACTTTAAAATAAAACAGCATTACTGTTTCTAATCCCAAGAAATCATTTTATTCTAAACACTAGCAGAGCTCTTCTCCCTATACAAAGTGGATGGCTGATTTTAACCTGAAATTCTAAATCCACAGATCGAGAGCTAGTGTAGAATTGTCTTTGTCTATTGTTTTTATAAGTAAATACATGCATTGTCATAATAAAATGCATTTCAGAGAATATGCATTTTACCTTTGGGAATATGTTAATTTCAGGCAGCATTCCCTATGGTAAAGGTGATACCAGCTCTGATATGCAAAGCATATGATAATTTATCATTCTAACTTCAACATATAATAGGGATTGTTACCTGATATTTGGAGATGTAAATATTACTCAGCATATTAATCCTGATGGAATATAGCACTGTAGTTGACTTTTTTAAAAATTTTAAAAAACAAAAAATAAAATATACAAATTGTGTTTTGGTAAAAAAAAAAAAAAGAAAAAGAAAAAGAAAAAATAAAGCCGCAGCTGACAAAGGAGAAGTCAAGTTTGCAGACAGGCAGGCTCCTAAAAATTGGAGGCCAGTGAGATTCCTGTTGAGGAGCCAAGGAGTACTTTGGAACAGTTCAAATATACTGCTTTAAATTGGAAGACGCTGGAGGCACTGGGATGTGATGCCCCTCTCTCTCCCAATCAGAACCTGTTGTTACAACAGGAACAGAGGTGTTAGTTGCTCTTTAGAGTTGATGTCTTATATTAAATTGTATACAGTTTTTATTCTAACCACTGACTAGGTAGTATGCCCCTTCAGAACAAGCAGAGTGTATCGTTTTTTTAAAAAATTCTCCTTCCATTTATTAATCACGTATTGTGCAGATTGGTTCAACTTTGTAAATATGGACATCACTTTTTTTTTTTCTTTGAGAAAACACTTGTATCAGCTTTGTGGTGTTTTCAGGGAGACAGCTGTCTGCACTCCCTGTAGAAACCCAGCAATGATTGTGCATGTTGAGACATGTGCTTTTTATTTCTTAGCAGGATGTTTTATCTCTGTACATAAAGTAGAAACCAAAAGCTAGGGAAACAGATACTCTACACCATCATGCCACACTTAATATTTTTTTAAAGCATTGTGCTTGGGAAAAAAAAGTTAACTAAAACCAAGATGCTATGATTTTTTTTAAGTTGCAATATATTTTTGGTTTTTATTCATCTTTTAATCTTGCAGTTAAGAGAAATGGAAATTAGTTGTGTTAATCTTGCAGAATGTTTGCAGGACTATCAAACTGGATGACTTCCGTTTATACCCCGCTGTGTCAGTTCAAGCATCAAAATACCTTGCATCTGAGACAGACTTTCTACATCAGGGACAGGTATCTGTGTGTCATTATACAAAACAGTTCTAGGGGGTTGAACTACATAGTAAATAAATAAATAAATAGTACTTAGTGTAAAATAATTTTATAAATGATCTTTTGTACTTTAGGACATTAAATTGTACAACTTTTGTATATATAAAAGCTTAGGAACTTTCTGTTTAGCAGGAAGGCAACACATTCCTACACTTTTAATGTATATGTTTGTTATAATGTCCATGTAAACATGCCCTATGTTTGTGCCTTTTAATTAGTTTGTCTCTATAAACAAAATGTAGAGAAAAATAAAAAAAAAGGGAAAGAAAAATGAAAGCCTCATATCATCACACTGGTCAGCTATCTTCCAGAGCAACTGTCACCTCTGAGACGTCCTTAGGCTGTGCTTTCCCTTTTCCTGCAGTTCCTAAAAAACTACTGTCTGGCCCCTAGTTCACAGCTGACTCTGCTGCTGATGTTGGAGATACAGTGGAGATTATTGTGCAATGAAACATGAACAAAAAAGCATCATTAAATTTAATGTTTGACTCTGTTGCCCTGGAATCTCTGACCACTCACACACATGATATTTCTTATTGGCTATCCCTCTTTGCATGCCTATCTCATTCAAGCCTATTATCATCCTTCTCCACACTCTTCTTCAAGTCCTCAATCTTCTGTTGCATTCACCTGTACACAAAAGTCCCAATATTTCCATTTTATAATAATGTAATTCGTTTTGTCCACACCTCTTCCATCTGATTATTTACGCAGAAGCCTTGTTCAACATTGCTTCACATGACCAGTAAGGGATTTTTTCTACACCAGCATGAACCTCTCATTTTTCCTTGGCCAAGTGCCACAAACTATTGACAAATTCTAAAATAGCACTATTTTTTTCTGCCTGCCTAAATGGATTCTATGCATGCACTAAGGAAGCTGCATCAGAGACAACAAGTTGTAATTCCTCATCAAGGAGTCAGTTATAGCTAAGTGCCATTATAAAGTGAAAGCATTCCAAGAAAACTATCTTTCTGCTGTAGGTGATTCATAAAAACATTCTGGCTTCTTAGAAACATGAAAGAGCATCAAGTTCTGGAACATAAGATAAGGATTAGTAGTAGCATAATCATTTCAAACATGTCTGTGTTGTAGAAACTCTGTCTTTCAAACAAATAAAACCTTGGATGATTTGAGAATAAGCTGACAATATAATGCCCCACCACCCCTATATTTTTTTTCAAAGATTTATTTATTTTATTTGAAAGTCAGAGCTACACAGAGAGAGGAGGCAGAGAGAGAGGTCTTCCATGCGCTGGTTCACTCTCCAGTTAGCCACAACAGCTAGAGCTACGCCGATCCAAAGCCAGGAGCTTTTTCTGAGTCTTCCATGTGGGTGCAGGGTCCCAAGGACTTGAGCCATCTTCTAATGCTTTCCCATGCCGTAGCAGACAGTTTGATTGGAAGCAGAGCAGCCAGGTCTCTAACTGGCACCCATATGAGATGCCAGTTTTACCTGCCACACCATAGCACCGGCCCCATCCCCCAAATTGTTTTATATATATTTTACACAAAGATATTCTCATAGCACAAACATAAATATCAGGAAATTAATATTTATATTTTACCACCATGTAATTCTTGGACCCTGTTCAAGTACTCTAACTGTCTCAATAATGTTCGTAGAGCAAAAAAGTCCAATACAGAATACAAACAGTGATAGGTAACCATGTCTCACCTTTTGACCTAGAATAGCTCTTCAGTTTATCCTTGACTTTCATGGCCTTAATATTTTGCAACTTTCATATAACCTAACAATATTTACAAAAGAAAAGGCTTAAAATTAAAACAATGGTATTGATATAAATATTGTGACTCCCAGCAAAATGTCCAAAAGAGTTCTACTCTGAAGACTGATTATAGGAAAAAGTTATTCACACAATCTTAGTGTTTTATAGAATCATTGAAAACTCTGTAAAAACCTACAAAAAGTGTATTAGATGATTTCAAAGTACAACAACTTCAGCTCCTCCTCCTTTTGTCAAGTTGCCTAGAAAGAGATGCCATTTATTCCTGGTCCTTGACCCAGTCCACTGGCCTCACCCTGAAGACCTCAAAACCTAGAGACTTTTACTTTTGAAAAAGTGCCCTTATACTATCAAGTGACCCAAAATATGGGCCTTAGGAGTTCCTAAAGGTGTGGAAAGAGAGAATGAATTAGAAGGCCTAATTGGTGAAATAATTACAGAAAACTTTTTAATTTGGAGAAAGAAAGGGACACCCAAGTACACAAGACACATGGAAATCTTTATAGATATAAACAGAAAAGACCTTTACCATAACACATTGTAGTAAGACTTTGAACAGTAAAACATAAAGAAAATATTCTAAAATGTGCACAAGAGAAAACCAGATTACGCTCAGAGGATGTCCAGTTAGATGCACAGCTGACTTCTCATCACAAAGTCTACAGGCTACAAGAGAATGGAGAGACATAGTCCACATCTTTTTTTAAAAAAAGATTTATTTATTTATTTGAAAGGCAGAGTTTCAAAGGCAGAGACAGAGAGAGAGAGGTCCTCCATCTAATGATTCACTACAGCTGGAGCTAAGCCAATCCAAAGCCAGGAGTCAGGAACCTCCTCTGAGTCTCTCACACAGGTGCAGGGGCCCAAGGACTTGGGCCATCTTCCACTGCCTGCCCAGGCCACAGCAGAGAGCAGAACTGGAAGTGGAGTAGCCAGGACTCAAACCCGTGCCCACAGGGGATGCTGGCACTACAGGTGGAGACCCAACCCACTAAGCCACAGTGCTGGCCCCATAGTCCAAGTCTTAAGAGAAAAAACTGTCAACCCAAAATACTGTACCCTGAAAAGTTCTCATTTATGAATGAAGGTGAAATAAAGACCTTCCAAAGCAGAAATTCAAAGAATTTCTCACCACTTGTCCAGCCTTGCAAAATATGCTTAAGGATGTGCAACACACAGAAACACAGAAAGATAGTTATCATTATGAAAGAAAGTGGATATGTGGAAACTCCCTCAGACTTGGAGGGAAAACTGCAGTGGAGATTCCGCAGAGGGAGATGCACCGTGGATCTGTGTGGAAGGTGCAGACACACAACAACATTCAGAAACACAGCACATGACCCCAGCATCCCTGAGCCACAGAAATCATCAGCTTTGGAAGCTGGGTGAGATCAAACTGTAGCGGCCCATGCCACTGTGATATAGGTGGAAGGAGAGCCTAGTGGACTACATTGTGTTTGAGTTCAGCCCACAGCCCTGATGGAAACAGGGTGCCTGCTCAACCAGAGAAAAATTGGGGTATGTTTCTCTCTCTCCACCCCCCTGGCAATGGCACCTGGCAACAGGTTGAAAGACGACGGGTGGGGCCAGCGCTGTGGAGTAGCGGGTAAAGCTGCCACTTGCAGCGCTGACATCCCATATGGGTGCCAGTTCAAATCTCGGCTGTTCCACTTCCAATCCAGATCTCTGCTATGGCCTAGGAAAGCAGTAGAAGATTGCTCAAGTCCTTGGGCCCTTGCACCCATGTGGGAGACTCAGAGGAAGCTCCTGGATTCAGATCAGCTCAGCAATGGCCATTGAGGCCAACTGAGGAGTGAATAAGTGGATGGAAGACCTCTTTCTCTCTCTGCCTCTCCTTCTCTGTGTAACTCTGATTTTCAAATAAATAAATCCATCTTTAAAAAAAAGAGGGCAGTGCCATTTTTGACTAAAGTAAGTAGCAGCTGCAGCAGCTGTTGTGCCTGCACCCAGCAACGGGGAGGGACAGACACCATCTTGCCAACAGAGGCAACACGGAGCTTGGGTGTGTACACCCAGCAATGCATGGGGAGAAGGAGTCTTTCCAACCTTAGTGCCAGCTGCAGAGATTCTTGTATGCGCCCAGTAACCAACAGGAAGATGTTACTGTGAAAGGAGTAGGACTATGGCTGACAGCTACTGTGCATATGTGATCCAGGGATTTTAACAGAGAGAAAAATCTGCATTACCCACTGATATTTGAATCTAGCTTGGAGGATTGACATGGGGCTGGGCACCCACACACAATTGTGAAAACTGTGAGGTACCCCACCTTCTCAATCTATCATAGGCACTGAAGCTCAAACCACATAGGTGGAGCACCCACAGGCATCTGGCTCTGGGAACGTCTCAGCCTCACTGTGGATGGGACAGGTTACTAGGGCAGATTAGATTCCCTGTATGCTGTGACTGTGGGAATCCTGTGTGCTGACACTGTTGAGACTCTGTGACTGCATGAGATGGTGAAGGGTGTGGCTGAGTCTCCTGGCAATCACTGTGTGCAGCTCCACATTCTCAGATCTCCCTGGTTGCCTGGGCTGGGTCACTGCAGCACAATCTATGCTTAAACTGAGGACTGCACAGATCCTTTGTGCAGTTCATGCAGAAATGTGGATGACTGTTTCACCCACTGAGGGCTAACCACAGGCCTTGATCACCTTGGAAGAAAGGAGGTGAGGATGTGATTACAGAGGTAACCATACCCACCCCTTCAGTTAATAAGAGTAGACATACCACGCCCAACATGGGTGTCCCCCTGGACATTGGCCCCATTGCGTACCACTGACCAGAGCTCCCTGGCCATAACTAGCACAGAACTCTGGGTATTCACTGAAAGAACAGGCATCCACTAAGCCATAGTTCAAAGGTAAAGGCTATCAGAGACATAGTTCAAAGATAAAAGCTATCATAGGAAAAAACCAATACATATCTCCACAAATGCCTAAAAATGGACCTAACTAGTATCTATAGGACCTTTCAACCCACAGTTTCAGAATACACATTCTTTTCACCAGTGCATGGAACATTCTCTAGAAGATACCATATGATATGCTGCTATAAAGCAAGTCTCAGCAAATTCAACAAAAGGAATTCATAAATGTATCTTTTCTGACCACAGTGGAATGAAGCTGACACTTCACAACTAAAGAAACTCAAGAACATATGTAACATATGGTGACTGAACAATATATTCCTGAATGAACAGTCATAGAAGAAATTAAAAGAGAAATCAAGAAATTCCTGGAAATGAATTAAGAAACAACATATCAAAACTTATGGGATACAGAAAAAGCAATGTTAAGAGGGGGGTTTATCACTCAGCAAAATGAAGAGACAACCGATAGGGTGGGAGAAAATTTTTGTAAATTACACAACTGATAAAGGGTTAACATCCAGAATCTATAAAGAGCTCAAGAAATTCAACAACAACAAAATGAACAATCCAGTTAAGAAATGGGCAAAGGAATTCAATAGGCATTTTACAAGAAGCAAATTCAAATGGCCAACAGACACTTACTTGAGAAAATGTTCATGGTCACTAGCCATCAGGGAAATGCAAATCAAAATCACAACAAGGTTTCATCTCACCCCAGTTAGAATGGCTCTCTTACAGAAATCAACAAACAACAAATGCTGGCGAGGATATGGGGAAAAAGGTACCCTGATCCACTGTTGGTGGGAATGTAAACTGGTTCAGCCACTATGAACAATAATATGGAGATACCTCAGAAATCTGAATATAGACCTACCATATCATCCAGCCATTTCACTCTTGGGAATTTACCCAAACCAAAAGAAATCAGTGTATGAAAGAGGTATTTATACCCCCATGTTCATTGCAGCACAATTCATAATAGAAAAAATATGGAATCAATGCAGATGTCTATCAACTATTGACTGGATAAAGAAATTATGGGGGGCGGAGCCAAGATGGCGGAATAGTGAGGGCGCGCACCAATAATCCGAGAAAATTTAGTTTAATAAAAGGGGAGTTACGGTAGCCTCAGGAAAATATTGCAGAGGAAACTCTTCTGGATCGAGGGGCTATGAATCGGAGGACCTACTGGGAGAACAAGGTCGCCCACCGCGCGGAAGCCAAGCCGCAGGAGCCGCGGGTACTGCGGAAGCCTCAGGGTCTGCGCGCCAGTGCAGGAAGGGGAGTGCATGTCACACAGACAACAGCGGGGAGAGTTGGGACGTCCTGGGCTCCAAGTCCACACATCGGCGCTGGAAGGGGAGGTGAGCTCAATAACCCGAGACATTGGCGGGGAAACGGGGGTCAGAATCAAGATGGGGGCCGGAAAGTGCAGCAAACTCACTACCGGAAAGAAGGAAAAAAAAAAGCTTGGGGTTTCTCTTTCCCCTAACCTCGCAAAGGTTGCAAGGCTGCAAGGCTTGAAGAATTCGCAAGAGACAAAGAGTAGGCCCCCTCTCTGGATTTACATATCAACAGGGGAGAGCTAAGGAACTGAGTCACTACAATTCAGTAGCCTAGGCAACCCAGTGGGAGTCCAGAGGAGCCTACACAGACTCTTTGGGTAGAAGCCAGAGACTGGAAGCTAAATACCATCAATTCTGCACAGCCATGCCGTGCGGTATTACTTAACCCCTGAATAAATAAAATAAATAAATAAATAAATAAATAAATAAATAGAGAGAGATTTACCATGCATAACCTGAGGGTGTCACCTTTGCACACCCTTAACCAGGAAGAACCAAGCAGAGCTCTCAGGCCACACCCATCTGAAGCCTCCAAGGCTCCTCCAACAGCAGGCAGTCCACTTAACACAGACATAGTATAAAATAAAAAAAAAGAAAAAAAAAAGTTAAAAAAAAAAAAACACACAGTGACGAAAGAAGAATTAACTATGCCAAGCAACAAACACAGAAATCGAGGGAACAAGATCAACGATGACACTATGATGCCTCTAAATAAACAAAACACCCCAAACCAAGATTATGAAGATGATGAGACAGAAGAAATACAAGATACGGATTTCAAAAAATTTATGAAAAGAACATTTAGAAGTTTTCAAAAGCAAATCCTTGAACTACAGAAATCCTTATTGGACAGGATTGAAAATCTCTCTAATGAAAATGAAATCTTAAGGATGAGTCAAAATGAAACTCAGAAACTAGTAGAACAGGAAAGTGTGATAGTGAAGAGAAATCAAAATGAAATGAAGAGCTCAATAGATCAAATGACAAACACATTAGAAAGCCTTAAAAACAGAATGGGTGAAGCAGAAGAGAGAATATCGGACTTAGAAGATAGAGCACAGGAAAACATACAGTCAAACCAAAGAAAAGAAGAGGAAATTAGAAATCTAAAAAATATTGTTGGGAATCTACAGGATACTATTAAAAAAACCAACATTCGGGTTCTAGGAGTTCCTGAAGGAATGGAGAGAGAGAAAGGATAAGAAGGCCTTTTTAATGAGATACTAGCAGAGAACTTTCCAGGTTTGGAGAAGGACAGAGACATCCTAGTACAGGAAGCTCATAGAACCCCCAATAAACATGACCAAAAGAGATCCTCACCATGACACGTGGTAATTAAACTTACCACAGTGAAACATAAAGAAAAGATCCTAAAATGTGCAAGAGAGAAACGTCAGATTACTCTCAGAGGATCTCCAATCAGACTCACAGCAGACTTCTCATCAGAAACACTACAGGCTAGGAGGGAATGGCGAGACATAGTACAGGTGCTAAGAGAGAAAAATTGCCAGCCCAGAATATTATATCCTGCCAAGCTCTCATTTGTGAATGAAGGTGAAATAAAGACCTTTCATAGCAAACAGAAATTGAAAGACTTTTTGGCCACTCTTCCGGCCCTGCAAAAGATACTTAAAGATGTGCTACACTCAGAAACACAGAAACAAGGCCATCAATATGAAAGAAGGGAAATAAGGACACCTACCAGTAAAAGAGCATGGGAAGCTCAAAGCATATACTAGAAAATATCTCCGAGAAAATGGCAGGGCAAAGTCACTACGTATCAATAGTCACATTAAACATTAATGGTCTGAATTCTTCAGTTAAAAGACACCGTTTGGCTGATTGGCTCAAAGAACACAACCCAACTATTTGTTGCCTACAAGAAACACATCTCTCTAACAAAGAGGCATGCAGACTGAAAGTGAAAGGTTGGAAACAGATATTCCATGCCAACAGAAATGAAAAAAGCAGGTGTAGCCATATTAATATCAGACAAAATAAACTTTAATACAAAAACTGTTAAGAGAGACAAAGAGGGACACTATATAATGATTAAGGGATCAATTCAACAGGAAGATGTAACTATTATAAATGTATATGCACCTAATTACAGGGCACCGGTCTATTTAAAAGATATGTTAAGGGACTTAAAGGGAGATTTAGAGTCCAATACAATAGTACTGGGGGACTTCAATACTCCACTCTCAGAAATAGACAGATCATCCGGACAGAAGATCAACAAGGAAACAGCAGATTTAATTGACACTATTGCCCAGATGGATCTAACAAATATCTACAGAACTTTCAATACTACATCTACAGACTTCACATTCTTCTCAGCAGTGCATGGAACCTTCTCTAGGATTGATCACATACTAGGCCATAAAGCAAGTCTCAGCAAATTTAAAAGATTTAGAATCATACCATGCAGCTTCTCAGACCGCAGCGGAATGAAGCTGGAAATTAGCAACTCAGGAAACCCCAGAAAGTATGCAAACACATGGAGACTGAACAACATGCTCCTGAATGAACACTGGGTCATTCAAGAAATCAAAAGAGAAATCAAAAACTTTCTGGAAGTAAATGAAGACAACAACACAACATATCAAAACTTACGGGATACAGCAAAAGCAGTATTGAGAGGCAAATTTATAGCAATAGGTGCCTATATCAAGAAATTGGAAAGGTACCAAATAAATGAGCTTTCAGCACATCTCAAGGACCTAGAAAAACTGCAGCAACCCAAACCCAAATCTAGTAGGAGAAGAGAAATAATTAAAACCAGAGAAGAAATTAACAGCATTGAATCCAAAAAAACACTACAAAAAATCAGCCAAGCGAGAAGCTGGTTTTTTGAAAAAATAAACAAAATTGACACCCCATTGGCCCAACTAACTAAAAAAAGAAGAGAAAAGACCCAAATCAATAAAATCAGAGTTGAAAAAGGAAACATAACAACAGACACCACAGAAATAAAAAGAATCATCAGAAATTACTACAAGGACCTGTATGCCAGCAAACAGGAAAATCTATCAGAAATGGAGAGATTCCTGGACACATGCAATCTACCAAAATTCAACCATGAAGACAAAGAAAACCTAAATAGACCCATAACTGAAACAGAAATTGAAACAGTAATAAAGGCACTCCCAACAAAGAAAAGCCCAGGACCAGATGGATTCACTGCTGAATTCTACCAGACATTTAAAGAAGAACTAATCCCATTTCTTCTCAAACTATTCAGAACAATCAAAAAAGAGGGAGTCCTCCCAAATTCTTTCTATGAAGCCAGCATCACCTTAATCCCTAAGCCAGAGAAAGATGCAGCACTGAAAGAAAATTACAGACCAATATCCCTGATGAACATAGATGCAAAAACCCTCAATAAAATTCTGGCCAATAGAATACAACAACACATCAGGAAAATCATCCACCCAGACCAAGTGGGATTCATCCCTGGTATGCAGGGATGGTTCAACATTCGCAAATCAATCAATGTGATTCACCACATTAACAGACTGCAAAAGAAAAACCATATGATTATCTCAATTGATGCAGAGAAAGCATTTGATAAAATTCAACACCATTTCATGATGAAAACTCTAAGCAAATTGGGTATAGAAGGAACATTCCTCAATATAATCAAAGCAATTTATAAAAAAAAACCACAGCCAGCATCCTATTGAATGGGGAAAAGTTGGAAGCATTTCCACTGAAATCTGACACCAGGCAGGGATGCCCACTCTCACCACTGCTATTTAACATAGTTCTGGAAGTTTTAGCCAGAGCCATCAGACAAGAAAAAGAAATCAAAGGAATACAAATTGAGAAGGAAGAAGTCAAACTATCCCTCTTTGCAGACGCTATGATTCTTTACTTAGAGGATCCAAAGAACTCTACTAAGAAACTATTGGAACTCATAGAGGAGTTTGGCAAAGTGGCAGGATATAAAATCAATGCACAAAAATCAACAGCCTTTGTATACACAGGCAATGCCATGGCTGAGGAAGAACTGCTAAGATCAATCCCATTCACAATAGCTAAAAAAACAATCAAATACCTTGGAATAAACTTAACCAAGGATGTTAAAGATCTCTACAATGAGAATTACAAAATCTTAAAGAAAGAAATAGAAGAGGACACCAAAAAATTGAAAAATCTTCCATGCTCATGGATTGGAAGAATCAACATCATCAAAATGTCCATTCTCCCAAAAGCAATTTATGGATTCAATGCAATCCCAATCAAGATACCAAAGACCTTCTTCTCAGATCTAGAAAAAATGATGCTGAAATTCATATGGAGGCACAAGAGACCTCGAATAGCTAAAGCAATCTTGTACAACAAAAACAAAGCCGGAGGCATCACAATACCAGATTTCAGGACATACTACAGGGCAGTTGTAATCAAAATAGCATGGTACTGGTACAGAAACAGATGGATAGACCAATGGAACAGAATTGAAACACCAGAAATCAATCCAAACATCTACAGCCAACTTATATTTGACCAAGGATCTAAAACCAATTCCTGGAGCAAGGACAGTCTATTCAATAAATGGTGCTGGGAAAACTGGATTTCCATGAGCAGAAGCATGAAGCAAGACCCCTACCTTACACCTTACACAAAAATCCACTCAACGTGGATTAAAGACCTAAATCTACGTCCTGACACCATCAAGTTATTAGAGAACATTGGAGAAACCCTTCAAGATATTGGCACAGGCAAAGAATTTCTGGAAAAGACCCGGGAGGCACAGGCAGTCAAAGCCAAAATCAACTATTGGGATTGCATCAAATTGAGAAGTTTCTGTACCGCAAAAGAAACAGTCAGGAGAGTGAAGAGACAACCGACAGAATGGGAAAATATATTTGCAAACTATGCAACAGATAAAGGGTTAATAACCAGAATCTACAAAGAGATCAAGAAACTCCACAAAAACAAAACAAACAACCCACTTAAGAGATGGGCCAAGGACCTCAATAGACATTTTTCAAAAGAGGAAATCCAAATGGCCAACAGGCACATGAAAAAATGTTCAAGGTCACTAGCCATCAGGGAAATGCAAATCAAAACCACAATGAGGTTACACCTCACCCCGGTTAGAATGGCTCACATGCAGAAATCTACCAACAACAGATGCTGGTGAGGATGTGGGGAAAAAGGGACACTAACCCACTGTTGGTGGGAATGCAAACTGGTCAAGCCACTATGGAAGTCAGTCTGGAGATTCCTCAGAAACCTGAAGATAACCCTACCATTCGACCCAGCCATCCCACTCCTTGGAATTTACCCAAAGGAGTTTAAATTGGCAAACAAAAAAGCGGTCTGCACCCTAATGTTTATCGCAGCACACTTCACAATAGCCAAGACCTGGAACCAACCTAAATGCCCATTAACGGTAGACTGGATAAAGAAATTATGGGATATGTACTCTTTAGAATACTATACCGCAGTAAGAAACAACGAAATCCAGTCATTTGCAACAAAATGGAGGAAATCTGGAACACATCATGCTGAGTGAAATAAGCCAGTCCCAAAGGGACAAATACCATATGTTCTCCCTGATCGGTGACAACTGACTGAACACCAAAAAGGAAACCTCCTGAAGTGAAACGGACACTATGGGAAACGGTGACTTGATGAGCATAGCCCTGACTGTTAATGAACAACTTAATACATTATCCCTCTTAGTATTTTTGTTTTGTCTGTTCTACTTAATATGACTGGTTTAATTCTGTAATTATCACACAGTTATTCTTAAGTGTTGAAAATTAACTGAAATGTGATCCCTGTTAAACATAAGAGTGGGAATAAGAGAGGGAAGAGATGTATAATTTGGGACATGCTCAAGCTGACTTGCCCCAAATGGTAGAGTTAGAAACATACCAGGGGACTCCAATTCAATCCCATCAAGGTGGCATGTACCAATGCCATCTCACTATTCCCAGTGATCAATTTCAGTTCACAATTGATCATAATGAAAGGACTAAGAGTCAAAGGGAGCACATAAACAAGTATAGTACCTGCTAACACTATCCGATGGAAAAAATAAAGGGGAGAGTGATCCAACATGGGAAGCGAGATACTCAGCAGACTCATAGAATGGCAGATGTCCTAAATAGCACTCTGGCCTCAGAATCAGCCCTAAAGGCATTCGGATCTGGCTGAAAAGCCCATGAGAGTATTTTAGGCATGGAAAGCCAAGACACTCTGGCAAAAAGATCTCTGCGAGTGAGATCCCAGTGGAAAGAACAGGTCTTCAAAGAAGGAGGTACCTTTCTCTGAAGGGAGGAGAGAACCTCCACTTTGACTATGACCTTGTCTAAACAAGATAAGAGTCGGAGAACTCAGAGGGCTTCCATAGCCTTGGAAACTCATGACTGGAGCATAGGGAGATTACTGATGCCATAGACAGGAGTGTCAATTGGTAAAGCCAACAACAGGAGTCACTGTGCACTTACTCCTCATGTAGGATCTCTGTCCTTAATGTGCTGTACATTGAGATTTAATGCTATAAGGAGTACTCAAACAATATATTTCACTTTGTGTTTCTATGGGGATGCAAACTGTTGAAATCTTTACTTAATGCATACTAAACTGATCTTCTGTAAAAAAAAAAGAAATTATGGTATATTTACACTATGGAGTACTATTACTATTCAGAGGTAAAATAATAATAATAATAAAATCCTGTCTTTTGCAACAAAATAGATGTAACTGGAAACCATTATACATAGTGAAATAAGCCAGTCCCCAAAAGTGAGATATAAAATTTCCCTGATTTGAGGTATCTAATAGAGTATCTGAAATACAATGTATTGGAGTGAAATAGACATTTTGAAATTCAATGATTGTTTACAGCCCTTTTCTCTTACATTGAGAAACAGTGTTGATTTTTTTTTTAATTTTTAACTTATACTTTTCTTTTCTTTTTCCTTCATACTATTTGCTGATATATTTTCCTTAGTGTAGGGTTAACTATATGATCATTAGGTAAACTGAAAATAGATCTTGGTAAAAATTAAGTGAGGAAATATGAGGGAGGAGGAGGCGGGATTGGAGCACGGGCAGGAAGAAGGATAGGGATGGAAATGTCACTATGTTCCTAAATCTGCATGTATTAAATATGTGAAACTTGTGTGACAAATAAAATTAAAAAAGAAGTAACAGTCCCCCCACAAAAAGGAGGGAAGTGTATAGTAATTAGGGTCTAGATCAAGGAATTCGAAAGGCACCAAATAAATGAGTTACCAACGCATATCAAGGTCCTAGAAAAATAACATAAACCAAATCTAAAATTAAAAAGAAGGAAAATTAATTAAAATGAGAAGTAAGCAAAATTGAAACAAAAAAATAGAAAATATTAGTGAAATGAAGAGCTGTTTCAAAAAAATGATACATCACTGGCCCAGCTAACAAAAAAGAAAAGAGGGAGAAGACCTAAATCAATTATATCAGACATGAAAAAGGAAATGTAACAAAAGATACCACAGAAATAAAAAGAATCATCAGGAATTACTACAAAGAACTAGACACCAACAAATTGGAAAACCAAAAAAAAAAAAAATGGATGCATTCATGGACACAATCTATAAAAACTGAGTCATGACGACACAGAAAACCTAAACAGACCAATAACCAAGAAGGAGATTGAATCATTAATAAAGTCTCTCATAATAAAGAAAAGCCCAGGACTGGATGTCTTCACTGCTGAATTTTACCAGACATTGAAAGAAGAACTAATTAAATTCTTCTCAAGCTATTCAAGACAAAAGAAAGGGAAGGAATCCTCCAAAATTTCTTCTATGAAGCCAGCATCACTCCATTTTCTAAATCATAAAATGAGACAACAGAGAAAGAAAATTATAGAACAACACCCCTGATGAGTATAGATGCAAAAGTCCTCAACAACATGCTAGCTAATCGAATCCAACAACACATCAGATCATTCACCCAGATCAAGTGGGATTTATCCCTGGTATGCAGGGATGGTTCAACGTTTGAAAGCCAATCAATGTGATACATCACCTTAACAAACTGAAGAAAAAAATTCATATGATTATTTCAATAGATTCAGAGAATGCATTTCATAAACTACAACAAGTTTTCATGATGCAAACCTTAAGCAAATTGGGTATAGAAGGAACATTCCTCAACAAAACTAATGTACTCTATTACAAATCCACAGCCAGCATCTTATTGAATGGGGAAAAGTTGGAAGTATTTCCACTAAGATACAGAACTAGAAAAGGATGTCCACTCTCTCCATTGCTATTCAGTATAGTCCTGGAAATTTTAGGCAGAGACATTAGGCAAGCAAAAGAAATCAAAAGGATATAAATTGGGAAGGAAGAAGCCAAATTATCCCTATCTGCAGACAACATGATTCTATATATAGGGGATTCAAGGACTCAACTAAGAGGCTATTGGAACTCATAAAACAGTGTTGTAAAGCGGAAGGATATAAAATCTGCACAGAGAGGCCGGCTCAGTGGCAGAGTGGGTTGAGGCCCTGGCCTGAAGTTCTGGCGTCCCTTATGGGCACTGGTTCTAGTCCAGGCTTCTCTTCTTCCAATCCAGTTCTCTGCCGTGGCCTGGGATAGCAGTAGAGGATGGCCCAGGTTCTTGGGGCCCTGCACCTGCATGGGCACCCTGGAGGAGGCTCCTGGCTCCTGGCTTAGGATAGGCACAGCTCCAGCCATTGCTGCCATTTGGAAAGTGAACCAGCAGATGGAAGATTCTCTCTCTCTCTGTCTCTACCTCTCTCTGTAACTCTTTCAAATAAATAAAATAAATCTTTTTAAAAAACCTGCACAGAAAAACAAATAGCTATTGTATACACTGATAATACCACTGCTAAGAAAGAGCTTCTAAGATTGATCCCATTCACACTAGCTGCAAAAAAAATTTAAATACCTTGGAATAAATTTAATCAAGGACATCAAAGATATTTATGATGAGAATTACAAAACATTAAAGAAAGAAATAGAAAAAGGCACAAAAAAAGAAAAATCTTCCAGACTAATGGATTGGAAGAATCAATAGCATCAAAATGTCCTTACACTAAAAGCAATTTACAGATTTAATGTAATAACAATGAAAAAACAACATTTTTCTTTTTTCAACTTTCCTTTAATAAATATAAATTTCCAAAGTACAACTTTTGAATTATAGCATCTTTTCCCCTCATAACCTCCGTCTCACCCACAACCGTCCCATCTCCCACTCCCTCTCCTTTTCCATTCTCCATCAACATTCATTTTCAATTATCTTTATACACAAAAGACCAACTTAGTTTATACTAAGTAAAGATTTCAATAGACCGCACCCACACAGACACACAAACTATAGAGTACTGTTTGAGTAGTAGTTTTACCATTAATTCACATAGTACAACACATTAAGGACAGAGATCCTACATGGGGAGTAGGTGCACAGTGACTGCTACTGTTGATTTAACAATTGACACTCTTATTTATGATGTCAGTAATCACCCTAGGTACTTGTCATGAACTGCCAAGCCTATGGAAGCTTCTTGAGTTCAAAAACTCTGATCTTATTTAGACAAGGCCATAGTCAAAGTGGAAATACTCTCCTCCCTTCAGAGAAAGGTACCTCCTTCTTTGACAACCCGTTCTTTCCGCTGGGATCTCACTCACAGAGATCTTTCATTTAGTTTTTTTTTTTTTTTTTTTTTTTTGCCACAGTGCCTTGGCTTTCCATGCCAGAAAAACTCTCATAGGTTTTTTAGGCAGATACAAATGCCTTGAGGGCTGATTCAGAGGCAAGAGTTTAGGGCATTTGCCATTCTGTGAGTCTGCTATGTATCCTGCTTCCCATGTAGGATCATTCTCTCATTTTTAATTCTATCAATTATTATTTGCAGACACTGGTTTTATTTATGTAATTCCTTTGAAACTTAATCCTATCATTAAGATCAGTTATGAACTTAAACTGATCACTTCCACTAGTAAGATGGCATTGCTACCTGACACCTTGATGGGATTGTATTGGAATCCTCTGGCACATTTCTAGTTCTACCATTAGGGGTAAGTCCAAGTGAGCATGTGCCGAAAAGTAAATCTCCTATCTCTCTAATTCCCACAGTTATATATAACAGGAATAACTATACAGTTAATTTTAAACGACTAAGAATAGTTGTGTTAATTAAAGAGTTCAACCAATGGTATTAAGTAGAACAAAAAATTACTCCAAGGAATAAAGTAGCAAGTTGTCCCTCAACAGTCAGGACAAGGGCTAATTAAATCATTGTTTCTCATAGTGACTATTTCACTTCAACAGGTTTCCTTTTAGGTGCATGGTTAGTTGTCACCGATCAGGGAGAACATACGGTATTTGTCCCTCTGGGACTGGCTTATTTCACTCAGCATGATGTTTCCCAGAGTCCTCCATTTTGTTGCAAATGACCAGGTTTCATTGTTTTTGACTGCTGTATAGTATTCTATAGAGTACATATCCCATAATTTCTTTATCCAGTCTCCTGGTGATGGGCATTTGGGTAAATACCAGGTCTTAGCTATTGTGAATTGAGCTGCAATAAAAATTGACGTACACAGTTCTTTTGTTTGCCAATTTAATTTCCTTTGGGTAAATTCCAAGGAGTGGGATGGCTGGGTCGAATGGTAGGGTTATCTTCAGGTTTCTGAGGAATCTCCAGACTGACTTCCATAGTGGCTTGACCAGTTTGCATTCCCACCAACAGTGGGTTAGTGTCCCTTTTTCCCCACATCCTCACCAGCATCTGTTGTTGGTAGATTTCTGCATGTGAGCCATTCTAACCGGGGTGAGGTGTAACCTCATTGTGGTTTTGATTTGCATTTCCCTGATGGCTAGTGACCTTGAACATTTTTTCATGTGCCTGTTGGCCATTTGGATTTCCTCTTTTGAAAAATGTCTATTGAGGTCCTTGGCCCATCTCTTAAGTGGGTTGTTGGTTTTGTTTTTGTGGAGTTTCTTGATCTCTTTGTAGATTCTGGTTATTAACCCTTTATCTGTTGCATAGTTTGCAAATATATTTTCCCATTCTGTCGGTTGTCTCTTCACTCTCCTGACTGTTTCTTTTGCGGTACAGAAACTTCTCAATTTGATGCAATCCCAATAGTTGATTTTGGCTTTGACTGCCTGTGCCTCCCGGGTCTTTTCCAGAAATTCTTTGCCTGTGCCAATATCTTGAAGGGTTTCTCCAATGTTCTCTAATAACTTGATGGTGTCAGGACGTAGATTTAGGTCTTTAATCCACGTTGAGTGGATTTTTGTGTAAGGTGTAAGGTAGGGGTCTTGCTTCATGCTTCTCACGTGGAAATCCAAATTTCCCAGCACCATTTATTGAATAGACTGTCCTTGCTCCAGGAATTGGTTTTGGATCCTTGATCAAATATAAGTTGGCTGTAGATGTTTGGATTGATTTCTGGTGTTTCAATTCTGTTCCATTGGTCTGTCCATCTGTTTCTGTACCAGGTTCATGCTCTTTTCATTAAAACTGCCCTGTAGTATTTCCTGAAACTGGTATTGTGATGCCTCCGGCTTTGTTTTGTTGTACAAGATTGTTTTAGCTATTCGAGGTCTCCTGTATCTCCATATGCATTTCAGCATCATTTTTGCCAGGTCTGAGAAGAAGGTCTTTGGTATTTTGATTGGTATTGCATTGAATCTGTAAATTGCTTTAGGGAGAATGGACATTTTGATGATATTGATTTTTCCAACCCATGAGCATGGAAGATTTTTCCATTTTTTGGTGTCCTCTTCTATTGCTTTATGATTTTGTAATTCTCATTGTGGAGATCTTTGACGTCCTAGTTTAAGTCTATTCCAAGATATATGAATTTTTTTTAGCTATTGTGAATGGGATTGATCTTAGCAGTTCTTCCTCAGCCATGGCATTGCCTGTGTATACAAAGGCTGTTGATTTTTGTGCATTGATTTTATATCCTGCTACTTTGCCAAACTCCTCTATGAGTTCCAGTAGTCTCTTAGTAGAGTTCTTTGGATCCCCTAAATAAAGAATCATATAATCTGCAAAGAGGGATGGTTTGACTTGTTTCCTTCCAATTTGTATCCCTTTAATTTCTTTTTCTTGCCTAATGGTTCTGGCTAAAACTTCCAGAACTGTATTGAATAGCAGTGATGAGTGTGGGCATCCCTGTCTGGTACCAGATCTCAGTGGAAATGCTTCCAAAATTTCCCCATTCAATAGGATGCTGGCCATGAGTTTTTCATAAATTGCTTTGGTTGCATTAAGGAATGTTCCTTCTATACCCAGTTTGCTTAGGGTTTTCATCATGAAAGGGTGTTGTATTTTATCAAATGCTTTCTCTGTGTCTATTGAGATAATCATATGGTTTTTCTTCTGCAGTTTGTTAATGTGGTGTATCACGTTGATTGATTTGCTAATGTTGAACCATCCCTGCATACCAGGGATAAATCCCACTTGGTCTGGGTGTATGATTTTCCTGATGTGTTGTTGTATTCTATTGGGGAGAATTTCATTGAGGATTTTTGCATCTATGTTCATCAGGGAAATTGGTCTGTAATTCTCTTTCTCTGCTAATTCCTTTTCAGGTTTAGGAATTAATGTGATGCTGGCTTCATAGAAAGAATTTGGGAGGATTCCCTTCCTTTCAATTGTTTTGAATATATTGAAAAGAATTGGAGTTAGTTCTTCTTTAAATGTCTGGTAGAATTCAGCAGTGAATCATCTGGTCCTTGACTTTTCTTTGTTGGGAGGGCCTTTATTACTGTTTCAATTTCTGTCTCAGTTATGGGTCTGTTTAGGTTTTCGATGTCTTCCTGGTTCAATTTAGGTAGGTTGCATGTGTCCAGGAATCTATCCATTTCTGATAGATTTCCCTGTTTGCTGGCATATAACTCTTTGTAGTAATTTCTGATGACTTCTTTTATTGCTGTGGTGTCTGTTGTTACATTCCCTTTTTTATCTCTGATTTTCATTGATTTCGGTCTTTTCTTTTTTTAGTTATTTGGGCCAATGGATGTCATTTTTTTTTTTTTTCAAAAAACCAGCTCTCCGTTTTGATGATATTTTGCAATGTTTTTTGGATTCAATCCTGTTGATTTCTTCTCTGATTTTAATTATTTATATTCTCCTACTAGTTTTGGGTCTGGTTTGCTGCAATTTTTCTAGATCCTTGAGATGAATTGAAAGCTCATTTATTTGGAGTCTTTCCAATTTCTTGATGTAGGACCCTATTGATGTAAACTTTCCTCTTAACACTGCTTTTGCTGTATCTCATAAGTTTTGATATGTTGTGTTGTTATCCTCATTTACTTCCAGAAAGTTTTTGATTTCTCTTTTGATTTCTTCTATGACCCATTGTTCATTCAGGAGCATGTTCAGTCTCCCTGTGTTTGCATATGCTCTAGGGATTCCTGAGTTGCTAATTTCCAGCTTCATTCTACGGTGTTCTGAGAAGCTGCATGATATGATTTCAATTCTTTTGAATTTGCTGAGACTTGTTTTATGGCCTACTATGTGGTCAACCCTAGAGAAAGTTCCATGTACTGCTGAGAAGAATGTGTATTCTTTATGTGTAGGATGCAAAGTTCTGTAGATATCTGTTAGATCCATTTGGGCAATAGTGTCATTTAAATCTATTGTATCCTTGCTGATCTTCTGTGCGGTTGATCTGTCTATTTCTGAGAGTGGACTACTGAAGTCCCCCAGTACTACTGTATTGTGTCTAAGTCTCCCTTTAAGTTCCTTAACAAATCGTTTAAATAACCCAGTGCCCTGTAATTAGGTGCATATACATTGATAATTGTTACATTTTCCTGTTGATTGATCCCTTAATCATTATATAGTGCCCTTATTTGTATCTCTTAACAGTTTTTGTGTTAAAGTTTATTTTCTCTGATATTAAGAGGACTACACCTGCTCTTTTTTGGTTTCTGTTGGCATGGAATATCTTTTTCCAGCCTTTCACTTTCAGTCTGCCTGCATCTTTTTTGGAAAGATGTGTTTTTTGTAAGCAGCAAATAGTTGGGTTTTGTTGTTTAATCTATTCAGCCAGTCTGTGTCTTTTAACGGGAGAGTTGAGGCCATTTACATTCAATGTGACTATTGATAATTAGTGACTTTTCCCTGCCATTTTTCCACAGATATTTCTAATATATGCTTTGAACTTACTTTGATCTTTTACTGAGAGATTTTCTTCCTTTACCTTCTTTCATATTGATCATCATGTTTCTGTGTTTCTGTGTGTAACACATCTTTAAGCATCTTTTGCAGGGCTGGACGAGTGGTGACAAATTCTTTCAATTTCTGTTTGCTATGAAAGGTCTTTATTTCACCTTCATTCACAAATGAGAGCTTTGCAGGATATAATATTTTGGGATGGCTGTTGTTTCCTCTTAGGACTTGGGCTATATCTCACCATTCCCTCCTAGCCTGTTGGATTTCTGATGAGAAGTCTTCTGCCAGCACCACGGCTTAATAGGCTAATCCTCTGCCTGTGGCGCCAGCACACCAAGTTCTAGTCCTAGTTGGGGTGCCAGATTCTGTCCCGGTTGCCCCTCTTCCAGGCCAGCTCTCTGCTATGACCCAGGAGTGCAGTGGAGGATGGCCCAAGTGCTTGGGTCCTGCACCTGCATGGGAGACCAGGAGAAGCACCTGGCTCCTGCCATCGGATCAGCGCGATGTGTCAGCCGTGGCAGCCATTGGAGGGTGAACCAACGGCAAAGGGAAGACCTTTCTCTCTGTCTCTCTCTCTCACTGTCCACTCTGCCTGTAAAAAAAAAAAAAGTCTTCTGTGATTCTAATTGGAGATCCTGAGAGTAATCTGACATTTCTATCTTGCACATTTTAGAATCTTTTCTTTATGATTCACTGTGGTGAGTTTAATTACCACGTGTCGTGGTGAGGATCTCCTTTGGTCATGTTTATTGGGAGTTTTATGTGCTTCCTGTACTTGGATGTCTCTTTGTTTCTGCAAACCTGGGAAGTTTTTTTGCTAGTATCTCACAAAAAAAAGCCTTCTAATCCTTTTTCTCTCACCATGCCTTTAGGAAATCCTAGAACCTGAATGTTGGGTTTTTTAAGAGTAGCCTATAGATTTCCAACAATATTTTTTAGATTTCTAATTTCCTCTTCTTTTCTTTGGTTTGACTATATACTTTCCTGTGCTCTGTCTTCTAAGTCTGATATTCCCTCTTCTGCCTCACTGATTCTGTTTTTAAGGCTCTCAAATCTGTTTTTCATTTGATCTATTGAATTCATCATTTCATTTTGATTTCTCTTCAATATCTCAATTTCATCTTCTACTGAATTCCTCGTTTCATTTTGACTCATCCTTAAGATTTCATTTTCATTAGAGAGATTTTCTGTCATGTCCTGCATGGATTTCAGTAATTCATGAATTTGTTTTTGATAACTTCTAAATGTTATCATAAATTTTTTGAAATCTGTATCTTCCATTTCTTCTCTCTCATCATCTTTATAATCTTGTATTTGAGTGTCATGATCTTTTGGAAGTGTCATGATGTCTTCCTTGTTCTTGTTTCCTCCATTTCTGCATTTGTTGTTTGGCGTTGTGGAGGTATTCTTTGGTTTCTTCTTCTTCTTTTTTTTTTTCCACTGTGGTGGCTTTTCTTGTTATACTATGACTCTAGATTAAGCGGACTATCTGCTTTTGATGAATCTCTAGGTGGTTGTGGTGGCTGTGGCCAGAGAGCTCTGTTAAGTTCTTCAGGGTTAAGGGTGTGCCAAAGGTGACACACCCAGGTTCGGTGTGGTAAAACTTCTCTCTCTCTTTTTTTTATTCAGAAGGTAAGTAATTCTGCTCAGCGAGCTCTTCTCCTTGATGGCAATCAGTACCTGTGTGCTAGCCCCAGTGGGTATATTATTCATCTGCTCTGTCCCAAGAGCCACACAAAGGATCTGTGCAGTCCTCAATGTAAGCTCAGATTCCCCTGCAATGTTTCTCACCGGATAGCCAAGGCTGTCCGAGTTTGTGGCATCTCCCACTGAGATACTCATGTCTCAGCCACACCGTGAGTTCTCTCACATGCCCTCAGTTTTTTTTTTCACAGTCCCAGTTCATAAGCTCCATACATTCACTAGGTCTTAGTCTCCTGTTACTACTCCCAATCAGAGTAAGGTTTTCTTCTTGGCTGAGAGTGGGAGTAGCCCCAAGCTGGTGCAGCTGTTATGTATGTCCAAAATGGCACCTGCTCTACTGTCTCACTCACCTTTGTAAGGTGAGTGGAGAGAGAGTATCGTGTCTGTACTGGTCCCTTTTATTTTTTTTCTCTCCTCTAGTTAGGCTGGTGTACTTTCCCCCACGGGGCTTCAAGCCTCGTTCCCTCTAGGATCTTCCTGCCACTTTTCCGCCAGTGTCCTGGCTACTGCTATTTCACCTCACCTTTCTTTCCTGTGCTGTTGTGGAGGAGACTCTTGGCAGCTGAGCTCCAGAGCCATGGGTGCCAATGCACTCCCAGGAGAGCCGCCATGTCCCTCTAATTCTGAAAGATTGTCCTCTGCCATTTTTTCCCTAATTCTTCCCTGAGACTACACTATCTCCACTTTTATTAAACTATCTTTTCCTGGACTATTAGTGAGCTCCCTCCCTATTCCAGCATCTTGGAGCTGACGCCAACATTCTTCTAATATCTAGAAAAAAATGATGCTGAAATACCTATGGAAACACAGGAGACCCTGCATAGCTATAGAAATCTTATACAACAACAACAACAACTGGAAGCATCACAATACCTGATTTCAAGACATACTACAGGGCAATTATAATCAAAACATCATGGTACTATTACAGAAGTGGACATGTAGACCAATGGAACATAATAGAAATGCCAGAAAACAACCCACATATCTACAGCCAACTTATCTTTGACAAAGGAGCTAAAACCAATTCCTGGAGCAAGGACAGTCTCTTCAACAAACGGTGCTAGGAAAGCTGGATCTCCTCAGGCAGAAGATGAAGCAAGTCCCTTATCTTACACCTTACACAAAAATCCACTCAACATGGATCAACCTGATAGCATCAAATTATTAGAAAATATTGAGGAGGAAAATGGTGGAAAAGTGAGGACGCACACTGATAGTCCAGGAAAGATAGGTTGATAGAAGAAGAATTACACTAATTACAGGGAAAGGCTCAGGGAAAAAGTTGCAGAGGAAACTCTTCCAGAACTGGTGGATGTGACACGGACGACCCATGGGGAGAACAGGGACACCCGCATCCCCGAGGCCCAACAGCGGAGTCTGCACATCTGCGTTGGAAGGGGAGGTGAGCTCAGTAACCTGAGACATTGGTGGGAGAAATAACAAACAGAGCCTAGAGGGAACTAGGCTTGAAGCCCCACTGGGGAAAGTTCACCAGACTAACTACAGGAGAGGGGGGGGGGAAAGGAACAAAAAAAGGGAGGGGGGGGACCAGTATGGATGAATTTCTCTCTCCACCCACCTCGCAAAGGTGAGCAAGAGCAAAGAACAGGTGCCATTCTGGATATACATAAAAGGTGCATGTCCACAGGGCTGTGCGTGACCTCAGAACTGTGCACGACCTCAGGGCGGTGCACGAACTCAGAGCTGAGCGTGACCTCTGAGCTGCGCCCGCCCTCACTCAAACAGAAAAATCTGACCCTGGAGGGGGGTGAAATACCAGGAGGTTAGGATTTAGTGAAAGGGTAGAGCTCATGAAATGAGGTGGTGAAAAAGAGATGGTGGGTGAGAGAACTCACGGAGGTCACATAAGTACTCTCCAGAGACGCTACAATTTGGTAACCTTGGCAACCCGGTTGGAGACTGCAAGAGAAATTGAGCCCACACTGAGGGCAGAACAGATTCTTTGTGTGGTCTTTGGGGGAAAAGCAGATGAGTGATATACACACAGAGCCAGAGAGCAGAATCTAACTACCACCAATTCTGCTCAGCTGTACTGTATTAATTCCCTCCTGAATAAAAAATAAATAAATAAATAAAGAGAGATTTACCATGCCTAACCTGAGTGTGTCACCTTTGGCACACCCTTAACCCTGAAGAACTAAGCAGAACTCTCTGGCCACACCCATCTCAAGCCTCCAAGTCTCCTCCAACAGCAGACAGTCCACTTAACACAGTCATAGTGTAACAACAACAACAACAAAAACACCACAGTGAGGGAAGAAGAATTCAAAGAATATCTCCACAATGCCAAGCAACAAATACAGAAACCAAGGGAACAAGATCAACGAAGACATTATGACACCCATAAATGAACAAAACACCCCAAGCCAAGATTATGAAGATGATGAGATAGAATAAATGCAAGATATGGATTGCAAAAAATTTATGATAAGAACATTTAGAAGTTTTCAAAAGCAAATTCTTGAACTACAGAAATCCTTATTGGACAGGATAGAAAATCTCTCTCATGAAAATGAAATCTTAAGGAGGAATCAAAAAAAAAAAAAACGCAGAAACTTGCCCCAAATGGTGGAGTTAGAATCATGCCAGGGGATCCTAATACAATCCCATAGAGGTGGCATGTACCAATGCCATCTCACTAGTCCAAGATTTCAATTTCAGGTCACAATTGATCACACTGATAGGTCTAAGAGTCAAAGGGATCACCTAAACAAGTCTAGTACCTGCTAACACTAACTGATAGAATCAAAAAGGGAGAGAACGATCCATCATGGGAAGCAGGATACACACTAGACTCATAGAATGGCAGATGTCCTAAATAGCACTCTGGCCTCAGAATCAGCCCTTAAGGCATTCGGATCTGGCTGAAGAGCCCATGAGAGTATTTTAGGCATGGAAAGCCAAGACACCCTGGGGGTGGGGTGGGGGGGAAGAAGACCTAAATAGAAGATCTCTGCGAGTGAGATCCCAGTGGAAAGAACGGGGCCATCAAAGAAGGAGGTACCTTTCTCTGAAAGGAGGAGAGAACTTCCACTTTGACTATGACCCTGTTGGAATAAGATCGAAGTTGGCGAACTCAAAAGGCTTCCATAGCCTTGGCAACTCATGACTAGAGCCTCGGGACATTACTGACACCATAAACAAGAGTGTCAAATTGTTAAGTCAACAACAGGAGTCACTGTGTACTTACTTCTCAAGTGGGATCTGTCCTTAACGTGTTGTCCAATGTCAAGTAATGCTATAACTAGTACTGAAACAGTATTTTACATTTTGTGTTTCTGTGTGGGTGCAAACTGATGAAATCTTTACTTAATATATACTGAATTGATCTTCTGTATATAAAGATAATTGAAAATGAAACTTGATGTGAATTTAATGGGAGAGGGAGCAGGAGATGGGAGGGATGTGAATGGGAGGGAAATTATGGGGGGGGGAAGCCATTGTAATCCATTAACTGTACTATGAAAATTTATATTTACTAAATAAAAAAAAAGATGTGTTACACACAGAAACACAGGAACACTGGCTTCAATATGAAAGAAGGTAAAGGAAGAAAACCTCCCAGTAAAAGATCACAGGAAGTTCAAAGCATACGTTAGAAAATATCTTGGGGGAGGAGCCAAGATGGCGGAATAGTGAGGGCACACACTGATAGTCCGGGAAAAGATAGTTTAATAAAAGTGGAGTTACTGTAGCCTCAGGAAAAGGCTCAGGAAAAATTGCAGAGGAAATTCTTCCAGATCTAGTGGATGTGACACGGAGGACCTACAGGGAGAGCAAGGTCACCCACCACGTAGAAGCCGAGCCGTGAGAGCGAAGCCGCAGAGTCTGCGCGCCAGCACTGGAAGGGGAGGTGAGACAAAAACCTCAGTAACCCAAGACATTGGCAGGGAAAGGCAGAAAGAGCCTACAGGGAATGAGGCCTGAAGCCCCACTGGGGAAAGTTCACCAGGCTGACTGGAGGAGAGAAAAAAATGAATAAATAAGGGGAACTGGCACAGACATTAGGCTCTCTCTCCACTCACCTTACAAAGCCGAGCAAGACAAAGAGCAGGCAACATTTTGAATATATGTAAAGTAACACCCGCCATTAGCCAAGCAGAAAAACCTGACTCTGGTGGGGAGAAATAACAGGAGGTTAAGACCTAGTGAAAGTGTGAGCAAACGAACTGAGACTGAAAATCTGAGGGGGGCGAGAGAACTCACTGAGTACACAAACTCAGTAACCTGGGCAACCTGGTGAGAGACTGCGGACAAATATGAGACCATACTGAGGGCTGCATAAACTCTTTGTGTGGTCCCAGGGGTAAGCAGATGAATACCCACAGGGGCCAGATTTCATACATCAACTACCCTCAGCTGTGGAATTACTCAGCTGTGTGGAATTACTTCCCAACTGAGTCAAAAAAAAAAAAAAAGAGAGAGTGAGTGAGAGAACAATCTGGGTGAGTCACTTTTGGCACACCCTTAACACTGAAGAACCAAACAGAGCTCTCTGGCCACACCCATCACAACCTCTAAGCATCCATCAAAAGCAAACAGTCCACTTAATCTAGAGTCATAGTATAACAAGAAAAAGCACCACAGTGAAGAAACCAAATATCTCCAATATGCCAAATAACAAACGCAAAAACCGAGATAATAGAAACAAGGAAGTCACCATGACGCCCCCAAATTAAAAAGACACCCCAATTCAAGATTATGAAGATGATGAGATAGAAGAAATGCAAGAAGCAGATCTCAAAAAATTGATAAGAACATTAAGAAGTTCTCAAAAACAAATTCTCAAACTACAGAAATCCTTAATGGACAATATAGAAAATCTCTCTCGTGAAAATAAAATATTAAGGAGGAATCAAAATGAAATGAAACAACTAGTACAACAGGAAACTGTGATAGTGACGAGAAATTATAATGAAGTGAAGAATTCAATAGATCAAATGACAAACAAGCAAAAGATGCTTAAAGATGTGTTACACACAGAAACACGGTCATCAATATGAAAGAAGATAAATGAAGGAAACCTCACAGCAAAAGATCACAGGAAGTTCAAAACATATATCAGAAAATATCTTTGGCAAATGGCAGGAAAAACTAATACTTATCAATAGTCACATTGAACGTTAATGGCCTGAACTCTCCAGTTAAAAGACACCGATTGGCTGATTGCCTTAAGGAACAAAACCCATCTATTTGCTGCTTACAAGAAACACATTTTTCCAACAAAGATCCATACAGACTGAAAGTGAAAGGCTGGAAAAAGATATACCATGCCAACAGAAATGAAAAAAGAGCGGGCGTAGCCATCTTAATATCAGACAACATAAACTTTAACACAAAAACAGGAGAGACAAAGAGGGACACTATATAACGATTAAGGGATCAATTCAACAGGAAGATATAACAATTATCAATGTATATGCACCTAATTACAGGGCACCGGTTTATTTAAATGATTAGTTAAGGGATTTAAAGGGAGACTTAGACCCCAATACAATAGTACTGGGGGACTTCAATACCCCACTCTCAGAAATAGACAGATCAACAGGACAGAAGATCAACAAGGAGACAGTAGATTTAAATGACACTATAGCCCAAATGGATCTAACAGATATCTATTGAACTTTTCATCAACAGCTAAAGATTTTACATTCTTCTCAGCAGTACTTGGAACCTTCTCTAGGATTGATCACATACTAGGCCATAAAGCAAGTCTCAGCAAATTCAAAAGAATTAGAATCATACCATGCAGCTTCTCAGACCACAGTGGAATGGGTTGGAAATTAGCAACTCAGGAATCCCTAAGCATACGCAAACACATGGAGATTGAACAACATGCTCCTGAATGAACAATGGGTCATAGAAGAAATTAAAAGAGAAATCAAAAACTTTCTGGAAGTAAATGAGGACAACAGCACAACATACCAAAACTTATGAGATAACAGCAAAAGCAGTGTTAAGAGGAAAGTTTATATCAATAGGTGCCTACATCAAGAAATTGGAAAGACACCAAACAATGAACTTTCACTGCATCTCAAGGATCTAGAAAATCTACAGCAAACCAGACCCAAATCTAGTAGGAGAAGAGAAATAATTAAAATCAGAGAAGAAATCAACAGGATTGAATCCAAAAAAAATTACAAAAAATCAGCCAAAAGAGGAGCTGGTTTTTTGAAAAAATAAACAAAATTGACACGCCATTGGCCCAACTAACTAAAAAAAGAAGAAGAAAGAACCAAATCAATAAAATCAGAGATGAAAAAGTAAACATAACAACAGACACCACAGAAAAAAAAGAATCATCAGAAATTGCTACAATGACCTGTATGCCAGCAAACAGGGAAACCTATCAAAAATGGATAGATTCCTGGACACATGCAACCTACCTAAATTGAACCAGGAAGACATAGAAAACCTAAATAGACCCATAACTGAGACAGAAATTGAAACAGTAATAAAGGCACTCCCAACAAAGAAAAGCCCAGGACCAGAAGGATTCACTGCTGAATTCTACCAGGCATTTAAAGAACAACTGACTCCAATTCTTCTCAAAATATACAGAACAATCAAAAAAGAGGGAGTCCTCCCAAATTCTTTCTATGAAGCCAGCATCACCTTAATTCCTAAGCCGGAAAAAGATGCAGCACTGAAAGAAAATTACAGACCAATATCCCTGATGAACATAAATGCAAAAATCCTCAATAAAATTCTCGCCAATAGAATGCAACAACACATTAGAAAGATCATCCACCCAGACCAAGTGGGATTTATCCCTGGTATGCAGGGATGGTTTAATGTGTGCAAAACAATCAATGTGATACACCACATTAACAGACTGCAGAAGAAAAACCATATGATTATCTCAATAGATGCAGAGAAAGCATTTGATAAAATACAGCACCCTTTCATGATGAAAACTCTAAGCAAACTGGGTATGGAAGGATCATTCCTCAATACAATGAAAGCAATTTAGAAAAAACCCACGGCCAGCATCCTATTGAATGGGGAAAAGTTGGAAGCATTTCCACTGAGATCTGGTACCAGACAGGGATGCCCACTCTCACCACTGCTATTCAATATAGTTCTGGAGTTCTAGCCAGTGCTATTAGGCAAGAAAAAGAAATTAAAGGGATGCAAATTGGAAGGAAACAAGTCAAACTATCCCTCTTTGAAGATGATATGATTCTTTATTTAGGGGACCCAAAGAACTCTATTAAGAGACTATTGGAACTCATAGAAGAGTTTGGAAAAGTAGCAGGATATAAAATCAATGCACAAAAATCAACAGCCTTTGTATACACAGGCAATGCCATGGCTGAGGAAGAACTTCTAAAATCAATCCCATTCACAATAGCTACAAAAACAATCAAATACCTTGGAATAAACTTAACCAAGGACGTTAAAGATCTCTACGATGAAAATTACAAAACCTTAAAGAAAGAAATAGAAGAGGATACCAAAAAAAGGAAAAATCTTCCATGCTCATGGATTGGAAGAATCAATATCATCAAAATGTCCATTCTCCCAAAAGCAATTTATACATTCAATGCAATACCAATCAAGATACCAAAGACCTTCTTCTCAGATCTGGAAAAAATGGTGCTAAAATTCATATGGAGACACAGGAGACCTCGAATAGCTAAAGCAATCTTGTACAACAAAAACAAAGCTGGAGGCATCACAATACCACATTTCAGGACATACTACAGGGCAGTTGTAATCAAAACAGCATGGTACTGGTACAGAAACAGATGGATAGACCAATGGAACAGAATTGAAACACCAGAAATCAATCCAAACATCTACAGCCAACTCATATTTGATCAAGGATCCAAAACCAATTCCTGGAGCAAGGACAGTCTATTCAATAAATGGTGCTGGGAAATTTGGATTTCCACGTGAGAAGCATGAAGCAAGACCCCTACCTTACACCTTACACAAAAATTCACTCAACATGGATTAAAGACTTAAATCTACAAACCAACACCATCAAATTATAAGAGAGCATTGGAGAAACTCTGCAAGATATAGGTACTGGCAAAGACTTCTTGGAAAAGACCCCAGAAGCACAGGCAGTCAAAGCCAAAATTAACATTTGAGATTGCATCAAATAGAGAAGTTTCAGTACTTCAAAAGAAACAGTCAGGAGAGTGAAGAGACAACCGACAGAATGGGAAAATATATTTGCAAACTATGCAACAGATAAAGGGTTAATAACCAGAATCTACAAAGAGATCAAGAAACTCCACAACATCAAAACAAACAATGCACTTAAGAGATGAGCCAAGGATCTCAATAGACATTTCTCAAAAGAGGAAATCCAAATGGCCAACATACACATGAAAAAACGTTCAAGATCACTAGCCATCAGGGAAATGCAAATCAAAACCACAATGAGGCTTCACCTCACCCTGGTTAGAATGGCTCATATGCAGAAATCTACCAACCACAGATGCTGGTGAGGATGTGGGGGAAAAGGGACACTAACCCACTGTTGGTGGGAATGCTAACTGGTTAAGACACTATGGAAGGCAATCTGGAGATACCTCAGAAACCTGAATATAACCCTACCATATAACCCAGCCATCCCACTCCTTGGAATTTTTTTTTTAACTTTTATTTAATGAATATAAATTTCCAAAGTACGACTTATGGATTACAATGGCTTCCCCCCTACCCGCAACCCTCCCCTTATCCACTCCCTCTCCCCTTCCATTCACATCAAGATTCATTTTCGATTCTCTTTATATACAGAAGATCAGTTTAGCATACATTAAGTAAAGATTTCAACAGTTTGCTCCCACACAGAAACATAAAGTGAAAAATACTCTTTGAGTACTAGTTGTAGCATTAACTTTCAGTGTACAGCACACTAAGGACAAAGATCCTACATGAGGAGTAAGTGCACAGTGACTCCTGTTGTTGACTTAACAAATTGACACTCTTGTTTATGGCATCAGTAATCACCCTAGGCTCTTGTCATGAGCTGCCAAGGCTATGGAAGCCCCCTGAGTTCACCGATTCTGATCATATTTAGACAAGGCCATGGTCAAAGTGGAAGTTCTCTCCTCCCTTCAGAGAAAGGTACCTCCTTCTTTGATGACCCGTTCTTTCCACTGGGATCTCACTCACAGAGATCTTTCATTTAGGTTTTTTTTCCCCCAGAGTGTCTTGGCTTTCCATGCCTGAAATAGTCTCATGGGCATTTCAGCCGGATCCGCATGCCTTAAGGGCTGATTATGAGGCCAGAGTGCTGTTTAGGACATCTGCCATTCTATGGGTTTGCTGTGTATCTCACTTCCCATGTTGGATCATTCTCTCCCTTTTTTATTCTATCAGCTAGTATTTGCTGACACTATTGCTGTTTATGTGATCCTTTTGGTTCTTAGTCCTATCATTATGATCAATTGTGAAGAGAAATTGATCACTGGGACTAGTGAGATGGCATTGGTACATGCCACCTTTATGGGTTGAATTGGAATCCCCTGGTATACACTCCTTGGAATTTACCCAAAGGAAATGAAATTGGCAAACAAAAAAGCTGTCTGCACATTAATGTTTATTGCAGCTCAATTCACAATAGCTAAGACCTGGAACAACCCAAATGCCCATCAACAGTAAACTGGATAAAGAAACTATGGGACATGTACTCTATAGAATACTATAGAGCAGTTAAAAACAATGAAATCCAGTCTTTTGCAACAAGATGGAGGAATCTGGAAAACATCATGCTGAGTGAATTAAGCCAGTCCCAAAGGGAGAAATATCATATGTTCTCCCTGATCGGTGACAACTAACTGAGCACCAAAGGGGAAACCTGTTGAAGTGAAATGGACACTATGAGAAACAGTGACTTGATCAGCTCTTATCCTGACTGTTGATGTACAATGTAATACATTATCCATTTTAGTATTTTCTCTTTGTTTTGTTCTAGTACTATTGGTTGAATTCTGTGATTAACACACAATTATTCTTAGGTGTTTAAATTTTAACTGAAAAGTGATCTCTGTTAAATATAACAGTGGGAATAAGAGAGGGAGGAGATTTACAATTTGGGACATGCTTAATCGGACTTGCCCAAATGGTGGAGTTAGAATCATGCCAGGGGATCCCAATACAATCCCATCAAGGTTGCATGTACCAATGCCATCTCACTAGTCCAAGTGATCAATTTCAGGTCACAATTGATCACACTGATAGGTCTAAGAGTCAAAGGGATCACATAAACAAGTCTAGTACCTGCTAACACTAACTGATAGAATCAAAAAGGGAGAGAACGATCCATCATGGGAAGCAGGATACACACTAGACTCATAGAATGGTAGATGTGCAAAATAGCACTCTGGCCTCAGAATCAGCCCTTAAGGCATTCGGATCTGGCTGAAGAGCCCATGAGAGTATTTTAGGCATGGAAAGCCAAGACACCCTGGGGAAAAAAAAAAGAGGACCAAAATGGAAGATCTCTGCGAGTGAGATCCCAGTGGAGAGAACGGGGCCATCAAAGAAGGAGGTACCTTTCTCTGAATGGAGGAGAGAACTTCCACTTTGACTATGACCCTGTCGGAATAAGATCTAAGTTGGCGAACTCAAAAGGCTTCCATAGCCTTGGCATGACTAGAGCCTAGGGAGTTTTTTGACGCCATAAACAAGGGTGTCAAATTGTTAAGTCAACAACATGAGTCACTGTGTACTTACATCTCATGTGGGATCTGTCCTTAACGTGTTGTTCAATGTGAAGTAATGCTATAACTAGTACTGAAACAGTATTTTATACTTTGTGTTTCTGTGTGGATGCAAACTGATGAAATCTTTACTTAATATATACTTAATCAATCTTCTGTATATAAAGAGAATTGAAAATGAATCTTGATGTGAATGGAATGGGAGAGGGAACGGGAGAGGGGAGGGGTTTGAGTGGAAGGGAAATTATGGGGGAGGGAAGCCACTGTAATCCATTAACTGTACTTTGAAAATTTGTATTTACTAAATAAAAAATTAAAAAAGATAATGCAAAAAAAATAAATGAAATTGACATTTTGAGATTTGATAATCATTTATAGCCCTTGTCTTGACTGTTGAGGAGTAGTGTCTTCTTTTCCTTTATACTATTTGATGAATTCTTTACTCAGCATAGGATTAACCTTATGAGTATAAAGTAAACTGAAAATAGATCTTTTTAAAAATTAAGAATGGGAATAGGCGAGGAAGGAGGAAGAAGGCTTGGAGCATGGGCAGGAAGAAGGGTATTCTGGAAAGTATCACTAAGTTCCTAAATCTGTATATGGAAATACATGAATTGATGTACCTTAAATAACATTTTAAAAAAAGAATTGATCCAGTAAATTCACAAACCAAACCAGTAATATCAAAGTTACAAAATAGATGGTAAAAATAACATTTTTATACAAGAATAATGAACTCATTGAAAGAGAAATTGGGAATTAAATTCCCTTAACAATAGTCAGAAAGAAAAAATCAAATATTTAGGGATAAATTTAACCAAAGACATAGAAGATCTCTATGTTGAAAATTATAAAACACTGATGAACAAAATGATCATGGACATGAAACAAGGGAAAGATAGTCCTGTTCACGGATAGGAAGAATCAATATCATTAAAATTTCAATACTATCTAAAGCAATCTACATATTCAATGCAATTGATAACAAAATATTAATGACATTCTTTACAGAATTAGAAAAATCCTAATATTCATAAGGAATCACAAAAGACTCAGAATAGTCAAAGTGACCCCGGGCAACAAAAATCAAGCTGGAGGCATCACAATACCCAACTTCAAAGTATACTACAAAGCTATAGTATTTCAAACAGCATGGTACTGATATAAAAACTGGCATACAGATCAAAAGAACAAAATAATGATCCCAGAAGCCAATCCTTGTACACACAGCAAGCTGATATTTAACAAAAGCACCCAGAACATACATGAAGAAAACATATTCTTTTCGTGATCCACTATATAAAAAATTAGACGAGGTGTCAGCATTGTCTCGGAGCAACTTGGAACACTGACATCCCATAAGATCACCAGCTGAAGCCACACCTGCCCCACTTGCAATCCAACTCTCCACTAATGTGCCTGGGAAAGCAGCAGCAGATGACCCAAGTAATTCAGTCTCTGCCACTCACGATCTGGATGGAGTTCCAGGCTCCTGGCATTGGCCTGGTCCAGCCCTGGCTTTAGACCATTTGGGGAGTGAACCAGTGGCTGGAAGACCCCCTCCCCCGATCTGTTTGCTTTTCAAACAAAATTTTAACAAACTTTTTTTAAAAATTAGAAAAATCCATAATGTTCAAAAGCCAATCATTTACTACTCTGAGAGCTCTTGTCCCTTCTCTCAAAATACTGTAATATTTAGTCCCGGTCGGGGCGCCGGATTCTGTCCCGGTTGCCCCTCTTCCAGGCCAGCTCTCTGCTATGGCCAGGGAGTGCAGTGGAGGATGGCCCAGGTGCTTGGGCCCTGCACCCCATGGGAGACCAGGAAAAGCACCTGGCTCCTGGCTCCTGCCATCGGATCAGCGCGGTGCGCCGGCTGCAGCGGCGGCCATTGGAGGGTGAACCAACGGCAAAAGGAAGACCTTTCTCTCTCTGTCTCTCTCTCACACTGTCCACTCTGCCTGTCAAAAAAAAAATACTGTAATATTTAGAGAAAGTAAAAGATCACCCTTACTTTCAAAGAAGCTCATCGAAGTGCAGCAGAGAAGAAAAGGCAGAAGGAAGGCAGCTACTAGGCATTCAGAAAAGTGTGTTTGTGCCCACTGCATTTCCAGAGTAAATGTTCAATTTGACAAGTATTTATTAGGTACTTTGTATTTGGGAAGACTACAAAGTGCACTACATAGGATGCAAAATGTAAATAAAATGCAATCTCTACAGTTCAGGAAGGTAAAGTTGAGGAGAAGGTTGCCAGCGCGGCCATAGCAGCCACTTGTGGGGTGAACCAACGGAAAAAAGAAGTCCTTTCTCTCTGTCTCTCTCTCTCTCACTGTCTAACTCTGCCTGTCCAAAAAAAAAAAAAAAAAAAAAAAAAGAAGAAGAAGAAGAAAAGAAAAGTGATGCTAGTGTCAAGACAGAGAAGTTGTAGAAAGGAACTACTCAGAGATGTAAAGAAGAAAATGAGTTTGTTTTGTGGACATGAACTCTGGTAAAACAGAGATTTTTAGAAGCAATTGGGAACTCCTGTCTAAAGTTTGAATTAAAGGGAAAGAAAGTAGAAAATATAATGGAAACAAAGAGACAAAGTAAAGTCTAGATAAAAAATTTAAATGCTATGGAGGAATTTTCTAAAAAAATCATATCATTTTTTCCTTTTTCCATAAACAAATGATTCCATAAACAACTTTCCAGAAAACACTTTAAATAAAAAGATAGAGCTATGGCAGCTAAGAAGGAAAATGTGAGTAGTGAGAAAGTAGAAGCAAAGACTATATAAATTATACTTTCAGAAACTTTAAACAACTTAAATATTCAATAATATAGTATTAATTTACATCTGAAGGAGGCAGTGGAAAACTATGGGATCATTAAAAGATATGACAGATATAGAAATCATCCTAATAGGGAAAGGTGATAAAATTATGATAAACTATTTAAAACCCATAGAACAGAAAACATTTTTATCACCAAATAAGAAAAGTACTACAAGAATTGAAAAATTCAGGATTTTTAAACCTCTACCAATACTTAATAAAACTAGAACACACCAAAAATTAGTATGAGATGGCACCAGTACACCGCTGGTACTTAGTCCCTACATACCACCAGGTGATCAAACTTTTTCCCAGAAACCTTTCATTTAAGGAATACAAACTTCATGCAATTCATAAATACAATTTTAGGAACATAGTGATTCTTCCAACTGTACCTGCCCTCCTACGCACACTCCCATCCTTCCTCCTCTTCGCTCTCCTACTCCAGTTCTTATTTTTTACTAAAATCTGTTTCCAATTAACTTTATACACATGTGATTAACTCTATACTAGATAAAGAGCTCAACAAATAGTAGGAATAAAAAAACATTCCTCAACAGTTGAGAAAAGGACTGTTCAAAGTCCTTGCATCTCAAACTGTCAATTTCACTTCCATAGGTTACCTTTTAGGTACTCTATTAGTTAGCACAGATCAAGGAGAACATACGGTATTTGTCCTTTTTGGACTGGCTTATTTCATTAAGTACGATGTTTTCCATTTTCATCCTTTTTGTTGCAAGCAATAAGATTTCATTTTTCATTTTTTATTGCTGTGTAGTATCCATGGTATACATATCCAGTAATTTCTTTATCCAATCTTCAGTTGATGCACATTTGGCTTGATTCCATGTCTTAGTTATTGTGAACTGAGCTGCAATAAACACCGGGGTGTAGATAACTCTTCCATATGTTGATTTCATTTCCCTTGGGTAAATTCCAAGAAGTGGGATGGCTGGGTCATATTGTAGGTCTATATTCAGATTTCTGAGGTATCTCCATACTGTCTTCCACAGTGGCTGTACCAGTTTACATCCCCACCAACAGCTGATTAGGGTAGTACCTTTTTTCCTCACATCCTCACCAGCATTTGTTGTTTCTTGATTTCTGTATGAAAGCCAGTCTAACTGGAGTGAGGTGAAATTTATTGTGGTTTTGATTTGCATTTTCCTGATGGCTAGTGATCCTGAGCATTTTTTCATCACATCTTTTTAAGAGAGGCAAGGCAAGTTTAGCACATGCAAGGCTTGGAGCCATGAAGATTCTGATAACTGCTGCTGGTAGGTGCAGCACTTGGCAAATATCTTCAGCATTAATTATAACAGCTAAAAACCTAGCAACTCCACTCCTACTCAAATCAGTACAGGATACTCTGCTTCTCACAAATAGCCATGCATGTGTGATCCTTGATTATTTGTAAACTCATCTTTGAATTTTTAATGTACTTTATTATTTAGTATGTTGCAATAAAAGGAAAAAAAGTTAAAAAAAAATTTTGAGCTGGCTGGGGTCAAAGAGTTTACAGCTGAAATACGACACCACAAATACAGTGGCAGGAAGTGGGCAGAGCTACAGACCAATGCAACAAAGAAAAGTGGTTGGTTAACAGGACAGCAAGAATGATATTTACTCAAAGATAGCTCATTACTGGACACAGAACACCCTGAGAAGTGAAGGCGTCTCAAATCAGAAAGAAACTTCCAAAGCAAGTTTTCCAGAAGGAAATGGGCACCAAAGGCAAAGTAAGCAGCTAAGTTGTTCAGTCTGTGCATTGTGTTCAGTTTGTGCATTTGTGTGTGTGTGTACACTTGTTGAAAGGCACTGCCTTTAGGGATTACAGTAATTTAATGTTGAACAAAAGGATATGAGTAGCCGCAATGCGAGGAACTTGCTCAAAGGAATTAACTGTGGATCTATCAAATGTTTACTACAAAGGCATTCAATCAAATATTATTTAAATGGCCAGAAAAAAAAAGGGACTAAAGGAACTATGCTAGAGCCATAAAAAAGAACATGCATTTGTTGGAAATAATGTTGGAAAGAATATAGGAAATATTCATGTATGTTAAGCAATAAACAAAAATAGATTAAAAACTAAAAGTGCTGCATAATTTATGATCCCATTTGGGATACTTAAGAGAATTTAGATCAAAATCATAAAATGAGTAATAAAATCATAGATGAATTTTTTCCTTACCTGGATTTGGAAATTCCTGTAATTTTTATATATATGTATATATATATATATTTCATTTGTAACAAGATTAATCATGTTTAAAAACATAATTAAGAATTTCATAACAACTATTGAAAAATAAATGTTCATGTGGTCAAAGATTTTGAGAACATCATACCAAAAATAACAATAATGTTAGAATGCAGGAGACTTACTTCTTTTTCCCTTCTTTTAATTTTAATTCTACTTGAAAGAGTAAATAAAACTTGAGGCTAGAAAATGTTTTGATGTATGTATTATAGAGTACTGAAATGTTTCATTTCTTTTCATGCATTTTTCGCAAATTTTTATGAAAACACATTTTTATTTAGTTTACATGATATTGACAAATTTATGTAATTGTATAAACCTCAGAGTTTTAATAAATCATCTGGTGATCTTATTCAAATGCAAATTTTGATTTAGTGGATTTGGGGAGAGCTTTCATCTCAAACAAGTTCCCCTGTGGCACAACTGCTAGTCTGACATCTGTACTTTGAGTGGCTAATGAATCTTTGTCTCAGAAATAAGATGTTGGATAATTCAGAGTTAATTGCAAATGATTGAGACAACACCTATTGGTTCTCAACCAAGCACTATGAACTCTATAAAAATATCTACTTTTTGATAGAAAAAAAGTCAAGCCATTATACTAGGGTAAACTTTAATATAATTGTCCATTTCAAAAAATAAAAAATAGGAAAACTATAAATGCAGAATTTAAAATCTTATTTTCAGTTAAGACCTCTCATATTTGATATTATAATTATAAATAATCCAACAACAAACTATGTTTCATGATATTATGATATCTACAGGCTCTTTAAGGTTTCTCCTATGATATCTACTTTTTCACACACCTCCACCCTCCGCTTCTCTTTCAGGTTATTAAATGCAAAGCAGCCATTGCCTGGGAAGCAGGAAAGCCCCTTAGCATTGAAGAGGTTGAGGTAGCTCCTCCTAAGGCTCATGAAGTTCGAGTTCAGGTAAGGGGGGACTGTCTCCTAAGTACAGAATTGGTTTCTATTGATTCAATCCTACATGGAATGACTGGGAGTCCTTGGAGTTTTCAGTATGAGAGAGTTTTAGTTTAAGGTTCAAGTAAGAACAGGCACTATGCTCAGGAGTGATAAATCATTAATTGTTTCAGTAATGTTTGCTAATCAACCTAAAATGTAATTGAACTGAGCTTAACATAAATTAACATTAAGGACCAGACAAAGGTCCCTTTGCATTAGGAAGTTAGTTTTTCTTTTTGTCCTCCAACTGCCACTTTTTGGAAAATGTTCTTAGAAGAAAGAGAATTAGGTCCAAAACAAGGGAGAAGGAAAATCCCAAGGACTGCCCTGCGTGGCACAAGTGTGGCACAGGTGACCAGAGTGCACCCACAGAGAGAAGAGACTGCATTGATCCCAGTGAGTTCAATGACTCCATTTCCCCAACTTTGGTCAGTCTGAATTTTCCTCAGGACCAAAAAGTGAAGGGTTTAGTTTATACATGAACAGTATCTTGAAGAAAAGTAGTACCAGAATACTTCGGTAATTTAGATATTTTTTATTTGATATCTCTTTTGTTTGTAAAAGGTTTATTGCCTCTTAATTTCACAAATTCTCAACAAAAGTTGAACAAACCCTAGAAACCCATGTTATTTCCACTCTCTGGCTAATATCAAAGTTTCCTCTATTGCTTTCATTTTCTTCTCCTAAAGACAGTGATTGCCAATCCTATCACTTTATATGACCTTCTAACAGCAATGGAAGGTAGAAAGCAAGGATACATCATAAGAGTAAAAGAATCTTAGTACATTTTTCTCTGTTCTTTTTTAAAAATGTAATGTTTATTGAGTTCCAGCTATATCATAATGCTTTAAGATGACATTGAGACCAAAGCTACTTATAACATTCCCCCTCACAGAAGTATAACGGCAGAAATATGACCAAGTTTGTGATTGCTTTCTAGATAATTGCTGCTGGCCTATGTCGTTCTGATACCCATGTGATCAATCCTAAATTTGAAGGGGCTTTTCTCCCAGTGATCCTTGGCCATGAAGGAGCAGGGATTGTTGAAAGTGTTGGGCCAGGAGTGACCAATGTCAAACCAGGTATTTTAATTTCTGATTCCAATTAAGTGCATATGTCAGGTTATGTCCTGACTTTGCATGCTATACTTGATTGATACTTACGTGGTAGGACCATCTTTTCAAAAGCAAACCTGACACACACAGTCTATCACAGTCTAAAAATGGGACAGAATATTTGAAATTAGAATTACTAATAAAATCTCAGACACATGATCACTTTCTTTATATATGGTGCTAAGGAATTGTCCTAAGAAGCCAAAATACAAGGTTTGCTTAAACTGAAGCTTCCACAGTACATATACAATATATTTATAATTACTTTATTTATGTAAAACAGGAAACTTTTATTATTATATAAAGAATGAGAATTTATGGATAGCTTAAGTGAAAATCATTATACATAAGTTAATGTTAGTTTAGGTATCTATTTGGAGGTTAGTAAGATAAAAATAATACCTGAATAATACACACAACTGGGCGAAGTTATTTATGTCGCATTTTACAACAAAGCCACCAAGTCCTGGAATGTTGGTGAAGTAACCCTCCCTGAAAAGACAGGATGAACCATATCACTCTCCTGCTTTAAAGAAAATGCTCCAAAGAGGTATTAGTAGATTCCATTACAAACAAACTCACAGAAACAAACTGCTCCTAAAATTTTTTCTTCCATAAAGGAGTTTAACCAATATAACCTTCAGTCCCAAGTCTGTGGTTTACTGGCTACATGCTCTTGGCTGGATATGTCATTTTTCTGTGACTTCTCTCAGTTCCTGTTTCCTAAAATGGGAAAATATTAGTACTTATCTCAGAGGGTTATTCTGAGAAACATGTAAGACAACACGAGAAGCAGTTAAAATGGTGCCTGGCACATACTAAATGTTGAATTAACACTAAATGTGAATTATTATCACTAGACCTTAGTTATCAAAGGACAGAAGCTATTATAAAATTGAAATTGAATTTAACCAGAGAATGTCAAAGTCAAGCTAAATAGTAAAACAGGAAAATAACATAAAGTTTACTCCCTATTTCTAGCCTGTTAGTTTTCACCTCTTATCTTATCTAAGGATGTTCTATTCTCTGCTGGGTATTCAGAAATAAAACAAGTAACAGTCACAAAGTTCCAAAGTCAGCAGAACCTCAGATGGGACTCTGCACCTAATGGCGTTACTACAGAGCTGTTCCTTGAATGCTGAGTTGTGTGCGTGTGTGTGTGTGTGTGTGTGTGAATATGTACAGAAGTAGGGGTTGGGGGCATCTGAAATCTTGTAAGACACCTTGATTTTTTAGCCACATGTGCTTTCTTTTGAACATAAAATATATGCCAGAAAGAATGGTACTATCCACTGATTCATCTGCTGCAAACTGTGAGCAACATCTTGGGCACAAGCTAACCTATGGTCTTTCTCTCTAGGAGACAAAGTAATCCCCCTGTATATACCTCATTGTAAAAAGTGCAAGTTCTGCCTGAGTCCACTCACAAACTTCTGTGAAAAATTCTGGTAAGCCCTTTGTGCTGTTAGTAAGAGCATATATTTGTACAAATATGTTGGACAATTCATTGCCAATACCTAAATGGAGTTGAAGAGGTGCTAACCACCTGGTCATCAATTTGACTCTAATATGTGTACAAGACACTGTTGCAATTGAACACAAATAGACATGCTAGAATGTTAATAACAGCTAGCAACCCAAAACTGAAAGAATGTCTATAAATAAAAAATGACTTAATAAATTGCTGTGGTAACATAATGGAGTACTATAAAACTCAAAATCACTGAGCTTTAAGTGCATAAATCAACATAGAATAATTCAAATAAACATGTTAAGGGAAAGAAGAAAGTTGTTGAAGCACATTTTCACTAATATTTTATACACAAAAGCAATACCATAAATTGTTTATAGCTACATGTATATGCAGTAAAAGTATAAATATGTTACTGGAATACTAGCTGCATCTACAAGGATTATACAAGGCAGCAATAAAGCACATTTACTCCAAGACTTCATGAAGACAAGACTCGGAGACAGGCTTTTAACCTAGGGACTACAGTAGCAAAATCTAAATGTTAATCACCTTGTTTCGACTTTCCTGAGACTACGTAAGAATCAATTTCTTGTTAATGCTATTTGTACTGGAAAGGCTAAACCTGCACTACTCACATCTACCACTGTGCCTCAGTTTCCACATCTATAACATGGGGATAAAAATAATGCTTGCTTCATAAGGTTGTCATAGATAGTCAACGAATTAATAGGATATTCTTTGCAAATCTAAATAACAAATTTAGACAATGGTAATAAATTCTTTCTAATATCACAAGAATGGAGATAATCAGTTACTGACCCTCCAGAAGCAATTACCAACCTAATATTAGAAAAATAATTATAGAGAAAAAATTCTAAAGAATAATATTATTTATTTGGGAATAGCAGAGCATTGCAATAGGAATACCAGCACACTGCACTGGGAATGTGCATGACATAGTGAACCAACAACATATTCAAGGAGGTTGTGCTGGGAAAGTTATCAAAGGCAAAAATGAGGGGTATTACATGAGATATTTTGAAACAATAATTTTCAGACACAATGATTAATAACCAGGGTGACCTTAGTCTAAGTTTGGGCATATGTCCTTGAAGTAGTACTTTTTCATAAGGTTATGTTTTCCTCTGTGTTATGTACTTCTAGAAGAGTCTTTTCTGATAGTTATTATCATGCAATTATATATAAGAACTATTCCTTTATAAACTTCCAGCTTTAGTTAGTTAGTTAGGGTTGACACATGACTCCATTTTTATTATGACAGATTTTGCATTCCTTTCACAAAGTATACACAACTATGTATGACGTATTTGCCCAAAAATATAAAACCTGAATCAGACAAAGTGTTTACATAAAAAATATTAATTTAGGAGGAAATGCAGGGACAGAAAATTTCTTAAACCAAATTACATAAATGTAATATCAAAATCTAGAATGAAGAAAATCTCCACAAGACAGATGATTCAGTTCCTTCAAAATAATAAATGTGAAGATGAAAAAGAGGGAAAGGAACAAACTATAAATTACAGAAGTTAAGGGTATGTCAAGCAATAAAATATGTAGAGTCAAAAGAATCTTAGGAGGACTACAGACTGAAATATTTACAGAATAAATAGTGATGTAGGGGTTTGCTTCAAAATAGTCCAATTAAAGGAAGGGAACTGGTACCATGGAGGTGTAATAGATGAAATCAGACTGGCCAAGGGTTGACAGTTTCCAGGAGCTGGGAGACAGGTACATTGGTGTTTATTACATTATTCTATTTTTGTGTATGCTTGAATTCCTCCTAAAATTTGTTAAAGGTTAATACATACAAAATCCTTAAAAGAATTTCTGGCATACAAAAAGCATTCGATAGATTCGCTGTCATTACATTTAAAATACTTCTAACAGAATCTATATTGATGTGAAAAGTTTTAGGTTATTCTTCAAGTTATCCACCTTACAAAAATGTTACAACAAACCTACGGTGACCAACATATTTTTTAGGAAAGTGATCAGTGTTCTATCTAATGTCTCCTCATCTCTCTCCCTTTGTTAAACTTTCCAGCAAAGGTAAAAATCCTTTAATTGAGCAAGAACTAATGGAAGACAAAACTAGCAGGTTTACCTGCAAAGGAAAATCAATTTACCATTTCTTTGGAATCAGTGCCTTCTCTCAGTACACTGTAGTAAAAGATGTCAATCTTGCCAAAATAGATGACGATGCAAATTTAGAAAGAGTTTGTCTGATTGGATGTGGCTTTTCCACTGGCTATGGAGCTGCAATCAACACGGCCAAGGTAAATGATTAAATATCAGGTTGCACAACCCAGAAGTTACTAGAAGCCAATGTGACATAAAGGATCCAAAGTCTATTACCCTCATTTAAAATCTAGCTATGTTATTCATTACCTCTGTAATTTTAGGCAAGTAATTTAACCTCTCTGGAATAACACCTAGGACAGATACTGATGGAGATAAATAAATCATATAACATCTGACCCAGCAGGTGGCAGGTAGCTGGCATCCAGTGTCTTTTATAAACTATACCACTGTGAGACTGGGGAGCATCCCTGACTTACATACGATCTGCTTAAATATGACCCCTAGATATGAGTCTTCCTCCTGGGACAGCCCCCTGGTCAAAGGACATCAGAAGCTACAGAGACCCTCACCATCTCCACACAGCCATCCAGGCTTTCTCACTGACGCTGAGGACTCCTCACCCTCAATCAGTACTAACACATATGTGCTTCCATCCCTGTCCTGGGCTTAAAGAGTCTTTGGTGGAAGCCCTGATAGGGGCAAAATGTGTCCCCAGATTCCCAGGTTAGAATTTAAAAACTCTTACAAAGCTTTTTGGTCAGACATGAAAGAATTTCACAATTAGACAACCTCCTTATTTTAACCTCTCTGACATCAGACTTTATGCCTTGACTCAACACTGTAAAGACAGACCTAGGGGGCTCTGTCTAAACAACGAACTTGAAGATGTCATTCTTCTTGTGTATCTGACTTTCCCTAGGGGTGAGTTCAATGTCCTCAGCAGGCTACAGTAGCTTCCTGCTTCCCCCTGAGCTGCTTGTTGCCCCTCGGTCCCACCCGGGTTTCCCAGGCACCAGTCACTGTGGCTTCTGGGTGCCTTACACCTGCCGCCCACCCACATCGCAGTGAGGACTCCACTTATATGTCACTTCCTGACCAATTCCTCCTTCAGCATCTCAGTCAAGCAATGACCATCTTCCCAGTTCTGCCCCAGAGTATCTGCATTTACCCTGTCTTCGTTCTCATCACTCAGTGGAAAAATTGTCCCTTTATTTCTCCATCCTATTACACTTTTTTGTTCCTTTAGTGCAAAAAACTTCTCTTACTCACTGTGATATCCACAGAGATTAGCACCCTGGCTGGCACTTACTAGGACCATGATACTTTTTTTTAACAAATGAATGGTAAAGTCATGAGAACATCTGAAATTCTTAAAACATCTTGGTGAGGCTTTGTTCTCAGCTTCATGATCCAGTGAGTCCTCTTTATCAGGTTATCTAGAGTTGGTAAGAGGCTGATTTTGAAGCCAAAATAACGAAGAGTGACTTTTCATTGAAAATTTTATCTGTCAAGCAGATGGAAATGCTATTCTTTGCTATCAGCATATTATCTCCCTCTAATGATTTGTTCATTCACTGAATCATTCATTAATGAAAAGCTGAAAATTGTAGGGGAAAACAAGTTATAATATGAAGGCTGTTAGAGGACATGTGCTGGCAGTAGGGTGAAGTTAACAGCTGATGTGACCACAGCAGTCAAGGCACGTGAGCTTTCTCCCTTTCACAGCACTGGAGACCCAGGGAAGAAGACTCATCCTCCTACCCTCTTCTTCCGAACTGCACGCAGTCTATGCCCTCTGCTTCTACAGTGCTTCTTAAGTGCTGTCAATCCACACCAGAGATTCAGCTACAGCCTTCTGTTTCAATTATTTATTTACAGTTGATTTTTTTTAAAAAAATCTTACATTTATGGGATACAATGTAATATTTTGATTACTCCATGAAGTGTTTAAAACAAACTAAGTAACATGCTTAGCATTATCCACATACTTATTGTTTAATAGTAAGATCATTTAAAATCTACCCTCCTGTCAGTTTCAGATATAGAGTACATTAACCACAGTCACCATGCTCTGCACTTATTTCTTCAAACTGACAACCTGTATCCTTCAACCAATGTTTCCACATTCCTTATCCCCCAGTCATGAAACTGCCATATCTACTTCTATGGGTTTATTGCTTTAGATCCCAGATATAACTGAGACCAGGTGGTATCTTTCTGTGCTTGGCTTACTTCACTGAGCCTAATGACCTCTGGGTTCATCTAAGTTGTTTCCATGGAATGGATTTTTTTTAAGGCTGAGTAGTATTCCATTGTGTATATGAAGGTTCTTCAAAAAGTTCATGGAAAAAATTCAAAGATGAGTTTAAAGAAATTTTTAGTTTTTTTATAATACACATCTTCCATGAATTTTGTGAGGATGTCTCATAAACTCTGAATTTTCTTTACTCATTCATGCATTCCTAGACACTTATGTTGGTTCCATGCCTTGGCAATTATGAATATTGCTGCAGGAACACGAATGTACAGACATCTCTTTAACATAATGGTTTCATTTCCTTCAGATATATACCCCGAAGTCGAATTGCACAGCTTTCTTGTCTAAGTTTGCTCCCAGGACTTATTCTTTTCATTGTTGAGAAAGAGATCCTACATGATAAAAGATCTTACCAAATGCTCAGAGGGGAAATATAAATCAGATGGGAAGAAATTAAGGCAAATGAAATATTAGTAATTCTGCCCATAAGGTAAAAGCCACAACAGAGTTAAATTTACCTCTGGAAAGAAAAGTGAAGCAACAATGGTATATTACTGGGGACACCCTCCTATCACTAGAACTCCTGATTTCTTTTTAATTTGCTGGTATCCTTTGGTGTCAATTAAATCACATTTCACAGAGTTCTTTGGAACTGTAAAAACACTCTGTAACAATGGTATTCCCAGACAGGTAAGCACCCACTCTGGGTAGCCCTGTTTGCAAATTGTAGGGGTGCTTTACAGTGACTCTTCCTCTAGGTGCTGAATAAAAAGGCACTTAGATCCAGTTGTATCACTAAGTAGTGTGGAGTATTCAATCTACACACTGTTGTGAGCTAGCTTGAGAATACAATTAGTTACATCACTGCTGCATATGGAAAACTGCCTTTGTCCTTCCAGAGAGACTCACAGGGTAACTTTTTAATCCATACTCTACAGAAACATGTTGGGAAACATAGTAAACCTGTGCCCTAATATTATAGTAAATAGGCCACAATTTATGGAGAGCAGTATTCTTAATATTTGCAAAATACAAGTATTTAATTTCCCCTGAATAGCAAAGGTCAGTGTATGCATACCTATTATGCAAACAATAAAATATTATCTCTGTTCCTTAGTAATTTTATTTCTAACTTAGAATGCATTAACACTCTCTTGGAGAGATTTTCTTCATTACTTTTATTTATGCTTTAACCCTTAAAGCATCCCATCCTCATTCGAAAATAAAAACTAATCATCTCTCAATATAGTATTTTCTACTACTATATTACTCTGCAGAATTATATTTCAGTTATACTATCTTGTACACTGTAAACTCATTTCAAAGTAACATTTCTTAAAAATTAGACAAACAGGGCTGGCGCCGCAGCTTAATAGGCTAATCCTCCACCTGTGGCACCAGCACCCCGGGTTCTAGTCCTGGTTGCCCCTTTTCCAGTCCAGCTCTCTGCTGTGGCCCAGGAGTGCAGTGGAGGATGGCCCAAGTGCTTGGGCCCTGAACCCGCATGGGAGATCAGGAGAGCACCTGGCTCCTGGCTTCGGATCAGCGAGGTGCACTGGCCGCAGCGCGCCGGCCACAGCAGCCATTGGAGGGTGAACCAACGGTAAAGGAAGACCTTTCTCTCTCTCTCTCTCTCACTGTCCACTCTGCCTATCAAAAAAAAATTAGACAAACAGAAGACTTCCTGAAAACAATGTGGAATATAAAATTCTGCCATCAACACACTCACACATGGGGCTGGCATTGTAGCTCTGTGGTGTAAGCCACCACCTGGGATGCCAGAATCCCATATGAGCACCAGTTGGAATCCCAGCTAATGCAACTGGAAAGGAGCGGAAAAGGCCCGAGTGTTTGGGTACCTGCCACCCACAGAGGATATCCAGATGCAGTTTCAGGCTCCAGGCTTCAGTCTGGCCCAGCCCCAACCATTGTGGCCATATGGGGAATGAAACAGTGGATGCAAGATAGCTTCCTTCCTTCCTTCCTTCCCTTTTCTTCCCTTTTCTTCCCTTTTCTTCCTCTCTCTCCCTCCCCCCTCACTCTTCCCCACCTCTTTCTCTCCCTTCCTCCCTCCCTCCCTCCCTTCTTTCTTTCCTTTCTTCCCTTTTCTTCCTCTCTCCCTCCCCCCTCACTCTTCCCCACCTCTTTCTCTCCCTTCCTCCCTGTCCCTCCCTCCCTCCCTCTGTCTCACCCTCTCCCTCTGTAAGTCTGCCTTTCAAATAAATAAACCCTTTATATAAAAAAAGCCTATACACAAGCAATTGATCAGAGATTATAAGTTACATGATACAGGAAACACAAAAAGGTAGGCAGTGACTTCTGCTTGAAGAATCAGGATAATTTTCATGAAGCGAATGTTGTTTAACACAAGTACAGAAGTGTAGCTTTGGGGCCGGCGCCGTGGCACACTAGGTTAATCCTCCGCCTGCGGCACCATCATCCCATTTGGGCGCTGGTTCTAGTCCCGGTTGCTCCTCTTCCAGTCTAGCTCTCTGCTCTGGCCTGGGAAAGCAGTGGAGGATGGCCCAAGTACTTGGGCCTCTGCACCGGTGTGGGAGACCAGGAAGAAGCACCTGGCTCCTGGCTTCAGATCAGCGCAGCTCTGGCAGTTGCGGCCATCTGGGGAGTGGACCAACAGAAGGAAGACCTCTCTCTCTGTCTCTCTCTCACTGTCTGTAACTCTACCTGTCAAATAAATAAGTAAAATCTTAAAAAAGAAGAAGTGTAGCTTATATCTTAATTAAAGAAAATACAGTGGAAAATACACCAGCTGAGATTAAGGGATGAGGACAGAAATCTGCAAAAAGTTCTTGTGGCTGCTGCATAGCGTCTATAATGGAGATGAAGCTGGAAGATAAATAGAGGTCAGATCATGAAAGTCCCTCAATACCATACAAAGATGTTTGGACTTCATTCCTTTTAAATGAATTGATGATTTAGAAGGACCAATGTCGATTCATATTGAGAGATATATTGATGGTCAAATGCAGCTACAAAAGTAATACAACTGAATAAATTCTATTAGAAATACAGATTTCAACTTGTTAACTAATTTTAAAAAATGGTAAATTCTTTAGAATTTGTTGGTTTTTGAACTTTGTGCTGATAACAATGAAGGGGAAAGTAAATTAGGGAAACCATTTTCACTTGTGTTTTTTCCTTGTACCCTTCATGGCTCTGAAATAATTAACCGAACTGAAGCAGTAACAGCCATTTTCACATTGGCAGGTTTCCTCCAGTGGTGATATAGTTTTATAACAGGCAGGATTTTACTCATAGAATCATGTCCTCATACCACCCTCCCTCTTAAAAAAAATGGGACCAGCTGTTTTAAGAGTTACTTCATCATTTTCCTACCTGCAGGTCACCCCTGGTTCTACATGTGCAGTCTTTGGCCTAGGAGGTGTAGGTCTTTCTGCTATAATGGGTTGTAAAACAGCAGGAGCTTCCAGAATCATAGCCATTGACATCAACAGTGACAAGTTTGCAAAGGCCAAAGCCCTGGGAGCCACTGACTGCCTCAATCCTAGAGAACTGAATAAACCTGTCCAGGACGTCATTGTTGAGATGACCAACGGAGGTGTGGATTTTGCTATTGACTGTGCAGGTGGATCAGAAGTCATGGTATGTCTATATTTTCCTTGGTTCATACTTTGAATTTGTTCCATGGCCAACAATCATTTCGGAATGTTGGGTCATGATCATTAAAGTAGCTGTAATCATTCTTTCTTAATATTTTCAAAAAGGTGACAAGGAAATGGAGGTGTCAACTACAAATCATTCTCCACTCCCTCAACTACACATTTATTTCAATGCCCACTGAATTGTTCCCCAAATGCCAGTACTAACATTGTGAATCAAGATTAGTAGCCATATCAATATTACTTGTAAATGTTGATTTTTCTTTTTCAATTCCTTTGAAAAGCTCAATATTAATAGCCTGGAAATCATATTTTTCTAATTTTGTTTAACATGAGTATCCCAATTTCCTATTTTGAGAAGATAATTTTGAGGGTTTCTTCATTTTTAATTAATGAACAAATGTTCATTTTAACTATTAAGTCAAATAAAACAGAAAGTACATTATCTTAGCAAATAGGCTAAGCCTCTGCCTGTAGTGCTGTCATCCCATATCAACGCTGATTTGTGTCACAGCTTATCCTCTTCCAATCCAGCTCTTTGTTATGGCCTGGGACAGCAGTAGAAGAAAGCTCAAGTGCTTGGGCCCCTGAACCCATGTGGGAGACCTGGAAGAAGCTCCTGGCTCCTTGCCTTGGATCAGCTCTGCTCCAGCCTTTGCTGCCATTTGGGGAGTGAACCAGTGGATGGAAGACCTTTCTCTCTGTCTTTCTCTATCTCTTTCTATAACACTACTTCTCAAATAAATTTAAAAAAATATTTTAAAAAAAGAAAATCAATAAGAATAAACACTTATACTATTTAACTATATATAACATACATATTTATTGCTAACATTTCATATTTATTAATATAAATATGATATGGCATTTTATAAACTTATTAAAACACTCATATGTATATAGTAACATTTATATTTATATTAACACATTTATATACGTATATTTACTATTCTTACATAATAGATTATAATGTGTGTTAATAACATATCAAGAAGTTTTAATGTGAATCAACATCTTAAATACTTCTAATTAGTACTTACTACAGTCTATGTAAATAATACAAAATATTTGTTATACTGTCTTATTTAGAGAATAAGACAAGGAAAAAATTCTGTACGTGGCCAGTACAAATGACGCCATTTTTTATTTCTGAAAAAAAATTTTTATGAGAAACAGAGAAAGAGCTTCCACCTACTGGTTCACTCCCCATATGCCTTCAATGGTCCCTGAGGTGGGTCCAAAGCCTGGGGCTGAGAATTCAATACAGTTCTCCCACTTGGGTGGCTGTAAACGAATTATTTGAACTGTCACCACTGGCTGACAGGGTTTGCTCTGACAGGAAGCTGGACTATGGAACCAGAGCCAGGCATTAAACCTAGGTAGTGACATGCATAGTGTAGAAACCTTAACAGCTAGTCCAAACACCCACTCCTATTTAGAATATTTTTAATCTCTGGTTGATTGAATCCACTGAAAAGTACTCAGGATCTGAGTGAGCCAAATTTCTTATGCTCTAGTGAACAGCTACTTTTTATCCTTTCTTCACAACTTCAAAGATTTTGCTCCTATGCCCCTATAATTGCAAATATTTTAGTGTAAGTCCATGGTAGAGCACCAAAAACTTATTGTTTAAAGTTTAGAATAGCTTATAGTTCTTTCCTAATACCACATATGCACATAAGTGTCCTTTTTTTGATATATAACAATACACATTCTAGATTCAATCTATCTATGGTATTAATATGGAATAAAATATGATGTTTATTTTTAATGTTTTATAATGAATCCACAAATTGTATTGAAGTTCAATACAATGATTCTTTACCTCATTAACTTGAATCTCATTATCTCATATGCAATGTAGGATAAATTTTCTTGAATGCGTTCTATATGCCAACACTGGAGTTCATGTTCTACATTTCTACATACTCTGGTGGTCTTTTGTATTGTGCCTTCCAGAAAGCAACCGTGGACTGCACAACAGTAGGCTGGGGATCGTGTACTTTCGTTGGAGTCAATTTAGCTGACAAAGGATTGACTATTTCTCCAATTGAACTAATAATGGGCCGTACTTTAAAAGGCACAAATTTTGGTGGTAAGATGTTATTCTCATAGTTCTTAATTTCCTTCATAGTAGTACTGAAATTTTTAGGGTAACATTGTTGGCAGGAAAACAAAATAATTTAAATATTGAATGTTTAGAACAGATCTAAAAACTACACAAACACTAATTACTTACAAGTAAACAAAGTTCATATAGAAATGTAACTATAATTTGCAAATTTAAAATCAATTTGAAATTGCAGTGAAGTAAACCAACAGAAAAATACAATTACTTAATGTATGCTAAACTGATCTTCTGTATATAAATAGAATTGAAAATGAATCCTCATGCGAATGGAAGGGGAGAGGGAATGGGAAAGGGGAGGGTTGCGGGTGGGAGGGACGTTATGGGGGGGAAGCCATTGTAATCCATAACCCGTACTTTGGAAATTTATATTCATTAAATAAAAGTTAAAAAAAATGTAAAAAAAAAAATAACTAAAAGTAAACTATTAGCTAATTGATACAATTATTTATCTAATGTAGGAAATAATCTTGATTTTTATAGGAAAAAATATGCTATTATATTTTATTATATATTTATTATATCATATATTTTATTATATTATATATCTTATTATATAGATAAAGTATAAAATATACTAAACATAAAATATAATAAAATATTTTATAATAATATAATATACTGTATGCAAGTACAAAAAATTTAGGGAGGGGAGGAGATTAATCTACTTGAAATAACTCCAATCTGACCTAATTTCACATTCTACAAATGCTGATGAAAGTACTTCTTAATGCCATGGACCATGTCTTTCATTTTTCGGCACTTTTGTCAAATTATAGGTTGGGATGCAGAAACTGTCCCAAAGCTGGTTTCTGACTACAAGAATGGGAAATTTGATCTGGATGCATTGGTGACCCATACCCTGCCATTTGACAAAATCAACGAGGCACTGAATCTATTGGATCAAGGGAAAAGGTAAATTAACAAGTAGATGATTGAGGGCTTTAGAAACCCTTTAACATTGTTCTGTTTTTATTTGGTGTTAAGGAATAACCAGTTTGTCTGTCCTGACTTTCATATCAGAGATATTAGGTGTGCTTAAAAGATTAAATAGAAACCACTGGGGTGGGCGACAAGGGTAAGCTTCCAGTTCCGTAATGCATACCTTCACAAACAGCTGCTAACTCAATTAGGATTCGGTTGACCTAGAAAGAGAGGTTTCTATGGTATAGATCATCTACAACAGTGTTGCCCTGAGTCTGGAATCATCATGCTCTGCAATTGGACCCACGCAAAACAATGGAGATGTGAGCAATGAGTGGCAGGTATCAGACACGTGAAAGATGCCTCATCTCCATCCTTTTCTTGCTTTGTCATAAAGCTCCTGTAAGATACCTTCTGATCCATAATTTTAGCTATTGTGTCCCCATTCCACAGATCCTAGGAATTCAGAAATGTCCTAATTAAGAGGTTCTAAGGGTTGGGAAATGGCTAAGATTAGGATCAATTTTTATGGTCATAATGATCAAAAACAGCCCTGATCAGCAGAAGCAAAGGTCAAAAACAAGAGGAACACGGTTACCTAAAGGAGGTGCAAAGCCAAGAGTATATGAAAAAACAAGGACACAGCAACAAGTGTGGAGAGCATAAAGTAAAAAGTAAATGACAAGAGTTCAAAACAGAACAGATGTCACAGAAAAAAAATAGACAATGTCTCCACAGTGTGAGGACCTAGGCTAGTTCCCAGAAAATATCTCCAATGACATGAACTCCCTAATTTGTAGATATATTATTTACAACTTAAAAGTGAAGTTCAATAAAAAGAAAGTTAAACATTATTTTTGTTACATTATATAAACTTAATGAAGACACCCTGCAATATCTTATATAATCTAAACAGCCCCATAAGTAATATTCCTCAGGTTCAGAGTAGGTTGAGGCTTTGGGCCATAGACCCTGGTGCTCACAGCTCCTCTACTGCAACACTGTTCCTCTAAAGTTCTGTCATGGAACTTAACACAAGGATACCTGCAAAGTGGCAGCCCAGTACAAAGTGCTGTATTTCTTTATTAGTCAGTAGTCACATCTCTGCTATTCTCCAAGGGGGCTTCCCCAGTGGGCCATGGGAGAGCAGAGGTTTAGGTGTAGATACTTCAGTAGGGCCTCATCTTCCCCGCTAGCCCAATGAGAGGATGCCTGACTGCCTAAACATGTAGAAAGGAGGTAACAGGAAAGATGGAGGAAGGGACATGATGACTGACTGGCCTGTAAGGTACAGCAACTCTTCTCCCTGGTGAGGGTTGAACACAGAAGTATGCCCTCCACAGGTGAAGTTATCTTCTAGTACCTGGGTGTAAAATTGTGTGCATGGCAGTCTGTTGATGCCAAGATTCCAGAGCTGCAGCAGTGAAGTCTGAGATAAAACACTTCGCTGTCCCTGAGCCTTTTACTTATTGGAGTTATCCAGGAGTGAGAACATTTGGGTTCTCCCAACCCCTCAACCATCTCCTCCTTCGATGTCCAACTTTGCCTTCAGCAATACAAAAGCCAAGAGTAGTGCTTATTCCAAGACTAAAGTATACTAAAGTATACCAATGTACTCTACTTCTGTATATTACCACTGGGCAACAAGACCTTGTCCGGGTTGAATGAATTCAACCAATTCCCTTCCAGCCCCACTTACTAGCACTGTGTATATATGCCATGAATAGAAGAGGATGACAAAATAAAAGAAATTAGCCTGACAAAGTGGGTGCATATAAAGAAAGGGTTAGACCAAGTCCTGAAATGGGAAAAAAATTTGAGAGTTTTAATTAAATTTATCATTTACTTTCTTATTAACAGCATCCGAACCGTCCTGATCTTTTGAAGATGCCAGAGGAATATGGAATACTATGTGACTGAATATGAACCTACCAGATTGATTACCTAAAATGATGAATCAAGGAAAATATAAGTTTAAACAAATATTTCAGTTAATATCTCAACATAAAGTAGCTATAAATAATATAGCATTTATCAGCATAAAGTATGTTAATGTTTCTATGATCAAGGACTATAGCAAATGAAGTTCTTATGAATGGAATCATATGATGTATAGGAACTGTTTAAAATTAGCTCAGAGGAGGTGGGAGTATAAAATGAAGGAATAATAAAACATAATAATAAATACTGACCAGATTCTATAATGTTTTAGGTTTGGTGATGAATATGTTTGGTTTCATTATACTGTTTCCACTTCTGTCCAAGATGAAAACTTCCCACAATAAAAAGATATTTACTGGAAAATATAATTAAAAATTTTATATATTTATAAAAGGTTACATAATTCCTAGGTTCCTGTAAGCTATCCTTTTGAATAAGCTGCTAAAAAATCTGTTAATTTCTTTTTTATTTTAGCCTCATTTTATCATTGTTTACTATTATTAGAAGTAATCAGATCTCAAAGATGATAGAAATAAAGACTTTGAAAAAAAAATAAGCCCACATCTTAACAACCAAATTTCTACCTCCATAATATAACTGCACTTCCATCTTTGATAATATTCACAACATATTATGTTTAGCACTTTACAGTTTAATGGTCTTTAATTGGCTGTAATTGATGCCAATATTCTATGGCCAACTAAAAATAACAAAGAGCAATGTACTTACAAAATATTCCAAGTAAAGATTTTATTATAAGATTTTACAAGGTCTATACCAAAATGAACAAAATGACAGTTTTCAAACTATTGTGGTATAGATGTGACAATGCATGCTTTAAAAATATAAGGTAAGGGCTGCCACTGTGGCGCAGTAGGTTAATCCTTCACCTGCAGCACTGGCATCCCATTTGGGGGCCAGTTTGAGTCCCAGTTATTCCATTTCCAATCCAGCTCTCTGCTATGGCCTGGGAAAGCAGAAGATGGCCCAAGTGCTTGGGCCCTTGCACCTGTGTCGGAGACCCAGCAGAGAAGCTCCTGGCTCCTGCCTTCAGATCGGCTCAGCTCTGGCCGTTGTGGCCATTTAAGGAGTGAACCAGTGGATGGAAGACCTTTCTGCCTGTCTCTCCCTCTCACTGTCTATAACTCTACCTCTCAAATAAATAAATAAAATCTTTTTTAAAAACTATAAATCATTTTTAAAGATAGATAATAATTTAAATCACAATAATAAAGAATAGCTCTCAATTTTCTGATGTGTTGTTGGATTCAGTTAATATTTTGTTGAGAAATTTTGCTTCTAAGTTTACCAAGGATATTGGTCTAGAGTTTTCTTTCTTTTTTGTTTCTTTTTCTGATTTTGGAATTAAGGTGATGCTGACTTCATAGAAGGAGTTTGCTAGGATTTCCTCCCTTTCAATTGTTTTGAATAGTTTGAGAAGAATTGAAGTTAGTTCTTTTTTAAATGTGTGGTAGAATTCAGCAGTGAATCCATATGGTTTCAGACTTTTTCTTTGTTGGGAGAGTCTTCATTACTGATTCAATCTACATCCTGGTTAATGGTCTGTTTAGGTTTTCTATATCTTCATGACTCAATTTTGGTAGATTGTAGGTGTTCAGAACCTATCCATTTCTTTTAGATATTCCAATTTGTTGGCATGCAGCTGTTTGTAGTAATTCCTGATTCTTTTTATTTCTGTGGTATCTGTTGTTACATTTCTTTTTTCATCTCTCATTTTATTGATTTGATCTCTTTTGCATTAGTTGGGCCAATGATGTGTCAATTTTAACTTCAAAAAAGCAGCTCTTCATTTCCTGACTTTTTGTACCTGTTTTTGGTTTCAGTTTCATTTATTTCTTTGCTGCTACTAATTCTGGGTTTGGTTTGTTGCTGTTTATCTAGGTGCCTGAGATGCATTGATAGATCATTTATTTTATGTGGGCACTAATTGCTATAAAGTTCTCTTACTATTGCTTTTGCTGTATCCCATAAGTTTTGATATTGTATGGTCATCTTCATTCATCTGCAGGAATTTTTTTATTTCCCTTTTGATTTCTTCTATGATACATTGTCCATTCAAGAGTATGTTGTTCAGTCTCCATGTGTTTGCATATTTTCTACAGTTTCTTAAGTTGCTAATTTCCAGCATCATTCCATTGTGGTCAGAAAAGATAGATACATGGTATGATTTCAAGTTTTTTTTGCTAATACTTGCTTTAAGGTCTAGTATATGATCTATATAAGAGAAAGTTTCATTCACTGATGAAAAGAATGTGCATTCTTAAATTGTGAGATGAAATGTTCTATAGATATCAATTAGGTCCATTTGCAACAAAGAAATGAGATGTTCTTTCATAGTTGTCTCTACCTCTGGGCCTATATTCCTTACACATTGTGTCTATCCACTAGCATATTGGACTAGATAAGAAACTCTGCCCATTTATACCAAAGGAAAAAAAACCTCTATTCATAAATCTATTGAAGACTTGGGTTAACTTCAATCAGATTAATCAGACCTGATATCATCACCAAGGAGGCTATAAATATCTCCTTGGTTCTCCACCCCTCTCTCCCAGATTGTCAAAGGAACTTCAAATTCTTCTTCAACTGACCAGGAAAACATAGCTCCCAGCAGTTCATATTACCTGGCTTCATAACTAAGCTCTCTAGGAACTCAGAAAAAGAAAAAAAAAATAGGGAAGAGGGAAATGGGGATAGTCTTGTTATTTATCAAGATTCATACTTCAAGGAGGCAGCTGTGGTCTTAACCAACAAAGCTGTTTTTCATTTCCACTTTTCACAGAAAAGGAAGATAATTAAAGTGACTCTTACTAACACATACCAAAGAGTCTTTTCTCCCAAGAAGTGGCTAAGGGGAAAACAAGACCTAATGCTCTTTATGATATCAGTATCTGAGCCAGACCCTTATCATTCTGTTCAAAGCCTCATAATTCCCCTAGAACTTGGATTAAACTGCACAGTTCTCTTAGAAAATTATTTCCTTTCCAATACTTATTTATATATATTTATAATTATATGTATTTAGTGATTTTTTATATATTATTTATATATGTACATATATCTATAATTTGTATACTTATATATATAAAAATACATTCTTTTGAACTCCAATAAACACAGGAGCTTCCTTCCTAGTTAAAGTCTTCTGCTCCAGTTTGGGTTTCCTAAAACTGGAGCCATGGATCAAGTAAGAGCAGATGCATGACAGCAATCCATGCTGAACTTGCAAGGCCAGGAAATGAAACACTGTGCCTTCATGATATAAACTAGGCCAGGAAAGTGTGCTGTATCCCCAGCCAATCTCTCGCATCACGTCAAGGGGATCTTGTAAAACTTTGATTCCCAAACTAAGATAAAGTATCATGAGATGAGAATCTCGACTTCCCCTTTCTAAAAAGTTGGGTGCTCTCAAACCGATTCACTCTGGACTTGGAAAGACTCTACTCCATCTCCCCAACTCTGAGCCAGAGCATCCATTGATCTATTTCCTGAGGACCCCTAATGAGTCCTGGTCTGCCCTCAAATTAACCTTACTAACTGTGAGAAGTTGCAGAAGTCCTCAAGACTTGGAAAATTTAACTTTCCCAGATTTGCTGCACATGGTGCCCATACGTTTTGTTCCAATAAAGATAAAATAACTAAACTATTTTGAATGCACCTTTGTGTTGTAGATCATTGAAAAATTCTCTCAAATCTGATCACAAATTCAGAACATTTGTCTCCTTTTTATTGATACATGATTGTACACATCATGTATGTGTTGGTATCCTATAGATCCCAAACAATGCTTTCAAGTCTTTCAACACATCTATACCCATCCACTATTGTTGCCAGCTTCAAAGTCACAGTTGCCTTCTAACGTTAGGCCTAGAAAAGTTTCCATGAATAGACTGTAGCCTGCCTCTCCAGAACACCACTTTCTAAATCACACTAAGTGTCCTGTTCTAACAACTAAGCAAAATCCTTCTTTCCAATCTCCAAGCATTTCCCTGGATGGACACTGGATAGAGCCTCTTCTGGTCTCCGGAACGGTTTACCTAATGCCAGACTCACCTCATAAGAATCCAGTCTCTAAGAAGAACTATAGTTCTATACATGGTTGCCTGCAAAATGAGAAGCATTAAGTATTTTCATATTTTTACTTAAATACAAGATAATATTCTAGGATATCACTTAGACAATAAAAAACAAATTGGAAGCCCCCGTTTAACATATAAAATGCAGGAAGATGCCCAGTTATAGCACTACCTGGTATATATGCACTGCAAGACATTAAGTTAGTGTTTCCTGATAATTTACAAGTGAAAACCATCAGCTTCTGCTTATTCTATCCAAAGGAATCCTTGACACTGGTGTTGGCAAAGCTCCTGAAGATGTCTTAAATCCTATCACATCCCAAATTTTCCACTAAATGTTGTCAGTTTATACTAGGGTTCTCTTCAATAGTGAAGTTTGACATTGGCCTACACTATAATTTATTTCTGCACTGCACTCATATAATTCATAAGCCTGAAGGCCTGTCACAAGAATGACTGACATGATCCTGAAGAAGTGTGTTGATTCTCCTTGACTTTTTGGTAAGTTTTGATAGTCAGTCATTTACTCAATCACTTATTTACCCAACACACATTTTTTTGGACAGGCAGAGTTAGACAGTGAGAGAGACAGACAGACAGAAAGGTCTTCCTTCCGTTGGTTCACCCCCCAAATGGCTGCTACAGCCGGCGCACTGTGCCAATCTGAAGCCAGGAGCCATGTGCTTCCTCCTGGTCTCCCATGTGGGTACAGGGCCCAAGCACTTGGGCCATTCTCCATTGCCTTCCCGGGCCACAGCAGAGAGCTGGACTGGAAGAGGAGCAACCGGGACAGAATCCAGCGCCCCAACCGGGACTAGAACCCGGGGTGCCGGTGCCGCAGGTGGAGGATTAGCCTAATGAGCTGCAGTGCCGGCCCCAGTACACATTTCTTCACTAACATGGATGGTATTGGAGATACATAAATGGTTAGTACAACTTGAAAATCAGAATACAGATATGAAAAAGTTAAAATTTGAGAGGTTCAAGATGTCTAAATAGTGAAGAGTCTCACTGATATTGGACCCAGAGAGATACAAAAAGGAAGAAACACATTGCCAGGAACTGGTTCAGAGAAATTTTCATGGGAGAATGATCAGAACTGATGAGAACTCTGTGCAGCACAAAGGAAAAATGCAAACACATGACCAATAGCCACCCTTCCATCTATGCACCCAGCTCCAGGTTAGAAAATACCATCCTCCCAGGGCAAGGTGGGAGGAGGCTGCTGCCACCCCTGCTACTGGCAGCTGTGACAAAGGGAGAATTCAAAGGCCCCTACTGTTTTGAGTCCACCTGAAGAAGAGGAGGAAGAAGAAGGAGGAAGAGGAAGGAAGAAGAGGGAGGAGAGGAAGAAGAAGGAAGAGGAGGATGAAACATTAGAAAGACTTGAAAGCAATGTTTGGGATCTATAGGGTACCAACACATGCAAATCAATAAAACACATCACATCAACAAAATGAAGGATAAAAGCCATATATTTACCTCAACAGATGCAGATAGAATTTGAGAAAATACAACATTCTTTCATAATTTTTTAAAAAATTAAATATTGTATATGGAAGGAATATACCTCAATACAATAAAACTAATATATGACAAATCCACAGTCAGCATCACACTGAATGGGGCAAAGCTCAAAGCATTTCCACTAAGATGGAACCAGACAAGGATGCCTACTCTCACCACTATTAATCAATATCATTCTGGATCTTGGCCAGAGCCATTAAACAAGAAAAAGAAATCAAAGGGATATAAATTGGAAAGGAGGAATTCAAATTATCCATGTTTGCAGAAGACATTTTTTTGTACAGGGAAATCAAAAGACTCTAAATTAGAATTCATAAGAGAATTCAGCAAAACAATAGAATGTAAAGCCAACACACAAAAATCAGTGGCTTTTGTATGCACGAACAATGCCATGCTGACAAGAACTTGTAAAATCAGTACCATTCACAATAGCTAAAAAACACTTTAAATATCTAGGAATAAATTAACCAAGGAAGTGAAAGATCTATACATGAAAATTACAAAACATTAATGAAAGAAATAGAAGACACATAGGGCCAGCACTGTGGCACAGTGTGTTAAAGCCCTGGTCTGCAGCATTGGCATTGTATATAGGCACCAGTTTGAGTCCCGGCTGCTTCACTTCTGATCCAGCTCTCTGCTATGGCCTGAGAAAGCAGAAGATGGCCCAAGTCCTTGGGCCCCTGCACCCATGTGGGAGACCTGGAAGAAGCTCCTGGCTCCCGGCTTCAGATCAGCACAGCTCCGGCCATTGTGGCCATCTGGGGAGTGAGCCAGCAGATGGAGGAATTTTCTCTCTCCCTCTGCCTCTGCTTTTCTGTAACTCTGACTTTCAAATAAATAAATAAAATGTTTTAAAAAAAAGAAGACATAAAAATGGAATGATCTTCAAAGTTATTGGAATGGAAGAATTAATATCATCTAAATATCCATACTTCCCAAAGCAATTTATAGCTTCAGTGTGATCCCAATATAAATACCAAGCACATTTTTCATAGACCAAGGAAAACAACAATCTTAAAATGGTATTTGGAAACCCAAAGAGCATGAATTGCCAAAGAAATCTTAAACAATAAAAACAAAGCCAGAGATATCACAATACCAGATTTCAAGACGTACTACAGGGCAGCTATAATCCAAATAGCCTGGTACTTGAACAAAAATAATCATATAGATTAATGGAACAGAATAGAAACCCCAAAAATCAAGCATGCATCTACCATCAACTAACTTTTGACAAACGAGCTAAAATCAATCCCTGGAGAAAGGGCAGTCTCTTCAATAAACAGTTTCAGAAAAATTGGATTTCCATATGCAGAAGTTAGAAAGAAGACACCTACCACACACTCTGTTCAAAAATCAACTCACAATGGATCAAGCATTTAAACCTAAGACAGGAAATAATGAAATTACTAGAGGAAAACATAGGGGAAATTCTGAAAGACATCAGCCTAGACAAAGACTTCTTGGATAAGACCCCAGAAACACAGGCAACAAAAGCAAAAATAGGCAAATGGGATTATATCAAACTAAGAAGCTTCTGCCTAGCAAAGGAAAAACAATGTAAAGAGGCAACTGACAGAATGGAAGAAAATATTTGCAAACTATCCATCTGATAAAGCATCAATAACCACAATATGTAAGGACAAGAAATTCACTAATAATACAAACAATCTAGTTAAGAAACAGAAAAAAGATATGAAAAAATATTTTTCAAAGAATGAAACACAAATAGTAAAGCAACACATGAAAAAATTCTCAGGGATGGCATTGTGGCATATCCAGTAAAGTCACTATACAGGCATCCCATATCAGCACTGGTTCATTTCCCAGAAACTCTACTTCCAAACCAGCTCCCTGCTAATGGCCTAGGAAAATAAGTGGATGATGGCCCAAGTGCTTAAGCCCCTACTACCCATGTAGGAGACCTGAAAGAAGCTCCTGTATCCTGGCTTTGGCCTTGCCCAGCCCTGACCATTGTGACCATCTTGGGAGTGAACAAGCAGATGGATGATATCTCTCTCTGTGTATGTCTGTCTTTCAAATAAATAAATCTTTTTTAAAAAAAATCCTGAGGATCACTAGCGATCAGGAAAATTCAAACAAAAATCACAATGATATATCCCCTCAACTCAGAACGGTTATTGCCCCCACAAAAAAAATTTCCAGTGAAGATATAGACAAAAATATACCGTAATACACTGTTGATGTAGATGTAACTGGTGAAGAGACGTACACTGCTGATGTCTTTAACATTGCCATCTTTACATTCTCCTGGCTGATCTGAAAATGTAAGACTCAGATTATAGCAGCAGCGAGATGAATTACTTTGAGACATTAGATGAGGACAATGTGATTTTAACATTGGTTCCAGTTGTAGAGGAACCTAAAAAAGAACATCTAGTGGAACTAAGTGTTTCTTCAACCGCAGATATCAAACCTGCATATATCAAATCTAAGAAGCCTTGGAAAAGCAATAAAGTTGACTTTCCACAAGCAAACGAACAATTCAAAGCTTCCCCAAAACCTAAGTGCAAAAAAGCAGTTTTTCCCCTGCCAACCATTTTGCCCCCAATTACTAAGGTGTCTCGGAACACTTTGTGGAACTGGTACCAACAACTTAATTTGAGTACAGATGGCCAGAAAATAGAAGTGTATCTGAGGCTCCAGAGACATGCATATCCCAAACAAATACAGGATGTTCCTGACACACCACGAGAAGCCAAAATGCGGTCATGTCCAAAGAAATGTATTACAATGACCAATAGAGCAAGGCTTCAGGACAATTGTACTAGGAGCAATGGAGAGGAAGAAACTAATATAGTTGAAGTGATAACTTCAGCTCAGGAAGCCACGTTGGCATCTTGGGCAAGAATTGCTGCAAGAGTCAGTCAGCCCAAGGCTATGAATTCGTCTTCCATTCCTACTTCAGTTGAAGCCTTTTTGCAGGAAGCCTCTGGTGTCAGGACTAGAAGACAACATGTTATGCCCTGAATGTACTAAGAGGAATAAAAAGATGATAAGATTAATGTCAGTGGGGGAGAAGAAACACCACACTGTAAGAAAACAGAATATGCCACCCCAAAATATGCCGCCTTAAACTGTGTTAAAGTATTGTTTTTATCTGAGAGTAATTGAGAAGAAGCAGATACAAGGAGAATTCTTTGCCTTCCTGCTATTTAACAAAAAAGCCACTTTTTCACTAAAAAGTGGTACCTAAGTTTATGAAAGTCCCACCTCCCCCTCTCTACCAGGAAGGACATGTGGTGGAGTCCATGACAGATTGGCTTGCATCTGAATAATTCTGACCATCTTCAGTGTCTCCTGATACCTCAAGTACAGACTTACTAAGTATTTTGTTATGCAGAATGTGATTTTGCTTTGTTTTAGAATGCTTGCTATATTTGAACTGTTTCAGGGGAAAATACAGAGTTCCCAGATATTTGCCCCACTCCCCAGCCCCACCACCCACGATTTTCTCAACATCTTGCATTCATGTGATACATTTGTTACAATTGATGAGTCAAGTTGGGCACATTAAAGTCCATACTTTTGCATTAAATTCTTTTTTTTTTACAGGCAGAGTGGACAGTGAGAGAGAGACACAGAGAGAAAGGTCTTCCTTTTGCCGTTGGTTCACCCTCCAATGGCCGCCGTGGCCGGCGCGCTGCGGCTGGCGCACCGCGTTGATCCGATGGCAGGAGCCAGGTACTTATCCTGGCCTCCCATGCAGGTGCAGGGCCCAAAGACTTGGGCCATCCTCCACTGCACTCCCTGGCCACAGCAGAGAGCTGGCCTGGAAGAGGAGCTACAAGGACAGAATCCGGCGCCCCGACCGGGATTAGAACCCGGTGTGCTGGCGCCGCAAGGCGGAGGATTAGCCTAGTGAGCCGCGGCGCCGGCTAAATTTCATTCTTTGTTTTGGACCTTCTATGGTTTTGACAAATGTTTAATGACATATGTCCAATACAAGAGTACTTCAAAAAGTCCATGGAAAAATAAAGTTAAATGCTAAGTTAGACCCACAGGTTAAGGTTACTTTGTCCCATTTTGGAGTAAGTACATGGAATGATCAGCTCCATCTTCTGACTCCAGCGTTTTGCTAATATCAACATTAGGAGGCAGTGGTGGTGGCTCAGGTCACTGAGTTCCTACCACCTGTTTGGCAGGAGACCTGAATTGTGTTCCTGGCTTCAGCCCCAGCTCAGTCCCAGCTGTTGCTGGCATTTGTGGAGTGAACCAGTGGATGGGAGCTACTCTCTCTGTCCCTGTGCCTCTCACATTTTCCAAAGAAAAATACATTTATTTTGGTACAAAAACATTGAAGTCCATGCATAGTTTGTTTTGTAATACATATTTTCATGAAATTTTAAAGATCCCCACTTATAATATGGAATAGTTTCACTGCTCTAAAAGTCCCTTATGCTCCTTCTAGTTGTCCTTTGTTTCCCATTACCTCCTATAAACTATAGATTATTTTTTCCACTATTCCATGACTTTGCCTTTTCCAGACTATCATATACTTGAAGTCTGCAGCATATAGCTCTTCAGATTGGCTTTGACATAGCAATATGCTTTGTTTTTCTGATGTACTTGATAGTTCATTTCTCTTTAGTGCTAAGTAACATTCCACTGTTGGATGTACTAAAGTTTATTCACTCATCTGCTGGAGGACACCTCACTTCCAAGTTTTGGCAATCATGAATAAAGCTGCTGTAAACGTTCATGTACATATTTTGGCAGGGCATATAAGATTTGAACTCATTTGGGTAAATACCAAGAAGCATGATTGCTGGATCACATGGTACATGTATGCCTTGGTAAGAAAATGCCTTCTAAAGTGGTTGCAGCATTTTGCAATTCTACCTGCAATGAATGAGGGTTCTTGCTGCTTCACACCCTTCCCAGCATTTGGTGTCATTAATTTTGGATTTTGACCATTCTAATAGATATGTAGTATGGTCTCTTATCCCTACCTTTAATTTAGATTCCCTCATGACACACATTTAAATTTAAATGTTTTCATATGCATACTTACCATCTGTGTGTCTTTAGGATTTTTTTTTTTTGATCTGCACATTCTTTAGTAGAGTTTTTTTAACTGAATTTTAAGGGGCCCTTGTATATTTTAGATTACAATCTTTATCAAATTTTTAGCCTGTTTTTTTTTTCTTTCAAATGTTGCTCCTCTCTTCTGGTTTGTATTGTTTCTTAACTTTAATAGAATTTTTCTTTGTTCCTTCATTGTTTTTCCTAGCTTCAAGATTTTCTCTTTATCTTTGATTTTCTGAAGTTTGAGCATAAGCCTAGGTATAGATTTTTTGTTTCTTATCCTGTTTCCTGTGTCTGAGATTTCTGGATCTATCATTTTGTATGTGTCATTAGTTTGGATATAACCTTAATCATTACTGCTTCAAATACTTTCTCCTCAAACATATTCTTTCGTTCCTTCTGGTAGTCTCATTACATATGAGAACTTTTTGTGATTGTCTAACAATATTTGCATATTCAGTTCTATCACTTTTTTTAAATTTTATTTTTGCTTTTCAGTTTTCTGAGGTTTCTCTGGAAATCTTCAAGCTCATTGAATCTGTTCTTGTGTAATCTACTGATGAGTCCGAGAAAGGCATTCTTCCTTTTGAGTTTCTTTAAAATGTGTATTGTTATTTTAACAGTGATCAGTGAATGAGCAAGACTTTAATTCTATTTATTTGTTTGAAAGGCAGAGTGACACATGCAGAGAGAGACAGAGATAGATAGATGAGATTTTTCCATCAGCTGGTTCACTCTCTCAAATGCTTGCAACAGATGGGGAAAGGTCAGGACAAAAAAAGGAGTGAGGAAATCCCTCTGAGTTTCCCATATGAGTGGCAGGAACCCAAGTACTTGAGTCACCACTTTCTGCATCCTAGGAAGTGCATTAGCACAAAGATGTATTGAAAGTGGAGCTAGAACTTGATCTAGGCACTCTGCTTTGAGACTGAGGCATCTCAAGTGGAAGCTTACCTACTATACCACCACAACGCGAGCTTCTGTTTTTGAGTTTTCATTTACTTGCATGTTGTCTGCTTTTCCCATCAGAGCCCCTGGCACATGAATCAAAATTGTCTTAAATTCCCAGTTTAGAGGCTGGTACTGTGGCATAGTGGGTAAGGCCTCCTCCTGCAGTGCCGGCATGTCATATGGGCACCAGTTCTGGTCCCTGCTGCTCTGCTTCCAATCCAACTCTCTGCTTGGCCTGGGAAAGTACTGGGAGATGGCCGAGGTCTTTGGGCCCCTGCACCTGCATGGGGGACTTGGAGGAAGCTCCTGGCTCCTGGCTTTGGATGGGCTCAGCTCCGGCCATTGTGGCCATTTGGGGAGTGAACTAGCCGATGAAAGACCTCTCTCTGCTGCCTCTCTGTGGCTCTGCCTTTCAAAAAATAAATAGTAACTATTTTTAAAAAACATTCCCAGTTAAGAATTTTAAAAAAATTTTTTTAGATTTTTAGACAGAGTTACAGAGAGAAGTAGAGACAGAAAAAGAGAGGGAGGGGTCTTCCACCCGCTGGTTCGCTCTTCAGTCCGAAGAGCTATAGCGGCCGGACTGAGCTGACCCTGGGCCAGGAGCCAGGGGATTCTTCTGGGTCTCCCGCTTATGTGCAGGGGCCCCGGGGCTTGGGCCATCTTGCACTCCTTTCCTAGGCACATTAGCAGGGAACTGGATGGGAGGTGGAGCAGCGGGACTCAAGCTGGCGCCCACGTGGGATGTTGGCGCTGCAGGCTGGGGCTTTAACTTGCTGTGGCACAGTGCCAGCCCCCCTCCCACCTCCAATTTGGTAATTCTAACATCTCCCTTGTAGCTCAGTCTGTATCTGATGTTTACTCTGTTGTCTCAAACCATGTTTTTTGTCTTTTGATGTATATATATTTTTGTTTCTTTTTGTTTTGTTTAAACCAGACATAATGTACTCAGTAAAAGGAAACCAGATACTAGTGCAAGTGGAGATTTTTCTCCTCTTAAGTGTCCTGTGTACTTAAAATATTCAAAAGCTACTTAATGACCACAGACCAAAATAGTTCTCGTTAAATTGAGACACCCATGTCCACTCATATTATATGTACATACTTTTGTAATAAAATTAATAAAAGTAAATTTGCTGTTCAAAATCCCCCCAAAAAAGATGTAACTGGCACAGCCATTATGAATAACAGCATAGAGATTCCTCAGAAAACTAAATAGATCTACCATAGCACTCAACTATACCACTCCTGGGACTATATCCAGAGGAAATGAAATCAGCATATGAAAGTTACCTGCACTCCCATATCAGTAGCAGCTCAGTTCACTATAGCTAAGATATGTAATCAACATAGATGTCCATCAACTGATGACTAGATAAAGAAAATGATATATAGATACATATGAAGGAGTATTTCTCACCCATAAAAAGAATAAAATTCTGATATTTGCAACAAAATAGGTACAACTACAGAATATTATAGTAAGTGAAATAAGCCAGACCCAAAGAGACAAATATCACATGTTGTCTCTTAATTGTGGTAGTTAATATATAGAGTATAAAAATTTTGTTGATGTCATATCATTTGGTATATATAGTTATAAATAGTGCTTCACTAAATCATACCATGTAAATGACAATATACTCTTACTTCACACATTAAAAACTGAAATGGAAAGGGGAATAGTTGAGAGTCTTGAGTTACTAGTAATGATTTTTTTCTTGAGTGTTGGCTATGAGTGTGATCAAATGACAAAAAAATCATTTATCTGTATACTTATTTGAATTTTTGGTAGATATACTGTATTTCAAAATTTTTAAAAAAAAACAAAAAAGCTAAAATCCAACCAGTAACAGGAAAAGAAAAATAATACTGTCTGGGACAGATTACATAAAACTTCACAAATAACTTTGAGCTTTGAGCTGAGTTTCAATGAGTATATTGGGTTTTGCCAAATTGAAAAAGAATACTTGGAACTTATGTAACAGCATGAAAAAAAAGGTTGAGGTGGTGAAATAACATGTCCTTCATGGTGCACATGATAAAACAGGGAGAGAGGGAAGGCATGGCTGGACCTAATAGGAAAAAGGCAGAAGATTTAATTCTATAGACAATGTTTAGTCACAGAGGTTTAAAAATTTAATTCTATGGACCAGAGAAATTCACAATTATAGAAAGGCTGGCATATTTAAATGTGTGTTTGAAAAAAGCATTGCTTTGACACACCACTGTGTTGGATAGAATGGAGAAGACAGAGACCAGACGTAGAAAAAGAAAAAAAGAGAGAAGCTGTGCATTAAAATGGATTAGAAAACATACTGGAACTAAAACCTATCACTATAAGTACAATTCACACAACGTTCTTGTGGATGCAGCCATCAGTGACTCATCCAAACCTTTAGGACTTTACCCCTTCCCTTGGGCCTGTTGCCTTCCAATTGCCAATGTCAGCCATGCTATGTTTCAGGTACTCTGCCAGAATTCCATAAGATCAATCTACCCAGTCCTGGTTAAGTATTCCAGACATTCCAGGGAATTTACAGCTTCCCAAACAGCTCTCAGCAAATGACTGGGAAAAGCTGCTATAAAAAACACAATCCACAGAGTAACCCCATGGAACTAAACTCTAGTTGCCCACTTTGGTAACTATCTTAAAATGCATCCCCATGCCCACATTCATAGCAGCGTTATTCACAATAGCCACAATGGAGGAAATCTAAGAGTCCATTGACAGATGAATACATAAACAAAATGTTGTATGTACATGCAATGGAATATTAGCCTTAAAAAGGAAAGAAATTCTGACACATGCTAGAACCTGGATGAACTTTAAAACCATTATGCTAAGTGAAATAAACAAGTCAGAAAAGTACAAATATCATCTGTTTCTACCTACATGCTCCCTAGAGTAGTCAAAGTTATCTAATCAGAGAGTAAGATGGTGCTTATCAGGAGCTAAAGAAAGGATAGAATGAAGAGTTCATGGATAATAAGTAGGGAATTACAGTTTGAGAAAAGGCAAATATCTGGAGGTAGATGATGGTGACGGTTTCACAATAATATGCATTTACTTAATGTCATCAAACTGTCAACATTGTTAAAAATGACCAACATGATAAACTTTGTCATAAATATATTTAACACAATAAATTATGTATTATTTACTGGCGGCCTTCTCTTCCCTGTGTCACCTTTCCCCATTTCACAAATAATGTTCATGGATCTTGTTCGTGGAACTACTAGAAGTCCAATTTTTGTCTCAGAGTTGGTATCTGAGGAAACCCAAGTAAAACAGTTGGTACCAGAAGCAATCCTAAGAAGTAGATCCTAAGGATGGGATTCTGGAACTGGATCATTTGCCAGCAAGATGGCCAAAAGGCCCCACTCCATTGTGGGTTGTTAGATGAACCCCCATAATCTTCTCCCACTAAGTGTGGGCTGGATTTGATGACTAAAGTTTAACATCAGAAGTAGTAGACTATCACTTCTAAGACTAGAAGTCTTTTTATAAAAATGCTATGCCTTCCATTTGAGAGTTTCTCTCTAGGATCCTTCATTCTGGAAAAAACAGCTGCCACATCATGGAACAACTCCATAGTGGGGTTCTCAGCAAGTTTGGGAGTTGATCTTCTAAGGCCTGTCAACAGCAATGTGAATGAAACTAGGGGTGGATTTCTTCCAGGGTCAAGCCTTGAGATGACTGCAGCTTTGGCTAACACCTCAATCATAGGTCTGTGGAATATTCTGTTATAAATCTGGGCCTGGGGGCCGGCGCCATGGCTCACTTGGTTGATCCTCTGCCTGCGGGGCTGGCATCCCATATGGGCACTGGGTTCTAGTTCTGGTTACTCCTCTTCCAGTCCAGCTCTCTGCTGTGGCCTGGGAGGGCAGTGGAGGATGGCCCGGGTGTTTGGGCTCCTGCACCCGCATGGGAGACCAGGAAGAAGACGCACCTGGCTCCTGGCTTTGGATCAGCACAGTGCTGGCTGTAGCGGCCATTTGGGGAGTGAACCAATGGAAGGAAAACCTTTCTCTCTGTCTCTCTCTCTCTGTCTATAACTCTACCTGCCAAAAAAAAAAAAAAAAAAAAAATCTGGGCCTGAAATTTTCCTTATAGAATTTGTTTATTTACTGTTTTGATTTTTCAAGTACTGATTCAACTTATTTAGTTTATATAGAAGTTCCCTATGCTATGCTATATTTGTGTTTTGGTAAATTGATTTCCAAAATTTGGAGGTTTGGATCTGTTTCAAAAATCTGACTCTTAAGTATTTCAGAAAATCCTCTTACCTTACTAAGGTTTACAAGTTTTGAAAGAGCAATTCTGTTTTGATTCCTGAAACTGGCTATCTGTGTTACATTTCTTTTCCTCAATTAATTTGCTAGTGTTTTATTGATGCTGTTAATGTTTTATGAATATTTTTCCCCTTGTTCATTTGTTTCTGTTATACAGTTTTGCTACAGGTATCTCATTGATGCCTTCTTCTATATTGCCTCTATTATATATTGTTGCATAATTCATTTTAGTTCTGTTTTAAAAATCAACTTTAATTACAAAAAAAAAAAGAAGAAAGAGAAACAGAGAGACCAACTGATAAACAAACCACCAGCTAAGCTGCTGCTGGTGTACTGCCCAACAGAAAATTTGAGAACATAAATGTTTGTTTTTAGCTGCTAAACAGTAGATCATTAATGCACTGGTGCTAAGTAGAAAAATAATCCCCATTGGCAAATTAGTGTAGTCTCACATATGGTGAATTGGGATGGAAATTCAGACAGCAGGTATGCATTGTCTTGTGCAATCTAATTAGCACTTGAGAGATAAAGTAGCAATGATAATTATAAGGACCATAGTTTGTAGTTTAGTTGGTTATTGTTACACATCACTAATGTGCTAAAGGGGAAAAAAATGGCAAGCTTGGGTCAATCACCAACTAAAAGCACAACTGAAAAATGAAAACCTCATTGACAGCATTTAAGTTTTCCTTTATTTCTTACAACAGAAGGCAAACTAGGCTGATCAGGACTAGGACTTAATTGTAAGATCAGCCAAAATCACAGAGAAGTCTGAGTATGCGGTCTCCACAAATCTCCAACACTAACTTCAGGGGCCTGATAGGGAAGGGGTCAGAGCGTGAGACTGAACTGGGAGTATCTTGGGAATCTCAAACCCCAGATTTTCCTGAACCCACTAAGCCTAAAGTAGTGGCCCACTCTCCTTATGAGTCTCTCCTTGCATAGACTTGTTAAAGTGAATGCCTCATAGATGATGTTTCCCTTAGACAAGATATGCTTCTATATATCTGATGGCTTCTAGGCCAATATATAGGGCTAAAAGTCAAGGCTTAGGGGCTGGCATTCCGGTGCAGTGAGCTAAGCTGCCACATGCAATGCCAACCCGTAGCAGAATACCAGCTGCATTGCTTCCAATCCAGGTCCCTGCTAATGTGCCTGATAAAGCAGCAGAGGATGGCTGCTGTGCATGGGCCCCTACTATCCATGTGGAGGACCTAGATGGAGTTTCAGGCTCTTGGTTTCATCCTGCACTAGCCCTGGTCTTTGAAGTCATTTGGGAATAAACCAGCAGATGGAAGGCCTCTTTCTCTCCCTTCAAATAAATAAATAAATCTAAAAAAATTTAAATGTCAAGCCTTAGCCTGACTTCAGAAATAATTCACTAAAAAACCTTGAGACCCAGCTAAATTATATGCACAGGAACTGAAAAAAAAAATGTGTTGCAAATAAAGCAAGTACATTTTGGCCTGGAAGAGCAGGAGCTAAGGGAGAGATTAGTGAAATGGGAGCATTTTCCTATGACCAAGAATTTGATGCCTGTGAAAAATATCTGGAAGGAGTTCTGTTCTACCAGGATAGAGCTTTAAATGTTGGGGGAAAACTACTGACCTATGACAAATGTAGTAGTGATACCGGAACTGTTTGGGCAGAGGATCAGCAAAGAAGCCAAGATGTTCCAAAATGTGAGTGTTTTAGAATGAAATCTATCATATAAAACACAAAAACTCAGCAGATGTCTCCGTTTCTCAGGACAATCCGGAGCACACACCCCCACACCAAAGCAACAAGAAGTGCCCAGTGCGGGGAGGAGGGCTGGCGCTGACCTCATGAAGAAGCCCAATAGTGTCTGTGCTCTTCCAAGCACAAGTGCAGAGCAGAGAAGCACCACAGGATTCTGGGATGACTGGATTCTGCCATAGCAGAGATCAGGAGGCAGCACTTAACCTTCAGAACAAGATGGGTGTAATTATCCAAATAGGCAACAGAGGCTGAATAGTAACCAGGGGGCTGTGACCTACAGGGATCAGTGGTGATGGGTAACAGATTACAGTGTGCCTAGAGCTGAGATGGATAAGGGTGCCAATTGATCTACACACTCAAAAAATATCAGCATGGTAAGACCAATTTCCTCCTTCCCACTGACTTTAGCCACATATATTGCAACTCTACCACCATATTCAAGGCACACATGGTCCAGGGGCTCCATCCTGAAAAATGTGCTAGAAGGAGACACACAAGAATGACATACAGTGATGCCTTATAGGACATCAACACAAACAGCATGGACCTGCAGAACAAAGACTCATGCTGCATGTCTATGATGCAGCTCACCTGGTGCTCCTAGAGATTCCATGTGTGCCACAGCAATTACAACCTGCAAGTAGGAGTGAACCACATGCTGCTGCACCACTGAGGCATTTCTAACTCTAGTGAAAGGAGTGTCCCCTCTGGATGCTCCTGAGGAACACAGTCTTCCGCTGGGTTTTCAGGTGTTTGTGATACATCCATTCCAACACACCCACCTCTCTGAGCCTCTTGACTTTGTCACGTTACAGAGCAGTTCTGGCAACAGAGACGTCATTACATTAAAGGCTGAAGTTACTGTGTACTCCTAAGTGCTAGAATTTGAAGCACAAAATCAAGAGAACTTCCACACTATGAAATGATGGTAATGGATTTAGATACTGAACTTGGAATTCTAGAAGAAATGTACAGCTGTGTAATAAAGATGTCTTCAGATGAATTTACACGTAGATACCAAGATTTTAGTCACATCGGAGATGGGTTTGAATTTCCTGTAAAAGCTGGAGTGAAATTTTCTGCAAGAAGATAACTTAGAAATGGAAATAATTGTCACAAATAAGTAATGCTGATGAAAAGAAGGCTGTTACCATAGAGATAAAAGAACTAGCATAGCTGACATTTGCACTGGGAAAGAACTATTTTAAAAAAAAGTCATTCCACTCTCTATACAGTAACAGTATGTCTATAGATGTTCCCCTTGCTATAGAGCACAAACTTGATGATGTGGACATGTAAAACACTGTGTGTTTCCAAAGATTCATATAAAGAAGGATCTTAGACATTCTTAAAACCCAAGGAAACATAACTGAGCTCTTTCAAAATTGCATTCTGAGATGGAAGCATGTACAAAAGTATCTTCTGTAATCAAATTTGTACCTTTGAGGACATATAGGTATATATTATTTTCTGCTGGTAATTTATTTTTCAGCCATTCTTTTTAACCAATTGAGAGAATAGATTCCAAATTCAAATCTGATCTTGTTAACTTAGCAATATTTCTCCCTTACTTCAAAGCTCCTTATGTTTTCTATAGATAAAAGGGGGAGAAGAGGTCTTGCTTAGTGTGGAGTTTTAAGAATTGTGTTTCCAATTTAAATAAAATTAATATGAATTTCAAAAATCAACAAAATAAACTTGTGTGGCACATGGGCAGAATGATTTTGTCTTTTGAGTAATAAAAAAAACTGACCTTTGTATTTTGTATGTTTCTGCTTTTAGTCCCCATTTCATTATTGTAGCAGTAGAGTTTTTATATATTTTACAAAAAAGCATCAATCATAGTATAATGAAAATAAAAAACAAGAAGATAGTCATTCTTCACAATAGATAAGATCAGAAACACGGCCCTAAACAAGGAACTTCCTGTAAATGGTATGAAAGATATATGAGCTGGTATTTCACTCCTGGGGAAGGGTTAGTGCTGTCTACCTTGCCTGTTGGCAGAGGGAGCATCCTCAGAGAGATAATAACTTGGCAGGTTGAAGCCAGTAACTGAGTCTAGGACTAGGAAGCAATGGAAACTGTTCAGGCAATCTGACAAAAGGAGAAGGAACTGAATCTGAGGAGCAAACATCAAAGTGCCCGAAACAACTGACAGTACAGGTGCCACCTTGCTCTTCACTGGGAAATCTTCAAGGAGCTACTTCATACCTTCTAGCATTCAACCACTGTTCACCAAGAGCACTTGGATGACTTTAAAAGCTGGGGGTATTTGCTTTTGAAAATTGTGCCCTTTCCAGGATCCAAGACTTCTGATATCATCCTATCCTGTTAGCTAGAGGGGAGATTTAGACCACAAGATAGTGCCTGTATAAAAAAAAGGAAAACAAAATAGAAAAATAATAAGGTAGCTTTCTATTATGAAAATATAAATCATACACAGATGAAAGATAAAAGCCACCCTAACTTACACCTCTAACATGTGGGTGTCATTTTTATAATTAAAAAAAATCCTCACGGCCGGCGCCGCGGCTCACTAGGCTAATCCTCCGCCTAGCGGCGCCGGCACACCGGGTTCTAGTCCCGGTCGGGGCGCCGGATTCTGTCCCGGTTGCCCCTCTTCCAGGCCAGCCCTCTGCTGTGGCCAGGGAGTGCAGTGGAGGATGGCCCAGGTGCTTGGGCCCTGCACCCCATGGGAGACCAGGAAAAGCACCTGGCTCCTGGCTCCTGCCATCGGATCAGCGCGGTGCGCCGGCCGCAGCGCGCCGGCCGCGGCGGCCATTGGAGGGTGAACCAACGGCAAAGGAAGACCTTTCTCTCTGTCTCTCTCTCTCACTGTCCACTCTGCCTGTCAAAAAAATAAAAAAATAAAAAATAAAAAAAAAAAATCCTCTGACTGTTAATGAACAACTTAATACATTATCCCTCTTAGTAGTTTTTTTATCTGTTCTACTTAATATGACTGGTTTAGTTCTGTAATTGATGCACAGTTATTCTTAAGTGTTGAAAATTAACTGAAATGTGATCCCTGTTGAACATGGGAGTGGGAATGGGAGAGGGAAGAGATGCATAATTTGGGACATGCTCAGGCTGACTTGCCCCAAGTGGTGGAGTTGGAAGCATACCAGGGGATTCCAATTCAATCCCATCGAGGTGGCATGTACCAATGCCATCTCACTGTTCCAGGTGATCAATTTCAGTTCACAGTTGGTCATGGTGGAGGGACTGGGAGTCAAAGGGAGCACATAGACAAGTCTAGTACCTGCTAATGCTAACCAATGGAGTAAATAAAGGGGAGAGTGATCCAACATGGGAAGTGAGATACTCAGCAGACTCATAGAATGGCAGATGTCCTAAATAGCACTCTGGCCTCAGAATCAGCCCTAGAGGCATTCGGATCTGGCTGAAAAGCCCATCAGAGTATTTCAGGCATGGAAAGCCAAAACACTCTGGCAAAAAGATCTCTGTGAGTGAGATCCCAGTGGAAAGAACAGGTCTTCAAAGAAGGAGGTACCTTTCTCTGAAGGGAGGAGAGAACCTCCACTTTGACTATGACCTTGTCTAAACAAGATAAGAGTCGGAGAACTCAAGGGGCTTCCATAGCCTTGGAAACTCATGACTGGAGCATAGGGAGATTACTGATGCCATAGACAGGAGTGTCAATTGGTAAAGTCAACAACAGGAGTCACTGTGCACTTACTCCTCATGTAGGATCTCTATTCTTAATGTGCTGTACATTGAGATTTAATGCTATAACGAGTACTCAAACAATATATTTCACTTTGTGTTTCTATGGGGGTGCAAACTGTTGAAATCCTTACTTAATGCATACTAAACTGATCCTCTGTAAAAAAAAAAAAAAAAAGAAATTATCAATTCCCAACTTGACTCTCACTGGGATTAAACATGACAATAGGTCTGCTCTGATTTCATCATCATTTAAAAAAAATCATCTATTATTTTTCACTTTATGTTTCTGTGTGGGAGCAAACTGTTGAAATCCATACTTAATGTATACTAATCTGATCTTCTGTATATTAAGATAATCAAAAATGAATCTTGATGTGAATGGAAGGGGAGAGGGAGTGGGAAAGGGGAGGGTTGTGGGTGGGAGGGACGGTATGGGGGGGAAGCCATTGTAATCCATAAGTCGTACTTTGGAAATTTATATTCATTAAATAAAAGTTTAAAGAAAATAAAAAATAAATGTTAGCAGCAAAAAAAAAAAAATCCTCAAAAGTCAAGCCTTCAAGACTCTCTAACAGCATGATACCTACAACAACTCTTAAGGCATTACATTAGTGCTTTCCAGATAGGGTTCAAATTCCAGCAGAGCCCAATCTTATCAAGGGAACTAAAACTTGCAAAACCAGCTTCTTAACAGCAAACATGAACTTTGTAACCAAACAATTCAAATCAAACCTCTGATCCCCTCTTAAACAACTCAATATAATCAAATATAGTAACTATAATGGAAACAAACTCCACTATAAAAATCCATCAGCTAAGGAAATTAAGCCATCTCCTTTCCCTTCCTCAAGATGCAGACCAGGATCTGGCACTTTAGTGTGGCAGGTAAGGCAGCTGCATGCAGGACCAGCATCCCATGTGGGCGTCGGTTAGAGTCCTGGCTACTCCACTTTTGATCCAGCTCTCTGCTGTGGCCTGAGAAAGCAGTAGAAAATGGCCCAAGTCCTTGGGCCCCTGTACCTGCTTGGGAAACCCAGAGGAAGCTCCGGGATCCTGCCTCTACCTCTGCCTCTCTGTAACTCTGCCTGTCAAATAAATAAACAAATCTTAAAAAAAAAAAAAAAAAAAAAAAAGATGGAGACTGCATCTTTTGGTTAGAAATTTACCCATGTCCTTTTTTTTTTTTTTTAGTAAATATAAAATTTCCAAAGTACAGTTAATGGATTACAATGGCTCCCCCCCCCATAATTTCCCTCCCACTCACACCCCTAGCATCTCCCGCTCCCTCTCCCATTCCATTCACATCAAGATTCATTTTCAATTCTCTTTATATACAGAAGATTGATTAAGTATATATTAAGTAAACATTTCGACCGAGCCGCGGGACTGAGCTGCGCAAGCTGCAGGGTCTGCGCGCAAGTGCTCGAAGGGGAGTGCAACAGCGGGGAGACTTGGGAAGTCCAGGGCTCCGAGTCCACACATCGGCGCTGGAAGGGGAGCAGACCTGCGTGGAGAGCGTGGGAGCCCACAGTTCGGGACATCAGCGGCAGACTCAACACACCAGCGCTGGAACGCGAGGTGAGCCGAACCTCAATAACCCGAGACACCGGCAGGCAAGCGGAGAGAGGAGACTAGAGGGAACGACCCCCGGGGCGGGGGGGACTTCACCAAGCTAACTGGAAGAGAGAGAGAGGGAAAAAAAAAAAGGTGACTGGTATGGACACGGGTTTCTCTCTCTCCGCTCACCTCTCAAGGGCGAGCAAGACAAAGAGCAGGCGCCATCTTGGACATACGTCATAAGCAGAGCGACCTCAGGTCTGCACCGGCCCTGAGCCTAGCAGTAAAACCTGACTCTGGGTGGGGCGAATTAACAGGAGATTAGGACTTAGTAAATTTATGGTGCTACTGAACTGAGACTGTGAAAAAAGAGACGGTGGGGGAGAGAACTCACGGAATTCACGTGAGCACTCTCCAGAGACGCTACAATTCCGTAACTTTGGCAACCCAGTGGGAGACTGAAGGAGAATTTGAGCCCACTCTAAGGGCCGAACAGATTCCCTGTGTGGTCCTTGGGAAAGAGCTTCTGATCTCTGGCTCCTGTGGGTATATCATTTGCCTGCTAACTACCTCCAACTTTGTTCAGCTGTGCAGAATAACTTCCCTGTTGAATCAAAAAAAAAAAGAGAGAGAGAGAGAGAGAGAGAGAGGTTTACCACACCTAACCTGGGAGTGTCACCTTTGGCACACCAAACAGAGCTCTCAGGCCACACCCATCTCAAGCCCTAAGGCTCCATCAAAAACAGATAGTCCACTTAATCTAGAGTCATAGTATAACAAGAAAAAGCACCACAGTGAAGAAACCAAATATCTCCAATATGACAAATAACAAACGCAAAAACCAAGGTAATAAAAACAAGGAAGTCACCATGAAGCCCTCAAATGAAAAAGACACCCCAATTCAAGATTATGAGGATGATGACATAGAAGAAATGCAAGAAGCAGATCTCAAAAAATTGATAAGAACATTAAGAAGTTCTCAAAAACAAATTCTTGAACTACAGAAATCCTTAATGGACAAGATAGAAAATCTCTCTCGTGAAAATGAAATATTAAGGAGGAATCAAAATGAAACGAAACAACTAGTACAACAGGAAACTGGGATAGTGACTGAAGTGAAGAATTCAATAGATCAAATGAAAAACACAATAGAGAGCCTTACAAACAGAATGGGAGAAGCAGAAGAGAGAATATCAGACTTAGAAGACAGAGAACAGGAAAGGATACAGTCAGACCAAAGAAAAGAAGAGGAAATTAGGAATCTAAAACATATTGTCGGGAATCTTCAGGATACTATTAAAAAACCCAACATTCGGGTTCTAGGAGTTCCTGAAGGCATGGAGAGGGAGAAAGGATTAGAAGGCCTTTTTAGTGAGATATTAGCAGAAAATTTCCCAGGTTTGGAGAAGGACAGAGAAATCCTAGTACAGGAAGCTCACAGAACCCCTAATAAACACGACCAAAAGAGACCCTCACCACGGCACGTTGTAATTAAACTCTCCACAGTGAAACATAAAGAAAAGATCCTAAAATGTGCAAGAGAGAAATGTCAGATTACTCTCAGAGGATCTCCAATCAGACTCACAGCTGACTTCTCATCAGAAACTCTACAAGCTAGGAGGGAATGGCAAGATATAGCCCAGGTACTAAGAGAGAACAACTGCCAGCCCAGAATATTATATCCTGCAAAGCTATCATTTGTGAATGAAGGTGAAATAAAGACTTTTCATAACAAACAGAAATTGAAAGAATTTGTTGCCACTCGTCCAGCCCTGCAAAAGATGCTTAAAGATGTGTTACACACAGAAACAAAGAAACACGGTCATCAATATGAAAGAAGGTAAAGGAAGGAAACCAAGGAAGGAAAGCTCACAGCAAAAGATCACAGGGAATTCAAAGCATATATTAGAACTTATCTTTGGCAAATGGCAGGGCAAAGTTACCACTTATCATTAGTCACATTGAACGTGAATGGCCTGAACTGTCCAGTTAAAAGACACCGTTTGGCTGATTGGGTTAAAAAACAAAACCCATCTATTTGCTGCTTACAAGAAACACATCTTTCCAACAAAGATCCATACAGACTGAAAGTGAAAGGCTGGAAAAAGATATACCATGCCAACAGAAATGAAAAAAGAGCAGGCGTAGCCATCTTAATATCAGACACCATAAACTTTACCACAAAAACCATTAAGAGAGACAAAGAGGGACACTACATAATGATTAAGGGATCAATTCAACAGGAAGATATAACAATTATCAATGTATATGCACCTAACTACAGGGCACCGGTTTATCTAAAAGATTTGTTAACGGACTTAAAGGGAGACTTAGACCCCAATACAATAGTACTGGGGGACTTCAATACTCCACTCTCAGAAATAGACAGATCAATAGGACAGAAGATCAACAAGGATACAGTAGATTTAAACGACACTATAGCCCAAATGGATCTAACAGATATATACAGAACTTTCAATCCTACAGCTAAAGATTATACATTCTTCTCAGCAGTACATGGAACCTTCTCTAGGATTGACCACATACTAGGCCATAAAGCAAGTCTCAGCAAATTCAAAAGAATTAGAATCATACCATGCAGCTTCTCAGACCATAAAGGAATGAAGTTGGAAATGAACAACTCAGGAATCCCTAGAGCATACGCAAACACATGGAGATTGAACAACATGCTCCTGAATGAACAATGGGTCATAGAAGAAATCAAAAGAGAAATCAAAAACTTTCTGGAAGTAAATGAGGATAACAGCACAACATACCAAAACTTATGGGACGCAGCAAAAGCAGTGTTAAGAGGAAAGTTTATATCAATAGGTGCCTACATCAAGAAATTGGAAAGGCACCAAATAGATGAGCTTTCTATTCACCTCAAGGATCTAGAAAACCTACAGCAAACCAGACCCAAATCTAGTAGGAGAAGAGAAATAATTAAAATCAGAGAAGAAATCAACAGGATTGAATCAAGAAAAACATTACAAAAAATCAGCCAAACGAGGAGCTGGTTTTTTGAAAAAATAAACAAAATTGACACCCCATTGGCCCAACTAACTAAAAAAAGAAGAGAAAAGACCCAAATCAATAAAATCAGAGATGAAAAAGGAAATGTAACAACAGACACCACAGAAATAAAAAGAATCATCAGAAATTACTACAAGGACTTGTATGCCAGCAAACAGGGAAACCTATCAGAAATGGATAGATTCCTGGACACATGCAACCTACCTAAATTGAACCAGGAAGACATCGAAAACCTAAACAGACCCATAACTGAGACAGAAATTGAAACAGTAATAAAGGCCCTCCCAACAAAGAAAAGCCCAGGACCAGATGGATTCACTGCTGAATTCTACCAGACATTTAAAGAAGAACTAACTCCAATTCTTCTCAAACTATTCAGAACAATTGAAGAAGAGGGAATCCTCCCAAATTCTTTCTATGAAGCCAGCATCACCTTAATTCCTAAGCCGGGAAAAGATGCAGCACTGAAAGAGAATTACAGACCAATATCCCTGATGAACATAGATGCAAAAATCCTCAATAAAATTCTCGCCAATAGAATGCAACAACACATCAGAAAGATCATCCACCCAGACCAAGTGGGATTTATCCCTGGTATGCAGGGATGGTTTAATGTGCGCAAGACAATCAATGTGATACACCACATTAACAGACTGCAGAAGAAAAACCATATGATTCTCTCAATAGATGCCGAGAAAGCATTTGATAAAATACAACACCCGTTCATGATGAAAACTCTAAGCAAACTGGGTTTGGAAGGAACATTCCTCAATACAATCAAAGCAATCTATGAAAAACCCACAGCCAACATCTTATTGAATGGGGAAAAGTTGGAAGCATTTCCACTGAGATCTGGGACCAGACAGGGATGTCCACTCTCACCACTGCTATTCAATATAGTTCTGGAGGTTCTAGCCAGAGCTATTAGGCAAGAAAAAGAAATTAAAGGGATACAAATTGGGAAGGAAGAACTCAAACTATCCCTCTTTGCAGATGACATGATTCTTTATTTAGGGGACCCAAAGAACACTACCAAGAGACTATTGGAACTCATAGAAGAGTTTGGCAAAGTAGCAGGGTATAAAATCAATGCACAAAAATCAACAGCCTTTGTATACACAGACAATGCCATGGCTGAGGAAGAACTTCGAAGATCAATCCCATTCACAATAGCTACAAAAACAATCAAATACCTTGGAATAAACTTAACCAAGGACGTTAAAGATCTCTACGATGAAAATTACAAAACCTTAAAGAAAGAAATAGAAGAGGATACCAAGAAATGGAAAAATCTTCCATGCTCATGGATTGGAAGAATCAATATCATCAAAATGTCCATTCTCCCAAAAGCAATTTATAGATTCAATGCAATACCAATCAAGATACCGAAGACCTTCTTCTCAGATCTGGAAAAATTGGTGCTGAAATTTATATGGAGGCACAAGAGACCTCGAATAGCTAAAGCAATCTTGTACAACAAAAACAAAGCCGGAGGCATCACAATACCAGATTTCAGGACATACTACAGGGCAGTTGTAATCAAAACAGCATGGTACTGGTACAGAAACAGAAGGATAGACCAATGGAACAGAATTGAAACACCAGAAATCAACCCAAACATCTACAGCCAACTTATATTTGATCAAGGATCTAAAACTAATTCCTTGAGCAAGGACAGTCTATTCAATAAATGGTGCTGGGAAAATTGGATTTCCACGTGCAGAATCATGAAGCAAGACCCCTACCTTACACCTTACACAAAAATCCACTCAACATGGATTAAAGACCTAAATCTACGACCTGACACCATCAAGTTACTAGAGAACATTGGAGAAACCCTTCAAGATATTGGCACAGGCAAAGAGTTTCTGGAAAAGACCCGGGAGGCACAGGCAGTCAAAGCCAAAATTAACTATTGGGATTGCATCAAATTGAGAAGTTTCTGTACTGCAAAAGAAACAGTCAGGAGAGTGAAGAGACAACCGTCAGAATGGGAAAAAATATTTGCAAACTATGCAACAGATAAAGGGTTAATAACCAGAATCTACAAAGAGATCAAGAAACTCCACAAAAACAAAACCAACAACCCAATTAAGAGATGGGCCAAGGACCTCAATAGACATTTTTCAAAAGAGGAAATCCAAATGGCCAACAGGCACATGAAAAAATGTTCAAGGTCATTAGCAATCAGAGAAATGCAAATCAAAACCACAATGAGGTTCCACCTCACCCCGGTTAGAATGGCTCACATGCAGAAATCTACCAACAACAGATGCTGGCGAGGATGTGGGGAAAAAGGGACACTAACCCACTGTTGGTGGGAATGCAAACTGGTCAAGCCACTATGGAAATCAGTCTGGAGATTCCTCAGAAACCTGAAGATAACCCTACCGTTCGACCCAGCCATCCCACTCCTTGGAATTTACCCAAAGGAGTTTAAATTGGCAAACAAAAAAGCGGTCTGCAGCCTAATGTTTATTGCAGCACAATTCACAATAGCTAAGACCTGGAACCAACCTAAATGCCCATCAACGGTAGACTGGATAAAGAAATTATGGGATATGTACTCTTTAGAATACTATACTGCAGTAAGAAACAACGAAATCCAGTCATTTGCAACAAAATGGAGGAATCTGGAACACATCATGCTGAGTGAAATAAGCCAGTCCCAAAGGGACAAATACCATATGTTCTCCCTGATCGGTGACAACTGACTGAACACCAAAAAGGAAACTTGTTGAAGTGAAAGGGACACTATGGGAAACGGTGACTTGATCAGCATAGCCCTGACTGTTAATGAACAACTTAATACATTATCACTCTTAGTAGTTTTTTGTCTGTTCTACTTAATATGACTGATTTAATTCTGTAATTAATACACAGTTATTCTTAAGTGTTGAAATTTAACTGAAATGTGATCCCTGTTAAACATAAGAGTAGGAATAAGAGAGGGAAGAGATATATAAGTTGGGACATGCTCAAGCTGACTTGCCCCAAATGGTAGAGTTAGAAACATACCAGGGGACTCCAATTTAATCCCATCAAGGTGGCATGTACCAATGCCATCTCACTAGTCCAAGTGATCAATTTCAGTTCGCAATTGATCATAATGAAAGGACTAAGAGTCAAAGGGAGCACATAAGCAAGTCTAGTACCTGCTAACACTAACCGATAGAATAAATAAAGGGGAGAGTGATGCAACATGGGAAGTGAGATACTCAGCAGACTCATAGAATGGCAGATGCCCTAAATAGCACTCTGGCCTCAGAATCAGCCCTAAAGGCATTCAGATCTGGCTGAAAAGCCCATGAGAGTATTTCAGGCATGGAAAGCCAAGACACTCTGGCAAAAGATCTCTGTGAGTGAGATCTCAGTGGAAAGAACAGGTCTTCAAAGAAGGAGGTACCTTTCTCTGAAGGGAGGAGAGAACCTCCACTTTGACTATGACCTTGTCTAAACAAGATAAGAGTCGGAGAACTCAAGGGGCTTCCATAGCCTTGGAAACTCATGACTGGAGCATAGGGAGATTACTGATGCCATAGACAGGAGTGTCAATTGGTAAAGTCAACAACAGGAGTCACTGTGCACTTACTCCTCATGTAGGATCTCTGTCCTTAATGTGCTGTGCATTGAGATTTAATGCTATAACGAGTACTCAAATAATATATTTCACTTTGTGTTTCTATGGGGGTGCAAACTGTTGAAATCTTTACTTAATGCATACTAAACTGATCCTCTGTAAAAAAAAAAAAAAAAAAAAAAAAAAAAAAAAAAAGAAAAGAAAAGAAACTATCAACTCCCAACTTGACTCTCACTGGGATTAAACATGACAATATGTGTGGGAGCAAACTGTTGAAATCCTTACTTAATGTATACTAAGCTGATCTTCTGTATATTAAGATAATCGAAAATGAATCTTGATGTGAATGGAAGGGGAGAGGGAGTGGGAAAGGGGAGGGTTGTGGGTGGGAGGGACGGTATGGGGGGGAAGCCATAGTAATCCATTATTCGTACTTTGGAAACGTATATTCATTAAATAAAAGTTAAAAAAAAAAAAAAGAAAAAAAAAGTAAACATTTCATCAGTTTGCACCCACACAGAAACACAAAGTGTAAAATACTGTTTCAGTACTAGTTATAGCATTAATTCACATGGAACAACACACTAAGGACAGATCCCACTTGAGAAGTAAGTACACAGTGACTCATGTTGTTGACTTAACAATTTGACAGAGTTCAACCAATGGTACTAGAACAAAACAAAGAGAAAATACTAAAATGGATAAAGTATTACATTGTACATCAACAGTCAGGACAAGAGCTGATCAAGTCACTGTTTCTCATAGTGTCCATTTCACTTCAACAGGTTTCCCCTTTGGTGCTCAGTTAGTTGTCACCGATCAGGGAGAACATATGATATTTGTTCGTTTGGGACTGGCTTAATTCACTCCGCATACTGTTTTCCAGATTCCTCCATCTTGTTGCAAATGACTGGATTTTGTTGTTTTTAACTGCTGTATAGTATTCTATAGAGTACATGTTGTGGGGAGCAATTCGGACTATACTGTTACTGGAATTAAGATTTATTCTATGCATCTGCTCTCCCACAATATGGCGCTGGGAGAGAAGTAAACAGCTTCTACCCAGCTGCCTCTCACCAACTTGACAAGCTGCAGGAGCTGCTCCTGATTGGAGGAGAGCGGCGTGCTCGGCGTGTGGGCAGCCGAGTTGGGATTGGTGGAGAGGACTATATAGGAGGAGAGAGACGGCATGGTGGGGTGGGTTGGTTGGAGAGTGCGTTGGAGAGTTCGCGGGGAAGTTCGTTACTTCGTTCTTTCTCATTTCTCTCTACTCATTCTTGCTTTGGGAGTTTGCTGTTTACTTATTCTTACTTTACTATAGAAAGGACTTGTAAAAAAAGGGAACAACAAGCGCCCGGTCCGGTGCGGCTCCTCCGCGTGCGGAGGAGCAGCAAGTGGTGCCGTGACTCGGATCGGAAACCTAGGAGGGAAAGACCGGGAAGAAGTGGGAAATTACTGGAGAGAGAGACTAGCAAAGAGCCTAGGGGAAGGCCGGACGGAAAGAGTGCCGGTGAAAAGCTAGTCAGAACCTAGGAAAAAAGCCGCGGGGGAAGAAAATTAGAAGCTAGGAAGGAGGTATTAACTGGGAACTTTTGATATGCTCTGTTTAATGCATGAGGAATTATATGGTTATTCAGCAAAGAGCTGGTGTCTCTTCCTTAATGAATAAGAATGTAGACTATCAGAAACTGGCAACTGATGGCAGCCTCCACAAGTCCTCAAAAATTAATGAAGGCACTGTGGAAGATGGTCCAAGTGCTTGGGCCACTGCACCCATGTGGGAGACCTGGAAGAAGCTCCTGGCTGAAGGGGCCATGACTTCGGCCAATCATTTTCCGAAATTATACTTACATCCGCACCTGTGTCTAGCAGGCCCTGAATTGACTTTCCTCTAATGGTTAAGGTCCACAGAGGTCGATCTGCTAGAGATAGGGACAAGGCTGCAAATTTCTCCCCTTGGGGTCCATTAACATCCTGCGCTCCAATCATGATCAGTATTTGAGCCACAGGTTCTTCTGGTTTGATTTGAATAATACCCTTTGTAGATTGTATTAGCACTTTTAACTTATCACAAGGTAATTGAATGACTCCGGTGATGACCATTAGGCCTCTCAAAGCATTTGTTTCTTTTCCTACGATTATTCCAAGTCCGTTATGCTCCGCTGAAATTGTTTCTGCCCTCACCTCTATGGCTTGTGGCCCCATTTGAGGTGTCAGTACCGAATATTCGGTGGCTCGTAACTCTGCGCGGTAAATATTTGGTTTTGGGACCGTGGCACCCACCGATTGTTTTGGCCCCGGGGTGCAGGGGCCCACATTCCGTTTTTTTGCTGTTGACCATATACACCTGATCTTCTTATGGGGCCCGGCTCATTTGGCATCCTCTGGGGATTGCCTGCGCTGTTTATTTTAAAGTAACATTCACTGACCCAATGATTTCCTCTTCTACAGCGTGGGCAAAGGCCTGGTCTTCTCGAGTTCTCTATGCCCTGCCGATCTCGGGCTGGAAATCTGGCCCTACATTCCCTCATTAGATGCCCTTCTCGACCACATCTAAAGCATATACGTCCCCTCATGTTCTGTCTAAATTGTCGGGTTACTGCTACTGCAGCATGTGATCCAGAAACTACATCATCCATGACATCCCTACACATGTCCCATAGTTTCTTTATCCAGTCTACTGTTGATGGGCATTTGTGTTGGTTCCAGGTCTTAGCTATTGTGAATTGAGCTGCAATAAACATTAATGTGCAGACAGCTTGTTTGTTTGCCAATTTCATTTCCTTTGAATTTTCTCATGTCCTTAAAACAGGCATTTGGGCCTGGTGCTGTGGCATAGGGGGCTGAACTGCCTGCAGAGCTGGAATCTCATATGGGCACTGGTTCGTGTCCCGGTTGCTCCTCTTCCAATCCAGCTCTATACTATGGCTTGGTAAAACAATAGAAGATGGCCCAAGTGCTTGGGCCCCTGCACCCACGTGGGAGACCCAGATGAAGCTCCTGGATCCTTGCTTGGGATCAGCCCAGCTCTGGCCATTGTGGCCATTTGGAGAGTGAATCAGCAGATGGAAGATCTTTCTCTCTCTCTCTCTCCCTGTGTCTGTCACTATGCCTCTCAAATAAATAAATAAAATATTTTTAAAAAGTAATTTCAAAGTCTCCTTCCAGGAAATCAGAGAACTGCCACTGATGTGTCAAGCAGATCCATTATGAGTGCTCTGGCTGACCCAAGAGAACTTCACTCAGCATAGATCTCATGACTTGTACACTTGTGGAAGGTGTATGGTGGCCTCATGCTCATTATGTGGCAACTGAAGTATCCTCTCTTCCTCTCCTCACTCAAGTTTTACAGAACCAAATCTTAGAGATTCAATGTTTATCCTTTGGATACTAGTATGTGTATGTGGGATACACAAGACAAACTCAGCCTAACAGTGAAAAACAAACTGAACAGCAAAAGGTGTGGTAAGTCCAAACCAGCAGAAATATAACTCAGAAGAACCAAAAAGAAGGATCCAGTTCCACTTTGTTCTTAGACTCTAAAGCAACTGCCCTACAAACCATTTTTGAGAGATGCATGAATATAATTTTATAGGACATTCTTTTTCATATTCCTGAAACTGGTGCATATCAACTGGAGCCTTTGGGGTATCTCCAGAACTCCCAACCATGTAACACAGACTAAGTGAAATGAGTCCTTGGGGAAGGTAGATCCAGGCAGTGAAACCTCCAGTGATGGGTTTCTCAGGTCTTGTGTGCTGCCATAGCCACTATTTGGGGAAAACACAAGCAGAGGCAGACACAGGGGATTTCAGGAAATGAAGACAGGAAATGGAGAACCTTTATAAGAAAAACTAGTCATGAAGACTTTTCCCTATGCTCTTTAGAACTATTCTGAATTTCTTCACATTTTCTTAACCCTGCTGCAAATATTCTAAAATGAAATGAAATTGTATTAACAAACAAGAGTACCCCAGGAAACAACAGAACCTGTGGAGAATGAACTTCATTTATATTGCTTAATAGCATTATGGGACGTTCAGTAATTTTACATGAAAGTATCAGGCCATGACAGGCTGAAAATAAAAATAAGTACAAATTCATTCTTTTTTATAACTTTCATTTAATAAATATAAATTTCCAAAGTACAAATTACGGATTACAGCACTTTTTCCCCCCATAACCTCCCTCCCACCCCCAACCATCCCATCTCCCGCTCCCTATCTCATCCCATTCACATCAAAATTCATTTTCAATTATCTTTATATACAGAAGATAAACTTAGTATATACTAAGTAAAGATTTGAACAGTTTGCACCCACATGAAACATAAAGTATAAAATACTGTTTGAGTACTAGTTATACCATTAAATCACATAGTACAACACATTAAGGACAGAGATCCTACATTGGGAGTAAGTACACAGTGACTCCTGTTGTTGATTTAACAACTGACACTCTTGTTTATGGCATCAGTAATCACCCTAGGCTCTTGTCATGAGCTGCCAAGGCTATGGAGGCCTCTTGAGTTCACTGACTTTGATCTTATTCTAACAGGGTCATAGTCAAAGTGGAAGTTCTCTCCTCCCTTCAGAGAAAGGTACCTCCTTCTTTGATGGCCCCATTCTTTCTACTAGGATTTCACTAGCAGAGATCTTTCATTTAGTTTTTTTTTTTTTTCAAGAGTGTCTTGGCTTTCCATGCCTAAAATAATCTCATGGGCTCCTCAGCCAGATCCAAATGCCTTAAGGGCTGATTATGAGGCCAGAGTGCTGTTTAGGACATCCGCCATTCTATGAGTCTGCTGTGTATCTCGCTTCCCATGTTGGATCGTTCTCTCCCTTTTTGATTCTATCACTTAGTATTAGCAGACACTAGTCTTGTTTGTGTGATCCCTTTGATGCTTAGACCTATCAGTATGATCAATTGTGAACTGAAATTGACCACTTGGACTATTGAGATGGCATTGGTAGATGCAACCTTGATGGGATTGTATCGGAATCCCCTGGCACATTTCTAACTCAACCATTTGGGGCAAGTCCGATTGAGCATATCCCAGATTGTACATCTCCTCCCTCTGTTATTCCTACTCTTATATTTAACAGGGATCACTTTTCAGTTATATTTAAATACCTAAGAATAACTGTGTGTTACTTACATAGCTCAACCAATAGTATTAAGTAGAACAAAAAAAAGGGATAAAGTATTAAATTGTATATCAACGGTCAGGACAAGGGGTGATCAAGTCACTGTTTCTCATAGTGTCCATTTCACTTCAACAGGTTTCCTTTTTGGAACACGGTTAGTTGTCACCGATCAGGGAGAATGTATGATATTTGTCCATTTGGGACTGGCTTAATTCACTCAGCATGATGTGTTCCAGATTCCTCCATTTTGTTGCAAATGACAGGATATCATTGTTTGTTTTTTTTTTTTACCACTGTGTAGTATTCTAAAGAGTACATATCCCATAATTTCTTTATCCAGTCTTCTGTTTTGGCATATAGGTTGATTCCAGGTCTTAGCTATTGTGAATTGACCTGCAATAAACAGTGAGGTGCAGACAACTCTTTTATTTGACAATTTAATTTACTTTGGGTAAATTCCAAGGAGTGTGATGTCTGGGTTGTATGGTAGGGTTATACTGAGGTTTCTTTTTTTTAATACAACTGATTTCTTTTTTTAACTTTTATTTAGTAAATATAAATTTCCAAAGTACAGTTTATGGATTACAATTTCTCCCCCATATTTTCCCTCCCACTTGCACCCCTCCCATCTCCTGCTCCCTCTCCCATTCCATTCACATCAAGATTCATTTTCAATTATCATTATATACAGAAGATCAATTTAGTATATATTAAGTAAAAATTTCATCAGGTTACACCCACGTGAAACAAAGTATAAAATACTGTTTCAGTACTAGTTATAGCATTAATTCACATTGGAGAACACATAATGACAGATCCTACATGAGAACTAAGTATACAGTGACTCCTGTTGTTGACTTAACAATTTGACACTATTGTTTATGGCGCCAGTAATCAACCTAGGCTCTTGTCATGAGCTGCCAAGGCTATGGAGGCCTGTTGAATTCACTGACTCTGATCTTTAGACAACATCATAGTCAAAGTTGAAGTTCTCTCCTCCCTTCAGAGAGGTACCTCCTTCTTTGATGGCCCATTCTTTCCACTGGTATCTCACTAGCAGAGATCTTTCATTTAGGTTTTTTGTTGTTGTTGTTTGTTTTGTTTTGGCTTTTGTTTTTATATTTTTTGCCGGAGTATTTTGGCTTTCCATGCCTAAAATGCTCTCATGGGCTCTTCAGCCAGATCCAAATGCCTTAAGGGCTGATTTTGAAGCCAGAGTACTATATGGAACACCTGCCATTCTATGAGTCTGCTGTGTTTCCCACTTCTCATGATTGATCGACTCTCCCTTTTTGATTCTATCAGTTAGTATTCACAGACACTAGTTTCTGTGATCCCTTTGACACTTAGACCTATCAGTGTGATCAATTGTGAACTGAAATTGATCACTTGGACTAGTGAGATGGCAGGGGTACATGCCACCTAGATGGGAGTGGATTGGAATCCCCTGGTATGTTTCTAACTCCACCATTTGGGGAAAGTCCAATTGAGCATGTCCCAAATTGTACATCTCCTCCCTCTGTTATTCCCACTCTTATATTTAACAGGGATCACTTTTCAGTTAAAATTTAAACACCTAAGAATAATTCTGTGTTAATTACAGAGTTCAACCAATAGTACTAGAAAAAAATACTAAAAGGGATAAAGTGTTCAATTATACATCAACGGTCAGGACAAGAGCTGAACAAGTCACTGTTTCTCATAGTGTCCATTTCACTTCAACAGGTTTCCCCTTTGGTGCTCAGTTAGTTGTCACTGATCAGGGAGAACATATGGTATTTGTCCTTCTGGTACTGGCTTAATTCATTCAGCATAATGTTTTCCAGATTCCTCAATCTGGTTGTAAATGACCGGGTTTCATTGTTTTTGACTACTGTATAGTATTCTATAAAGTACATGTCCCATAATTTCTTTATCCAGTCTTCTGTTGATGGGCATTTGGGTTGATTCCAGGTCTTAGCTATTGTGAATTGAGCTGCAATAAACGTTAAGGTACAGACAGCTTTTTTGTTTGCCAATTTAAACTCCTTTGGGTAAATTCCAAGGAGTGGGATGGCTGGGTTGTATGGTAGGGTTATATTCAGGTTTCTGAGGAATCTCCAAACTGACTGCCATAGTGGCTTAACCAGTTTGCATTCCTACCAACAGTGGGTTAGTGCCCCTTTTCCCCTACATCCTCACCAGCATCTGTTGTTGGTAGATTTCTGTATGTGAGCCATTCTAACCAGGGTGAGGTGAAACCTCATTGTGGTTCTGATTTGCATTTCCCTGATTGCTAGTGATCTTGAACATTTTTTCATGTGCCTGTTGGCCATTTGGATTTCCTCTTTTGAAAAATGTCTATTGAGGTCCTTGGCCCATCTCTTAAGTGGGTTGTTGGTTTTGATGTTGTGGAGTTTCTTGATTTCTTTGTAGATTCTGGTTATCAACCCTTTATCTGTTGCATAGTTTGCAAATATTTTTTCCCATTCTTGGTTGTCTCTTCACTTTCCTGACTGTTTCTTTTGAAGTACTGAAACTTCTTAATTTAATGCAATCCCAAATGTTAATTTTGGCTTTGACTGCCTGTGCTTCTGGGGTCTTTTCCAAGAAGTCTTTGCCTGTGCCTATATCTTGCAGGGTTTCTCCAATGTCTCTAATAATTTGATGGTGCCGGGTCAAAGATTTAAGTCTTTAATCCATGTTGAGTGGATTTTTGTATAATGTGTAAGGTAGAGGTCTTGCTTCATGCTTCTGCACGTGGAAATCCAATTTTCCCAGCACCATTTATTGAATAGACTCCTTACTCCAGGGATTGGTTTTACATCCTTGATCAAATATAAGTTGGCTGTAGATGTTTGGATTGATTTCTGGTGTTTCTATTCTGTTCCACTGGTCTGTCCATCTGTTTCTGTACCAGGTCCATGCTGTTTTGATTACAACTGCCCTGTAGTATGTCCTGAAATCTGGTATTGTGATGCCTCCAGCTTTGTTTTTGTTGTACAAGATTGTTTTAGCTATTCGAGGTCTCCTGTGTCTCCATATGAATTTCAGCATCATTTTTGCCAGATCTGAGAAGAATGTCTTTGGTATTTTGATTGGTATCACATTGAATTTGTAAATTGCTTTTGGGAGAATGGACATTTTGATGATATTGATTCTTCCAATCCATGAGCATGGAATGTTTTTCCATTTCTTGGCATCCTCTTCTATTTCTTTCTTTAAGGTTTTGTAATTTTCACCGTAGAGACATTTAACGTCCTTGGTTAAGTTGATTCCAAGGTATTTGATTGCTTTTGTAGCTATTGTTAAAGGGATTGATCTTAGAAGTTCTTCCTCAGCCATGGCATTGTCTGTGTATACAAAGGCTGTTGATTTTTGTGCATTGATTTATATCCTACTATTTTGCCAAACTCTTCTATGAATTCCAATAGTCTCTTAGTAGAGTTCTTTGGATCCCATAAGTAAAGAATCATGTCATCTGCAAAGAGGGATAGTTTGAGTTCTTCCTTCCCAATTTGTATCCCTTTAATTTCTTTTTCTTGCCTAATAGCTCTGGCTAAAACTTCCAGAACTATATTGAATAGCAGTGGTGAGAGTGGGCATCCCTGTCTGGTACCAGATCTCAGTGGAAATGCTTCCAACTTTTCCCCATTCAATAGGATGCTGGCCGTGGGATTTTCATAAATTGCTTTGATTGTATTGAGGAATGTTCCTTCCATACCCAGTTTGCTTAGAGTTTTCATCATGAACGGGTGTTGTATTTTATCAAATGCTTTCTCGGCATCTATTGAGATAATCTTATGGCTTTTCTTCTGCAGTCTGTTAATGTGGTTTATCACGTTGATTGTTTTGTGCACATTGAACCATCCCTGCATGCCAGGGATAAATCCCACTTGGTCTGGGTGGATGATCTTTCTGATGTGTTGTTGCAGTCTATTGACCAGAATTTTATTGAGGATTTTTGCATCTATGTTCATCAGGGATATTGGTCTGTAATTCTCTTTCAATGCTGCATCTTTTTCCGGCTTAGGGATTAAGGTAATGCTGGCTTCATAAAAAGAATTTGGGAGGACTCCCTCTTCTTCGATTGTTCTGACTAGTTTGAGAATTGGAGTCAGTTCTTCTGTAAATGTCTGGTAGAATTCAGCAGTGAATCCATCTGGTCCTGGGCTTTTCTTTGTTGGGAGGGCCTTTATTACTGTTTCAATTTCTGTCTCAGTTATGGGTCTGTTTAGGTTTTCGATGTCTTCCTGGTTCAATTTAGGTAGGTTGCATGTGTCCAGGAATCTATCCATTTCTGATAGGTTTCCCTGTTTGCTGGCATACAAGTCCTTGTAGTAATTTCTGATGATTCTTTTTATTTCTGTGGTTTATGATGTTACATTTCCTTTTTCATCTCTGATTTTATTGATTTGGGTCTTTTCTCTTCTTCTTTTAGTTAGTTGGGCCAATGGGGTGTCAATTTTGTTTATTTTTTTCAAAAAAACCAGCTCCTCATTTGCCAGATTTTTTTGTAATTTTTTTTTTGGATTCAATCCTGTTGATTTCTTCTCTGATTTTAATTATTTATATTCTCCTACTAGATTTGGGTCTTGTTTGCTGCAGATTTTCTACATCCTTGAGTTGAATTGAAAGCTCATTTATTTGGTGCCTTACAATTTCTTGATGTAGGCACCTATTGCTATACACTTTCCTCTTAACACTGATTTTGAGGCCGGCGCCGCAGCTCAATAGGCTAATCCTCTACCTAGCGGCGCCGGCACACCGGGTTCTAGTCCCGGTCGGGGCGCTGGATTCTGTCCCGATTGCCCCTCTTCCAGGCCAGCTCTCTGCTGTGGCCAGGGAGTGCAGTGGAGGATGGCCCATGTCCTTGGGCCCTGCACCCCATGGGAGACCAGGAGAAGCACCTGGCTCCTGCCATCGGATCAGCGCGGTGCGCCGGCCGCAGAGCGCCAGCCATGGCAGCCATTGGAGGGTGAACCAACAGCATAGGAAGACCTTTCTCTCTGTCTCTCTCTCTCACTGTCCACTCTCCCTGTCACACACACACACACACACAAAACCACTGATTTTGCTGTATCCCGTAAGTTTTTGTATGTTCTGCTGTTATCCTCATTTACTTCCTGAAAAATTTTTGATTTCTCTTTTGATTTCTTCTATGACCCATTGTTCATTCAGGAGCATGTTGTTCAATCTCCATGTGTTTGCACATGCTCTAGGGATTCCTGAGATGCTAATTTCCAACTTCATTCCACTATGGTCTGAGAAGCTGCATCGTATGATTCTAATTCTTTTGAATTTGCTGAGACTTGCTTTATGGCCTAGTATGTGGTCAATCCTAGAGAAGGTTCCCTGTACTTCTGAGAAGAATGTAAATTCTTTATGTGTAGGATTGAAAGTTCTGTAGATATCTGTTAGATCCATTTGTGCTATAGTGTTGTTTAAATCTCTGTATCCTTGTTGATCTTCTGTCCTGTTGATCTGTCTATTTCTGAGAGTGGAGTATTGAAGTCCCCCAGTACTATTGTATTGAGGTCTAAGTCTCCCTTTAAGTCCCTTAACATACCTTTTAAATAAACCAGTGCCCTGTAATTAGGTGCATATACATTGATAATCGTTTTATCTTCCTGTTGAATTGATCCCTTAATCATTACATAGTACCCCTCTTTGTCTCTCTTAACAGTTTTTGTTTTAAAGTTTATGTTGTCTAAGAGTGGGAATAAGAGAGGGAAGAGATGTATAATTTGGGACATGCTCAAGCTGACTTGCCCCAAATGGTTGAGTTAGAAAAATACCAGGGGATTCCAATTCAATCCCATCAAGGTGGCATGTACCAATGCCATCTCACTATTCCAAGTGATCAATTTCAGTTCACAATTGATCATAATGAAAGGACTAAGAGTCAAAGGGAGCACATAAACAAGTCTAGTACCTGCTAACACTAACCGATAGAATAAATAAAGGGGAGAGTGATCCAACATGGGAAGCGAGATACTCAGCAGACTCATAGAATGGCAGATGTCCTAAATAGCACTCTGGCCTCAGAATCAGCCCTAAAGGCATTCGGATCTGGCTGAAAAGCCCATCAGAGTATTTCAGGCATGGAAAGCCAAGACACTCTGGCAAAAAGATCTCTGTGAGTGAGATCCCAGTGGAAAGAATAGGTCTTCAAAGAAGGAGGTACCTTTCTCTGAAGGGAGGAGAGAACCTCCACTTTGACTATGAGCTTGTCTAAACAAGATAAGAGTCGGAGAACTCAAGGGGCTTCCATAGCCTTGGAAACTCATGACTGGAGCATAGGGAGATTACTGATGCCATAGACAGGAATGTCAATTGGTAAAGTCAACAACAGGAGTCACTGTGCACTTACTCCTCATGTAGGATCTCTGTCCTTAATGTGCTGTACATTGAGATTTAATGCTATAACGAGTACTCAAACAATATATTTCACTTTGTGTTTCTATGGGGGTGCAAACTGTTGAAATCTTTACTTAATGCATACTAAACTGATCTTCTATAAAAAAAAAAAAAAAGAAAGAAAGAAAAAAAAGAAATTATCAATTCCCAACTTGACTCTCACTGGGATTAAACACGACAATAGGTCTGATCTGATTTCATCATCATTTTTAAAAAATCATCTATTATTTTTCACTTTATGTTTCTGTGTGGGAGCAAACTGTTGAAATCCTTACTTAATGTATACTAAGCTGATCTTCTGTATATTAAGATAATCGAAAATGAATCTTGATGTGAATGGAAGGGGAGAGGGAGTGGGAAAGGGGAGGGTTGCGGGTGGGAGGGACGGTATGGGGGGGAAGCCATTGTAATCCATAAGTCGTACTTTGGAAATTTATATTCATTAAATAAAAGTTAAAAAAAAAGTTTATGTTGTCCAATATTAAGATGGCTATGCCCGCTCTTTTTTCATTTCTGTTGGCATGGTATATCTTTTTCCAGCCTTTCACTTTCAGTCTGTATGCATCTTTGTTGGAAAGATGTGTTTCTTGTAAGCAGCAAATAGATGGGTTTTGCTCCTTAACCCAATCAGCCAATCTGTGTATTTTAACTGGACAGTTACGGCCATTAATGTTCAATGTGACTATTGACAAGTAGTAACTTTGCCCTGCCATTCGCCAAAGATATTTTCTAACATATGCTTTGAACTTCCTGTGATCTTTTGCTGTGAGGTTTCCTTCCTTTACCTTCTTTCATATTGATGACCATGTTTCTGTGTTTCTCTGTGTAATCCATCTTTAAGCATCTTTTGCAGGGCTGGACGAGTGGCGACAAATTCTTTCAATTTCTGTTTGCTATGAAAGTCTTTATTTCCCCTTCATTCACAAATGAGAGCTTTGCAGGATATAATATTCTGGGCTGGCAGTTTTTCTCTCTTAGTACCTGAGCTATGTCTTGCCATTCTCTTCTAGCCTGTAGGGTGTCTGATGAGAAGTCTGCTGTGAGTCTAATTGGAGATCCTCTGAGAGTAATCTGACGTTTCTCTTTTGCACATTTTAGAATCTTTTCTTTATGTTTCACTGTGTTGAGTTTCATTACAATGTGTCATGGTGAGGATCTCTTTTGATCATGTTTACTAGGGGTTCTATGAGCTTCCTATACTAGGATGTCTCTGTCCTTGTCCAAACCCAGGAAGTTCTCTGCTAGTATCTCACTAAAAATGCCTTCTAATCCTTTCTCTCCATGCCTTCAGGAACTCCTGGAACCCGAATGTTGGGTTTTTTAATAGTATCCTGTAGAGTCCCAACAATATTTTTTAGACTTCTAATTTCCTCTTCTTTGTTTTGACTGTATACTCCCCTGTGCTCTGTCTTCTAAGTCTGATATTCTCTCTTCTGCTTCACTGACTCTGTTTTTAAGGCTCTCTAATGTGTTTGTCATTTGATCTATTGAATTCTTCATTTCATTTTGATTTCTCTTCACTATCACACTTTCCTGTTCTACTAGTTTCTGCGTTTCATTTTGATTCCTCCTTATGATTTCACTTTCATGAGAGAGATTTTCTATCCTGTCCAGTAAGGAATTCCGTAGCTCAAGCATTTGTTTTTGAAAACTTGAAATTGTTCTTTTCATAAATTTTTTGAAATCCGTATTTGCATTTCTTCCATCTCATCATCTTCATAATCTTGGCTTGGGGTATCTTGTTCATTTGGGGGTGTCATAATGTCTTCCTTGTTCTTGTTACCTCGGTTTCTGTGTTTGTTGCTTGGCATTGTGGAGATATTCTTTGGATTCTTCTTCCCTCGCTGTGGTGTTTTTTCTTGTTATACTATAACTGTGTTAAATGGACTGTCTGCTTTTGATGGAGCCTTGGAGGCTTGAGATGGGTGTGGCCTGAGAGCTCTGTTTGGTTCCTCAGGGTTAAACGTGTGCCAAAGGTGACACTCCCAGGTTAGGCATGGTAAATCTTTCTTTCTTTCTTTTTTTGATTCAAAAGTGAGGTAATTCCACACAGCTGAGCGGAATTGGAGGTAGTTAGCAGGCAAATGATATACCCACAGGAGCCAGACATCAGAAGCTCTTTCCCAAAGACCACACAGGGAATATGTTCTGTCCTCAGTGTGGGCTCAAATTCTCCTGCAGTCTCCCACTGGGTTGCCAAGGTTACCGAATTGTAGCATCTCTGGAGAGTACTCATGTGAATCCTGTGACTTCTCTCCCCCACCGTCTCTTTTTTCACAGTCTCAGTTCATTAGCACCACACATTCACTATGTCCTAATCTCCTGTTATTTCACCCCCACCCCCAGAGTCAGGTTTTTCTGCTTGGCTGAGGGTGGGTGCAGCCCTGAGGTCACCCTGCTCATTATGTATGTCCAAAATTGTGCCTGCTCTTTGTCTTGCTCACCTTTGAGAGGTGAGTGGAGAGAGAGAAACTTGTGTCCGTATCAGTCACTTTTTTTCCTCTCTCTTCTAGTTAGCCTGGTGAACTTTTCCCCACGGGGTTTCAAGCCTTGTTCCCTCTAGTTTCCTCTTTCCACTTGCCCACCGGTGTCTCAGGTATTGAGGTTCAGCTCACCTCGTGTTCCAGTGCTGGTGTGTAGATTCCACCATTGGTGTCCCAAGCCATGGGCTCTCATGTCCTCCACACAGGTCCACCATGAATCACTAGTTCCAGAAGAGTTTCCTCTGCTGTTTCTTCCCCAACTCTTTCTTGAACCTGCAGTATCTCCACTTTTATTAAACTGTCTCTTCCCGGACTATCGGTGTGCTCCCTTCCTATTCCGCCATCTTGCCGCTTCTCCCGACACTGACTTTTTGAGATTTGATGATTGTTTACAGCCCTTGTCTCTACTCTTGAGGAACATTGTTTTTTTTTTTTTTTCTTCCTACTATTTGTTGAACTCTTTATTTAGTGTAGGATTAATCTTATGAATATAAAGTAAACTGAAAGTAGATCACTATAAAAATTAAGAGCAGGAATGAGAGAGAAAGCAGGAGGAAGTGTGGGAGTTCATGTGGGAGGGAGTATAGAGTGGGAAATTTCACTAGGTTCCTAAATCTGTATATATGAAATACATGAAATTTGTATACCTTAAATAAAATTTAAGAAATTAAAAAAGAAAGTAATCAGATAAACACTTTAGTTGCCAAAAAATATATTTATGCATGCCTCTGCTCTATAAACAGATTGGAAGAAATAATGTAATTTAATATAATATTTAACTAATTTGGGGTATGTTCATGAATATTAGTTATTGTGGTATCATAGAGTTTGCTCTAACTGAAGATATAGTATAGAGTGCACCATTAGAATTTTTCCCTTCAAAAGATCATAGGAAATAGGTTGTTTTTTTTTATTTGGTTAATTTAAGAGGGACTTAATTGCTTAACTTCCAATGAATTTTCTAATTCATTAAATTTTTAAAAATACAAATTAAAAAAAGGGTTCAAACATGTTTTCCATGAGCACCCTGATGACCTGAAGAGCCACGAACATTTGCTTTTGTACAGTACACCCTTTACAGGATTCCAGATTTCCAATATCATGGTATTTGAATTGTCTACTCAGCTTAGTATGAGTCCCCCTTTTTATTTTGGCTTAGAGAAGTCAATAATCTTATTTTTCTAGTACCTTTCAAAATTTTTATTTATCCACTTATTTGTGTGGTTTTGTTTATTGTCAACCTCCCTTATGAGACTCCACATGCTGTGATATACCTGGAGGTTTATCAGCCAATGCTCAAGAATTCCTGTAAGTCCTTTTAAATCCTGCGCACCCATTCATTCTAGAAAAGTCACTAAACAGAGACACAATGCAACACATCAAATTTGAAAATGAAAAATAAAAATCCTCTGAAGGAAAAGTATAAGTGGCTTTTAATACAGAGGGCCCTAACCCAGGCTGAGAGATCACTTGAAAAAGTGATATTTAAGCTGAAATATGAATGATAAGGAAAAGTTATATTATACATAACATCCCAATGCTAAAGTTATTTTATATATAATACTCCAATACTAAAATAATTTCATACTAGTTGAATTGTTCCTTTAAATACTAAAGATAATCTAATGAGAACCCACAGTAGTAATTACATGGAGTAATTATTAACTTTAGAATATAAGTTAACAATATCCCAAGTTCAAAATTCCACTTACATGCAATGCAAAAGAAAAGGAATAGAGCCTTAACCTTACCAAACAACCAAAAACTTTTGAAAGCAGCAGCTTGACAACAAACGTGAACTTTGTAACCAAATAGAATTCAAATCTGATCCCTCATAGGCAACTGAATATTCCCTGACAGTCCAAGGCAGAGCTTCACTCACCAAAGAGATACCATGATGTGCACACTTGCAGAAGCTGTATGGTGGCTTCATACTCCTGTGTGGCAACTGAATGTCTCATTTCTTCTCTTAACTCAAGTTTTAGAGCATATATTCCTGGAGAATTAACATTTATCCTTAGAATATAGGTATGTGTGTGAGGTAAGCACATCAAAAATCAGTCTAAAAGTTAGAAAAACCTGAAGAAACAGCAAAAGCATGTGATAGGTGCAGAAGCATCACCCAGAAGAAGCAACAGGACAGACCCAGGTCCACTCTTTATCTGACATCACAAAGCAACTACCCTAAAAATCATTTTGTGAGAGATAGATGAATAGATTAATATAATTTGAGTCTTTTGCCATAGTCCTGAAATGCTGGTGTGTGCCAGCTGGAGTCTTGGGATGTCTTCAGAACTCTCAACCAAGTGGCACAGACTTAGGGGAAATGGTTCTTTGGGGAAAATACATCCAGGCAGTGAGACCACCAGGGTTGGGTTTCTTGGGTACATGTGTGTTGCCATAGTCCTTGTTTGAGATGGACACAAGGGGTGGCAGACACAGATGTAGGGTTCTAGGAAATGAAGACAGGACTTGAAGAGCCTTTATTAAAAAAAAAAAATAGAAACAGCTTTCCCTTTCACTCTTTAGAAGTATTTTGCCTTTCTTCACATTTTCTTAACCTTGCTTCAAATATTTTAACATGAAATTCTATCAGCAAATAACAGAATCCTAGAAAGCAACAGAATCTGTGGAAAACTAACTCCATTGCATAAAAGCATGACATGATTTAATCTGAAATAAAAAAGAGACTTCTGTAGGAGAAAAAAATAGTTTTACCAGTGTAATCCAGATATTCATCCTGCATCCTCCCCTTTCATCCACTATTACCCTCATCTCACACACACACACACACACACACACACACAAAGGCTGAGTCTCCATGAAAATTACTGAAATACACAAATACCCCTCCATGCTTTCTGTGTATTTCTGGAGGCTTCCATTTATGTGGTCTGAACTCACACTCCTGCTGAAAGCCTTATATCATCATACTGGCCAGCTATGTTCTGGAGCTACTGTCACCTGTGAGATTTCCGTAAGCTGTGCTTTCTCTTTCCCTATAGTTTCTAAAGCACCACTAACTGGTCCCTTGTTTGTAGCTGACTTTGCTACATACTTGGGAAATATTAGGAGATTATACTTCAGTGCAACATGAACAGAAAACAGGATTAAGTTTATTGTTGGCCTCTGCTGCCATACACATGCATGGTATTTCTTATTGGCCATCTCTCTTTGCATACATATCTCATTCAAGCCTATTCTTGTCCTTCTCTACACTCTTTTCCAAGTCTTCGTACTTATTACATCTACCTATACACCAATGGCCAAAAATTCATATTTTATTATTTATAATATCATTCTTTTTTGTCTATACCTCTTCCATCTGACCACTAGCCAGAAATCTTGTTCTACATTATCATCAGTAGATTTTTCCTATACCAACATGAACCTTTCATTTCTCCTTGGCTAAGTGTCACAAACTATAGCCAAATTCTAAAATAGCACTATTTCTTCTTGATACATAAGTATACACTTGCCTGCATGGATGATCATAAATGAATGGAAGAAGTTGCCCTGGAAGCAAAATGTTGTAGCTCCTGACCAAGAGGTCAGTTACAGACAAGGCGGAAATGAAAGCATTCAAGAAAATCAACTTTCTGTTTTCACTGAACCATCAAAACATTCAGCCATCAGAACATTATAAAGTTGTTGAACTAAATATGTACAGTGAAATTAAGATAAGGATTAGTGGCATGATCACTTCAAACATATTTATGTTGTAAAGATAAAAAAAACTAAGGAACTCTTCACAATTTCTTAGAAAATTAAAGGAGACAAATGTGATATGACAATTAAATTCAATACATGATGCTGGACTGGACCATATACTCATGGATAAAAATGTGCTGTAGAGGACATTTGTGGAAAAATGATCATGACTGTACCTTTTTTCCTTCCTATCATTAAAGAATTTTATATTTTGAAACAAAATCAACTTACAAAATCTAACAGATACAGAGCAGATACAGAACAAAGAATTTATCTTCCTGGATATTTGAAAGTAAGTTGATAATACAATGAATGACCCATGACCCTCAAATAGAATAATACATATTTCATACAAAGACATTCTCATAGTACAAACATAAATGTCAGAAAATTAATACTGATATTTTACCATCTAATCCTCAGAGACTACTCAAGTTGTATTAGTCTCAATAATGTCTGCAAAGAGTCCAATTCAGAATCACACATTGCAGTAAGCTACCATGTCTCTAGTTTTTTAATCTGGAATAGCTACTCATTTATTCCTTGACTCCATGGCCTTGAAATTTTGCAACTTTTATGTAGCCTAAAAATATTTTCCAAAATAAAAGAATTAAAAATAAAATAACTGCATTGCTAGAAATACTGTGACTCCAAGCAGAATGTTGGGAAGAGTTCCAGGGGCAGGCGTTGTGGCGTACCGGGTAAAGTTGCCTCCTATGCTGTCAGCATCCCATGAGTGCCAGTTCCAGTCCTGGCTGCTCCACTTCCAAACCAGCTCTCTGCTATGGCCTGAGAAAGCAGAAGAAATTGGCCCAAGTCCTTGAGTCCCTGCACACACGTGGGAGAACTGGAGGAAGCTACTGGCTCCTAGCTTTGGATAGGCCCAGCTCCAGCCTTGCTGCCATTTGGGGAGTGAACCAATGGATGGAAGACCTCTCTCTCTCTCTCTCTCTGCCTTTCAAATAAATAAATAAATAAATATTGTTTTAAAAAAAGGAAGAGTTCCATCCTCAAGTCTGAGAGAATATAGCTGAAGTAGCTGTTACGTTTAACATCAGTGTTTTTTTTTTAGAGCCATTGAAACTCTGTAAAAATCTGTAAAAAGTAGAGGAGATGATTCATAAAGGACATCAGGTTCCTGTTTTACAGTGTTCCTTGCTAATTTACCTGGACTTTTCATGGGTGGTTCCCCTCTGGATGGCATACCCATACTGGAAGAATTCTGAATTGATATCTTAGGACTGGCTCCTAGCCCCAAACTCACTCCAAAGAAATCCATTTATAAGCTATATCTCAGACACAAATGAAATTAACTTTATAAGGGAAAACAGCAAAGAAAAAAACACATGGGGGAAAAAAGAAATATTTCCACTTAGGGATGCTAGTAGTACATATATTACATTTTCAAAATCAAATTATTAAAGGCATGAAATGAATGTCAAAAGGTTAAAATATGCCAAGAATAAGAACATTTTAAATTCTGTAGATGAATATGTTAAGTATGTTATACTACACAAATATTCCTACAAGTTTCAAATGGTTTAAAAAAATTAAAGAAAAATACAGAAAGGACTCTTGTAGAAGCATCAACCCCATAATTTGAGATCTTACTTTATCAGTTCTGTTGTAGAAAGCACAAAAACATTTAATCTGAAATTAAATCAAAATATTTTGGTGAGGGGAAAAAAACTAACTTTTCCAGTGTAATCCAGATATTTGCCCTGTGTCTCCACATTTAATTCACTAAGTTCCAGATTTCTGGATTCAGTCTAGCGCAATTCTGGCTGTTGCAGGCATTTGGGGAGTGAACCATTGCATGGGAGATCTTGCCCTCTGTCTCTGCCTCTCTTTGTCTCTCTGCCTTTCAAATAGTAAAGGTAGGGTTCAGTAGTATGTATCTTGTGTACAAGTCTATTGTTGGTCCACAGTGCTTACGGCCTCCTTGGATTGGTCAGCAATAAAAAGCTGGTGTGTTCTTCCAGAAATGCAATGATTGCAAAGTGAGATCCAGCCCATCTGGGATCTATGGGCAGGTTGGTTATTACCTCATTTAATAGGCCCTGTAGTTTCTGTGAAGCATCTCAAAATAGAGTCCAGCACTAGGATGTTAACTATAGAGAATAAAAATGAAAATCTGACTTTTAAAAGTTGGAGTTATATGGGGCAGCCTGACTCCTGTATCCTCCTATTAACTTAATGAATTAATTTTTAAAAATTTTTTATTTATATAAGATGAACAAATTTCATTTTTTCATATATACATATTTAGGAGCATAGTAATACTTCCCACCTAACCTTCTCTTCTGACCACACTTCCACTCACACTCCCTCCTCCTTCTTCTTTTTTTACTTTTTATAATGACATACTTTCAGTTTATTTTACAATCATAAGCTTAACCCTCCACTAAGAATTCAATAAATAGTAAGAAAAAAGAAACACTATTCCTCAACAGTAAAGACAAGAGCTGTAGGCAATAACCAATATTTAGTAAAGAGTTGAATTGTAATCATCTAAATGAGAAGATTACAACTGCCAGCTAAGAGAGGGAGACTAGGATCTGATAAAGTGAACATCAAAGACATTAGATACAGGAAACCAGTTTCAATTCTACCAGATGAAACACATCTTCTTCCAACATAATTCTAGAAATTATACCACTTAAGAGCTGGAACACACATTTACAAGACTCTAGTTCAAGTCTTTCACTTAACAGATGGAGAAATACAGGCACAGACATAGCCACTTTTTCTCAGCATTATATAATAAATGTCTGGATTAGGCCTTCGTCCAAGCCTCCTAGCTACTAGTCTACTACTTTCTTATAACACAATAAAATGAGTCAGAAATTTTGTTGTAAAAAAGTGGATGCTATCCTTATATAAAATAGACAATGAAAATTTCTTGGGCAGTTTTCTGTAAGTCAGCTCAATAGAATGAACACCAGTGAGGTTGTCTCTCTAGCTCACCTCTTCATTAGCATCCTTACTCAGAACTACCTCACTCCTGGTGAAAACAATTCTTGCTTTGTTTAATTTTAAATTCAGTATTACTCAATATATGTTATTAAATAAATATGCTAGTGTCATTTCTTACAGGCAACTAAAACTGCATATTCTGGTGAAAATAAAAATTCATCTGAGCCTTGACACAGTTACCACCCATTACCAGGCAACAGAATAATCAAACGAGAACCAATATGGCAGCCAAATAAGATGCTCCAGCAACCACCTTCCCACATAGATATCAATTTAAGCAGCTATTCACCCCCTAAGTCATCTTCACAAGAGCTTTGGAAGCCAGACTACATCATACACCAACAAGTGTCAAGAAGTTCAAGAGAAACCATTGTCTGCCAGAAAACAAGCATCAATCAACTGAAAGTTTCAAATTATTGGATAGATAATTTTTTTAAGATTTATTTATTTATTTGAAAGTCAGAGGTACACAGAGAGAGAAGGAAAGGCAGAGAGAGACAGGTCTTCTATTCACTGGTTCACTCCCCCGTTGGCCGCGATGGCCGGAGCTGTGCTGATCCGAAGCCAGGAGCCAGAAGCCTCTTCCAGGTCTCCCACACAGATGCAAGGGCCCAAGGACTTGGGCCATCTTCTACTGCTTTCTCAAGCCATAGCAGAGAGCTGGATCAGAAGTGGACAGCTGGGACTCGAACCAGCGCCCAAATGGGATGCCAGCACTGCAGGCGGTGGCTTTACCTGCTACACCACAGCACTGGCCCCCTGGATAAATATTTTAAAATACTTTTATTTTATGGAAGCTCAACTTACCTCAAGATAACATAAAGAATTGATTTAATATTCTAATAGAGGAATCTGGGAGAGAAACAGAATAATTAGACAAAATTAAACAAAAATCTTTCAAAGTACATTAAATGAATTTAAAACTGAGATCAAAGGCATCACTATCAAAATAGATCAAATAGTACAAAGAATCAGTGAATACAAAGAAGGAATTTGAAAATACACGGTTGGAGGAGAAAAATAAAAAGAATCAAGAGAAACAAAGAAAACTTCTAAGAACGTTTAGGACTGCATGAAAAGAGCAAATACCTGGGTTGCGGCAGTTCAAGAGGAACTTGAGAATGCCAGCAGGTAGAAAGCATATACAAAGACATTATGACAGCAAACTTTGCAATCTAGAGGAAGACATGACTATCCAAGTACTGGTCACCAAGTCACATGCCTTCTACCAAAGTCTACCCCAAAGACATATTAAACTCAAGTTCTCCAAGGTTACAGATAAAGAGAGGATTCTCAAAGCTGTAAGAGAAAAGGCAAATAACACATAATGGGGTTCTAATTAGCCTGACTTCAGGTTTCTCAGTAGAAATCTTATATGCCAGGAGGTAATGGGATAAGATTTTCACACTACTGAATGAGAAAAAAAATCTCCAGTCAAGAATATTGTACCCAGCAAAGCTTTCTTTCAGATATGAGGGAGAGCTAAAGACATTCGGAAAAAAACAAAAGCTGAGAGAATTTATCATCACCAGACCTGTCCCACTAACTAACCCACTGTTGGTGGGAATGCAAACTGGTCAAGCCGCTATGGAAGTCAGTCTGGAGATTCCTCAGAAACCTGAAGATAACCCTACCATTCGACCCAGCCACCCCACTCCTTGGGATTTACCCAAAGGAATTTAAATTGGCAAACAAAAAAGCGCTCTGCACCCTAATGTTTATTGCAGCTCAATTCACAATAGCTAAGACCTGGAACCAACCTAAATGCCCATCCACAGAAGACTGCATAAAGAAATTATGGGATATGTACTCTTTAGAATACTATATCGGCCGGCGCCGCGGCTCACTAGGCTAATCCTCCGCCTAGCGGCGCCGGCACACCGGGTTCTAGTCCCGGTCGGGGCGCCGGATTCTGTCCCGGTTGCCCCTCTTCCAGGCCAGCCCTCTGCTGTGGCCAGGGAGTGCAGTGGAGGATGGCCCAGGTGCTTGGGCCCTGCACCCCATGGGAGACCAGGAAAAGCACCTGGCTCCTGGCTCCTGCCATCGGATCAGCGCGGTGCGCCGGCCGCAGCGCGCCGGCTGCGGCAGCCATTGGAGGGTGAACCAACGGCAAAAGGAAGACCTTTCTCTCTGTCTCTCTCTCTCACTGTCCACTCTGCCTGTCAAAAAAAAAAAAAATTAAAAAAAAAAAAAAAAAGAATACTATACCGCAGTAAGAAACAACGAAATCCAGTCATTTGCAACAAAATGGAGGAATCTGGAACACATCATGCTGAGTGAAATAAGCCAGTCCCAAAGGGACAAATACCATATGTTCTCCCTGATCGGTGACAACTGACTGAACACCAAAAAGGAAACCTGTTGAAGTGAAATGGACACTATGAGAAACGGTGACTTGATCAGCATAGCCCTGACTGTTAATGAACAACTTAATACATTAGCCCTCTTAGTAGTTTTTTTGTCTGTTCTACTTAATATGACTGGTTTAATTCTGTAATTAATACACATTATTCTTAAGTGTTGAAAATTAACTGAAATGTGATCCCTGTTAAACATAAGAGTGGGAATAAGAGAGGGAGGAGATGTATAATCTGGGACATGCTTAAGCTGACTTGCCCCAAATGGTAGAGTTAGAAACATACCAGGGGATTCCAATTCAATCCCATCAAGGTGGCATGCACCAACGCCATCTCACTAGTCCAAGTGATCAATTTCAGTTCACAATTGATCATAATGAAAGGACTAAGAGTCAAAGGGAGCACATAAACAAGTCTAGTACCTGCTAACACTAACCGATAGAATAAATAAAGGGGAGAGTGATCCAACATGGGAAGTGAGATACTCAGCAGACTCATAGAATGGCAGATGTCCTAAATAGCACTCTGGCCTCAGAATCAGCCCTAAAGGCATTCGGATCTGGCTGAAAAGCCCATGAGAGTATTTCAGGCATGGAAAGCCAAGACACTCTGGCAAAAGATCTCTGTGAGTGAGATCCCAGTGGAAAGAACAGGTCTTCAAAGAAGGAGGTACCTTTCTCTGAAGGGAGGAGAGAACCTCCACTTTGACTATGACCTTGTCTAAACAAGATAAGAATCGGAGAACTCAGAGGGCTTCCATAGCCTTGGAAACCTATGACCGGAGCATAGGGAGATTACTGATGCCATAGACAGGAATGTCAATTGGTAAAGTCAACAACAGGAGTCACTGTGCACTTACTCCTCATGTAGGATCTCTGTCCTTAATGTGCTGTGCATTGAGATTTAATGCTATAACGAGTACTCAAACAATATATTTCACTTTGTGTTTCTATGGGGGTGCAAACTGTTGAAATCCTTACTTAATGCATACTAAACTGATCTTCTGTAAAAAAAAAAAAAAAAAAGAAAAAGAAGAAATTATCAATTCCCAACTTGACTCTCACTGGGATTAAACATGACAATAGGTCTGATCTGATTTCATCATCATTTAAAAAAAAATCATCTATTATTTTTCACTTTATGTTTCTGTGTGGGAGCAAACTGCTGAAATCCTTACTTAATGTATACTAAGCTGATCTTCTGTATATTAAGATAATTGAAAATGAATCTTGATGTGAATGAAAGGGGAGAGGGAGTGCGAAAGGGGAGGGTTGTGGGTGGGAGGGACAGTATGGGGGGGGAAGCCATTGTAATCCATAAATCGTACTTTGGAAATTTATATTCATTAAATAAAAGTTAAAAAAAAAAGAAAAAAAAAGAAATTCCAAAGTGAATTCTTCAAACTGAAAGAGATGCTAATGAGCAAGAAGAAAATATAAGGGATAAAATTCACAGGAATTTACACAAAGAAGCCCAAATGGAGAGGAATTGAGAGGTCCAGCCGACAGCCAGTGTCCAGCTGTAGGACACACAAGCGAACGAGTCTCCAGATGATTCCAGCCATCAGCTCTCCAGTCTTCCACCTGAGGCCAAAACAGTTCATGGCAAAGACAAGACGATCCCACTGTGCTCTGTGTAAAATACTGACACAGGTCTGTAAGCATATTAAATCATTTCACTCCAACAAAAATTAAAGCCATATTCCACTTTAAGGACAAAGTCCTAGAAAATATAAAAATATGTATAGATCATTAAATACAGGAATTTGAAATGCCCTATCAAATACAGTTTAGTCTCCAAAAAATGAACAGCCCTTCTTCATATATTTTGGTTTCATTTCTGAAGATTGATTTCTCACATTATTTATTTTCCTAATTAATTTTGGCAGAGAAATTACATTATGAGTCTATAGTTTTGTTTATAATATCTTTTACCTGGAATTACAATTTTAAAGAATAAAAATAAATTTTCTTATCCAACAAGTCAACATCTTCAACATAAAATAAAATGAAATTAATAATAAAATAAAGGACCAGAGGTTAAAGCACTTGAAATTCATTAACATGTTAAATGAATGTATTACTATGGATTCTAAACTTTAAAAATTAATAATACAAACATAAAGTGTAAATAATAGTAATCATAGCCAGCAAAACATAAATTACCAGTTCCCTCAGCAATTTATACTACTTTTGATAATTTCACCATACCATCACTCTTTACTACACTTCTTCAAAATTATTCAATTTGTTTTATTTATTTAATTTGTTTATTTGTTTGTTTTATTTGAAAACAAGACAGAAAAAAGAGGCAGAGACAGAGGGTTCATCCCCAACAAGGGCTGGGGCTGGCCCAAGCCAGGAGCCCAGAACTCAATCTGGATCTCCCATGTGGGTGTCAGACCCAGCCACTTGAGTCATCACCTGCTGTTGCCCAGTGTGTACATTAGCAAGAAGCTGAAATGGAGGGAAGAACCAGATTCAAACAAGGCACTCTGATGTGTGATGTGGGCATCCCAAGTGATGGCCTAACCAGTGTGCCAGCATTACATATAGGCACCAGTTCGAGTCCCGGCTGCTCTACTTCTGATCCAGCTCTCTGCTATGGCCTGGGAAGCAGTAGAAGATGGCCCAAGTCTTTGGGTCCCTGCACCCATGTGGGAGACCCGGAAAAAGCACCTGGCTCTCGGCTTCGATGGGCGCAACTGCAGCCATTGAGGCCAACTGGGGTGTGAACCAGCAGGTGGAAGACCTCTGTCTCTCTTTGCCTCTCCTTCTCTCTCTGTGAAACTGTGACTTTCAAATAAATAAATAAATCTTAAAAAAAAGAAGTAGAGGTACAAGAAAAACATTAACAAAGGCATGTAAATGGACAGTACAGAGGATATTCAGGTAACTGAATTTTCCAGATTTTCTAAAACACAGAATACTACTAGTAAAAAAAGAAAATATTGGCAAAAAAATAGGGATATATTTTTAAGTCCTTGAGTTCTATCTTAACAAGTCCATACATAATTCAGGGTTTTGTCTTTTTTTTTTTTTTTTTTGGTATGGAATCAGTGACTATTTTTGAACAGGAAATTATATGACTGGAGGTTTCCTTTGGGAATCCATTGTTGCACTGGAGTTTAGATGAACTGAAATGAGAAGAAAGCAGAAGTGCAATGAGAAAGTCAGAAAAGAAACACTATTTTTTTAATTTTAGGATTCTACTTAGCACCACCTAGATGGCTATGATGAGAAAGAAATAAAAAGCGGAGGGCGGAAATTAACAAGTGTTGATAAGAATGTGGTGAAACCAGAAGCCTTACTTATAATGGGAATGTACAATGGTGCAGTTACCATGAAAAAGAGTTGGGTAGTTCCTCAAAAATTAAAAAGATAGTGATCAAAACCCTACAATTCCATTCTTTGGTATACCCCCAAAATAACTGAAAATATGTCTTTACACAAAAACTCGAACATGAGTGTTCATAGCAGCATTATTCACAATAGCCAAAGTGGAAAGAACTCAAATGCCCATCAATTAACAAAAGGATAAACAAAATACAGTTAGTCTATATAAAACAAATATAATTTGGCAGCAAAAATAATGAATTACTAGTGCACACCACTACATGGTTGAACCTGAAAAATATTATGCTAAATGAAAGAAGATAGACACAAAATGACAAATATTCTGTGATTCCATTTATATAACATATTCAGAATAGGCAAATCAGTATAGACAGGAAGTCAGTGGCTACCAGAGGCTAACTGCAGGGAAGAATTGGGGAACATTTGCATACAGTTTACTTTTAGGGTGGTGGAAATGTTTCGCAACTACTAGTGGTGATAATTGCATACATTTTTGGGTATACTAAAAGACCACTATATTGTATATCCTAAAAATGATTAAAGTGGTGCATATATGTTGTGAACTTTATCTCAATTTTTTTTAAAAGCAAGAAAAATAAATATCAAGGAAATGAGCTGCAATTCAAATCCATGTGAATAAAGTGACAGATAAATTGTTGAGGAATACAATCTACATGTTTTTATAGCCACTATATTTCATGACAGTTACAAAGCCATCAACTGTCAAATACACCACAACTTATATACCACCATGACAGAAAAATGCTACCAATAAACTCTGACATGTCAACCATAGCAAAAGCAACCTATTTCATAAATTTTAACATGTAAATAAAAGAGCTTTAGAATCAAAAAATTAATTAGATTTAAAGAAAACAAGGATTTTAGGAATAAGGAGAAAGTGATGAGTTCAGCTTGGAACATCTTGGTCTCAAATGCACTTTCTTGGGTATAAAGGTTGAAATCGCTATTATGAAACATGATTACTTATATCAATGTAATGGGTGAGAAATTGCTATTTTCACTTTTTATCATTTCATTTTGAAATAATTTCAAATTTGCAGGAAAGCTGCAATATCAGTACAAATATTTCACACATTCTCTTACCAGGCATAAAGTTATTTATAGCTAAGCAATGAATTTCCCACAAGCAAAACAGCCTAAAAGAAGTACTTTTTATTTTACATAGTTAAGCAAGAAAGAATCCAGAAATGGCTAAGGGGTGATCCTAGCTCAGGGTCTCTTGTAAAGCTGTAGTCGGCATGTAGGCAGACGTGGCAGAGCTACAGGCTTGATGAGGGCAGGAGGTCATCTTCCAGGATTACTAACATGGCTCTTGGCAGGAGGCCTGGGTTCCTGGACAAATGAACCTCTCCACAGCTACTTGAGTGTCCTTATGACACAGGAACTGGCTTCTCCTCTGAGGCCAAGTGGAGGAAAACGAGCTAACAAGAACATGCAGTACGTGGTGTGACCTAGCCCCTGAAGTTAGTGTGGTAACTTCTGCTTTCATCTAGCAAGTACAAAGGAGTCACTAAGCCCAACTCACACAAAGGAGAGGGGAATTAGACTCCACGTCTTCCATGGAGGAATTTCACTGAATTTGTGGACATATGTTAGAACTAGCATACCCATACATACTGGTTTTTGTTTTTTTAACATTTTGGGATTTTTTTTTTTTTTTTTTGGTCACTATCTTCCCTCCACCTACCATGTATATGTTATTTCCTAACCATTTAAGGATAGTATGGATTGAATCCATTTTTCTCCTTAAAATTTCAGTGTTTAAGAAAAATGATATGCTCTTTTACAACATAGTAATCAAAATAAAAATTAACATTGAGATAACACTTCAATTTATAGCCACATTTCATTTGTGTTCATTGTACTTTCTAGCAATTTCTCCTCATCAAAATGATTTTTAAATACTATAGTAAAAAGATGATGGCCTACAAAGTATGAGCTGGGTCATGTAAATTTTAATTTGCAGGGAATAAAGACAAGGACCTAGGTATGGGGAGCTACTAGAAATAAGCAAGTTCTAGAGGGAGCCCAGGTCACTGACCAGCGGGACAAAAGTCTGTTTCTGAAAAACCAACTTATCTCTACCCTTCAGGTAGCTCATTATTCCCCAAAGAGATTTCTCTGAACTCTTCCCTTTGATTCAGACCTGGTTACTACACAGCTGGAGATTGTGCTGCTAGTTTAGGACTTCTGGTTAGTACTCCTGCACAACCATTGAACAACCATAATTTCACGAGCAGGTAACAACATCTTAGTATAAATATCGTCATCTCTGGTGGTGGTGGCTGTGGGGTGGGAATACAATAGCCGTCTCCATTGCCCAGTAGTGAGTTTTAATCCAGGTGAGAAGCCTCTGCACCGGGCGGGATGGACAGCCAGCAGCTCCCCGCAATAAGCATGCAGTCTTCAGAAAGCTACATTTTTTAAGGAATATATAACATGGGGAATCTTGATAACACAAGCCCAAAATCAAAAGTCACAAAAAATAAAAGCTTATTCATAAGAAGAATCCGTGATCTTAAAAAAATAATTAAAAGAAGATGCCATGTTCAAAAGCTGAGAATTTACCATTCAGAGACTTCTTCTCCCTTCTCCTCTCAAAACACTTCCCACCTGCTCCTTTTATATTTAGAGAAAGTAAAAGACCACCTCTATCTTCAAAATTTATGAAAATGAAGCACAGAAGAAAAGGCAGATACCAGGCACTCAGAAGAATGCATTGGCGCCCATTGCATTACCAAGGTAAATATTCAATTCCCCATATTTATTAGGTACTTTGTATTTTGGAGGAATCTAAAGTGCTCTCTGCAGGATGTGAAATGTAAACAAAACACAATCATAGAGTTCAGAAGGTTAAAGATGAGAAGAAGGTTACCAAAAAGGTACAAATAATAGAATATGAGAAGGAATTCATTTTGCTCTATGTAGCCATTTATGTGCAAACCTGAAGAGTGGTGCAAACATCAGGACTGTCAGGAGTCAATGAGGTGAAAAATCACACACAAATACAAGGACTTGGATACGCAGGTCACCTGGACATGGGCCTGAAGGATACCTTAGGGTTTAGAAGGCACAGATGGCCCAGCACATGTTCCAATCAGGAGCAAACAGCTTTAATAAAAGCAGGGTGGTTAGAAGGCAAACAGCGCATTGGAGAAAGGTCTTTTTTGGGTGGACACAAGAATACAAATAGGGAAATCTGGAAGGTAAAATGCAAAATAAAGTTTAGGTTGTAACAAAAGGACTTAAATGCTGGAGTGAGAGTTTTTACCTAATTCACTGGGAATTAAAGAATTCTTCTGATTTTGGAATAAAATGATATGATTAGTATTCTGTTAGGAATACTAATCTAATATTATTTTGAAATGGAGACTGGCATCTGGAGCTCTGCACATAGGAAATTCAGTAGGAAGACGATCATGATAGTACAAGCAAGAAATAAGAAAAAGCTTATCTATGGTGTAGTAATAAAAATGGAAAGAATGGTTTGGCATTTGGCTTAGCAGTAAAGATGTCAGGTAACATGCTCTTGTCCCAAATTAGAGTATTTGGGCTCGCTGGTCAGCCCAGACTTCACCTCCCTGTTAATGCAGACCTGGAAGGTGGTGTTGATGGTTCAGTTGACAGTTCCTGCCACCCATGTGGGAGACCTGGATTGAGTTCTAGGCACCTAGCTTTGGTCACAGCAGGAGTAGGGTGGGGTGAGGGGTGGCATGGCCCTTTGGGGAGTGAACCTAGATGGAATCTCTCCCTCTGCCTCTCTCTCACTCTCTTGCTCTCTCTCTCCTTCTCCCTCCCCTTCTCCACATCTGCTGCTCAAATAAAATTTTTTTAAAAAATGAAAACATTTAAAATAGAAAGAAAGAAGGAAGGAGGGAGCAAGGGCAGGAAGGAGGAAGGAAAGAAGGGAGGGAGGAAGGGAGGAAGAAAGAAAGGGCATATGAGAGGTAGAAATCAAAAAAGCAGCCCAGCAATGTAGGTTTAAGAACTGTAAGAAAAAGAAATGTTATGCTAGTGTCAAGAGAAGTGTAGAAAGGAAGCACTTTGCAGGTGTAAAGAAGAAAATGAGACTGTTTTGTGGACATGAACTCTGTTAGAGATTCTCAAGAGCAATTGGAAACCCCTGTCTAAAGTTTGGATTAAAGGGAAAGAATGTGGAAAATATAGTGGAAACCAAAAGATAAGATAAAAGGTAGAAAACTTAAATGCTATGAAGAATGTTCTAAAAGGTCAGATTTTTTGGGTTGTTTGTTTGTTTTAATTATTTTTTGTTTTTTTAACTTTTATTGAATGAATATAAATTTCCAAAGTACGGTTTAAGAATTACAATGGCTTTTCCCCCCATAACTTCCCTCCCACCTGCAACCCTCCCCTCCCCCGCTTCCTCTCCCCTTCCATTCACATCAAGATTCATTTTCAATTCTCTTTATATTCAGAAGATCAATTTAGCATATATTAAGTAAAGCTTTCAACAGTTTGCACCCACACAGAAACATAAAGTGAAAAATACTGTTTGAGTACTAATTATAGCATTAAATCACAAAGTACAGCACATTAAGGACAGAGATCCCAGGAGTAAGTGCACTGTGACTCCTGTTGTTGACTTAACAAATTGACACTCTTGTTTATGGCGTCAGTAATCACCCTAGGCTCTTGTCATGAGTTGCCAAGGCTATGGAGACCTTTTGAGTTCACCGACTCTTATCTTATTTAGACAAGGTCATAGTCAAAGTGGAAGTTCCCTCCTCCCTTCAGAGAAAGGTACCTCCTTCTTTGATGACCTGTTCTTTCCATTGGGATCTCACTCACAAAGATCTTTCATTTAGGTCTTTTTTTTTAAGGTCAGATTTTTTTTAAAATGATCCAAGGAGCAACTTTCAAGAATACATTTTCAATTAAAAAGATACAGGCGGGGGGGGGGGGGTGCCATGGTTCACTTGGTTAATCCTCCATCTGTGGCACCAGCATCCCATATGGGTGCCAGGTTCTAGTCCCAGTTGCTGCTCTACCAGTCCAGCTCTCTGCTGTGGCCCAGGAAGGCAGTGGAGGATGGCCCAAGTGCTTGGGCCCTGCACCTGCATGGGAGACCAGGAGGAAGCACCTGGCTCCTAGTTTCGGATCGGCATAGTTCCGGCTGTAGTGGCCACTGGAGGGTGAACCAACGGAAGGAAGACCTTTCTCTCTCTCTCTCTCTCTCTCTCTCTCTCTCTCACTGTCTGACTCTATCTGTCAAATAAATAAATAAATAAAGATACAGGCAGACCAATGAAGAAGGAAAAGGTGAGTAGTGAGAAAGTGGAAGCAAAGACTCTTTAAAAGTTTAATAAAATATTCAATAAGATAATATTAGTTAACATCTGGAGGAGATAGTGGAAAACTATGGGATCATTAAAAAAAATGACACATAAAGAAAACATCCTAACAGAAAAAGGTGGTAAAATTTAAACTATTTAAATAATTTAGAACAGAAAATATTTGCATATACTTAATATCAAGCTTCAAAATACATAAAGCAAAAACAGAAGGCACTATAAGAATTGAACAAATTCAGAATAATTTTTAAGCATCCCCCAGTATAATATGACTAGAACACACCAAAAATCAGTATGAGCTAGTATACCACTGGTATTTAGTCTCATGAAAAAATCAGAGAAATACAGATTAAAAACAAAACTAGATATTCCTATATACTGCCAGATGATTAAAACATTTTAAGACATGCTAGGCAACTTTAGCAATGTGCAAGGCTGTGGAGCCATGAGGACTCTCATAACTGCTGCTGGTAGGTGCAGCCACCTGGCAAATCTCTCTGGTATTAACCTTAGCAGCTGAAGGCCTGACAACTCCACTCCTACTGAAAGTATTCAACAAGCAGTACAGGATACTCTACTCCTCACAAATGGCCATACAAGTGTGATTCTAGGGAATCTCTGGCCCCCAGCATCAGTGATAACAGCCCAGGAGGTTAAATCATCACCGGGTATTTGCCCACGGGGATTCTAGGACTACTATATTGTAGGGGACAGCCTGAGATCCAGAACCATCAGGAGTTGGTTGACCAAGTCCCACCTCAGAAGGCCAATAATGTTTTACCAACCTGAAAAAAAATTTCAATATTTGAAAAGCTGGCATCACCTTAAAGGAGTATGCTAAGTCTGAATATCAGTTTAGTTTATTTATTTAGTTTCCCTAAAGAAACTCAAGCACATCTGCAATAGGATATATGAAGCTAACTTACATGTAACCACTGATTCATTATAAACAAAAAGGAAACAAATAGAAAAGAAAATAGATGAGTAGGTGATACTCAGTTCATATAGTGGAAGATTCTACAGTGATGAAAATAAACGAGAGCTACAGGCAATGTCAAAGAATCTCACAAACAGAATTGATAAGAAAAAAGGACATGAAGGAATATACATACTATATATGATGAATGAATACATACACTACTATATGATTCCATTCACATAAAGGTTTGAATAGATAAAACTAAATAATTTTATAGAAAAAAGAAATATTAGCCAAAACCACACAATGTGAGAGGATATGATCATTAGGGTTGTGAACAAGAAAGATGAATACAGAGACTCTAGGCCAGAAGAATCCCCTGTACTTAAATTTTTTGCTAACTCACCTTTATATGCTTAATGTATTTTTCTCTATTATTTTGTATTTGACAATAAGAAAAAAAGGGTTAAAAAATCTTGAAGCTGGCTGAGATCAAAGGGTTTGCAGCTGACATCACAAATACTTTGGCAGTAAGTGGGCAGAGCTATGAACCAAAGTAAGAGCAAAGGAAAGTGATTGGAGAATAAGGCAGCAGGAATGATATTTATCCAAAGAAAGCTCATTACTGGACACAGAGCACCCTGAGGAGAAGCAGAAGGTTTCTCAAACCGGAAAGCAAGTTCTCCAAAGAAAAATGAGCACCAAAGGAAAAGTAAGAAAATAAGCTGCATTTTTTTTCAGTTTGTGCATTTTTTATGTCTGTGTACATTTGTTGGTTCCTTTGGGAACTATAGCAAAAGGATCAAAATGATACAAGAGTAGCCCCAGTGCTAGGAATTTGATAAAAGGAAACATCTATGGATCTATCAAATGCTCTCTACAGGGTGTTGAATCAAATATTATTTAAGTTGCCAGCACAAAGGAGACTTAAGCTGTGTTAGAGCCATGAAACAGAATATATATTTGTTGGAAATAATGTTGGAGAGTAATATGAAAAATATTCATATTAATATATAGAGTTGATTATAAAGCAGAATTGCTCATTGTTTATGACCCCATGTGAGATACTTACAAAGATTTAGATCAAAAGCATGAAGTGAGTGATAAACTCATAGATGAGTTCTGTTTTTCCTTATTGGATTTTGAAACTTCCTATAACTGATACATATATTTATTTTGTAAGATTAATGATACTTAAAAATATAATTCAAAATTGATAGCAACTATTGAAAAGTATATGTTCACATGGTAAAAGACTTTGGAAAGATCACACCCAAGGAAAAATACTATTAGGATGGAGAAATATAATTTTGCTTATTTTTACTTTCTATCGATGTTAATTCTACTTGAAATAAAAAATACAATTTCAGGCTATAAAAATTTTTGATGTATGGATTATAGAGTCCTGAAATGTTTCATTTCTTTTCATGCATTTTTGCTCAATTCTTACAAAAACAAAAAATTACTTAATTTATATTATACTGAAAAAATGCATGTAATTATATTAACCTCACTCCCCTGACTTTAAATAAATCATCTGGGGATCTTACTCAAATTCAAAATTTTGATTTACTGGGTTTGGAAAGAGCTTTCAGCTCTAACAAGTCCCCAAGTAACATGATTTATAGTTTAAGGCCTGTATTTTGAGTAACTAAATAATAAACCTTTGTCCTAGTAATAAGATCTTGAGAAATGCAGAGTTGATTATAAATGGTTGAGTCAACAAACACCATTTGGTTCAATGAAGCCCTATGAACTCTATAAATATATCTACTTCATTATGAAAAAAAATCAAGTCATTATATCAGGGTAAATTTAATACACCTGTTCAACTCAACAAGTTAAAAAGTAGGAAACCTATAATGTAGAATTTAACATGTTTTTTTCACAAACTATGTTTCATGGAATTACTATCTCAAGAGGCTCTTTAGGTTTTTTTCCTATCTCTCTCTCTCTCTCTCTCTTTTGCCTTTCCCTTATATTCACCCTCCACTTCTCTTTCAGGTTATTAAATGCAAAGCAGCCATTGCCTGGGAAGCAGGAAAGCCCCTTAGCATTGAAGAGGTTGAGGTAGCTCCTCCCAAGGCTCATGAAGTTCGAGTTCAGGTAAGTGGAGACTGTCTCCAGGGACAGATGGGACCCTAGTAAAGAATTGGTTTCTATCAATTCAATCCCACATGTAATGACTGGGAGGCCTTGGAGTTTCCATTAAGGGGCAGTTTTAGTTTTAGGTCAGGTAAGAACAGGCATTATTCCCAGGAGTGATAAATCATTGTTTCAATAACATTTGATAATCAACTTGTTTTTTTAACTTTTATTTAGTAAATATAAATTTCCAAAGTACACTTTATGGATTACAGTGGTTTTCCCCCCCATACTTCCCTCCCACCCGTACCTCTCCCATCTCCCGCTCCCTCTCCCATTCCATTCACATCAAGATTCATTTTCAAATATCTTTATATACAGAAGATCAATTTAATATATATTAAGTAAAGATTTCATCAGTTTGCACCCACAGAGAACATAAAGTGTGAAATACTGTTTGAGTACTAGTTATAGCATTAATTCACATTGAACAACACATTAAGGACAGAGATCCTACATGAGGAGAAAGTACACAGTGACTCCTGTTGTTGACTTAACAAATTGACACTCTTGTTTATGGTGTCAGTAATCACCCTAGGCTCTTGTCATGAGTTGCCAAGGCTATGGAGACCTTTTGAGTTCGCCGACTCTGGTCTTATTTAGACAAGGTCATAGTCAAAGTGGAAATTCTCTCCTCCCTTCAGAGAAAGGTACCTCCTTCTTTGATGGCCCCTTCTTTCTACTGGGATCTCACTCACAGAGATCTTTCATTTAGGTTTTGTTTTTTTTTTTTTTTTTTTTTTTTTTTTTTTTTTTCCCAGAGTGTCTTGGCTTTCCATGCCTAAAATACTCTCATGGGCTCTTCAGCCAGATACAATGCCCTAAGGGCTGATTCTGAGGCCAGAGTGCTGTTTAGGACATCCGCCATTCTATGAGTCTGCTGTGTATCCCGCTCCCATGATGCATCATTCTCTCCCTTTTTGATTCTATCACTTAGTATTAGCAGACACTAGTCTTGTTTATGTGATCCCTTTGACTCTTACACCTATCAGTATAATCAATTGTGAACTGAAATTGATCACTTGGACTAGTGAGATGGCATTGGTACATGCCACCTTGATGGGGTTGTATTGGAATCCCTGGCACATTTCTAACTCTACCATTTGGGGCAAGCCAGCTTGAGCATGTCCCAAATTGTACATCTCCTTTCTCTCTTTGATAATCAACTTGTAATTCAACTAGCTTAACGTAATTCATTAACATTAAGAACCAGACAAAGGAATTCTCTTTGGATTAGGATGTTGGATTTTCCTTTTGTACCTCAATTGCCAATTATTGGACAGTGTTATTAAAAGAAAGAGAGAATTAGGTCCAAAACAAAGGGGAGGAAAATCCGGGCAGCACAAGTGTCTGGGTACAGGAGAATAGCACAATGAATTCCGATGATGTCCCTCATTTTCCCCAGTGCTAGTCCTCCTTAATTTTCTTCAGGAACAGCATGTGAAGTGTTTAGATCTCACGAGAATGAGTGAAATGTCCTTATGAACAGTATTTTGAAGAAAAGTAATACAGGGATACATTAGTAATTGATTTAAACAATTTTGATTTCATATCTCTATTCTACCTATATTGCCTCTTCATTTCACATAGTCTAAGCAAAAGTTGAACAAACCTTAGAAACATGTATTCCTTCCATTCTTTTCCCTAACAGACTTTCACTTTCCTCTATTATCTTTGATTGGCTTCCTCTCCTGGAGACAGTAATTGCTGATTCTATCTGTTTTTAAGATTTGCTAACAACAATGGGAGGTGGAAAACAAAGGTGCATCATAAGAGAAAACAATCAGTTTATTTTTATCTGTTCTTTTTTTCAAAATGTAATTTTTATTGAGTTCAGGAGTATCACAAAGCTTCAAGATGGCATTGGGCCAAAAATCACATATAAGATCCAATCCACTAATATAATGGCAGAAACATGATCAAATCTTTTATTGCTTTCTAGATAATTGCCGCTAGCGTATGCCGTTCGGATACCTATGTGATCAATCCTGCATTTAAAGAGGGTCTACTCCCTGTGATCCTTGGCCATGAGTGTGCAGGAATTGTTGAAAGTGTTGGGCCAGGAGTGAACAACTTCAAACCAGGTATTTTAATTCCTGATCCCAATTAGATGGATATTTCAGGTTATTTTGGTGATAATTCCTGTCCTGGCAATGCCTGCTGTATCCGATCTTATTTACATAGTGGAACCACCTTTTTCAAAGCAAACCTGACACATGTTCTATCACAGTCTAACAACAGAACAGAATAGTTGAAATTAGAATTGTCTAATAAAATTTCTGAACATGATCAGTTAATTTATATACAATGCTAAGGAATTGTCAAAAGAAGGCAGGGTTGCTTAAACTAAAGATTCCGTGGGGTATGTACAATCTTTTATCTACAGGAAATAAAATGCTTTTATTTTTATATGAAGAATGAAAATTTTTAGGTAGCTTAAATGAAAAGCATTATACATATATTAATGCTGGGTGTCTATTTGTAAGCAAAAATAGTACCTAAGTAATACACTTTAGTAATAGTACCTAAGTAATACACTTACATCATATTTTATAACAGATCCACCAAATACTGGAATATGGCCATTGTAATCCTCATTTGACCAGCAGATTAAATCATATCACTTCCCTACTTTAAGGAAATTGCTCCAAACAGAGATTAGTAGATTTTATTCCAAACAAGAGCACAGAAATAAACTGCTCCTGAAAGTTTTGCATCCATGAAGAAGTCTAACCAATGTTAGTCCCAGCTTTGCTGTCTACTGGCTATGTGTTCTTGGCTGGTTATGTCACTTTTCTGTGACATCTCACAGCTCCTATTTCCTAAATAGGGATTATACTAATATTTATCTCAGAGGGTTATTCTGAGAATCATGTAAGATAATACATGGAAGCAGTTAAAAAGGTGTCTGGCATATACTAAATATTGAATTAACACTAAATGTGAATTATTATCACTAGCCCTCCATCATCAAAGGACAGAAGCCATTATATAATTTGGAATTGAGTTTAATAAGTGGGCAAATGTGGAATGTGAAAGGGAAGCTAAATGGTGAAACAGGAAATAATGTAAAGTTTACTTCAGTCTTCTAGCCTGTTTTCACCTCTCCTTTTATCTAAGGATGTTCTTTGAGTGTTTGGAAATAAAACAAACAGTTAAAATGTAGAGTTCCAAAGACAGCAGTCTTAAATGGGACTTTGCACCTAATGATATTAATACAGACCTGTTGCTTGAATACTGAGCAGAATAATATATGGCAATATGTGCAGTACTGGGGGGAATCTGAGATCTTATAACTTGATACTGTAGCCAACTATACTTTCTTTTGAATATAAAATGTATGTGATAAGAAATGATACTTCTCATTGATTCATCTGCTGTAAACCATAAGTAACATGTTAGGCACCATCTAACCTATGTTCTTTCTGTCTAGGTGACAAAGTAATTCCACTTTATGTACCTCATTGTAGAAAATGCAAGTTCTGCCAGAGTCCACTCACAAACTTTTGTACAAAATTCAGGTAAGCTCTATGCATTGTTTGTAATAACATGAATTGATATAAATACTTTGGACAGCAAAATGACAACACCTAAATGGAGTCGAAGAGGTGCTAACCTCCCACCCAGCAATTCCACAATGCGGGTACAAGACACTGTTACAAATGCACACAGAGAGACACATGGTAGAATGTTCATGACAACAGTTTATAACAGCAAGCAATTTAATACAGCAAGAATGTCCATAAATAAGAGAATGGACGGGGCACCGGATTCTGTCCCGATTGCCCCTCTTCCAGGACAGCTCTCTGCTGTGGTCCAGGAAGGCAGTGGAGGATGGCCCAAGTGCTTGGGCCCTGCACCCCATGGGAGACCAGGAGAAGCACCTGGCTCCTGCCTTTGGATCAGTGCGGTGCGCTGGCCGCAGCGCGCCAGCTGTGGCGGCCATCGGAGGGTGAACCAACGGCAAAGGAAGACCTTTATCTCTGTCTCTCTCTCTCACTATCCACTCTGCCTGTCAAAAAAAAAAAAAGAAAGAGAGAGAGAGAGAGAGAGAGAGAGAGAGAGAGAATGGATTAATAAATTGCTCTGAGGTAACATAATGGAACACTATTGATCATTGAAAAATCACTGAACTTGAACTACATAATGACATAAAATAATTTACAAAAAAAAGTGTTGGGAAAAGAAGAAAGTGGCTGAAGGACATTTTCACTAAGGTGTCTTACACAAAAACAATACCGTAAGTTTTCCATGGTTACATGTATGTGTCATAAAAGTATAAATACATCACTGGAATAGTAGCCAATTCTATAAGAATTAGAGAAGGCAATAAAGCACAGTCATTTACTCCAAGGCTTCATAGTATAAATCTTGGAGACAGAATTTTAACCTAGTGGCAAAATCTAAATTCCAAATTGTTTTAATTTCACTGAGACTACAGAAAAATCTAATTCTCACTAATGTTATTTGAAACTACTTATTATAAAAGTTGAATCTTCAATACTCACATCTATTACTGTGCCTCATTTTCCTCATCGAAAAAATGAGTACAATAATGCTTGCTTCCTAAGGTTGTTGTAGATATTAAAAAAAAAAAAAAACACTGTAACACTCATTTGCAAATCTGTAATAATAATAGATGCAGCCAGTGACCATAAATTCTTTCTTTCTTTCTTTCTTTCTTTTTTTTTTTTTTTTTTTTTTTTTTTTTGACAGGCAGAGTGGACAGTGAGAGAGAGAGACAGAGAGAAAGGTCTTCCTTTGCCGTTGGTTCACCCTCCAATGGCCGCCGCGGCCGGCGCACTGCAGCCGGCGCACCGCGCTGATCTGATGGCAGGAGCCAGGAGCCAGGTGCTTTTCCTGGTCTCCCGTGGGGTGCAGGGCCCAAGCACCTGGGCCATCCTCCACTGCACTCCCTGGCCACAGCAGAGAGCTGGCCTGGAAGAGGGGCAACCGGGACAGAATCTGGCACCCCAACCGGACTAGAACCCGGTGTGCCGGCGCCGCTAGGTGGAGGATTAGCCTAGTGAGCCGCGGCGCCGGCCCATAAATTCTTTCTATATCACAAAAATGGAGGTGATCAGATATTGTGTCCCTCCAGAAGAAACTTTCAACCTAATTTAGATGAGTAATCAAAGAGAGAAAACTCTCTAAAGAATACTGACATTTATTTGGGAATAGCAGAGCACTGTAATAGGGATATCAGCACACAGCACTGGGAATGTGCATGCCATAGTTAACCAACAGCACATTCAAGGAGATTGTGCAAGGAAAGTTTTTTTTTTTTTAAGATTTATTTATTTATTTGAAAGCCAGAGTTACACAGAGAGAGGGGAGGCAGAAAGAGTGAGAGAGAGAGAGAGAGAGAGAGAGGTCTTCCATCCGATAGTTCACTCCCCAATTGGCCACAATGGCCGGAGCTGCGCGATCCGAAGCCAGGAGCCAAGAGCTTCTTCCTGGTCTCCCATGCAGGAGCAGGGGCCCAAGGGCTTGGGCCATCTTCTACTGTTTTCTCAGGCCATAGCAGAGAGCTTGATGGGAAGTGGAGCAGCCGGGACTTGAACCGGCACCCATATGGGATGCCGGCACTTCAGGCCAGGGTTTTAACCTGCTGCACCTCAGCGCCGGCCCCAGGAAAAGTTTTCAAAGGCAAAAATAAGTAGGATTACATGAGATATTTTTAGACAGTGATTGTCAGCCACAATGATTAATGACCAGGGTGACCTTAGTCCAAGGTTTAGTGTATGTCTTTTAAGTATTAATTTTTGTGGGCCAGCGTTGCAGCACACTAGGCTAATCCTCCACCTGCAGCACGGGTACTCCGGGTTCTAGTCCTGGTCGGGGCACTGGATTCTGTCCCGGTTGCTCCTCTTCCAGTCCAGCTCTCTGCTGCGGCCCGGGAGGGCAGTGGAGGATGGCCCAAGTCCTTGGGCCCTACACCCGCATGGGAGACCAGGAGGAAGCACCTGGCTCCTGGCTTCGGATCGGCACAGCACGCCGGCCATAGCAGCCACTTGGGGGGTGAACCAACAGAAAAAGGAAGACCTTTCTGTCTGTCTCTCTCTCTCACTGTCTAACTCTGCCTGTCAAAAAAAAAAAAAAAAAGAAAGAAAAAAAAGTATTAATTTTTGTATAAGGCTATGGTTGACCCTGTGTAATGTATTTCTGGAACAGTCTTTTCTGATAGTTATTATCAGGCAATTATGGATAAGAACTTTTTCTTCAATAACCTTACAGCTTTACTTAGGGTTGACACATGACTCCATTTTGATTCTGACAACTTTTGTATTCCTTTCACAAAATATACAGGACTGTGTATGAATTATGTGCCCATAAATATAAAATCTGAATCAGAACAAGTGCTTAGATCAAAAATACTATCTTAGGAGGAAATACAGGGACAGAAAACTATATAATACCAGATTATATAACTGTAATAGCAAAATCCACAATGAGGAGAACTTCTACAGGACAAATGACTCAATTTCTTCAAAAAAATAAATTGTAAGGGAAAGAATTATAAATTAATGCAGGTAAGAAGTATATCAGTAAAAAAAAAAAAAATAGGCATACCCCAAGGAATCCTAGCAATTTACAGAATAAATAGTGATGTTGGGGTTTGCTTCAAAATAGTCCAATAAGAGGAAGGAAATTGGTATTGTGGAGGGATAATAGATGAAACTAGATGGACAAAGAGTGTAAGAGATTTCATTACACTCTTTTTTCTAGCTTTATATGATTGATTTTCTCCTCAAAATGTTTAAAGTTCAATGCATATAAAATCATTAAAAGAACTTTGACATACAGAAGGAATTCAGTATGTTTGTTGCTATTACCTTTAAAAATACTTCTAACACGATATTATTAACATGAGAAGTTTCAGATTATTTCCTCGATTTCGTCAACATTACAAAGCTGTCATGACAAATATATACTCCCCAGCACATTCTGGAGGTAAGTGATTAGTTTTCTTTTCACTTTCCCTTCTTCATCTCTCTTTGTTTAATTTTCTAGTGAACATAAAAACCCTATAATTGAACAAGAACTAATGGACGACAAAACCAGCAGGTTTACCTGCAAAGGAAAATCAATTTACCATTTCCTAGGAATCAGTGCCTTCTCTCAGTACACTGTGGTAAAAGATATCAATCTTGCCAAAATAGATGATGATGCAAATTTAAAGAGAGTTTGTCTGATTGGATGTGGGTTTTCTACTGGCTACGGGGCTGCAATCAACGATGCCAAGGTAAATGGTTAAACATCAGATTGTGCAACACAGAAGTTACTAGCAGGCAATGTGATGGAGAGGAGCCAGAGTCCATTATCCTCCTTCAAACTCTAGCTATGTCATTTATTGTCTCTGTGATTTTAGGCAAATGTTTTAACCTATCTGGAATAACAAGTGGGACAGATACTGATAGAGATAAGTAAATCATATTATTGGTATATAATGTCTGACCCAGCAGGCAGCATGTAGTTGGCACCCAATATATGTTCTAGACTACACCACAGTAAGATTGTGGACCACCCCTGATTTAAACACTGTCGGCTTAAACATGACCCCTAGGTCCGAGTGCTCTTCCTGAGACACCTTCCCCACTGAACAGAAGCGATGGAAGCCCTCACCCATCTCCTTATAGCCACTTGGGTTCTCCCGAGGCTGAGAAATCTCCACTTTCAGTCAGTAGTAACTCATCTCTGCTTCTTGTCCCATCCTTTGGTTCCAGGGGTGGGTATTTGGAGGCAGCTCTGACCGTGACAAAATGTGTCTCTGGAATCCCAAGTTAGAATTTAAAAACTCTAATGATACTTTAGGGCAAGATACCAAAGAAGGATCTCACAAGTGAATCTCTCAAACAACCCCCTTATTTTAACCTCTCTGACATCAGACTTTATGCCTTGATTGAAAATTGCAAATGTAGACAAAGTACTCTTTCTAAACAACAAATCTGAAGATTTTACCCTTCTTGTGTTATTTTTTCCCCTCCAGGTAAGGTCAGTTTCCCCAGTGGGCTACAGTGGCTTTCTGCTTCCCCCTGAACTGTTTGTTGTCCCCTGGGTCCCACCCAAACTTCCCAGGCACTGGTCACTGTGCCCTCAGGGTGCCTTACACCTGCTTCCCACCCACATTGTGAGAAGACTCCACTCAGATATCACTTCCTGACGGAGCCCTGCTTCAGCCTCTCAGGCACACAATGAGTGTCTTCCCAGTTTTCTCCAGAGTACCTGCATTTACCCATCTTCATTCTCATCAAACTCTGAGGAAATTCCCCCTTAATTTTTTCATCCTATTACACTATTTATCCTTAAAGGTAAAAACTGTCTTGCTCATTGTGATACCTCCAGAGCCTAGCACTGTGCCTAGCAACTAATAGGCACTTGATAATTTTTCAACAAATGAATGGGTAAAACCAGGTACATATGAAATTCATGAAAACATCTTGGTGAGGCTAGGTCCTCAGCTTTGTAATCCAAATTCCTCTTCTTCAGATTACCTACAGTTGGTCAGTGTCAATGAAATATAATCAGCCTAACCACAACAAAAGACTGATTTTGTAGCCAAGATATCATGTATGATTTTTCATTTAAATTTTCATTTACCAAGTAGACAGAAATGCTACTTTGGGCCATCAGCATATTATCTCTAATTATTTTCATTCGTTGAATCATTCGTTAATTTAAAAAACAACATTGTATGGGAAAACAAACTAAAGTCTGAAAACTATTAGAGGAAATGTATTGAAGTCGGGTGGAGTTGATGGCTGCTGTGACCACCTTACCAAAAGCTCGGTTCCTGTCCTTGGTCCTGAATGAAAATAAGGAGGACAAAGTTTGAGGGTTGAGGAAAAAGATAGTTTAACCTGTTAGCAGATGAAAACAATAGCAAATTAGCAGTCTCTAAGCAGACTACTGTTCGGTGAGGATAGGCTGGGGTTTTTTAAGAAGCTGCAAGGAAGCTGGGCTGCTGAGTCAGGTGCTAGGGCTCACTACAGGTCTGATAACAGGGTTATCTCAGACATCAGCCCTGTTCCCTGGAAAACTTGCTTGCTGGCTTTTCTTTTTAGAGGAGGGAACAGTTGGATGTTCTGTAAAACTAAGCAGCTAAACAATGTTATTTGGCTAGGATCTCAAAGAGGCAAAGTACTGTATTGAAAGATTTCAGTATTTGTTTAATCAAGATGAAGCTAACTCAATCTAGAGCTCAAGCTTACCCATTCTCCTAGAATAAATTCAAACCTCTGGTCACACCGGCCAGGGAAGGCCAGATGACTTTGCAACTCCAGCTTGCTTTCTCAAGACCAGTCTGGAATTCACAAGCAAGCATTATTTATCTGTTTGAACGTATATTTCAGTCACAGGCACAGTAGTCTTCTGCTCATCAGAATATGAAAAGAAAAAAGAGATGCATCTGGCTCAATTATAGCCGCAGTAGTCAAGGCACAAGAGCATTCTCTCCTAGAGAGAATCAGAGACTCAGGGAAGAAATTTCACCCTCATCTCTGGACTCCATGCTTCTGGACTCCAACCTAACACTTCTATGCTCCTTAAGGGATATTAAAACTAGAGTTTCAGATGCAGCTTTCTCTCTTTAAATTATTTTTAGCTGATAAAAAAATCTATGTATTTATGGGATACAATGTGATGTGTTGCTGTACATTGTGGAGTAAGTAAATCAAACTAATAAACATGTTTATCTTTTCACATAGTTTTTTTGTAGTAACACCATTTAAAATCTACTCTTGCCATTTTCAGTTATAGAATACATTATCAACTTAACTAGTCACCATGCTCTAGCACAATATGTTTCCAGAGCTATTCCTTCAAACTGACACCTTGTATCCTATAATCAATGTCTTCCCATTCTTTATTCGCCAGCCCTGAACTACCATTCTACCCTCCACTTCTATGTCTTTCATTGTTTTAGATACCAGGTGTAACTGAGACCAGTATTCGTTTCTGGGCTTGGCTTATGTCACTAAGCCTAATGTCCTCCAGGTTCATCAAAGTCATTGCCAAAGAATGCATTTCCTTCTTTGTTAGGGCTGAATAGTATTCTGTCATGTACATGAGGGTTCTTCAAAAAGATCATGGGAAATTGTAATTAAAAGATAAGTTTTTGGCAAAAAAAAAACAAATTCATGCTTAGTTTTTTCATCATACGTATCATCCATGAATTTTGTGAGGACACTCCATATATACTAGATTTTCTTTACCCACTCATACATTCATAGTTATATGGCTTCCATATCTTGGCATTTGTAATACTGCTGCATGTACATGAGTGTGCAGATCTCTATTTAACATAATGACTTCATTTCCTTTAGATATATACCCAGCAGTAGAACTGTACAGCATTCTTTCAAATCTGGTCTGAGTGTGCTTAAACTCCCAGGACTTGTTCTTTTCACTGTTGAGAAAGAAATGCTACCAGATAAAACATCGCAGAGGAAATATAAATCTGATAATAAGACATTAAGGAAGGGCAGTATCAGTAATTCTGCCCATTCAGTAATAGCAGTAATAGAGTTTAACTTCTAGGAAGAAAACTGAAGCAACAACATCCTGCATCAGTATGACCCCTGAATCCTTTCAATCTGCTTGTATCCTTTGCTGTCAATGAAACCCACAGTTCACAGAGTTCTTTGGAATCATGAGAATATTCTCTAACAGTGATCTTGGCAGACAGATAAACATCCACTCTGGATAGCCATGTTTTCAAATGGGGGAAAAAATGATTCAATAGGGGGCAAGCATTTGGTACAGCAGTTACAATGCTGCTTGGGACATTCTCATTCTATATCAAAAGTGCCTGAGCTAGAGTCCTGGCTCCACTTCCTATTCCAATTTCTTGGTAATGTGAACCCTGGAATGTAGTAGGTAATGGTCCGAGTAGTTGAGCACTTGCCACCCACATGGGAGACCCACATCAACTTCTGGGCTCTTGTCATTGGCCTGGAGAGTCCCAGCTGTTGTGGGCAATTGAAGAGTGAATCAGTGAAGGAAAATTTCTGTCTGTCACAGTCTCTCTGACTTTCAAATAAATAAACTACCAAACATTAAATATTTTTAAAAAAATCTTCAATCTACTAGTTCACTCCTCAGATGGCCACAATGGCTTGGGCTAGGCCAGGCCAAAGCCAGCAGCCAGAAGCTTCTTTGAGTTCTCTCACGTAGGTGCACGGGCCCAAGCACTTGGGCCATCTTCTAATGTTCTTCCCAGGCCAGCACCAGGAAGCTGGATTGAAAGTGCAGCAGCCAGGACACAAACCAACATCCACTGGGATGCCAGTGATGCTGGTGGTGGGTTAACCCACTACACCACAATGCTGCTCATATGTGTACTGATTTCTGATGAAATAGAGACAAGTTCATGGAGAGAATGTTCTTTAAGGCAGGGCTAGAATTGTAGGTGATATTTTAATCAGATAAAATACAGCAAAAAGTGTATCAGGTTGAGAGAACAGCATAAATTAAGGCATGAGTTGTTGTGGCTATTGTACTGAGACTGTCATGTAGATGAAGTTGTAAGGTAAATAGAGGTCAGATCACAGAAGTGTTTTAATACCAAGCAAAGACATTTAGACTTCATTCCTTTTAAATGAACTGATAATTTGGAAGGATCAAGTGAGTAAATTCACAATTATAGAAATATTGGTAATCAAAAACAATTGTAAAGGTAAAACAACAATGAAGTTATATTAGAAATATATATTTCAACTTACTTTCAATCCAATTTAGAAAGAAAAAGATAAATTCTTTAGAATTTGTGTATTTTCAAAGTTTGTGCTGATAACAATGAAGGAAAAAGTAAGATAACTATTTTCACTAGGTTTGTTCTTTATAAGCAAATAAACTTAATTGTCTGCCTTCAAATAATTTCATCAGTTTAGGCAGTAACACAATTTTTCACATTGGCAGATTTCCTACATTGGTGATATCACATAGTTTTATAACAGACAGTATTTTATTCATATATTCATGCCTCTATCTCACACTCCCTTACATGAAAACAAGTGGGACCAGATGCTTTAAAAGTTACTTCATAATTTTCCTACCTGCAGGTCACCCCTGGTTCTACATGTGCAGTCTTTGGCCTAGGAGGTGTAGGCCTTTCTGCTGTAATAGGCTGTAAAACAGCAGGAGCTTCCAGAATCATAGCTGTTGACATCAACAGTGACAAGTTTGCAAAGGCCAAAGCCCTGGGAGCCACTGACTGCCTCAATCCTAGAGAACTGAATAAACCTGTCCAGGATGTCATTGTTGAGATGACCAACGGAGGTGTGGATTTTGCTATTGACTGTGCAGGTGGATCAGAAGTCATGGTATGTATGTATTTTCCTTGAATCTCATTTTCAGTTTGTTCTATGGTCATCAATTAATAGCAGAGGGCTGGAGCATGTTCATTAAAGTAACTATAAGCATTCCTTCTTAATATGTTTAAAATGGTAACAAGGAAGTGAAACGGTCTGCTGCAAATCTTTTCCTACTCCCTCATTTATACATGCTTCTGATGGCCACTGGTGTGTACTCCAAATGCCAATACTATCTTTGTGAATTCACACTTGTGTTAAGATAAGCAGCCATAACAATATTATTTTTAGATGTTGAATTTTCATTTCACATCCCTTGGAAAAGCTCAATATTAGTAGGCTGGAAATAATATTTTTCTGATTTTTACATGAGTATCACAATTTCCCATTTTGAAATGATAATTTTAGGGGTTTCTTCACTTATAATTAATGGGAAAATGTTCATTTGACAACTAAAGTTAAATAAAATAGCAAGTATATTATATATGTTGCACCATTGTTAGCAAAACATATCAAGAAATTAACTGGAGTGCATAAAAAGAAGGAGGAATGCTTTTCTGCTTAACTATTTATACATTAAGCATACATAGTATGTTGTTAATGTTTATATTTGATCAAATGGAGCATATATAATAGTACATATTTCTTAAAACTAAACACTGAAGTGTATATAGACTATATTTATTTTTAATTTAATTTTTACTTTAATTTTAATAAATTATTAACATATTCAATATGATTTATGAAATCTGAGAATATAATCATATTGCCTTCAACCCTCCATCTCACACTCCTATCCTCCTTCCTTCTACCTTTTTTTTAGTTTTTGACCTAACATATTTTAAATTTACATTGCCCTAAAAAGGCTTAAAACTTTATAGAGAGAATTAAGATGCAGAGTAGGGAGGGAGCCTACTGCTCTAGACCAGGAGAAGATAGCTTAAAAAAAAAAACTGGAGAGAGTGCAGCCTCGGGGAAGAGCCAGGGAGAAAACAGCAGAGGAAACTCTACTGAAATTAGAGGGATATGGTGGACCCACTTGGAGGATGTGGATACCCATAACTCAGGACTGCTGCAGTGGAGAGCCTCTGCCACAGCGCTGGAGGGTGAGGTGAGACCAAACTGCAAAGATCAAGCCATTGGTGATAAAACAGCAGGATGACCCTAGAGGGAATCCAGCTTGGAGCCCCGCGGGAGATAATGTACCTGCCAAACTAGAGGAGAAAAAAAAAGGAGGAATACGTTTCTCTCTCCCCAACAAATCTGCAACAGCATCCTATAATAAGCTGATAAGGAGAAGGCACCATTTTGGACATACGTAACAGCTGTGCCAGATTGTATACAAAAACAGCAACCAGCAGAGTGGAGAAATGTGAGTCTGATGGGGAGAACTGACAGGGGACTGGGTACTCGTGACTGTGGGAGACTTGTGTTCCAGGACTGTAAAAAAACCTGAGGCTGTGTGGGAGGGCTCACAGTGTGACTGGGACTTTAGGCAGTCACTGTGGATGGCTCCACATATTCAGGGCTCCCTGGTTACCTGGTGAGGACATTGCTGAGGTATCTGAGCTTATACTGAGGACTGCACAGATCCTTTGTGTGGCCCTTGGGGCACAGCAAACAAGTATGATACCTACTGAGGCTAGCACTCAGGCAATGGTTTCCTTTGGGGAGAGGAGTTCAGCTGAGCAGAATAAACCTACACTCTGATTTTTAAAAAAAGAAAAAAATAAAGAGGACACCTGGGTATGTCACCTTAGACTTGCCCTTCACCCTGGAGAACTGAACAGAGCTCCCTGGCAACAACCACAATATGCCTCTAGATATTCACTGAAAGCAAACACTCTACTAATCTACAGAGGCATCATACAAAGATAAAAGCTGCCATAGCACAAAGAAAAAAAAAGAGGAAGAAGAAACCAACAAGTATCTCCGAAACCGCCAAATAACAAACACCAATTCAAGAAACATGAATAAAGAAGACAACATGGCATACCCAAAAGAACACAATACCTTAATTCTAGATTGTGAAGATGATGATATTGAAGAAATGCCAGAAATGGAATTCAAAAAAATTGATCATAAGATTACATAGAAGTGGGGCTGGTGCCGTGGCACACTAGGTTATTCCTCTGCCGGCAGTGCTGGCATCCCATATGGGCACCAGTTTTAGTCCCAGATGCTCCTCTTCCAGTCCGTCTCTCTGCTATGGCCTGGAAAAGTGGTAGAAGATGGCCCAAGTGCTTGGGCCCCTGCACCTGCATGGGAGACCAGGAGGAAACTCCTGGCTCCTGCCTTCGGATTGGTGCAGCTCCGGCCATTGCAGCCATTTGGAGAGTGAACCAACAGAAGGAAGACCTTTCTCTCTCACTGTCTGTAACTCTACCTGTCAAATAAATAAATAAAAAATCTAAAAAAAGATTACATAGAAGTAATCAGAAGCAAATGCAAGAACTAATGAAATCAGTACATGACAAAGAAAATTTTTCCCATGAAATTGAGATCTTAAAGAGAAATCAAAATGAAATTTTGGAAATAAAGAATTCAATAGAACAATAAAAAATGCAGTGGAAAGCATTAAAAACAGAATCAGTGAAACAGAAGAAAGAATATCTGACTAGGAAGACAAAGCATAGGAAAATATACAGTCAGACCAAACACAAGAAAAAGAAATTAGAAAATAAAAACACTGTTAGGAATCCATAGGACATTATCAAATGACCCAACATTCAGGCAATAGGACATCCTGAACACGTAGAAAAAGAGAAAGGATCAGAAGGCCTTTTTGGAGAAATAATAGAAAACTTAACTAATTTGGAGAAAGAAAGGGACATCCAAGTACAGGAAACACATAATAATCCTAATAGACATGAACAGAAAAGATCTTCACTATGACGCATTGTAATTAAACTCACCACAGTAAAACAAAGAAAAGATTCTAAACTATGCACAAGAGAAATGACAGATTAACTTCAAAGCATCTCCAATTAGACTCACATTAGACTTCTCATCAGAAACCCTACAGGTTAGGGAGAGAATGACGAGTTATATTCCAAGTCTTAAGAGAAAAAAAAATGTAATTCCAGAATACTATACCCTGCAAAACTCTCATTTATGAATGAACATGAAAAAACAACCTTCCATAACAAACGGAAATTGAAAGAATTTGTCACCACCTGTCCAGCCCTGCAGAAGATGCCTAAGGATATGCTGCACAAAAAAAAAAAAAAAAAAAAAAAAAAAAAAAAAAAAAACACCAGAAATACGATCTTCACCACAAAAGCAGATAAAGGAAGAAAATGTCCTAGTAAAAGTACAAAGGATATCCAAAGTAAAAAATGGAAATATTTTTGGAAAAATGTCAGGGCAAAGTTGTTACTTATTAAAAGTCACCTTGAATGTAAATAGCCTCAACTCTCCAGTTTAAACACACAGACAAGATGAATGGATTTAAAAAAAAAACTCTCTATTTGTTGGCTATAAGAAACACATATCACCAACAAAGACATACGCAGACTGAGGGAAAGGATGGAAAAAGATATTTCATGCTAACTGGTGTTGACATTCTAATATCAGTCAAAAAAAAAAAAAAAGCTGGTGTCGACATTCTAATATCAGGCAAAATATACTTTAACACAAAACTATTAAAAAGAGTAAAAGAAAGGTACTATGTAATGATTAAAGGATGTGATACCAGTCAAAATACCAAAGACATTCTTCTCAGATCTATAAAAAGATGCTGCAATTCATATGGAAACACAAGAGACCTCGAATAGCTAAAGCAATCTTATACAACAAAAACAAAGCCAGAGGCATCACAATACCAGATTTCAAGACATACTACAAGGTAGTTATTATCAAAACAGCCTAGCACTAGTAAAAAAAAAAAAATTGGATAGACCAATGCAACAGAATATAAGCAATAAAAATCAATGCAAATATCTACAACCAACTTATATTTGACCAAGAGCTAAAACCAATCCCTGGAGCAAGGACAGTCTCTTCAACAAATCATGCTGGGAAAACTAGATCTCCTCACACAGAAGTATGACAAAAGACGCTTACCTTACTCCTTACACAAAAAATCCTTTCAAAATGAATTAAAGACCTAAATCTACAACCTGACACCATCAAGTTATTAGAGAACATTGAGGAAACCCTGCAAGTTATTGGCACAGGAAAAGATTTTTTGGAAAAGACCCCAGAGCCACAGGAAATCAAAGCCAAAATTCACAAGTGGAATTACATCAAATCCAGAAGTTTCTGTACTCCAAAACAAACACTCAGGAAAGTAAAGAGGCAACAGAATGGGAGAAATTATTTACAAACCACGCAACTGATAAAGGATTAATAACCAGAATCTACAAAGAGATCAAGAAACTCTACAACAACAAAACAAACAACCCAGTTAAGGAATGGGCAATGGACTTAAACAGAGATTTTTCAAGAAAGGAAATCCAAATGGTCAACAGATACATGAAAAAGTGTTCAGGATCACTAACTGTTAGGGAAATGTAAATCAAAACCATAATGAGGTTTCACCTCACCCCAGTTAGAATGGCTTTTATACAGAAATAAACAAACAACAAATACTGGCGAGGATGTGGGGAAAAACGTACCCTAACCCACTATTGGTTTAAATGTAAACTGGTAAAGCCACTATGGAAGACAGTATGGAGATATCTCAAAAATCTGAATATAAACCTGCGATATGACCCAGCCATCCCATCCTGAGAATATACCCAAAGGAAATGAAATGAGTAAATAAAAGAGTTATCTGTGCCCCCTTAGCCTATTGCAACTCAATTCACAGTAGCTAAGACATAGAATCAACCTAAATGCCCATCAACCAAAATTGGATTAAGAAATTATGTGATATGTACATTATGGAATATTACACAGCAGTTAAAAATGAAATCTGGTCATTTGCAACAAAATGGATGAATCTGGAAATCATACTACGTGAAATAAGTCAGTGAAATAAGGGACAAATACCATATGTTCTCCCTGATTCGTGATAATTAACAGAGCACCTAAAATGAAATCTTTAGAGATGAAATTTATACTTTGAGAGGCAATAAAAGTTGAATAACCCTAGTCTTGACTATTGAGGAACAGGTTTTTTTTCTCTTCTTCATACATCACTGAAGGCTCCCACAGTCATGGGGTGCAGAGGATCCCCTCACTGCCCTGTGAGCCTACCCCACTCACAGAGACAGCAGAGTTGTTTCCAGATTCAGTGTCTGTGGGTGCTCTGCCTTGGCAGTCTGAGTCCCAGAGCCTGTGACAGTTTGAGAGGATGGGAGCACCTCCAATCCTAAGTGGGTGCTCAACACTCTGTCAACCCTCTTAGCCAAACTTAAAGTAAGTGGGAAACAAGGATTTTTCCCTCTGGTAAAATATACTGGTCACATGCCTGAGGAACCACTGTAGTATCTACTGATGTCAAGATATAGTGCCTAGGCCGGCGCCGCGGCTCACTAGGCTAATCCTCCGCCTTGCGGTGCCGGCACACCGGGTTCTAGTCCCGGTCGGGGCGCTGGATTCTGTCCCAGTTGCCCCTCTTCCAGGCCAGCTCTCTGCTGTGGCCAGGGAGTGCAGTGGAGGATGGCCCAGATGCTTGGGCCCTGCACCCCATGGGAGACCAGGAAAAGCACCTGGCTCCTGGCTCCTGCCATCGGATCAGCGCGGTGCGCCAGCCGCAGCGCGCTGGCCGCGGCGGCCATTGGAGGGTGAACCAACGGCAAAGGAAGACCTTTCTCTCTGTCTCTCTCTCTCACTGTCCACTCTGCCTGTAAAAAAAAAAAAAAAAAAAAAAGATATAGTGCCTATTCCCCACCAGTTGCCAGCAGCCCATGTGGGAGGATGAGGAGAAAGAAATGTGCCCTGTATTCACTGGATTAGGTAGGTACCCTGTGCCCCACTCAGGCTCCAGGCCAAACTCAAAATCAGTCTGGTCCACAAGGTTCTCCCTCATGCAATGTCACCAGTGGCCCAGGCTGCTGCAGTCTGCCCACCTCTCTCCCAGAACCTGGCGACTCCTCCAGCCCAAGTCTATGGGATTCATGTGTGGTCCCCCTACATGCTGCTGCATGTCTACACTTTTCATGATGTTCCAAAACGCTCCTCTTCTTTTTATAGAATTTCCACTATAAACTTCTCTCCAACTCTGCCCTGGGAATACACTTCCTCTTTTTTTTTTTTTTTCTACTGTCTTCTCCCGTGAGAATCTACATATTGTTTCCCTGTTCAGCCATCTTGGAATCTCTTATTTTTATATTTAACAGTAACACATGTATATAGGCATACAATTACACATAAAATAAATTATAATCTTCATTAATACATTGAACAAAATGTTACAATTCATATTAATGTGTTAATAAATATTTCTAATTGATAGTTATTGCATATAACTATATATTTTAGATTCAGCCTATCTATGCTATTAATACAATGCAAAAATATGTTCTGCTTATTTTTATTATTTTTTATAATGAACTCTCAAATTGTATTGAAGCGCTATACAATGATTCTACCTTATTAGCTTGAATCTCATTATCTGAAATGCAGAATTGAATAAATTTTCTCTAAAACATATGCCAACACTGGAGTTTGTGTGCTACGTTTCTGTATACTTGGGTGTTCTTTTGTACTGTACCTTCCAGAAAGCAACCGTGGACTGTACAACAGTAGGCTGGGGATCGTGTACTTTTGTTGGAGTCAATGTAAATGACAAAGGATTGACTATTTCTCCAGTGGAACTAATATTGGGCCGTACTTTAAGAGGATCAAGCTTTGGCGGTGGGTTTTTATTCTTCATAGTTTTTTAGTTCCTTCATAATAGTACTGAAATTCTTAGGTTAAAGATTGACACAAAAGAAAATAAATTGTTTAAATACTGATAACCTAGAACATACCTGTAGATTTTATATAAACACTAACTACTAATAAGCAGACAGAGTTCATATAGAAATGTAATTATCTTAAAAACTAAAATTCAATTTGCAGTTAAGTAACCCAACATAAAAGCATAAAAGGTAAAATTTTAATTAATTGATACAATTATTTAATGTAGAAAATAATCTTGATCTTTTTTCTTGTGAAATCTTTAGATATAAGTATAGAAACTTAAAGGAGAAGGGAAGGAGATAAATCTATTTGAAGCGACTCAAATCTTCAACAAACATTGATGACATTACTTCTTAACCCTGTGGGCTGTGTTTTTCAATTTTTGCTATTTTGGCCAAATTATAGGTTGGGATGTAGATACTGTCCCAAAGCTGGTTTCTGACTATAAGAATGGGAAATTCAATCTGGAAGCATTGGTGACCCATACCCTGCCATTTGAAAAAATCAATGAGGCACTGGACCTATTGAAACAAGGAAAAAGGTAAATTAACAAAAAGATGATTGACAAGTTTAGAAAACCTTCATGATGATTCTATTTTAATTTGATGTTAAGCACTAACCAGTTTGTCTTTCCTGAATTCCCATGTCAGCTACTAGTTGTGTTTAAAAGATTGTATGGTGGCCATTGGGAAGAAGGAAAACCTCCGACTTCCATAATGCACACTACTAAACATTATTAAAATTACCATGCTTGTTAAAACTACACTGTTACAACAGAGTGGTGATATCAATTGACACAGATCTTCACCTTGTCAATTGCTAAAACAGCTGGGGCTGCTCCCTAGAAAGAAATATTTCTATGGTATCATGACAGATCCCTCTAGAACAGTTTTCCCTGAGTTTGGAATCATTACACTCTGCAATCTGACCCAGAACGCCCACTCAGTCCCTTCATAAACAGAGCAACATGAAACCACAGAGATGTGACCAGTGAGTGGCAGGTATCAAAGTATGAAGGCTGCCTCATTCTCTCATTTTCTTGCTTTGTGTTAGGCTCCTGTAACATATCCTCTTGATCCATAATTTTATATGCTGTGCTCCATTACCATGGATCCTAGGAACTTCTATGAATGTCCTAACTGAGTGGTTTATAACAGTTGGGGAATGGCTAAGCTTAGGATCAATTGTTTAAGTCACAGTGATTTAGCACAGCCTTGATCAACAGAAGCAAAGGTCAAAAACACCAGGAACAATATTATATGGAGGAGATACAGGGCAGAGAAGAAATGGAAAAAGAAGATACAGCAAATAGAGGAAGGACCTAAAGTAAAATGAAAATGACAGGAGTTTGAAGCAGAGAACAAATGTCACAGGAAAAACAAAATAGGACCATGATGTAAGGACACAGGCTGCTTCCTAAGCAAGAAACCTGAGAAAATATCCCCATTGCCATCAACTCCCCAATTTGTAAATATGTTAGTGACAACATATAAAAAATTAAATAAAAAAAAGGAAAAATAACATTATTTTAAGCTAGTCTATGTAAACTTAATGCAGAAGCTCTTATAGTATCTTCCACAATCTCAGTATTCCCACACAGAATATTTCTTAAGTTCATAATGGGTTGAGGTATTGGGCCTTAGACCCTGGTGCTCATAGCCCCTCTACCATAACACCTTTCCTCTAAAGTTTTCAGTCATGGAACATAACCACACAGATACAGGCAAAGTGGCCACCAACCAGAAGACGCTGCATTGCTTTATTAGTAGGTAGAAAAATCTCCCTGGTAAGCAGTGGGAGAGCACAGGCTTAGGGTAGATATCTCAGTAGGCCTCCCACTTCCCCTCTGGATCACTGAGAAGACTACCTGGCTGCCTAAACTGATGGAAAGGACGCAACAGGGAACACAGAGGATGGGACTTCCAGATGTATTCACCAAGGGGGTACAGGAAGCACAAGAGAGGGCACGACTCCCTACCCTGCCAGCTACTCAGAAGTAAGGAAGTGCCTCAGGGGAAGGGGATGGAACACAATTACTGACTAGCCTGTAAGGTGCACTGACTGATTCACATGGTGAGGAATGAATACAAAATATTCCCTCCACAGGTGGGTGTACTTCCAGCACCTGAGTGTAGAAAACATTTATGCATGGCAATCTGCAGATGCCAGGAGATCACAGCAGCTCCATCAATGATGTCTGGGATAAGGAATTCTTTGTCCTTGGGTTTTTCCCCCTCTTTGCTCCTACATGTTGGAGTTATCCAGGAGGGAGAATATTTGGCTTCTCAGACAGGAGCATCCCAACTCGACTACTCCTCCTTTAGTGTCCAACGTTGACCTTGGCTACAGAGGAACAAAATCAGTGACCATTCCAAGACTACAACCTCACTTGGTATGCTCTATCACCATAGTACCATTCAGCAACAAGGACCTTGGGGTCCAGGTTGAATGAGGGTCCTCATATTGCCCCCAGCTTACATTGCATTGTAAATTATTATATGTGCCACAAACAAAAGATGACAAGATGAAAGGATGTCTATAAAGAAAGGTTAGACCAAATTCTGAAATGGAACAGCAAAATTATTTTTGAGTTTTAGTAAAATTTATCATGAAAATGATACTTAACATAGTTCAATTCTTGTTAACAGCATCCGAACCATCCTGATCTATTGAAGATGTCAAAGGCAATTTGGAACACTATGTGAATATGAACCTGCCAACTGATTACCTAAAGTGATGAATCAAGGAAAACTATGAATTTAAACAAATATTTGCCGTTAGTATCTCAACATATAATAGCTATAAATAATACAGAATTTGTCATCATAAAATATATAATGGTTTCCATGTTAAATGACTATAGTAAATGAAATACTTTTGAATGGAATCTCATGATGTTTAGGAATTGTTTAAAATTAGCTCTGCAGAGGAGAGGGGGGAAATGAGTGGATAATAAAACCAGACTGAACATATTCTACAATGGTATAGGTAGGTTATGAATATACGGGGTTTCATTACACTGTTCTCCCACTTTTGTCTATGTTGAAAACTTTCCATAATAAAAAGGTACATACTAGGGGTCAGTGCTGTGGCAGAGCAGATAAAGCTACTGCCTGCAGTGCCAGCATCCCATATGGGCACTGGTTCAGGTCCTAGCTACTCTGCTTCTGATCCAGCTCTCTGCTATGGCTGGGGAAGCAGTGGAAGATGACCCAAAGACTCGGGCCCCTACACCCATGTGGGAGACCTGGAGGAAGCTTCTGGCTCCTGGCTTCAGATTGACGCAGCTATGGCCATTGCAGCCATTTAGAGTGTGAATCAGCAGATGGAAGACTTCTCTCTCTGTTTTTCTCTGCCTTTCTGTAACTCTGCCTTTCAAATAAATATTTTAAAAAGGTACTTACTGGAAAAATATAGCTACATATTATATGTGTTTATAAAATGTCATATAATTACTATGTTCCCATAAGCTATTCTTTTTAAATAAGCTGCTAAATAAATTACAGTTAATGTCTTTTAGCCTCACTTTATCATTGTTTAATATACTCAGAAGTAATCAGGTATCAAAATACATGGAAATGAAAATATGAAAAGGAAAAAAAATCTAAACTCTCAAATTTCTATCTCCACAAATAATCACCCTTTCATCTTTGACAATTACTGGAACACATCATGTTTAGTGCTTTACAGTTTAATGATCTTTAATTGGCTCTAACTGATGCCAATTTTCTACAGTCAACAAAAAATAACAAAAAGTAAGTTACTTATAATAAAGTAATGTATTATATAAATATATTTATTGTTACAAGATTTAATAGATTAAAATTTATGTTAAAAAAGTAACAAAAATGAGTTTTTCAAACTATAGTATGCATAGAGTTATAATGAAGGTATAAAAGGATAAGGTAGGTAACTTAGATTAATGAAGACTAGCTCTCAACTTGGTAAAATTCCCAAAGATTATCAATGTTCCTTAAAGACTGATGTGGGGCTGTTGCTGTGCTGTGGTGGGTAATAGCTGCCTGCAGTGCCAGCTTCCCATATGGGTGCTGATTCAAGTCCTGGCTGCTCTACTTCCTATCCAGCTCTCTGCTAAGGACTAGGAAAGCAGTGGAAGATGCCCCAAGTCCTTGGGCCCCTGCACCCACATATAAGACCTTGAAGAAGCTCCACACTCCCAGATTCAGATTGGCCCAGCTCTAACCGTTGTGGCCATTTGGGGAGTGAACCAGCAGATGGAAGACCTGACTCTCTCCCTCTCTCACTCCCTGCCTCTGCAACTCTGACTTTAAAATAAATAAATCTTAAAAAAAATACTCAGTGAGGCTGGTGCCACGGCTCAATAGGCTAATCCTCCACCTGCGGCGCTGGCACACTGGGTTCTAGTCCCGGTCAGGGCACCAGATTCTGTCCTGGTTGCCCCTCTCCCAGGCCAGCTCTCTTCTGTGGCCCGGGAGTGCAGTGGAGGATGGCCCAAGTACTTGGGCCCTGCACCCCATGGGAGACTAGCAGAAGCACCTGGCTCCTGGCTTCAGATCAGCCCGGTATACCAGCTGTAGTGCGCTGGCCACAGCGGCCATTGGAGGGTGAACCAATGGCAAAGGAAGACCTTTCTATCTGTCTCTCTCTCTCTCTCTCACTGTCTAACTCTGCCAGTCAAAAAAAAAAAAAAAATGTGGTTCCCAAGATAGGTGACCACATTTAAAAAAAAAAATACTCAGTGAGCAGAATTATGAAAAAAAATTCCTAATGCCACAGCTGAGGAAGAACTTCTAAGATCAATCTCATTCACAATAGCCACAAAAACAATCAAATACCTTGGAATAAACTTAACCAAGGACGTTAAAGATCTCTACGATGAAAATTACAAAACCTTAAAGAAAGAAATAGAAGAGGATACCAAAAAATGGAAAAATCTTCCATGCTCATGGATTGGAAGAATCAATATCATCAAAATGTCCATTCTCCCAAAAGCAATTTATACATTCAATGCGATACCAATCAAAATACCAAAGACATTCTTCTCAGATCTGGAAAAAAATGATGCTGAAATTCATATGGAGACACAGGAGACCTCGAAAAGCTAAAGCAATCTTGTACAACAAAAACAAAGCTGGAGGCATCACAATACCACATTTCAGGACATACTACAGGGCAGTTGTAATCAAAACAGCATGGTACTGGTACAGAACCGGATGGATAGACCAGTGGAACAGAATAGAAACTCCAGAAATCAATCCAAACATCTACAGCCAACTTAGATTTGATCAGGGATCCAAAACCAATCCCTGGAGTAAGGATAGTCTATTCAATAAATGGTGCTGGGAAAATTGGATTTCCACATGCAGAAGCATGAAGCAAGATCCCTACCTTTCACCTTACACAAAAATCCACTCAACATGGATTAAAGACTTAAATCTATGACCCGACACCATCAAATTATTAGAGAACATTGGAGAAACCCTGCAAGATGTAGGCACAAGCAGACTTCTTGGAAAAGACCCTTGAAGCACAGGCAGTCAAAGCCAAAATTAACAATTGGGATTGCATGAAATTAAGAAGCTTCTACACTGCAAAAGAAACAGTCAGGAAAGTGAAGAGGCAACGACAGAATGGGAAAAAATATTTGCAAACTATGCAACAGATAAAGGGTTAATAACCAGAATCTACAAAGAGATCAAGAAACTCCACAACATCAAAACAAACAAGCCACTTAAGAGGTGGGCCAAGGACCTCAATAGACATTTTTCAAAAGAGGAAATCCAAATGGCCAACAGGCACATGAAAAAATGTTCCAGATCACTAGCCATCAGGGAAATGCAAATCAAAACCACAATGAGGCTTCACCTCACCCTGGTTAGAATGGCTCATATGCAGAAATCTACCAACCACAGATGCTGGTGAGGATGTGGGGGAAAAGGGACACTAACCCACTGTTGGTGGGAATGCAAACTGGTAAAGCCACTATGGAAGTCAGTTTGGAGATTCCTCAGAAACCTGAGTATAACCCTACCATACAACCCAGCCATCCCACTCCTTGGAATTTACCCAAAGGAAATTAAATTGGCAAACAAAAAAGCTGTCTGCACCCTAATGTTTATTGCAGCTCAATTCACAATAGCTAAGACCTGGAATCAACCCAAATGCCCATCAACAGTAGACTGGATAAAGAAATTATGGGACATGTATTCTATAGAGTACTACACAGTGGTAAAAAAACAATGAAATCCTGTCATTTGCAACAAAATGGAGGAACCTGGAACACATCATGCTGAGTGAAATAAGCCAGTCCCAAATGGACAAATACCATATGTTCTCCCTGATCGGTGACAACTAACCAACCACAAAAAAGGAAACCTGTTGAAGTGAAATGGACACTATGAGAAACAGTGACTTGATCAGCCCTTGTCCTGACCATTGATGTACAATTTAATACTTTATCCCTTTTAGTATTTTTTTTGTTCTACTTAATACTATTGGTTGAACTCTGTAATTAACACACAATTATTCTAAGGTGTTTAAATTTAACTGAAAAGTGATCTCTGTTAAATAAAACAGTGGGAATAAGAAAGGGAGGAGATGTACAATTTGGGACATGCTCAATCGGACTTGCCCCAAATGGTGGAGTTAGAAATGTGCCAGGGGATTCCAATATAATCCCATCAAGGTGGCATGTACCAATCAATGCCATCTCACTAGTCCAAGTGATCAATTTCAGTTCACAATTGATCATACTGATAGGTCTAAGAGTCAAAGGGATCACATAAACAAGACTAGTGTCTGCTAATACTAACTGATAGAATAAAAAAGGGAGAGAACAATCCAACACGGGAAGCGGGATACACAGCAGACTCATAGAATGGCGGATGTCCTAAACAGCACTCTGGCCTCAGAACCAGTCCTTAAGGCATTCGGATCTGGCTGAAGAGCCCATGAGAGTATTTTAGGCGTGGAAAGCCAAGACACTCTGTCAAAAAAAAAAAAAAAGAGCACCTAAATGAAATATCTCTGTGAGTGAGATCCCCGTGGAAAGAACAGGTCATCAAAGAAGGAGGTACCTTTCTCTGAAGGGAGGAGAGAACTTCCACTTTGATTATGACCTTGTCTAAATAAGATCAAAGTCGGCAAACTCAAAAGGTCTCCATAGCATTGGTAACTCATGACTAGAGCCTCGGGAGATTTCTGACGCCATAAACAAGAGTGTCAATTGGTTAAGTCAACAACAGGAGTCACTGTGCACCTATTCCTCATGTAGGATCTCTGTCCTTAATGTGTTGTTCAATGTGAATTAATGCTATAACTAGTACTCAAAGAGTATTTCACACTTTATGTTATGTGTGGGTGCAAATTGATGAAATCTTTACTTAATATATACTAAATTGATCTTCTGTATATAAACAGAATTGAAAATGAATCTTGATGTGAATGGAATGGGAGAGGGAGCGGGAGATGGGAGGGTTGCAGGTGGGAGGGAAGTTATGGGGGGGAAGCCATTGTAATCCATAAACTGTAAATTTATATTCATTAAATAAAAGTTAAAAAATAAAATAAAGCTCGGATAGTAATATCTAAAAATTTAATATATATGTAATACAGTGTGATAATTTGATGCATATATGCAATGTATAATGATCAAATCAGGGTAATTGGAATTTCCATCTGGCAATGACATTTTTAAAAGAAGGATACACACACACACACAGACACACACAAAGTGTTAAAGTCAGCATAAAGATAGGTTTAAGTGTAAAAGTGATCATATAAAAAACATCAAGTGCCTGGTAATAATAATAGAATTAAAAAGGAAGGAAAGTCCAATATGAGAAGCAGTCCACATAGCAGACTCCTAGAATGACCTTCCCTGTAAATAACACTCTGACCTCAGAATCAACTCTTAAGGCTGAAAGGCCTGTGAGAGCACCTCAGGCATGCAAAGCCAAGACTATGGCAAAAAATATCCAACACAGAGGATCTCTGTGAGACCTCAGTGGAAAGAAAGGGCCCTCAAAGAAGGATGTACTCTTCTCTGAAGAAAGGAGAGAACATCCACTTTGCTTATGGCGGTGTCCAAATACCGATGGAGTCTAAAGTCAAAAAAGGCTTTCCATATCCTTGGCAGCCCATGGCAAGAGCCTCAGATGATCACTGATGTCATAAATAAGAGTGTTAATTGTTAAAGGAACAACAGAAGTCACTGTGTACTTGCTCCCTATGTAGGACCTCCGTCCTTAATGAGTTGTACTATGAGAATTTACTGCAAATCTTGTTCTTAACCTGTACTCTATATGTTGTCAGTGTGGGTGCAAACTGTTGAAATCTATGCTTAACATGGAGTTGGTCCTCTGTATATAAAATCAAAGTAAAAATGAACCATAATGAAGAAGGAGATGGGAGAGGGAAAGGGAGGTGGGATGGGGAGGTGGGGTGGGAGGGTGGGTATGGGGGAAAGAACCATTATATTCCTAAAGTTGTATCTATGAAAAAATGAATTAATTAAATAAAAACTTTAAAAAAAGTCAGTGAAACCCCAGAGTGAAGTAAATAGGGTTTAAGACTTAACCATGATCCTTCTTTTAGCATCAGAGGGACTTTTTTATATCCATGAAAATCCTGGAAAATTATTGTGTAAGTCTTCAAAATGTACACCTAATGCCAAAGTTACAAAAGTATTTCTCTCTCAAATTAAGGATTACTGAAACTTTATAATATGCCAGAGACAACAAAAATGACTAATTATGCAACTGACAGTGTGTAGAAAACTTGCATGTAAGAACTACACTTTAAAGACAGCAGAAAGTCCATGAACTACCAACTGTTGGCTACTTTTCCTCAGTACACATGTATTCTTCACTTGAAGATCATTGATTTCCAAAGATCTGGGCAACACAAGTTCCAACATTTCCAGAGAGTTAAGCCTCTGAAACAAAACTTGGAACTTGAACCCTCTGGGAGGGAACTTGATCCCTCCTAAGGACAGGGGTAGCAGACAGAAAGAGATATATTATTTTACAGGTTAGATGGAAGATCTACTTTCTCTTATTCTAAAGAATTTCTCCAGAATCACTTCTTCCTTTCCTCCAATACTCTGACCCAAACAATGGAATTTTTTTGCAAGAACATAAGCCATGGTCATTCAGGGTATTAAAGATTGTTAAATTTTCACAAAAACAATTTATTCTCCAACATAATAAGATATAGAGGTCTATTTTTTTTTCTTTGACAGGCAGAGTGGACAGTGAGAAGAGAGAGACAGAGAGAAAGGTCTTCCTTTGCCATTGGTTCACCCTCCAATGGCCGCCGTGGCCGGCGTGCTGCGGCTGGCGCACCACGCTGATCCGAAGCCAGGAGCCAGGTGCTTCTGCTGGTCTCCCATGGGGTGCAGGGCCCAAGCACTTGGGCCATCCTCCACTGCACTCCCGGGCCACAGCAGAGAGCTGGCCTAGAAGAGGGGCAACCGGGACAGAATCCGGTGCCCTGACCAGGACTAGAACCTGGGGTGCCAGTGCCACAGGCAGAGGATTAGCCTATTGAGCCACGGCACCGGCCAAGGTCTATTTCTTAAATGATTTTTAGCCTGAAATTATTGCAAACCTTTACAAATATCAGTTAATAGAACAATATTTGAATTTACACTGCAGTACAACAATACCACCATATATTCTTCTGACAAGGAAAACACACAATTCTAAGAAACATTCACTATCCCTTCAAATAATTTAGCCTGTCAAAATGGTACTACAGTGCCCTCTGGTGTTGCTTCCTACATTTTTCCATCACTTAAATCCTATTTTTCTTGAGAAAGATCAGTAAGACAGAATAATGCAAGCTTCATTTATATTATAGGTAACTTTTTTAAAGTTTGTTTTACTTAATTTAAAAGCAGAGTACAGAGAGAGGGAAAGACACAGTGAGATTTTTCATCAGCTGGTTCACTACCCAAATGACCTCAACAGCTGGGGCTGGACCAGGCAGAAGCCAGGAGCCAGGAGCTTCATCCAGGTCTCCTACATTGGTACGAGGGCCACCAAGCTCTCAAGTAATCCTCCACTACTTTCTTAGGCTCAATACTGGGGAGCTGGAACAACAGTGATATGAACTGGCAGCCATACAGGATGCCAACATCGCAGGTGGTGGCTTAACCCACAATGCCCAGCCCAATACAGTTGACATTTGAAAGAGTGCTTTCAGTAGTGAGTATTTAGCTTAGCAATACAATTGGGGTGCCAGCATCTTACACTGGAGTACATGGGATAAATTACTAGCCTTGGCACCTAACCCCAGCTTCCTGCAAGTGTGAACACAGGGAAGCAGCAGTGATGGCTTAATTGGGTTCTAGCCCCCCATGCAGGAGACCTACATTACTAACCCAGCTGCTAACTTCAGTCCCAGCACAGCACTGGCTACTGCAGGCATTTGGGACAAGAACCAGGAGACATAAGTGCTCTTTTTGTTTCTCTATCTCTCACTCTCTCTCTCTCTCTCTGTCTCTACCCCTCATCCCTCCCACTCAAGCAAAATAAAATTTCAAAACAAAGAGGTACTTCAATATGTATTATTTTGCCTGAATCTCCAATACTTTTCATGAGACAATACAACTCTTCAGGGCAGGGTCATTTTCCTATTCTTCAACATCCTTGTTCTTAGCAGATATGGAAATACTTGGAACAAACAGTTCATGGAAAAAGAGAATTAAAAGATAAGCTTATTTTGATGCAAAAAAAGTTTAAAGATTTATTTATTTATTTTGAAAGAGTTAAAGACAGGGAGAGACAAAGACACAGTTCTTCCATCTACTGGTTCATTCTCAGATGGCTGCAAAGCCAGGAGCTAGGAGCTTAATCCAGGCTCCATGTAGGCTACAGGGGTCAAAACACTTCAGCAATCCTCCACTGCTTTTCACAGGCCATTAGTAGGAAACTGAAACAGATGTGAAGCAGCCAGGAAATGAACCAGTGTCTACATGGGATGCTGGCAACACAAGCAGCAGCATTGCCCGCTATGCCACAATGCCGACACGTCTTGATGCAAAAAATTTTGAATCTATGCAGTTCATAGAAAATGATACTGTGTAATAGCTACTCAATATTCTAGATATAGCCTCAATAGTATATCTATTCAGGATAATAAAACAGTAAATACAGTGTATATTTATTATTTATATATATATATATATATATTTATATATATATTGTGTACCTATTTCCCAGTGTGGACAAATGTTGAGACTCATAAAATGCTTATTTTTTTCTACTTTTTTTAACTTTTATTTAATGAATATAAATTTCCAAAGTACAGTTTATGGATTACAATGGCTTTCCCATCCCCATAACTTCCCTCCCACCCGTACCCCCCCATCTCACACTCCCTCTCCAATTCCATTCACATCAAGATTCATTTTCTTTTTTTTTTATTTTTGACAGGCAGAGTGGACAGTGAGAGAGAGAGAGAGACATAGAGAAATGACTTCCTTTTGCCGTTGGTGTACCCTCCAATGGCCACCACAGCCAGCGCGCTGCGGCCGGCGCAGCATGATGATCCAAAGCCAGGAGCCAGGTGCTTCTCCTGGTCTCCCATGCGGGTGCAGGGCCCAAGGACCTGGGCCATCCTCCACTGCACTCCCGGGCCATAGCAGAGAGCTGGCCTGGAAGAGGGGCAACTGGGACAGAATCCAGAGCCCCGACCGGGACTAGAACCCCGTGTGCCAGCGCCGCAAGGCAGAGGATTAGCCTATTGAGCCACGGCGCCGGCCAAGATTTATTTTCAATTCTTTATATACAGAAGATCAATTTAGTGTGTGTTAAGTAAAGATTTCATCAGTTTTCACCGACACAGAACATAAAGTGTAAAATACTGTTTCAGTACTAGTTAGAGCATTAATTCACATTGAACAATACATTAAGGACAGAGATCCTTTCTCTCTTGCACATTTTAGGATCTTTTCTTTATGTTTCACTGCGGTGAGTTTGATTACAATGTGTCATGGTGAGGATCTCTTTTGATCATGTTTACTAGGGGTCCTAAAAACTTCCTGTACTAGGATGTCTCTGTCCTTCTCCAAACCTGGGAAATTCTCTGCTAGTATCTCACTATAAAGGCTTTCTAATCCTTTCTCTCTCTCCATGACTTCAGGAACTCCTAGAACCCAAATGTTGGGTTTTTTAATAGTATCCTGTAGAGTCCCAACAATATTTTTTAGATTTCTAATTTCCTCTTCTTTTCTTTGGTTTGACTGTATATTTTCCTGTGCTCTGTCTTTTAAGTCCAATATTCTCTCTTCTGCTTCACTGACTCTGTTTTTAAGGCTCTCTAATGTGTTTGTCATTTGATCTATTGAGTTCTGCATTTCATTTTGATTTCTCTTCACTATCACACTTTCCTGTTCTACTAGTTTCTGCATTTCATTTTGATTCCTCCTTATGATTTCATTTTCATGAAAGAGATTTTCTATCCTGTCCAGTAAGGATTTCCGTAGCTCAAGCATTTGTTTTTGAAAACTTCTAAATTTTCTTATCATAAATTTTTTGAAATCTGTATCTTACATTTCTTCCATCTCATCATCTTCATAATCTTGGCTTGGGGTGCCTTGTTCATTTGGGGGCATCATAATGCCTTCCTTGTTCTTGTTTCCTCAGTTTCTGAATTTGTTGCTTGGCATTGTGGAGATATTCTTTGGATTCTTCTTCCCTCGCTGTGCTGTTTTTTTCTTGTTATACTATGACTGTAGTAAGTGGACTGTCTGCTTTTGATGGAGCCTTAAAGGCTTGAGATGGGTGTGGCCAGAGAGCTCTGTTTAGTTCCTCAGGGTTAAGAGTGTGTGAAAGGTGACACTACCAGGTTAGGCGTGGTAAATCTCTCTCTTTTTTATTTATTTATTTATTTTTTTATTCGGAAGGGAAGTAATCCGTGCAGCTTAGCGGTATTCTCTGACTCCTGTGGGTATAACATTCGCCTGCCCTTTCCCAAGGACCACACAGGGAATATGTTCTGTCCTCAGTGTGGGCTCAATTTCTCCTGCAGTCTCCCACTGGGTTGCCAAGGTTACCGAATTGTAGCGTCTCTGGAGAGTACTCATGTGAACTCCGCGAGTTCTCTCACCCACCGTCTTTTTTTTCACAGTCTCAGTTCATTAGCACCACACATTCACTAGGTCCTAATCTCCTGTTATTTCACCCCTCCAGAGTCAGGTTTTTCTGCTTGGCTGAGGGCGGGTGCAGCCCTGAAGTTGCGCTGCTTTTACATATGTCCAAAATGGTGCCTGCTCTTTGTCTTGCTCGCCTTTGAGAGGTGAGCGGAGAGAGAGAAACTCGTGTCTGTACCAGTCACTTTTTTTTTCCTCTCTCTTCTAGTTAGCCTGGTGAACTTTCTCTACAGGGCTTCAAGCCTCATTCCCTCTAGGCTCCTCCTTCCGCTTTTCCGCCGGTGTCTCAGGCTATTGAGGTTCGGCTCACCTCGTGTTCCAGTGCTGGTGCATTGATTCCGCCGCTGGTTCCCGAGCCGTGGGCTCTCACACCCTCCATTCAGGTCCACCGTGAATCACTAGTTCTGGAAGAGTTTCCTCTGCCGTTTCTTCCCCAACTCTTCCTTGAACCTGCAGTATCTCCACTTTTATCAACCTGTCTCTTCCCAGACTATCAGTGTGCTCCCTTCCTATTCTGCCATCTTGCTGCTCCCCATAAAATGTTTATTTACTCTGAAATTCTATTAAACCTAGTGCACTTAACTCAAACTTCAAGCACAAAGATCAGTTATCTTCTTTCAACTTTCAGGGTTTTTTTTGTGAGGAAATTGAAAGTAAACAAGGCATTTAATAATATAGAAGACAAACTGTATTTCCTTCCTCCATTTATTATGCTAGTAAATTTATGTTCTACAGGGCTGCTTACAAGTAGTCAATATAATTTAAGAATTTGGCCTTAACAATGAAAGTCTTTATAATTATGCCAAAAAAGTCTAGGAAGAGATGAAAGAGATGCTCTTTTTCCTGGGAGCTATGAAAAAAGAAATGCAATTCCTTATCATACAGTACTGCAAATAACCTGATTTGATGAGGTATTATATTAAGAAAGCTCCACTAGCCAGCAATATGGGGTAGCGGTTAAAGCCACCACTTGCAATGCCAGCATTCCATATGAATGCTGGTTCATGTAACAGCAAAAACCACTTCTGATCCAGCTCTCTGCTAATGACCTGTGAAAAACAGTGGAAGATAGCACAAGTACTTGGGCCCCTGTACCCATGTGTGACACCTGGAAAAAGTTCCTGGCTCCTGGCGTCTGCCTGGCCTGGCACCAGCCATTGTGGCCGTCTGGAGAGTGAATCAGTGGATGGAACTTCGCTCTCTCTCTCTCTTTCCCTCTTTCACTCTGTAACTCTGACTTTCAGATAAATAAATAAATGTTTTTTAAAAAAAGAAAACTCCCACTAATAACCATTTGTTCTCCTCGACAACTTGGAGACTGAATATTCATAGCTGATACTAGAATCTCTTTTTTCTTTGTGAAGAAGAAATCCACTCTCTGTTCACAGAATACATATTTGAATCAAAAAGTCTTACGAGATCCCAAAGGCACTAGAAAGTGTTGCCTTACTCTGGCCTCAGAATCAGCCCTTAAGGCATTCAGATCCAGCTGAAAAGCCCATGAGAGTATTTCAGGCATGGAAAGCCAAGACACTATGGCAAAAAAATGACCTAAATGAAAGATCTCCACGAGTGAGATCCCCGTGGAAAGAACAGGTCATCAAAGAAGGAAGTACCTTTCTCTGAAGGGAGGAGAGAACTTCCACTTTGACTATGACCTGGTCTAAATATGATCAGAGTCGGTGAACTCAAAAGGCTTCCATAGCCTTGGCAACTCATGACAAGAGCCTAGGGTGATTACTGATGCCAAAAACAAAAGTGTCAATTTGTTAAGTCAACAACAGGAGTCACTGTGCACTTACTCCTCATGTAGGATCTTTGTCCTTAATGTGCTGTACATTGTGATTTAGTGCTATAACTAGTACTCAAATAGTATTTTTCACTTTGTGTTTCTATGTGGGTGCAAACTGTTGAAATCTTTACTTAATATATACTAAACTGATCTTCTGTATATAAAGAGAATTGAAAATGAATCTTGATGTGAATGGAAGGGGAGAGAGAGCGGGAAAGGGGAGGGTTGTGGGTGGGAGGGAAGTTATAAGGGGGAAAAGCCATTGTAATCCATAAGCTGTACTTTGGAAATTTATATTCATTAAATAAAAGTCAAAAAAAAGAAAGTGTTGCCTTACCCTATGAAAATAATCTCCAAAAGGAATCTATAATTATGATGGTTGTACTGATAATGTTTGACCTGGTAAAAAACGTTCTAATTGGCATCACTGAATTTCTAAGCAGTATTTTAACTTTTCTCACAAATGTAAAGAAAATCCTGGGAGACTGGAGTTCCCTCTGAATGAAAAGAAAAGAGAGAAATGAAGATAATATCTTACCTTTGAACTTCAGATGCTCTCAGGTAAACACATGACATGATGGAGCTGGCATAGCCTTCTAAAAACCGTGAGGGGAAGGACAAGTGAATGGTTGAGAAGCTAAACTGGAACCCTGACTCCACTGAGCAGCAGAATTTACCAGTACTCCCTAGACTTTTGATTATGTAAGATCATAAACCTTCATTTGTTTGAGACTCTTTCATTCAACTACTTTATTATTTACAGCAAAACAATTTGATTGATGATATGGTACTTCTACTGGAATCTCCAAAAGTCACAAAGGATCACACAACACTATTTACCAAAATGATTCTGCTATGTATCACACTGATCGTGCTCTACCTTGTTTTTCCACCACACTAATTTGTCTCTACCACCCTAGTATCTGGTAGCCTGGAAGAAATCAGGAAACACATCTCAAACAGCATTCCCCACCACCCAACAGAGAAAATGAACAATAGTACTCTCCCTCAACAATGTATTTCTCAATCACTTTGTTAAAGATTTTATGTCCTATATCCTCTGAAGCAACATAGTAAATAAAATAGGTAAATTTGATAAATTCTCTCCAATATTCTCTGTGTGTCTTTATATTCCTTACTTCATTTTACCTAAGGAAATATGTGGCATCCCAACTTCACTTAACATGAGCTTCACTTAACCTGAATAGAAAATTTCTAAGCACTCCTGTCTGTTAGACAGACAGGACTAACAGAACTTCTAGACAGGGTATCCATTACAATAAATTTAGCGTGCTCTAAAATTAGGTTCTTTCTTCCTGGAATAGCACATAGAGAAGTCATTCCCAAGAGTGGGATGGCTGGGTCATATGGTAGGTCTATATTCAGCTTTCTACAATATCTCCATACTGTCTTCCACAGTGGCTGACTAGTTTACATTCCCACCAATAATGGATTAATGTATCTTTCCCCCTACATCCTTGCCAGCATTTCTTTTTTGTTGACTTCAGTATGAGAGCCATTCTAATGGGGGTAAGGTAAAAATCTCATTGTGGTTTAAGATTGCATATCCCTGATGGCTCGTGATTCTGAGCATTTTTTTCATGTGTCTATTGGCCATTTGAATTTCCTCTCTTGAAAAATGTCTATTGAGGGGGCTAGCGCTGTGGCACAGTAGGTTAAAGCCCTGGCCTGAAGTGCCGGCATCCCATATGGGTGACAGTTTTAGTCCCAGCTGCTCCTCTTCTTTTTTAAAAAAATATTTTATTTATTTATTTGAGAGGTAGAGTTACAGTGAGAGGGAGAGACAGAAAGAAAGGTCTTCCTTCCATTGGCTCACTCCTCAAATGGCCGCAATAGCCAGATCTATGCTGATCCAAAGCCAGGAGCCAGGAGCTTCTTCCGGGTCTCCCATGTGGGTGCATGGGCCCAAGCACTTGAGTCATCTTCTACTGCTTTCCCAGGCCACAGTAGAGAGCTGGATTGGGAGAGAAGCAGCTGGGACTAGAACCAGCACCCATATGGGATGCCAGCACCCCAGGCGGAGGATTAACCTACTGCGCTTCAGTGCTGGCCTTGCTCCTCTTCTGATCCAGCTCTCTGCTATTGCCTGGGAAAGCATTGGAAGATGGCCCAAGTCCTTAGGCCCCTGTACCCTCATGGGAGATCCGGAAGAAGCTCCTGGCTCCTGGCTTCGGATTGGCACAGCTCTGGCCATTGCAGCCATCTGGGGAGTGAAGCAGCAGATTGAAGACCTCTCTCTCTGTCTCTGCCTCTCTCTGTAACTCTGTCTTTCAAATAAATAAATAATTTTTTTAAAAAAGAAATATATCTGTTGAGGTCCTCTGCCATTTCCTGACTAGGTTGTTTGGTTTGTAGTTGTTGAGTTTCTTGAGCTCTTTATAGATTCTGGAAGTTAATTCTTTGTCAGTTTTACAGTTTGCAAACATTTTATCCCATTCTGTCAGGTGCCTCTTCACTTTGCTGAGTGTTTCTTTTACAGCACAGAAGCTTCTCAGTTTTATGTAATCCCAGTTGTTAATTTTGGCTTTGATGGGCTGTGCTTCTAGGGTCTTTTCCAAGAAGTCTTTCCCTATGCCAATGTCTTGTAGGGTTTCCACAATGTTCTCTAGTAATTTGATGGTATTACATCATAGATTTAGGTCTATGATCCATTTTGAGTGGATTTTTGTGTAAGGTGTAAGGTAGGGGTCTTTTTCATACTTCTGTATGAAGGAGATCTAGTTCTCCTTCTCACTTCTGTATGTGCAGATCTAGTTTTCCCAGCACCATTAGTTGAAGACACTGTTTTTGCTCTAGGGATTTACTTTTGCTCCTTTGTCAAAGATAAGTTAGTTGTAGGTGTGTGGATTAATTTCTGGAATTTTGATTCTGCTCCCTTGGTCTACATGTCTGTTTTTATTCCAGTACCAGGCTGTTTTGATTTTAACTGCCCTGTAATATGTCTTGAGGTCTGGAATTGTGATGCCTGCAGCTTTATTTTTATTGTTTAAGATTGCTTTAGCTATGCAGGAGTTTCTTGTGCTTCCCTATGAATTGGGCATCATTTTTTCTATATCTGAGAATAATGTTATTGGCATTTTGATTAGGATCACATGAATCTATAAATTGATTTTGGTAGTATATTTTGAAGATGTTTATTCTTCCAATCCATTAACATGGAAGATTTTTCCACTTTTTAATGTCTTCTTCTATTTATTTCTTTAATGTTTTGTAATTTTCATTGTATAGATATTTGTCATCCTCAGTTAAATTTATTCCAAGGTATTTAAATTTTTGCAGCTATTGTGAGTGGATTGATCTTAGAAGTTCTTTTTCAGCTATGGCATTGTCTGTGTATATAAAGCTATTGATTTTTGTGTGTTTATTTTATATCCTGCTACTTTACCAAACTCTTTTATGAGCTCCTAAAGTCTGTTCATGGAGTCTTTTGAGTTCCCTATATATAAAATCATGTCATCAACAAAAGAGATAGTTTCAGTTCTTCCTTCCCTATTTATATCCCTTTGATTTCTTTTTCTTGCCTGATGACTCTGGCTAAAACTTCCAGGACTATATTGAATAGCAATGGTAAGAGTGGGCATCCTTGTTGGGTTCTGAATCTCAGTGAGAATGCCTCCAATTTTTCCTCATTCAGTAGGATGCTAGCTGTGGGTTTGTTATAAATTGCTTTGATTATGTTGAGGAATGTTCCTTCTATACCCAATTTGCTTAAGGTTTTCATCATAAAAGGGTGTTGAATTTTGTCAAATGCTTTCTCTGCATCTATTGAGATGATCATATAGTTTTTAGATTTCAGTTAGTTAATGTCATTTATCACATTTATTGATTTTCAGATGTTGAAACCATCCCTGAATGCCAGGAATAAACCCCACTGGGTGAATGATCTTTCTGATGTGTTGTTGAATTCAACTGGTTAATACTTTGTTGAGAATTTTTGCATCTATGTTCATCAGGGATACTGGTTTACAGTTCTCTTTCTCTCATGTATCTTTTTCTGGCTTAGAAATTAAGGAGATGCAGACTCCAAAGAAGAAGTTTGGGAGGATACTCTCCCTTTCAATTGTTTTGAATAGCTTGTGAGAACTGGAATTAGTTCTTCTTTAAATGTCTGGTAGAATTCAGCAGTGAACCCGTCAGGACCTGGGCTTTTCTTTGCTGGAAGGATCTTTATTACTGATTGAATCCCCGTCTTGGTTATTGGTCTGCTTAGGTGTTCTATGTCTTCATGACTCATTTAGGTAGGTTGTATGTGTACAGGAATCTATCCATTTCTTCTAGATTTCCCAATTTGTTGGCAAATGGTTCTTTATTGTAATTCCTGATGATTCTTTTTATTTCTGTGGTATCTGTTGTTATGTTACCTTTTTCATCTCTGATTTTGTTGAATTGGGTCTTCGGGACTTCTCTCTCTTCTTTTTTCTTTCTTTTTTTTTGTTAGTTGAGTCAATGGTATGTCAACTTTGTTTATGTTTTCAAAAAACTAGCTCTTAATATCATTGATCTTTTGTATTATTGTTTCAATTTTATTTCTTCCTTAATTTTAATTATTTCTTTCCTCATACTAATTTGAGGTTTAGTGTTTGTTGTTTTTTTTCTAGATCCTTGAGATGCATTGGCAGCTCATTTATTTGGTGACTTTCCAGTTTCTTGATGTAGGCACTAACTGCTTTAAACTTCCCTCTTAACACTGATTTTGCCGCATCCCATAAGTTTTGGTACAAGATATTGTCATTTCATTCATTTCAAGAAATTTTTTAAATTCTCTTTTGATTTCTTTTATGACCCATTGTTCATTTAGGAGTATGGTGTTCAGACTCCATGTGTTTGCATATGTTCTCAAGATTTTTGATTTGTTGGTTTCAAGCTTCAACCCATTGTGATCAGAGAAGGTGCCCAGTATGATTCTGATTTTGAATTTGCTGAGATTTGCTTTATGGTCTAGTATATGGTTTATCACAGAGAAAGTTCCAAGCACTGCTGAGAGGAATATGTATTCTGCAACTGTGGGATGAAAAGTAGATATCAGTTAGGTTCATGGTGTCAGTTAGTTCTGTTGTTTATTTATTTTCTGTCTGGTTGATCCACCCATTGATAAAAGTGGGGTGTTGAAGTCCTTCGTTAATATTGTTTTGGAGTCTATGTCTCCCTTTAGATCTATTCACAGTTCTTTTAAATATCTAGGCATGCTGCAATTGGGTGTATATACATTTATTATAGTCATGTTGTCCTGTTGTATTGATCTGTTAATCATTGCATAGCTTCCTTCTTTGTCTCTTTTACCAGTTTTTGTGTTAGTCTACTTTCTCTGATATTAGGATGGCTACACCTGCCTTTGTTTTTTTTTTTTCTATTAGCATGAAATATCTTTTTCTACCCTTTCACTTGCAGTCTTTGTGTATCTTTGTTGGTGAGGTATATTTCTTGTAGGCAGCAAAGAGATGAGTCTTGTTTTTTAATCCATTCAGCCAGTCTGTATATTTTAACTGGAGAGTTGAGTCCATTTACATTCAAGGTAACTATTGATAAGTAACTACTTGACCTTGTCATTTTTCTGTGAATATTCCTATTGTTTACTTTGGATTTCTTTTATACTTTTACTGGGGGATGTTTTTGTATTCATTTTCTTTCATGATTATGGTTTTTTTTTCTATATTTCTATGTATAGCACATCCTTTAGCATCTTTTGTAAGGCTGGATGCATGGTGACAAATTCTTTCAATTTCTGTTTGTAATGGAAGGTCTTTATTTAACCTTCAATCATAAGTGAGAGCTTTGCAGAGAATAGTATTCTGGGTTGACAGTTTTTTTTTCTCTTAAGATATATAAATATATATTGCCATTGTCTTCTAGCCTGTAGGGTTTCTGATGAGAGGTCAGCTGTGAATCTAATTGGAGCTCCTCTGAAAGCAATCTGGTATTTCTCTTATTCACTTTTTAAAATCTTCTCTTTATGGTTTAATGTAGAATGTTTGACTACAATGTGTCGTGGTGAAGATCATTTCTGGTCATATCTGTTAGGAGTTCTATATTCTTCCTGTACTTGGACATTCCTTTCTTAATCCAAATGAGGACTGTTTTCTGTAAATATTTCACTAAAAAGGCCTTCTCATCCATCCTCACTTTCCACACATTCAGGCACTCCAAAGACTCCAAGATTCGTATGTTAGGTCATTTGATAACATTCCATAGATCTCAGGGGCTGGCGCTGTGGCACAGCAAGTTAAAGCCCTGGCCTGAAGCACTGACACCCGACATGGGCCCCAGTTCTAGTCCTGGCTGCTCCTCTTCCAATCCAGCTCTCTGCTATGGCCTGGGATAGCAATAGAAGATGGCCCAAGTCCTTGGGCCCCTGCACCCACATGGGAAACCCAGACAAAGCTCCTGGTTCCTGGCTTTGGATCAGTGTAAATCTGGCTGTTGTGACCATCTGGGGAGTGAACCAGTGGATAGAAGACCTCTCTGTGTCTCTGCCTCTCTTTGTAACTCTGTCTTCAAAATAAATAAAAAATAAATCTAAAAAAAGCAGCTGTTTTGTGTCCTCTGGACAATTGTACCCTAGTGGAACAAGATATGTCTAATAGTACCCAACATGCTGAGTTATATACTACTTTGTTGGCCAGAAGGCATGCTTTGCAAGAAGGCCAAAGTCAAGATCATTGTTTACTAACTCATGCATAGTTGTGAATGGCATAACCCTATGGTCAAATAAACAATCACAAAAAATATGAAGTTTAATGGAATTATTTCTGGTCCAGAAACTTGTTTATATAAGACCTCCAAATATATAGAAATGTTTTACTGATGTATCAGTTCACCAAAAGGACAACAATTACAGGTTTGCTTTTAATAATGTAGTAGCTACACTTGCCAGACCAGCTCAATTTCCTAAGATGGTCATACAAAGACAAAATAAAGAACATAAGGCTATAAATAACTCCTGGAAGGGAATTTCCATTTCAGAAGTTCATAATCAGGACTCAGAGGGATATATCATGCATATAATTGGTTTAAAGACAAAAACATACTTGGGCCAGCATTGTGGTACCAATGCTACCACCTCTGACACCAGATCCCATATGGAGCACGGGTTTGAGTTGCAGCTGCTCTGCTTCCAGTATAGCTCCCTGCTAAAGTGCCTGGGAAAGCAGTTGAAGGTGAAGCATGTACTTGGACCCATGTACTGACCCAGATGGAGTTCCTGGCTCCTGGCCTCAGCCTGACTCAGCATCGAAAGTTGCTGGCAGTTGAGAAGATAATTCACAGGTAGAAGATCTCTTTATCTGTGTTACTCTGCCTTTCAAACACATATAATCAATCTTTTTTAAAAAAGAACGTACTTTCACACTACAGTAAACTAGACAATAAGTCATTGTGAAACTTGCTTTAAGTTTAAACACCAGTATACAAATAAAAGGTTAACTAACAAACCAAAGATGTATTCAGATCATTCCAACAGAATATTCAGGCCCTTTGCCTAATGAAAATATTTTTAAGTTTTGCTGTATCCCATTCCCAGGCAAGCAAGCTGAGGGATTTAACATTATAAAACCTGTAGAGTCATTAGATATCTCATGTTGGCATACCTAACATTGAATCTGACAAGGAACTAACATTGAATCTGACAGGGAACATGCTTCACAGCTAAAGATGTTCAACAATGGGATCGATCCAAAGACATATTTAGAACTGCCTTATAATACAACTGCCCAAGATACATTAAATGAGTTAGTGAATTGTTTAAAAACAGTTAAAACTAATAAGGGCTATTAACCTTCCAATTTGGAATAAGAACTTATGAAAAGTTAGCTATTGGGGCTGGCCCTGTGGCACAGTGGGTAGAGCCACCACCTACAGTGCCAGCACCCCATATGGGTGCCAGTTCATGTCCCCATTGTTCATTTTCAAATCCAGCTCTCTGGTATGGCCTAGAAAAGCAGCAGAACATGGCCCAAGTGCTTGGGCCCCTGCACCTGTATGGGAGACCTGGAAGAACCTCCTGACTCCTGGCTTCAGATCAGCCCAGCTCTGGCCGTTTTGGCCATTTGGGGAGTGAACCAATGGATGGAAAAACTTTCTCTCTATCTGTAACTTTACCTCTCAAATAAATAAATAAATAAAATCTGAAAAAAGAGAAAATCTAGCTACTTATTAAACTCTAGAAGTAGATATACTCCAGATACTCCTCTAAAAGCATTTTTTTTGAGAGTCAGCAAAGTTAGATTTATTGACATATGTGGGCAGGCAGGCAGCCAGAGGTTGACTGCTGCTGCTAAAAACATGCTATAATTAAGATAAACTCAAACATTTTTTCAACCATCTAGACAAATACTTTATACTAAAATCCTTAAGGAATTGAAACTCCAATAATATGTCCCTAAACATGGAGATATTTTAACCCAAAATTTAGGAAATACTCTGTGCTACCACAGAGAAAGGAATAATGGGAATGATTAAGATTAAAATACTCTTTTCTTTTATGGGATAAAACTGGTTTATGTTTATATCTCATTTAATTACTACTAATATTTTGACTTCAATGATGTGTTCTTACCAGCGATCTGTATGTCCTCACAATCAGGCATAGATTTTTTTTTCTCTGCCTGCCCTGGATCTGCCAATGCTTAAATTATGCTACCTACCTACTCTTGTATATAATTGTATATAATTTATGCACTTTGGGAACATGAAGTTCCAAGGGGTGACATCTCTTGCTGTACTCCAATTAATGATTCCACTTGGTCACTGTTTATCAACATTCCTTCAGCAAGTCTGATAATGCAAAGGAACAAGCATAGGTCTCACATTTTAGACATGGAATCAAATAAAAATATTACTTGTGATCCCCTTTTAAAACTTACACAAACCTGCCATATAACAATGGATCACTTGACCTAAATTTCTCTAGATTATTTAAATAAATAATTTATTTGTTATTTATTAATTATTAAATATTCTCTAGATTATTTAGATTATGGGGAACATTATGACTACTCAGATTATGAAAAAGGTTCAGGTTTGATGATAGTAATTCAAAGGATGATAAGGATCACAAGAAAGATGTTGCTGATTATGAAGCTAACTCTATGACTTCTACTTTTTTTTTTTGTTTTTTTTTATCTTTTATTTAATGAATATAAATTTCCAAAGTACGACTTATGGATTACAATGGCTTCCCCCCCATACCGTCCCTCCCACCCACAACCCTCCCCTTTCCCACTCCCTCTCCCCTTCCATTCACATCAAGATTCATTTTCGATTATCTTAATATACAGAAGATCAGCTTAGTATACATTAAGTAAGGATTTCAACAGTTTGCTCCCACACAGAAACATAAAGTGAAAAATAATAGATGATTTTTTTTAAATGATGATGAAATCAGATCAGACCTATTGTCATGTTTAATCCTAGTGAGAGTCAAGTTGGGAATTACTTTTTTTTTTTTTTACAGAAGATCAGTTTAGTATACATTAAGTAAAGATTTCAACCTTTTGCACCCCCATAGAAACACAAAGTGAAATATACTGTTTGAGTACTCATTATAGCATTAAGTCTCAATGTACAGCACATTAAGGACAGAGATCCTACATGAGGAGTAAGTGCACCGTGACTCCTGTTGTTGACTTTACAAATTGACACTCCTGTTTATGGCATCAGTAATCTCCCTTTGCACCAGTCATGAGTTTCCAAGGCTATGGAAGCCCCTTGCATTCTCCGACTCTTATCTTGTTTAGACAAGGTCATTATGACTTCTACTTTAAAAATGTACTTTTGTTCTAAATAATACCTTTCCAAACATCTTTACTTTAGAGATTCCACCTTTATCTTTTATTCAGGAATATCCTTGGGGAGTTTCTTGGGATTATAACCACACCACTTCCATTACCAAACTTCTCAGTGTTCTACATCCACTAAAACCTCTATTTGTGTTACAGCTACACTACAACAATTTGTCACTCACTACTGATCTTCTCTTCTCCTCTTCAATATCTCGCATCCCATCTTTATCATTAGTAAGTGGCAAATTAAGTCATAAGTAGATATATCAAGAATTCCTGAAGTTAAAATACAATTACTATAATGTTATGATACATTCACCCACAATCTAGCTCATCAGTTTTTTTCATTCAGCAGACACTGATAAAGCCATTCACTGTTCCAGGTGTTAAGATTTCAGAAGCTAACAAAACTCATCAAGTTTTACATTTTGTTGTATAATATGCTAGGTAGCATAAATGCCAATAAATAAACAGGAGAGCAGAGTATTGCTGTATTAGACAGAATAACCAAGAAATCACACTCATATTGAATGGAATATTATAAAAATTCTCTTTTTGAAATATCACTCATAACATCTCAGATCCCTTCTTTAAGAGACTGTTGAATTTTAAATATTTGCTTTTCCCAAAGCCCATTACTCTCTCTCTCTCTCTCTCTCTGTGTTTTTGTTTTGTTTTGTTTTGTTTTTTTGACAGGCAGAGTTAGACAGTGAGAGAGAGAGAGAGAGACAGAGAGAAAGGTCTTCCTTTTTCCATTGGTTCACCCCATAATTGGCTGTTACAGTACCCACTGTGCATTCTAGACAGAGTCTAGAACTATCTGAGTTCTCTTCCCCCTCTCTTTTCTGTCATATCATTCTTCCAAGCAGCAGACATTAATCTTCCAGCAGGCAGAGCAGTAAAACAGTGCCCTCTGGTGTTCTTCTTACATTACTCCAGCTCCTAAATCCTATTTTCTTTGAGAAAAAGAACTCAGGAAAATGAAATACTGGCAGCTTTCATTTATATTATAGCTGGCATTTTAAAGAGTACTTTTAGGAGCAGGTGTTTAGCCTGGTGGTGAAGACACCCATATCCACACTGGAGTGCCTGAGTCTGATTCCTGTCACCAGCTCCTGACCCAGGCTTCCTGCCAACGCAGATCCTGGGAAACTACAGGTGATGGCTCAAGTAACTGGTTTCCTGCAATCCACGCAGGAGACCTGGATTGAGTTTCTGGCTTCTGGCTCTGGCCCCAGCCCTGTTTCTGTCATTGAGGGTATCTGAGGACTGAGGCATACAGCTCTCACTCTGCTGTCTCTGTACTTTTCAGATAAATAAATTCACCTTTAAAAAAAAGAATGAATGAATGAACACTTCCTACCTATTATTTCATGTGGTTGTGCAACATTTTCCATAAGACCAGTAGCCTGTTGAGGGTAGGAACATTTTCTTGTTCCTTGTGTGCTTACAGAGAGCAGTCTTTCCAATAACACACCCATCATGTAGGCAGGGAGAATTCAGTAACTTCAAAGAATAAACCCCTATGTTACAAGAAAAACAGACATTATTATGTCCTTGTTATTTACAGATAGGAGGGCACTTCTAAAAGTTCATGGGAAAATGGAATTCAAGAATAAGTTAAGGCTGGTGCTGTGGCATAGTGGGCTAAGCCTCTGCCTACAGTGCCGGCATCCCATTTGAGTGCCGGTACTAGTCCCAGGTACTCCTCTTCTGATCCAGCTCTTTGCTATGGCCTAGAAAAATAGTAGAAGATGTCCCAAGTGCTTGGGCTCCTGCACCCACATGGGAGACCCAGAGGAAGCTCCTGGCTCCTGGCTTCAGATCAGCTCAGCTCCAGCCTTTGTGCCCATTTGGGAAGTGAACCAGCAGATTCCGATCTTTCTCTGTCTCTCCCTCTCTCTGTCTATAACTCTACCTTTCAAATAAATAAATAGATAAAACAATAAATTCATTTTGGAGCAAAAATGGTTGAAATATGTGTTTATGTGGGATCTTCAAAAAGTTCATGAAGAGGTGGTATTTAACCTAGCACTGAAGATGCCAATGTCTCATAATGGACTTCTTGGATTCAAACCCAGCTCCGGCTCCTGACTCCACCTTTCTGCTAATGTGAACCCTGTGGGGGATATGATGATGGCTCAAGGAATTGGATTATTACCACTCACATAGGAGACCTAGGCTGAATTCCTTGCTTCCAGCTTCAACTTGGCCCATCCTGGCCATTGAGGACTAAATTTAGGGGATTAACAAGTAAATAGGAGTCTCTTTCTTTCTCTCTCTTCTTTCCCCTCTCTCACACACACATGCACACACACACACACACAGTCTAGGAGAAGACAGTTTAAACAAAGTGGAGAGAGTACAGTTTCAGGGAAGAGTTAGGGACAAAAGGGCAGAGGAAACTATGCAGATTAGAGGGACAGTTTAGACCTACGTAGAGGGTATAGACTTGGGCAGCTTAGGACTCCAGCAGCTGATAGCCTCTGCAGCAGCTTTGTAGAGTGAGATGAGATCATACTGCAGTAGCCCAAGCCACTGTTGATAAAGCTGCAGGAAGAGTCTAGAGGGAATATAGCTTGGAGCCCCATGGGGGATAGTGTACTTGCCAAACTAGAGGAGAAAAAAAATGGGAGGCACGTTTCTCTCGCCCCAATCACCCTGCAAAAGTGTGCTGTAACAAACCAAGAGAGTAGGCCCCATTTTGGACATACGTAACAGATGCACCAGTTCGTGTCCATGCCCAACAACCAACAAAGCAGAAACTATGAAGTTTAGCTGAGAGAACTGACATGGTCCTGGGTGCATGTGACTGCAGGAGGCTGTGTGCCAGGACTGTGAAAACACTGAGGCTATGTGGGAGGGCACAAGGTGTGGCTGCGACTTTAGGCAGTGTGGGAGGATCCACATGCCCAGAGCTCTCAGGTTACCTGGTGAGGGACATTGCTGGGGAATATGAGCTTACAATGAAACTACACAGATCCTTTTTGTAGTCCTTGTAGCAAAGTGGAAATAATAATATACCCACTGGGGCTAGCACCAGGCACTGGTCTCTTTTGAGGAGAGGAGGTAAGCAGAGTCAATGCCTACAGAGAAGAACAAAACTCCACTTTCATTTAAAAAAAAAAAGGAGGGGATTTATCATTCATAAACTGGATGTGTCACCTTAGACACGCCCTTCACCCTGGAGAACTGTATAGAGCTCCCTGGCCACCACACACCTCTAGGTATTCACTGAAAGCAGACACTCCACTAATCCACACAGACATAGTGCAAAGATAAAAGCTGCCATAGCAAAAAAAAAAAAAAAAAGAAGAAGAAGAAGAAGAAGAAGAAGAAGAAGAAACCAACAAGTATTTCTACAAATGTCAAATGACACGTCAATTCAAGAAACAAGAATAAGGAAGACAATATGATGCCCCCAAAAGAACTCAACACTTCAATACTAGATTTTGAAGATAGAAGAAATGCCAGAAATAGAATTCAAAAAATTGATCATAGGTTACTCAGAAGTAATCAGACAAAAATACAGTAATGAAATTTATACATTACATGAAAGAAAATTTCTCCCACAAAATTGAGATCTTAAAGAAAAATCAAAGTGAAATCTTGAAAATGAAAAATTTAATAGAACAAATAAAAAAGGGAGTGGAAAACCTTAACAACAGAATTGGTGAAGCAAAAGATAAAATATCCAATTTAAAAGGAAAAGCACAGGAAATTATACAGTCAGACCAAACACAATAAGAAGAAATTCGAAAAATAAAAAACACTATTAAGAAACTACAGGATACAGTCATAAGACCCAACATATGTGTTAGGAGTTCCAGAGATGTGGAAAAACAGAAAGGATCAGAAGGCCTTTTTGGTGAAATAATAACAGAAAACTTCCCTAATTTGGAGAAAGAAAGGGACATCCAAGTAAAAGAAGCACACAGAACCCATAATAGACATAACCAGAAAAGCTCTTCACCACGATACATAAATCAAACTCTTCACAGTAAAACATAAAGAAAACACTCTAAAATGTGCAGGAGAGAAACACCAGATTACTTTCAGAGGATCTCCAATTAGACTCACAGTAGACGTTTCATCAGAAACCCTACAGGCTAGGAGAGAATGGCAAGATATATTTCAAGTCTTAACAAAAAAAAAATGTCAACCCAGAATACAGTAACCTGAGAAAGCTCTCATTTATGATTTAAGGTGAGAAAAAGACCTTCCAAAACAAACAGAAATTGAAAGAATTTGTCACCACTTGTCTAGCCTAGCAAAATATGCTTAAGAATGTGCTACACACAGAAACACAGAAACATGGTCATCACTACAAAAGAAGGTAAAGGAAGAAAATCTCCGAGTAAAAGTATACTGCTGCTCCTCCGCACGCGGAGGAGCCGCACCGGACCGGGCGCTTGTTGTTCCCCTTTTTTTACAAGTCCTTTCTATAGTAAAGTAAGAATAAGTAAACAGCAAACTCCCAAAGCAAGAATGAGTAGAGAGAAATGAGAAAGAACGAAGTAACAAACTTCCCCGCGAACTCTCCAACGCACTCTCCAACCAACCCACACCACCATGCCGTCTCTCTCCTCCTATATAGTCCTCCTCTGCCAATCCCAACTCGGCCGCCCACACGCCGAGCACGCCGCTCTCCTCCAATCAGGAGCAGCTCCTGTAGCTTGTCAAGTTGGTGAGAGGCAGCTGGGTAGAAGCCGTTTACTCCTCTCCCAGTGCCATATTGTGGGAGAGCAGATGCATAGAATAAGTCTTAATTTCAGTAACAGTCTAGTCCGAGTTGCTCCCCACAGTATACAAGAAATCCAAACTAAACAATAGGAATATTTATGGGAAAATGGCAGGGCAAAGTTGTTACTTATCAATAATCACCTTGAAAGTAAATAGCCTCAACTTTCCAGTTAAAAGACATAGACGGGCTGAATGAAATAAAAAGGAAAACCCATCTATTTTCTGCCTACAAGAAACACAACTCACAAACAAAGATGCACACAGACTGAAAGTTAAAGGATGGAAAAAGACATTCCATGCTAACAGAACCCAAAAAAGAGCTGGTATAGACATCCTAATATCAGACAAAATAGACTTCAACACAAAACTGTTAAAAAGAGACAAAGAAGGACACTATGTAATGATTAAGGGATAAATTCAACAGGAAGATGTGACTTTTGTAAACATATATGTACTTAATTACAGGGCACCTGGTTATTTAAAAGAAATCTTAAGGAATATAAAGGGAAACATAGACTCAAATACAATAGTAGTGGGATTCAATACTCCACTTTCAGCAGTGGACAGATCAACCAGAAAGAAAATCAGCAAGGAGTGGTTTACACGATGGGCTGGGGGCACCAGGCAGTCCCATACAGTCTCTGAGCTGGGCCACACGTTGTTTTCTCTGGACAGTAGCACTGGGCCACGGCTGGGCCTGTGGTCAGCTGTGGCCTCCCCCCAGGGACCCCGCCCCACCCTGGGCCACTGTGAACAGAGCCGTGGGGGTGCCGGTTCTGGCTTTAATTTGCTGAGTGACCTTCAGCAAGTCACTCAGCGTCTCTGGGCCCCTGAGGTGTCCACGGTTTCCTTCAGCCCTGCTCGAGGTTCGAGCCCACACAGGTCTAGTGGGCTGAGTCATGTTCACAGCCGTGGAGCCAATGGAGAGGAGGCTGCGGGGGTGGGCCGGGCCCTAGCTATGCCCTGCCACCTGGCAGGCTCGTCATGGGTGCCGTCACCTCCCTTCTGAGCCTCAGGGCTGTCGGCCACCGCCGAGGCGGCTCCGTGGGTTAGCTGTGAAGGGAAGGCAGGAACTGACACGTGAGGACGAGGCCCAGAGCTGGTGGTCGTGTGGGCAGTGAGAACGAGCTCCTGGGTCCTGGAGCCCTAGGATGGGACAGGCCACCTCGCGCACACCGCTTCACCAGCCTTCCTCACTCTTCCACGGTTCCGAACGAGGTGCCCAGGGGCTGTGTGTGGCCAGCAGGTCCCATCTGGGTCCTTGTGAGGCCTGGGGACCAAGGCACGAGGGTTGTTCCCACTGTGTACGCCTGCGGCACCCTTGGGTCCTAACTCAGGGGAAAGGCTCACGGCCCAGGGCATGCTGAGTGGGCGCTGAACAGGGGACAGGCTGTGCGCAGTTCCGGGGAGCCCCCTGAGCTTTTTCTGGAAGGAGCTTCCATCACCAGAGCTGTGCTCTTGCAGCTGGGTGAACACCTGCTGGTCATAGCCCTGGGCCATTCCTACGGAGGTGGGCAGCTGGGCTGGGAGTGCCAGAGGCACCCTCTGGGTCCTGGAGTCCAAAGAGCTGCAGAGCAGCCCCGGAGTGTGTTGTGTGCGCACCGGGTAGCTGGGCCACCACTGAAATAAGCAATAAGTAGATTCCTGGGATCGGTCAGTCCCCTGCAGGTGGGCCTTGAAGCGACCTTCCCTTCCAGAGGGCAGTGACCCTGTCCCTAAAGTTGTGTGGTGTCCAGGGACCCGCGGAGCACATCCTGAGAGCCCTCCTGTCCCTTTCTGCCCCGCTGGCAGCCCCTGGCTTGCTAGGGTGGGACTGCCTGTGGGACGCATCTGAAATGGAGCCACGACCGCGCCTGGGTACAGCTGGTGGCCGTTTGGCCGCAGCTCAGGGTGATGCCCAGCTCTGCCACTAGCAGGGCGACACGGGGCCAGCCCCTCCCTCTGGAGCTGGGGTGCTGAGAGCCCCACCGTGAAGTCGGCCACTGGCCCAGCCCCGCTCGGGGGCCTGCCACCCTGAAGTCAGAATCTGCTGAGCAGCTTTTAGGCGGGCGCATTTCTACCCACGAGTTATGCTACACACCAGTGTTTAAAGAGAAAAAAGTGACCTTTCATTTTTTTTTCCTGAGACTTGAGAGTGAGCAAACTGCATACTACTGAATTTTTAAAGAGCAGACTGCACGACTGCGGAGCGGCACAGGCGTCTGTTCACGCCGTGCTGGCACAGCGCTGGCTTGAGGCGGTGCCCGCAGTGAGACCCGTAACCCCCCGCCCGCAGCCGTAGCCGCGGGTGTCCGGCCCGTTTCTACCTTCTGTTGAACCACTTTGATTTGGGGAGAGAAAATAGAGCTTTTTGATAGTGTGGTAAACACGATGATTTTAACTATTTTAGTAAAAGGAGTAGCAGATAGCTACAGAACTTTTCATCCTACAGTTGCAGAATACACATTCTTCTCACTAGTGCATGGAACCTTCTCTAAGATAGATTACATGCTAGGCCATAAAACAAGTCTCAGCAAATTCAAATGAACCTAAATCATAGCATGCATCTTCTCAGACCACAATGGAATAAAGGTGGAAATCAGCAACTCAGGAATCTCTAGAACATATGCATACACATGGAGACTGAACAACATGCTCCTGAATGAACAGTGGGTCATAGAAGAAATCAAAAGGAGAATCAAAAACATTCTGGAAACAAATAAAGATGACAACACAACATATCAAAACTTATGGAATACGGACGGGGCCACGGCTCAATAGGCTAATCCTCCACTTAGCATCGCCGGCACACCGGGTTCTGTCCCGGTCAGGGCGTCGGATTCTGTCCCGATTGCCCTTCTTCCAGGCCAGCTCTCTGCTGTGGCCAGGGAAGGCAGTGGAAGATGGCCCAAGTGCTTGGGCCCTGCACCCCATGGGAGACCAGGAGAAGTACCTGACTCCTGCCATCGGATCAGTGCAGTGCGCCGGCCGCAGCGTGCCAGCCATGGTGGCCATTGGAGGGTGAACCAATGGAAAAAGGAAGACCTTTCTCTCTGTCTCTCTTTCTCACTATCCACTCTGCCTGTCAAAAAAAAAAAAAAAAAGTATGGAATACAGCAAAAACAGTGTTAAGAGGAAAGTTTATAGCAATACGTGCCTACATCAAGAAACTGGAAAGGCACCAAATAAATGAGCTATCAATGCATCTCAAGGACATAGAAAAACAACAGCAAACTAAAGCTAAAATTAGTAGGAGAAATGAAATAGTTAAAATTATAAAAGAAATAAACAAAATTGAAGCCAAAAACAATACAAAAAATCAGCAAAATGTACAGCTGGTTTTTTGAAAAAATATACAAAATTAACACACCATTGGCCCAACTAACCAAAAAAAGGAGAGAGAAGACCCAAATTAATAATATTAGAGATGAAGAAGGAAATATAACAATAGATACCACAGAAATAAAAAGAGTCATCGGAAATTACTACAAAGAGCTGTATGCCAACAAACTGGGAAAACTAGAAGAAATGGATACATTCCTGGACACACACAACCTACATAAATTGAGCTGTGAAGACACAGAAAACCTAAACAGACCCATAACCAAACCAGAAAATGAATCTATAATAAAGACTTTCCCAATAAAGAAAATCCAAGGACTACATGGCTTCACTGCTGAATTTTACCAGGCATTTAAAGAACTAAATCCAATTCTTCTCAAGCTACTCAAAACAACTGAAAGGGAGGGAATCCTCCCAAAATTCTTTCTATGAAGTCAGCATCACCTTAATTAATAAACCTGAAAAAGATACAACAGAGAAAAAGAACTACAGACCAATTTCCCTGATGAACATGGATGCAAAAATTCTCAATAAAATTCTAGCCAATCAATTCCAACAACACATCAGAAAGATCATTCACTCAGATCAAGTGGGATTTGTCCCTTGTTTGCAAGGATAGCTCAACATTCACAAACCAGTCAATGTGATATATCACATTAATAATCTGAAGAACAAAAACCATATGATTAACTCAATATATAAAGAGAAAGCATTTGATAAAATAGAACACCCTATCATGATGAAAACTAAGCAAACTGAGTATAGAAAGAATATTCCTCAACACAATCAAGACAATTTATGACAAACTCATGGCCAGCGTCCTAATGAATGAAGAAAAGTAGGGAGCATTCCCACTGAGAACCAGAACCACACAAGGATGCCCACTCTCTCCATTGCTATTCAATAGCGTCCTAAAAGTTTTAGCCAGAGCCATTAAGAAAAAGAAATCAAAGGGATACAAATTGGGAAGGAGGAAGTCAAGTTATCTCTATTTGAAGATGGCATGATTCTATATACAGGGGCTCCAAAAGACTCCAATAAGAGACTATTGGAACTCATAGAAGAGTTTGGTAAAGTAGCAAGATATATAATCAATACACAAAAATCAACAGCCTTGGGGGCTGGCGCTGTGGCATGGCAGGTAAAGCTTCCACCTTCAGTGCTGGCACCCCAGATGAGTGCTGGTTTGAGCCCCAGCTGTTGTACTTCCAGTCCAGCTCTCTGCTGTGGCCTGGGAAGGCAGTGTAAGGTGGTCCAGGTCCTTGGGCCATTGCACCTGCATGGGAAGACCTGGAGGAAGCTCCTGGCTCCTGGCTTCAGATAAGCTCAGCTCCAGCCATTGCAGCCAGATCAGGAGTGAACCAGTGAATGGAGGATCTCTTTCTTCTCTCTCTCTCTCTCTGCCTCTCATTCTCTCCCTATGTAACTCTGACTTTCAAATAAATAAATCTTAAAAAAATCCCACAGGAGAGCTCAAAAAGCTAAAGCAACCTTATACAACAAAAACAAACCCAGTGCATCACTATCAGATTTCATGACATACCACAGGGCAGTTATAATCAAAACAGCCTAGTTCTGGTAAAAAAAAAAAAAAATAGATGGATAGACCAATGGAACAGAGTAGAACACCAGAAATCAATCAAAGCATATACAACCAACTTATATTAGACCAAGGAGCTAAAACCAATCCCTCAAGCAAGGACAGTCTCCTCAACAAATGGTGCTGGGAAAACTGGATTTCCACATTTGTAAGTATGAAGCAGGACCCCTACCTTACACCTTATACAAAAATCCATTCAAAATGGATTGACCTAAATCTATGAACTGATACCATCAAATTATTACAGAACATTGGGGAAACCCTGCAAGACTCTGGCATAGGCCAAGAGTTCCTTTATCATACTTAGTGAAATAAGCCAGTCCATAAGGGACAAACACCATGTTCTCCCTGATCTGTGATAACTAATAGAGCACCTGAAAAGAAATCTGTAGAAGTAAATTGACACTTTGAAAGCAATGACTTGAACAGCCCTTGTCTTGACTGTTGAGGAAGTTTTTTTTTTTTTCATACTATTTGTTGAACTCTTTTTTTCCCCCACAGGCAGAGTGGACCGTGAGAGAGAGACAGAGAGAAAGGTCTTCCTTTGCCGTTGGTTCACCCTCCAATGGCCGCCGTGGCCAGCGCGCTGCGGTATTTGTTGAACTCTTAACACAGAGCTAATCATATGTGCATAAAGTATATTGAAAATAGATCTCAGTAAAAAATAAGAGTGGGAATAAGAGAGGGAGGAGGAACAGTGGTTGGAGTATGGGTGGGAAGGTGGACATGGTAGGAAGAATCACCATTTTCCCAAAGTTGCAATTATGAATTGTATGAAGTTTGTAACTATAAAGCTGTATAGTTCTGCATACATTCTATGGACTTACTTCTAAAAGTACAGTTTAAAGACTTGCCATGGGACCCTAAATCCCCTTAAGCTGGGTGGTAAAAATACCACCTTTAACTTAAAGTGATCATATGGATAGGATTAAGCGTTAAAGTGATCACATAGGCCAGTGCCTCGGCTCAATAGGCTAATCCTCCACCTAGCGGCACCGGCACACCAGGTTCTAGTCCCGGTCGGGGCACCAGATTCTGTCCCAGTTGCCACTCTTCCAGGCCAGCTCTCTGCTGTGGCCAGGGAGTGCAGTGGAGGATGGCCCAAGTGCTTGGGCCCTGCACCCCATGGGAGACCAGGAGAAGCACCTGGCTCCTGCCATCGGATCAGTGCAGTGTGCCGGCCACAGCACACCAGCAGCGGCGGCCATTGGAGGGTGAACCAATGGCAAAAGGAAGACCTTTCTCTCTGTCTCTCTCTCTCACTATCCACCCTGCCTGTAAAAAAAATAAATAAAAAAAATAAAGTGATCACATAAATAGGATTAAGTGTCTGGTAATAATGATATTAGATAGAATTAAAAAGGAGTGAATGCTCCAATATGGGACACAGTCCACTAGCAGACTCATAGAATGACAATCTCTTTAAGTAGCACTCTGACCTCAGAATCAGCCCTTAAGGCATTCTAGTCTGGCTGAAAAGCCCATGAGAGTATTTCAGGTATGGAAAGCCAAAGCACTGTGGTAAAAAATGTACTACGTGAAGGAAAGGTGGGTGAGACCCCAGTGGAAAGAAGTCATCATCAAAGAAGGAGGTACATTTCTCTGAAGAGAGGCGAGAACTTGCACTTTCCTTATAGCCTTGGCTAAACACTGATGGAGTTTGTGGATTCAAAAGGCTTCAATAGCCTAGGCAGCTCATGTCAAGAGCCTTAGGTAATCACTGATGTCATACATAAGAAAGTTAATTGTAAATAAACACCAGGAGGGGCTGGTGCTATGGCATGGCAGGTAAAGACGCTGCCTGCAGTGCCAACATCCCATATGGGCACCGGTTCAACTCCTGGCTGCTCCACTTCCAATTCAGCTCTCTGCTATGACCTGGGAGAGCAGTAGAAGGTGGCCCAAGTCCTTGGGCCCCTGCATCCATGTGAGAGACTCGGAAGCAGCTCCTGGCTCCTGGTTTTGGATTGGTGCAGCTCCAGCTGTTGTGGCCAACCGGGGAGTGAACCAGCAGATGGAAGACCTCTCTCTCTCTCTCTCTCTCTGCCTCTCCTTCTCTCTCGGTGTAACTCTTTCATATATATTGATAAATCTTTTAAAAATTAACAACAGGAGTCACTGTGTACTAACTTCCCATGCAAGACTTCTGCCTCAATGACTTGTATTATGAAAGTTAACTGTAAAACTTGTTCCCAAAGATTTATTTCATTTTAGTGTATTATGAAGATGATATGAACAGCCCTTGTCTCGACTGTTGAGAAAAAAAATTTTTGTGTGTGTAAATTGTTGAAATCTTTACTTAGTATACAGTTAGTCTTCTGTGTATAAAGTTTTGAAAATGAATCGTAGTGCAGATTGGGACTAGGAATTGGAGAGGGAGAAGGAGGAGGGGTGGGAGTGTGAGTGGGAGGGCAGGTATGTTGGGAAGAATCACTATATTCCTAAAGTTGTACCTAGGATGTGCTTAGCATGAAATTTGGATTCCTTAAATAAAAGCTTTCTTTGGGAAAAAAAGAGAGCTCTTGAAAAGATGTGCAGTATATAAAAACTATGCAAAAGCTGGCAAGCCTCTTTTCCCCCACTATCACATCCTCCTTCTTCCTAATTAAACACCGCTTCATATAACTCAAGATTCCATATGCAGTCTGAGTAATACATTTATTGAGAATAATATTCGAGTACATGCAACTTTTATATTATTCCATAGCTCTCTTTCATAGTACACAAATATTGAGCTTTATAAAATCCCTAAACATTTCTTCCTTGAAATGCTATTAAGCCAGATTGTTCTTATTCTTTAACTTTAAGACCAAAGACAGACTGTTTGTATTTCAATTTATTTATTGCATTGATTTGAAGGGCAGCAAAACTGAGTGAGAACTTCCATCTACTGGCTCACTCCCAATTGCCCACAACAACCATGGCTGCTAGACTACACTAAAGCCAGGAGCATGGAACTCAATCTGAGTCTCACAGGGATGGCAGAGACCCAACTACTTCAGCCATCCCCACTCCTCCCAGGATGAGCATTGGCAGAAAGCTGGAATCAGAAGCAGAGCCAGAACTTGAATCTGGGCATTCTAATATGAGATGCAGACATTCCAATATGAGTCTTAACTGCCATGCCAATGGCTTGCTCCAGACCATTTATTTTCTCTGAAGTCTCAAGGACTTTTTGGAAGAAAATTGTAAGAAAAAAAAGGGATTTAAGTAATATACAAGAAAAATCATATGTCCTTATTTGAGTGCTATTAAATAAAATTTTAACCCTTTCTTCATTTCTGTCTTATAAAGCAGTTAATAAAATTTCAAAACCTGGAGTTAAAAATGTAAGTCTTTATAATTAAACCAAAAGAGGCTGAGGAAGAGATGAAAAAGATGCCCCTTCCTTCTCCTGGTACATATAAAAAGAGAAATGCAATTCTGCATCATAAGCTACTGAAAATAACCTGATTTTATAAGCTTTTAAATTAAGAAGGTTCCTAAGAATATCAATTTATTCTACTCAGCAATATGAGGACTGCAAATGTCCCTAGCTATCACTAGAACCTCTTCTATTCTTTGTTAAAAATAAATCCATTTTCTGTTAATATACTATTTGAACCAAAAGGCCTTGTAAGACTCCAAAGACATTGAAAATATTGACTTAAGGGGCTAGGGTTGTGGTGCAGCGGGTTAAAGCCCCAGTCTACAGCATCCCATATGAGGGCCAGTTCTAGTCCTGCCTGCTATACTTCTGATCTAGCTCCCTGCCAATGTACCTGGGAATGCAGCAAAGGATGGCTAAAGTCCCTGGGCCCTGCACCCATGTAGGGGGCCCAGGAAGAAGCTCCTGGCTCCTGGATTCAAATTGGCTCAGCTCTGGCCATTGTAGCTGTTTGGGAAGTGAACCAGAGTATGGAAGACCTTTCTCTCTCTATCTCTACCTCTCTCTATAACTCTCTCTCAAGTAAATAAAAATAACTCTTTTTAAAAAAGGGAAAGTATTAACTTATCCTGTAAAAATAACTTACAAAAGGAATTTGTAATTTTTTAAATTTAATTTTTTTATATATTTGAAAGCAAGAGAGAAAAACACAGAGAGAGATCTTCCATTGAATGGTCCACTCCTCAAATACCTGCAACTGCAAATGCCTGCAACTCAGACAGAAGCTGAGAATTCAATTTGATCCTCCCAAGTGGGTGGCAGCAACCCAATTACTTGACCAGGGAGTGCATTAGCAAGAAACTGGACTGGAAGAGTTGAGATTTAAATTAAAGCACTCCAATATGGGATGTTGGCATATCAAATGGTGTCTTAACCACTAAAATAAAAATAAAAAAACTCATCCCCCAGAATTTGCAATTCTGATTGTCTTATTGGTAAGATTTTGACCTGATAAGAATGTTATAAATGACATTTCTGTATTTTACCATATTTACATCTTTGTTATATTTTTTAAATCTGAGAGTCTAAGATAGTTTCATTTATATTAAAAATTGTTTCAATGATGGTACAAGTATAAGCATGACAGACAAGGGAAATCATTCTACAATCAGAAATAAATACAGATGTCATTAAGAACAACCTCTTTCTTGATGTGATCATCCTGTCACAGAACAGGTATCTAGTCCCCCTGAGATACTGCATCACACTAGGGACCCAGGGTTCATGGTGCTGCTCATCACTATGAGCATTCAGCAATGACAGAGCTAAAAGAGCCTTGCTAAGAGAATGGCTATGCTGCTGGACCCACGAACATCAGCAGGGCCACTAACATTTATTATATTAGCCCTCTGGACAAGAACTTGGATGTCCTGATGAACAATATCCCCAGGGTGAGTCATCTTGTTCATGTGATTGTTGACAATGTTCTCCAAAATCAGAGCTTTTGATGAGAATCACATGAATTCTTATGAAAGGTCCATCAACATAAGTCTTCTCCAGACTCCCTTGTTAGCAATCTTATAATCCCAATTCTTCAAAGTCTCTGGTCATCTGACCAAATAATTAATTACTACCCATTAATCAGTATAGACCCTTATCTTAGGCCATTTCAGTCTCATAGAGATATGAGTCTTAAAGTTCTATGCCCTGGCAAAATTTCCTAAGTCAACCATTATCAACTGTTAGAGTATTATGCATAATGCTTGTAAAACAAGCTAAAATTATCCTCCTCCTTCTCCAGAACGGGTCATAGGAAATCTCTCCAATAAGTGAAAGTGGGAAGTAACTGCAACATTGTGTGCCTTTAGGACCAACTTGAGTCCAATGCTATATAAACCACTTCTGTCTGATAATGCTATCCTCTTAGTTTTGTCCAGCTTTATAATTCTGTGGATCAGGTAATATCCAGTTCATAGTGAGAAAATCAGACAGCACAATCACCTGCAGTGTCTCACAAGCAGGAATTTAATCCTAACCAGGTTTTCCACCACGATTTCACTATAGGAATGCCATAGCCCACAGGCTCCACTAACATCTTACACAGACACTTAAAAACCAGTCAGTCCATAAAAGGAAAGCATGAGCTGTTTATCAAGGCAGCCTAGATGAAATGAAGAGACTTTCCTTGCAATAAGCTCTCCTCAAAGCTGGCCGTCTTTTAAGTCATGCTATTAATAAGTGAGGGCTTCCCAAAAATGGAGGTGCCTACTTTGGCTACCTGGTTCATCTCATTTCTCCTTTAGAAAAAGAATCCTAAATTCTATCTAAGAACCATGCAATAATGAGCTCAAGGAAACTGAGACTCTCCCTCTGCTCCAGCAGCTAATCCATGATTGAAGTAATCCCATTCCCTTTTCCTAGAGACTGATCTGCAGTGCACACATGACTTGGCTCTGGTAAATGAGACATGAGATTAAGAATCCTGGGGGGCTGGCGCTATGGCATAGCAGGTAAAGCCACCGCCTGCAGTACTGGCATCCCATATGGGCGCCAGTTCAAGTCCTGGCTACTCCATCTCTGATTCAGCTCCCTGCTAAATGTGCCTAGGAAAGCAGCAGAGGATGACTCAAGTTCTTGTGCCCCTGCACCCACATGGGAGACCCAGAAGAAGCTCCTGGCTCCCAGATTCTAGCTCCTGGCTTCAGATCAGCACAGCTCCACCCATTGCAGCCATCTGGGAAGTAAACCAGCAAATGGAAGACCTCTCTCTCTCTTTTTCTCTTTCCCCCTCTCTGTAACTCTGCCTTCAAATAAATAAATAAATCTTAAAAAAAAAAAAAAAGAATCCTGGGAGACTGAGACATGAGATTAAAAATACTGGGGGGCAAGGGGGGCAGCACTGTGGCGCAGTGGGTTAGCGTCCTGGCCTGAAGTGCCAGCATCCCATATGGGCACCAGTTCGAGACCTGGTTGCTTCACTTCCAATCCAGCTCTCTGCTATGGCCTGGGAAAGCAGTAGAAGATGGCCCAAAGTCTTGGGCCCCTGCGCCCGCGTCATGGGAGATCCAGAGGATGCTCCTGGCTCCTGGCTTCAAATCAGCACAGCTCTGGCCATTGCGGCCAACTGGGGAGTGAACCATCAGATCAAAGACCTCTCTCTCTCTCTGCCTCTCCTTCTCTCTCTGTGTAACTCTGACTTTCAAATAAATAAATCTTTAAAAAAAGAATACTGGGAATGATTTTTCTCTGGATAAAAACAAAGAGAGTAGAGTGAATAGAAGACCCTTTGCTTTGTGCCTTCAGATATTATAATATAAAGACGTGACATGCTGGAGCTACCAGAACCATCTTGCAACCGTGATTGCAAAGACACGGGAATGACTGGCACTGAGGCACAGTAGGCTAAGCCTCCGCCTGCAGCGCTGGCATCTCATTTAGGAGCTGGTTTGTGTCCCAGCTGCTCCTCTTCTGATCCACCTCCCAACTAACGCACCTGGGAAAACAGTAGAAGATGGCCCAAGTGTTTGAACCCCTGCATGTACATGGGAAACCTGAAAGAAGCTCTTGGCTCCTGGCTTCAGATCAGCTCAGCTCAGGCTGTTGTGGCCATTTGGGAAGTGAACCAGTGGACAGAAAAGAAAACCTCACTCTCTGTGTCTCTTCCTCCCTCTGACTGTAACTTTACCTCTCGAATAAATAACTAAATAAACCTGTAAAACAAAACAAAACGAAAAAACACAGTAGGTAGACTGGACTAGAGCCCTGCCCCCTGCCATCACCGTGCAAGCAGAACCCACCAACCCCTAACAGACTTTTGGTTATATCAGACAATAAACCTGCATTTGTTAAGCCTCTTTTATTCAAATATTCTATTATTTTAGGCAAAACAACCTAATAAGTACCTCCATTGCCACATCCTAAAATCATAGTGGATCACAGAACACCATTTACCAAACTGATCCTGCTGCTAATCACAGTGCTTGTGCCTACCTTGCCTCTCCTGCCACACTACTTGGTCTCTACCACCCTAGTATCTCATCCTGATAGAAAACAAGAAGCCCATCTCAACTAGAACATCCACACCAACCTACGTGAAAAACAAATCTTGGCACTCTCACTCAAGAACACATTTCTCCATAACCTTGCTGAAGAGTTTGTTTTCTGGGCCCTCTCAGGGAGGGAAGCATATGATAAATTCTAACATTCTTCTCTGTCTCTTTGTTTTCCTTCTTTTACATTATCTAAGATAACATCTAGCATCTTCATTTAACATGGATCATTTTTGAACTTGGGTTTCTGACTATGAATAGAACAATTTTAGCTACTCCTTTCTGCTACAGCTAGTACAACAAATACAGAACCTTCTAGTGAGGGCATCCAACAGGATAAATTCAGCCTAATCTAAAATTAAGTTATTCCCTTGCCCTAGTACTCACAGAAGTCATTCTCATGAGAATTGGTCCAATTTTTATCAGTATGCATTAGGAAAATATGATATTACTTTAGTATATAACCTTTCTCCCTTCACATTTAGTAATTGCCCCTAACTGCTTAGTCTGAAGATAATCATAAATGTGAAGACAATAGGGATGGTAGAAGACAGGAATGAGGAAATTGGCTTTCCCCTTATAGGGCTGCTGCTTATGCAAGGTCCTTATATGGTCTTCAAATCAGCGAGTGACATCCATATCAGATAGGCGAGAGAAAATGTTTCAGTCAACAAGTTAAAATTAGTCAAGATTAGAGATTTATGGCTACCTGATTCATCTGAACTTTTCAATATATCCTATTCTTTTCCAATCAATGTCCTAAGAGACCTGGTGTTCCTGTGATGTTAATCAGTGCTATAATTGGAAATCCACAGGGTCAGATTCTTAAGTTGGCTTCTGGCTAGTTTAGCCACAATGAATTAATTAATCTTCTACCATGAATAAATGAATTAATGAATCTTCTACCATTGTCATGGAATACCCTTGGGTTACAGATCATATCATGAGCCAAGATCTGAAATTTGAGTTTGCCATTCTCTTTCATTAAACTCCCTGGAACTTTTAGAAGCAACTACTTATCTCCACAGACTCTGAATAACCCATGAACTTAGTCTTCTGATAATAGCTCTATGGTCCCCAAGGTCTTGCCTTCACTATTTATTTTATTGCATGAAGTCAGAGTTGATTTTTTTAATAACTGATACACTTCTGCACAACTGGAGTTGCTCACCCTCCTTAGTCTCATCTGAGTTTTCACTGACTTCTGTTTTGACCAGTTCTGATATATAATCCCAGACTGACCCATTCATTTCCTTGACGGTCTGTTTTCTTACATCACTACAGGAACTGTTTTTTTTTTTTTTTTATAACATTTGCTATCGTGGTAAGTCACTGAAATAAATTCTGGTTTATTTAAGATGTTAAGACATTCATTAAATACATAGATCACAGAATTATAATGACTATAGGTAAATTTGTACAGCTTGGAATTTTAGCCAAACCTAATAGTATTACCGATCTGGTGACCATTTTCCTTGCCCTCAGCCCAAGGATGCAGACTGAATCATCAATGCCACCCTTGGACACAGGATGCCACCCTGACTTGGTTGTCATTTATGTCCCAGAGAATTTATCATACTTGCAACCACTGCTTTCACCAGAGAGAGTCCCTTGGAAGTTAACAGCTTTTAATTTAAGGTCTTAGATACAATTGAGATAGGTGGAGCCTGAGTTCTTTGCCCATTCTTTAATTGTGAGAAAACATGTTCAAACTCATAAGATGGTGAATTCCCCAGGTATAAGAAGAGAAATTTAATGTCAGGCATAAAAATAATGAAAAATATCCACTATGAACCTAATTTTGGACTCATTTGTTTTGTTTCCTGACCTAAATGAAATTAGGGACAGGAATCCATAGCTTTTCCAATGAACTTCATATACAGAGAAAAAAGTGCAGACATGTCTAAAGTGATATTTAAAACCCCTCTTCTCCTAACTCGGGTTTGCCTCAAACCAGGAAATAGGCAATGGATAAAGGGAAAGGGTTTGCTGCTTCCCGTTTCCCTTCACCATCCCTTCTGTCTCTTGCTAACTACTGTATCAAGCCTCCTCCATTGTCCAGCTTAGATGGCAGGGCTATCTGGAGCCACAGATGGTATTTTAGTACAGTTACCATCTGACACTGGTACCCTTCCAGCTCATCACCTTAAAAAATTTTTGTTTTATTTATTTGAAAGGAAGAATTACAGAGAAGGAGAGAGAGAAAGAAAGAGAGAGAGAGAAGGAAGGAAGGGAGGGAGGGAGGGAGGGAGGGAGGAAGGAAGGAAGGAAGGAAGGAAGGAAGGAAGGAAGGAAGGAAGGAAGGAAGGAAGGAATCGATCTTCCATCTGCTGGTTCACTCTCCAAATGGCTACAACAGCCAGGGCTGGAGCCAGGAGCTTATTCCAGGTCTCCCACGTGGGTGGCACGGGCCCAAGCACTACAGCCATCCCCTGATGCTTTCCAGGCACATTAGCAGAGAGCTGGATTGGAAGTAGAACAGCCAGGACTCAAACCAGCATCCATATGGGTTCAGTACTTCTGTTCTGAATGTCAGAGTCTGAAGTTGGTACAGAGCATTACACAGAAAAAGAGGGGGAGTGGGGATGAGTATGTTGTGCAGGAGTTAAGATGCCAATTCAAATATGTGCATCCCTGGGGCCAGCACTGTAGTGTAGTAAGTTAAGCTGCTTTCTATGATTCTGGCATCCCATATTGTGGGGAGCAACTCGGACTATACTGTTACTGGAATTAAGACTTATTCTATGCATCTGCTCTCCCACAATATGGCGCTGGGAGAGAAGAAAACAGCTTCTGCACAGCTGCCTCCAGTTCAGCCAATAAACTGTAGGACTTGCTCCTGATTGGAGGAGAGCAGTGTACTCGGCATGTGGGCAGCCGAGTTAGGATTGGCAGAGGAGGACTATAAAGGAGGAGAGAGACGGCATGCACCAGGAACATCTAAGGGGAACATCTAAGGGGAACACCTGTGCAGCCCCCGAGAGAGCCGGCCGGCGGTGTGCCGCTCCCCTGCGGAAGTGGGGAATGTGGCCAGGGGGAACCGCCCTTCCACGGAGGTGGAAGGGACAGTAGCCAACCCGGGAAGAACCAGCAGCAAACCCGGGGACGGCCGAGCAGACGAAAGACAGCGCAGGGTCCTGTGTTGTTCCCCCACGAAGACGGGGAGCGACATAATGGTGCCGTGACTCGGATATGAAGCCTAGGCAGGGTTTAGTGTTGTTCCTCCATGAAGAGGGGGAGCGACATAATGGTGCCGTGACTCGGATAGGAAACCTAGGAGGGAAGAAACGGGAAGAAGTGGAAAATACTGGAGAGAGAGACTAGCAAACAGCCTAGGGAAAAGCCGGATGAAAAAGGTGCCGGAAGAAGCTATTGAAAGCCTAGGCATAGACTCAGATACGGACTACGGGGGGAAGTTGGGAGAAATCTCTAAGGTTGAAAGCGAAAGTGAAAGCTAGAACAAACAGACTCGGATGCGGACTGTGGGGAGAGGCCAGGAGAAATGAGGGAGGAGTATTGTTGGAGGAAAGCTTGGGGAAACATACCGGGTAGAGAAAAATGTTAGGGAAATTGAAGCCGCGGGGGGCAGGCCGAGGCGGAAACGAAAGCCACTTTGGGATTCTCAAGTTAGCCCGGGAATAGGGGGCGAAAAGTTAAAACCAGAAGCAGAAACGTAAGCCCGGTTGGGATCCGTCTGATTAGCCCGGGGAGCAAAGGACGGGAAGCCAAATCGTGGGGCGGAGACGTGAGCTGGGTTGAATTCGCCAGGTTATCCCGGGGAACTTGGATTGAATACTAGTGGCGGAGACGCAAGCTACGCTGTGTGACTCGCGGAGGCTGCCGCGCGCAGACAGAGCGTGCGGGGCTCAAGTAGATAGGGAACGCGGGGCTAGTGAGAGACCGTGGAGTGTGCGCGCGAAGCCGAGCCGCGCAGAGCCGCGAAGCCGCGCAGATGAGAGAGGCGCGGGCTGAAGCGGCTCAGAGCCGGAAAGCTGCCGAGAAGCGGCCTCGGGGCAGGCGCCGGGAAGCCGCGGGGATAAGAGAAACAGAAGTTTAGAAGTAAAATGAGAAAAATAGGAATGCTGGAAGATAGAAGTAAAATGGGAGAAATAGGAATGCCCGGAGATAAAGAAATAGAGAAATAGAAAGGCCTCCCCACAATATGGCAATGAGAAAGCTTGGATTCGGTCTGCCTGATTAAGGCGGTAAGCACCAGCAGGCGGCTCGACCAGAGTATGAGCCGCAGGTCACCGAACACAGGCACGCATCAGCGCCTAAAAACCTCCTCACAACATGGCGAAGAGAGGACCCAGATTCGGTTTGCCTGATTGATAGGACTTGTAAGAACCTGTGGCAACTCTAGCAAGTAGAGCAGAGTGTGTGCCGCGGGACACCAAAGACAGGCGCGTATCAATGCCAAAAAATAAAAAGAAAGGGGGATCTGTGGGGAGCAACTCGGACTATACTGTTACTGGAATTAAGACTTATTCTATGCATCTGCTCTCCCACAATATGGCGCTGGGAGAGAAGAAAACAGCTTCTGCACAGCTGCCTCCAGTTCAGCCAATAAACTGTAGGACTTGCTCCTGATTGGAGGAGAGCAGTGTACTCGGCATGTGGGCAGCCGAGTTAGGATTGGCAGAGGAGGACTATAAAGGAGGAGAGAGACGGCATGCACCAGGAACATCTAAGGGGAACATCTAAGGGGAACACCTGTGCAGCCCCCGAGAGAGCCGGCCGGCGGTGTGCCGCTCCCCTGCGGAAGTGGGGAATGTGGCCAGGGGGAACCGCCCTTCCACGGAGGTGGAAGGGACAGTAGCCAACCCGGGAAGAACCAGCAGCAAACCCGGGGACGGCCGAGCAGACGAAAGACAGCGCAGGGTCCTGTGTCGTTCCTCCACGAAAAGGGGGAGCGACACATATGAGCTCCAGTTCGAGTTCCAGCTGCTCAACTTCCCATGCAGCTCCCTGCTAATGGCCTGGGAAAGCAGTGGAAGATGGCCCAAGTACTTGGTCCCTTGCATCCACATGGGCAACTTGGAAGAAGCTCCTGGCTCCTGACTTTGGAGCAGCCTGGCTCTGGTTGTTGTGGCCATTTGGGGAGTGAACCAGCAGATGGAAAATCTCTCTTTCTCTCTCTCTCTCTGCCTGTGCCTCTCCGTAACTCTGCCTTTCAAATAATGGATAAGTCTTGAGAGAGAGAGAGAGTGAGAGAGAGAGAGAGAGAGAGAGGAAAGGGAGGAAGGAAGAAGGGAGGGGAGGAGGGAGGGAGGGAGGAAGAAATGTCTTTTGCAATATTTTCCCAGTCTGCAGCTTATCTTCCTTTCTGTTGACACTAACTTCCACTGAGCAGAATGTTTTTATATTATCCATCTGTGTTTTCATGCTGTGTACTTTTTCCATTAAATTCCTTAGCACATTAATCATAGTTGTTTGAAATTTATGGTCTGATAATTCCAACATCTCTGCCAAATGTTGAGTCTGGTTCTGATACATGGTCTGTCCATTCAAACTGTGGTTTTGCCTTTTAGTGTGCCTTATACTTCTTTACTGAGAGCCAAACATGATATGCTGATAAAAGGAACTACAGTAAACAGGTCTTTAGTGACGTACTGCTAAGGTATAGGGGAAAGGGAAGAATTCTATAGTTACATGGTTTGATTTCAGGGAGAACTTTGAACCTGTGCCACTGGGCTTTGAACTCCACGATTCTCAGTTCTTTCTTTTTTTCTCTCTATCCCCCCACCCCCAACTCCTTTAGGTGGTAAAGGATGGCTATAGGATGTTCGGATTAGGTAGAGCCTTTCTCTTGGACTGGTTAAGCTCTGGTACAAACCACAGGAAGAGAGTTACCAATTAAATAGTTCCTCTTGAAAGCAAGCTTTGTTAAGAACAGAATGTTCTAGGTCATCAAAGAGGTACCTTTCTCTGAAGGGAGGAGAGAACTTCGACATTGACTATGACCCTGTCTAAATATGATCAGAGTCGGTGAACTCAAAAGGCCTCCATAGCCTTGGCAACTCATGACAAGAGCCTAGGGTGATTACTGACGCCATAAACAAGAGTGTCAATTTGTTAAGTCAACAATGGGAGTCACTGTGCACTTTCTCCTCATGTAAGATCTCTGTGCTATACATTGAGATTTAATGCTATAACTAGTACTCAAACAGTATTTTTCACTTTGTGTTTCTGTGTGGGTACAAACTGTTGAAATCTTTATTTAATGTATACTAAATTGATCTTCTGTATATATAGAGAATTGAAAATGAATCTTGATGTGAATGGAAGGGGAGAGGGGAGCGGGAGAGGGGAGTGTTGTGGGTGGGAGGGAAGTTATGGGGGGGAAAAGCCATTGTAATCCATAAGCTGTACTTTGGAAATTTATATTCATTAAATAAAAGTTAAAAAAAAAAGAAAAGAAAAGAAAAAAGAACAGAATGTTTTGCCACACTTCAAACTAGTTACTTTTCCACTCCCCCTGATGGGAGCAGCAGGGGATTTGCCTCTGACCTTCATTGTGAGAATTCATGGAAGTCAAGTTCACCCAGTGTTAAGACTGGTTCCCCTGGAATTCATAACTCTCAGATTAATCCAAGATACATCTCCAACAAATTTGTGAATTAAAATTCAGGTTTCCCTACCTCAGTAACGGTTCTTGAAGGGGCAGGCCTCTAGTCTGGTAAGTCAAGATGTTCCGTACCTGTCTGTCTGTGTCTCTCACTGTGGGGCAGCGGCTTCCCCTGTGACCTTACTTCTCTCATGGCCTAGGAAAACTGTTAATTTTGCAGTTTGTTCAGCTTCTTGGTAAGATGGAGTGTTGCTTTCTAAAAGTCCTGTTATTCTTAAAGAAGTCTCTATAAAAATGCAAGTCTCTCTTCACAGAAAGTAGACAATATTTTTTACCATAGGGAAAAGAAAATTAGCTCTCAGCTTAATGCTCTTCACTCCCTCCCCTCCCCACTAACACCCCCCCCTCCCTAGCCAGAAAGTGCTTGCTGCATTGCAAGCAGAAGTGCTGGCATATAAAAGGCATGGGACTGGGAGACAGGATGGTCTTTTCTGCTTCTGGACATCCCTTTCAAGGAACAAATGTTCTGTCAGGTTGTCGCGAGACTTGTGTGGGAGAATAGCAGAAATAAAGATGGAGAGGTAAGCAGGAGATTACACAGGGCCTAACTGGCTAGCTACAGGGTATTCTATACATCTTAGCTCTTGGAGATCTTTATTTTTTTATTTTTTATTTATTTTTTTATTTTTTGACAGGCAGAGTGGATAGTGAAAGAGAGACAGAGAGAAAGGTCCTCCTTTTGCCGTTGGTTCACCCTCCAATGGCCACCGCGGCCGGCGCACCGCGCTGATCCGAAGGCAGGAGCCAGGTGCTTCTCCTGGTCTCCCATGGGGTGCAGGGCCCAAGCACTTGGGCCATCCTCCACTGCCTTCCCGGGCCACAGCAGAGAGTTGGCCTGGAAGAGGGGCAACCGGGACAGAATCTGGCGCCACGACTGGGACTAGAACCTGGTGTGCCAGCGCCGCTAGGTGGAGGATTAGCCTACTGAGCCGCGGCGCTGGCCAGAGATCTTTAAATAGTATAATGACATTTCTTTCTTTATTTAAAAAAGATTTATTTGATTTATTTGAAAGGCAGAGTTAAAGAGAAACAGAGAGAGAGGGCTTCCATCCACTGGTTCACTTCTCCAATGGCTGCAAGGGCCGAGGCTGAAGCCAGGAGCCAGGAGCTTTTTCCAGGTCACTTATGTGAGTCCAGGGGCCCAAGAACTTGGGGCACCCTCCACTGCTTTCCCAGGTGCATTAGCAGGGAGCTGGATGGGAAGTGGAGCAGCCAGGACTCAAACCGATGCCTATATAGGATGCCAGCACTGCAGGCCGTGGCTTTACCCACTGTACCACAACACCAGCCTCAACGTTTCTTTCTTTATAACCTACCTCATTCAATAGTGTTTTGGGGCAGAAAGGAAATGGCATTGATGTAGGTTCAGAAAGATCACTATGGGGGCATTATTTCCGAACTGGCATCAAGGAAATCAGATCGGGGGCTCTTTCAGTAACCCTGTAAGAAATGACTAGAACCTGAACTAAGGTAGAAGCAGTGGGGAGCAGGTGGGGGACAAGCTGGAGGACCTATTTAGGGCTTGCTGACAAGACAGATTGCAGGGACCAAGGAGACCAAGGGAGAGGGAGAAGTTGTGACTCCCCCATTTCTGGCTTGGGCAAAGAGGTGTAAGGTCTCAACACACACAGAAGGAAGAAGTCCTTTAAGGAGAGAAACATATGATGAGCTTCCCAACAATTGAGTTTGAGATAATCCCAAGGGAAGAAGTTCACTGGTAGGCCCATATATGGAGGTTAGGAGAGCCATTCTGATTACAGATACTAATCTGGTGTCATCCTCATATACGAGTGTAGTCAAAAAGCTCATGGAGGGGCTGGCATTGTGCCATAGTGGGTAAAGTCACCGCCTGAAATGCTGGCATCCTATATGGGTGCCGGTTCAAGAACTTCCCATGCAGATCCCTGCTGATGCCACTGGGAAGGCAGTGGAGGATGGTCCAAGTACTTGGGCTCCTGCACTCACCTGGGAGACCTGGATGAAGCTCCAGGCCCTGGCTACTGCAGACATCTGGGGAGTGAACCAGCAGATGGAAGATCTCTCCTCTCTCTCTCACTCTCTAACTCTGCCTTTCAAATAAATAAATCGTGTTTTAAAAGCTTACAGAAAATTTGAAATAATAGTATGAGCTTATTTTGGCCCAAATAAAATTTTGAAATCAATGCATGGTCTTTTTCATAATAAATATTTTCCAAGTTAAAAAGAAAAGGTTGCTCTCAAACTAATACTCTTAATTTCATTTTTCCCACAGACGTTTAAAAGGCCCTCTCATATAACAAGAAGTCAAAAGCCACGGTTTGGATGAGAAGGTGGAGTGGGAAAGGGTTTGGGCAGAATTTTCGAGATTACCAACGCTTATGGAGTATACTTAGAAAAGCACCATGAAAAGACTTAAAGCAGAGCAGCCTATTTTAAGAACATCTAGCACCCATAGCAAGCAGAGTTTTCCTCTAAAACATCAAACGCTCCGCCCTCTCTCTCTATACCCTATGACCCATGTCTTAAGCCTTTGCCCTCCTCTCGAAGGTTCTTTGCCAAGTTCCCTCCTGTGTACTACAGCCCCGCCCGGCCAATCCAACGTACCCCTCAGAAGCTGCTGAAAGACGAGCTTGGGAGGTCTGCTGAACAAACTGCCCTCCTTCTGCCCGCCTGTATCCTATTCCCCAAGTTTGAGTCCCTTGAAGGGCTGTATGCCACTCATCCTGGCATCGCCAAGCGCACACGCCACGCTGTAACAGGTGCGCTCTGTCTCGCGGGCTCCCAGCCAGACTCCCGTTCCCTCGCCTTCCTCCACTCTTTATAAGCCTTCTTTTCCAAGGCTGGACCAAAACTACACGGGGTCACCGTTCCCGTCCCAGAAGCTGTCTGAGGAGCCCTGACCAGCAGGCGCGGGTCAGCCGGGCCCGCTCCCCGGCGAGGCCACGCCTCGGGTGCCGCCCTCCGGGTTGGCGTCCTCGCGGACGTCGCCTCAGGCCCCGCCCCCGCCGCACGCCCCGCCCACTTCCTCGTCCCCGCTCGAGCGTCCCCGGATGCCAGAGCCCGCGCGGACCCGATCCCGAAGACATGGCTAACAAGGTAGCTCTCGCCCCGTCTTGGGCCCCGGGTGGAAGACAGAGAGAGCAGGACGTGGCCGCTGACCGCTAGCCCCGGGGCGTGCGGGGCTGCTCGCGGGACGGGATCCCGCTACCCGGGTGCAGCGGGGAGGGAGGGAGGGAGGCTCTGTTGCAGCTCCTCACTTTGTTGGCTGCTTCGAGGACTAGCGGAGCGGGCTGGGGGATGGGAGAACCGGGCGTGGGGGCCGGGCCTGGGCTGGTCGGAGCGGCCGTGGCTTGCAACCGGTCGTCCTTGCAAGCGACCAAAGCCGCGACAAGGCCAACGATCTGAACCCGGTGTTGCTCGTGTTCCGGTCATTGACTTCATAAGCGCGGCTGAGCAGAATTCCAATGCCACCGAGCGGTGCGTTTTGTGAGGACTCCTGGGTCCTGTAACATTTTGAGCACAAGTTTACGACCGGTTGATACTCAGCTTTAACCCTTGCCTAACCGGCGAGCGGTTTACAGCGTTTCAGCGCTGTGCTTCGCAGCACGGATGGTAGAGTCGGGATTCCTGGGCGACAGGTTCCTGAAATGCACATTCGCCGTCCAAGGCAGCGTTATACAAATGATGTGAATAAATCACTCTGCAGTTGTTCCAGTGCTTTGCAAACTTTGGACATTTTCTAAGAAGATACGTGACCTTAACTTTTCGGAGTTTAACAGAAATGATGAACTTCGATCTTTAAAACTTTATAAGTTGGCATTTTTTTTATTACCAAAATGTCTTTATTCTGAGAAGGTGAAAAGTTATTCCTATGATAATCCAAATGTTAAAGTAGGGCAGTTGGCCTTGGATCTGGAGTGGGGCTTTGTTTTGCTTAGATTTGTAAGGGAAAGGGAAAGGTTAAGCAGCTTTCAAATATTTTTCAAAGGAGTGAGGCATCAGATTTACATTCTGAGTTATTTAATTGTCGCATTGGCTCAGTGTTGTGATTTTGACTTTGGGGATATTATTTTGAGATTTCAGCACATTGAAATGAAGAGATTGCAATGCTGTGTCCAGATTCTCTGTATTATCCAATTTAATATCTGCATTTTCATTTTTCAAGTGGTGCCTCCCAGCCTCACCCATTTACTCAAGCCACTCCTTGTTTCTGGATACAGTACACCTCTCCTTTCCTCCTCACTTTGTTCTGCTGCTACTGATTGCTACTGATAACTTCTTACTTGGCAAAGCTGCCACTGTGCCAAGGACTGTTAGTCATAAACCTTTTCACACAGTCCTCCTAACCACCTGTGTGTATGAAGGGGCTTCAAAAAAAAAAGTCATGGCAATTTGCATAATATGTTAATTTCCATTTGTCCATGAGCTTTCTGAAAAGCCCCCCTTAAATGTTTTATCACCGTTTATAGCTATGCTTTCCTCACCCATCAGTATCCAGTTTAAAAGTGACACATTCCCCATCCCACCACGGAGAGTGCATTTTTTTTTCCCACTTTCCTCTCTGAAGGACTTTGTGCCTGTCTCTTTAAATCACACTTTTTCAGTTGTTGACTCTCAGGTCTGTCTCCTGTGAACCTAGTTGTTTGCAGCCTTGATCCTGTTAACATATTTCCTAAGCATTACGTCAGTTGTCAACCTTCCTCATGCTGACTGTAGTCTCTGATGGTGTACTTATATAAGCCAATCGAAGGCCGGCGCCGCGGCTCACTAGGCTAATCCTCCGCCTAGCGGCGCCGGCACACCGGGTTCTAGTCCCGGTCGGGGCGCCGGATTCTGTCCCGGTTGCCCCTCTTCCAGGCCAGCTCTCTGCTGTGGCCAGGGAGTGCAGTGGAGGATGGCCCAGGTGCTTGGGCCCTGCACCCCATGGGAGACCAGGAAAAGCACCTGGCTCCTGGCTCCTGCCATCGGATCAACGTGGTGCGCCGGCCGCAGCGCACCGGCCGCGGCGGCCATTGGAGAGTGAACCAACGGCAAAGGAAGACCTTTCTCTCTGTCTCTCTGTCTCTCTCACTGTCCACTCTGCCTGACAAAAAAAAAAAAAATTAAAAAAAAATTAAATAAATAAGCCAATCGAGCTATTCAAAATACTATTTTATTTTGTAGCTAATATTTTTAAAGTGTTATTAATGAGATAGTCATACCTGTGTTTGTACCAAGTCTTCAAAATGCAGATATATTTTACAGTTACAGCATATCCTAGCTCAAACTGTTTTCCAAGTGCTCAATAACCACATATGAAAAGAATTTATTTATTTATTTGAAAGACAGAGTTACAGAGAGAAGTAGAGCCAGAGAGGGAGAGAGGTCTTCCATTCTGCTGGTTCACGCCCCAAATGACCACAACGGCCAAAGCTGTGCTGATCTGAAGCCAGGAGCCAGGAGCCTCTTCTGGGTCTCCCATGTGGGTGCAGGGGCCCAAGGACTTGTGCCATCTTCTTCTGTTTTCCTAGGCCAGAGCAGAGAGCTGGATCGCAAGTGGAGCAACGGGACTTAAACCGGCGTCCATATGGGCTGCCAGTGCTGAAGGCTGGGGCTTTAACCTGCTGCGCCACAGCGCCAGCCCCCCTTAATTTTTATTTATTTGAAATACAGTAGACAAAGCCAGATCTTTCATCCACTGGTTCCCTCTCCAGATGCCCACAACGGCCAGGGCTGAGTCAGACCAATGTCAAGAACTCTGTCTGGATCCCTTGTGGCCTGAAATGTTGAAAACACAAAGTTTTCAAGTACTGCTGCCCCCAAGTGTGCACATTAGTAGGAAGCTGGACCAGAAGTAGAGGTAGGACTCAATCCCAGGCACTGCAATATGGGATGCTTGCATATGCATCCCATATTGCAGCTTAACCTGCCACATGACAGCACCCACTCCATCAACCTGCATTCTTAACCTGTTTTTAATTATGCATTGTAGAGGATCACTAAATAGTTGATGAATAAAATTATAATCAAAAGAGGCTTTTGTATTTGATCATGTGGTCATTTCAGTTAAAGCTTTTTAAATGTATCCTGTTGATACAAAATCTCAACACAGTTCTCCTATCATTTAGATGTCTTCTTTGTGAATCTGTGATACACTTTCCAAAATTAACATTCACTTGTATCTAAATGGACCAATTCATAGTTTAAGAGGAAAAACAGCTTACACTCTTTCTGTCCATTTCAGGTTATCAAGTGCAAGGCTGCAGTTGCCTGGGAGGCAGGAAAGCCTCTCTCCATAGAGGAAATAGAGGTCGCACCCCCAAAGGCTCATGAAGTTCGAATTAAGGTAATGATACAGCTAAGGCGCTGGAAGAAAAGACTTAAAATGAGGTCTCTGGGTAGAAGAGTAGATCTGAGGTCTGTGGAGGATAAGTCCCATCGGGGAGTGACAAGGAGATGGCGCTGAAAGTTATCCAGCTCTAGAATCATGCACCCTTGTCTCCAGCCTTGTGTTCTGATCTTGTGCTAGGTAGCCATCTATGTGGATAACTGGATGCTGCAGTTGACCTTGTGTAGCTTTATTTTCAGGTGACTTTCGATGCTCTCCTTTTTGCTGATCCCATGACTCTACCGTTATGGTGACATGTTGGAAACAAATGTTTTCAGTTTTGTCAGTAGGGACTTCAAATAAGACTGGGGAAGAGGTTGCTGATTGACTGGGGCAACGAGCAAGTGAAGTCGGCTTCTTAGAGAGCTTTCAGATGAGCTGACCTGCCAGCAGAGACCAGCGTCCAGGGAGTTTGTGTTCCGCTGCTTCTCCGCTGCGGCAGAGCAAGTTGCCCCTGGAGAGAGGCGCACTGCACAAAGCAGCCAGCTGGAGAGATCCTGGAAGCTTGATGTTTATAAAACTTCGTGTTTTCAGCATTCTGCTTCCTACTTGTTTTGATATAAAATTAACACTTTAAAGTAATAACTGATAAATAAAACTAATATTGTAGGGGAAAAAAGAGTTACAGCTTTTTTTTTTTTTTTTCCTGTGACATCCCTTTATCTGACTTCCAAACGGACCATACCAAAGTCATGTACCCCAGGATCGTACCTGTGAAGTCAAGGAGCCCAGGACCAAGAACCTTTTGAAGGTCCTTTGTCCACCAGACCTGGGAATCTGAAATCTTACAGTACTTCGAATTGTTTTCTTCAAATTCAGGAATTAAGCTGGTTATGATTTTGCCACTGAAGATAATGTTTGCCCTGGATAGAAGAGTAGCAGTGAAAGGAGTGTGTTAAGCTGTCTTCTCTGAAACTGCTGACAGATGGGAAAGAATGTCTCTTTGTAAGTGGGCACATAGGCCAGAAGCAGAGGCATAAATATGAACACTCCAAGATTTGCCTTTCTGCCTTTTGGTGGTTGGGAAAAATGGTACTTAATAGCTAGAGAGATAGGGATAAAGGGCTTATTTAAGTAAAAATTATATGTTTTTTTTTTTTTTTTAAGATTTATTTATTTGAAAGGCAGAGTTACAGAGAGGCAGAGGCAGAAAGAGAAGTCTTCCATCTGCAAGTTCACTCCCCAAATGGCCACAACGGCCAGAGGTGGGCCTGTCTGAATCCAGAAGCCAGGAGTTTTCTTCTGCGTCTCCCATGTGGGTGCAGGGCCCAAGCACTTGGGCCATCCTCCACTGCCTTCCCGGGCCACAGCAGAGAGCTGGATTGGAAGTGGAGCAGCCGGGACTCAACTTGGTGCCCATATGGGATGCTGACACTGCAGGCAGTGGCTTTACCCACTGTGCTGCAGTGCCGCCCCCTATGTGTGCTTTCTAAAAAGGGAGTTGGTTCCACTACAAGCTCTGGATTTTGACCCAGACTCGAGTAAAGTGGCATGTTTCAGAAATAGTACCTTTGCAGCCATCTCATTTCCCAGCAATCAGGAGGAAGCCAGCAGTGAGATAGGCACAGCCTGTTTTGTGCACGGGTGATGACACCTCTCCATGCCTAAAGATACGGTGCCTGTAAAATCCCTTGCACACCCTGCCTTGCAAATATGCACTGGAAAGGGGAATAGATAATCTGCATTTCATTGCCCATAAGTGCACCATGGCTTTTATGCACCTAAAATAATGCCGCTAGTTCTAATTGTTAAGATGCCGTGGGTTATCAGCACGTGCTGATTTTTTTTTTTTAATAAAGATTTATCTATTTACTTGAAAGAAACACAGAGAGGGAAAGAGAGACTAATCCTCCAACCACTGGTTTACTCTTTTGTTTTGTTTTGTTTTGTTTTTGACAGGCAGAGTGGACAGTGAGAGAGAGAGACAGAGAGAAAGGTCTTCCTTTTGCCGTTGGTTCACCCTCCAATGGCCGCAGCGCGCGGCCGGCGCACCGCGCTGATCCGATGGCAGGAGCCAGGTACTTATCCTGGTCTCCCATGGGGTGCAGGGCCCAAGCACTTGGGCCATCCTCCACTGCACTCCCGGGCCATAGCAGAGAGCTGGCCTGGAAGAGGGGCAACTGGGACAGAATCCGGCGCCCCGACCGGGACTAGAACCCGGTGTGCCAGTGCCGCAAGGCGGAGGATTAGCCTAGTGAGCTGCGGCGCCGGCCCATCCACTGGTTTACTCTTAAGATGGCCAAACAGCCAGGGTTGGACCATACCGAAGCCAGCAGCCAGCAGATTCCTTCAGGTCTCCCACTTGGATAGCAGGGACCCAAACACCCAGGCCATCCTCTGCTGCCCTCATAGGCCATCATCAGGGATCTGGATGGGAAGAGGAACAGCCAGTGCACTAACCTGTGCCCACATGGGATGTCAGCATTGCAGGCAGCAGCTTCACCTGCTACACTACAACGCCAACCCCACCTGGTGATTTTAGAGAGGTTAAAATATGAAAGAAATGTGTTTTAGAATCCATGAAATATATTAAAGTAAAATGCCTTTCATCTGACCTGTGCCTCACTCTGAATTGCATGCGCACACACTTAAATGCGGAATATTTTAATATGCTCGTAGATCTTCGCCACTGCAGTTTGCCACACCGATGCCTATACCTTGAGTGGAGCCGATCCTGAGGGGTGTTTTCCAGTGATCTTGGGACATGAAGGTGCTGGAATTGTGGAAAGTGTTGGCGAAGGAGTTACTAACCTGAAGGCAGGTAAGGAGAGGATTTGAATTATTTGATGGTTGTGGCTTATTTTATAGTGAAATGATTTTTCTGATGTTACACACAATTTATGAACAGGTTACTGCCAACACTTGCTTTTTTTCTCTCACTAGAAAAGCACAGATATTTGAGGGTTTTTTTTTTTTTTTCTATTTTTATTTTCAAGCTACTGTTTGTTCACAGCTCTTTAAATATATTTCTAGAGCCAGTTTTGGCAAACCAAGCAAGAATTTGTAAAGAAGCATTAGTGAACCAGTATTTTGATGTACACAACCTCCTTGTTCTGCAGTTACTGTGAAAAGTTTCATTTAGATAACAGTTCTGAAAAAGACTTTTCCGATGGTCAGACAGTGTCTAGATGGTGTAATGTGGGTAAGGTTCTATAGCTTAAAGCTGTTGACTTTGGCAAGCCGCACCCGCTGACAGGGGTGAGAATTTGCAGGGCTGATGTAGCCACTTAGAAACAGATGCTACCTCTTCTAGATAATGTCTTCGCATTTGTTTCCCAGGTGATACTGTCATCCCACTTTACATCCCACAGTGTGGAGAGTGCAAGTTTTGTCTTAATCCTAAAACAAATCTTTGCCAGAAAATAAGGTTAGTATATTTCTATTTTATTCTTAAAATAAGAGGTCATATTAACAATGGTAAGAAATTGTGTGGCAATTTATAACATGCATTTTACATACATTATTTCATTTCTGCTGTTAGAGTGTTTTATTTATTTGCTAGATGGAGAGACAGAGGGAGATAGAGCTCCCATCCGCTGGTTTACTCCCCAGATGCTCAGTAGCTAGGGCTGGGCCAGGCTGAAGCTGAGAGTCAGGGGCTCAGTACAGGTCTTCCTTGTGGGTGGCAAGAAGCCAACTACTTGAGCCATCCCAGAGTGCTCATTACCAGAAAGCTGAAATCGGGACCCAGGCCCTCTGACAGGGGATGCTGGCATTCCAAATAACCTCTTAACCACTGGGCCAAATGACCACCTCTCATTTCAGCTTTAAAATGATACCACCATCACTGGTACTGGAATTGCTCGTTTTCATAGATGAGAAAATAGACTCAGAAAATCAGGGGTTTGCCCAGGACTACCAGCTATCAAGATATAAAACAAGTTTCTGGATAGCTCCTCTTTCAATAACACTCAGCCAAGTTTTCCAGAATGTGTAGTAAAGAAGGACATGCTTGTGAGATTAAACAAAGTCATTTTTATGAGCCATTTTATTGTCCATTAAATCAAAGTAGTAAAACTTACCTCATTACGCTCATAATGTTAATACCTGGGGAGACTGTAAGAGGTAACGTAACCCCTTGACACAGAAAAGATAGTTAATCTATTGTACTACCATAGCAACACTTGAATAACTGCTTCTTTGAGGCAGTCTTAAATTTAGGAGCAACCTAAACATCAGTAGGAGTATGGATAAAAGTGGTATTTGCGATGCAGTTGTGACATACCATCAAAAATGAACTACTACTGTTTGTTCCCTTCTTTTGTTTCTTTATTAAGGTAGAACATAATACATTTAATAAAATATTTATGGCATACAGATCTTAAATCTACAACTTAATGAATGTTTAAACACACCTGCTGGTTAGAGCCCTCACCAGATTAAGAGAGGGAGCCCTACCAACACCCCACAAAGTCCCTTGTGCCCATTCCAAGGCAACATCTGCCTCCCTGGAAAGGTTACCACAGTTGTGATTTCCTCTACTATAAAATGTTGCATGACCAGAATCTTGCAGTTGTGTGCTCTTTTGTCTGGTTTCTGTCATTCACAATGTCTGTGCAATATAGCCAAGTTGCTATGTGCATCAGAGGTTCATTTCTGTTGCTCTGTGGTAGTTGCATTCCAAATGCCACTGTTTATCCATTTTCCTGTTGATTATCATTTAGGATGCTCCCAGCATGGGGCTGTTATGGTTACTGCTGCTCAGAGTATTCTTCCACATATCTTTTGATGTTTGTGTGCTGTACTTTGTTTTGGTTTTTTTCCTGGGGTAGGAGTTGGCCAAGTTACAGGATGTGCATCTAGAACTCTCCAACGTGACAGTAAGCAGTTTACACTCTTGCCAGCGCTGTAGGACAGATCTGTTCTTGCATTTGTTTTCTAATAATGTTGACAAAATTAGCTTAGATTTTTGTAAAGGAAGATTCCATTTATTAACCCAGTTAATTTTCATAAAGTTTGAGCCAAAAAATATCTGACTGTTTTGACAAGGAATTTCAAGTACAGTCTTAAAAATTTTGTGGCATGTCAGGTATAATAATGGTGATGGGCTTTTTGTGGCTATAACTTTTCAGAGGAAGAAATTCTCCCAAGGCCTATATTGTATCCTATGTCACCTTTTATTCAAGAAACTCCTCTGGGGCCAGCATTGTGGCACAGCAGGTAGAGCCAGCATCCCATATGGGTGCTGGTTTGAGGTCCAGCTGCTCCACTTCTTATCTAGCTCCCTGCTAATGACCTGGGAAAAGCAGCAGAGGATGGCCCAAGTATTTGGGCTTCTTGCACCTGCACAGAAGACCCAGAAGAAGCTCTTGGCTTTGGCCAGCGCCACAGCTCACTGGGCTAATCCTCCGCCTGCGGTTGCTGGCACCCCCGTTTCTAGTCCCGGTTGCTCTTCTTCCAGTCCAGCTCTCTGCTGTGGCCCGGGAAGGCAGTGGAGGATGGCCCAGGTGCTTGGGCCCTGCACCCACATGGGAGACCAGGAGGAAGCACCTGGCTCCTGGCTTCAGATCAGCGCAGTGTGCCAGCCATAGTGGCCACTTGGGGGGTAAACCAACGGAAAAAGGAAGACCTTTCTGTCTCTCTCTCTCTCTCTCTCACTATCTAACTCTGCCTGTCAAAAAAAGAAGAAGCTCCTGGCTTTGACTTAGCCCAATCCTGGCAGTTGAGGCCATTTGGGAAGTGAACCAGTGGAAGGAAGATCTCTTTCTCTAACTCTTTCAAATAAATATATAAATCTTTTTTTAAAAAGAAAAGGAAAAGAAATTCCTCTAGGAGTGACCATTTGGTTAAGATTCTGCTTTTGAGATACACACTTTCTTTGTCAGAGTGCAAGGGTTTGAGTCCTGGCTCTGTTTCCGATTCCAGAGCAGCAGATAATCCCTCAGGTTCTCAGGTCTCTGCTACCCACTTGGGAGACCAGATTGAGTTCCTGGCTCCTGGCTTTGACTTGGTTCAGTCCCAGCCTTTGAAAACATTTGAGTAGTGAGCCAGTGGATGGAGGATCTGCTTGTGTAACTGCTGGTTTTGGCTTTATCCTTTATAAAGTTATTTGCTCACAGAGTTTTATGATGGAATCTTACATTTTCTGATCCTAATGTTTTACTTCTATTTAAAACAAGTTTGGTATTCAATTCTAGAAAACTGTTGAATATTGGAAAACTTCTTATAAGTTTTGCTGAAAAGGCAATGCTGAAAGGTGCTAAATTATTAATAATAAGAAATATACTTTTGGTCTTATTACACTTTACTGGTCATTATTTTAAAAACTGATTTATTTCTTCTGTGACTTAAGAAACCTGATTCCTTTTTTTTTATTTCATTTAAGTTAAACAAATTTCATGTATTTCATATATACAGATTTAGGAATATAGTGATACTTCCCACCCTACCATGCCTCCTGCCTACCCTCCAATCTTTCTTCCTCCTCCCTCCCCAAATCCCACTCTTAATTTTTACAAAAATCTATTTTCAGTTTACTTAATGATCATAAAGTTTACCCTACATTAAGTAAAAAAATTGAACAAACAGTATGAAGGAAAAAATACTGTTCCTTAATGGAAGACACAAGGTCTGTAAACAATCATTGAATCTCAAAATGTCCATTTCACTCCAGTACATTACATTTTAGTTACCTTGGATCAGGGAAAACATATATCTTTTTGGGATGGGCTTATTTCACTAAGTGTAATGGTTTCCAATTGCATCCATCTTGTTGCAAAAGACAGGATTTCATTTTTTTTTTACAGCTGAGTTGTACTCCATAGTGTATATATACTATAATTTCTTTATCCAGTCAACAGGTGATGGACATCTGGATGGATTACATATCTTAGCTATTGTGAATTGTGCTTTAGTGAACATAGGGTACAGATAACTCTTTCATATGCTGATTTCTTTTGGATGAAACCTGAGTCTACCCTGTCATTTTCCTTTTTTGTTTGCATAGAGTCACTCAAGGAAAAGGCTTAATGCCAGATGGTACTAGCAGATTTACTTGCAAAGGAAAGACAATTTTGCATTACATGGGAACCAGCACATTTTCTGAATACACGGTTGTGGCTGATATCTCTGTTGCTAAAATAGACCCTTCAGCGCCTTTGGATAAAGTCTGCCTTCTGGGTTGTGGCATTTCTACTGGTTATGGTGCTGCATTAAACACTGCCAAGGTAAGAGAGCAGCCTGGGGTTCATTTTATACCTTCTAATTCAGTTCAGCAAAGCGTTGCTGCAACAGTGACATTGACCTGATCTGTAGAAACCTAGTGATCTGCTTTACTCTTCTGCAATGAGTGGTTTATTGACTGTCTTCATATTTAGGTGGAGCCTGGCTCCACTTGTGCTGTCTTTGGCCTGGGAGGAGTTGGATTGGCAGCCATCATGGGCTGTAAAGCGGCTGGTGCATCCCGGATCATTGCCGTGGACATCAATAAAGATAAGTTTGCAAGGGCCAAAGAGTTTGGTGCCACTGAGTGTATTAACCCTCAAGACTTCAGTAAACCCATCCAGGAAGTACTCGTTGAGAAGACCGACGGAGGAGTGGACTATTCCTTTGAGTGTATTGGCAATGTGAAGGTCATGGTGAGTGTGCTTGGCTTCCTTTCAATTTGGTTGGTGGACCTGCTTTTTTTTAATGTGGTTTCTTTAAGATGAAAAATTGTTTTGTTTTTGCAAAGGAAAAAATTTCTTTTCATAAGAATTATTCTGATAGAAGAAGAGGAAAAAAACTGAGCTATAAATGGGATGGGGATACATCATCTCAGGGAAAGATGAAAAAATCTATTCCTTCTGATGCACACTAAGTGTATATGTCTCATAATTTATTAAATGAAAAGACAGAATAATGCAGTTGTAGAGAGCATTGGCTTTCAGATTAGGTACACATCCACTTGCTAACTCTGTGGCTTGAACAAACAGCTTTCCATTCCTCTAAGGCTCAGTTTCCTCATCTATATAATGTCAGTAGTGACAGCTCCTTGACACGAAGTGGGCACTCCATAAAGGTGTTAAAGGCAATGGAATTTCAGGTGAGGATTTACTTTTTTTAATAATAGAAAGCAAATAAAAGCTGAAGTTCTTTCAACTTGTATGGATATTTATCCAGGTTAATAATTTTAAAAATATAACTGTTGAAAAAAATTAAACATTAAATTTGGATGTTCTGTTGCGATTTTTTAAATAAAAGCTTTATGCCACCACCACCTCCTTTCCGACTGGAAGTTTCTGGGGAGGAAGTTATTCTCAGCAAATGTACTGACTTCAGTGTTTTGGTTGTATCTCTGTTCCTGCAGAGAGCAGCACTTGAGGCATGCCACAAAGGCTGGGGCGTCAGCGTGGTGGTTGGAGTAGCTGGTGCAGGTGAAGAAATTTCCACTCGTCCATTCCAGCTGGTGACAGGCCGCACATGGAAAGGCACTGCCTTTGGAGGTAATTCCATGATAAGATGAGTACATTTTCTCTTGATATTTTCATTGGATTTTTGAGCCCAGGCTACCACCTTCTCATTCCTAAGTTGTTACACACAAGGATATTTTAATAACAGGGTTTGAAAGTCAGTATTTATCCCTGGACTGGGCAGGGGCTCAGCTTCTTCTGAAGCCCCTGGACAGTTGTTACACAGCCTTTGAAAAAAAAGAAAAAAAAGTTCAGGGGCCAGCATTGTGGCACAGAAGGTTAAGCCACCTCCTGCAGTGCCAGCATCCCATGAGCTCCAATACAAGTCCCAGCTGCTCCACTTCCAATCCAGCTCCCTGCTAATGGCCTGGGAAAGCAGCAGCAGATGGCCCAAGTGCTTGGGCCCCTGCCGCCAACACAGGAGACTCAAATTGAGTTTCTGACTCCTGGTTTTGGCTTCGCTCAACTCTGGCTGTTTCAGGCATTTGGGGAGTGAACCAGCAGATGAAATGTCTGTCTTTTCCTCTTTCTAAGTCTTCCTTGCAAGTAAATAAGTTAATCTTTTTTAAAAAAAAATCTAGTAATGAGGAAGCAGTTGGAGGGTGGGCAGGGGGAGAAACTGTAGGGTCAGCCAGCAGCAGTGTCAGCCACCCTGTTGTTGATACCATGAACTTAAATAGGTTGTCCTATTTTTACTCATCTGTCCAGAGTGCAGTGATCCCTGGGTGTGAACATGTCTCTGTCTGAATACTCCCAATTTCAGCAGCAATCAATACTGTGTCTGAAGCTGAAAGTATAGTTTTTTATATGTTTTTAAAGATTTATTTATTTACTTGAGAGGCATAGTTACAGGCTAGGGGAAAGACAGAAAGACAAGGAGAGACAGAGAAGTCTTCCATCCACTGGTTCACACCCCTAATGGCTGCAACGGCCAGATCCGAGCTGACCCAAAACCAGGAAGCAGGAGCTTCTTCTGGGTCTCCTACCTGGGTACAGGGGCCCCAGGACTTGGGTCTTCTTCTACTGTTTTCCCAGGCCATCAGCAGGGAGCTGGATCAGAAATGGAACAGCCATGATTCAAACTGTCGACCATATGGGATGCCAGTGCCACAGCCAGATGCTTGACCTACTACACCACCAAGTCAGCCCCAAGCTGAAAATATTAAACTAGACAAAAGCTTCCAACAAAATTGAGTAGCTTCCAGATTTACCATTTTTCAATTGTGTGATCCTAAAAAGCCCTTATGTATTTGAACTGCCAGCAGAATGCTGGGAAACAGTTTCTACCTTTTTGTGGCTGCACAGTGAGGAAAGACAAAAGACATCAAAATGTTTTATATTTCCCAACATCTAAAGTTTTCATAGGCTGCTTAACAATACACTTATATCTCACTGTCTTCTTAAGAAAGAAAACTCAACATGGGTTTTGAATGATCCAGGTGCAACAAGATGTCTGTAATTAGCTCCCCTACCTCCTATTAATGCCACTTCTTTTGAAAGAAAAAAAGACTGGGAAAACGTGCTTAAATGAGTAGTTTGACCAGTTTTCCTTTTTTTTTTTTAAGGTTTTTATTCATTTATTTGAGAGGTAGAGTTACAGACAGTGAGAGGGAGAGACAGAGAGAAAGGTCTTCCTTCTGTTGGTTCACTCCCCAAATGGCCACAACGGCTGGAGCTGGCCAATCCAAAGCCAGGAGCCAAGTACTTCTTCCTGGTCTCTGATGCAGGTGCAGGGGCCCAAGGACTTGGGCCATCTTCTACTGTTTTCCCAGGCCACAGCAGAGAGCTGGATTGGAAGAGGAGCAGCCGGGACTAGAACTGGCGCCCATATGGGATGCGCCATGGCGCCAGCCCCAGTTTTCCTTCTTTACCCTACAGATCTTGCATTAGAAAATATCATTGTAAGCTTTTTACTTTCTAGAGCCTGGATGTACACCACAGCTGGGTTATCTCAGTGCACACTTGCAAAACATGCTCGCTGGGAGCATTAGAAAGAGCACTCCAAGCCTGAGTGACTGAGCCAGGGGTCTTGGTGATAGCCTGTAACCGAAGTCCCATCCTAGCACACACTGGCTGAAAAAAAAGTAGCAGAGACGTTAGCTGTCTGTCACCAGATTTCAGAGAAAGAAAAATATCCCTAGAATTTGTAGGTGGAAAAAAATTAAATTTGGCAGAGGATATAAGAAGGGAACTAGTAAAAAGTCTTAAAGGAAATGTGAAATGTCCAAAGAACTCATAAAAGGTAGGGAGGCTTCTTTGTTGATCTATTGATTCATTCAAGATAAGGAAGAAATTAAAGCATCTAATGTTGTTAAAATCTCACTTAGCTGAAGAATTACTACTTTATTTCTTGATTTCATGTTTTTGTATTCTGAGATGCTATCTATTTTATTGTTGAATATAAAATCAGAGAAATAAAGTCTTGCATCCCATCAGCTTTTTCTGGCTTAAAATGTTGTGAGTATAGAAATCTTTGCTGTTGTGGACTTAAGTAAACTTGTTGCTAAGATTTCTATCCTAGGTAGTTTAAAAGTCTCAACTGGCCAATCTTAATGAGATTTTAGTAAATCTTCATGCAGAAATATAATACTCTAAGGTGTTTACTTCTTTCATGACTAAAGGTCTGTGTCGAATTCTTCCTCTACTCGATACTAATTTTGAAGTTTTTCAGTCCTCTTCAATGCATCAAAAAATCCATTCTCCTAAATGTCACCCTCTCACCCTCTAAGTAGTAAGTATACAGTAGACATCTGTTGAACAAATAGATGACTAGATGATTTCTTTCAGGATGGAAGAGTGTGGAAAGTGTCCCAAAGTTGGTGTCTGAATATATGTCCAAGAAGATAAAAGTTGATGAATTTGTCACTAACACGCTGTCTTTTGACCAAATTAATGAAGCCTTTGAGCTGATGCACTCAGGGAAGAGGTAAGCATTAGTGTAGAATGTAGTAAGATTTGGGGTTGATGGGGGAGCAGGTGTCAAAAATAGCACAATTTTAGTGGTGTCAGAAGATGAGGCATCATTAAAACCGTTTGTGTGTACTGCGTTTTTCCCCTACAGCATTCGAACTGTTGTAAAGATTTAAATTCTCATGGAGAACAAGTCCATCCTGTACCTTCCTTCTTGTCTGATGGGAGCAGCCTGATGCACAGGACAAAGATCCTCCACGCTCACACCTCTTACATCTTCACTAGTACCCCAGGGAACAGTGTTGTGCCACACAAATCATGGTCTCCTTCACATGTACAATTGCTGGCTCACTAAGCAATTTTCTAACAAAATAAAACTAATCTCTGCATTGGTGTGGAAGTTGTCATCTCTGTTGCAGGCTCCATTTGTTCTCAGGCTTCCTTTCCCCATAGTTTGCATCCTGTTCAGGAAAGGAGGAAGACACGGGGCAAAGGAGAGGTTTTGAGCATTGTCTCTGCTGCCAATCCCAGTTAACACTCAGGGGACTTTGAAGGCCTTTACTAAAGCACAGATTTTTCCAAGGCATCATTGGCAGATTTCATCAGCATCCAAGTCAGCTTCTGTAAGAGTATCTTTTGGGGGTGAGGGAGGATTTGTTTATTTGAAAAGCAGAGTTACAGAAAGACAGAGAGACCTTCCAATGGCTTTTATTAGTCAAACCTAGTAATCTGAAAATGGTGACGTGGTTCTTTTAGTCTGAAAAGTAAAAAGAAGCCAAAACTGGTATGTTATCCTATGATCTTGTTAATCCACTGTCACATTCAGATAGTGGAGGAAATATTATGAAAAACACACACTCCTCCCCTCCACCACACACACAAAAAGTACAGGTGACCAGTTAGGTTTATATTTTCCCAGAAGTGTCCATGTACAGAATAGCATTTATACATTTCCTTTAAGTTACATGAAAAGGAATATTTTTATTATTATTTCATTGTATTTGAAAGGCAGAGAGATCTATCCACTGGTTCAACCCCCAGGTACCCACAACAGGTAGGACTGGACAAAGGCAGAAACTAAAAACCCAGAACTCAATGCAGACCTCCCGTATGGTGGAAGAGACCCAAGTGTCAGCCATCACCTGCTACTTCCCAGGTGCACATTACCAGGCAGCTGGATCAGAAACAGAATAGCAGGGACTCAAACCATGCACTCTGACTTGGGATGCCCACATCCCAAAAAGCATCTAAACTACCATGCCAAACACCTGCCCCTAAAAGGAATATTATTAACAATGTTCTTTGCCTTTGATTTTCCCCACATGACAGTGTAATTCTTTTTTTTTTTTTTGGCACAAGAGATCTGCCATGCACGTGTCTTCTGGTTAGATTGAAGCCTTTTAAATATTTTTTTCTGTACTTTCAATTAATAGTTTAAATGTTCCCTAGAGCAAGCCGTTTCCTCTGATGGCTCTTTGGTGCATTTGCAGCTCCCAGGCAGAGTGGCTCAGCTTCTCTCCAATTTTTGCTGAGAGGGCTGGAGACAAACTATGGGCTTCAGTAGCCCCAGCCACTGACCCAGGTAAAATGGAAGGAAGAACAAGGTAAAACTAGCTTCTAGCCCAACTGCAAGAACCATGTTTTGTTTTGTTTTGTTTGACAGGCAGAGTTAGAGAGAAAGGTCTTCCTTCCGCTGGTTCACCTCACCAAGTGGCCACTACGGCCAGTGCGCTGTGCCAATCCGAAGCCAGGAGCCAGGTGCTTCCTCCTGGTCTCCCATGCGGGTGCAGGGGCCCAAGGACCAGGGCCATCCACTGCCTTCCCCAGACCAGCAGAGAGCTGGTCTGGAAGAGGAGCAACCGGGACAGAATCTGGCGCCCCAACTGGGACTAGAACCCGGGGTGCCAGCGCCGCAGGCGGAGGATTAGCCTAGTGAGCCGCGGCGCCACCAAGAACCATGCTTTTTACCCGGCTAAGTTTAGCTCAGCCTTCTAGGAACAAAAGTATACTGCTTAGGTAACTGCAGTACAAAGCAGTGACAGAGAGTAGTTGAGGAGAGTTAATGGCTTAGACTTTTTTCCCCCTTTATTTTTTTTCTGCATACTGCAGATATACATGCATGAACATGCAGGACAAACTTTGCATCCACCACTACAAAAAGCAAAGCAGTATAATGTTACTCAAGTTCTGACCGGACGATTAGTATTTCCATCACAGCACATATCCCTGACCTGACAGGTTTAACAAGTATTAGCATTTCCTGGCTCAAAGAACAACTGTCCCAGAGATCCAGTATAAAGAACCAATTTTACAAGAATCTGAATACATAAGGACTCTTGGGTCATGGACCTAACAGTCCAACAATAGGCGTAGTCTTTTTAAGATTCTTTGACTACATCTTGGATCTAAGATGCTGCATCTGCTGCCAAACCACCTGGTTTTTACAACAAATAATCAAAGGCTGAAAACCATTCACTACATGTATGTACACCCAAGATTATTCTGTCACCTTGGAAGGAGCGTTTGGACTTTTGAAATTGCTTAAACTGCTCTCTTAAAAGATCGTTTTAGGGGCTGGTGTTACGGCACAGCAGGTAAAGCTGCCACTTGTGATGCCAGCATCCCACATAGGTACCAGTTAGAGCCCTGGCTGCTCCACTTCCGATCCAGCTCCCTGCTAATGGCCTGAGAAAGCAGCGAAAGATGGCCCAAGTGCGTGGGCCCTGCACCAACACTGAAGACCTAGAAGAAGCTTCTGGCTCCTGGCTGTTGAGGCCATCTGGGGAGTGAACCAGCAGATGGAAGATCTAACTCATGGAAATAAATCTTTAATAATTTTAACAGTGAGTATTAACTTGCATCATACATTTTGTGCCTATTAGTAAAATGGACTTTTTAAAGGATCTTACATTTTGAAACATTTAGAATTTTCTAAGCATCTTTATGATTTGTAACAGGAAATTTTTCCTATGCTTTAACACTTTTAATAAATCTTTCTTGCTTTTCTAGTTTTAGCATGTTGGACTGTTCTGCCTTCTATTTAACCTACCTGGTCATATGCACTTGAGAAAGTCCACAGTCAGGCATGTCTGACTGAACAAGTTGTATTACAAGCAGAGGAACATACAAAGTACAACGTATGGGCAATTGGGTCATTTTGGAAGGAGATGAAGAAAAAATTACATTATGTCCAAAATTCTATTGTAGAGTCCATTAATGTTGTGCACAATTTATCCCAAACATAAATGGCTCCAAAAATACACATAGTGGTAGCTGGATTTATCCTATTTGAAAGCAAAATTATTATTACCTGGTCATTCTCAAAGTATGAATCTGGAGAAGCAGAAACATTGTCCATTCACAGAATGCTTCAGAACTTTCTCCGCTTAGCTGAGAAGCTGCCAAGGAGGCTGATGAACAAAGTCCTAAAGGAACTCACTGTTCTGTGGGTTCTAAAGACACTTTGCTGACCCAGGGAAAACAGCCAAGTTTGGAGTCAATTTTGTTTTAATTAACATGCAAAATCAGGTGTTGTCATCAAATAAATAGCTTTTTGAAAAAGTATGCTGCAAACACATTTAAGAAAACATTTTATGAAGGAAATTTAGATAGCTATATAGATAATAAATTAATAGAACTATTCCAAGTGAACTGTGTCTGTAAACTACAGAACCAACAAGAACGTACAAAGTCCTCCATTACACAAGATACCCTTTGGTGGACTTTTAGGGGAACAAAAACAGCAGCCTGGGATCTCACAGATTGTTTTGTATCAGACAGGACACTAACGGGATTCCTGCTGTAGGAGGTAAATGTGCACACGCTCCTTTCAAGAAAGGGATGAAAAATCCACCAGACTCAAGGCCAGTTTACATGCACTGAAATACGCTTGACTGCCAAAGCATCGGGATGTTTTGAACAAACCAAATGTCAGAAACATACATTAAAATACATTGAAGAGGCTGGTACCGTGGCGCTGCCTGCAGTGCCAGCATCCCACATGGGCACCAGTTTAAGTCCCGGCTGCTCCACTTCCGATCCAGCTCTCTGCTATGGCCTGGGAAAGCAGAAGATGGCCCAAGTCCTTGGGCCCCTGCACCCACATGGGAGACTCAAGGGAAACTCCTGACTCCTGCGTTTGGGATTGGCACAGCTCTGGCCTTTGTGGCCATCTGGGGAGTGAAACAGCAGATAGAAGACTTCCCTCTTTCACTCTGCCTCTGCCTCTCTGTAATTCTGCATTTCAAATAAATAAATAAATAAATCTTAAAATACATTGAAGTCTTTCTCTAATCTACATTGCAATACTAAATGTTTTCAACTTTGGCTCTTTTCTCAGCAATCACCCAAAGCTCAACTTTGGTGATTTAAGTTTTTAAAAACATCTAGCTTCAGTTGTGTGGTAAGCAAACTTGCACTAGAGTCACATTAAATACGGAATAAAACATTGCTAGGTTGTCACAGATCACAGGTAAGTGGGTGATCTGTCCTCCTAACCACTCAATCTGGTTTAAAAAAAAAAAAAATTGTAGAAATCAGAAGCCTGGTGTCCTGATAGTTGGTCTTGTGCTCAAGACACCACAGTGCAAATGTGCTTGCAACTTTGGAAGATGCTTATTTTTGGTGTGAGCTCATTGTTGGGAGTGGGAGGAGGAGGCTGGAGTTACAGTGATAAGGCTGAGAATCTCCTTCCCCAAGAGATGGGACTCATCACTAAAAGCCTTTACAGTAGCAAAAAGGCTGGACTTCAGAGCAATTTCCTGAGAAAATTCATTAAAATATTCTGAACTACTAACAAACGCATTAGTGGGAAGTGAAAATACTTACAGAAATCCTTTCCTGAGTGTTCTACATACTGACTTTCTGGCACCTTTTTGTAAACTAACATACCGATGTTGACACTTTAAAATAACCACAGAATCGCCATATACAGGCAGTTCTATTGCTCACCCTGACCCTCGGAAATGGAAGAGCAGAACATGCAACCACAGCCACTGTATTCCCGCTGTCTCTTGCAAACTACTCAATGTAGACACTATTGTTCTGTTTTTCCTATTGAGCACCAAAAAGAAGACACATGAGGAGGCTGTCACAAAGCTCTGAGCAGCAGCCACCAGGAGGCCGCCTACCCTCGGATTTCAGACACAACAGGGCCAAAAATCTCTATGTGCAGATCCTGTGCTAGCTAAGCTCATCTTTCCCTGAGGGTTCATTTTTAAAACAAATGAAAAGACCACATAAAATTAAAAACTTTTATTAGTTTTAGCCTAAAACTTTATGTAACCTATATTATGAAGCAACTTGTTCCTAGAACATAGATGTTCAGATGTCATTTTCTAATAGAAAGGAGCTGGATAAAGTATTACATTGTACATCAACCGTCAGGACAAGAGCTGATCAAGTCACTGTTTCTCATAGTGTCCATTTCATTTCAACAAGTTTCCCCTTTGGTGCTCAGTTAGTTGTCATCGATCAGGGAGAACATATGATATTTGTCCCTTTGGGACTGGCTTAATTCACTCAGCATGATGTTTTCCAAATTCCTCCATCTTGTTGCAAATGACCGGGTTTCATTGTTTTTGACTGCTGTATAGTATTCTATAGAGCTGGAAAACGAACCATATCGTAAGTGGTATGATGTTCTTCGGCAGCCAGAGAGCTCCGTAGAAGTGAAACACCACGTCTGGTCAGAATCTTTCACACCACCTCAGGTTCTCTCAGTATTTTAACTCAAGAAACACTAATACCCTCGCAAGATTCTCTGCATTCACTGCTGAAAATGTAGCTCAGTTTATGAAATTTAGAATGAAAAGCAGACAAAAATGACTTCAAATGTTATGTCCTGTGAATTGAAAGAATCAAACTTTGTAGCTATTATTGGGATTCACTTTGGTGCAGTAATCCTGAAATGAGTTCACATGTCTGGGAGGCTCAAACCAGTAAGTAAATATTAACAATGGTTAAAACCAACGTTCTCAGAGAGGGAGAAGGAAAATATCAATAAAAGACAGGAAAGGATGATGAAGAGTTCCTGTTAGATTGAAAATGAACATATATAAGTGAATCCAATTTATTTAAAAAGATGCATTTGCTCCCTGAAAGATTCAAAATACCATTTTCCATAAAAATAAATCAAGACTCCTGGAGAAATAGCAAATTCTGAGTCTGGGGAAAGAAATTGAGACAATCTTGCTGTGGTAGGAAGTACACAGGATGGTGGTTCAAAATGAGCCAAGAACAAGCTTAAAGACGCACCCAACTAGTCAGATACAAAACAGCTATGATAATTAAACAGAATTTTGAAAAATAATCCATGAGCTCATACTCACGGACACTCAAAATAACTGGGTAATAAATGAAGTACTTCTTTGTAGAAAAGGATCCGCTAAGAAATGTGTAGAGCGCCTGACTCGGAACATGCCAACCTGCAGTCACTGATGTAAAAAAATGATGGTTTTAGGCAATTCTCAATGAATACTAAAACCTTGAGTAAACAGTGTGTCACAATGGTCTCCAAATGTCTCCTCCAGATTACTTAAGAAGATATTTATAATGAAAAGACATTCCAGACACCAAGTGATCAATCTTAGCATCAGCGGCAATTTGAAAATATTACTTGCCTCCTTAAGTGATGCAATGAATAGACCATACATCATGCCAGTGATATAGATCTAACTGGCTTGATTATAATACAGTTATTAAAATGTCAAAAGGGGTTTCTAGAATAAAGATTACACATCAATGAAATGCCATTGATTTGGATCCTGGATTTGAAAATAAAGAAAAGCTTTAACAAATGAACATTTTGGGGGAAATTGAGAAAGTCTGAATTTGTATAATTACTTAACTCTGTATTGATGTTAAATGTCTTGGGCATGAAACTATATTGTAATCATGTGGGAGATTTTTAAGATTTATTTACTTGAAAGGAAGGGGATGGGAGACAGAAAGATCTCCCATCCACTTGTTGACTCCACAAATGGTTGCAACAGCCAGAGTTGGGCTGATCCAAAGCTAGGAGCCAGGAGCTTCTTCCAGGTCGCCCACGTGGGTGCAGGGGCCCAAGCACTTGGGCTACCCTCTGCTGGTTTCCCAGGCACATTAGCAAGAGTAGCCAGAACTCAAACCAGTGCCCATATGGAATGTCAGTGTCGCAGGCCACAGCTCTACCCACTACACCACACAGCCAGCCCCTATCCTTATGTTTTAAGAAACACACTGAAGTGTAATGGGTGAAGTGTGCTGCCAGTTCTTTCAAAAGAAAAATACTTGCAGAGAATGCAATGGTGGCAAAGTGAACAGTTGAAGATAAAAAGCAAACACACTTTTCTTCTTCTAAATTGTAATTCCACAGTTGTGGGAGGACTGTTAGTGAAAGTTAACGTAGGGGCCATCAACACAGGGCTGGCACTGTGGCATAGTGGGTTCAGCTGCTACCTGGGATGCCAGCATCCCATGTGAGTCCCTGCTCTCCAATTCCAATCCAGCTCTCTGCTAGTGCACCTAGGAAAAGAGCGAACGGTGGCCCAGATGCTTGGGCCTCTGCACCAACATGGGAGACCCAGATGGAGCTCCAGGCTCCCAAGCTTGGCCTGGCCCAGCCCTGGCTGCTGTGGCCATCTGGGAAGTGAGCCAGTGGATAGATCGAAGTTTACTCACTTGTTCTCTAACTGCCTTTCAAAGAAATAAATCTTTTACAAAAAAAAAAAAAAAAAGTTAACATAGAGGGAAGGCATTTGGCTCAGCAGCTAAGACGCCACCTTGGGATGCCAAGCAGTACCTGCATCCCATCTCAGAGTACCTGTTTTGTGTCCCGGCTCCACTTTCCATTCCAACTTTCTACTAACACTTTTCTGCTAATGCACACTCTATGAGGAGTGTGGGCCTCCGTCACCCAACATGGAAAACTCAGACTGAGTACCAGGCTCTTAGATTCAACCTGGCCCTAGCCTGGCCCAGCCATGGATGTTGCAGGCATTTGGAAAGTGAACAAGTTGATGGAAAACGTGTGTGTGTGTGTGTGTGTGTGTGTGTGTGCACGCATGCACAAGTGTCACATGCATGCTTATGTGTCTCCTTCTGAAAATGACTAAAAATTGTTTTAGAAGCTAATGTAAGGGCCGGCGCGGCGGCTCACTAGGCTAATCCTCCGCCTTGCGGCGCCGGCACACCAGGTTCTAGTCCCGGTGGGGGCGCCAGATTCTGTCCCGGTTGCCCCTCTTCCAGGCCAGCTCTCTGCTGTGGCCAGGGAAGGCAGTGGAGGATGGCCCAAGTGCTTGGGCCCTGCACCCCATGGGAGACCAGGAGAAGCACCTGGCTCCTGCCTTCGGATTGACGCAGTGAGCTGGCCATAGCAGCCATTTGGGGGGTGAGCCAACAGAAGGAAGACCTTTCTCCCTCTGTCTCTCTCTCACTAACTCTGCCTGTCAAAACAAAACAAAAAAAGCTAATGTAGAGGCTGGCACTGTGGCATTGGGGGTAAAGCTGCTGCCTGAGTCACTGGCATCCCATCTGGGCACAGGTTCAAGTCCCAACTGCTCCACTTCCGATCCAGCTCTCTGCTATGGCCTGGGAAAGCAGTAGAAGATGGCCCTAGTTCCTGGGCCTCTACACGTGCCTAGGAGACCCAGAAGAAGCTCCTGGCTCCCGGCTTCAGACCAGTGCAGCTCTGGCCTTTGCAGACAACTGGGGAGTGAACCAGTGGATAAAAGACCTCTCTGCCTCTCTGTAATTCTGCCTTTCAAATAAATAATTTTTTTTAAAAAAAGTTAATGTAAAAAAAGGAATAATTTTTTTAAAAGTGGAATGCTGAAACTAGATGCTTTGTCACCTAAGCCTAATAAATGGCATTATTCACCAGTGTGGTGATTTTTCTTTTCACGAAAAAAATTATCCAGGTTTTTTTCTTGAGCTTATTTTCTAAAGCAGACACTGAAAAAGTTCTGTTAACATCACTTCAGTTCATAAAACGCTCCCCTAAATACTCAGCATCCTCTGCCTTTAAAGCTCTCAAAACTCGGCTGTCCTCACACGCTGCCGCCAGACTGCTGAATTCAGCACAGTACCACAACTATTGTGCAGCCATACCCCGAAAAAGGGTCTTCACTCATGAGCTTGTTTCAGACGATGACACTTGAATCCAGGCATCCGACATGCCATGTGGGCAACCCAACCAGTATCTTAACTGTTACACCAAATGCCCACCCCAGGATTCTAAACTGTGTCAGAGTGCAGAGTCAGTAAGAGGGGTTTGCTGTATTGTGATCCAGCACTCCCAACACTGCTTCTATTTGGTATAGACGCTAACTAAAAGGGAGAACACGGATGGATGGATGGATGGGTGTAGAAGAGCCTGGAAAGACAGCGCTCCCTTTTACGACAGTGAGGTTAAGATTTTAGCGTGAACAGACCCCTCGAGAGGTCCTTTCAGAGAAGACAGCCCAGTTCCTGCCCATTTCCTAGGATCACAATAGGGCACCTCTGACTGCGAGCTACAGCTTTGACAGTGACGTTGTCCCTCCCTAAAGATAAACAAATCTGAAGTCCCAGCTGGAAAAGGCTGAGCAGAAAGAGAAACAGACCATGGGGACTAAAGGAACCTATGAAGAGTTATCCCAGAAGTCATGCAACTGCCAAGGTGACCTGCTCCAAGCCCTACAGAAGGTGAGGCCACACCCTCTCATCTCCAGGGATGTTTTGGGCCCAAGAAATGTCAGAGTAGCTGAGAAGCACAAGAGCCAGCTTCCTGAACGCCTGGCTCTCTTCAGGACCATCTCAGACCACTGCATGGGCCCTACTATGTCCACCCAGAGGAGGCCTGCTTCCTCTTATGGAGGCGTTGTGGGGTGCAGGTCAAAGCTGGAGGGCGAATGGAGTAAGTCTTTGTGCCTGTGAGTGACTACTCAGGAGCAGGCTTTTCCAAAGCCTGGATTGTCAGGGAAACTCATGCCCCATCCCCGTGCCAATCATGCCTGGCTGAGCCACTCTCAGATTGGAAAGAAAAGTGGAAGTATGGGTGAGGGGCAGCAGCACGCAGGGTGTGTGCGGAAAGCCAAGCACTGTCAGTTCCCGTCCATCTCTGGAACGCTAGGCAGTGACTGGGTGCACCATCCTGGCAGAGCTGGTTTCAGACGATGCAGTCGGCCTGCCTACCCCCACCCTTCCCTCTGAAGCCCGTAACAAACGTGGCAAAGCTGATGACTGCACTGTGGGATAATCAGTCAAACTCTTTAATCTCCCTTTACACATTACATTAACATTCATATTGCAAGGCAGTCCATTCACAAATAGTACAGTTTGATAAAAACATCACGCACATACCCCCAAGAGTCTACCAGATTCAGTCACTTTACTAAATCATTAAAATAATAAAAGTAATGAAAACATTATCATAATTCTTTAAAGCAATAAGGTCTGAGGCACTCTGGGAAAGATGTTCTCTTACAAGTATAATGTGTCAGTGGTATCAAATTATATTACAAGACAGTCATCAGAGACCCAGTAATAAAGTACACTGTAATGACAATGACTTTATGATCTGGTATGTTCACTACATACAATCCTATGTGGACAACTGTGGAAAGGAACATAGATATTGGGCAGCTGGGGTCCTTTCTAAATGAGGTTCTTAACTACGCAAAGGTGAGGTGTGTTTTTAGCACACCGAAGACGCTGCATCCCTACTGCAAGGTTACAGTACGCAGAGACATTCCTTTTCCACCCCTACCAGGTTCACTAAAGGTTAGAGTCGAAGAGCTCAGCTGACTCACTGTGCTCACAGCTGGAGAGAGGTCAGAACTCTCTCCCCAGCATCCTCCACAGTGCGACCTCCCCCCTCCTCGCAGTATCTCCAAGGCATACCTCTGAAATCAAACAGAGGGGGAGAGGGCTTTTCCCTCCCATTTCTGACAAAACTGAGGTCAGAAATAGCAGTGTATTACAAAATCCTCGTGTCGTGCAGCCACATGGCCGTTTCTGCCATAAACTAGACTCAAAAAAACCTGATACACCTTCTTCCAAAGTGACTTTTCCCACATTCATGTACAGTACACACTGGTGAGATGGTCACGTTGAGTGAGTGCTTCCCTATGCACAATTACGCGGGGAAACAATTAGCAAAGGAGAGGGGGAGGCATTTCCCAAGAAGGAATCAGATCACTGCTAAGGACGGGTCCATGGACGACAGCAAGTAACCCTGTCAGCAGCATCGGCACAAACCCCAGGTCACATAGTGTTCCGGAACTATGTCTATGGAATTCAAAATGTATATATATTTCCATATATATATAATACAAAATAAATCTAAAGAACTGCTAAAGTTCCAAGGATGCTCGTCTTCAACAGTCACCTGGAAAGCAGCTGGCCCTTACGGCTGGTTTGCGGCAGTGACAAAAGCAACTAGAAGCAGGTTTAAGTAAAAGTGCTCAAAGGGCAACTGAGAAAACAGGTGTGCAGAGATGGGGGCAGGGACTGAGTTGAGCAAGGTTTCCTTTATTCTTCTCAGCCTGTTCCGACTCAAGACAAGTTCTTGAGGACACATAGCAAATGCTGTAGTCTTATCTATCATCAAAACAAAACTAGTCATAAAAAATTTCCTCTTCCTTCTGTACTCTCAACAAAATGCACAGTACAGTAAGAAGGTAAATGGAGACGTCTCTTCTCATCGCAGGAGAAACTAGAATTGGGACATGAAGTGAGGCCGCGCACTGTCGAGCCGCCGGGTCAGGATCTCACAGCCAGTGTCCGTGACCAGCAGCGTGTGCTCGAACTGAGCAGACCGCTTTCCGTCTCTTGTCACCGCCGTCCAACCATCTGGCCAGGTTTCATCCTGCCACCCACCTTCAACAAACAAACAAAACAAATGAAGAAAGTCCTTAATTTGAACACTTAAACTTTTCTAAATTAACTGTCAAGGTAAGTACCTTATCAAGGAGCAAAAACAACTAGAAAATTCATTATTAAGATCCCTTCGGCTACTTCAACTAATTTAGCTCAAGCCTTTCCAACTTTAGTACCAAGGAACTCATGATATTTTCATTTTCTTGGGTGCTGAAACTTCACCTGTTTTTGTGTTTCCCAGGACCAAATCAAGATGGTACTTCCAAAATAAACACACTGCATCTCGTTTTAGAAGACACACTGATCACTCATCATAGCCTCTTAGTGGTAACCTGAATTAATGAAATCAGTCAGCTCTTTCCTAGTGTAACTTTGGCATCAGACTAAACCATGCATGGCCTGTGTATGCTGTGAAGGAAATAATGTGAATTTTTATATTATGACTACATTTAATTCCTGCTATGATTTTTAAATGCCAGGCACACCACCAGGCAGCAGGAATGGATCATACTGTGAAATTGTTTGTAGACCACACTGCTATAACCAGAAAGAGGTGTAGAGAGGAAAGAGACTGGCGAGATGGTAAGAATATGAGGAGGCAGAGAGGCTGGAGAGGAACTGAGACCAGAAAAGGAAAGCAAGGGTCAGTGCAGGTAGCTAGCAGACAGTGACAGCAGTCGGGGAGTCGGGGAGGCTTAAGGAAGGGAGAGCAGAAAACTGAGGTCCAAGAGAATCTGAGGTAGAATGAGAAAAGTAATTCTGGTAAATATGTATTTACAAAGACTTTCTTGTTGCAAAATTAAATGTCAAAAAAAATTCAATATGTTCTTCACTTTGAGCACTCTTCGGGTGAAGCGTATTACGTGTAGACCTCAATGACTCACATGCACAAATCCCCAAACACTGCAAACACAAACTCTGCAGTGAAGTAACCTACTTTTGCAATATTAAATTCCAAGCTAAGAAGAAAATAGGAAGCAGCTTAAAGAAAGTTAGCTCATGTTTTGTTAAACAACTAAGGATGAGTAAATAGTTGGTTTTTAAATGTAATGACCTTTACATAACTGGATTTAAGACATACTTGCCACTCTGACTTTATCCTGCTCTGAAATATATCCTGCTCTTTAACATAGTCAAGTCAAACATATCTACCTTCTTTGGATTTGAGACTTTGCATTCGAGGGCTGGGATTTAACCTAACGAGTTACAGTAAAGTATCTGTTTTTTTTTTTAAAGATTTATTTATTTATTTTGAAAGCCAGAGTTAGAGAGAGAGGAAGAGTAGACAGAGATCTTCCACTTGCTGGTTCATTCCCTAACCACAACAGCCAACCCCAGGTCAGGCTAAAAGCCAGGAGACAAGAACTTCATCTAGGTCTCCCACATGGGTTGGAGGAGCCCAAGTACATGGGCCATCTTCCACTGCTTTTCCCAGACCATCAGCAGGGAGCTGGATCGGAGATGCCAGTGTCTCACGCCGTGGCTTTACGTGCTATGCCACAATACCAGCCCTTACTTGCTGTAACTGGATGATTATCTGAGCTTGCTCCATACAAACTTACTTGTTCACCACTGGAAATAGCACACTATGGCTCACCAAACAGGTGCCAGTTAATGAAACTATGTAGGACCTTCAAAACATTCATGGAAAATTTAATTAAAAGGTAAGTTTAATTTGTGCAAAATTTTGAAATCCATGCACAGTCTTCCAAAAGTTTATGAAAAATGCACATTATAAAAAAACTGAAGTACTCTCATAGCCAAAAACACACTTTCCTCCACTGCTGATACACTTACTTGATCTTACAATTGGCTGCACGAGAACCTTACTCTCATTCTACAAGGATGACAGAAGCACTGCCTCACATTTGATTTGTGCATCCCTTTAAAGTACACTAGGCATTGCATGTAAATATAAATCATCTCAATTCTTACAGCAGTCTTGGGCTGCTTGACAAGATAAGGTTTTCAATTTTTATTTGACAGAAAAGGGCAATAAAGAATCAGGTTAAGAAGGGAGCCTCTACAACGACTTCCAAAGATCCCACTTCCTGGTATTCAGGCCCTGTGTGAGCCCCTCCTCTCCTCGGAGGTGGGCTGGATTCAGTGACTCACTTCTCAGGCAGAGATTATGAAAGTCACTCCCGAGGGTAAGTCACAAAAACACTGGGAGGACCCGGAGAGGAGATACCCTTCACTACGGGTGCAGAACACACAGGCCTTACTGGCACTGCTCATTCTGCGTCCCAGCCCCAGGAAAGCACGAGCAGAAAGCACGGCCCCGTTGTCATGATGGCTCCGACAACCTCACAAGGCCAAGTCTGCTATCACTGTGACCTGCCTATCACACAGGACTAACCACAGTGGTGCTGGGACAGAAAGGCTGCCAGGGCTACAGGAGTCTCTGGCGTGCTTTCTGCATGACAGCAGGATGCGACGAGACGATGTGAGGGCAGACCCTGAAGAGTTAAGGGTCACCTGTCGAGACTGAAAAATTCTGCCACACAACTCAGTCGGTGACTTGGGCAAGCTGCTTACCCCCTTCAAGGATCAGTCTGTGCCTCTGTGTGAGTCTAACAGGGATAAACGGCTACCTCATTACTATGGAGAATTCCACCACATAACCACACCTGCCCCAGGGTGGGCGGTTCAGCAGATGGTCTAACTTGTGTCCTCCTCCTCATTCTCTTCCCTGTCAATCAGGTTCTAGACAGGCATGATGTGGGATACTCATGACAACAATGTACTCTTTGACAGGATCTTTATGAAAAGGGATCAGAATTCTAGTACTTCAGCATCTACCAACAGCAGAAATACCTCCTATGAGTATTATTTTCTTGTCAAGTCTTAAAAAATTTAAAGTTCTCTACATGAAACTGAATCAAGTTAGAGACGGGAAAGGGATTGGTAATGAAGCACAAAAAGCAAGCAGTAGACCAGACCTCTGATCTGATAAATAATCAGAAATAGGTAAAAATGCAATTAAAGAATGTTAAAGTATCAATTTTCCTCACCTTCACAAATCATTGGCTCAATCGTAAATACATGGCCCGACTTCATTACTCCAACTGCTTTATTTTCTGAAATTAAAGGAAAAAAAAATTTCAAAAGATAGTAAAAACCAGCAACTGAACAGCTCAGTAGAAAACAGTACTAACTTATATTCCCAACAATGAGTCTTAAATGACTTTCTCCTGTCCTGAATCCCTTAAATTTATCATTCAACAAACGGACAGGTAACCAGCAGTTTCAGGGCACATTCTGCTCAGGTTGTCCCTCGGCAAATCAGACATCCATGGGGTGGATTTCAAACACGAGCATCACTTCTGTAAAAGGAAAAATGCTATCATTTATGTTATTGCATGGTTCGAACTGTAATCACAGAACCAAACAAACTTCTATTACTCTTCCAGGTACAGCAATGTGAAGATGAAAGGAGAATAACAGATGTTTCAGATGCCAGAGGCCCCCCACTTTTCTGTGGGGGGACTCGTTTTTGTCTGTAAAGGCACAGCCCATAGAAACTGCTATACAATATTCACAAAGTTTTCTAAGTCATCTTGTTTTCCTCATCTTCAAGGGGAGAGCAAAGCCTCTGCATGCTACCATATTTTCAGAAATGCTGGAGAAACCATTTTCTTCTAGGTAAAAAATAAATTCCATTCCTAAATACTGTTTTGTAGCTTTTTTGTCCAACTTCACTGATAGTATTTTTCAGGACCACCATGAGACACGCAGGTATGAACTAAAGTGTCCAGACCTGTCATCTCTCAAAAAATGCCAAAAATTTTAAATACAGGAATAGGCTTTTTCAGATAACCTAAGACAAAAATGGAGAACTAGCTTCAATTTCAGATTCAAAAACTGGTAGGGACAGCAAGTAATGCCTGCATTTGCTCTAACTGACCACTAGATGGCAAACGCATGAGCCTTTCTGGGTTCCTTTGTAAGGGTGTTGAAGGTCATGATCCCATTGGCAATCAGCAGCAAATGTATCCAATGTGACTCCATCTGTGGAACTCTATTCTTTCTAGAGATGGTCTGATCTCACCTACACATTTATATTCCTACACCCTCCTGGTGAACAGCTAGCATGTTGCTTCCTACTACCTTGGGTACTGCCAAAATACACTTCATGTAGATTCCAAATCCAGAATTTCACAAAACCTTTAAAGAAAAATAAATATTTTTGACTTTTCACTTCTAATCTGGTAAACTTTCCCTCAAAACTGTAAGCAATTTATCACACACACATAATCAGCATATATTCCCTTGGGGAATACCAAAAAGAAAAATGTCAAGAGTATCAGTGTGCTGCCACAAAAAGAAGGAATCTAGAGCTCTGCTGTCCAATACAGCAGCACTGAGACTTCGAGCTACACAACAACCTGAAAAGATGGGCTCATCAGTGTAAAACACCCTGGATTTCTTTCTTTTTGTAAAGATTTATTTATCTCTTTGAAAGTCAGAGTTACACAGATAGAGAGGAGAGGCAGAGAGAGAGAGAGAGAGAGAGAGAGAGAGAGAATCTTCCATCCACTGGTTTACTCCCCAGATGGCTGCAACAGCCGGAGATACACTGATCTGAAGCCAGGAGCCAGGAACTTCCTCAGGGTCTCCCACGTAGGGGCGGGTGCCGTCTTCTACTGCTTTCCCAGGCCATAGCAGGGAGCTGGATCGGCAGTGGAGCAGCCAGGACTCGTACCGGCGCCCATATGGGATGCCGGCGCCACAGGCAGCGGCTTTACCCACTACACCACAGTGCCAGCCCCAACACTCTGGATTTCAAAGACTAAAACAGCATGTAATCTCATGGATTACAGGGAACTAGAAGAAAATATAAGGGCAGGCATTTGGCCTAGTGTTTAAGATGCCAGAATTTTGTCATCGGCTTCTGCTCACACCCTGGGAGGCTGAAGGTTTTGGTTCAGGTGATTGGATTCCTTTCCTGCCACAGATGCGGGAGACCCACACTGCACTCCTGGCTTTGGCTTCAGCCTTCGCGCAGCACAGCCCAGGGCCACTGTGGGCTCTTCTCTACATCTCAAATAAATAAACCATTAAAAAAAAAGAGAGAGAGAGAAAGCTTATTTTGGTTCAAAAAGTCTTGAAACACATGCAAAGGTTTTTCATAATAATGTATTTTCCACAAACTTTCAGCTCCGGCTGTTGCGGCCATCTGGGGAGTGAACCAGCGATGGAAGAACTTTCTCTCTGTCTCTCTCTCTCACTGTCTGTAACTCTACCTCTCAAATAAATAAATAAAATCTTAAAAAAAAAAAATCACTCAACTAATATACATTATCCATGTGACTCACATATTACAGATACTGTATCACGTACTTATAAAAAATTGTACCTGCTTTTAAATACCTATCTCACAGAATCATTTTAATATACATTCTAAGTGCAGGCCACTATCATTACTTCCCAACCATTAATGACTTACATAAAGCAGCAAACAACCTTTCACTGAACAAGGAATTTTCTTAGTTATACAAGAACTTCCTGGTCCCTCTCTCATTTGGGTTAAGAATAGAGTTACAAACCAAGGCAGACATTATTTACATTTCAAAAGGTTTCCCTGCTATACAAAACTCCCCCAGCAGCTTCCTTTAACACTTCCCTAAAGGGATTACAACATATTTTGTTTTGTATAAACTCAATTTACACTTGAATGCTCATAAACATATCAAATGCATAAAGTGAAATACGCCTAGTGCCTGCCTCTGTCAGAACTAAGTAAATGTAATATGAAGCTCAGGTGGCAGCTCATGTCAGTCGCACTACACTTTGCCAACATCACCATCACCCATGTCTCCTTCTCCCATAAATTCTACTGTCTCTCAATGGCCCTTCTCTAATCTAAATCCGAGTTTGCAGTTGCCATTGCAAGAGCTGTTTTCTCACTGAGTCCCCTGCACATATTCTCTCTCTCTTTCTCTCTCTCACACACACAGAGTAATCAGAATAGGTACTTCCATTCTGAGAAAAGGAATGCACACTCAGGTGATTCAGAATTGTGATCAAATGATTCATAATGTATCATCATCATCATCATCCCTCAAGTATATATTAGGGCGTTACATGAACTATTTTCCTGCACTGCTTTTGAGTGTTTTTCCTGTATTCTCAATCCTCACAGCAATTTCATGAAAGTATCAATCCTACTATTGTTCAGATGAGAAAATCCAAGCACAAGAGATATATGTGTTTACATAGCAATAGTGTTTACATAGCAATAGCTCAATATACATGCCAAATCCTCTCCCAGGTCACTAGGTGTAGACAGCTTTCATTTTTGGCACTAACTTAACAGGCTCACTTCTGCACATGTCTTCTCTCTCAAGAAAAAAGGCCTTGTTTTTACACTTCCTGTGTGATTCTAGCATCCAGCTTTCAACTCGAGGACATGTGTGTTTATTCCTCCTCTGTCTCTATCATCAAATTGTAGATAACAGACAAACACTAAGAACTCAAATCAAACTAATTAAGATGGACTGATTTCACCAAAGGAATCAGAATGGTAATGGCCAGTCAAGGGGCAGAGTGCTGACTGTTCGCCAAAATTAATTTGCTTTCTTTCAAGAAATGCTGATGGAAAGTGAATGTAAATGATTTATGCCAATTCTAGGCTGCCTCAATAAAATCTCTCAAGTACAGGCCTCCTCCAATCGTCCTTCACTCTCCCTCTACTGCATCTTCCCCACCAACTGTTGTCTGAAGGCAAGTCCCAAAGTACTCATGAAAGCCCTTCTTGGATAAAGATGAGCCTTAGTCATAGTGCAATGGCCCTGACCCCATGGTGACAAAACATACCCACTTGTGTGTTATATGAGCAAGAAACAAACTTGGATTGTGTTTGAGCAAACATAAATTAGGGGTGAGGCCATTTTTATGAGCTAACAGATTAATCAATACAAAACAGTAGGTCCTGTTTAATGTTTGGTTAGTACTTGTTGAATAAGTGAGCAGCATACGCAAAATCTCTGTGGACAGTACTTACTGGCATAATGAGGGACGTTGGGGGCTGTGTGGAAAAGCTTATGAATCCCATGCCCACAGTAGCTTCGAACAACTGAAAACCCGTTTGCTTGGGCATGTTTCTGAATAATGTTTCCCAGTTCTCTGTATCGAACACCAGGTTTCACTGAAAGGAAAAGAGAAAACTCATGACATGGAGTAACAATCACTAACATTTGGTAAGCAATTACAGTCTATTTGCCAGGAACCTCTCTAAAGGCTCTGTATGTCTTCATGCTGAAACTAACAGGTAAGGAGACCTGGGCACACAGAGGCCATGTGGCCAGCAAAGGACAAAGCCCTGATTCCCAGAGCAGCACCAGAGGTCCCAAAGAGGAAGACAGTTTGCAAAATTAAGAAGTTGAAGATAGGCATCTTTTTGCTTCCTCTAACAACAGGGAATAAAACAATGGAAAACACACCTCTCTTTAGATCCTTCCCTAAGGCCAAATGTTCTGTTCTAGTAAAGTGAGAAAAACATTGTATCAAGAGAAAAACAACGCCAGAAAGTTAACTTGAGTCATTCTAAGGTTCAGTCTGGTCAACTTCTCAAAGAATTACTTCCCCTGGGCTTCTTTATCTCCATAAAAATGATTCTCAAACTATTCATAGTTGCCTGTGTGGTAGGTATTAGGGGTAACGTAAAAAAAGGTACTCTCATTCTATATTTCCTATTTAACTTTTATGGTTTTTATTACTGTTTTAATAAAAAAGAAAATGAAACACGTGTTTCTCATTGCTCTCAAGGCTCTCCTAGCACTAAGACCCCAGGAACTGGATATGGCACACGGCTGGGGGTGGGGGTGGGGGGGTAGGGACTGCACAGATACAACAATACTGAAATCATCAGTATTCAATAAAGAACACCCCAGGCTGGCAATGTGCACAGGTCAGGCCCCCAGCTTCGATACTGGCACCCTGCAATGTGCACCAGTTCAAGTCCCAGCTTTTCTGCTTCCAATCCAGCTGCCTGCTAATGTGCCTGGGAAGACAGCAGAAAATGGTCCAAGTACTTAAGCCCCTGCTACCCACACGGGAGGACAGGACAGTCCAAACCTCACTATTGTGGCCATATGGAGAGCAAATGAGCTGATGGAATTTCTCCCCCTCACACTCCCTTCTCTCTATTGCTCTGTCTCTCAAATGAATAAATAAATCTTTAAAAATAAAGAAAAACAGAAAATCCTTGTTGAGCAATCATGAGAGGACAGGAGATTTTTTTCCCCTAATTCTCAAACTGAAGGCAAATTTGGTCCCAAGACTAGTATCTGGAGACATTTTGGCTGTCGCACAGGGATGATGGTGAAACTGACACCTAATGGGTAGAGATCAGGAATGTAGCTAAGCCTCTTACAACACACAGGGCAGGCAGGCCTCTACAATAAAAAATTATCAAGCCCAAAATGTAGACTGGGAAACTCTATTCCAGAAGGTTAATTTCAACAACTTTTCAAACTCTCCAGTGCTCTACACAAGAACACAGTCATGTTAGTGTGAAGTAAAGGGAAGGAATGACTTTGAGGTATTGTTAGCACTTTTCAGATATCAAGCACCTATGTCCCAGAATTTCCTGGCTACTGTTGGGAAGACTCCAAGTTCTCATAGTTTCTTGTTAATAAGATCTAGTTTTGTGTCTTTGTGAAATAATATTAGAGTTTTCTGGTTATCTGAATCAACTCAGAGAAGCATAAAGGATATAGACACTGAACATATTATCCAGCAGATACACTAAAAATTATTTAAAACTAAATAGGAAACTAAACGCTGGGCCAGCATGTGACTTAGCAGGTAAAGGCAATGCCTGCAGTGCCGGCATCCCATATGGGCGCTGGTTTGAGTCTCGGCTGCTCCACTTCTGATCCAGCTCTCTGCTATGGCCTGGGAAAGCAGAAGATAGCCCAAGTCCTTGGGCCCCTGCACCCTTATGGGAGAATCTAGAGGAAGCTCCAAGTTCTTGGCTTCAGACGAGCCCAGCTCCAGCTGTTACAACCATCTGGGGAGTAAACCAGTGGATGAATGACATCTCTCTCTCTTTCTGCTCTCAAATAAATAAATCTTTTTAAGAAAAAAAAAAAAAAGACACTAAACACTAAAGTTCTCACTTCAAAATATCACCAAGGATACTGAAGTTTTCGAATAATCATCAGTGAATAAGTAAAAATGAATTTTACATATTAATATACAAAAAAATCACATTCTTTCATTTTAATTTCTTCATTTTACTAAATTAATAAAAACTTCATCATCTCCCATCCATGCTAAAGAGTGGACTAAAAATGGGCAAGCGTGCCACAACAGGCTAAGCCACTGCTTGGGATACCAGCATCCCAAAGCACAGTGCCAGTTCAAGTCCTGGCTATACCACTTCTGATCCAGCTTTCTGTTAATGCATCCTTAGGCCCATGTCATCCAAGTGAGAGACCCACATGGAGTTTCAGGCTACTGCCTTCAGCTTGGCACAGCCCTGAGTATTGTGGGCATTTAAAAGGTAACTAACCAACAGATGGAAGTATAAGGGTACACTCTCATGCTCTGTCACTCTGCCTTTCCAATAAACAAATAATAGAATGAGGCCTATTGAAGTAACACCTTGACAGTAGGGACTCCATTTTGGAGCACTTGAGACTCCATTCTGGGAAGATGCCCCCACCCCCACAACACACCATGAGACACTGGTCTGAAACTATGATCTAAAACAGTTGAATAATAGCAGTCCACTACATCACACTTGGAAGAGCATAGAAACCCCCTAGCATGATTGCTCAAGCTTGGAAGTGGATAGGCCACACCTGGGTTAATGATAAAAATGTAATTTGTTGGCCGGCGCCGTGGCTCAATAGGCTAATCCTCTGCCTAGCGGCGCTGGCACACCGGGTTCTAGTCCCGGTCGGGGCACCGGATTCTGTCTCTGCTATGGCTAGGGAGTGCAGTGGAGGATGGCCCAAGTACTTGGGCCCTGCACCCCATGGGAGACCAGGAGAAGCACCTGGCTCCTGCCATCGGATCAGTGCAGTGCGCCGGCCGCAGCGGCCATTGGAGGGTGAACCAACAGCAAAAGAAAGACCTTTCTCTCTGTCTGTCTCTCTCTCACTGTCCACTCTGCCTGTAAAAAAAAAAAAAAAAAAAAAAAAAGTAATTTGTCTATGTCCTACATATGATTAAAACCAATATCTGGATTAACGTCAAAATTATAATTGAAATTGTTAAGATTGTAACTGGTATTGTCAAGATTATAATTGATACTAGTTTCACATAGGTTTTAGGTCAGCTTGACCCCGGTAACCATGTATTCCTCCCTGTTCCTAGCAACCATGAATTCCCCTCCCAATTTTGTGGTTTTTGCCTTTATAAACCCTGTTGCTTTGGGCTTCAGGGTCGAGAGTTCTTTAGGGCAAGAGCCCACTCTCCACTGCCGGCAATAAAGGACCATCAAATTTTATCAATGTGTGGAGCTCCTTTGTTTGCTCGCTCAGGTATCTTTGTTGCACAGGTTACACATGCTAATGTGAAAAGGTTTCTAAGATATTAATAGCTGAGAAACACCAAATTACAGAACATCACTAACAGTACAATTCTATTTAACCTAATTAAATGCAGAAACATACATGTTTGTGAATGTTTCAATAAGGACACAGGAGAAAGCAAAGATCTAAATGTTAACAAAAGTGATGGAAAATGTAAGGAAAATTGTAAGCATGTAGGAGGACTGCTCATTTTTCTCTGACTGTTTGACTTTTTTATAATCAGGACATCATATTTACACAGGTGAAAGAATGAAAAAGTAGAAATAAAAACTCCACTACAGAACTATCCACACAATCCTCTTCATTTATCATAGAAAGACTGTCACAGAAGAGCAAGGAATGCTGGGTAGTCATCTGGTCCACCCCCATCTAAGGATTCCCAAATCACCCAATCACCCTTAACCCACCCCTACTACAGCCAAAGCGAATCTGAGTAGAGGAGCACAGAGGCAGCAAACACACAGTCGTGCAGAGGGCGCTCCTCATCGCCCACCCACACACAGCAGCACCAACGGGTGCCCGCACTGAGGCTGACCTGCATCAATGGCTTGCATGAGACACTCGTACGTGGTCTGAACAAGCTTCCGTGCTCCCTCATCCACTTCGCCAACAAAAAACGTCTCATTCAGGTCCCCGTGATAACCGTTGCGATACAGAGTAATGTCCACTGCAAAAGAAGGTACAAATAGGAAGACAACATTTCTTTTTCCCCCCCAAAAAATTACTCTAACATGATCACTTCAAGCAGCCTAAAGAAAAAGAGCTATTGCATTCTCAAATTAGACACCAACAAACATACAGTTACTGCCCAACAGCAACTCCTGGAGTGCAATGTAACCACACACACTGTGAAGAACAGGAGCACGGCCATGCAGCACAAGCCAGATGCTAGTTTTTTATGCTCTTAAAGTAACTGGACCAAGAAAAATGTATGCAGGGTGCAATCATGCAAGATAAAAAAAATTGAGTCAGTAATAATGAATTGAGGACTTTGTTACACTTTGGCATTAAATAGAAAATACTATTCTCACTATCTTAAATAGGCTTCTTCCTCCTTTTAGGGCATAAGTAAACAGAAAAACTCAGAAACTGTTCTACACTTCTTTTTAGAAAAACTCATTTGCCTTTCACTTCTATGTGAATATCATCCTCTTTTTTCCCAAAAATATACATTACTGTAATAAATATACTCAATATATAAACTATATCATTAAAACAAATATACCCAACGTAGGGGGGCTGGCATTGTGGTGCCTGTTGGGCACCGGTTCACGTCCCAGTTGCTCTGCTTCTGATCCAGGCCCCTGCTAATGTGCTGGAAAAGTAGCAGAGGATGGCTCAAGCGCTTGGGCCCCTTCACAAACGTGGAAGACCAGGAAGAAGCTCCTGGCTCCTGGCTCTGGTCTGGCCCAGCCCTGGCTGTTCCAACCATTTGAAGACTGGACCAGCAGACAGAAGGTTGGTCTCTCTTCTCTCTACCCTTCCCCCTTTTTTAACTGTGCCTTTCAAATAAAAAAATAAATCTAGAAAAAGAGAGAGAATGAATCTGTGCAAATCTTTAACTATAATTAGAAAAATAATTTTAAAAAATATACTCACTGTGCATTTGTAGAGCATATAAAATAAATATTTTAAAGCCTTGAATTTTAATCAACCTCCACACTGTAGTATAGGTGGTTCAGCTTTAGCACAATAAGCACAGTGAAAAAATCTCACACACTACATATGTAAGCCAAATAATAGGATTTATGAAAATCTACGAAACTTTATAAACAGCCACTCTAACTAAAGCAGTAACAATTCGAATGAAAAACAATGCCACAGCTAACTCCACCATCACAGCACGCATCACCAGTCTGCAGCCTTTAACACCTGGGCTCATGCTTCCTCCATCTGAGGATGAAAGAGACTAATTTCACCAATGTGAACCTTAAAATGCCATCTAAGAGAGCTTTCTCCATCAGTACTGTTTTCTAATCACAGGGAGAATGTCTTTCCAGTTTCTTCCTCTACATCTGCAGGTTCCCAAGACACTAAAACATAGAAGCCTTAATTCAAAGCCACTTCCACTCAGGAAAGGCACTTCTATGAGATTTTCAGCTTTTTCTTAAGGTCTTCATATACAGCTAATAGTTTTTCTGCATCTATAAGAAAAACCTGTCCCGATCTCTTTAAAATCATTACACTTAAAAAAAATCAATCAAATAAAAAACACTACTTTGGGACAGGTATTTGGCACAGTTAACATGCCTTTAGCAGTTAACATGCCTTTTGGGATACACTCATCCCATGCTGGAGTGCCTGGGCTACAGTCCCAGCTTCCTGCTAATGTGCACCCTGGGAGGCAGCAAGTAATGCCTCAAGAACTTGGATCAAGGCCATCCATGTGATGTAGCCAGACTGAGTTCCTGGCTTCAAAATAGCCCAGTTCAAGCTGTTGCAGGCATCTGGAGAGTGAATTACAAATGGGGGAAGATCTTATCCTCTCTTTCTAAATAAATTAATTAAAAACACACCACTTCAACATTACTTTCACATGTCACTTTTCGCCTATTTATCAATCACATATGAGATAACAGGTATTAAAGAAAACATGCTAAACCAGGCACATCACACTAGAATTATCTTAAAAGCAACAGGTACAGAGACTGGCACTGTGGCACAGTGGGTTAAGCTGCTGCCTGTGATGCTGCCATCCCACAAGGGTGCCAGTTTGAGTCCTGCCTACTCCACTGTCCATCCAGGTCCCTGCTAATACTTCTGGGAAATCAGTGAAAGATGACCCAAGTTCTTGGGACCCTTAATCCATGTGGGAGACCTGGATGGATGTCCAAGATCCTGGCTTTGGCCTAGCCCAGTCCTGGCAGTTGCAGCCATTTGGAGAGTAAATCAGCATATCAAGGATCTCTCTCCTCTCTCCCTCTCTACCTCTCCTTTTCTCTGTAACTCTGCTGTTCAAACAAATAAATCTTAAAAAAAAAAAAAAAAAAAAAAAAAAGCAACATGCTTAAAACTTTAAGAGAGATTTCTGCAAATTCTAGAGATGCTGAATTTTAAATAGAAAATAAGTAAGTACAGAAACACAAGTCACAGTCACACTGTTAAAATGTTAGTTTGTTTACTCAGAGTGATAGAAGTCCCATGTACATAGTTCTTACCATTAACAATATCACCTTCTTGCAAGGGCCGTCTGTCTGGAATTCCATGGCAGATGACTTCATTCACTGAGGTACAACAAGACTTTGGGAAATTATAATAATTCAGAGGAGAAGGATAGCAATTTCTTGCAATGCATGCCTAAAATGAATTCAAATGCACAGAAAACAATTTTCAATGTGTGGAAGGAAAAAAATTCTGGGTATGCAATGACTCCCCTTTTAAAATGTGAAAACTGTTGGGCAGATGTACTACAAAGAACTTATTTAGAAATAGTACTAGATATTATATAACAAAGTTTCACTGTATACACATCAGTTTATGGGTGACTGAATAATTTTAAAGAAAATTTACATATTTCAAATACATAAACATTTACTATATTACGATTCCATTTTAGAACTGCTTGTAAAAATCACTTTAAAAGATAATATTTAAAGCAAATACTAATAAGTACTTTTAATGCAATAATTTCTTATATACAAATAAGTCAATATCCCTATGATCAAAAAATGAATATTAGTATAATTAACAAATCACAAAATACTTCCAGGAACATTTTAATTACTATATTCCCTGAAACAACAAAGGAACACTATGAGAGAAAACGGTCTAGTTTTTTTTTTTAATCTTTTTTTAAAAAATTATTTATTTATTTAAAAGTCAGAGGTACACAGAAGGAGAAAGAGAATCAGACAGAGAGGTCTTCCATCTGCTGGTTCACTCCCCAAATGGCCACAACAGCCAGAGCTGCGCCAATCTGAAGCCAGGATCCTGGAGCTTCTTCCAGGTCTCCCATGCGGGTGCAGGGGCCCAAGGACTTGGGCCATCTTCTACTGCTTTCCCAGGCCATAGCAGAGAGCTGGATGGGAAGTGGAGCAGCCGGGACTTGAACTGGTGCCCATATGGGATGCCAGCACTGCAGCCAGTGGGTTTACCCACTACACCACAGTGCCAGCCCCCAAAATGGTCTAGTTTCCACAAGTCTTCCATTACTTGGATGGTTCCACACAGTGGTAATCACAGTCTATATCATTTCCATTTCCATACTGCCACACCGTCTTCAGGCTAATAATATTTTAGTGCTGGCATAAAATGCCATTTGTGGAACTCACCATAATTTTACTAGCAATTCCACTATTATTGGAAATCTACATTAATTTGAAACTCCCTCAATTACAAAAAAGAAAATCTTAAAACAAGTAACTACATGCCTGTGGCCTTTTCCTTACTCAGAGAATTAACTCTACATTTCCTGTAGCAGTATAAATAGTTTAGCGCACAAAGAATCAATCAACCAGTCATTGCTGCAAATGTTAACTCTATCGCTTAGAAGCTCTGTAATTTGGGGACAGTGTTGTAGAGTAGCAGGTTCAGCCACCACCTGTGATGCCAGAATCCCATAAGGGCCCTGGTTTGAGTCCTGGCTGCTCCACTTCCAATCCAGCTCTCTGCTAACACTCCTGGGACAGCAGCAAAAGATGGCTCAAGTGCCTGTGCCCTTGCCACCCATGTGGGAGACCTGGAAGAAGCTCCTGGCTCCTAGCTTCCACATAATTCAGCCCTGGTTGTGGCAGTCATTTGGGGAATGAACCAGCGGATGGAAAATCTCTCTCTCTCTCTGTAACTCTTTTAAATAAAGAAGTCTTCAAAAAAAAAATGCATCCTTTGGACAATTTAACTTCTCTTTTCCCCAGTTTCCTTATCTATAAAATGGGGATGATAACAGTACCTGCCCTCAAGACTTACTGGGGATATTAAATGAGTTAAACAAAGCAAGCACTCAAGAGTACTTGGCCAAATAAGAAGCAGTCAAAATGCTATTCCTGCATATTACACATTTCACAATAATAACTAATGGAATATCCTAAATCAGAATTTTAAAATTCTGAGTAAAACAATTTGAAAATATTTGTGTAGCTCAAGACATTCGAGCAAATTCTTTCAAATTCTAATTTACAATACTGACACTAAGCAAGAGTGTGAGTAACCACTTTTATCATCTCTGCACACAATGGAAATAAACATTTTTAAAACACTAAATTACTAGGTTGCATAGATTATATTTGTTTGATTACCAAAACAGGTTCAATCCATTTTTCATGTGTTTAATTAGCTACCATTCTCCCTTTGCAAAGGATCTATTCACATAATAATTCATCTCCTAGAATCTTAAGGTCTCTCTGACAGACAATCTTCATTTTTTTAAAGAAAGTAATTCCTCTATTGCATATACTATATGTATACTAGACTCTGTTTAATGGCTGTGGATATGAAAGAGAACATCTGCTGCTTCAGAAGTCATATTCCTTTCTTATTTCAGAGTATTTGGTGCACACACAGGAAGGATTTACTTAAAGCACTGACAAAATCAATCACTTTATAAAAGCTCAACTGAAGTGCTTATCAAGTATGTGGTTTCAGAAATGAGATCTTCCAACTTCACTTCAGACCTTAATGTCACAAGTCCTTAAAGATAAAAATACTGATGATTGGAATGTTTTCCGTATTTGTAACAAAGCAAAAATCTCCTTCCAAATTAGTTCAACCAAGTTACTTTAGAGATTCAGAATTTAAGTCTACTTAAATTTTAGAAGCCTAAAATTTAATAAGAATTTTTTTCCAAAGTTAAAAAAAAAAAATGAAAGCTCTTACTAAATGTACAGCATGATCTATTTCTTCAGTAGTTACACCTGGTTTGATCATCCCCGCAGCAATGTCCAAAACTTCTCTAGCAAGCTGAAAAAGAGAAAATATGCAGAAAGAAATGACCCTGAAATAGAAATTTGTACTGTCTTAGATTCTGTGGAAGACTGGTAAAATGAATCTCTCCTTCAATAAAAATAATTTTGTTAATATAAACATATGTCATTTCCTACAAAATTGAGCAAATTTTGTAGAAACACAAAATTATTAGCAAATAATTTAACAAGTGAGCCTGGGGTCAGCACTGTGGCTTGGCAGGTAAAGCCAACACCTGCAGTGGCGATATCCCATATGGACACTGGTTCGAGACCCGGCTGGTCCACTTCCGATGCAGCTCTCTGCTGTGGTTTCGGAAAGCAGTAGAAGATGGTCCAAGTTCTTGGACCCCTACACCTGCATGGGAGATCTGGAAGAAGCTCCAGGCTCCTGGTTTCGGATCAGCTGCAGGTCTGGCCATTGCAGCCATTTGGGGTGAACCAGGGGATGAACGACCTTTCTCTTAGTCTCTCTGCGTCTGCCTCTCTATAACTCTGTCTTTCAAATAAATAAATAAATATTTTTAAAAAGTAAGCTTGATTTTAATGCAAAATATGTATATGCTAAATAACCAATTGCTAACGGTGGAGTCTTCTCACATTTCTATAATGGTATAGGAAAAAAAGGAAATTAAAAAAAAACAGAGAAAATAAGTGGTAAAAACACGAACTTCACTAGACTACCAGAGAAAATCAGTATTAAATCACTTTTACATAAAGTGTTGCATAAAAATCTTAAGTATCACATCGAGATGAACAGTATCAATATATCAATTATTTTTTCTTTTGAAAAAAATAGACGTGATTTTTATCTGGTAAGTAATAATCACTAACACAATATCATAGGTATTTCAAAATAAGACCTTCAATACGAGCCAAAAACTTTGTCTTATAATTACATGTGAAAATAACAAAATATCACAAAAATATGGTTCTTTAAAAAAATACAAAGGTAATAGAAATAGAATGTCAACTAAATATAGATTTGCCACCAAATTAAGTATTAAAAAAACTGTGGCAACAACTATGGCTAATCAGCCTTAAACTGTAACAACCTGTATAAACCAGCAGGATTACTGACTGTGTCTGCCTCTAAGGTCATGCTTAAACATGTCCCAGCTAATAGTTAAAAGTAACTCTTACCCTACATACAAGTCGCATCCCTTCTATATCTTCAGATGAGAGTAATTTAATTTGAGAAGTACCTTTAAGAGCCTGTTCAGATTCAGACATTCCTGCAATGGAAAATCAGTAAGTAAAACCAAACGGAACAGAAATACCTAGTATTGGTTAGCATAACATATCCCAGATGACATAATAATAGTCCAGTCTATCACACGATATTTCATAACAGCCCAAGTTAGTTTTTTTATAAAAATAGTCTCAAAAAAAAAAAAAAAAAAAAAAAGGAATTTGCTACACAAATTGAAGGAAGAATTCAAAGAAAAAATTTCATATTGTTAGAAATCAGCCAATATTTTTGGAGCACATATTAAATGACACCCAGTATGCTAATAAACTCAGTAAATGACTGACATTTGAATAGTGCCATAAAATTTACAAACTGATTTCATGATCACCATCTAATGAAGCATATATATCAACAACTGGCAAATCAATTTTTGAAAGGGAATCTTAAGTCAGTATATTTCAAACTGCAGTGTCACCATGTAGCAGACTACGCTATAGCTATAAATAAATACAGTAGGAGTAAATGTTGCCATGAAATATTTTATTGTTGTTTACGTATACATGCACATATTCATGTTACAAAGTCTATGTCTCACTCTGGGACATAGTCAAAGAAGTTTGAGAAATACTGCCCTAAGAATATTAATAAAATTAGTAAGCTTAATTCAAATTTTACATACATTTAAATGTAATAAAGTCAGTAGAGAAATTAATTCAAAATATGATAAAAGTAATGCAATAAATCATCAACAAAATCTTCTTTATAAGTACTGGTAGAAGAATTTCAAGTAAAATATTAGCAAACAATACAGTAAACATGTATTATACTATTACTTTAATGAAATTCATACCAGAAGGCCGGGATAGTTCAGTTTAGCAAATCTATTCACCTAATTCATCACAGTCATAGGTTAGGAAAACAAAAATAAATGATCATCTAGAAAGGATAATTCTGATAACATGGTTGGTTACCACTTTAACATAAATACAATCTCAAGCCAAGAAACAGTATCACAGATTGCTTACTAGCAGCACTGTTATTGTAGCACTGTTCTGGCTACACTAGCAAATGCAATTAAATGGAAAAATGAAATAAGATGCATAAAATTAGAAAGGAAAGGACAAAATTCTTATCAATTTCAGATACTCCTATATCGCCCTGGAACAGAAGAAACATCTAGCAAATGACTAAAGGAACTGAGCAATTTCACAAACTACAGAGCAAAGATATCAAAATCAGTATCCTTCCCATAAACAAATCATGAGCTAAAAAAATACAGAAGATGCTATTCACAAAAATAACTGAAAAGATAAAGTAACAAACAAAGCCCTAGAAGACCTATATGAAGAAAATCTAAAATCACTAAAAGACATAAAGGAGATTTAAATAAAACAGAAAAACATACCCTGTTCTTGGATAGGTAGATGCAATATTGTAAAGGTGTCAATTCTTCCAAAATTAATCTATAAAGTTAATACTATCCAAATAAAAAAAATGCCAACAGGATATTTTTTGGAATCAGACAAGCTGATTCTAAATTTCATATGGGAAAACAAACATATAAGAATAAACAGGAAAATTCTGAAAAAGAGGAAAGATGGGGGCAACAAAATCTACCAAAGATTAAAACATTATATAGCTATAATAATTAAGAATTTGGCAATGGCATAATTAGACAAACGGGCTTATGAAACAAATTAGAATCCAAAAAAATAAAACCAAAGACATGAGAATTTAATATATAATGATATAGACTGCATTTCAAATCAGTAATAAAAAGACTGATTTTTTTCTGAATAACTGTGGTGTGATACCAGACATTCTTCTGAGAAAAATAAAAGCTGTATCCCTATAAAACTCCTAAAACTGGGGCCAGCGCAATGGTGTAGCATGTAAAGTCACCACCTGCAGTGAAAGCACCCCATACAGTCTCCGGTTCAAGTCCCAGCTGCTCCACTTCCAATCAAGCCTTCTGCTCAATGCACCTGGGAAAGCAGCAGAAGATGGCCCAAGTGCTTGGGCCATTACACCCACTTGCGAGAACCAGAAGAAGCTCCTGGCTTCAGATCAGTGCAGCTCCAGTTGTAGCCATTTGGGGAGTGAACCAGTGGATGGAAGACCCCTCTCTGTGCCGCTGACTCTCTTTAACTCTGCCTTTCAAATACATAAATAAATCTTAAAAAAAAAAAAAAAGAAAAGAAAGAAACTCCTAATACTAAATAAATTCCAGATAGCTCACGAATTTTTTTCACAAACACAAAAAGACTGAAACCATAAAATACTGCAAGAAAACATGGGCAAATGCTTTGTAACCTCTGAACCAAAAAGGTTTTTCTGGATCACAAGGCCATACAAATATCTTAAAAGAAAACATTATTAAATTGTGCTAAATAAAAATGATAAACCGAGAAAAGAAATACAATACACATCAAAGGATTACTGACCTTAATACAGAAGGAAAATACAGAACGATATGAAAAACACTAATAACCTAACAGGGAAAGAAAAGGCTATCGATATGAACAGATAGCTCAAAAAGAAAGAAAATACAAATGACTTTTAACATGACAAGATGCTCAGCTTTATTTAAAAATGTACATTAAAATAATAGCAAAACACAATTTAATTCAGATTAGCAAAAATAAGAGCCCTGACAACACATTATGCTGGGGAAAATAAAGGAGAAAAGAAACTCACATGTTTTCAACAGGACTAACAATTGGCGTACTAGCTCTCAAAATCAAAACTGATCTACTCATTTCACTTTAAGTTAGCCTACAGACATACCCTCACAAGTAGACAAAGATGTAAATCTAAGAATAGTTACTGCAAATTGGTAGATGCAAAAACCTGAAATTAATCTAAACATCCATTGGTGAGAGCCTGGTTTAATAAACTGCAATACACCCACACAATGGAATACTTCAGTCAACAGCAACAAAAACAGAGGTGGCTTTAAATGGCCTTATAAAAAATATTTTCAAGATATATTGAAAGAAGACAGCAAGGTGAAAAGGTATATATAATGTGATCCTTTTCATCTAAATGGAGGAAGGGGTTAAATACGTGCTCACACAGATAATATCTAGAAAGTTGTGCAACGGGCCAGCGCGGTGGTGTAGTGGGTAAAGCTGCTGCCTGCAATGCCAGCATCCCATAAGGGAGCCGGTTCAAGTCCTCTTCCAATCCAGCTCTCTGCTATAGCCTGGGAGAGCAGCAGAAGATAGCCCAAGATCTTGGGCCTCTGCACCAGTACAGGAGACTCAGAAGAAGCTCCAAGCTCCTGGCTCCTGGCTTTGGTTCTGCCAACTCCAGCTGCTGGAGCCATTTGGGGAGTGAACCAGCAGATGGAAGACCTATCTCTCTGCCTCTCTGTAACTCTGCCTTTCACATAAATAAATAAATCTTAAAAAAAAAAAAAAGTTGTGCAACAAATTTGCAATAGTAGTTACTTCTAGTCTAGAGAGTAGGATTTACTTTTCAACGCATAACATTTTATTATATTATAATTTACCTTGTCTATATTTTAAAATACAAATCAGTAGTACTATATTTGAGAATATTAGAGAATAATAAAATTTCATCAATGGTATTCTATCATTCAGATTATCCTTTCCTTCAGTTTATCTATTTTTTTTTATATTATTTTTTGACAGGCAGAGTGGACAGTGAGAGAAAGAGAGAGAGACAGAGAGAAAGGTCTTCTTTTTGCTGTTGGTTCACTCTCCAATGGCCACCGCGGCCGGCACGCTGCGGCTGGCGCACCACGCTGATCCGATGGCAGGAGCCAGGTACTTATCCTGGTCTCCCATGGGGTGCAGGGCCCAAGCACTTGGGCCATCCTCCACTGCACTCCCTGGCCACAGCAGAGAGTTGGCCTGGAAGAGGGGCAACCAGGACAGAATCCGGTGCCCCGACCGGGACTAGAACCCGGTGTGCCAGCGCCGCAAGGCGGAGGATTAGCCTAGTGAGCCGCGGCACTGGCCTCCTTCAGTTTATCTAAAATAATGAAGTTTAAATTTTAGACATATAATCATAAGAACTTTAGAGTTCCTCAGGAAATCAAGCAAAAATAGCTAAGTAGACCAAATCACATGAAATTGTTGATATTCAACCATTTTGGACATGCAAATTCAATAATTCCACACAGCCCTATTTAAGTATACTGTAAGGCCTTGAGGTCAGAGACTATTCCAATGGACCTATGTTGCAAATTACCTAGATAGATACTTCTCTGGGTATCTTGCTATTATTATCTATAAAATGGAGAAGACAACAGAACCTACCTCAAGAATGTTGCAAGTGTTAAATGGAGTAACACGTACAAAGAACTTAGCACAGTGCCTGACACATAGTTAAGCAAAAATAAATACCAGTTATTATTAAAGAAGTACCATCATCATCATCTTCATCATAACTACCATTATCTATGCTACTGCTACTATTTCTCTATTATTGCTGTAGCCCAGAATCTTTAATCTGTAGTTAGGCACTCAGGCCTCTACAGCTACTCTACCCTAAATACACACATGTAGCAGGACATACACGACATGTTAAAATCAAATCTGGGAGGGGAGGGTTTTTTTTTTTCTTTTTTTAAATCTAGAGGTTAAGGTAACCACATAAAATGTAGTAAAATTCTGAATGTCTTCTTTAACAGCTACATAAAGAATGTTTTAAGACCTGGGTAGATTTCAAAAGAGGGGGATGAATCTTTAATTCTCTCAAGGTTCTTATGTGACTTGAAAGAACAAAGTTTCCATTTAGTAAAATTCCAGCACCGAACGTTTTCTACAAGAAAAGGGCCCCTTCCCTTCACAGCAGTCATCAAGCCAACACACTGAAAAAGAAGAACCAGCCCAGCAGAACTTACCTAGGGGATGATCAGCATAATCTGGCCTTTGAATGTAACTTGGCACTGGCCTTGTTGGCATCTAAAAACATCAATGAGATTAGGTAAAACCTATTTACTAACAAAGAAAATAAAACTGGGAAAAATGTTGAGGAAAAAGCTCACTCAAAAGTTTTTAAAAGAGAAAAGTTTTAAATGAGATCTAAAGTACTGTAACACAAATCTATCTCCCTCAGACAAGCTTGACTTAGCTAGCATTAGTGCTCCCCTTTCTTAGGAAATAAATCCACAAAAGGGAAAGAATAGCCAAGACCAGGAAGGAGCTGAGATTAGATGCAGAGCACAAGACTCCTGTGCTGGTTCAAGCGCACTGGCAAGCTGACAACAGTGAAGTACCTAGAAGTAAACATGCAGCAAACCCGTGTGCCAAGTGGTCATCTCTGGGAGGTGAGATTATGGAGACTTTCTTAGGTATGGGATATTTTCCCAAATTTTTAAAGTTAAAAATGTATCGCTTTAATAAAAAGAAAAAATTACAAATATACAGTTCAAATATTTAAGGATACAAAGTAGAATTCAACTTCAGTGAATGTTCTATATTAAAACTCTGAGTTCTATGGAGCTAGATTTCCTGGGTTCAAATCCTAGCTCTGCCCCTTACTGCCTGTGCAATCTTAGACAAATGAGGTTAATCTGTGAAATAGACATAATGCATCATGGGAGTTTAATGGTGTTTAATGAGGTAATATTAAAAAAAGGTATACATGGTATTCTACACATTAAAAAAAATGATAAAATAAAACTCTTAAACCCTATCTGCAAGAACATGGGAAGCGATAGGAGCTTTAGAAAAGCTATCTAAACTAAGGTAGAAATAAATATACATTTAAAATGTTTCAAAAACGGAGGGCAGGGTTTGGCACAGTGGGTTAAGATGCTGCTTAAGACACCTGCATCCCAGATCAGAATGTCTCCCCTCCTGATTCCAGCTACCTGCTAAGACACACCCTAGGAGACAGCAGTGGTGACTTGAGTTAACTGGTTTCCTGCCACCCCTGTGGGGGACCTGCACTGAGTTCCCAGCTCTAGGCTTGCAAAGTTATGGTGGTTAACTGGGGAGTGAACCAGCAGATGGGGAAATCTTTCTCTGTGTTTCTGTCTTTCAAGTAAGTAAAGGCCATTTAAAAGAAAAATTTTCAAAAGATGAGTAATATAAATTACCATAATGCCAGCCAGAAAATATCTATTCCATCTTACAACATTGTGTTTTAAAATTTAGGTTTTAAATTTTAAGTTTTAGTCCTTTCATCTAAAATTTCACACTTCTCCCATGATCGCCAATTGTCCATACAAGCTCCCAAATGCTGACACACAAACATTAAAGAACTGGAATGTAAGTTCCTCTGCAAATTCAATCCTGATTATATGATGCACCACTGTAATACAACTTCTGTGTACCATTTTAAAAGAATGTTAAATTTTATTACCTTATTTACTCACCAGTGGATAGTGTGGTCTGAGTTTACCAGTATATCGATAACCTGCCCATGGGTCAGTGTTAATATCACCCTCCACAGACCAGGAAGACAGTTCTCGCTTTGCCTTTTCATCCTCTGGGAGACAGGTGAACAGAGGTGAGAGGTAGATAGAAAAAAAGAAACAGGAATGCTTCAATGGTTAAGCTACTGAGTGACACCATACTTTAATCACCATGTGTTTAAAACCCAACAAATTTCCACCCTTAATCATCAAATCTACTACTGTACCACTATAGTCACTACTCTTTTAACTCCTTTTAGAAGACAGAAATGTCTTGGAATAAAAGCCCTATCTAAACTCTTTAAGTTTTTACACTGTATCAAATAGGAACAGCTCTTAAAACTGTTGTTCTCAAGTAAAGCTAAACATATTCCCTCTACAATGTTAATTAAAAGAAGGTCATTTTTAAAATATGATTTGTGAGTCCTAGCAAAACCTTCCAAACTGACATGAGATGTTACAAGTGACTATGCTCCCATTAAAAGAAACTAGGTAACCCCAGAACAAACCTAAAACCAAAACTAATAATTTCCCATTTAATGAGTGGTCTCCAAGTCAGTATTTCAAGTGCTTTGAAAATTTCACGACCATCATTTGCCTCTTTTCCAAAAGGGATAATAGAAACAGGCAGGGAAAGGGGAGGGTCAGGGGAGCAATCTGTTCAAAGTTACTGAAAACAGTAGAGAAGTTAAGAAAAGATCCCGGTGTGTGGCCAGTGCCCTGGGTTAAAGCCTGGCCCTCAGCACTGGCATTCCCATATGGGCGCTGTCCCACTTCCGATCCAGCTCCCTGCAAAATGCACTTGGGAAAGCAGAAGATGGCCCAAGTGCTTGAGTCCCTCTATCCATTTGGGAGACCCAGAAGAAGCTCCTGGCTCCTGGCACTGATCGGCGCAGCTCCAGTTGCGGAGGCCATCTGGGGAGTGAACCAGTGGATGGAAGACCTCTCTCTCTGTCTCTACCTCTCTCTGTAACTCTGTGACTCAAATAAATAAAATAAATCTAAAAAAAAAAAAAAGAAAAAAGAAAAGAAAGAAAGAAAAGCAAGAAAAGAACTGCCGGTATCCCATGTGGGCATCCCATGTTAGCGCTGGTTTGTGTCCTGGCTGCTCCACTTTTTTTTTTTTCCCAATAAGGAAAAAAAATCTATGTTAGTTTTTTTTTTTTTTTAAAGATTTACTTATTTATTTGAAATTCATAGTTACACAGAGAAAGAGGCAGAAAGAGAGAGGTCTGGCCGGCGCCACGGCTCACTAGGCAAATCCTCCACCTGTGGCGCCGGCACACCGGGTTCTACTCCTGGTCGGGGCGCCAGATTCTGTTCCAGTTGCTCCTCTTCAGGCCAGCTCTCTGCTGTGGCCCGGGAAGGCAGTGGAGGATGGCCCAAGTGCTTGGGCCCTGCACCCCATGGGAGACCAGGAGAAGCACCTGGCTCCTGCCTTCAGATCAGCGCGGTGCGCCGGCTGCAGCGCGCCGGCAGTAGCGGCCATTGGAGGATGAACCAACAGCAAAGGAAGACCTTTCTCTCTGTCTCTCTCTCTCACTGTCCACTCTGCCTGTCAAAATAAATAAATAAATAAATAAATAGTTATCAAAAAGCATCTCAAAAAAAAAAAAAAAAAAAGAGAGAGAGAGAGGTCTTCCATCTGCTGGTTCACTCCCCAGTTGGCCGCAACAGCCTGAGCTACACTGATCTGAAGCCAGGAGTCAGGAGCTTTCTTGGGGTCTCCCACGCGGGCGCAGGGGCCCAAGGACTTGGGCCATCTTCTTTTGCTTTCTCAGGCCACAGCAGAGAGCTGGATCAGAAGTGCAGTAGTGGGAACTCAAACTGGTGCCTATATGGGATGCCGGCACTACAGGTGGCAGGTTTACTTGCTATGCCACAGCGGTGGTCCTTGCTCCACTTTCAATCCAGCTCCTTCGTAATACACTTGGGAAAGCAACATATAATCCAAGTGCTAGGGCCTCCACATTCACGTGGGAGACATGGGTGGAAGTAGCTCCAAGCTCCTAGCTCCTGGTTTTGGATGGGTCCGGCTCTGGCCGCTGCAGCCATTTGGGGAGTGAACCAGCAGATGGAAGATCTCTCTCTGTAACTCCGCCTTTCAAGTAAACAAACAAATCTTAAAAAAAAAAAAAAAAATTGCCAGCTCCAATGCAGTACTCTCTCTGCAGACCATGTGGTCAACTACAAGGTCAAAGCACCTCGTGAAACAATGGACAAGAATGCAAACATACGGCCAATCGATTCATATCTCTTTGGAAGAGAACACATTTGCACTACCATATATAAAATAAAGGGATAAAAAAGAAGTTTCTGCAATGCTACTAAATTTTAAATATCTTCTCTGCTCTAGAGGTCAAGAAAACCCTGTAAATGTTAACATCAACAAGAAAACTATTTCTCACCCCAGCACAAAAATGGACTCCATTCAATGCCACCCAGAGTCAAGCATTATAAAAAATAATTCAATATTCTAAGAAGCTGAGATTTGCTTCAGCTAGTAATTGAATCAAGTGATTTTGTCCGAAACATGAACCTCAAGAACAACTTTCCCATGGAACCTAGAACAGAAGAGCAATCAAGACACAGGATTTCTGCTTTAGTACGCTCCCGGAGAGTGAACAGGGAGAAGGCAAGGATGTAAAAGCGTTCAAAGCTTCCTGCTGATCTGCATTCCTATCCTTCCACAATCTATTTTCAAGAGAACTGAAAGCAGATCTCGAAAAAATAAGTTAACCCAAAAGCTACCTAGACAAGTTCTTTACTGAATTCAAGATATAATTTATTTATAAAAACATACACTTGAAAAGGAAGTTATTTTACATGTTTAGGCTCGATCTGATCTGAGTCGTAAATGCTGGACATATAACCGATACATAACCTGAGCTGAACAGGGATTGGTGGCAAATTGTCTAACAACTGGTCTTTTTTTAAAATGATTATGAACATATAGGACATAGTAAATAAACACTAGTAAGCTGTCTTTCAACCATCACAATGTAATAGGTCCAGGTAAAATACAGGTAGTACCTGATACATGCAAGGTCTTGTCCAAAGTGCACTAAATATCCAGGCTTTATTGTTTAAGGTTCTATGTTGTTTTGTTTTGTTTTGTTTTGTTTTTGACGGGCAGAATTAGACAGTGAGAGAGACAGAGAAAGGTCTTCCTTCCGTTGGTTTACCCCCCAAATGACCACTACAGCCGGCATGCTGTGCCAATCCAAAACCAGGAGTCAGGTGCTTCCTCCTGGTCTCCCATGTAAGTGCAGGGCCCAAACACTTGGGCCATCCTCTACTGCAGTCCCGGGCCACAGCAGAGAGCTGGCCTGGAAGAGGGACAACCAGAACAGAATCCGGAGCCCCAACCGGGACTAGAACCCAGGGTGCCAGCGCCGCAGGCAGAAGATTAGCCTAGTGAGCCACAGCGCCGGCCATATGTAGGCTGCCTCTTCAGCTGATACAAAATAACTGCACATGTCTCAGCTTTGCCCAGAACAGGATTTTTTTTTTTTTTTTTTTTTTTTTTAAGATTTATTTAGTTGAAAGGCCAAGTTACAGAGAGGCAGAGGGGCAGAGGGCCAGAGGGAGGGAGAGAGAGAGACAGACAGACAGACAGACAGAGAGAGAAGTCTTTTGTCTGCTGGTTCATTCCCCAAATGGCTGCAACAGCCGGAGCTGCGTCAATCCAAAGCCAGGAGCCAGGAGCTTCTTTCAGGTCTCCCACGCAGGTGCAAAGGCCCAAACACTTGAGCCATCTTCCACTGCTTTTCCAGGCCATAGCAGAGAGCTGGATGAGAAGTGGAGCAGTCAAGACTCAAACCGGCACCCATATGGGATGCCAGCACTACAGGCAGCAGCTTTACCTGCTACACCACAACACCGGCTTCTGGGACAGGACTTTGTGATCAAAATTCTTTCAGAGATGATAATGAAGCAGTTGTTGAGCACTTACCATGCACTATACATGTATTTTACATGGATTTGCTTATTTAATCTACACAACGTACACTGTAAGTAATCCAGGGCAGGTGTGTGGTACAGCAGTTAAGTCCCACTTGGGGGGCTGGCACTGTGGCTTACCAGACAAGGCTGCTCATGGCCTGAGATGCCAGCATCCCATATGGGCACTGGTTCGAGTCCCAACTGCCTCACTTCCTGACTGCTTCACTTCCAATCCAGCTCCCTGCTAATGTACTTAGGAAAGCAGCAGAATATTGCCCATGTGTTTGGGCACATGTACCTATGTGGGAGACCCAGATGAAGCTCCTGGTTTCAGACTGGCCAAGCCCTAGCCACTGAGGTCATTTGGGGAATGAAACCATGGATAGAAAGATCTCTCTCTAATTCTTTCAAATAAATAGATAGAAAGATAGATGGATAAATAATTCTTTTTTAAAAAAAATTAAGGAAAAAAAAAATCCCACCTGGAACCTAAGTGTCTGGGACCCTGCCACCCACATAGTAGCCCCAGAGTTCCAAACTCCTGGCTTTGACCTGACCCAGACCGAGCTGTTGTAGGCATTTGGAGAGTGAACTACCAGATGGAAGATGGATCTTTGTCTGTCTCTGTATATCTCGTTCTCTCTGCCTTTGAAGTAGAAATTAAAAATAAAAATAAAGAAAAAAGGAATAATCCATGGCCACAAAGTTTCATGGAGCCAGTTCTAAAACCTTTTTTCTGTAATCCAAAAAAGTCAAGCATCCTAGTATGCAGGGGCAAAATAGAAGCAAAAGTACTACTTAGAGATTTTTTTTGTAAATATAGGATATTTATAGCATATTTATGGCTTCTCAAACAGTATCTATCATATTCTTCCTTTTACTTCTGGAAAACAGGAGACAAACACTAAAATTTATCGTGATACATTTAGAAAATGTAAAATAATAATCTTGAGATGTGCAGTGCTACAATCTCTACAGATCATTCTAAAAGTGAATGCTACATTAAGAACACACTCTGGCAGGAGATACAGTGTGGGACATGTGCACCCAAGCATCAGCATACATGCTTTTAATTAAGGGCTTGACAATCTGGTCTTTACTGTGATACATAAAGACACTCTAGGGGCCAGCTCCGTGGCATAGAAGGTTAAGCCTCCGCCTTCAGTGCTGGCATCCCATATGGGTGCTGGTTGGAGTCCCCGGCTGCTATACTTTTGATCCAACTCCCTACTAATGTGCCTGGGAAAGCAACAGCGAATGGCCTAAGTACTTGGGCACATGCACGCCATGTGGGAGACCTGAAGAAGCTCCTTGCTCTTGGCTTAGCCCTGGCCCAGCCCCAGCTGTTGCAGCCATCTCGGGGCTGAACCAGCAGATGGGAGATCTCTCTGTCTCCTACTCACTCCTCCTACCCTGGCTCTTTCAAATAAATAAATCTTTTTTAAAAAAAGCAATTATAGATCAATATGCCACATGAACATTAATTAAAAAACAGTCATCCTTAGTCAGGGATCAGTATACACTATACTTTAAAAAAATTAAGAGAATATATCACTTTCAGGAGAACTACTTGTCCTGTTACCTCATCAATGTTTCTTAGAATAAAGTACCATCTTTTAAGATACTCTAGATACTTAACATTCTTTTTTCCTAATGTGTTTCCTGGTAACTCTTCTTGCTTTGAAGCCTGCCATTCTCTACACCATTCCCTCCTCTAAGGCTGTCACCCACAATGGTGTACTAGGGGTCAATTTATCAGGTTGTAAAAGGTACAGGGCTAGTCAGCTAAGGGTTATCTGCATCCAATATATCCCAAACGGATAAAGAACACCAAGCTTACCCAGTCAAAAAACCATCCCCCCAAACCCAATAAGGCATCACCTAAAAGACGGCACTGCACTAAACAACAGAGGTAGAAGTGAAATCCAAACAGCCAAGTCCAGGGCTTATGTTCATTTTCCACAGGGTACACCTGCTATTTAGTATAGGTCAAACTGCAGTACCTCTGTCCTTAGAAATCCAGTACTGAAGATACGGGCACACTTCAGTGAATTACCAATCCTTGGGGCAGAAACATATCCTAAGCTCTCTTATTACTTAGGCTTGACCCTTTGTTCTTTCCCATGCTTTCATTTCCTGAGTATAAAATGTTAATAACAGGTTCAAAAATCTCTACAATGTATCTAACACATTAAAAATGGGACATGTAATGTATACATGTATGCTTAAATGACATTTAAACTTCTCTATATTTTGAGGTAACAAATCAAAATCAACAAATCCTTTTGTACTTGATAAACTTCACTTATACACATCATTTTCCTCCTGTTTAGCCACATTTCCTCCCACATACCATACATTTCCACTGAACACAGAAGTCACTTTATACAAGCACAGAAAGTACTTGGGTATCTTTTTAAAATTTTTATTTCCATGTCCTTCAAATAATAATTTAAATGACCTCAATTAGATGTGCTTTGATAAAACACTTTACCAAATTTCATTAAATCATCCAACTCCTAAAAAATACACAAATAGATGAGTCAAAGATACCAGCATCAATTTCAGTAAGCTGAAACAAAAACCTAGAATCAGGTGCTGTCTGCCATGCCTTCATCCAACAGGAATGCCTTTATCAATTTCCAGGGACTTATAACGGGCTATCTTAAGCCAGCCATAAGAAGTAGAAAAACCGGGCCGGTGCCGCGGCTCACTAGGCTAATCCTCCGCCTTGCGGCGCCAGCACACCGGGTTCTAGTCCCGGTCGGGGCGCTGGATGCTGTCCCAGTTGCCCCTCTTCCAGGCCAGCTCTCTGCTGTGGCCCGGGAGTGTAGTGGAGGATGGCCCAAGTGCTTGGGCCCTGCATCCCATGGGAGACCAGCATAAGCACCTGGCTCCTGCCTTCGGATAGGTGAGGTGCACCGGCCATGGCGGCCATTAGAGGGTGAACGAACCAATGGCAAAGGAAGACCTTTCTCTCTGTGTCTCTCTCTCTCACTGTCCACTCTGCCTGTCAAAAAAAAAAAAAAAAAAAAAAAAAAAGTAGAAAAGCCATTTACATCACAGCTGCATGAGTAGGGCAGACTGCAGTAGTTAAGCTGCAGCCAACAGGTTCACTTTGTAGAATCACGTGTAGTAACTAAACATTAGACTATGGGTAACATTAAAACACCAGAAAAAAAATACAGTCATCCCCAGAAAAAAAATACAGTCATTCCTTGGTATCTGTAGGGGACTGGTTCCAGCACTTCCCCTTCCCACTGTGGACCAAATCCTTAGACACTCAAGTCCAAGATCCTTGCATAAAATGTTCAGGGCAGGAGGCCAGTTCTGTGGGCGCAGAGATGAGCTGCTATCTGTGGTGCTGGTATCCCATATGGGTGCCGGCTGGCGTCCTGGCTGCTCCACTTCTGATCCAGCTCCTTGCTGATGGCCTGGGAAAGCACCTGAAGATGGCCCAAATCCTTGGACCCCTGCCACCACAAGGGAGACTCAAGAAGCTCCCAGCTCCTGGCTTCACCCTGGATTAGCCCCAGCAGTTGCGGCCATTTGGAATATGAACCAGTGGATGGAAGATCTTTCCCTCTCTCTCTTTCTCTGTGCCTCTCCTCTCTCTCTCAGTAACTCTGCCTTTCAAATGAATAAATAAATCTTTTAAAAAAAAATGGTCAGTGAAGACACTTGCTTTCTGAATATTTTCAATACATAGATGAAGAATGCACAAATGTGGAAGGCTGGCTGTAATGTAATTTTGAGTAGAAAAGGCAATGTGAATTGAAACTAGACATACAAAAAGTGAAGCCAAGTGAAAAGTTCACGTGTTCCCTGCCTGCAAAGTGCAAACACTTCTAGGAAAGAGAATGCCAAAAGTTCAGGTATGTATTAAATGTTGTTCAAGCAAAGCAAGATCCATCTATCCTAGCAACTATCTCCTGTTTTCATGTTAAATACGTGAACAAAGATGAACAAAGATATCGCGCAGCCATATTTTATATTCATAATTACCTACTTAAAAAAAGGTCATTATTGTAGTTTTCAGGATTATACTTTCAGAACAGTCTTGTCTTATATATACTTTTAGAAACAACAGAACTGTCTTCTGGAACAAAAGCCACATATAAGATAAACAGTGTAAGGATACATGATCTTACTTACTTGCTTTCTTATGTAGTAACTTGTGAGTAGCCCAACTTCCTTTAAAACATTCCTATAAGATCAAACAAGGAAATTAATACCAGGCCTTTCTTAATTCAAAACATTTTTAAGGAATAAAAGATACTAGAAATAGTCATCTCACCAAACTAAATATCTGAAAAATATTCAGAAATAACACCTACTCGAAATTTCACTTCAAAAAGCAGTCTAAAATTCACTTCAAATAAGCAAGAAACATTAGACTATGTTAAATAGCAGTTATATTTCAATTTTATGTCACCAAACTAATCTGAAGTATTTTAAAATAACCATTAATCAATTAGTCAATCATACACATGAAAAAAATAAGAAGGAGACATTTGCAGATTCTTCCATTATTTATAGGAAAGAGATTCCCAGTCAGCTGCACACACACAGAATACCCATCTTGAGCAGGTGCCATATTCACTACGGGGGACATAGGCTCTGAGGTAAGGGACTGTAACAGAGTTTACCACTGCTGCCCAGAGCCAATCCAGGCTTGGCACATCACTGAGTTTCAGTAACTTAGTTAACTGACAGGTCAGAATGGATGAGGAGCAGGCATTTAGCCTAGTAGTTAAGATGCCCTTACACCACATCCTAGTGCCTGGTTTCAAATCCCAGCTCCGGCTCCTCACCAATGCAGACCCTAGGAGGCAGCAATGACGCTCAAGTTAACGCCCACTTGAGAAATCTGGATTGTGTCCCCAGCTCCTGGCATTCTCATTCTCCTGACTCTCAATCTCTCAATTAAAAAAGAAAAATAACAAAAAAAAGTGGTTAGGGAAAAAAGTGGATAAAATAAAAAAATTCAGACTTTTCACTCACAAAGATATGTTCATGTTACATATTGTAGACACCAGTAATAAGTAACAAATTGGAGGAATGAATTCTAGTAATAAATCAGAAAATAATTTAACTGGACAATGATTTCATTTATGTTTTGTTTTTGTTTTTAGAGATTCTTTTATTTATTTGAAAGCCAGAGTTACAGAAAGAGGGAGAAACAGAGAGAGCAAGCTTCCATCTGCTAGTTCATTCACCAAATGGCTGCAATGACCAGGGCTAAGCCAAGATGAAGCCAGGAGCCAGGCGCTTTATCCAAGTCTCCCACGTGGGTGCAGGAACCCAGGCACTTGAGCCATCCTCCACTGCTTTCACAGGCACATTAGCAGGGAGTTGGATCGGAAGTGGAGCAGCTGGAACATGAACCTGTGCCCATTTCGGATGCTAGAGCTGCAGACGGCAGTTTAATTTGCTGAGCCACAGTGCCAGTCCCAATGCTTTGATTTTTATAGTTTCCTACATAGAATTCAAAGATATTCGAATAAATCATTAAAAATACTAAGAAAATTCACAAATTCCTACAAACACTGCACCACTGCAGACAACAAAGAAGGCATAGGCAACAGAAAAGCTAAGGAAAAAAATGTGAAAACACCTAGTACTGTGCAGCCATCAAACCACATTACACCGAGGACAAAAAGGCTTTCCTCCCCCTGAGGTTTGCCCAAAGGCCCTGCAGCATCTGCACCTTCAGCTCCTCCGTCCTGGGCCAGGAGTTTCACTACTTACCCTTCACTCTCCTTGTAACCTCACAGCCTGCCACACTGAAGTCCAGAAAACCCCAGTACACTCACTCCTTCAAACTACAATCTACAATCTGAATAGATTTCAATTGTATGGAAAGGTACCAACAGCAGTAAGACTTTCCAATTTTTAGGTTTAAACTAAAACTAAGCTAAGTGTGGCAGGCAGAAAAGATGTCACTATCTGCCAACAGGAACCTGTGAATAGGATAGCTTACTAGACTGATCTTCAGACAGAAGATTACCCCAGTTCATCCCTACGGGCCCAGTGTAATCACACAGTCCCTGCAAGGTAGAGGAGGGAGTCAGAGGAGAGAGTTGTAAGCACCGAGCATCAGGGAGAGTGCTGTTACATCACGTGCCTGAAGATGGGAAAAGGAGGGCACAAGCCAGAGAATGAAGAGAAGGGTACGGGTTCTCTCCTAGATCCACAGGGAACACACAACTGCCAACACCTGATTTAGTCCCAAGCCCTGGGTCAGACTTCTGACCTTCCAAACTGTAGGATAACAAATCTGTTTTAACTCACCAAGTTTGTAATAATCTGTTATGACTGCTATAGAAAGCTTTTTAAGGTGGGAAATTGAGTTTATCCTTGCTACCAAACAGTGCAAACCCCTCCAAAGAGTCATAAAGTTCAGTTCTTCCCTACTCAGTTACAGCAAACTGGTAGAACAACATTTATCTACCACTACATCACAAAAGAGAGCTGTTACAAGAGTCTTCATCTCTAAATGGGATTAAGTGATTTCTTCAATATTATCACACCTACAGAGAATAAGAAAGGTCAGTGTTAAACCACAATGAAGACAACACAGTAATGACTATAACAGCTCCCATTACTGAATATCTGCACTATTTCATTTAATCCTCAGGAAACCTGACAAGGCAAGTGGGCTATCCCCATTTTACATGACAAACCTGAAGCACAGGCAAGCTAAGAAGTTTGTCTACCATATCACAGAACAATGACAAGGCAGAACACTCTGACATAGGGTCACTTGGCTTAAGGTCACACTTTCTCAACTGCTTTACTGTGTTTGTGTGTGTGTATAAATGTGTGTTATACTCAAAGCATTAAGTCAGCACCAAACTTGGAACTGAAAAGCACAAGTCTTTTATAAGCTTAAAATTAAAAGCCCTAAAATTCTATCCTCAAGTCTAGGAAATGATGATAACCATTCTCTTGGGTTCTCAGTTACTTCACCTATCAAATGAGATTGACACCTCCTATAATGTGGGTTTGATTATCTCCAGGAGGAGATAATACAGCAGACTAAATGAGATAATGCAATTAACACCCACAAAAGTAGTTAACGTGGTGTCTACTGGCATGTAGCCAGTACAGATCTAATAGGAATCTGATCTGAGAAATGTGTCATTAGTCAATTTCATTGTTTTGTGACCAGCACAGAATGTACTTATAACATCCTAGATAGTATGGACTATTACACAACTGGGTTACATGGCACATACCTTTGTAAGTGTGGAATGTGGCTAACCAAAATGTCATTATGCAGAGTGTGACTATTCCAATACATAGAAGCCATTGACATGCCAGTGCTTATGACTGGGCCAGCTGATGAAAATATCTTCAGAATATGTTGGAGAATGAATGCAGATTAACGTTATCATGTACATAAAAGCTTTTTCCAAACTGTAGAGAGAACCATCAGCTGCTTTCATTATTACATTCTGGAACAGACTGTACATTGCCTACTCCAGTCCTCCACCTGTAAGCTGCTACTTACATGTCCTAATACAAAGGGCTAGCTCCTCATTACTCATGGTAACTTACATGGAGAGGGCAAAGCCACATGATTTTAAGAAATATGACTTCAGTAAGCAGTTAAATCTTTTCTCTTCCCTCCCTTTCCAGAAACTATTACATATCAGAAACATAATTAGCAAAAATGGCAAGATAGCTAGTTTTTCTGTCTTCCAGTTTAGCCAGCCTATAGCAGAAATGTTTATGGCCCTAAGACTGTCTATAAGGAAAACAACAGGAGTGGAGAAAGAAGTGAAAAGAAAAGTACAGGAAGGGAAGATGTCCTAGAACTCCAGTCTCAGTCATTTTAGAAACCACAGGGTCCAGGCCAGCACTGTGGTGCAGCAGATTAGCGCAGCTCTAGCCGTTGCAGCCATCTTGGGAGTGACCAGTGGATGGAAGACCTTTCTCTCTCTCTCTCTCTCTCTCTGCAACTCTGCCTTTCAAATAAATAAATAAATCTTTAAAAATAAAAAAGAAGAAAAAGAAGAAACCACAGGTTGATCAGCACTGTGGCACAGCTGCTTAGGCCATGGCTTGCAGCACCAGCATCCCATATAGGCACCAACTTGAGTCCTTGCTGTCCCATTTCCAATCCAGCTCCCTGCTAATGCACCTAGGAAAGCTGCAGAAGATGGCCCAAGTGCTTGGGCCCTTGCACCCACGTAGGAGACCCAGATGAAATTCCTGGCTCCTGGTGTCAGTCTGGCCCAGGGTTGACCATTGTGGTCATTTGGGAAGTGAACCAGTGAATGGAAATCAATCAATCAATCTCTCTCTCTAATTCTTCCTTTCAAATAAAATAAATCTAAAAAGAAAGAAACCAGAGTCTGCTAGGCCTGAGGCAAAATCCTACCATGGCCATCATTTCTGAATGCCGGAAAACAAAGTTAGAGGTCTCTCAAGGCAAGTATTTGGCATGAAGTTGGGAAAGCTGCATCCCAGTCAAGGCGCCTGGATTCAGATCCCAGCTCTGCTTCCTGCTAGTGCATATCCTAAGAAGCAGCAGGTGATGGCTCAAATAGTTGAGTTCTGGCCACTCAAGGGAGACCTGGATTCAGTTTGCAGCTTCTGGCTTGAGCTTATCCTAGCTATAGCCCTTCTAGGCACTTGGAAAATAAATCAGCAGATGGAGATCAGGAGAGAGAGAGAGAGAGAGAAGGAAAGAGGCAGACTCTCTCTCTCTCTCTCTTAAATGAATAAATAAATACAAGTAAACCAAAAAATTAAATTGGGGAAGTGTCTTCAAACATAAAGCAAAATTACAGTAAGTTGAAACTAAAGAGACAGTATTAGAGCATAAAGCCAGTAAGTCTAGCATGTGAAAAATAAGTTTCTGAAAGGAAACTGAAAATGGAGAGCAAAGAAATAACTTAAAAGTTTTCCAGGCCGGCGCCGCGGCTCACTAGGCTAATTCTCTGCCTGCAGTGCCGGCACCCCAGGGTTCTAGTCCTGGTTGGGGCGCCGGATTCTGTCCCGGTTGCTCCTCTTCCAGTCCAGCTCTCTGCTGTGGCCCGGGAAGGCAGTGGAGGATGGCCCAAGTGCTTGGGCCCCTGTACCCTCATGGGAGACCAGGAGGAAGCACCTGGCTCCTGGCTTTGGATTGGCACAACGCGCCAGCCACAGTGGCCATTTGGGGGGTGAACCAACGGAAGGAAGACCTTTCTCTCTTTCTCTCTCTCTCTCTCACTGTCTAAATCTGCCTGTCAAAAAAAAAAAAAAAAAAAAGTTTTCCATAATTGAATTACAGGAGTTTACAAGCTGAAAAGACCCAAAAAAGATAAAAACGGAGTACACCAAGGCATTCAACATGAACTTTCATAATACTGGGGACAAGAGAAGATTCAGCAAGCTTTCAGAGAAGAGGGATGAAAATTACAATACTGGAAAAAATTATGAACCCCAATGGCATCAGAGTTTTCAACATTAGCAGCTAAAAGAAAACACAAAACAAGATTAAAATTCTGAGAAAACAATCTCCAATCTAGCATTTTATACCCAAACTAAAACTCAAGTTTCAGAATATAACAAGATAGTTTCACACTAAGCAGAATCTCAAAAACGTACTTCCCATACAATCTTTTTCAGCAAGCTACTATTGGAGCTATTTCCTGCCCCCCCCCCAATAAACAAAACAAAACAGAATTTAACCTAAGAACAGAAAGAGTAAACAAACAAGACAAGAGCCTAAGAAAGACCTCAGGATGACATCTATGAAGTCAACCCAGGCATCAAGTAGGAGTCTCGAGAGTCAGAGATTTCCAATTTAAAACTGATTAAATACTAAATGTACTTACAAGTATTAAGAAGAGTTCTATACAATTGTAGGAACAAACAGTAAATGTTAAAAGAAGGTAAAACAGGAAAGCAGAATTTGTATACCAGTAGCATTTGACAAGGTAAATGAAGAATAACTTGTAGTTAAAAAGTTACAGAAGGGGCCAGCGCCATGGCACAGGTTAATCCTCCTCCTGCGGCGCCCACATCCCATATGGGCACCCGGTCTAGTCCCGGCTGCTCCACTTCCAATCCAGCTCTCTGCTATGGCCTGGGAAAGCAGTAGTAGATGGCCCAAGTCCTTGGGTCCCTGCACCCACATGGGAGACCCAGAAGAAGCTCCTGGCTCCTGGCTTCGGATCGGCACAGCTCCAGCTGTTGCAGCCATTTGGAACCAATGGAAGGAAGACCTTTATCTCTGTCTCTCCCTCTCACTGTCTGTAACTCTACCTCTCAAACAAAGTAAATAAAAATCTTTAAAAAAAGTTACAGAAAGTTAATTTGATTAATTGCAGGCATTTTACCTCTTTATTAAGACAATAAACATAAGCTCAGTGAAGAAAAATATTACTTATTGTGAATTAGGATTCAATATAAGATATCCTTAAAAACATACATATATATGCCCACTGCTCAAGAAACCCATGTAAATTATCATCTAGTAAAAATCAATTTTAAAAGAAAAACAAAGAACTCCAAAATGAAACGTGATTTACAGAAGATGAAAGCTGCCGATCTTCCACTCAACAGCAACTCTCCCACACTGCCACACGATGTAGGCAGTAACCGACAGATATCATAAAAACACGGTATTAATATAACCGGTGGTCTACAGACACTGTAATAACTTCAAGTAGCTGGTAACGGCAACAAATAGCTTAAACGCTGAGATACTCAGGTGCAGCCTGACACTGGCAAGTGAACATCGTTAATGTTTAATGGCATCATCTAGGTTGAGTATCCATTTCAACATCTAATTCCTACAGTAAAATTCACAACTTTTTTGATTACTGAATCCTTTGAGAGCCTTGGGAAAGCAAATTTTATCCTTTATACTGTCCATGCTTCTAGGAATTTCTTTAACATCAACTTTTTTGCCGGAATCCCTGGCTGACACATCTTTCTTCATTCACAACTATTTTCCTCACTTACATCAAAAGGTTCACCTCACCTTCACCTCACCAAGTTCCTCCGCTGAAAATAAAGAGCCTCAGGAAAGGCAACGACAACAGCACTCCCTGGTCAACCCCATAAATTTCCTCTCCAAGTCCCTTTACATTCTAGTTAAATTTTACTTGTAGTATCATCACTTTTTTGCAGGGTATATTTCATCTATATCGGTCAAGTCTTTTTGATTGTCCATTTCTATAAAATGTCATGTGAGTTTATCACTGGGAAACAAGAAAGTAACACAGCTACACACTTTGCTATCCTTGTGTGAACGCAGTGATACAGTGGTCAGTCACTGACAGCCCTTGATGGAAGCAGAGGGATCAGTCACTGATAAACGCAATATGCTATTATTTACCCAGAGACCAGGGGCTCAAGCCAGCAGTGAAGTCTGTGATTCATGTGATGACTTCCGCAATGTAAACCATGGTACTGGGGGTCCGTTTTTTTAACTAAACTGTGGTAACTAAATTCACTGAATTCATGCAGATCAAAACCACACAAAAAGAGATCTTCCTTTATGTAGTTAGCAACCTAATCCATTCTACTTATGAAATTCTCTAAATTGGTTATATGGGCAAAATACTTTTCCATCACCCCAGCACCTTTTTAACCTCATAAAAGCTGATAGCTGATACACATTCCCTTAAAAAAAAATTAACAATCCTGTTCCAAATGACTCAAACACAGAAGCTTCCACACTAATTAGATAAAAAGAAGAGGCAAAAGGAACCATCAGAGAGCTAGTGTAAGAGAAGCATGTAAAATATTACAAAAATAAGTATAGTATCTCCACCTAATATTTTAATATTAGAAAAAAAAAACACACTGTCTACTTATTACTAAGGACAAGCCATAATCTATAAAGGTCTGTTAGAAGGGAAAACTAAGGTTATGGCAGTGGCTAAAATTACATACTTTGAAATCAGACTTGTACTCTAGGATGGTCATTTATTATCTTTAAGAAACTGGGGTGTGGGGGCCGGTGCTGTGGCATAACGGGTAAAGCCGCCACCTGCAGTGCTGGCATCCCATATGGGCGCTGGTTCATGTCCCAGCTGCTCCACTGCCGATTCAGCTTCTGTTATGGCCTGGGAAAGCAGTAGAAGATGGCCCAAATCCTTGGGCCCCTGCACCCCCGTGTGAGACCCAGAAGAAGCTCCTGGCTTGGCATCAGTCCAGCTCCAACTGTTGCAGGCAATTGGGGAGTGAACCAGCAGATGGAAGACCTCTCTCTCTTTTTCTCTCCTCTCCCTGCCTCTCCTCTCTGTGTGTAACTCTTTCAAATAAATAATCTTAAAAAAAAAAAAAGGAGAAGAAATTAGGGTGTGGAGATTCTTAATTATCTCTACATTTCATTTCCTTTAATTGTAAATTAGGGAAAATAACTGCATAAAATATGACCAATAAGTTCTCAACGATAATTATCAATTGCATTATTTGTAAATGCAATTTAAATTTGAAATTTGAAAAGATAATGAACTAGATATGTATCTATAATGTGTGTCAACTCTGTCCCAACTTTTGGTGTATGAAAATTTATGTGGGGCCAGCACTGTGGCATGAGTTAAAGCTGCTGCCTGCAGTGCTTTACCAGCATACCATATACTGGTTTGTGTCCTGGCTGCTCCACATCTAATCCAGCTCTCTGCTATGGCCTAGAAGGGCAGTAGAGGATGGCCCAAGTCCTTGAGCCCCTGCACCCATGTGGGAGATCTGGAGAAAGCTCCTGGTTCCTGGCTTCGGATCAGTGTAGCTCTGGCCATTGCGGCCATTTGGGGAGTGAACCAGCAGATGGAAGACCTCTCTCTCTCCCTCTCTCTTTTCCTCTGCCTCTCTGTAACTCTGCGTTTTAAATAATAAATCTTTTTTTAAAAAAAGAAAATTTATGTGCAATTAGACAACTAGTGATGACTATGGACTGCATACATGACCAGTATCCAGTGTTCAGGGATCCTGCACATTGGGAAAGGGGATACAAGAGCCAGGAGAGGGGTGAGCACTGTGGAGGAATGGGTTAAATCCCCACTTGGGACTCCAATATCACAGTGCCAGTTCAACTCTAGGCTCCCCTGCTCCTTGTCCAACTTTCTGTTAATATGACCTAGGAGGCAGCAGATCACAGTTCAGATGCTTGATTCCTGATACCCATGTAGAGATTTCAGGCTACCTTTGCAGGTTTTACTACTGCTGGCATTTGGAGCATGACCAGCAAATGGAAGGCTAATATGTGTGTGTGTGTTTGTGTGCACGTGAATGTGCACATGCGTATGTGTCTGCCTTTCAAAGTGATGAAAACAAATAAGCATTAAAGAAAAAAAAAAAAAAAGACTCAGAACCTCACCACGTGGGAGACCCAGAAGCTCCTGGCTCCTGGCTTCGGATCGGCCCAGCTCCAGCTCTTGTGGCCGGTTGGGAAGTGAATCAGCAGAAGGAAGATCTTTCTTTCTGTCTCTCCCTCTCTCGGTAACTCTACCTCTCAAATAAATAAATAAAAATCTTTAAAAAAAAAAAAAAAAAGGAAGAAAATGTTATTATCAACTACTGTCGCCAGCACCACGGCTCACTAGGCTAATCCTCCGCCTTGCGATGCCGGCACACCAGGTTCTAGTCCCGGTCGGGGCGCCAGATTCTGTCCCGGTTGCCACTCTTCCAGGCCAGCTCTCTGCTGTGGCCCGGGGGGTGCAGTGGAAGATGGCCCAAGTGCTTGGGCCCTGCACCCCATGGGAGACCAGGAGAAGTACCTGGCTCCTGCCATCGGATCAGTGCAGTGCGCTGGCCGCAGAGCACCAGCCGCGGCGGCCATTGGAGAGTGAACCAACGGCAAAAGGAAGACCTTTCCCTCTGTCTCTCTCTCACTGTCCACTCTGCCTGTCCAAAAAAAAAAAAAAAAGGTAGAAAATGTTATCAACTACTAACAGTATGAATCCTGAGGGCCCTTATTCAAAGAAAGTCAGTCACAAAAGGACAAATACTGTCTTATTTCATTTGTATGACACATCTCAAATTCCAATACAGAAAGAAAAATGGTGGTTAGCAGATGCTGGGGATAATGGCATAGCGGATCACTCTTTAACACAAACACAGCTTCGCTTCTGCAAGATAAAGAAGTTCTGAAGATGTTTCACAACAATGTAAATATACTTAACACTACTAAACTATGTACTTAAGAACTGTTAGGATGAAGTGTATGTGTTTGTTGCCATGGGTCTCCAAATCCCATTACACTGGGTGATAAAAATGTCATATTAAGTGTTAAAGTGTTACAGTGAACATTTAGATAAGATTATTAAGTGTCCAAGTGACCATATAAATAGCATCAAGTGTCTGGTAACTATAATAGAATTAAAAAGGAGAGAATGTTCCAACATGGGAAGCAGCCCACACAGCAGACTCATAGAATGACAATCACTTTAAGCAGCACTCTTGATCTCAGAATCAGCCCTTAAGGCATCCTGGTCTGGCTGAAAAGCCCATGAGAGCATTTCAGGCATGGAATGCCAAGACACTGTGGCAAAAAATATTCTACATGAAGGATCTCTGTGAGTGAGATCCCAAAGGAAAGAAGTGGCCATCAAAGAAGGATGTACTTTTCTCTAAAGGAAGGAGAGAACTTCCACTTTGCTTATGGCCTTGTCCAAATACTGATGGAGTTTGTGGGCTCAAATCGCTTCCACAGCCTAGACAGTTCATGTCAAAAGCCTCAAATAAAGAAAAAAAAAAAAAAAAAAAAAAGAGCCTTGGGTGGTCACTGACATCATACATAAGAGTGTTAATTGTCAAATTCCTAACAGGAGTCACTGTGCACTAACTTCCCATGCAGGACCTCTGTCCTCAATGGGTTGTATTATGAGAATTAACTAGGATATTTGTTCTCAAACAGTTTTGTGTGTGTATGTCTGTGTTTCTGTGTGCAAATTGTAGAAATCTTTACTTGCAATAGAGTTGGTCTTCTGTGTACAAAGTTAGTTGAAAATGAATCTTAATGGAAATTTGTTGTGGATTCGTTTCTGAGAGGAGGAACATGGTGGGGGCAAGAGGCGCAGAATCACCACACAGACCCTGGGAGTCAGGTGAAAGCAGGCCTGAGGCAAGCAGCCTGCAGACTCGTTTATTTCACTTGCTACAGCAGCTTATATAGCCAAGGCAGCCAATCAGGTCAAGGGGCAGTCTATGCCCTAACCAATCACACCCTGTTGCCAGGCAGTTTCTGTTGCCAGCTGCCATCTTGGCATGGCCTTTTCATTCCACCACAGAAAATGGAACTGAGAAGGGGAGAGGGAGGAGGATGAGGGGTGGGAGTGTGGGTGGTACGGCGGCAGGTATGGTGGGGAGAATAACTATATTCCTAAAGTTGTACATATGAAATTTGTATTCCTTAAAAAATAAGTTAAATTTAAAAAGTATATGTGTTTGCTACCCTAAGTTTGGAAAGACATATATAAAAAAAAGTTACCAAACTGTATAGTATGCATAGCAATGACTCTATTTTGTTTGGAAAAAACAACAACAACAAAGTAAATGTCTTCTATGGGCCACACACTGATTTAAGCACTTACTATATTAATAGTCACAAAAACCCTAAGAGATAAGTACACTTATTTTAAAGATGAGAAAACAGAGGCACAGGAAGATTAACTAATATATCCCCAAAACATACAACCAATTAATGGTAAAGTCACTTATAAATGCATGCCCTCCATACTCTTGAGTACATAAATAAAAGTCTAGAAGACAATCAGTTAAGATCCCTTTAGGATATTAGGATCATGCTACTTTTCATGTTACATGCTTCTGGTTTTAAATTACTGCAAAGATACACATACTATTCTATATTATGAAAAAACAAAGGGGACATTTACGTTTTGAAAAAAAAAATCATCTTAATGGAACAGCTAGACCTCTATCTCTACTAACAATCATCTCCCTGTATTTCCGTACTTGGAGTGATCATTAAAACTAATTTACTTGCTACAACACACATGCCTCAGCTTGCTCCTACTTTCATAAACAAATCCTTCCCCTGAAAAAAGGTCCTCTCCTTGGCCTTAGCACACACTTTATCTATTTATTTATCATATTTATATACCTTTTTCATTTGCCAAAGTCCAGTTTTTTTTTTTAAGATTTGTTTATTTCTTTGAAACTATTACAGAGGGAGAGCGAGAGACAGATTGAGATCCTCCATCTGTTTGTTCACTCCCAAAATGGCCACAATGAAGCCAGGAGCCAAGAACTCCATTCAGGTCTCCCACATGGGTGGGCAGGGACACAAGCACCTGTGTCATCTTCCACTGCTTTCCCAGGCACATTAGCAGGAAGCAGAGCACCTGCAGAGTGAACTGCTACTCAAATGGTATGTCAGGGTAACAGGCAGCAGCTTAATCCATTATGCCATAGTGCTGGTTCCTGAACTTGTTTTTAGCCCCTTCAAGAAGCTTTTCAGATCCTGTCTTGACCTACACATCACTTTCCAGCTACTTAACATGCTGCTCTGAAAAACCGCCCTTCAGCTGTTTCACTTGAGTCCTCCATCAGCAAAGTTTCTTGATGTCACCACTACTCCTCTCCAAGGAAAGATGTACCAATAGCTAAATGTACACCAAATACCCACATCTAGATTTCTAAATACATTATTATCAGAAAGCAGGGTTACTTACAAACAGAATTGATTCCAGATCTGGGATAGGGAAAGCATAAGGTAACTGATTTGCCTTATACCAGAAAGCTGAGAAGAAATCAGAGGCTAATGGGAGAAGCTCAAATGGATACAGAAACCATTCATAAAGGTGTGGTATCACTGATCAAATCGGAGACAACCCTGAACATCAAACATCTGCAACCACTACCTTAAAATAAAAAAATGTATTTACTTGAAAGGCAGAGTGACAGAAAGAGAGGGAGATACAAAGGGGGAGGATTTTCCACCTGCTAGTTCATTCCCCAAATGCCAGGCAGGGGTGGGCCGGGCCAGAGCCAAGAGCCTAAAACTCAGTCCAAGTTTCCCTCACCAGTGATAGGGAACCAAGTACTTGGGCCATTAGCAGTATCCTACCTCTTCTCTTGGCTCCTTTCGTCTTGCTCTCCTCTCGTCTCTCTTCTCTCCTCGTTAGCTCCTTTCCTCTCTCTCTCCTTCTCCCTGTTGTGAACACGTGGCTCTCTTGGCTTCTCTCTTCTCTCCTGCTCACTCTCTCTAGCCTCCTCTTCTCTCTCTCTCCCCTCTCCTCTTTCTCTCTTACTCTCCTTTTCCCTCTTTGCCCCTTTCCTCTGGTCTGCTGTGTTTTCCCCAATAAACTCATTCCCTTAAAAAAAAAAAAAAAACACACACACACACACCAGTATCCTACCAGGTACATTAACATGAAGCTGGACTGGGAGTGGAGTAGTCAGGACTATATAACCAGCACTCCGACATGGGATGCAGAGGTCCAAGCAGTGTCACAAAGCACACCTTACCACCTTTTTACTGAAAATATTAATCACGTTACTATTTTAAGTGGAACAAACTTCATTTACTAAGTGATGAGAGGAAAACTCTTCAGTGTGTGTGCTCGGAGGTGTTTAGGAGGGACTCAGCTTTTATATGATAGAATTAGGGGAAACCGCTACTAGGAACTCCTCTTGAAATGATTATCAAACAGCAGTGACGATGGACACTAATACCTCTAGAAGAGAGATTGCTGAGGAATGCATACTCTCACAGTGCCTCAGTATCACTCCATAGATTACATGCTAATTACAAAGTGGAAAATAGATATTAACAATGGTGATCTGTTAGCAACCTCCTTAACCAACTGATCAAATTGAGAACCCCCAGCAATGGAGCAATCAGGCATTATGTGCCTCCTGATATGATGCAATATGAAGTACATAGAATCACCTATGAGTCTTCTCAAAAGTGTTTAACCAGGAGCAGGTGTTTCCCATAGAAGTCGGGACACTGCTGGGAACTCCTGCATCTAGTATAGGTGTACCTTGTTTTGAGTCCCAGCTCTACCCCTGATTCCAGCTTCCTGCTAATGTGCATCCTGGAAGTCAACAAATGATAAGCATTTGGGTGGCTACCACCCAATTGGGGAACTGGGCGTAGGCTCCTGGCTCTAGGTTACCCCAACCCTGGCAACTGTAGCCATTTGGGAAGTGAACCACCAGATGAAAAATCAAACTTTCCTTCTTTTGTATAAATAAAATAAATTAAAAATAAAGATTAATTGTTTAACCAGAATCTAAGTAAGCATTAGGACTTAATTTCTGGCTTGCAGTAAATATAGGAAATAAAAAAAGACACTCAGAATATCAGGTAATCAAAATTATACATGACAACTAAGAAGTCTCTTCAAAAACTCCAAATGATGAAAATAAAGATGAGAGGAATGTTCTAAACTGAAAGAAGCTAAGAAACATGAAGATGAAACACTGTATCAGAACTTTCATAGGATCCCGAGTCCGTAAAATTAAACAAAAATCCAGCTCTTATAAAGATGCTCTCTCTCAAAAAAAAAAAGATGCTTGGGATGATTGAAAATTTTGAATAGGACTGGCTACTAGACAATACTAGGGTGATTCTTGCTCCTTTTCTTAGGTGTAATAATGGTGTTACAGTTAAGAAACAAGAGTGACCTTGTCCGTGTAAGAAGCATGCTGAATATCTTAATGATGAGTGGTTGTGCTCTTATTTGCAAATGTTTCAACAAATACACACACATTTACACACAAAGACGTACAGATAAAACAGAGGAAAACATTAATTTAGATAATGAGTATACAGCAATTAGTTATACAGGCAGAGTATCCTTTCTCTGTAATGCTTACATAAGCAGTGTTTCCAATTTTTGAGTTTTTATGATTTTGCAACATTTGAATAGACTTCACTGATTAAGCATCCATACTCCAAAAATCTGAAATCCAAAATTCAAAAATTTTATGTCAGCACTCAAAAGTTTCTGATTCTCCAATAAAGATGTTCAATTTGTGCTATTCTCTAAACTTCAATTTGTTTGAAATGTCACAATAAAAAGCTGAGGGAAATTCAATGAAATAACAAAAGCTCAAGGTGGGAAAAAAAACAAAAACCTTGTCTACAACTCATACTAGTGATGTAGGCAGGCAGATAGGATAAAATTGATTAGATTTGTGAGCTGGGAGGCCATGCCTTCACCACACCCCCTGTGTGATCGCTTGCCCCTACCTGACCCCACCTGTATGCCCACCTGCCAATCAGGCTACATAACCACTCTCTTTTGGAAGTGGATAAAAGGCCTGGAACACAGTGGGCCTTGCCCCTTTATTCACCATTATTGCCCTTAGTTGCCCTTGTTGCCCCGCGCCTTCGGGGCATGCGCTAAGGCCACTCTCTCTGCCTTTGCTTCACTACCCGGGCTGCTCATAACTAAATGCTTGCAGCATGTGGCTCCTGGCCTGCTCTCTGCTTAGTATGGACCCCAACTTAATTTCTAGACTTTTCTTTCTCCCTTAGATAGAGCCCTCATGCATTTCTCTCACTAAATAAAAAGTTTAAAAACCTTACCATGCTGCCTGATCGATCTATTTGAGCCAGTATTCAGAATTCTTCTCTGAATTTGTGGCAAGAACCCACACAGCTTGTTAGTTTTGGGAAATATTAATAAGCAAAACAGTTTCACTAGTACCTCCCTGCCATTTATCATTTTGCAATTCCTGTCTATAGCTATAAAGCAAAACATAAGTCCCTTGAGGACAGTTAATATTTTAAATTTTTACAAGTTTACAGATATGAAAATACATAAATGAACACTGCTATTGTAACTAACACAATACACCACACTAACAGAAATAAAAAATCCTGTTAATTTCCAGTCCTAGCCAGGACAGAAAACAAACTTTCTGATGAGAAAAGTTGAGTATGACCACTTTGGAAAATGACCTGGCACCATCAAAACAAAGCTGAACACATATCCCGTGACTCCTAGGTGGATAGCCAACAGAAACTGAAACACAGGCACCAAGAGTTAGATACAAAGTTTAGATAAGCACTGCTTACGGTATAGGAGCAAAACCTGGTACAACTCATACAACCATTAAAACAAGAATGAATAATTTATGATATATTGATTCACGGGACTATCAATGAAAATGAATGACTACAGCTACACACAACACAGACAGATCTCAGAAGATAATGTCAAACAAAGCAGGTGGCAGAGAATACTACAGTGATTTTGTTTATAAGAATTTCAAAAATGTCAAAATTAAACAATGCATTATTTAAGGAATCCAACATATGGAAAAGAAAATAAATGATAAACACACGATTCAGGACACAGAACCTGCTGGGCGAGGGATGCAAAGGAGCCTTCTCACCTGTTTTCCTCACAATGCTTTTTTACTAGGTTAGGTAGTAACACACGGGCATTTTACCATGTCATCCTGTTTCTTTAGATTTCATAGATGATTTAGTAAAATAGTTTTTATTTTTCTCAACACCAAAAGCAATTTAGAATAAATACATAGATACTGACTTTAAGGCACTTAACAAACCTCAGTTCAAAAGTAATACTAAAATTTTCATATAATAACTGCATTTATATTTTTTCTACGATTTAACACCAAACAATGCAAAGTTGTCAGAATGCAAATGGTCAAACCAATTCCCATACCAGTTAGTGAAATACTCAAATAATAAAACAAATCCCTATTCGGGGGCAGGGAAGTAGTCACACCATATCTAAATCTAATTTTAGCTATTTTGCTCAATGATTTAGGTTTGTAACTTGATGGCTAACAGTAACCTTCAGAATCTGACACAAAGTGTAGTCCTGTTGCATTTATATCCAGACAGATACTTTAATACAATTCCATAATACAAGTAAGTCTTTGTTGCCTTTCATTCTGTCATGATACAGGAAATGGGTAAAGTCATAACTGTACTTAACATTTACACCCTAACCACTCTTGAGAACCTTGAGATTATGACCCAAATAAATGCAGAGCCCACTGACAGGGTTTTAAAGAAATCTTTCCAACAAACAGCACAATCCTGATCCATCAGGAAGAAGTCTCTACTAAGCCTTGCAGCCAAACAAACCGGTTACTGAAGACAAAAGCAGAGAGAACTTACCTATAATGAGTAATCTGGGCAAGGTTTCACAGGGTCCCTCACCCAAATTCAACTACAGCTACTAAGCATACACACACACACACTGAGGAAGGCAGACTTGGCTAGAGTAGGCTGAATTGTTTTCTATTCCAAGCCAGAAACAAGACTGATACCAATCAAACAAATCAAAATAAGGAAACTTATAATTATGCTTGCAGCATGTGGCTCCTGGCCTGCTCTCTGCTTAGTATGGGAGAATTATCTGTCCAGACATGAAAAAAAGATTGCTTCACTTTAACTCCATGGGGTCAGGAGAGGTTCAGGATAAAGCAGAAAGGGTTATAATTATATCCCACTACATTTAAACTCTTGTGTGAAGAGAGGCACAATTGTTGTTGTATAAAGTATCCCTGCCTATGTGACATCTATCTAGAAGACTTTGCTCTTGATTTCACAGATAATTCCCCATTAATATAGAAGTATTTACTATGCCACTGCTTCTCCCTCCTAACACACAGTGTTAGGTATGTGCTTAGATATGCACTTCTCTCTGTCGTCCCTATCAAATTCACTAAGACCAAACCAAAACCTCTGCAAATATACCAAACCTTCCAAGGGGCTCACCTTAAAATAACTGTGGTTAAGGATGGGCACTAGGACTTGAGGTTAAAATACCTATATTTCCCATTGGAGTACCTGGAGTTTGGTGACCAGCTCTTGACTACAACTTTCTTCAATGCAGATCCTGGGAAGCAGTAGTGATGGCTCAAATTGTTGGGTTCCTGCTACCCATGTGGGAGACCTGGATTGAGTTCCCAGATCATAGCTCTGGCTTTACAACCATTTAGGGAATGAACCAGTCGATGGGATTAAGAGTTCTCTCTCTCTCTCTCTCCCCTTTGTTCTCACCCTCTCTACCTCTCAAATAAACTAAAAAAAAAAAAAAAAAAAAAAAAAAAAAGTGTTGAAAATTTTTTCAATCCACAAATTAAGTGAACAGAAAAAGATTACATCTATTTCCTACAGCACTTCCATTTCCGAAATGATCAGAGTTTAAGACTTGTATAAGTTGACTAGTGACCACTGAAATGATGCCTGCCTTTTTTTTTTTTTTCCTACAAATTCTACTATAACACAGTTCCTGTTAAAATCCCAGTAAAGGCCCACAAACCAACAAGAATCCACTGTGAGAACCATGTTCTAGACAGGACATACAATCAGCCTGGGAACGTTTAACCCTGGGTACATGTATAAATTCTACCATCATCAGGGACATTTGTTGAAGAGTAGTTAAACAGCTACTAAAAAATTGTAAGGAAGCAAGGGCATTTGGTGCAGCGGTTACAACACGGCTTAGGAGGCCCACGTCCCATTCCAGCATTCCTAGTTCAACACCAGGTTCCACTTCCAATCCAGCTTCCTGCTAATGTGCACCTTGGGAGGTAGCAAGTGGATGGCTTATGTACTGGGTCCCTCCCACCCACACAGGAGATCCAAATGGAGTTTCAGGCTTCTGGCTTCAGCCTGCTCCAGCCCTGGTTGTTGTGGCATCTGGGGTATGAACTAGCAATCTCTTCTGTCTACACCTTTCAAATAAAATGAAAATTAAAAACAAAAAAAACAGTTTAGACACGGGAACAAGGTCATGAAAAGAGCAAAGCTTGGTGTGGTGCTGCCATCTCTTCCTCCTCTGTGTCTCACACAGAGGTTCCAACACCACCATGTTGGGACAGAGCATTGAGAGGCTCAACCTATGTGGTCTGTAGGAGCCACAATGAGTCCAGAGAAGAATTTGCCATTTTCAGTGGAAAACAAGTGGAGGCTGTTAATAGTGGTAACTTTATATTTTGGATTTGGATTCACTGCACTTTTCTTCATAGTATGCCACCAACTGCTTACAAAAAAAGGAAGCTTTAGTTCATTCATTTAACAGATAATGAAGAGCATTTCTCTCTTTGAAAAATGGATCAAACTCAAACTCATAGCATACTGGATATGTCTGTAAATAAACTTATGACATGAAAAAAATACTTTAATTGGAAAAAAACTATATTCCACCACAAGTGAACAACAACAGCACATCCATAACAACGAACTATTCAGCATTTACAAAGGATAACGTAAATGTAGCCAGACATAACATTCCCAACATACTGGTTAAGACACAAGGTTGGGGAAATTTGGTGAGATTACATAAGGCATGGTACCATTTTAGTAAAAATATACAGAAGCACATGCACATAAATGTATGTAATATACAAATATGTTTATGACAATACGCACCAAAAATTTCAAAGAAATTATCTCTGGGTAACTAATGGGTTTTACTTGTATTTAGTATTTTTCTACAATAAACAGCTAGTGAAATTACTTGGTTTTAAAAAATCGTATATACATTTGCTTACAAACTCCAACAGCTGTACTCAAACTCGCCTACCTTACTGCAATTATCTAAGGGTGGTCTGAAGCAATATGAGCAATTTAAGAATTTAAAGAAAACCCCCACAAATAAAAAGTAGAAAGTAGCACTATCTCCACTGATGATGAAGATGAATTCCAAAACATCCTGCATTGTTGGGAACTCTGTTACTGAATAAGGAACAGTTTCACCTAGCAGGGCTGTGGCTCACAGACTGCCACATATCAGAAAGGCAATTCCTTCCTCAGCTTCCAACTTCAACATCCAAGATTCAATTAATCACCTTACCTGCCACTTTCTTTGAAACAAAGTGTTGCAACAATTTGTTCAACTTGTTCATAAATAATGCTTCCCAAATTTTTAAAAGCTTTCCTTAGAACTGATTTCAAAAGCATTATTTATGAAGTTACACATATAATAAAACCATTTACTGAACACTGTAAGGCACTTTGCATACCCTTTTATTGACTTTCCCCTCAATTCCATTTAGAGAATTCTCCAGGTAGCCTTCTCTTATAAATCAGAAGATGACAAGGACCCAAGGACACAGTAGCAAAGATTTAAACCAAAGTCCTACTCCAAACTCAGCCTCCTTCCATTCACACTACACTTACTTCCTTCCAAGTTCTACTGCCCTATAAACAGTTACACATCACTCAAGTTCTCAGCTGATCCTTTAACGCAGGACAAGACAGCAAGTTCCTTGCTATTCACTAAGTTAAACAGCAGCTTAAAAATGGAAAGGAAATTAAACTCAACCATAAGTGAATAAACAGCAGAACATCGATAACACATTACACCATTCAGCCTTCACAGAGGATACTTAAGTGCAGAATCTATCTGTCTGCTTTCCAAAGCAGAACCATTGATTTCTTCGATTTAATGAACTGAGTGCCATGTGCAAAACACAGCCTCTATCCTCAAAAAACTGAAGACAACACATACACACACTACTTTTAGGAATCAATACTTGTATCAAGAAAAACAACCAAAGACCAGGAAATCTTGGAGAGTTCAATTTTCAAGTAAAACAGCTTCTACTCCTTTAAAGGATCAAAACATCTTAAAATTTAGATATAAACATCTCTACTTCATTAAACACAAAGTATGGTTTAAAAATAAAAAAGAGCCAAAATTTATGAAGTTTAATGTGCTAAGTGCCTTACATATAAGCATTTTCTCTTTCCCAAAACCATAAGATAGGCACTACTAATGGGGCCCATGTTTAAAGGATGTAACAGAGCTTATTTTCCAAAGTCACACAGTTAGCAAATGGTAGCGTTGAGATTCAAATGCAGCACCCCTCTACTTCTGCCTTTTGATACATTTATTCATTGACTGAAAACACTTCCTGACCAACTTCAGCATACAAAGCATTGTACTATGAAATGATAGGACAATGAATAAGACAGCTTATGCAGGAAGTTTATCTGATTAGTTCATTTTGTTTTGTTTTAATTCAAGAGGCAGACAGAGTTCCTATCCATTTTTTGACTCCTCAATTGTCCACTACAGCCAGGAGAAAGCCAGGAGCCAGGAACTCCATCTATGTCTTCTATATAGATGATAGGGACCCAACTACATAAACAATTACCTGCTGCCTACTACAGTGCTCTTAGCAGGAAGCTGGGGATGGGGCGTGGAGCCCAGAATCAAAGGAGCACTACAATACACAATGTAGGCTTCTTAACCACTAGGCTATTGACCCAGAAAGTTTTGTTTTCTAACAAGTATGGTGACTACAGATTGTATAAAATGTTGTAAAGGAAATATACAATGCAATATGACAGAGTAATTGGTAGCATTACTTCTGTGCTGGGAAGGCCTGGAAGAATTTTGCAATCTGCTCTCAAAGACAAGCTGGGCAGGGACCAGAGATGCAAGGGGCACGGCTGAGAACACTCCTCGCTAGGAAAGGATCAGAGAAGCAGCAAAGGAAAACCCTATTTTCATCACAGATGTGGAAACAGGCTCATAAAAAGAGACTTGATCAAGGTTGCAAGCTGGGATTGAAAGGAAAGTTGTGAATTCAGAAAACAACAGATGACATTCTGGGTAAAGAACATAAACACAGCCTCTACCCAGAGCAAGAAAGCAAGGCTTGACTCAGAAGAGTATCCTGCCTGTGGGACTGCAATCCTAAAGCAATGGGAACTCTATTTTAAAAGCTGATTGGGGTATGGCAGTTTCTGGCAACCTGGGAGTGAGTTTTCTTGCTAACACATGTACCAGGAGGTAACAGGTGATGGTTCAAGTTTTTGGTTCTTGGCACCCACTTGGAAGACCTGGACTGAGTTCTCAGCTTTGGCCTCTGCGAACAGCTTGTTCCAGTCCTAGCTATTGCCAGCATTTGGGGAACGAACCAGTGGATGGCAGATCTCTGTCTCTTTCAAATAAATAAAATGAACAGGTAAAATTTTAAAACCAGACTGTGGGAGGTGGTAATACAAATGAGGAGAAAGATAGCTGTGAGACCACTCTGGAAATGTTTGACTTACAGACACCAGAAATACACCTGCAAATCCAACATGGAATAGCCCCATCCTATTACACTGAATAAACCTGACAGGTTTCCACAAATGTGTCAGTTATTTTCCCACAAACCCCAGTGATTCAATGCTCTACTGAATGTCACCTAAGCTTGTTGAGCACGATTTCGTATTACTGTTTGAAAAATTTTACAGCGAAGTGTCAGTACGCATTAATTCACTCACCACTAGAAAACGCTACGTACTTTTAAACACTGTAAACTGTATTACTCGTCTCAGAAGCGAGGCAATTTTCAAAGGCAAACTATCGTTTAGGTCCAGATCCCAGATGGACCTCAATAAATAAGAATATGAACATTTAAAGAATCCAAAAGATCTGTATTGGGTTTGGCTTGTTGAGTAGACCCGAGGCTATTTTTAGATAAAGCACTCCATGTGTAACTTTTTCCAAATGATATCATCAAAGATTATATCCTATCTAAAACAAGACCTATATAACAGCTAAGATCTTAAAGCGATCATCTGCAAGTATTGTGACCTTAGGATTGCATTTATATATTGACTTTCATATGTTTACGTTTTTATCCATTTTATGCTTTAAACTACTTATTTGTATTTTCTGTTTTATTGCATTTGCTTTTATGCTATGCATTTACACTGTTATGTATGGCAGCGTGAAACCGTACTGGCACCCTTTAAAAATAAAAAACAAGGTCTTACATTGTATCAGCATTTCACGTTCACCGGAGATGAGAACCAACATGTCAAACACAAGGAAAGCGATCTTCATCGCCCTCTCTACAGGGTTAACACCGAAACTCAGAAAGATGAAGGAACTTGGCTAACTCAGTCTCGCACACGAATGAACCAGCCTAACACTGGACTCCTAACCAACCTGCTCTCTTCTACTGGGTCTCCGAATGCAGCTGGAACCCTAGTACCCTTCAGGAAGCACAAACACGAGCACACTCTCCACGCGGGACCCCACGCAACGCCGGGTTCGCTCCACTGCACAAAACTGATTGAAAAGCACTCCAGACTTTAGCATAACCCTCGAGGGCTGACTCGGTGGGAAATTGAGTAACAGCGATGACTCATCCGTTCATTTAGGGTTTTCTCAGTTAATAATCCTGGATGCCGTAACAGAAGCAAGGAACTACACAGACCCCTCTCTACCCCCAACCCCAAAGTTGCTCAAGTGTCCAAGCGCGGTAGTTAAACACAAAGAAGTAAGGCTGGAGCGAACCTCCTTCCGCTCCGAGGCTCAACCCTCCTGAAGCGACCCAAACCACAACGCCCTGCGGCGGGTCGCTTCGGACGCCAGGGACTACCCGTCCCCGCAGCCTGCCGCGCCCCGGAGCCGCCCCTACCTGCCCGGGACAGCCCACACACCTGGCAGCCCCCGCCCCTGCGGCGAGAACCTGCCCCTAACGCGGCGCCCCGGGGCGGCCGGGCGACCCGGAGCAAGTCCGCTTCCGCCCCGGCTCACGTGGCCGCCGAGACCGCGCCCCCGCCCCCGCGTGGGCCCGGAGCGACCCCGGCCGCCGGAGCCCCGGGACCCCCAGAGGCCGGAGGGGCGGCGACGCCGCGGGCGGGGGGAGGAGGAAGCGCGGCAGGAGGAAGAGGAGGAGCGCGTCCCGGCGGCCGCGAGGGCAAATGGGGAAGGGAGGGGGACAGAGCAGGAAGGAGGGGGCCCGGCAGCGGCGCCGGCGAGCGGGTGTCTACCTGCGAGCAGAAGTACGAGCCCTGAATACCCAGCTTGATGCAGGTGGGACACTGGAGCTTGGCCTCGCTGCTGCAGCCGTCCGTCTCGCACACGCGCGCCTCCACGGCCGCCATGCTGCTTGCCTGCTGGAGGAGCGCCTCACCGAGGAAGAGGAGCAGGGGGCAGGGAGGAACGGCCGCGAGGGGAGGGGAGAGAGCCCGAGCCGGGGGGGAGGAGCTCGGCGCGCCGCGGGCCTGGGCGCGGAAGAGGGAGGAGCGCAGGGCGGTGCGCGCCCCGCCCCCGCCCGCGCGCGCAGCTGGAGCCCCGCCCCGGCGCCGGCGCCCCGCCCCCCAGCGGCGACGCGCACGTGGTGGCCGCGAGGGCGTCCAGTGGGGGCTTGCGCCGGATTTGGGCCGAGGCGGGGGTGTTGGTGCTGGGCCGCGGAGGCCAGGTAGGTTCCCCGAGCACAAGCACGCTCTGTCATAGCGGCAGATACGCAGTTGTCCTTACTGAGGGAGAGCCGGGAGCCCTGAGTGCTCGCACGTTCGCAGGCGGTCGGAGCGGGCGCTCCCCTCCTTTGCACTGCTGCTCCGGATCCTCAGAAAGTGATGCCCTTTTTGAAGTTCTGCTTCTCCCTAAGCGGTGTGCGCTGTGAGGCGTCCCAGTCACCCCTCAGTCACTAAAAGAACAGCCAGGGAGCTGTCAAGGGGGCGGTGCGCTGAGATTTGCATGTGTCCTCCCCCGCCTCACCTCTCCCTTTCCCAGCCTATGCTGTTAGTAACACAACGACCGGATATTCTGCACAAGCAATTTTTTGTATTGTGCCAGTTGATGGTTTAAGCGGTAGACAATCTCCTCCGATGCAAACCTATGGGTCAATAGAATTCTTCAACAGTATCCCCTATCTACTATTTTTTATCTGGTGACCTCCTGTGGTTAAGAAAGAAAGAGAGGCTAATGTTTATTGATCATCCACTAAATGTTGTGAGCGTTGTTATCGAGTTACTTGAATTTTTCCCTCATATGTAACACCGGGAAATCTGGTATCACTTGTTTTTAATAATTTTGTTTTCCAATGTAAATAATACAAATAAAAAATCAAATAAGTGTTCATATACATATATGTATGTATGTATGATATATACGTGCATATGTATACATTCAATATTTTAAAATGAAAACTGGACTATATCATGTTGAAAGAGTGGCATGGCAAAGAGATTTTCCATCCAGGAGTTCATTCCCCAAATGCCTGCAATACTGGGACCTGAGCCATTTCAAAACCAGCCTGGAACAGGAACCCAGACACTTAAAAGCTGTCATCTCCTGCTTCACAGAACACATTAGCAGGAAGCTGGACTGGAAGCAGAGTAGCAGAACTGAAATCAGCACCCCAGTATGGGAAGTGGGAGTCCCAGGCAGGGGCTTAACCTGCTAAGCTACAATACCTGCCCTCACCTGCTTTCTTTAATTAGGATATTGTGAAGTTCCTTTATTGCCACTAAATATAATTTTGCCACATAATTTTTGGGTTTTTTTAAAGATTTATTTAAGGTTTATTTAATTATTTGAATGGCAGATTTACAGAGAGGTGTGGGCAGGGGTCTTCCATCGATGATTCACTCCCCAGTGGCCAAAGTTGCTGCAAAACCAGAGCTTCTTCCGGGTCTCCCACGTGGGTGCAGGGGCCCAGACACTTCTTCCATCTTCTCCTTTCTCAGGCCATAGCAGAGAGCTGGATCAGATATGGAGCAGTCGGGACTCGAACTGGTACCCATATGGGATGCTGGCACTGCAGGCGTCAGCTTTACTTGCTATGCCACAGTGCTGGCCCCACCACATCATTTTTTAAAGATTTATTTATTTATTTGAAAGAGAGAGAGAGAGAGCTTCCATCAACTGTTTCACTCTCAGATAGCTACAGAACCAGGAGCCAGGAGCTTCCCCCAAGTCTCTCACATGGTTGACAGGGGCCCAGACACTTGTGCCATCTTCCACTGCTTTTCCTAGGCCATTATCATGGAGCTGGATTGGAAGTGGAACAGCTGGGACATGAACCTGCACCCATAAGGGATGCTATCTTCATAGGTGCAGCTTTATTGGCTACACCTTAGTGCTGGCCCCACTTTTGTCATGTCATTTAAATGACTACATAATGTTCTATTGCATGAATAACTTACTGAACCAAATCCACTAATAATAGATATTTAAGTTAATTTTAAGTTTTCTATGTTATAAGCAAGTATTGCATATCTCTTTAGCTAGAACTTGGCATGCATCTTACTTTATTTAGGAGATAGATTTTTGTTGTTGTTGTTGTTGTTGTTTTTGTCTTTTGAGGGAGGGAGAGAGAGCTCTCATCCACTGACTTACTCTCCAGATGCCTGCACTGGCTTGGAGAGAAACTGGAACTGGATTATTTTGAGCCATCACTGCTGCCTCCCAGTGTCTGCTAGCAAAAAGAGTCAGGAGCTGGAAGCAGGCATTGAACCCAGGCATTCCAGTTACTGCATCAAAGGGTTTTCACTGTCTACTATTCATTATATAGTTAGCTGTATTTTCACATATGTCAGTTATAAGAAAATGTCTAGGGTCCCTTTTCAACACAGAATGGAAAATTAGTGTTAGCTGACTTGCAGATAAAGCAAAACTCACTAGGATTATTAATAGGATGTTACGGAGTAGCCAATTCACAAGAGGAAATTAAAGTACAGAGAAGGAAGGAAGAAGATAACTGTAACTTAGGTGACATCTGGGAAGATTGTACTCCCATAGTACTCAGCCAAAGAGGAACCGGGGAGGGACCTCTATGCTAGATTATACATGCTGTAATTGCTTGGGCTGTGCCTACTCCTGAGACAGGGATCTTGCAAGGCCAATAATAAAGTCACTTTCACAACCGTTCCTGAGTGCTGTGCTGAGGATATTTTCCACATCAGTGCAATTCTCTGTAAAACATTATTTAAAAGAGAAATATAGGATGGGCATTTGGCCTAGCAGTTAAGGCTGCAAGACATCCATTAGTTGGGATGTCACCAGTTAATCAGCCTCAAGTGGAAGTTGCTCATTTGCTTGTAAAAAGTAGACAGTGGGAAGGGATAGTTCTCTAAAGAATGCCTCTCAGTAGTTTCCCAAGCCCTTATGGCAAGAATTGGAGGAGTGTCCAAGATGTAGGAAACGGGGAGCTGGAAGGCGGTCCCTGCTTGTAGTGTATGTGCATTGTGTGTTTAAAATCTGACTCAACGTGGTTTATTGAAGTTCTTTAACCATTCTTTGTACTGGTCTGGTGCCCTTTAAGTACGGTGTTACAAGATAAACTTTTCTGGAACATCCTGTGAAAAACAAGCTCAACAGAGTAAATTGTTTCAGTCTCTGCCTTTGGTTCAGTGCTCCCTTTTTTTTTGCCTAGATATTACACTCTTGCTTGAAAGATGATGATTAAGATTCCGCATTTCAGACTGGCGTTGTGGCATAGTGGGTTAAGTCACTGCCTGCATCCAATATGGGCACTGCTTTGTGTCTGGACTGCTCCGCTTCAGAGCCAACTCCCTGGAAATGGCCTTGGAAAACAGCAGAGGATGGCTTAAGTGCTTGGGCAGCTCACCCATATGGGAGACCTGGAAGAATATCCTAGCTCCTAGATATGGCCCTGCCCATCCCCTGCAGTTGAGGCCATTTGGGAGTGAACCAGAGGATGGACGATCTCTCACTCATTCCCCCCTCCCTCTGTATCTCTGCCTTCCAGTTGAATAACTAAATTTAAAAAAAAAAAAATGGGGCAGTCTACACAAGAGCACCTTGGTTCAATGTCCAGCTTCCTGATAACGCAAGCCCTAAGAAAAATCAATTGTGTGGTGGCCCAAGTAATTGGATACTTGCCACACACTTGGAAGATCTCGATTGTGATCCCAATTCCTGTTAACAGTCCAGCCCCACCAAAGCCATTGTGAGCATTTTGGTACTGAACCCACAGATAAAAGCTATTTTTCTCTGATTCTCTCTCTCAAATAATTTTCTTTTAAATTTATTTTTCAAGGATTACAAATTTCGTAAGTACAACTTCAGAAACAAAGTTATTCTTCCCACCATACCCGCCCTCCCACCCCTCCTCCTCCTCCCTCTCCCCTTCCCAGTCCCATTCTCCATTAATTCATTAATTCATTTTCAATGAATGAATTAATTTTCAATTAACTTTGTACACAGAAGGCTAACTCTATACCAATTAAAGATTTCAACAATTTGCACACATGCACACCAAAAAAACTCATTGAGGACAGAGGTCCTGCATGGAAAGTTAGTGCACAGTGACTCCTGTTGTGCATTTAACAATTAATACTCTTATGTATGACATCAGTGACCACCCAAGACTCTTGACATAAGCTGCCTAGGCTATGGAAACCTTTTGAGTCCACAAACTCCATCAGTGTTTGAACAAGGCCATAAGCAAAGGGGAAGTTCTCTCTTCCCTTTAAAGAAAAGGACAACCTTTGATGGCCACTTCTTTCCACTGGGTTCTCACTCACAGAGATCTTTCATGTAGAACATTTTTGCCACAGTGTCTTGGCTTTCCATGCCTGAAATGCTCTCATGGGCTTCTCAGACAGACCAGGATGCGTTAAGGGTTGATTGTGAGGTCAGAGTGTTACATAAAGCGATTGTCATTCTGTGAGTCTGCTGTGTGGGCTGCTTCCCATGTTGGAACATTTTCTCCTTTTTAATGCTATCTATTATTACCTGATACTTGATCCTATTTATATGATCAATTTAACACTTAATCATATATATATATATATAATCACCTTAAAACTTACTATGATCACTTTAACAAGAAGGCATTTTTACTACCATGCTTAATGGGATTTGGAGTCCATGACAAGTTTTTAAACTGTACCCTTAGAAGTAGTCCATAGGAATGTATGAAGAACAGCTTTATACAGCTTTACAGTTACAAACTGCCTCCTCCCTCTCTTATTCCCATTCTTATTTTTTACTGAGATCTATGTTCAGTTGACTTTATACTCATATGACTAATTCTATGTTAAGTAAAGAGTTCAACAAATAGTATGCAGAAAAAGAAAAAAACGAAACTTGACAGACAAGACAAGGACTGCTCAAGTCATCCATTCTTGAAGTGTCAATTTCACCTCTACAGATTTCATTTTAGGTGCTCTCTCAGTTCTCACAAATCAGGGAGAACATGTGTTATTTGTCCCTTTAGGACTGGTTTATTTCACTAATATTTCACTATGACATTTTCCAGATTCATCCATTTTGTTGCAAATGTCTGAATTTTTTTTTTTTTTGCTGTTGTGTAGTATTCCATAGTTTACATATCCCGTAAATTCTTTATCCAGTCTTCAGTTTACAGGCATTTAGGTTGATTGCAAATCTTCATTATTGTGAATTGAGCTGAAATGAATATAATGGTACAGATCACTCTTTAATATGCTGATTTATTTAAGTTAATTCCAAGAAGTGGGATGGCTGGATTTAGATGAGAGGTCTATATTCCCATTTCTGATGTATCTCCATGCTGTCTTCTGCAGCAACTGCACATTCCCACCAAGAATGGATTAGGATACCTTTTTCCCCACATTATCCATCGCCAGCATTTGTTGTTTGTTGATTTTTGTATGACAGCCATTCTGACTGGGGTGAGATGAAACCTTGTTGTGATTTCGATTTGCATTTCCCTCACAGCTAATGATCCTGAACATTTTTTTTATATGTGCCTGTTGTCCATTTGGGTTTTCTCTTTTGAAAAATGTCTGTTTAAGGCACATGAAAAAATGTTCAAGGTCACTAGCAATCAGGGAAATGCAAATCAAAACCACAATGAGGTTTCATCTCACCCCAGTTAGAATGGCTCACATACAGAAATCTACCAACAACAGATGCTGGCGAGGGTGTGGGGAAAAAGGGACACTAACCCACTGTTGGTGGGAATGCAAACTGGTCAAGCCACTATGGAAGTCAGTCTGGAGATTCCTCAGAAACCTGAAGATAACCCTACCGTTCGACCCAGCCATCCCACTCCTTGGAATTTACCCAAAGGAATTTAAATTGGCAAACAAAAAAGCGGTCTGCAGCCTAATGTTTATTGCAGCTCAATTCACAATAGTTAAGACCTGGAACCAACCTAAATGCCCATCAACGGTAGACTGGATAAAGAAATTATGGGATATGTACTCTCTAGAATACTATACCGCAATAAAAAAAACAATGAAATCCAGTCATTTGCAATAAAATGGAGGAATCTGGAACACATCATGCTGAGTGAAATAAGCCAATCCCAAAGGGACAAATACCGTATGTTCTCCCTGATTGGTGACAACTGACTGAACACCAAAAAGGAAACCTGTTGAAGTGAAATGAACACTATGAGAAACGGTGACTTGATCAGCATAGCCCTGACTGTTAATGAACAACTTAATACGTTATCCCTCTTAGTATTTTTTTTGTTTGTTCTACTTAATATGACTGGTTTAATTCTGTAATTAATACACAGTTATTCTTAAGTGTTGAAATTTAACTGGAATGTGATCCCTGTTAAACATAAGAGAGGGAATAAGAGTGGGAAGAGATGTACAATTTGGGACATGCTCAAGCTGACTTGCCCCAAATGGTAGAGTTAGAAACATACCAGGGGATTCCAATTCAATCCCATCAAGGTGGCATGCACCAATGCCATCTCACTAGTCCAAGTGATCAATTTCAGTTCACAATTGATCATAATGAAAGGACTAAGAGTCAAAGGGAGCACATAAACAAGTCTAGTGCCTGCTAATACTAACCGATAGAATAAATAAAGGGGAGAGTGATCCAACATGGGAAGTGGGATACACAGCAGACTCATAGAATGGCAGATGTCCTTAATAGCACTCTGGCCTCAGAATCAGCCCTAAAGGCATTCGGATCTGGCTGAAAAGCCCATGAGAGTATTTCAGGCATGGGAAGCCAAGACACTCTGGCAAAAAAAAAAGGGGGGGGGCGCCTAAATGAAAGATCTCTGTGAGTGAGATCCCAGTGGAAAGAACAGGTCTTCAAAGAAGGAGGTACCTTTCTCTGAAGGGAGGAGAGAACTTCCACTTTGACTATGACCTTGTCTAAATAAGATAAGAGTCGGTGAACTCAAAAGGCTTCCATAACCTTGGAAACTCAGGACTGGAGCATAGGGAGATTACTGATGCCATAGACAGGAGTGTCAATTTGTAAAGTCAACAACAGGAGTCACTGTGCACTTACTCCTCATGTAGGATCTCTGTCCTTAATGTGCTGTACATTGAGATTTAATGCTATAACTAGTACTCAAACAGTATTTTTCACTTTGTGTTTCTATGTGGGTGCAAACTGTTGAAATCTTTACTTAATGTATACTAAACTGATCTTCTGTATATAAAGAGAATTGAAAATGAATCTTGATGTGAATGGAAGGGAAGAGATAGCGGTAAAGGGGAGGGTTGCGGATGGGAGGGAAGTCATTGGGGGGGGGGGAGCCAATGTAATCCATAAGCTGTATTTTGGAAATCTATATTCATTAAATAAAAGTTAAAATAAAATAAAATACCAAAAAAAAAAATGTCTGTTTAAGTCCTTTGCTCATCTCATAACTGGGCTGTTTGTTTTGTTGTTGTGGTGTCTTGATCGCTTTGTTTTTGTATCAGTACCAAGCTGTTTTGATTATAACTGGTGGTATGTTTTGAAATTTAATATTGTGATGCCTCCGGCTTTGTTTTTGTTGTGTAACATTTCTTTGTGGCTATTCAAGGTCTTCTGTGCCTCCATATGAGTTTCAACATCAGTTTTTCTATATCTGAGAAGAATGTCTTTGGTATTTTGAATGGTATCACGTTGAATCTGTAAATTGCTTTTGGAAAAGACATTTCGATGATACTGATTCTTCTAATTCATGAACATGCAAGATTTTTCCTTTTTTTTTTTTTTTTGTATCTTCTATTTCTTTCTTTAATGTTTTGTAATTCTCATTGTAGAGATTTTTGACATGCTTGGTTAAATTTATTCCCAAGCATTTGATTTTTTTCGTAACTGTTGTGAATGGGATTGATCTTAGATGCTCAATCTCAGCCTTGACATTTTGTGTACAAAGGCTGTTGATTTTGGGGTATTGACTTTATAGCCTGCTACTTTTTTACCAAACTCTTCTGTGAGTTCCAGTAGTCTCTTAGTGGAGTCTTTTGGATCCCCTATATATAGAATCATGTCATCTGTAAACAGGGATAGTTTCACTTCTTCCTTCCCGACTGTATGCCTTTGATTTCCTTTTCTTGTCTAATGGCTCTGGCTAAAACTTCCAGAACTGTATTGAATAGCAGTGATGAGAGTGGTTCCGGATCTCAGTGGGAATGCTTCCAGCTTTTCCCCATTCAGTAGGATGCTGGCTATGGGTTTGTCATAAATTGCTTGATTGTGTTGAGCAATGTTCCTTCTAAACCCAGTTTGCTTAGAGTTTTCATCATGAAAGGCGTTGTATTTTATCAAATGCTTTCTCTGTATCTATTGAAATAATTATATGGTTTTTGTTCAGTTTGTTAATATGATGTATCACATTGATTGATTTGCAAATGTTGAACCATCCTTGTATACCATGGATAAATCTCACTTGGTCTGGGTGGATGATCTTTCTGATGTGCTGTTGGATTTGATTGGCTAGAATTTTGTTGAGGATTTTTGCATCTGTGTTCATCAGGAGAATTGGTCTGTAATTCTCTGTTGCCCCTTTTTCAGCATTAGGAATTAAGGTGATGCTAGCTTCATAGAAAGAATTTGGGAGGATTCCCTCCATTTCAATTTTTTTGAATAGCTTGAGAAGAAGGGGAGTTAGATCTTCTTTTTTTTTTTTTATTTTTATTTTTTTTATTTTTGATAGGCAGAGTGGACAGTGAGAGAGAGAGACAGAGAGAGAAAGGTCTTCCTTTGCCGTTGGTTCACCCTCCAATGGCCGCCGCTGCAGCCGGCGCACCGTGCTGATCCGATGGCAGGAGCCAGGATCCAGGTGCTTTTCCTGGTCTCCCATGGGGTGCAGGGCCCAAGCACCTGGGCCATCCTCCACTGCACTCCCTGGCCATAGCAGAGAGCTGGCCTGGAAGAGGGGCAACCGGGACAGAATCCGGCGCCCCGACCGGGACTAGAACCAGGTGTGCCGGCGCCGCAAGGTGGAGGATTAGCCTATTGAGCCACGGCGCCGGCTCGTTAGATCTTCTTTAAATGTCTGGTAGAATTCAGCAGTAAAATCATCCAATCCTGGGCTTTTCTTTGTTGGGAGGGCCTTTATTATTGATTCAATTTCTATCTTGGTCACAATCCTGTTTAGGTTTTCTGTGTCTTCATGGCTCAGTTTAGGTAGGTTGTATCTGTCTGGGAATCTATCCATTTCTTCTAGGTTTCTCAGTTTGTTGGCATACAGCTCTTTGTAGTAATTTCTGTTGATTTTTTTTTGTTATTTCTGTGGTGTCTGTTAATCATTTCCTTTTTCATCTCTAATTTTATTGATTTGAGTCTTCTCCCTCCTTTTTTGGTTAGTTGGGCCAATGATGTGTCAGTTTTGTTTATGTTTTCAAAAAACCAGCTCTTTGTTTTGCTGATACTTTATATTGTGTTTTTTGTTTCAATTTTGTTTATTTCCTCTCTAATTTTAATTATTTCTTTTCTCCTACTAGGTTTCAGAATGATTTTCTGTGCTTTTCCTTGGTCCTTGAGATTAATTGAAAGCTCATTTATTTGGTGCTTTTCTAATTTCTCGATGTAGGCATCAATCGCTATGAATTGCTGTGAATACAACTTTTGCTGTTTCCCATAAAGTTTGAGATTTGCATTGTTGTCTTCATTTGTTTCTAAAATTTTTTTTTTATTTCTCTTTTGATTCCTTCTATGACCCACTGTTCATTCAGGAGAATGTTGGTCAGTCTCCATGTATTTGCATATACTCTAGGGATTCCTGAGTTGCTGATTTCCAGCTTCATCCCATTGTGTTCCAAAAAAATGCATGGTATGATTTCAGTTTTTTGGAATTTTCTGAGACTTGGATTATGGCCCAGGATGTGGTGTATCCTAGAGAAAATTCCATGCACAGGTGATAAGAATATGTATTTTGTAAGTGTAGGATGAAAAGTTCTGTAGATATCCATTAGGTCCATTAGGTCTAGAGTGTCAATTGACTCTGTTGTTTCCCTTCTGATTTTCCATCTGGTTGATTTGTCTGTAGCTGAAAGTGGGGTATTGAAGTCCACCATTACTATTGTATTGGAATCTATGTCTCCCTTTAGATCCATTAACATTTCTTTCAAATAGCCAGGTGCCCTGTAATTAGGTGCATATATGTTAATAATAGTCACATCTTCCTGTTGAATTGATCCCTTAATCATTACAGTGTCCTTCTTTGTCTCTTTTAACAGTTTTTGTACTAAAGTCTATTTTGTCTGATACTAGGATGGCTATACCAGCTCTTTTTGGTTTCTGTTGGCGTATCTTTTTCTGTCCTTTCACTTTAAGTCTGTGTGTAACTTTCTTGGTGAGATGTGTTTCTTGTAGGCAGCCAGTCTCTATCTTTTAACTGGGAAGTTGATGCCATTGACATTCAAGGTGACTATTGATAATTAACAACTTTGCCTTCTTTCCATAAATATTCCTATTATTTACTTTGAATTTCCTTTGTACTTTTATTGAGAGACTTTCTTCCTTTACCTTCTTTCATAATGATGATTGTGTTTCTGTGTTTCTGTGTGCAGCACATCCTTAAGCATCTTTTGTAGGACTAGACTAGTGGTGACAGATTCTTTCTGTTTGTGATGGAAGGTCTTTATTTCACCTTCATTCATAAATGAGAGCTTTGTAGGGTACAATATTCTGGGTTGACATGTTTTTTTCTCTTAAGACTTGGAATATATCTCACCGTTATCTCACCATTCTCCTAGACTGTAGGGTTTCTGATGAGAAATCAGCTATGAGTCTAAATGGAGATCCTCTGAAAGTAATCTGGTGTTTCTCTAGTGCACATTTTAGAATCTTTATGTTTTACTGTGGAGAGTTTGACTACAATGTGTCATGTGAAGATCTTTTCTGGTCATGTCTATTAGGCTTTCTATGTGCTTCCTGTACTTGGTTGTCCCTTTCTTTTTCCAAATGAGGGAAGTTTTCTGCAAATATTTCACTACAAAGGCCATCTAATCCATCCTCTCTTTCCACACCTTCAGGAAATCCTAAGACCTGTGTGTTTGGTCGTTTGATAATATCCCATTGATCTCCAATACTGTTTTTTAGTTTTCTAATTTCTTGTTGTTTTTCCTGGTTTGACTTTAAAATTTCCAGAGAATTGTCTTCTAGCTCGGTTATTTCTTCCGCTTAACTGAATCTATTATTAGGACTTTCCACTGCATTTTTATTTGTTTTATTGAATTCTTCATTTCCAAGATTTCATTTTGATTTCTCTTTAAGATCTCAATTTCATGGGAGGAATTTTCTTTCATGTCACATACAGAGTTCATGAGTTCATGGATTACTTCTAAGTAATCCCTTGATCAATTTTTTGAATTCCATTTCTGTCATTTTTTCTTCCTTTTCCTCTTCACATTCTAGTATTGAAGTGTTGTGTTCTTTGGAGGTTATCATGTTGTCTTCTTTATTCTTGTTTCTTGAGCTGCTGCATTTATTTAGAGGCATTTGTGGACATACTTGTTATTTTTCTTTTTTGTTTTATTTTTTACTTTGTGATGGCTTTTATCTTTGGACTAAACCTCTGTGGCTTGGTGGAGTGTCTGCTTTTTCAGTGAATACCCAGAGGCATGTTCTGCATATGTCCAGGGAGCTCTGCTCAGTGCTCCATGGTGTAGGGATTGTCTAAGGTGACACCCAAGCTGGATGTGGTAAATCTCCTTTTTTTTTTTTTTTTTAAGCAAAATCAGAGGGAAGATTCATTCTACTCTGTTGGTGTTGTCTTACACTCACATCTTTCCTCAAAGTAGACCAATGCCGGGGCACTAGTCCTAGTGAGTACATTATTCATCTGTGCTGCCACAAGGACCACACAAAGGATCTGTGCAGTCCTTAGTGTGAGCACGGATTCTGCAGCAATGACTCTCACCAGGAAATCAGGGAGCCCTGAGCATGTAGAGCTGCCCACAGTCACTGCCCAAAGTCCTAGCCAAACCCTGTGCCATCTCACACAGCCACAGTATTTTCACAGTCCCAGCACACAATCCTCCCACAGTTCAAGAGCACCCAGCCCCTCTCAGTTCTCCCAGACTCAGCAGTTTCCTCTTGGCTGGTTGCTGGGCATGCAGACACAAGCTGTTACACATGTCCAAAATGGCACCCATCGTCCCTCAGCTATTTACAGGATGCCATTTCCGGGTGGTCTTGGAAAGAGAAATGTGCTCCCCTCTTTTTCCCCCTCTAGGTTGACAGGTACACTGTCCCCCACAGGGCTCCACACTGGACTCCCTCAGGCTCTTCCTGCAGCTTTATCGCCAGTGGCTTGGATGGCTGCAGTCTGGTCTCACCTCACTCCAAAGCTAGTGCTGAGGCTCTCGGCTGCTGAGGTCCTGAGTTTTGCGCATTCATACCCTCTACATTTGAACACAGTGTCCCTCTACTTTGCGTGGAGTTTCCTCTGGAGTTTTATCCCTAACTCTTCCTGAGATTATACTCTCTCCACTTTTTTAAAACTGTCTTCCTCTAGACTAGAGCAGTAAACTCCTTCCCTATTCTACCATCTTGGACACTCTCACCCGAGTGCCTTTCTTACTTTGTTCTTTAAAAAACAGATAACAGGCTGTTTATAATTCTGAACAATAACAGCTTGTTCTTATTAAATTATAAAGAGCTGAAATGTACTTTACCAGATGCCCTGATTAAATTGTATGATAATAAAATTTCTGTTAGTCTTGATTTAACAATGTTTATATGAAGCCATCACCAGGAGAAAAAACTCCCAAGACCTGCCTTACACATAAATATACAGGCTCTTAAAATATTTAAGATATGACATACTCATTTATTTCATTTTCATGAAGGAATAGACTTAGGTGATTTCTTAAAATATTTTATTAATTTATTTTCATTTAATTTGAAAGGTAGAGAGGGGGCCAGCGCTGTGGCGCAGTGGGTAAACTCCCTGGTCTAAAGTGCAGGAATCCCATATGGTGCCGGTTCGAGACCCGGCTGCTCCACTTCCTGTCCAGCTCTCTGCTGTGGCCTAGGGAAGCAGTAGAAGATGGCCGAAGTCCTTGGGCCCCTGCACCCATGTGGGAAACCGGGAGGAAGTTCCTGGCTCCTGGCTTTGGATCAGCATAGCTCCGGCTGTTGCGGCCATCTGGGGAGTGAACCATCGGATGGAGGATCTCCCCCCCCGCCCCCGGCCTCTCCTCTCTCTGTGTAACTCTTTCAAATAAATAAATAAATCTTAAAAAAAAAAATAGAAAAAGAAAGGTAGAGAGGCCGGTGCTGTGGTACACTAGGTTAAAGCCCCAGCCTGCAGCACCAGCATCCCATATGGGTGCCAGTTCAAGTCTCAGCTGTTCCACTTCTGATCCAGTTCTCTGCTATGGCCTGGGAAAGCAGTAGAAGATGGCCCAACTCCTTGGGCCTCTGCACTCTCATGGAAGACCCTGGCTCCTGGCTTCGGATCACCTTAGCTCTGGCCTTTGTGGTCATTTGGGGAGTGATCCAATGGAAGATCTCTCTCTCTCTCTCTCTTTCTGGTTCTACCTCTCTCTGTAATTCTGTCTTTCAAATAAATAAAATAATTAAAAAAAAAAAAAAAGAAGGAAAGGTAGGGCGATAGAGACAGAAACAGACAGAAGATCTTACTTCCACTGGTTCACTCCTCCAGATGCTCATAATAGCTAGGACTGGTCCAAAGCCAGGAGCCAGGACTCCATCCAGGTCTCCTTTGTGGATGGCAGGGACCCAGGGACTTGACCTTCTGCTGCCTCCCAGAGTGTGCATTAGCTGGAAACTGGATCTGAAGTGAAGTAGTTGGAACTTATATGGAATGTGGGCATTCCAAGCAGCATGTTACCAGGCATCAAATACCTGCCCCTGCTCCAACATATGCACTTAAAACCGTTTCAACACTGGACACTCAATAAATTTTAGCTGTTCAGCATCTGTTAGCTTTTAAGAAATGATTTCATAAATGATGTCTTTTAGATATAACAAACTAGAAAATTACTATTGAAATGATTTTTAAAAAACAGGTAAGTATAGTCATAAATAATAAATAATAAAAGAGAAGCCTAATTCTATCATAGCTGCCACCACAATAATAATGATAGCTAGTCTCTTGTTTAAAAAAATAGTCTGGAAAGCAGAATAGTAGAGTTAAGAAAATGGGACCATCTGAATTCAAACCCTGATATATCCCCTTTGCGATTAGCTTCTCCTTGCCCTCTCATTTATGAGAATTCGCTCACATGTATAATAAATAATTGAAGGAAATATTCTATTTTATGATGTGTTTTCTAATTCTAGAACTGAAAATAAAGAGAATCTTCCTAGACTAAAAATGAAAATATTGCAAATTAATGTAAAAAGGAAGGATAATTGAGTAATCTTGAGAAAATTCAGTAGTAGTGTGAAAAAAATGTTTTAATGATGAAGTAAAGAGCAAAAGTAAAAATTTAAATGTATATTGGCGCCATGGCTCACTAGGTTAATCCTCTGCCTTGCGGCGCCAGCACACCGGGTTCTAGTCCTGGTCAAGGCACCGGATTCTGTCTCAGTTGCCCCTCTTCCAGGCCAGCTCTCTGCTGTGGCCCGGGAAGGCAGTGGAGGATGGCCCAGGTGCTTGGGCCCTGCACCCCATGGGAGACCAGGAGAAGTACCTGGCTCCTGCCTTCGGATCAGCGTGGTGTGCCAGCCACAGCGCGCCAGCCGCGGTGGCCATTGGAGGGTGAACCAACGGCAAAGGAAGACCTTTCTCTCTGTCTCTCTCTCTCACTGTCCACTCTGCCTGTCAAAAAAAAAAAAAAAATTAACTGTATATTAATATAAAGTTCTAATTAGAGAAAGAATAACTGAAGAAAGTAAAATTGGATATTTAGAAAACCACTAAAAGGTTTTCTGAACACCTAAGTTTAAAAATCATGACATTCAAAACTATGACAAAATTCAACCTTATTGTATATTTATTGCACACCTACCATAGCCTAAGCACTGATCTAGGTTTTCAGGAAACATCAAGCTTTTTTAAAGATATATCTCACAATATGATGATCATAGCCAACAATAATGTATTGTACATTTCAAGATTGCTCTAAGAGAATACCAGATGTTCTCACCACATACACACAAAATAGGTAGTTCAGGTGCCAGCTTTGTTAATTAGCTTGATTAAATAACTCCACATTTTCTTCATGGACTGTAATATCACTTTATACCCCATAAATGAAAATAATCTCTCCCTTATCCACAAGGAATATATTCCAAGATACCCAGTGGATGTCTGAAGCAGCAGGTAATACTGAACTGTATGCACTATATAGGCATAGCTCAGAGATACTGCAGGTTAGGTTCCAGGCCACGGCAATAAAGCAAGTGCCATGATAGAGTGATTTTTTTTAACTTCCGGTGCATATAAAGTTATGTTTATACTACAGTCTGTTAAGTGTGCAATAGCATTGTCTAAAAAATGTATATACCTTAATTTAAAATGTATATACCTTAATTTAAAATGTATATAATTTATTGCTAACAGTTATCTGAGCCTTCAGCGAATTATAATCTCTTTGCTTTGGGAAGGTCTTGCCTCAGTGTTGATGGACAGACTAGTCAGGGTGGTGGTTGCAAAGGTTGGGGTAAATGTGGCAACTTGTTAAAATAAGACAATGAGGTTTGCTCCATCAGTGGACTCTTCCTTTCCTTCTCTGGAGCATGTGATGTTGCTTGATAGCATTTTACTCACATTAGAACTTTTCAAAATTTGAGTCAATCTTCTTAGACTCTGTTGTCACTTTATCAACTAAGTTTATGTCATAAATCCTTTGTGGTCATTTTAACAGTGTTCACGACATCTTCACCAGGAGTAGATTCCATCTCAAGAAATCACCACTTTTTGGGGCCAGTGCCGTGGCTCACGTGGTTAATCTTCCACCTTGCGGCGCTGGCATCCCATATGGGCACCAGGTTCTAGTCCCGGATGCTCCTCTTCCGGTCCAGCTCTCTGCTGTGGCCTGGGAAAACAGTGGAGGAAGGCCCAAGTGCTTGGGCCCCTGCACCCGCATGGGAGACCAGGGGGAAGCACCTGGCTCCTGGCTTCGGGTTGGCGCAGCGCCGGCCCTAGTGGCCATTTGGAGGGTAAACCAATGGAAGGAAGATCTTTCTCTCTGTCTCTCTCTCTGTCTATAACTCTACCTGTCAAATAAAAAAAATTATAAAAAATAAATAAATAAATAAAAATCACCACTTTCTTCAGCCATAAGAAGTACTTAACAATGATTCACATCTTCAGGCTCCACTTCTTTTTAAGATTTATTTATTTATTTGAGAAGTAGAGTTACTGACAGGGAGAGGGAGAGACAGAGAGAAAGGTTTCCATCCACTAGTTTACTCCCTAAATGGCCACTAACGGCTGGAGTTGGGCTGATCCAAAGCCAAGATCCAGGAGCTTGTTCTAGGTCTCCTGCGTGGGTGCAGGGGCCCAGGCACTTGGGCCGTCTTCTGCTGCTTTCCCATGCCATATCAGAGAGCTGGATTGGAAGAGGAGCAGCTGGAATACAAACTGGTACCCATATAGGATGCCAGTGCCATAGACAGAGGCTTAGCCCACTATGCCACAGCACCAGCCCCCAGGCTCCACTTTTAATTCTAGTTCTCTTGCTGTTTCTACCTTATCTGCAGTTACTTCCACAGAAATTTTTTTTTCATCAAAGACATATTTAAATCAAAACTATTTGCAGAGGATCAAGTCAACTACAAAAATGGGGAAAATAAAATCAGCGGAAGACTCCTGTCCCGCGAGAAGTGAATGCCCTGGGCCCCAGGTCTAAGACAGAAGCTGTGGGTCAGCCCTGCAGGGGCCCCAGAACAGCCGGGAGCAGGAGGCAGCTAGCCAGCTCCGAACTCAACGACACGGACACGTGGGGCCCAGCAGCCAGATGGGACATTCTCGGGCCTCAGGCGTCTGGGGCTAGGGGGCATCTGTGGGGCAGACCCTGGGCAGCTGGCGGCCAGGCACCTGCAGGGCCCACGTCCTGGCCTCGTTTCTCCATGTCCTCCTCCTGGTCATCCTCTGCAGTCCTGCTGGGGACCGAGCAGTCCCCGGAGCCATCCGAGGCAAGGACGGCTCCACAGAAGTTTTGAACCCCTCAAAGTCATCCGTAAGAGTTGCAGTCAGTTTCTTCCAAACTCCAAACACAAATGTTCTTGATGAATCTAGAATAGTGAATCCTTTCCAGAAGGTTTTCAATTTCCTTTGCCCAGATCCATCAGAGGAGTCACCACCTATGGCAGCTGTCATTTACAAAATATATTTCTTAAATAGTAAGACTTTTTTTAAAGTCAGAATTACTCCTTGATCCATGTGCTTCAGAATGGATTTGGTGTTAGCAGACATGAAAACAACATCCATCTCACTGCACATCTGTCTCTGTCAGAGAGCTTGGGTGACCAGGTGCTTTGTCAATGAGCAATAATATTTTAAAAAGGATTTTTTTTTATGACCAGTAGGTCTCAACAGTGGACTCAAAGTGTTCAGTTAAACCATGTTTCAGGTGCCAGCACTGCAGCGAAGTGGGTAAAGCTGACGCCTGCAGTGCCAGCATCCCATATGGGCACCAGTTCGAGTCCCAGCTGCTCCACTTCCAATCCAGCTCTCTGCTATGGCCTGGGAAAGCAGCAGAAGATGACTCAAATCCCTGGGCCCCTGTACCTTCATAGGAGACCCAAAGGGAGCACCTGGCTTCAGATCTGCCCAGCTCCAGCCATTTCAACCATTTGGGGAGTAAACCAGCACATAGAAAACCTCTCTCTCTGTGTAACTCTGTCTTTCAAATAAATAAATAAATCTTAAAATAATAAAAGTATAAACCATGTTTTAAACAGATGAGCTATCATTCCAGGCCTTGTCATTCCATTTGTAGATCACAGGCTGAGTACAAGGGCCCTTGGATTTTCCTTATGGCAGGTGAGCATCAGTTCAACTTAAAGTCTTCAGCTGCAGGAGAATCAGTCTGTCCTTTGAGACTTGGAATCCAGTAGTTGACTTCTCTCAGATTGCAAAAGCCCCAAATCACATCTTCGTCCTATATATATATGACTGTTTCATCTACACTGAAAACTTGTTTGGTGTAGTCATCTTTGTCAATTATCCTAGCCACAGCTTCTGCATAACTTGCCAGAGCATCTACATCAGCACTTGCTGCTTCATCTTGCATTTTTCTGTTACATGGGGTGCAGGACCCAAGGACTTGGGCCATCCTCCACTGCACTCCCTGGCCACAGCAGAGAGCTGGCCTGGAAGAGGGGCAACCGGGACAGAATCCGGTGCCCTGACAGGGACTAGAACCCGGTATCCTGACCGGGACCAGAACCCGGTGTGCCGGCGCTGCAAGGCGGATGATTAGCCTAGTGAGCCGCAGCGCCGGCCCCTGTGTTGCTTTTTGACTCGCCTTCCTCACTAGGCTTAATCGTTTCTAGTGTTTGATTTAAAGTGAGAGACACACAACTCCCTTTCACTTGAATGTTTAGAGATGATTGTAATTAATTGGACTAATTTCAATAAATTTTTAAAAGATTTATTTATTCATTTGGAAGATAGACTTACAGAGACTCAGAGAGAGAAAGAGGTCATCCATCCGCCACTTCTAATACACCACAGTGCCGGCCCCTAATTTCAATAATTTTTATCTCAAAGACTAGGGAGGCCCATGAGAGAGAGAGAGAGAGAGAGAGAGAGAATATGAGAATGAATACAAAGAATAGCCAGTGTTTGGAACAGCAACAATTACCAGTTAAGTTTGCCAACCCGGATGGACACTGTGGTGTCCCAAAACAATTACAATAGTAACATCAGAGATCACTGATTATAAATTACCACGATACAAATTAAAAGTTTGAAGTATTGCAAGAAATACCAAAATGTGACACAAACACACCAAGTGAGTTCATGGTATTGGAAAAATCATGCCATTGTCTTGCTTGGTAGAAGGTTGCCACAGTCCTTCAATTTGTTAAAAAAAAAAAAAAAAAAAACACTATGCAAATCAATAAAATGAAGCCAAATAAGACAATGTAGGCCTGTGCTGATAACCAAAAAGGTTACTGAGTAACCAGTGGACAAGCAGCATATTGAAGATGTATGTACTAGACAAAAGGAAGATTTAAGTCCCAGATGGGATGGAGACAGATGAGTTGAAGTCTCATCACATTACTCAGAACTGCACAAAGGACCTGCATTGTGGCACTGTGGGTTAAGCCACTGCCCACATCCCAGTATAGGCATGCTAGTTCAAGTCCTGGTTACTCTGCTTCCCATCCAGCTTTCTGCTAATGTGCCTGGGAAGTAACAGATGATGGCTCAAGTGTGTGGACTCCTGCCACTCATCTGGGAGACCTGGATAGAGTTTCTGGCTCCTGGCTTTGGACTGCCCCAGACCCAGACCCAGCTGTTACAGGAATTTAGGGAGATAACTAGCAGATGGGAGATCAATCTCTCTGTATATGTCACTCTGCCTTTAAAATAAGTGAACACAAAATAATTTTTTTAAACCTGCACAATTTAAAACTTGTTAGTTGTTTATTTATGGAATTTTCCATTTAATATTTTTGGGCCACAGTTGACAGCAACTGAATCCAAAGAAAGTGAAGTGATGGATATGGGGCAATACTGTATAATGATGTCAATTTACCATACAATAAAACATTAAAAATAAATTTCAATTACACATATATTCAGTTTCATCTCTGTCTCATTTGGGTCTCAACCTGTCTGGCCCTTATGTTGGAGGACCAAAATATTATTGTTTGGTGGTCTTGATCTTATTACTCAAGAAGATAATCCTTATGTGTCCTACAAAGAAGGTACATAACCAGTTGCCTGAGTTCTAGAAAAGGGTTGGAAGCCACTCAAGGAGTCTCATATTTTCACTTCTCCTGGTCACCTCCTCTGTGCACAGTTTTCTCTGTGCCAAATCTTGTGTTTTCACTTTCATCTTCTTTGATCTTGTGGATAATGAGTCAATACATAGGTTTTATTCTTTTACTGCCTTTTAAATGAAGCTTTGGTAGAAAGAAAAGGGTGTATGGTCATCCTGCCATGCACCACAGGATTCCGAGGTTCATATGGGCTCCCACGTAACATTCATTAATCCCAAAGAAGGACTACCTAGAAGTCTGATTGGGAGAGATATTTACTTTGCTTATGGGAGGGATTGCTGGCAGCAGATAGATCAACCAGTAATCCTTACCACCTGGCTGGTATTAAACAGCAAACCACCACAATTGGTTCCCCAAAGATATCAACTCAGAAACACCAGCCGCTGCTATGTGCAGCTTACCCTTCTCCCCATCACCAGATTCTACTTCAAATGTTTATCCTTGTGGTTATCCTTGGTGGTGAGGGATGGTGAGGGATGGACAGCTACCCCAGAGGCCACTCCCAGGGCATAAAATGGTCTTTGTCATTGGAGAAGGGCTTCATAAGGAGCCTTCCCTACAATCATACAAAGACATGATGCTATTCAGTGCTAGCAGAAGTGCCACCAAAGCATTGTTGTAGATTTCTGATGGTACCGTAGTATTTTGTTACTAAGAATATTTTTCATGCACAGATACTCACAATGGTATTCCTGATGAAAGTGAAAACTTAGATCAACCTAAACATCTAATAATGTGGGACTAGGTGAATTGTGGAGCCTACGTTTTTTTAAAATTAATTAATTTTTTAAACTTTTATTTAATAAATATAAATTTCCAAAGTACAACTTTTGGATTATGGCGGCTTTTTCCCCCATACCCTCCCTCACACCCACAACCATCCCATCACCCGCTCCCTCCCCCATCCCATTCACATCAAGATTCTTTTTTTTTTTTTTTTTGACAGGCAGAGTTAGTGAGAGAGAGAGAGAGAGAGAGAGGTCTTCCTTCCATTGGTTCACCCCCCCAAATGGCTGCCACGGCCAGCGCTGCACCTATCCGAAGCCAGGAGCCAGGTGCTTCTTCCTGGTCTCCTGTGCAGGTGCAGGGCCCAAGGACTTGGGCCATCCTCCACTGCCTTCCCGGCCACAGCAGAGAGTTGGACTGGAAGAGGAGCAACTGGGACAGAACTGGCGCCCCAACTGGGACTAGAACCCAGAGTGCCGGCGCCGCAGGCAGAGGATTAGCCTAGTGAGCCACGGCACCGGCCTAGATTGATTTTCAATTATCTTTATATACAGAGATCAATTTAGAATATACTAAGTAAAGATTTCAACAGTTTGCAACCCACACAGAAACACAAAGTATAAAGCACTGTTTGAGTAGTAGTTTTACCGTTAATTCACATAGAACAACACATTAAGAACCGAGATCCTACATGGGGAGTAAGTGCACAGTGACTCCTATTGTTGATTTAACAATTGACACTCTGATTTATGAAGTCAGTAATCACCCGAGGCTCTTGTCATGAGCTGCCAAGGTTATGGAAGCCTCTTGAGTTCGCCAACTCCGATCTTATTTAGACAAGGCCATAGTCAAAGTGGAAGTTCTCTCCTCCCTTCAAAGAAAGGTACCTCCTTCTTTGATGACCCCTTCTTTCCGCTGGGATCTCACAGAGATCTTTCATTTAGGTGTTTTTTTTTTGTTTTTTTTTTTTTTCCAGAGTGTCTTGGCTTTCTATGCCTGAAATACTCTCATGGGCTTTTTAGCCAGATCCGAATACCTTAAGGGCTGATTCTGAAGCCAGAGTGCTGTTTAGAACATCTGCCATTCTGTGAGTCTGCTGTGTATCCCGCTTCCCATGTTGGATCATTCTCTCCTTTTTAATTCTATCAGTTAGTATTAGCAGACACTGGTCTTGTTTATGTGATTGCTTTGACTCTTAATCCTATCATTATGATCAATTATGAACTGAAACTAATCGCTTTGACTAGTGAGATGGCATTGGTACCTTGATGGGATTGAATTGGACTCTCCTGGCACATTTCTAACTCTACCGTTAGGGGTAAGTCCGATTGAGCATGTGCCGAACTGTACATCGTGGAGCCTACGCTTAACAGAAAATTGTGGAGTCTAAAAATTCTTGCAAAGGTATGTGCTAGCAAAGAAAAATGCTGTTACACACTGGTAACTGTAAAGACAATAGTGAAAATACTTTTTAAAAACAAATAACACCTATCTTTGGTGGGAGAATGAAAGAGTTTTTTTTGTTTATATTTTTGTTTTCCAGTATCCCTTAATGAATATTTGCTTTCTTTTTTTTTCTTCCATTATCAATCCCTTGTGGTTTTTTTTTTTTCCCAAGAAACGTTTTATTTAAGGTATACAAACTTCATGCATGTCATATATACAAATTTATGGAACATAGTGGTTCTTCCCACCTTACCCTCCCTCCCACCCACATTCTCACCCTTCTTCTACCTCCCTCTCCTAGTTGCATTCTTATTTTATACTCATAAGATTAACTCTACACTATGTAAAGAGTTCAACAAATAGTATGAAAAAAAATTTTTTTTCCTCAACAGTGAGCAAGTGCTGTTCAAACTCCTGGCATCTCAAAGTGTCAATTTCACTTCTGTAGGTTACATTTTAGGTACTTTGTTAGTTACCACAGATCAGGGAGAACATATGGTATTTGTCTCTTTGGGACTGGCTTATTTCACTAAGTATAATAGTTTCTAGTTGCATCCATTTTGTTGCAAATGATGAGATCTCTTGTTTTTGTTTTTTTTTTTTTTACCACTGTATAGTATTCCATAGTGTACATACACCATAATTTCTTTATCCAGTCTTCAGTTTATAGACATCTGGGTTGATTCCATATCTTCACTATTGTGAATTGAGCTGAAATGAACATGGGGGTACATACAACTCTTTAATATGCTGATTTCTTTTCATTTGAGTAAATTCCAGGAGTGAGATGGCTGGATTTAGATGGTAGGTCTATATTCAGGTTTCTGAGGTATCTCCATACTGTCTTCCACAGTGGCTGCACATTCCCAACAACAGTGGATTAGGTTACCTTTTTCCCCACATCCTCGCCAGCATTTTGTTTTTTGTTAATTTCTGTATGAGAGACATTCTAAGCGGGGTGAGGTGAAACCTCATTGTGATTTTGATTTGCATTTCCTGATGGCTAGTGATACTGAGCATTTTTTCATGTGTCTGTTGGCCATTTGAATTCCTCTTTTGAAAAATGTCTGCTTGGGGCCAGCGCTCTGGCACACAGCAGGTTAATGCCCTGGCCTGAAGTGCCGGCATCACACTTGGGCAGCAGTTCTAGTCCCAGCTGCTCCATTTCCCATCCAGCTCTGCTATGGCTTGGGAAGCAGCAGAAGATGGCCCAAGTCCTTGGGTCCCTGCACCCATGTGGGAGACCCAGAAGAAGCTCCTGGCTCCTGGCTTCAGATCCTCACAGCTCTGGCTGTTGCGGCCAATTGAGGAGTAAACCAGCGAATGGAAGATTTCTTTCTCTGCCTCTCCTCTCTGTGTAACTCTGACTTTCAAATAAAAATAAATAAATCTAAAAAAAAAAAAGAAGAAAAAAAATGTCTGCTCACGTCCTTTGCCCATTTCTTAACTGGATAGTTTGTTTTGTTGTTGATTTTCTTGAGCCCTTTATAGATTCTTGATATTAATCCTTTATCAGTTACATAGCTTGCAAATATTTTCTTCCATTATGTTGGTTGCCTGTTTGCTGAGTGTTTCTTTTGCAGTGCCGAAGCTTCTCAATTTGATATAATCCCATTTGTCAATTTTGGCTTTGACTGATCCTCTGGGATCTTTTCCAAGAACCCTTTGCCTGTGCCCATGTCTTGCAGGGTTTCCTCAATGTTCTCTAGTAATTTGTTGGTATTGGGTTGTGGATTTAGGTCTTGGATCCATTTTGAGCAGATTTTTTTGTAAGGTAAGTGGTAGAGGTCTTGCTTCATACTTCTGCGTGTGGAAATCCAGTTTTCCCAGCATCATTTTGAAGAGACTGTCCTTGATCCAAGGGAATATGTGCTTTCTTAAAGGGGCATAGGGTGGCCGTGTGGGACAGCAGGTTAAGCCACAGCCTACAGCACCAGCATCCCATGTGGGCACTGGTTCAAGTCCTCACTGTTCCACTTCCAGTCCTGCTCCCTGCTAATGTGCCTGGGAGGGCCACAGAAGATGGCCTAAGACCTTGGACCCCTGCCACCCATGAGGGAAATCTGCAAGAAACTCCTGGCTTCGGCCTGGGCCAGCCCCAATCAGTGAAGTCATGTGGGGAGTGAACCAGCAGTTAGAAGATCTTTCTTTCTCTCTCTCACTCTGCCTTTCAAATAAGTAAATAAATCATTAAAAAAAAGATTAAAAAATAAAATGGAGGAGGGAAGCCATATTAAAAAGAAACAGCGGGGCCAGCACTGTGGTGCAGCAGGTTAAAGCCTGGCCTGAAGCACCAGTGTACCATATGGGCGCTGGTTCTAGTCTCAGCTGCTCCACTTCCAATCCAGCTCTCTGGAAGCTTCTTCTTCTAGAAGAAGCTCCTGGTTCCTGGCTTTGGATTAGCACAGCTCTGGCTGTTGAGGACATCTGGGAAGTGAACCAGCGAATGGAAGACCTCTCTCTCTGTCTCTACCTCTCTCTGTAACTCTGTCTTTCAAATAAATAAAAATGAATCTTTAAAAAAAAAAAGAAACAACATTCCTTCAATTTATATAATATGCTATTTCTAACAATACAAACCCTTATAATTTAACCAAAATTTTGTTTCTTTTTTAAATTTATTTTTCTGTGGTTATTTATTTGAAAGGCAGAGAGCCAGACCAAGAGACAGAAAGAGATTTCTCATCTGCTGTTTCGCTCTCCAAATGCCCCAGGGCTGGGCCAGGCTGAAGTCAGGAGGTATTGCCAGGAACTCAGAGACCTCCCAGTTGAGTGGCAGGACACAATGACTTGAGGCGTCACCTACTGCTTCACAGGGTGGGCATTAGCAGGAAGCTGAAATGGAGAGAGGACTGAAGCCCAGGCATTCAAAGCAATAGCTTATCCACCATGGGTAACACCTACCCCTGTTTCTCTTTAATTAATTGCAAGTTCCAGATGTCAGTTCACTTTTAAAGAGGGGAATTTTATATCACACATCTCTAAAAAGTAATGTCTACGAAAGAGTTCTGGACACACGAGCCTGACAAATTTCTGAGACTATCTTCTCTACTTTTTGTAGGAAACATTTTTTATTCTACAATACTACCTCAGAACTGACTCAAATTTTGTGCTAATGCAACAATTCTACCATCTAAAATGCAGTGCCCCAGATAAATATTAGCCAAGCACTTCAGAGCTTAATTGGAAATATGGGGTCCGCGTCTGGTTTCCTTCCCCACCAAGTAACAAATGACAGTGGCAAGCAGCATTATCTGTTACCCTCTGAGGTTAGCAAGAGATACTGACGAGTCACCTGAATTGATTTCTGCTGACATGTTCTATAATGGATTACAAATAGCTTCTGAGATTGATGACACAGGAAAGTTGAGCTGAAAGTAATATTTTCTAAAGCGAGTTTGGATGTAGTATAAAATAAGCACCATTCTAGCTTTCTGCCTTGAGTCTTTGTGATAAATCTAAAACAAATGGAAACTGAGTAATTAGAGTTAGACAAATAGTCATAAATTGTGAGATACTTGACATATACATTAACACCAAAGCCTCATTGCACATTTTGTGCTTTATTTTTCATTTTAACTGTAAAAGTAATGCATCGTCTACAGGCTGGCAGGATCTAAAACATGGACAATTGATTGCCCAGAAACATAACACTTATGTGTAAGGAAATAGCCTTTTCTGCTTTTGCTCATAGCAACCCTCTTGGCAAAAAGAGGAAAGAAGCAAGGGGAAATTCAGTTCTTTCACACCTTCCAGTTTAGGCTCAGATTACACAGAATGGTTTATCGTGTCTTCCAAGTAGAGAGCAGAAAGAGGCTATACTCTACCAACCTGCTTTGGAAATGAGATTTATAAATTCATCAGCTTCCTATGAGCCCCATCCAGCTGTCCTTTCACATTAGTTGGTGGTACACTCACTCACTTGAAGTGAGCTTACTGACTTCCGTTGCTTCCTTTCTCAGCAAATGGTCCTTTTAAATCATTGCTTTCTGTTAGTCTATTTGCATAGCTTTATGTCTCTCAGAGGAACACACACCATGTAGCATATAAATTAAGAATTTTATAGCATCCATTCATAGGCCTTGATTTATGGCAGGACTCCATTTCAGCTTTATTCTGGGTGTGTCTAAAACCAGTGTAAGAGGTGAAAGCTATGGGGGCCAGCGCAGAAGGCTCAAAAGAAAGGTCAGGCATCCCATGAAGGTCAGAATGCCTTTGCAAGAATGCCACTTCATCCAACTATGACTACAGCTGCTGTTCTGAGAATGACCAGCGTGACTGTATGATACTACTTGATGAAGTGTCTCTTGGTAATTCAAAAAGTGGTCGTGTGCAACCTGCGATTGCATAAGCCATCTACTTTGTTTTACCCGTTTCCTCAGTATCAGATGAACACTACAAGTCAGTCTCTTTCCTTACCTAGCAGTTAAATCACATTTCTTCTCAAAACACTTTCTGAATTTAGGCAAGTTTTTTTCAGTAGTAGTCTTTAAAAAATTTTTAATAATGCATCACTAGGGATTCTTAAGTAATTTTAGGTTCATTTCTTATGTTTGTTACTCATTACTATTCTATGTATTCTGATATATTTTTATAAAGATTAATAAGATAGGCTTCCAATTCTTAACATTTCATCTATAAATATTTCATTCTGTAATTTATACAACCTAAATAGGATGTGATGATAAAATGCTTTTGGAGGGCCATTATTAGTGAACCTGCTCTTTAGGCTTCCATTGTCTTGGAATATAAACAAAAATTGAGGTCTTTGAACAGAATAATCCTATATTCCTGATAGTCTGGAATATTGGGTAATATTGAAGAAAAGTATTTTCCGTAATGAAATCTCTCCCTTTGCTTTCACTTGAGAACATGTGATAACTTTGTAGCACTATTGAAATAATCTTCCTTAGTAACACTGTTAGTAATATTCAGAGATTGAAATGGAATCAACAACTGAGTGGGGATGTCCCTGACTTAACTGGAGAGTTATATATCTGCGTTAACTTAGAAAATAGAAGAGAGCTCCTCATATAAAGGACTTTCATAGGATGCAAGAAGAGAGCTCTAGCTCATGGTATTAGTAAAACAAAATATGTTTGTATTCATGATATTTAGAGACTGGTTATGATACAAAGAATCCTGTACCAGGTTGTATCTGTGATGATTTAGGAGATTTGAAAAGGCAGATGATTGATTTTGAGGGACAAGAGGGCCTTTTGGAGTGTGTTAGTTTGCTAGGGTTGCAATAAAAAAAAAAAATACGGGGGGCCGGCACTGTGACGTAGTGGGTAAAGTCGCTGCCTCAAGTGCTGGCATCCCACTTGGGCTGCTCCAGGACTCTCTGCTATGGCTTGTGAAAGCAGTAGAAGATGGCCCAAGTCCTTAGGCCCCTGCACCCACTTGGGAGACCAGAAGTAGCTCCTGACTCCTGGCTTCAGACTGGCACAGTTCCGGCTGTTGTGACCATCTTGGGAGTGAAACAGTGGATGGAAGACTTTTCTCTCTCTTTCTGCCTCTACCTTTATGTAACTCTGCCTTTCAAATAACTAAATAAATCTTTAAAAAAATACTATAGACAGAGGCTGGTGTTGGAGTGTGGAAGATAAAGCCACCACCTGCAATTCCAGCATCCCATATGGGTGCTGGTTCAAGTCCTGGCTCCTCCACTTCTGATCCAGCTTCCTGGTAGTACACCTGGGAGAGCAGCAGAAGATGGCCCAAGTCCTTGTGCCCTTGCATTCACATGGGAGACCCGCAGAAAGCTCCTGACTCCTCGCTTTGTCCTGGCCCAGCCCCAGCCATTGCAGCCATTTGGGACGGAGGGGAACCAGCAGATGGAAGATCTTTCTATCTCACCCTCTCTTTCTCTCTGTAACTCTACTTTCAAAGAAATAAAATAAATCTTAAAAAACAAAACAAAACAAAAAAAAAAAACAACTATAGTCAGCATGGTTAAACAACAGAAGTTTGGCTAGAAGTCCTAAAGCAAGACATGTGCAGGTTTAGTTTCATGTGAAGCTTTTCTCTGGCTTGTACATGACCACCTTCTCGCTGTATCCTCACTTAGTCATCCCGCAGTCTGCATTTTCTGTCTCTTAGTCTCTTCTTATACCAACAGCTGTCATACTGGATTAGGGCCCACTCATATGATCATTTTTTACTTTAATTATGTCCTTAATAGTTCCTTCTTCAAAAACAGCCATATTCCAAGGTGCTAGAATTTAGAATTCAAGGTATGAATTTGGGGAGAGGACTCAAGTCAGCCGATAACATTGGGAAATACACTGTCCTACGTCTATCAGAATCTAGATCCAGGAGATGCAGAAGCATTTGCATTGTTTCCTAGTGGATAATCTTGATTATTCACATGGTAATCTAAGAGGTCCAGGGCAAGATGCTTCAACACCTTTCCAGACACAGCAATATTTGTATATGGCTACACAGAAGAGTCAGTTACTGTTGTATCAGTTTTTAGTAAAAGTCAGTAAAGATTTACAGTATTTTCTTCCCAGAGCCTTTGTCAAAGTTATTTGGGCCATTTCACTAAATATCAATAACCAAGGGCTGGCATTTGGAGCAGTCATTAAGTTGCCACTTGAGACATCCATATTGGAGTGCCTGAGTTCAAGTTCTGGCTCTGTTCCCAGTTTCAGCTTCTTCCTAATGTCCTTCCTGAGAAGCAACAGATAATGGCCCAAGTCCTAGCACCCATGTGGGAGATCAGGCTCCTGGCTTCAACTGGACCTTGCCTTAGCTGTTGTGCACATTTGGGAAGTGAACCAGCAAATGAAAGATCTTTGTGTGCTTTTCTTTCCCACCCCTTTCAAATAAATAATTAGTTTAATAAAAGTATGTCAGTGTCTAAACCATGTATATGGTTAGAACATCTCAACCACATATGCATGAACAAATTTATAAACATTATTAAGGAAATGGAGGCTTTATGTGGTATATTTTCAGGATAAATAACTATCATAACAAATAGTCCCAAAATATTGATGTTACATTTTGTATATCTTCTTTGTGCCAGATCTAATAGATGTTTCTGGCTGGGAGGTTCTGGTCAGTTTTTCCTTAAGGCTCAGTCAGAGAACTAGGCACTTGCCATCTGAAATAGGTGGGTTCCAAGGTTCCCCTAGAAGGAGAAGAGAGCACAGGGAAGGCAGAAGAGGTCCTTGGCCTCCTTGACCTGGGTGTGAAGGACATCAGTTTGGTTCACATTGGCTAGAGTCAATCATGTGCCCTACTTGGGTTTACTAGAATGGAAAACATATAGTCCTTAGCTGGTGATCTGCTTCCCAGTGAGAACTCGATACCTGGAACACACAGTAAGAATTTACTTTGAGTATTTATTTATTGACTTCTTTGAGTGATAGAGTAAAAGAGCACTTCTAATCTACTGGTTCACTCCCCAAGTGCCCACAATAGCTGGAACTGGGCCAGGGCCAAAGCTGGGGCCAAGACCTCAATCCAGATTTCCCATATGGGTGGCAGGAACTCAATTATTTGTATCATCACTACTGCCTCCCTGAGTCTGCAAATAACAGGAAGCTGGAGTCAAGCCAGAGCTGGGAATCAAACCTAGGCACTCTGATAAAGGAAACAGGCATACTAACCTACGTTTCAACTGCTCAGCCAAATGTCTGCTTCCAGAATTAGAATCTTTGGTGGTTTGTTAGCTACTAGTCTATTACACACAGCAGCTCTGATAAAAGTCTATTTTAATTCAGTTAAATTGGAAAGACAGTGGTTAAAAGCCAGATGACCTTCCTAGAATCCTAGCTCTGCTGATTACTGGCTATGTGACTCTGGAAATACTGCCAGGCTCTAACCACCTTAGCTTCCTTATCTATAAAATGGGAATATTATTTTGAAGTTTGAACAGGGTAACTGTAAAGCACTAGGAATATTGTCTGGCCCATAGCTGGTGTGCTGTTAAGTGTTAACTGTCTTCTACCCTGCAACAACCATGACTCTTTGCGAGGTGGGCTCAGACAGGCTGGAGAATCCCTAGCCCTGGTTGCAGGGTTGGACTAGGGAGAAGTAATATCAGACGGTGATAGTTCTGCCCCAAAGAGGTAGCCATAAATGAATGATAGACCTATACTCTCTCTTGTAATGCTGATCGTACAACACACAGAAAAAGTCAGCAGTTTGTTGTAGGGGTAAAATTCAAAAAATGAAAAGAACAAAGCCAACCAGCACCCAGAGAAAAGGCAGTGATCAGAAGCCATGAGACAATGAAAGCCAAGAGTAGTCAGAAACCATGAATGGCATAAAGCTAAGAATGACAATAGAGAGAAGTCAGTTCATTGCTCAGTAGCAGGAACAATGGCTACTCTCAGTAGAGAGTAGCTGAGTCACCAGAATGGTATAGTATGGCAGTGGGGACCCACGGCAGCATGAGAACACAATGGCAAGAACTGATAATAGCCTGAGTGATCTTCCAGGTTTGTTCCAGTGAGGCAAGTGGGACCAGCTGCAAGACAGATACTTGTCATCTTCACTTAAAAGCCCATTACTTAAAGATTCCTTAGCATGCCATTTTGGCTTTGAAAGAGGCTGTCATTGCAGCCACTACGATTCATTTGAAAGTCAGAAGGGAGTTAAGTTCTTTTCTCTTTCCTGATAATACCAGTTGGGTAAATGTGAATCTCAGTTCCAGATAAAATATACAAAAAATGTCCCACATCAAGGCGCCTTCTGATTCCAAATATCTCCTAGCTCTGATTTTACCAGGTATGTAGAAATTAACCTTATTCATTTTTGGAGCATGACTCCCAAACTCCCCAGGGACGTTCATGGTTCTGGAATCTTATGTAGTACCAAGGCATCAAGGTGGTAACAGTCAGCTGGTCATTGATCATCACTTCATAGTCCTGGACGTGCTCCCTTCTGCTTTCTTCCTTCAGATCCAGTAGTGTTTAGCTACTGTGCACCATGTACACAGCATGAATATTTTTTTCAAGGATGAGAATCCAAGCCTAGGATCTCATGCACCCTGCTACAGTTATTCACTTTGGGGGTCAGTTTGTCTCCTCTTAGCATTACCCCAAAGCATGATCTGGGTCTCCATATCTAAAATCCCAGTGTCTCTGTCCCTCATTGAGCGTGTGAAACCTTTTTTTTCTAAACTGAGTGAACTCCTTTGACTTCATCTTTCACCAAGTCATTTATCTCTACCTGGAATTTCTCTCTATTGAGGATTAGCCTTTTGAAATAAAACCCAGAACATTTGCAGGCAACTTCAATGTCCATTCTCACTACATATTTCACTTTGAAAGTGAAAGCACAGGCCAAATTTATCTACTTATGTTAGAGGAAGGTAAAGGAAAAATAAAGAAGTTCAGTATTTTGAAATGTTTTCATTTTTGTTTTTATCTTAGAAACATGAAAGTTCAGATTCAAATTTTATGTTCAGTACCCATAGAATTAGACTTTCTGCTAGCTTATTTTTCTTAATTTTTAAATTTCTGATTGTTAGTATCACTTTATTAACTTTGTTATGAATGCCTGGTAACAAATATGTTTTCCCACTTATCCAAATTGGTATAGATTCTTTTAAACTGGCACAATTCATTGCAGCAGTGGGGGGGTAATTAAAGTCTAGTAGGGTCAAGACTAGCTAGAAATAAACACAGAATACCAAGCTTCAAAGAGACAAAGCATGACTTAAGAACTGGGAGTTCCTTTATAAACTTCCAGGAACTGCATAACATCACCCATTCTCTGTGTCTGTGCTCCCCTTGGTGCCACCAATAAACTGACCCTCTTTTTTGCTCAGTAGTAGGGACACCTGCTATTTTAGCTGCTTCTTCTTGGCTTCTGCTTACATGTGTCTACTGCAAGCTGTCTGGCGCGTAACAAATCTTCCCAGGCAGACGAATCAATTAATTCACAGGCTTTTTATTGGGGTTCCGCTCCCGGGCGAGGTTCCCCAGTCCCAACAGAGCAACAGAGCGGGGGCTGGGGAAGTCGCGCTTCAGAGATTGGGAGTGCTCCTTTTATAGATTCAGGGCATGGGGGTTAAAGGTTGAGGCAGGTCTGATCCTCATTGGTTGAACTTTAGGCACCCGCAGGGACCTTGACAAGGACTTTTCTTCCTTGGAAGTATAGGTAGAAACTTTCCATTCCTGGAAGTATAGGCCTTCCCCCCTTGCGGATCCCAAAGCTACCATCTACTAATGACGTTTTCTCCATCTTATCTTCCATTGTTTGCCTTTGCTACCAATTGGACAGCTCTCAAGAAAAAAATGGTATAAGTCTAATTAGCTATCCCCATCAGAGATTTCCTATGTTATCAACTGAACAGTGGGTTGTAGTTTCTTGAATCAGATTACTGCCATTGTTCATATCAATTGTGGCTAAGGTAGCAGGATTATTTAGGGAGAATTACATGCAAAGGCAATATACTAGACAAGGACTCTAAGGAAGAATCTCTTCAGAAGGGGCTGTGAGCACACAGGGTCTTAAAGGTTGGCATCTTCAATATTGCTGTTAAAAGTAGGGTAAATTCGGAAAATATTGCTCTCAGGATATAATCATACCATTTTCCTTTGGGGATAAAATCCCAGTCTGACTCACACAGACACAATTTGACCCTACAGTCTCTATGAGACAATGACCAGAATCCAAACTGGTATATTTCCCAAAGTCTCAGTTATTTAGACTCAAATAAGAATTTATATAGGGCCAGTGCTATGGTGTAGCAGGTAAAGCCGCTGCCAGCAGTGCCGGCATCCCATATGAGCTCTGATTCAAGACCCAGCTGCTCCACTTCTGATCCAGCTCTCTGCTATGGCCTGGGAAAGCAGTAGAAGATGGCCCAAGTCCTTGGACCCCTGCACCCGGGTGGTATACCAGGAGGAAGTTCCTGGCTCCTGGCTTGGGATCAGCACATCTCTAGCCATTGCAGCCAATTGGGGAATGAACCAGTGGATGGAAGACCTCTCTCTTTGTCTTTACCTCTTTCTGTAACTCTTTCAAATAAGTAAAATAAATCTTTAAAAAACAATAATGATACATTCCCTAGTAACTCCCTAAAATACTTCACCCAGCTTCAATGACAACTTCTGATCTCTTGATTATTTTATATATACATTTACCCAGGTTCCACTAGCTGGGAATACAGATAAGATCATGATAAGTTGGATAACACAATAATCACTGGCTCATGGCATCACCTGCATGGCTCAGGACTTTGATTTCCTTTTGAAATCTCAGTTTCTTGAAGTGTTTTAGGCATCTTCAGTGAGTATCTCATTTAAGTTCACACATTGTGATTCAACAACCTCTCACCAGGTACCACATTTTCTCCCTGGATGTGTTGTATAACCTCTTCCACTGACACATTTCCCTAGAGGATCTGCTCCTGCTCTTTTGGCATGATCACCTTTGCTGAGTTCCACTGATGTTCAGGGAGGCCTCCAGGTCACTTGATGGGCTCCTCAGGCACCGCATTCCCTACAGATGTTGCGAGAACATAAGCTTTTGCCTCTGCCGCATCAGGCATAGCAAGTATTACCTGCCTTGGCCCCTGCTGTCTTCCAGATTCTGTCTTTAGGTGGTGCATTTTCCACTATCTCTCTTCAAGCACCACCACAAAGGCATTAAAAGAAGGGTTCTTCTCTTCCTCTTGATTGAGATATTTTTTTTTTTATTTGCATGTTTTGTATCATAAGAAGGTTGTCCCTATTTTATTTTTTTTAAAGATTTATTTATTTGAAAGTCAAAGTTACACAGAAAGAGAAGGAGAGGAAGAGAGAGAGAGAGAGAGAGAGAAAGAGAGATCTTCCATCCGCTGGTTCACTTCCCAATTGGCCACAATGGCTGGAGCTGCGCTAATCTGAAGCCAGGAGCCAGGAGCTTCTTCCGGGTCTCCCACATGGGTTCAGGGGCCCAAAGACTTGGGCCATTTTCTACTGCTTTCCCAGGCCACAGCAGAGAGCTGGATCCAAAGTAGAGCTTCCAGGACTCGAGCCAGCACCCATTTGGGATGGTGGCACTGCAGGCAATGGCTTTACCTGCTATGCCACAGCACTGGCTCCTTGATTGAATTCTAATAGGAGGAGTCTAAACCAGTAATGTTGGTGTTTAATAACTTTCCAAGAGACAAAACTTTTAGTTTTTACTTACAGCCCTCTCACACTCTCCCAGATACTCACTCAGGGACTTATAATGAGAACATACTGAATGATAAGACACCAAACTGCCTACAGAGCCTGTTCTTCTTGGAAGGCCCTCTTGCGTCCTTCTGTTCATTATTTCGACTTGGTGGATCTTCAAGGTCATTTCTCCCAAGAGGCAACTTTGTCCTCATACAATTGGTTTCTGACAGGCCTACCGAACCAATTTGAGACATCCCTGCTCATGCCTGAAATTTAGCTGACTTCAAATTGGGATTCCCTGCTATGCTTAGATCCTATTTGGTGTATTGTTATTTCCCAGTTCTATCAGGCAGATTAGAAGGAGAACTTCAAGTAATGATGCACAAATACATATGCTCTCTCCATTATAAAACAGAACCAAGGCATCCCTGTGGACATCAGCAAGTGATAACAGATTGACAAAAAATGTTGGAAATGAGAAAAACAAATCCCACTTCTGTTGTATCAGAGCCAACTGGTTAGTCTAATGTATGTAATTAATTATAGACTTGCCAGGTTTCAGCAACTTTGCAGAAATAATTTCATAAATAATAAATCATTGGAATCCAGAATCCTAGAATAATTTAGAAAGCTGTCAGTAGTTCATAAAACCAAAGACAAAGAAAATAAAGACTAAATCTATCATGATAACTCATGGAAAGTAACTAAATTAAATTTTCTTAGAGCAAATTATTTATACAAATCAAACAATTAAATAGGGGAAAATGAAGGTCTGAATTAGATCTGTTGAAAAATAGTGAAGTTTATTGTATGTATTTGAAGGGCAGAGTTACAGAGAGAGGGAGGTAAACAGAGATATCTGCCATCTGCTGATTCACTCCCCAAATGGCTGCAATGGCCAGGGCTGGACCAGGCCAAAGCGAGGAGCCAGGAGCTTCTTCCAGGTCTCCCATGTGAGTACAGGGGCACAAGGACTTGGGGCATCTTCCTCTGCTTTCCCAGATGCATTAGCAGGGAGCTGGATGGGAAGTAGAGCATCCGGGGCTTGGACTGGTGCCCATGTGAGATGCCGGCGTTGCAAGAGGCGGCTTAACCTGTTTTGAAGTATATATTAAAGGTTCAAAGACAATTTACTATGAACCAAGTAAAATTAAATTTCAAATATTATTATAATAAAATCACTAACAATTGATTAAATCATTTTATTTTGTTCAGAGTTTACATATTTCTTCAGTTTTTAGAATACTCATTTATTTGCTTTTTAATGTCTGCACCATTCCCAGAAGAGCATTTTTTCATAGTACACATTCCAAATAATATAATAAAAGAAGAAGTAAATGAATGATTGGCATGTGCAAAAGATAGGATGCTTCCCTTAAATATTTTGGTTGGTGTGGCTGGGGTTACATGGTAGAGTGCTGGGAGCACAGAGCAGAGGCAGACCATGTGGGTTCACACTGACTCTGCACATGTTAACATTGTGAACCTAATACTTAACATTCCTATGCCTCAAGCTCCTCACCTGAAAATAGAAGTAATAGACCCTGTTTCATAGGGTTGTGGTGAAGAGTAGACGAGATTTCATGTGTAAAGTCCTTAGACTATTGCCTGAGATTAATAAAGCCTAAGTGATTATTGTTGTTGTGCCCTTAACTTACTTATTTATGAATACACCTCATCTTAAAAAAATTTTAAACTTCAAAGGATTCTGAACTTTCAAAATTATGTGTAATTAATTTGCTTTATGTAAGCCGAAGCAAAACCTGAAGAAATATTCAGGAAAGAAAATGTCCTGATACTTAAAAGATTTTATCATGAAGTAAGAAGATTCTGAGGTTTGAAGGAAAAGAGGTTCGGGAGTAGGAGACAGTGCTGCTGGGCAAGCAAAAAGCGGAGACAAGAGATTGCAAATCACCCAGGGGCTCCCAAAAATCAGGCACAAGTACTGCCAGTTGACATCTCAGATTTGGTCACTGTATGGACATGATCTTACAGAAGAATTTTTTCTTATGAAATGATTTCTTCCATTTCACAAATGGACATTGTAAATAGATACTTGTGTTGCCCAACATCCAATCCCTTTGGCCATCTGTGATTTCCACCACAGATGTGGTCACAGACAACTTGAACACATCAAGTCCAGTTCCCAGCTTGTCTGGTGTGTGTTTCTTGGCTGTTGCAGGTGCTTTAGCTGCAGGTGCTCGCTCTGGCAGCAAGCGCACGTTGCTTCAAATCCAAAGAGCTTCCCACATCAATGCTGCTGTCAATTGCATTATATTTCTCACAGTAAAATTCGGAGGGAAATAGAACCTTTCTTATTCTTGTGTGTTACAAAGTTCTTAGAAAAAGAACATAGCTTTTTGTTTTTATTGTGTCTGTCTCAGTCTCTTTGTGCTGCCATCTGGGACTGGGTAATTTACAAATAATAGAAATGTGGTTTTCACAGTTCAGAAGGATGGGAAGTTTAGATCAAAGCACCAGTAGGTTCAATGTCTGATGATGACCTGGCTCTCTGCTTCCAGGATGGTGCCCTGAACCTTGTGCTTTTACACAGCAAGCTAGTTCTCTCCAATATTTCTTTTTTTTTTTTTTTTTTTTTTTTTTCCCCTTTGGACGGTAGACTGGACAGTGAGAGAGAGAGAGAGACAGAGATACAGAGAGAAAGGTCTTCCTTTTTCCATTGGTTCACCCCGCAATGGCCACTGCTGCCGGCGCGCCGCGCTGATCCGAAGCCAGGAGCCAGGTGCTTCTCCTGGTCTCCCATGCGGGTGCAGGGCCCAAGGACTTGGGCCATCCTCCACTGCACTCCCTGGCCACAGCAGAGAGCTGGACTGGAAGAGGAGCAACCGGGACAGAATCCGGCACCCTGACCGGGACTAGAACCCAGTGTGCTGGTGCCACAGGCAAAGGATTAGCCTATTGAGCCGTGGCGCCAGCCTTTCCAACCTTTTCGTGAGGCATGAATCCATCTTTGAAAGTAGAACTGTCATGACATAATTTCTTCCAAAAGGCCCCACCTCCTAATACCCTGCACAGTGGTGGAGTTAAGTTTCAACATGAATTTGTCATAGCAGTGACAAAATGTACTTTATTACATCCCAGCTACCTCACTCATTATGCAACCTGCATTGCCCTGTAGGTATTTGAGCCTTTGGGCCATGTTCAGAAGTAAGTCAAACCACACAGTAAGTCATAACAGCTATTTGGGTAAAGATTTTTAAAACCATTAAAAAGGGGGTAGGAATGAGGCATACCAGTTAAGACACTGCTTATGATGCCCACATCCCACATTCAGCTGCCTAGGTTAGAGATACAGCTCTACTTCAAGCCCCAGTCCATGGGTTCACTGTTTTTTTTAAAAAAGAGTTATTTATTTACTTGAGTTACAAAGAGAGGGAGAGATAAAGAGGTCTTCCATCTACTGGTTCACTCCCCCAGTGGCCATAACAGCCAAAGCTGAGCCAGTCTGGAGCCAGGAGCTTCATTCAGGTCTCCCACACAGGTGCAGGAGCCCAAGCATATGGGCCATCTTCTGCTTTCCCAGGCTATCAGCAGGGAGCTGGATTGGAAATGAAGCAGCCAGAACTTGAACCAGTGCTCATATGGGATGCCAGCACCACAGGCGGATATTAACTTACTATACTACAGTGCTAGCCCCTGGTTCACTCTTCAAATGCCTGCAACAGCAGGGCTGGGCCATTTCTAAAGCAAGGAGTCAGGACCCAATCCACATTTCCCACATGGGTGGCAGGAACTCAGTTATTTGAGCCATCACTGATGTCTCTCAGGGTAAGCATTGCCAGGAATGTGGAGTTAGGAGCTGGAGCTAGGCATCAAATCCAGGTATTCTGATGTGGGATTTGGATGTCATAACAATAATAACAGACATCTTAGTTCATAGCCTAAGTACCTGCTCTTCCTTCTTTTTTTTTTTTTTAAGTCTATTTGTCTATTTGTTTTAGTTTGTTTGAAAGACAGAGTGGCAGAAAAAGAGAGAAAGAGATCTTCTATCTGCTGGTTCACTCCCCAGTTGCCCAGGATACCCAGGGCCCAGACCAAAGCCAGGAGCCAGGAACTCCATCCAGATCTCTCATGTAGGTGGCAAGAATCCAAATACTTGAGCCATCTCCTGCTGCCTTCCAGGGTGTACATCAGCAGGAAGCTGCTAGGAAATAGAGGTCTAACTTGATCCCAGACACTCTGATATGGGACATGGGTGTCTCAAGCTGAGGCTTACACCCTCTGTACCACAATACCCATTCCTCTCCCTCTGTCTTCAAATGATTGTTTCTGTAGCTTTAAATTTTGTTCTCAACCTGGTTTGATGTCAGTTATATTAGTCTTTTAAAACAAGTCGAGAAGTTGTTCATCTTTATTTTTGCTCCAAAATAGCTACATAGAATATACAGTATCTGAGCCAGGAAATTTCAGGTAATCTATCAGCAAAACCATTTTAGTCCTTTAGAAAGGGTAATTCTTTGACCAGCTTCTTAACTTCTGTGGTTACTAGCCTAGTTAGCCCTAAGTCTTCCTGCCTAAATTCTTGAAAATATTTTTTTGGCAATAGATGTGCTAATAACATGTTCCTGTGATATTAAAAAGATAATTTTTTTAGATTTTGGAATATATCTGTTCACATTCCTAGTGTGATATATATTTTTTTCTCTGTCTCTCTTTTGTTATAACAGTACATCAAGCTGAGAGTTCCTGAGATGCACATCAGCACAGTAGGAATGGTTTTGTCAAGAATTCCTCTGCACCCAGGATTCTGACTCTCTTGGACAGTGCATGATGAATGCTGCCCAATTTTGTCTCTGATTCTTCACATTTAGTGCTCTGTTACTTAACCATATCCTATTCTGTGACATGCTCATTCATTCATTTTATTTTTTTTTTAAGATTTATTTATTTGAAAGGCAGAGTTACAGAGAGAGAGGAGAGACAGAGAAAGGTCTTCTGTCTGCTGGTTCATTCCCCAAATGGCCACAATGGCCAGAGCTGGGCTGATCTGAAGCCAGGAGCTTTTACTAAGTCTCCCACACGGGTACAGGGGCCCATGTACTTGGCCTTCTTCCACTGCTTTCCCAGGCCATAGCAGAGAGCTGAATCCAAAGAGGAGCAGCCAGACACGAACCGGTGCCCATAGGGGATGCTGATACCGCAGGCGGATGCTCAGCCTACTGGGCCACAGTGCAGGCCCCTAGAACATTCTTTAAATATGTTAATGCTTTTTATTTTTTATAGTCTGGTTGGGTTGGTTTAGAGCATTTCTATTTAAGGTGACTTCACCCAGCATTGGTTTTTGCTTTTGATGTGAATTTGCTGGTTTCAAAAACAATACAGACTAGTTGTAAAACATTTAAATATTCCAAAACAACATAGAGATTGATCCACTACTCCGTTAGAACTGCTGTTAACATTTTGATAAACATGCCGTCACATGTCTCTCAATTTTAAAAAGTCATATTATACATGCCTTTTTATAAACTATTTCTTCACTCAGTGATATACTAAAGGCATTTTTCCATTTCAATCACTGCAAATGTATGTTATTTTACAAGTATATAATATTATGTTGTATAAATGTTCTATAATTTATTTGTGTATAATTTTAAGTTTCAAGAAGCAACTAAGAAAAATATGATTTATCTGTAAATTCTTTTTTTTTAAGTTATTTATTTATTTGAAAGGCAGAGTTACAGAGAAGAAGAGAAAGAGAGGGGAGAGAGATAGAGAAAGAGATGTCTTGCATCTGCTGTTTCTTTCCACAGATGGCCACAACAGCCAGCCTGGGCCAGGCCAAAGCCAGGAGCCTTCTGGGTCTTCTATGTGAGTACAGAGGCCTAAACACTCTGGCCATCTTCTGCTGTTTTCCCTAGGTACAATAACAGGGAGCTGGATAAGAGGCAGAGCAGCCAGGACTAGATCCAGCCCTCATAGGGGTGCAGTTGTTGTAGGCAGCAGCTTCATCTGTTGCCCACAACAGTGGCCCCTATTTGTAAAGTCTTCAAAATTGTCTCACCATAATAGGCCTAAAACAACTCTTTAAGTTTACCATTTGCTAGCTCCTCTGCTAAGATGATTTACATGTATTTGTCTGTTTCATGCCTTTTTTTTTTCTTTTTTTTCAGGCAGAGTGGACAGTGAGAGAGAGACAGAGAGAAAGGTCTTCCTTTGCCGTTGGTTCACCCTCCAATGGCCGCCGCGGCCAGCGCGCTGCGGCTGGCACACCGCGCTGATCTGAAGGCAGGAGCCAGGTGCTTCTCCTGGTCTCCCATGGGGTGCAGGGCCCAAGCACCTGGGCCATCCTCCACTGCACCCCCCGGGCCATACCAGAGAGCTGGCCTGGAAGGGGGGCAACCGGGACAGAATCTGGCCCCCCGACTGGGACTGGAACCTGGTGTGCCGGCGCCGCAAGGTGGAGGATTAGCCTATTGAGCCGCGGCGCCGGCCCTGTTTCATGCTTTGTATAAAGTAAGAGCAGCAAGGCTTGAATGAAAAGCAAAAACATAGAGCTTATTCCAGGTGCAAAGCACCACAGCTTTTCCACAACAAGGTGATTACAATTTTTTTCTAAGCCCTCTTGAAGCCACTCAATGACTTTTTTATCTGAATCTTCACCTTCACTTCAACAAGCATTTATTGGACCCTTACCAACAAGATCTCTTCACCTATAAAATAAGATTGTTGAGTTAATATTTCTAGGCCTTTTTCCAGATAGAAGACAATGGTATGTGACAAGTGAGTTTGTGTGTTTCAGGAAGAGGAGAGACAAAATGGCTGTAAAATCTCTCTTATCAGGAAAGCATATAGACAACTCTTAGGAAAGTATTAAAGCTTAGGGGTCAGTGCTGTGACACTGTAGGTTAGGCTGTGGTCTGCAGTGCCAGCATCCCATAGGGGTGCTGGTTCAAGCCCAGGCTTCTCCACCTCTAATCCAGTTCCCTGCTAATGTGCCTGGGAGGGCAATAGAAGATGGCCCAAGAGGTTGGGCCCCTGAACCCCCATGGGAGACCCAAAAGAAGCTCCTGGCTTCAGCCTGGCCCAGCCCTGGCTGTTGCGGCCATCTGGGAATGAACCAGCAGATGGAAAACCCCTCTTTCTCTCTGTCTCTCCTTCTCTCTGTGTAATTCTGCCTTTCAAATAAAGAAATAAATCTCTCTTTCGAAAAACAAAAGTCAATTTTGAAAAAAGTATAAAGTTTATTATAAGTATAATTTTTTTTTTTTTAACAATTTGGTCTTTTTTTTTTTTTTTTTTTTTTTTTTTTTGACAGGCAGAGTGGACAGTGAGAGAGAGAGACAGAGAGAGAAAGGTCTTCCTTTGCCGTTGGTTCACCCTCCAATGGCCGCCGCTGCAGCCGGCGCACCGCGCTGATCCGATGGCAGGAGCCAGGATCCAGGTGCTTTTCCTGGTCTCCCATGGGGTGCAGGGCCCAAGCACCTGGGCCATCCTCCACTGCACTCCCTGGCCATAGCAGAGAGCTGGCCTGGAAGAGGGGCAACCGGGACAGAATCCGGCGCCCTGACCGGGACTAGAACCCGGTGTGCCGGCGCCGCAAGGTGGAGGATTAGCCTATTGAGCCACGGCGCCGGCCATATTATAAGTATAATTTTAAAAAGTATTTTTATTTCTTTATTTGAGAGGCAGAGAAAGAGGGAGGGAGAGAGATCTGCTGGTTCACTGTCCTAATGCCTACAAAAGCTGGGTTTGGCACTGGGTTGGGACAGAAGTTAGAAACTGGGAACTCAATACAGTCTCCCATATGGGGTGGCAGGAGCTCAATTGTTTAAGCCATCACTGCTGCCTCCCAGGATGCACATAAGCAGGAATCTGGAGTCAGAAGCAGTCAAGAACAGAGCCAAGAGTGGCACTCAGTCCAATATGGGACACAGGAATCTTAACTGGCATCTGAACTGATAAGCCAAACACATACCCCTCAAGTAGAATTCTATGAAAACACATTGGAAGACAGACATATTTGAGAAATCATCATAGAAAAGATGGAAATTGGAGCCAGCACCATGGTGCAGTAGGTTAATCCTCCACCTGCGGCACCGGTATCCCATATGGGTTCTGGTTCTAGTCCCAGCTGTTTCTCTTCCAATCCGGCTCTCTGCTGTGGCCTGGGAAAGCAGTGGAAGATGGCCCAGGTGCTTGGGCCCCTGCACCCACGTAGGAGACTGGGAAGAAGCTCCTGGCTCCTGGCTCCTGGCTCCTGGCTTCAGATTGACTCAGCTCGGGCCATTGCGGCAAACTGGAGACTGAACCAACAGAAGGAAGACCTTTTTCTCTGTCTCTCCCTCTCACTGTCCAACTTTGCCTCTCAAATAAATAAATAAAATCTTAAAAAAAAAAAAAGATGAAAATTAAGCTGAGCTTGAATGTTAAGTATATAGAGGACAAAAATTCAGATGAGTGGAAACAATCTGTAATTAAATATGAAGAGTAATGGAAAGGAGGAGACACAGACACTGTCTATTTGGCCCTTAGGATCCCCTCTTTGCCATGCTCCACTCTGCCCCATCGTGCTCTGGATCCTGGGAGCTGACCTGCTGTGGTAGACTGGCGTATCCTCCAGCTTCCAGTTAGCTGCAGCTAATGTGGAGATAGGAGGGTCGGGGGAGAGGGAAGTTGACATTTTTACTCTCCTGGTCTCATCCCTACCAAATTTCCATGGCTTGCTCCCTGTACTGAAAGCCAAGGCTCTTGACCAGAGTCCAGCTCCATCCATTCCCTTTTCCTCTTTCTGGTAATGTTCCCTTCCCTTACTCCTTTGAACCTAAAGATTATGTCAGTTCACCACCCACCCCAAAACTAGCCTTAGGTCACTGCATTACTTCCTGCTGGCCCTATAAACTTTGCCCACGCTAAGATCTCCTGTAATTACTTAGTTTAATATTCCATCATTTCTTGCTGTTATTCTAATACTCTGTTTGTGATTATAAGTAATCATTTAATATACCCTTATATTTTGTGCTTCATTCATTTATTTGTTTAAATTTATTTGAGAGAGACAGGTAGACACAGACAGAGATAGCACTCCAATCTTCTCTCCCTCAAATGCCTACAACAACCAGGGCTGAGCAAGGTCAAAACCAGGAACTCTGTCCAGGTTTCCTATGTGGGTGACAGGAATCCAAATATTAGGGTCATTACCTGCTACCTCCCAAGGTTTGCATTAGCACAAAGCTAGAATCAGAAGTGAAGCCAGATTTGAATCCAGGTACTCTGATATGAGATACAGACATTCCAAATTAAGCCAAATGACTGCCCCTGTTTAATTTTTGAATTATAATATCTTACCTCTTTTCTTTAATGCTAATGGTATTTCTTAATGCCTCTGCATTTTAGTAATTATGAAATCATAGTTTATCTTCTCAGTGATGTGTAGGTTCTACCTTGCCCTTTGGTCCCTGACCAAAAGCTGTCATTAAGTCAATAATGTGTGAGTATGGCCCTTTAGGAAAGATGACGTGCAAATTTGTGAAGTATTGCATATTTAAAACAGTAAGTAAAAAATAATTCAAAGATATATATTACAATCAATGTCATCTTACAATCCAGAAAGTACAATATTCAGGGAAACATAGTCTCATAAGGCGTAGAAAAGGCTCACCTCAGATTCTCATGGGAAAAAGACTATTTGTACTTCACTCAATAGGCAGCTGAGTGCAACTATTGGGCTTCTGAATGGAGTGCTGTAGTTAGGCTTGTGATAAAAACTTTCAGCAGTGTGAAGGGTAGACTGAATAGAAATGCCTGATTGGATCTGGGAAGATCAATTAGACTGCTATTGCAATAATTTAGATGAAAGGCTATGAAGATCCAAAGTGGGACAACTAGAGTGGAAATAAAGAGGATGGGGCTGATTTAAAGCCTGGTAAGTCTTTAACAGTTACAATAAAAAACAGCTAACTCAGGATAGCCCAGGTACTGGGTTTAAGACTTAGAGGAAATCTGAAAGGTGAAAACAGGCCCACAGGGCTTCCTTCTCCTGGATGGAAGCTAGGGAGGATTTCTCGAGCTCATATCAAGAAGCTGGAAGCTCATGAGACCACATCAGTTAAAGCTGGGTGCTGGGTAAATGAAATTCATTACTGTTCCTACAATTTTTGTGTACTCTTTGGAATTTTCCATAATAAAAGGTCTTCTAAATACAGAAGAATTTGGACTAAGCTGAAAAAAAATAGAGAGGCAAAAACCTTAGAGGTTAAGAGCACAATCTCTTGGCATGACTGTTATATTCTGGTATTTAGCCATAGCAAGGTACCTGAATTTCATTTCTGACTCTGGCTCCTGACTCCGTCTTTCTGCCAATGCAAACTCCAGGAGGTGTAAATGATGGCTCAAATAATCAGATTCCTAGCACCCATATTGGATACTTGAATTGAGTTCCAACTCCTGGATCCAGCCCTGACCCATGCTATGAGCATTTGGGGAGTAAGCCAGCAGATGAGAGCACTCTGTCTCTCTGCCTCTCAAACAAAAATTATTTTTTTAAAGAGATAAGTTTATTTTGGTGCAAAAAAATTAAAAGCCATACATACAAGGGTTCTTCAGATAGTTCCTGGAAAATGCAGATTATGAAAAAACTGTGATTTTGAAATTTTTGCACCTAAATAAACTTTTATTTTTGTTCTTTTCCACAAACTTTTTGCAGTAGTATCACATATATATTGATTTTCAGCTACAATTCATTCTCCAAGGCAGGTCATAGAAGTTATAATTTTCACCAGCTTTTGGCTGGCTATGGAGAAATTTTCTGATGTGTCTTTGCCCAAAAGATCATAAGACCCTCCTCATTCCAGAAGGTTCCTGCCCCATGCAAGAGGAAGGAGAGCTAAAGAATGTGAGCAGACACAGGCCTTGGAGATTCACCAGCCAGACTATCAGCAGTCATTCCCACGCAATGAAGTCTCCATAAGAACTCAAAGGACAGGGTTCAGAGAGCTTCCAAGTATCTGAAGATGTGGTTCGTGGATCTTGGGGCTCCCAGAGAGAGCATGGAAACTATGCACCCCTTCCCTGATACCTCATGCAGTGCATCTCTTCATCTGTGTCCTTTGTAATGCCTTTTATTCATAAACTGGTAATTGTTCCCCTGAATTTTTTGAGGCAGCCTGGCAAATTAATAGAACTCAAGGAAGGTGTCATGGAAATCCCAACTCATAGCTAGCTGGTCAGAAGCACAGGTGAAATGGTACCAAGATGCTTGCCACTGGTATCTAAAATGTGAGGAGAGGACAGACATTTGGTGCAGTGTTCAACCTGCTGCTTTGGCCTGCCACATCCCATATTGGATTACTTGGGTTCACGTCCTGACCTCATGCCATATTCTTCCTGCTGATGTATTATATCTAGGGAGGCAGCAGGTGATAATTCAAATAATTGGGTCCCTGGCACCAATGTGGAGGACACAGATTGAGTTCCTGACTCCTAGCTTTGGCCTGGTTCACAAAGGGAAAGTTTTCTTACTCTATAAAGAGCTTCTAAAGTCAATAATGCAATGACCTAAAAACCCCATAGAAAATGGACAAAGACATGAACAGATACATCATCCAAGGAAATTTACATATAATTTTTTAAATTAAAGATTTATTTATTTATTTGAAAGATAGAGTTACACAGAGAGAGGGAACCTCAGAGAGAGAGATCTTTCATGTGCTGGTTTGTTCCCCAAATGGCCGCAATTTCCGGGGCTCCAAAGCCAGGATCCAGGAACTTCCTCTGGGTCTCCCACATGGGTGGCAGGGGCTAAAGCCCTTGAGCCATCTCCCACTGCTTTTCCCAGGCTATTAGCAGGGAGCTGGATGGGAAGTGGAGCAGCAAGGAGTTGAACCATATGGGATGCTGGTGTTGTAGGTGGCAACTTAACCTGCTGCTGTGCCACAGGGCCAGCCCCTGTATTCTCCTTAAAAATGAGAAGAAGCCTTCAACTTACTCATTAGAAGATGTATGTAAATGAAAACATTATAATACTGTATTTCATGAAATTACAGTAGCACAAAAGTTTGATATCTTACTTTGTCAGGATATGAGGCAGCATTGCCATATGCTACTGAGAGTGTTAATTCATTCAACCTCAGCCTAGAATGTTTTATAATATCTCTAAAAGATTATACATGCACATGAGCTTTTACCAAACAGTTCCTCTTCTGAAGGCTATTCCATAGACATACACGTGAAATGACATAGCATAATGGAAATTAATCAAACCATCCTTTACATTAGAAAAATATTTAAAAAGGCAACATTGGGCCTGGCGCTGTGGTGCAGCAGGTTAACGCCCTGACCTAAAGCGCTGGCATCCCCTGTGGGCACCAGTTCGAGACCCGGCTGTTCCACTTCCGATCCAGCTCTCTGCTATGGCCTGGGAAAGCAGTAAGAAGATGGCCCAAATCCTTGGGCCCCTGCACCCACATGGGAAACCCGGAAGAAGCTCCTGGCTCCTGGCTTAGGATCAGCACAGCTCCGGCCGTTGCGGCCAATTGGGGAGTGAACCATCAAATGGAAGACCTCTCTCTCTCTCTCTCTCCTTCTCTTTTCTCTGTAACTCTGACTTTCAAATAAATAAATAATTTTTTTTTTTTTAAAAAAAGGAACATTACAGGGATAGGGACTGGTTGAATAATGAGAATCAAAACAGAAGAAACAGGTTCTGGGGTGATGCTGGCATCCTATATGAGTACCTATTCAAGTCCCAGCTATTCCACTTCCCATCCAGCTCCCTGCTAAAGGGCCTGGGAAAGCAGCAGAAAATGGCACAAGTACTTGGGCCCCTGCTACCCATGTGAGACACCCAAATGGAATTTCATGCTCCTGGCTTCAGCCTGCCCCAGTCCCAGCTGTTGCAGCCATTTGGTGAGTGAACAAATGTATGAAAGGTCTCTCTTGCTTTCTCCCTCTGTCTCTTCTGCCACCCTCTACACTCTCCCTGTAACTGCATTTCAAACAAATTAATAAATCTTTTTTAAAAAGAAATAAATAGGATCTGGAATTCTACAACACAGTGGGATGAATATAGTCCACAATAATGCATTATATACTGCATAAAAAATGGGAAGACAGGAACTGGTAAGTGCCAAACAAAGAAAAGATAAGGAAATAAAAATGCTAATTGCCTGATTTTATTAGTTTATGCCATGTATACACATGTTGAAGTATTGCACTGGGGACCAGGTGTTTAGCCTGTTGGTTAAAATGCCAACATCCCACTTTGGAACTCCTGGATTGGATTCTAGGCTCTGATCTTAATTCCAGCTCCTGCCAGTGCAGACCCTGGGAGTCAGGGGTGATAGCTCAAGTAATTGGGTTCCTACCACCGTTGTATGAGACCTAGATTAAGTTTTTGGCTCCTGGCTCCTGGCTCCAACCCCAGCTATTACAGGCATTTGGAGAGTGAACCTCAAATAGGATAGGAGCTCTGTTTGTCTCTCTATCTCCATCTCTGTATCTCTCAAATAAATAAAAAAAATTTAAAAAAAATATTGCACTGTAACCCATAAATGTACACAAGTATTACATGTTAGTCAAAAAATTTCTTAAACGTAGCCGGCGCCACGGCTCACTAGGCTAATCCTCCGCCTTGCGGTGCCGGCACACCAGGTTCTAGTCCTGGTCGGGGCGCTGGATTCTGTCCCGGTTGCCCCTCTTCCAGGCCAGCTCTCTGCTGTGGCCAGGGAGTGCAGTGGAGGATGGCCCAAGTGCTTGGGCCCTGCACCCCATGGGAGACCAGAAGAAGCACCTGGCTCCTGCCATCGGATCAGCGCGGTGCGCCGGCCGCAGCGCACTGGCCGTGGCGGCCATTGGAGGGTGAACCAACGGCAAAAGGAAGACCTTTCTCTCTGTCTCTCTCTCTCACTGTCCACTCTGCCTGTCAAAAAAAAAAAAAAAAAATTCTTAAACTTAAAACAAGCAAACACAGAAAAGACTGTATTAAGCGGGTCAAATAATTTATTTTTCATCTATAAAATAAATCAGTGCATCTTTGCAGATAATAGATCTTTCTATATTCTTTTTTTTTTTTTTTTTTTTTGACAGGCAGAGTGGACAGTGAGAGAGAGAGACAGAGAGAAAGGTCCTTCTTTTCCATTGGTTCACCCCCCAATGGCTGCTGCAACATCCGAAGTGATCCGAAGCCAGGAACCAGGTGCCTCTCCTGGTCTCCCATGTGGGTGCAAGGCCCAAGGACCTGGGCTGTCCTCCACTGCACTCCCGGGCCACAGCAGAGAGCTGGACTGGAAGAGGAGCAACCGGAACAGAATCCAGTGCCCCAACTGGGACTAGAACCCGGGGTGCCGGCGCCGCAGGCAGAGGATTAGCCTAGTGAGCCGCGGCACCGGCATCTATATTCTTAGTGGTGGCATCTACAAATGTGCTAAACAAAAAAAAGGTAACACAACCAACAGTATATATAATATACTCACATTTGTGTGCATGGATAGTTTGAATATATACTACTTTGTATATGTACTTTCTGTACATATATACTCAAAAATAAGCAGTAGTACAGAGATACAATTTTTAAAGGTACATTTAGTGACGTTATCAGCTAGATAAGTAAGGAATGTAAATTTCTTCCATCTCCTACTGTCCATCCTACATTTCTCTAGTTCTCCCTCCATGTTGGCTTTGTCCTAAAGCTTGTTTCTTATGGTCAGGAGATGGCCATAGTAGTATGAGTACTCACAGACACAACTTACAGCAAGAAAAGTATAGTGTTGCTTCAGGCTCAGTGTCCTCTGAGTGAAGAAATCTTCCCAAAAGCCCTCTAGTGGACATCACCTAAATGCCACATTGGCTGGTTTTGGTATACCTGCCCAGTCCTCACCCTGCCACTGGAAAAAATAATTGGGTTTACCATAAACAGCTCACACCAGTGATGCTCAACCTGAGGTGATTTAGCCCTCCAGAGGTACTTGACAGTTTCTAAAGGTATTTTTGGTGTCACATGATAGACAAAAGGTGCAAATTCTACCATTGAGTAGAATCCAGCGTTAGTGCTAAACACTCTACAGTGCCTAGAACAGCCCTCCTAAGCAAGAATTACCTAACTCCAAATGTTGACAATGTGGTAACTGACTTAGACCCATGTTGGTAAGTCAACCTCCATAACCTCTGCAAAAACCTTGACTTGAATAAGGTCAAATTTATCTGCTTATCCTCTCAGTTATGCCGCCTCTTCTAACTTTCTACCATGGGTGATGTACCTCTGCTTTTGTCTAGAATAAGGAAACTATAAGAAGGTGCCAGTAGGACCACATGATGAAAGAGTAGGACTCCAGAATATGAGAACTCCTGGGGCCTGTGTTGTGGAACAGCAGGTTAAGCTGCGCCTCCAGTGTTGGCATCCCATATGGATGCCAGTCCAAGTCCTGGCCGCTCCACTTCCCATGCAGCTCCCTGCTAATGTGCCTGGGAAAAGCAGATGATGGCCCAAGTGTTTGGGCTCCTGTACCCATGTGGGAGATCCAGATAAAGCTCCAGGCTCCTGCCTTCAGCCCGGCCCAATCCTAGCTGTTGTAGCCTCGTGGGGAATGAACCAGCAGATGGAAGATCCCTCTGTCTCTCTCCCTCTCTCTCTCTGACTTTCAAAGAAATAAATATTTTTAAAGAAAGGTAAGAACTGCTGTTTCCACATGGAGAAAGCTAAGCTATAGATCTATAGATATTCTCTATATTAAGTAGGGAAAATAAAAAGGAGAGACTATTTGAGAATAGCAAAATAATTGCTAAAATTTAATTTACTGTATTTGGAGGATGAGAGAGAGTCCATCACTGGAGGGATGATGACAAGATTTTTAGAAAAACAGAGACTGGAAGATGACTTTATTATTGACCAGGGTAAAGAGTTCAGGAAAACAAACATTTAGATGAGGTAAAAGAAGACTCATATGGTGTTTTAGTTGTTTTTAAGATTTAGTTATTAATTTGAAAGAGTTACACACAGAGACAGAAACAGAGAGAGAGGTTCTCATCCACTGGTTCACTCGGCTGGTTCACAATGTCTGAGGCTGGGCTGGGGCTGGGACTGAGCCAGGCTTGAGCCAGGAGCTTCATTGGGGTCTCCCACATGGGTGTCAGGGGCCCAAACATTTGGGTCATCTTCCACAGCTTTTCCCAATGCATTAGCAGAGAGCTGAATCTAAAGTGGAACAGCTGAGACTCAAACTGGTGCCTATATAAGACACTGGCGTCGCAGATTGCGGCTTTATCTGCTAGGCCACGACACTGGCTGACTTATATGGTTTTGATATGAGCAGGGAGATAGCAAACAAAGAGGAGCTGAGGGTTGCTAGTATGTGCACCACAGCTCCACACGCACCACCCTGTTCCCTGCAGGCTGCTGCTGCCCAGGTTCCACTGCTAAGACCCAGTACTGGCTAGAAATATCCAATATTGTTGCAGACTGTGTTCCTGCAAGGATCTCTAGGTCGTTACCATGTTGTTATAATAAAATTACCATGACTGACACAATCACCCTCCTCATTCATCTAACGCCATGACATTTCCAAGATTTAAAAAACAGGGGGAGCATAGAAACTGATAGTATTCAAGGCTGGCCCCAAACTCCACCCTCTGAATATTCAGTTAAGTCTCACCCCAACCACCACTCACTATGTTTCCAGATAGTATGGTCTCAAAACTTGTTCATTGCAGTTCTCTCTCCTGAAGTTGTTCAGGCTCATTTCTGGAGTTTGTACTTTCACTTTAAACTAATCTCATTTGTATCTGTGTCTCTTCCTTGAATTCTTTGTCATGTGGAGACAAGAACTTGGACCAAGCCTAGTCAGGGGCCACCTCCACAACTTTTTACACTATTTACCTTCATCAGCATTCATCTGGCTGTAATGATCAGCATTAATTTTATAGGGTTGAACTTGAGTATTATGACCTGTTCAGTAGTGGCAAATGTCATGACTTTGTTAACATGACAAAAGGAGATTCTTGGCATACAGGTCAGTTCCCATGCTTGCATTCTAGGGCCTGAGCAATGCAGGCAACACACAGTCAAATTCATCCTTCTGGGCATTTCTTTTTAAGATGAGAAGGAGACCACCAACAGTCCCATCCCCTTTGTTAAAACATTTTTTTGTTATTGTTCAAGCAGGCTACATTGCAACCACTTAGTTTTAAGCTTCTTGGTTACCAGTCACAACCATTTTGCGCTTCCCTAAACTTACACCCAAGTCATCGTGATTGAATTAAAAAAAAACACTTTATTTTATTTATTTGAAAGGCAGATTTATACAGAGAGAAGAAAAGACACAGATATCTTCCATTCCCTGGTTCACTCCCCTAATGGCTGCAACAACCAGGGCGAGACCAAGCCAAAGCCAAGGTCGTCTTCCAGGTCTCCCATGTGGGTACAGGGGCCCAAACAATTGGGCCATCCTCTGCTGCATTTCCAGGCACATAAACAAAAAGCTGGTTCAGAAGTGGAGCAGCTGGGACTCAAACTAGTACCCATATGAGATACTGGTGCTGCAGGTGATGGCTTAGGCTGTTACACCACAATGCCAGCCCCATCGTTATTAAATTTTGGTAATTTCTACTTACTGGGGGAGCTATCTCTGATATGGCATTTCACCTTGAATTTTTTTTAATAAGTCCTTTATTAGCCAGAAACTGAGAGCAGGCTCATGCCTCTAGATCTCTGGACCCCAAGCAGAGGCAAGGGTCGGGCTTTTAAAGCTGAAAACTGCCTTCCCATTTGGAGGGAAACAAATAGGAACAAGGTACAGGGAGCAGCATTTGGCCGTTACTGTTTTACAAACAATTGCAGATGCTATTCAGAACAATTACAGGTGCTGGGTGTACTGCCAAACAGGATTCAGTGGGGAGACTTCACAGAGCCACAGCCTGGGTTTTGAAAAGTCCTGGAGTTGTTCACATGGAGTGGGTGAAAATAGAGACATCGGCCAATATGGAGTCACTTCAGTTTCTCCTTGCACTTCATTCCCCACTTCTTTTTAGTAAAGAGTCAAAGCATTTGGTCGTCTTCATTGTCCAAAGGGTTATAATGAGCACTCAAATGAGTTTAACAGAAGCTATGCATTGCTTGGTAAAGTTAGCAACCAGTTAAGGATACAAGGACCAACAATTACTAGCCTGATGAGAACGAGTGAGTCCAAGACAAGTTAGGAGGGTGGTCAGCCAGGGATTCCAGTTAAACCAGATATGGTACTAGGAGATGTTTGTTTCTCCTTTTTGTTGGCATTCTAGATTTTCTTTAGTAGGATGTCTTATTATGTCTGATTTGTTATAAAAATAGCAGGATTCATCTGATGACACACAGAAACCCCCCTGAGAGAGAAACAGTAGATCCAGTCCCTGTCTATTTTGTAGGACAACCTCTGCAAGAGACACTACCTGGCTGTGTAACAGAACAATAGAAGATTGGTCACCTTCAATTTTTTAAGAACTTAGAAACTACCAGTCCAAAGGTGAATGTTCTAATTCCAGGATATTTAGTTGTGGAAGAGACAATTAGAGAAATAGACCAGTCCACTAGCAGTCTTAGCTTGGGGTTATACTTTTGTCTGCTACTGCACCCGTGATAGCTGTGCTAGGCCAAATGGATTACAGATCACCTTATGCTTGGTCCCAAAGCTATAGCATTTTAACTTATATTTAGGAACACGCCCTCCAAGACAAGGAAGATGGGAAATGGAGAGGTGAAAGGCTTCTCACCACTTGTTTTGCCAATAGAATTTGGTCATGTCCCTCTAGATGACCCCTCTCTTCATGATTGCCTCTTGGTGGTTTCCTGTTCTTCTCTGCCAGAGGGCATCAGTTGGGACCATCCAATCTGTTAGATAGATTCTATTGAATTGGGATGTCAAAGGAGAAGGGGTCAAGGTCTTGGCTTCTTTCTACTAAGGAAGCTTATTGATTTCTATAAAAATTTGCATACCAAGAGGGATCAAAAAGGGTAACCTGTGTAAGGCACAAAATAAAGGGTAAAGGGTGTCTCTTTTCTTATACTTGCATAACTAAAAGCAGCCACACTAGTGATTCTTAGAAAAAAATGTGCTGTAACATGAAATTCTATCTCCAGTTGGAGTAGAAGTTGACAATTTTTTTAGTTTGTGAAGACAAATATCTTTTTCCACCTAATCAGGTAATGAATGCATTACATTTTCTCATTTTGTTGTCACTTGGCAGCATGCCTTTCTTGTAGCTTTGTGAATCACCCAAGTTTACCCCACACACACCTCCCATTTTTGTTATTATTTAAATTATTGGTCCAGTGCAACAACTTGGTACTTAGAAATATTTGAATCATTCCTAACCAACTTCCTCTTGGCTCAGAATCTTCTGAACACTTATTTTTCTTTCTTTTTATCTAGACTCAAATGCATTTTCTGATCTTGTATCAGTACCTCACCAGTTTCATCAGCTTGAATGACATTTGTCTTATAGATACTCTCCTCAGAGTCTAAGAGCTATTTTTCTCCTCATTTTAAATATTATTTTTGTGGCTGCTGCTGCAGTGCCAGCATCCCATATGAGCACTGTTTCGAATCCCAGCTGCTCCATTTCCAATCCAGCTCCCTGATAATGTGCCTGGGAAGGCAGTGAAAGATGGCCCAAGTCCTTGGACCCCTGCACCTACATGGGAGAGTCAGGAGAAGTTTCTGGTTCCTGGCTTCAGATCAGCACAGCTGTGGCTATTGCAGCCATTTATTGTGTGAGCCAGCAGATGGAAGACCTCTCTCTCTCTCTCTCTCTCTCTCTCCCTCCCTCCCCCTCCCCCTCCCTCCCTCCCTCCCTCCCTCTCTGTAACTCTGCCTTTCAAATAAATAAATACATCTTTGGAAAGTAGTATTTTCAAGCTTTCATTTTATTTGAAAGGTGTAGGTGGTGGTGGGGGGTGACGGGGGACTGATCTTCCATGGTTTATTCACTACTTAATCACTCCTCAATCACTCCTCAAATGTCCACAATAGCTGGAGCTGGGCCAAGCTGAAGCCAAGAGCAAGGAACTACATCTGGGCCTCCTGTGTGGGTGTCAGGGACACAAGTACTTGAGCCTTCATCTGCTACCTCCCAGAATGAACATTAGCAGGAAACTGAGTCAGAACTATACAGGAGCTAGGACTTGAACCAGGCACTCTGGTATGGCATGCGGGCATCCTTAGTGGCGGCTTTACTCACAGTGCCACAACGCTAGCCCTGAGGTTACCACTGTAAAACATTGAGGTGCATAGCTCTGGATGTTTTCTTTTTTTTTTTTTTTAAAGATTTTATTTATTTATTTGAGAGGTAGAGTTACAGACTGTGAGAGGGAGAGACAGAAAGGTCTTGCTTCTGTTGGTTCACTCCCCAAATGGCTGCAGCAGCAGGAACTATGCCGATCTGAAGCCAGGAGCCAGGTGCTTCTTCCTGTTCTCCCATGAGGGTGCAGAGGCCCAAGGACTTGGGCCATCCTCTACTGCTTTCCCAGGCTACAGCTGAGAGCTGGATCAGAAGAGGAGCAGTGGGGACACGAACCAGTGCCCATATGGGATGCCAGCACCACAGGCAAAGGATTAACCTATTGTGCCATGGAGCTGGCCCCCAAATGTTTTCTTATTATTGCTCTTTGAAAATATTGGTTGGTTTTACTGTATTGTGGTCAAAGCTCATTCATTTTATAATGTCCATGCTGGTCAATCTGGCTAACCACTCAACTGCATATGATCTTAGCTTGCCTCAGCTTTTCTTCTGTAGCAAACACTCCTTTCTTGGCAGCCCATTACTCTCTCCATTTTCTGTAACCTGCTCTTCTTTCCCTTCCAACTATGGACTCACAAAAGCTACTAAATTGTTACAAATGCCTTCTCCCACCCTGGTCAGAGTTGACCAGTCCACAGGTGATCATAGAATCCAAGTTTGGTCCTTCATCATAACACCCACCCTTGCTGGACTTGGTTGACAGGCACAAGCACCTGACCCAGAACTCTGCCGTCCATATTATTGCTTTAACACAGGACCACTGAAGTCGGTACCATCATGGTGGCAAAGCCTTTGGGATGTCGGTGAGGTCCAGGGGTTTTAGCAGCCAAGTTTCCTTCCATTTGCAGGAAGTCGATTTATAGTGAGAATGAAGCAGACATGGAGGACACAGATAAGAGACAGGAAGTTTTGGAGTCATTCAGGTTCCCTGCTCCTGAGACCTACTTGCATTCTTACCCTTTCTAAGTTCTTCCAAATCAAAGAGACTCAGGATTAAGTCCCCTCTTTTGCTTATGCTAGGTTCCTAAATAACAAACATATCCTCTTCTGTCTAAGGAAACTCTGATTTCATTCCTTCCATCTCTGGAACATTTCTTTGTTTAGGTGGTAATGAAACATTTTAAGGTATGCCACTAAGGTTACATTAGGCGATTGTGGTAAATACAGGTTGCTGTTTCTACAGGAAATACCTATCAGAAGCCATTGGATCAGACCAGCAGTACTTTTTGCTTGTTACCGGTATGTGAATGAAAATAGGCAGTGAGTGACAAAGGCAGTGGGCAGATTTACAGTCAGAATCATGTTTAATACTCTGTGGAGCATTAAGCCATCAAAGCTTATTTAAGTCAGAGTCAAGTGAAAATATTCCTTCCTCATATCCACTCATATTTTCAAAGTTCAAAGTACATTTTTCATCAATCTGTTTACAATCTCTGATGAATTTGATGTCATATTAATTACTAGTACTCAGACTAGAAATTCCATTTGTAGTATGGCAAGTTCTGACAAAATGTCTCAACATTAATTTATTGAAAATTTTCTTTTTTAAAAACAAATTTATTCTTATTTATTTGAGAATCAGAGTAAAGAGAGAGAGTGAGAGATAGAAAGAGAGAGATCTTCCATCTGCTGGTTCACTCCCAAATGGTCACAACAGCCAGGACTAGGTCAGACTGGAGCCAGGTTTCATCCAGGTCTCCCACATGGTGCAGGGGCCAAGCACTTGGCCATCCTCTACTACTTTCCCAGGTGCATTAGCAGGGAGCTGGATCAGAAATGGAGCAGCCGGGGCTCAAACTGGTGCCTATATGGGATGCCTGGGTTGCAGGAGGTGGCCTTACCCACTATACAACAATACCAACCCCACACTTCTAATCCAGCTTCCTGCTTGTAGCCTGGGAAAAGTAGCAGAAGATGGCCAGTTCTTGGGCCTCTGTCACTCATGTGAGAGACCCAGATGAAGCTCCTAGCTCCTGGCTTTGGCCTGGCTCCCCCCTCACTGCTGCTGCTGCTGACTGTGGAATCAAACAGCAGATAAAGACCCTCCCCCTCTCCTTCTTTCCCTCCCTCCATTTCTAATTCTGACATTCAAATAAATAAATAAACCTTTTTAAAAAACTTAAAAAGAAATGGAAATTCCACCAAATTAATGGGAGTATATCATATATTGAAGCCACCTGAATCAGCCATGCAGGCAGCAGCTTAACCGTCTATGCCATGACACCAGCCCCAACAATATATTAGTTTAAACCTTTTTTATGCCAAAAGATATATCAGGTACATCAGCAGCATTTGGGGCTTCTGCTTGGTTTTCAACAGTCTGAGATTTATAGAGCTGTTCCATGTGGTAGACTGGTGAAATAAATCAAGATATGATAGGAAATACTACCCCTGCATCCTTTCAAGCTTTAAGAGTGCTATTATCAATCACTATTCTTCTGATAAATATATTTCTTTTGGTTCTCTATCTTTTTTTTTAAGATTTATTTATTTATTTGAAAGTCAGAGTTACACAGAAAGAGGAGAGGAAGAGAGAGACAGAAAGGTCTTCCTTCTGTTGGTTCACTCCCCAAATGACCGCAACAGAGTTGAGCTGAGCTGATCTGGAGCCAGGAGCCAGGAGCTTCTTCCTGGTCTCCCATACGGGTGCAGGGGCCCAAGGACTTGGGCCATCTTCCACTGCTTTCCCAGGCCATAGCAGAGAGCTGGATCCGAAGAGAAGCAGCCGTGACTAGAACTGGTGCCCATATGGGATGCCGGTGCTTCAGACCAGGGCGTTAACCCACTGTACCACAGCACCTGCCCCTGGTTCATTATCTTTTTCTAAAAAGCTTTTCTTATTTGAAAGACAAACTGACAGAGAGAAAGGGAGACATATTTTATTTATTGTCTTACTTCCAAAATACCCATATCAGCCCAGGTAGAACCAGGCCTAGGCCAGGAGCCTGGGTCTCTCACATGGGTGTCAGGGACTGAGGCACTTGAGCAAAGTGCATTAGCAGGAGGCTGTATTGGAAGAGGGGTGGCCTGGACTTAAATCATAGTGACATGGAATGTGGGTGTCCCAAGAGGTAGCTTAAACAGCTGCACCACAACCCCCACCCCTGGTTTATTATCTTAATTAGAGTAAGGGGAGGGGCAGTTTTAGAGGCCTGCATTGGACCTTACCCCTTATGATAGCTCTTTTCCCATGGGCCAAGAGGCCAATTATCAAGTGTGCCTATTTTGGTTATACCTACACCATGGGTTTGTTGATGGAGTAGACTCTGTAAGCCAGACCCTGACCAGGATCCCATTTAATACCTCAATGCCACATAACTACACTGGGGCTAGAATAATGCTACGGTGCTGGGTATCAGTTTCAGGGCAGACCTGAATCTAACAATATTAGAAATGTTTGAGGCACAGCGGGTTAAAGCCCTGGCATGCAGCACCAGCATCCCATATGGGCAATGATTTGACTCCCGGCTGCTCCTCTTCCAATCCAGCTCTCTACTATGGCCTGGAAAGCAGTGGAAGATGGCCCAGGTCCTTGGGGCCCTGTACCTCTGTGGGAGACCCAGAGGAAGCTCCTGGCTCATGGCTCCTGGCTCCAGATCAGCTCAGCTCAACTCTGTTGCGGTCATTTGGGGAGTGAACCACCAGAGGGAAGACCTCTCTCTGTGGCTCTGCCTCTCTCTGTAACTCTGCCTTTCAAATAAACAAAATAAATCTTTGAAAACAAAAAAGAAAGAAATGTTTGAATAGTCCCCCTTTCCAAGGCATGCAATTGCCAAATGGCTGTAGATCCCTTTGGGAAAGACTGCGGGACTATCAGCCATACTGCTTGCTGCGGTTCTTTTCTCCTGATACCTAACTTCATCAGCCAATGGGGTTTTGAATCTAAAAGTTGGCAGAAATCCAGGAACAAGACAGAAGATTGTAATGTTTTCTCAGTAAATCTTCCTTTGGTATCCTTACCAACCATCACTGATTTCTTTCTTCTCTTTTTTTTTTTTAGAATACGCCTTGTTGGGGGCCCATCTGTTTTGTACCTGGAGACTCCATGTCTTAATAACTATTTCCATAACTCTGAGGGACAGGCCCACTTGAGTGCTACACACTTTCGAACATCCAAAATATCCTTATCAATTCATATTTATTAAAAGATTAACATCTAGAGGCTCTCTGTGAAGGGTGGACAAGTGTTCATTGTACTATTTCAATGTTTTTTCTAGTAAATAATGGAACAAAGGTAAAAACTATGAACAAAATAAATATTGAAACTAAGGATAAGAATTATTGACTATATATATTTTTAAAGATTTATTTACTTGAAAGGCAGAGTTATAGAGAGAGAGGGAGAGACGCCAAAAGAGATTTTGAATCCGCTGGTTCACTCTCTAAAAGGCTACAACAGCCAGTGTTGGGTCAGGCCAAAGCCAGGAGCCAGATGCTTCATCTGGGTCTCCCACATCGTTGACAGGGAGCCAAGCACTTGAACCATCTTCCACTGCTTTTCCAGGCATATTAGTAGGGAGCTGGATAGGAAGTGAACAGCCAGAATATACCATCACCCATACAGGATGGCAGCATTGTAGGCAGTCACTTAACCCCCTATGCTACTACACCAGTCTCAGCAATATATTATTTTAAATCTTTTTCATGCCCAGAGCTTTAAGTTTGTTGTGATGTGTTATGCTGATACCACACTTTTGTGGAGAGTAACATGAATTCATATATATAAAGGTCAAAATTATGTTTGTGTACTATAAACCATTTAATTCTAATGGTGAAAATTCATCCTGAGGGAGTCATCTAAGATATAAAGAGAAATTTCTCATGAGTATATGCATTGGAGCATATTCAAAATAGGAGAAAGCTGGAAACAACTCGAATATGTAATCATGGAAATAGTTAAGGAAATTGTGATCTATCTATTCAGTGGAATATTCTCTTTTTCAAAGATTCATTTATTTTAAAGGCACAGTGACAGAGAGAGGAAAAGAGGAAGAGAGGTGGATGGGGAGAGAGAGAGAAAGAGAGATATTCCATCTGCTGATTTACTACCTAAATGCCTGCAAAAGCCAAGGCTGGGTCAGGATATGGGCATCTATTTTTTTTTAAGATGTATTTATTTATTTGGAAAAGTGACAGAGGGAGACAGAGAGAGAAAAAAAAAATCTTCCATCCACTGATTCACAGCCAGGTCTAGGCTAGACCAAAGCCAGGAAGTATATCCTGGTGTCCCACATGGGTATCAGGGGTCCCAAATACTTTAGCCCTCTTTTGCTGCCTTCCTAGTCACATTAGCAGGAAGCTGGATCAGAAGCCAATACCATGACTTGAACAGGCACTTAGATACAGGACGCCGGCAACAGTGGAATTAGGCATTGTGACCAGTGTCTTAATCAATAGCTGCTTTTTTTTGGAATTAGCAAAATATTAATTTCCCCTGTTTTTTTTTTTAACGTTAATTACTGATATTTTCCAATATATTTCCAAAATCTCTTTCAGGGGACCGGTGTTGTGGTGTGTGGGGTAAAGCTGCTGCCTGGGACACCAGCATCCCATATGGGCAAAGGTTTGTGTCTTGCCTGCTCTGCTTTCAGTCCAGCTCCCTGCTAATGGCCTGGGAAAGCAGCCCAGGTAGACCCATGCCACCCATATGGGAGACTGGGAAGAGGCTCCTGGCTCCTGGCTTTGCCTGGCCCAGCCCTGGGTGTTGCAGCCATTTGTGGAGTGAACCAGTGAATTGAAGATCTTTCCCTCTGTCTCTCCCTCCCTCTCTGTAATTCTGCCTTTAAAATAAATAAATAAATCTTTTTAAAAAATCTCAGGATGAGATAATATCCTGTTTATCCATATTGTCATCTTATTTTGTTGTAAAATGAAAATGTTACCACATTAAACTCCCCTTTGAAAAATTTCTCTTTACTTTCATTGGGAAAGAAACAAAAACATGGAAGATTATAAGGGAGAACTTTCAAACAAAGTCAGTTTTTTTTTTTTTTAAGGCACCATTCCATAAGTTGCCTTGCTATCAATCCAACAGTATATTTCATAAGTTGACCTAGCATGGCATTTTGCCATTTCTCAGAAATCACTTTTACATGCTAAATATACCTAGTCTGCCAATGTACAGATCTGGCAGACCCTTCACCATTCTCAAAAGCTGACTTTCAAGACGGGCGTTGTGGTGCAGCCAATTAAACCACCGTCTGCTGCACTGACATCCCATATGAGCACCAGTTCAAGCCATGGCTACTCCATTCTGATCCAAATCCCTGCTAATGTGCCTGGGAAAGCAGCGGAAGATAACCACGTGGGACACCTGGATGAAGCTCCTAGCTGCTGACTTTGGCCTGGCCCAGTCCTGGCCATTGCAGCCATTTGGGGAGTGAACCAATGGATAGAAGATCAATCTCTCTCTCTCTCTCTCTCTCTCTCTCTCTCTCATTCTCTCTTTGCCTTTCAAATAAAAATAAATAAATCTTTTATTATTTAAATCTGACTTTCTATAATCTCAGGGATGGATGTGATAAAGTTTGGCTCCCTGTGTCCTAATTTTCCATTACAGATCTCTGGTTGCTATTGGTCAATTTGTACTCAATGCATCCATGGAGAAAACAAGAGTTTTCCCTACAGGGGCTGGTATGGTGGCACAGCAGGTTAAGCCACTGCCTGTAACAACAGCATCCCATATCAGAGTGCCAGTCCAAGACCCAAGTCCCAGTTGCTTCACTTCCAGTCCAGCTCCCTGCTAATGTACCTGAGAAGATGGAAGAAGGTGTCCCAAATACTTGTGCCCCTGCCACCCATATTGGATATCCACATAGAGTTTTGGACTCTTAGCTTTGGCCCAGCCCAGTCCTGGCAGTTGTGGCCATTTGGGGAGTAAAACAAAGGATGGAAGATCTCTCTGTCTCTATCCCACACTATCTTTCAAATAAATAAAATTAAATCTTTTTTTTTTTTTTTGACAGGCAGAGTGGACAGTGAGAGAGAGAGACAGAGAAAGAAAGGTCTTCCTTTGCCGTTGGTTCACCCTCCAATGGCTGCCGCTGCAGCCGGCGCACCGCGCTGATCCGATGGCAGGAGCCAGGATCCAGGTGCTTTTCCTGGTCTCCCATGGGGTGCAGGGCCCAAGCACTTGGGCCATCCTCCACTGCACTCCCTGGCCATAGCAGAGAGCTGGCCTGGAAGAGGGGCAACCGGGACAGAATCCGGCACCCCAACCGGGACTAGAACCCGGTGTGCCGGCGCCGCAAGGTGGAGGATTAGCCTATTGAGCCACGGCGCCGGCAAAATTAAATCTTTTTATCAAAAAACTTTTCTCTATATAGCAAATTTTTAATACAGATTTCTCATTTTTCCCCAAAAAACTATAAATGGCATTTTTTGTATAGTTAACATACAGATAGGGTCAAAGTATGATTTCATGGATCACATTGCTTTTTGCCATACAAAGAGAATTTTTTTTATTATGTTCAAAGAGGGAGAGAACAAATCTCATAGGGAATACACTCAATAGATTAGGTACATCAGTGACATAGTAAATGAGTTCCAATATTATTATTGAAGCCTAGTTGCACAATAGGACAGAATCAGGCCTCTGTGCAAAATCAAGTCAGTGACATTTGAGGTGTGCCATTGTATAAAAAAGTTCCCAGGGGAGATGGTAGCCAACACTACCAACAATCAGAAACCCCTGACAGCACAAGTAAAGTCCCTCAACCCTAGAGTTGGTGGGTAAGTGCATCCTGGGAGATCAGCTCAGATGTCAACAGGCGGTGGCCTTGGTGCATCCTGGACTGTCTTCTTCAGAGAGCCACTGACAGCACAGTTGTGTCACAGCACGTGCTGACAGAGTGTAACCTGTCTTCATGTAAACTCTCAAAGGTCTGTCAAACTCTTGAGTTCATGTAGATTTTGAAGTCCAGTAGTTGGGGTCATTAACTCACAGATGAGGATTCATAAGGTGCAATGTCATGTTCTTGAGGGGAGGGGAATATGCTCTAAGTTTTTATCACAGCATGTATCACTCATGAAGCAAGCTATCTACGAATTTGGGATGATTTCAGAACTAAATAACAGACTTCCTTGGAGTACCATCGCCATTATCTTACTGTTTAGTTTTATAAGACCATAGCCATGATTTTCTCTTAGAAACTTGAAATGCTGACCGGCGCCGTGGCTCACTAGGCTAACCTCCGCTTGTGGTGCCAGCACCTCGGGTTCTAGTCCCGGTTGGGGCACCAGATTCTGTCCCGGTTGCTCCTCTTCCAGTCCAGCTCTCTGCTGTGGCCCGGGAGTGCAGTGCACCCACGTGGGAGACCAGGAGGAGGCACCTGGCTCCTGGCTTCAGATCGGCACAGGGCACCCGTGGCAACGCGCTGGCTGTAGCAGCCACTAGGGGGTGAAGCAACGGAAAAAGGAAGACCTTTCTCTCTCTCACTAACTCTGCCTGTTAAAAAAAAACTTGAAATGCTTAGAATTTTTCTAGTACATTCCATGTTTTTATGTAAGATACTGAATAGATAGTGGGGACGGATGTCTCTTAAACTCTAAAATGAAAATAAGGGATCAGGTTCAGATGAGTTACGTATTTATGCAAGCCAAAATGTTTCAGTGAGCAAGATTCAGCAGTTCAATTGTATAATGAGTGTAAATCACCTTGTTGGGGACCAATATTGTGATGCAGCAGGTTATGCTGCTGCTTAACTCCAGCATCTCTTATCAGAGAGCCAATTCCAATTCCTGGGAGCTTCTAATCCAGTTTCTGTCTAATGCATGCAGGTAGCCTGCGGAGAATGGCCCAGGACATGGATCCATGCCACCCATGTGGGAGACCAGGATGGAGTTCCTAGATCCTGGCTCTGTCCTTGGCTCAGCCCTGATTATTGTGGGCCTTTGGAGAGTGAACTAGTAGATGGAAGGTCTCTCTCTCTGTCACTCTGCATTTCATATAAGTAAATAAATCCTTGGGGGAAAAAAAAACTTACTAACTTTTTCTGGGCAACATTAGCTTTTGGATTTTTAAAAGTAACCGGTGGGTGTTGTCTCAGGAGGTTAAACCGCTCTTTGGGACACTCACATTCCATATCAGAGAGCCGAAGGTGTAGTATTCTCTCTGCTGCTGCTGCTGCTTTTTAAAGACTTACTTATTTATTTGAACATCAGAGCTACAGAGAGAGAGAGAGAATCTTCCGTCCGCTGGTTCACTCCCCAGATGGCCACAACAGCCAGGGCTGAGCCAAGCTTCATTTGGGTCTCCTATATGGGCCATCTTCTGTTGCTTTTCCCAGGCCATTAGCAGGGAGCTGGACCTGAAGTGGAGCAACAGGACACAAACCTGTGCCCATAGGTGATGCCAGCTTTGCAGGCAGTAGCTTTATCTGCTACGCCACAATGCCAGCCTCTTCCCTCTGCTTCTGATCCACCTCCTGCTAATAATGCACCCAGGAAGGCAGCAGATGAGAGCTCAAAGACTTGGATCCCTGCCACCCTCGTGGGAAACCCAGATTGAGTTTCTGGTTTCTGGCTTTGGCCTGGCCCAGCCCTGTTGTGGGCATTTAGGAAGTGACACACTTGCATGTGCAAGAACTCTTCCCTCTCCCTCTTGCTTTGCATTTCAAGTAAAAAGAAATAAACTGTTCAAAAATGGAGTAAAAAGTAAAATAAAGAGTATGCATTTGCTCCTTGGGTTTGAGTCTCAGCTCCACTTCTGACGTACTTCCTGCTAAAGGACACCCTGGCAGTTTGCAGAAGATGGCTAAAGTACTTGGAGTGCCTGCCACTATGTGGGAGATCTGGATTAATTCCAGGCTCCTGGCACATTTCTTTCTTTAGACAAATATAATGCAACACTTATGCATGTAACAATGAAAGCTAAGATGTGCTTCCCTGAACTTTCACCTAAACTTTTGATTAAATTTTATGTGTGTTTAAAAATTACAGGAGGCCATTGTTTTCGACTAGACTCCTGTGCTAGGGACTCAACAAATACCAGACTAAAAATAAAAATGGAGCCACTTACGCTAAAATGCTAAGTGACCAAGCTGTTTTTCTGAACTTCTGAGAAGTCAGGATTAGAAAAAAACAGCCAATTTTCCCAAACTGGTCAGTTTTATTCAGCAAGATAAAGAAATTCCCTGTACCTTAATCCTTATACAAAAATGTGACCTCAAGTAACCTGTTAACCAATCAGCTACTTGCCTATTGTCCTGTCTTTGCTCTTTACAAAGAAAATAACTTTGTAATGACCAAGCTGCTTTTTGTTGTTTTTTTGTTTTATTTCTGTTTTCTTAAGTTCTTCTAAGTCTATAATACAAATCTCTTTTTCTCTGCCCACTGGAGCATGCATTCTATTTTACGGAATGTGTTGTTGCTCATTTCTAGAATAAAAAGTAATAAAGCCAAGTAGGATCTTCAAATTGTTGTGATTTTTTTTTGTCCTTTGACAGGTATTTAGATCCTGAATTATTGAAAGTCTACTGATATTACTCCATATATTTATTGTTTTTCCAAATTTCTATTTTGTGTGGGGAAGTTTTTTTTTTTCCTAATTCTGCATTGCCTTTAGCTAACAGCTAAATAAATAACAGATCTTCTAAAAGTTTATGGAAATATGTATGAACAAAATAGGTTAAAAATTTTTGGCAAATGCCTAGGACAGAATGGTGTCAGTCAGGATCATCCAAGGTTATTATTATTATTGCCATAAGATTTATTTATTTATTTGAAGGGCAGAGTGACCAGAGAGAGAAAAAATCTTCCATCTGCTGATTCACTCCCCCAAATGGCTGCAATGCCAGACGCAAGTCGGGAGCTAGGAACTCCATGTGGGTGGCAGGGGTCCAAGGACATGGACCATCTGCTGCTGCTTTCCCAGGAGCATTAGTGGGAAGCTGGATCAGAAGCAGAATTTCAAGGACTTAAAGCCACACTCTGATGTAGGAACCAGGTGTCTCAAGTCATGGCTGAACCCTCTGAACCACAGCCTACCTCTGTAAATTCTTCTAATTGAATGTAGATTTTATTCATTGTGCTACAGCCTCCTGTAGTGTTTTTGACTTTCATAGGTGTAGTTCAAGAAAATGTTGAGAATTTGGGTCACTTTGAATTCTTTCTCAGCCTGGTAGGCAAACATTCCATGGATATGAACTGGCTCCAGGTTCTTTGGTTCCCTAACAATGAAAGTTGATAGAGGGCCAATGTGCATCCCCCTGCCCCTCAGAAAAGTTCAGTTGGGGCTTAAGCCTGAATATAAGGGAAACAGCATGGTGGGAAGATGTTCTGCTGACTAGTTCAATGACAGGAGCTGGGCAGGAATTTTTATTGGATGGGGAGGGGTGATGACAGCCCCTCCCTAAGCACACTGTGCTTGGCTCTATGCACAGCTTGGAGTTCTGTCTCATCCCCCACTGCACATGACACTTCTGTTTCCACCTGCCTTGGTGTTCTGCATAGAATTTATTTATGTATTTATTTGCACACAACATGCTCAAAATGGCGGATTTGCTCACTGCTGCCAACACAGGAAGGTAGTTTGTCAGTCACATTGGGCTGCTCTGGGCATCTGTGCAAGCTGGGTAAGTCTCTCTAACAGGGCAGTATGGAGTCTTTTATAGTTAGTATCTGGATGCTCTTTGCCCATGATTGACTTGAGGCTGGAGATGGATACATAGTTAGGTCAGGAGGGGCGGGATCTAGTGAGCCCTGTCTCTATCTTGTGTCAGATACAGTGTGGAAGAGGAAGTTTAGGAATCCTTCAGAGCAGAGGTGTTGCCTCAGCAGGGCTCAGGAGAGCCTTGCCTGGCATATGTAGCCTGCTATCTTGGGTTACCCATGTCTGGAAAATATCTTATTGTTGGCCCAAACAACTACTTACATAAATTTTCTACATACTCTCTGCAGATTATTTCTTTTTGCTTTTAATTTTTTATTTATTTGCAAAGCAGAAAGAGAGAGAGAGAGAGAGAGAGAATGAACTCATCTTCTAGTTTACTCCCTAAATCCTTGCAACAGCCAGGACTTGGCCAGGCTGAAACTAGGAACCAGGACCTCAATCCTGGTCTCCCAGTTGATGGCAGGTACCCAACTACTTGAATCAGCACCTGCTGCTTCCTAGGGCATGCATTAGCAGGAAGCTAGAAGTGGGAGCACAGTCAGGCCTGGAAACCAGGCACTCCAATATGGGATGTGACTATCCCAAGTGATGTTGTCCCTGCAGATCATTTTTTGTTCATTATTTAAATGAGTTAAAAAAATCTGTAGAGATGGAGAGAGGGAGAGAACTCTTTTCCGTTGGTTCATTTCCTGAATAGCCACAATGGTTATCAGCTGGGTCCAAAGCCTGGCAACAGGAACTCAGTCCAGGTCTCCCAAGTGGGTGGCAGGAATCCAGTTACTTAAGCCATCACTACTGCCTTCCAGGGTCTGCATTAGCAGGAATCTGAAGTCAGGAACCACAGAGGGGTTGAAACCAGGAGCTGGGTGTCAAACTCCAATATAGGACATGGGTATCCTAATTGGAGTCTTAACTCCTAGGCCAAACTCCTACCCTAAATGATCTTTTTCTTTAGTTGATGCAAATATAATCTAGTTAGTATTACATATGGGTGATTAAGAACCCTGAATATAGAACTGCATTTTTGAGAACATTAACTTTTCTGAGCCCCAGTTCCTTTATCTGAAAAATCAGTGTATCTACCCCACAATGCTTTGAAGGTACTGTAAGTATATGTAAGCTACTTAATTTAGTACCAGCCACAGTAACTTTTCTATTATATACATAATTAGTCTTGAGGCTAGACTTAAAAAATAATCTACACTTGGATTTTCCCCAAATATTTGTTAGAAGTCTACCTACAAATTATAAAGATAATATTTTAGTAGTGGACACAATCAACAATTACTAAAATCATGTTTAATATAATATCAGCTTTACAACCAGTCTTGTGAAGTAGTCTGAAGTAAAGGTAGCATAGTCAAGGAATCTTTCCCTCCAGAGATGGCATTGAAACAGGACCTCAATGAAATCAAGGAGTTATGTACATGACTGTTTCATTCATTACGTGAAGTGCTCATTTTGCTGCTTGTTAGCTGCATCCTTTGGTTCTTAGTCACACTTCTTTATATGGGGACTGAACTATTTATTTGTATGACTTGGTATGCCAACCAGATTTTACACTCCAGGAAGGAAGTGCCGTCCTGTGTGCTTTAAACATCCTTCATTGATTACACAGTTCTCATTATTAATTTAGTACTTCTTGGACAGTTTCTTATCATTTAAGTGAACTTAAGAGTAGAAGTGCTTTGAATAGAAACAGGTATTTGGAAGATCTTATCAGAGAAAAGCAGCTATGGTATGGACAAGAGAATCTTGGGAGTCAAGAAAACTGGGTTTGAGTTCCAGCTTACCACTTTTGGATGTCCCCTAATTTACTGAGCCTGTTTCTTTCTTTCTTTTGTTTATGTGTGTAGGGTTTATTTGAAAGGTGGAGGGATAAGGGAGAGGGAGAGGGAGGGGGGGAGAGTGAGAGAAAAGGTGAGAGGAAAGAGGAGAAGAGAGGAGAGGAGAGGGAAAGAAAAGACATATCTTTCATTCATTCTCCAAATGGCCACAATGCCAGACTGGGCTGAGTTGAATTCAAGAAGAATCCAGGAACTCCACCTGTGTCTTGTATATCAGTGCTAGTAGCCCAAGTACTTGGACCATCCTCTGCTGCCTTCCCATGAGCATTAGCAGGAAGTTGGATCAGAAGCAGAGCAGTGACAACTCAAACTGGGCACTCTTGATACAGGATGCTGGTGTCCCACGCGGTGGTTTAACCTGCTAATCCACAGCAACAGTTCCACTGAGTCTGTTTATCTATAAAATGGGGATGATCATTGTTGCATCCACTTGTCAGCTAAAACAAAATATTACAAAAACTAGTGACAGTCACACATGAATTTTATTGAAAATGAGAAGCAAATGAGAGACAAATGAGAGGCAAGGTAACCCGTTGGGACCGGCCACTGAGTGGGACCAACACTCCTTACCAGAGTGCGGCCCCCAACAGCCGGTTATGCAGCTTTTTATAGTATTCTGTCCACTAGGGCTCACAATTTTGAACTGGACTCCTGGTATGCAGTGAACAATAAAGAGGAAAAACAGAATATGGTTGTAAGATAACAGTTAACAATAACAGATCCAAGATATAGTTGTAAGATAATAGTGAAGGACACATTTCGGTCAACCTAGTTCCTGGGAATTTGGGCCTGCATAGTTTCACAAGATACACCCTTAGCCATTAGCAAGCAAAGCTAATATGTACAGAAGCAAGAGGTCTGCAATTAGCTTTTAGCCACACTCACTCCATTTTGATTCTGATTTTACAATAATATTTACTTCATATAATTCTTGTAAAAGTTAAATGAAGTAATCAATATGAAAAATATTTGATATAGGGAATCAAAGATAGCTTGACTTTTGAGTATTTAGAAATTTCGAATATCCTCAAAGATAATATTCACAAGAATTCTTAAATGGGCAGGCATTTTTTTCTAATGGTTAAGATGCTGGTTAAGATGTCCACATCTCATATCTGAGTGGCCAGGTTTTGTGTCTCCCTCTGGCTCCTGACTCCAGCTTCTTCCTCATACAGACCCTGAGAGGCAGTGCTGCTGGCCATATAGGAAAACTGGATTGAGTTCCTGGCTCCCAGCTTTGGTCTAGCCCAGTTCAGCCCCTGCAGTTGAAGGCATTTGAGGAGTGAAGCAGAGATGAGAGTTTGTTCTGTCTCTCTCTCTTTCTCTGCATCTCAAATAAGTAAATACTTTGACAGAATACTTAAATCATACTAAAAATAAAAATAACAAAGTTATGTCAATATAATATTTTCTCTTGTTAATTACAGATAACATTGAGTGATTACTATGTTCTAAGAACTGTTCTAAGTATAGTACATGAATTAATTCATTTATTCTTCACCCTAATCTTTCAAGATACATAATGTTATTTTACCCATCTAAGTCAGTGAGGCACAAAAAAACTAAATATCCTGCCTATGGTCACACAATGATGGTAGAATTGGGATTATGAGCCAAAATAGTTTGACTCCAGCACTCATGTTCTTAAATACTAAAACACACAGTTATAATTTAAAAGACTATCTTTTTTTATATGACAGGTAGAGCTATAGACAGTGAGGGAGACAGAGAGAAAGGTTTTCCTTCCACTGGTTCACTCCCCAAATGGCCGCTATTGCTGGCGCGACGCCGATCCGAAGCCAGGCGCCAGGTGCCTCCTCCTGGTCTCCCATGTGGGTGCAGGGGCCCAAGCACCTGGGTCATCCTCCACTGCTTTCCCAGGCCACAGCAGAGAGCTGGACTGGAAGAGGAGTAACTGGGACTAGAACCTGGTGCCCATATGGGATGCCGGTGCCGCAGGTGGAGGATTAACCTTGTGAGCCACGGCGCCGGCCCCTAAAAGACTATCTTGTTAGAAGCCACCATTGTATTTAAAATCACTAAAGAAAACAAGAATAACAATAAAAAGCAATAGAGTGTGTATTAAACTATCAATATAAGCAAGCTTTTAAAAAAGTGAACAAGGTTTAAAAATGTATTAACTAGAGGTTGGTTTGGATATCTAAAATTACCATCCAACATTACAATATTAAGGATCGTTTATAACATGATTTCAATCTTCTGTCTCAAAACTTTCTTATTTTAAGAAATATGTTTACTTAGTGGTGATCAGAGGCTAAAATGGGACCTACTGTAACAGAATATCTAAAATTCTGAAGGCTATTATATAAACAAACAAAAATGTAGACAGTAGGCAGTCATAATTTTAGGGGCTAGATTATAGCAGGTATGAGTTTGAAACATAGCTGAAAAACTTGCAAAGCAATGGCTTTCATTATCTGGAAGCTTATAAAATTCTAATGCTAAAGAGATAAACACATAATAAAAACAACTAATATGGTCTATCAAATTATTTAAAATATTTTACCATGAATTAAATCTATAAAGACTAATAATATACCAGCTTGAGGGATATATTATGTGGAGAAAAGGTGATGGTTATTTCCAGATGCCAGATGACATTCATGCATCCAGACACAATAGTTACCATGATGCTATGCTGAGCCATGGTAGTTATGGCCACTAGATAACTCAATATTGTGAAGCAGTATTTTAACATCATATGCCATTCCACAAATATAAACGTTTAATAAAACTTTCTTTTCCTTAAACATATGCACAAATATGGAAGGTAATAAATGTATTTTTGTGAATTAATAGAGAAAAATACAAAGTTCTGCTGTATATATTTGTTTATTTGAAAGGCAGAGAAAGAGAGACACAGAGATAGATATCTTCCGTGTGCTGGTTCACTTCCCATATGCCCCATAACAGCCAGGACAGACCAGGCCCCAGAGAAGCCAGAAGCCAGGACCTCCATCCTGGTCTCCCACATAGGTGACAGAGGCCCAAGCACTTGGGCCATCTTCCACTGCCTTCCCAGGTGCATTAGCAAAGAGCTGGAGTGGAAGTGAAGCATCTGTGACTCAAACATGTGTTCCAATATGGGACACCTGTGTAGCAATCGGGGACTTAACCTGATGCACTACAATGCTGGCTCCTACTTATTTTTAAACATTTATTTTCACCCACTTGAAAGGCAGAGCGATGCAGAGAAGAAAGAGAGTGGGTGAGGGAGAGCAAGCAAGCTCTTCCATCTACTGATTCACTTCCCAAATGGACACAAGAGCCAGCACTGGACCAAGCTGAAGCTAGGAGCCAGGGACTCTATCCAGGTCTTCCATGTGGATGGCAGAACCCAAGCTCTTGAGTCATCACCTGCTGCTACCTCACAGGATGTATTAGCAGGAAGCTGGATGGGTAGCAGAGTAGCTGAGACTCCATTCCAGACACTCCATTGGAGATGAGGGCATCCCAAGCTGGGACTCAGCCTGCTGTGCCACAAAACCTGGCCCTGCTGTGTTTATTTAGGATTGGCAAAAACAAAACTAAACAGAGCAACCACACACACACAGAATTCCAATCATTAACTCTTTGACATGTGATTTTAGGCAAAGATATGTAAATGCGCCATAAAACACATGCAAGAAAGCATATACAAAAATTAAACTGTCAAGAACAGGAGCATACCTAAATATTGTAAAAGTCTGAGTCGTGACTGACAAGAGTGGGGGGACCTTTTGGATCAAGGGAAAATTTAACAAAAATGGAAGATTGATTAAGAAAAGTTGAATTTTAAGAACATCACTTGCTTTCAGTCCCATATGAGTATTTCCTTGCCAATCTGATTCTTTGTGGTTATCTAGCAGTTTTGGGAAAATAGAACATCTATGCTGTCTCTTCAAAGAAGTTACCCACATAAACTTTCAGCCAGCAGAAAACATCAGTGAGATCAGCTGTAATGATTTGGATAGTGTAACAGTAGTCTCTGTGAGTAGAAATTCATTATCTGTTATTTAGAATTCTACTTCAGAACCTACTGGAGCTAAGCTGACCAGACAAAATCTTTCATTAATCACTTCTGACATTCAGGTAAACCAAAACATTTGAACAGGCAATGGCTTTGAGTTCTCAGGCAGCCTCAATTATGTGTTAGTCAACCCAAGCATCCATTATGCACTCAATAATAGGTATGACACAGCTCTGGGCTTCAGCAAAACCATAAGGAGGCAGGCACAGGCAGCCTGCTTATACTGCTGTTGCTGGTGTCAACATTCTTAAGGTGCATGGGAAATAGTGATGAGGTAGTCTTCCTCATTAGAACCTTATAGAAGCACTCCACTAGGTTTCTTCATCTCTGTGTTGTATCCATGAGCAGACTGTGCAGAATAACACTGTCCTGAGAAATGGGAGCACAGTACCTTAGAGGGAAAAAGATACGCAGAATGCCAGCGTGGGGACAAATTTCTAATAACCAGTGATTATTGGCAACTTAATTTCCCAATCATTGAAGCCTCAGCAGGTGGCAGCTACAGTTGTAAAGGGAAAAAAAAGTCTTGAAACTGTAAGATTGCACTGGCACACATCATCAGGTAACAAAGTAAACAAAAGAAAAATGACAAACTTTGCTTTTAAAAACAGCAGCAGGGGAAGCAGCTGATCCTATAAGTAGGAACGCGGCTGCTTATTACGGAGCATTTATAGAGTCCTGGAGTCCCATGCATTTTCAAAGCTGGTTACAGTCATTAGCACAGCACACCCTTGTGAGGTAAGTGTATTATCACCTTTGGTTCATCCATGAAAAAGCTGAGGCATTGAATGAGTAAGCGACCCGCCTGAGGAGAATGAGTCAACGTCAAGAGTCATAGTTGACCCGGCTCAACGGCTGCTGACGGTCAGTCCAGGGCTTAGTCAGCGGGGCCCGGAGTGGCTTCCCTGGCTGGCACCTGGACTTGGGCTGTTTCCCCTCACGTTAAAGCAGACTTTTGGAACCGACTGGACGGAACGTCCAAATAATTTTTTCCTTGCCCGCAAGACTCAGCCCTGCGATCTCGGGCTCAGGATTTGGGGCAGAAGCCGTCGGGTCACTCCCCCTGCCCCTAGCCCGTGGCCAGTGGGTCCTGCGGGAGGTTCCGCCCATCGCCCATCGCCCATCGCCCATCGCCCATCGCCCGTCGCAGTGATGGCAGCGAACGTCTACCAGCGTTAGCGGAGCCGGGGGACGGGGGAGGGTTGACCGCTTCAAGGACTCTCCATCGCCACCTCCTTTCGAAACGAAGAGAAAATGGTAGGAGGTCACAAGAAAACTAAATAAACGCCCAGGACCTCAACCAAGCCAATGAGACGTTGCGCGTGCTGAGCCTGCAGTTCCCAGCCTTCCGGGAAAGATGGGCGGACAGGGCGACAAAGGGCACGGTAGGCATGCCCAGCACTAAGCGCCCACCGCTCCAACCACCGCGGCGGAAGAGCGGAGGACTGAGAACCACTCTGCTGCATGCGAGTGTCCGCCGCCTTCAGAACCGCGCTCCCTACCCAGCTACCACGTGACCAGTCTTTTTTTTTTTAAACTTCTTTGCCTCAAAAAAAAAAAAAAAGAGAGAGACTCAACTTCCCAGAAGCCACTCGTTACCCACGCAGCCGCAGTCTTGCGCAGGCGCCGCCGGGCCAAACGGACACGTCCGTCACGTGGGCAGTAGCTAGCCAATCCGGTTTGAATCTCATTTTTTTCCTCTCACCCCCCTTCAGGAGCGGTTGTGCGATCAGATCGATCTAAGATGGCGACTGTGGAACCGGTGAGTATTGCCTTTGGCCCCCACCCCCACCGGTCCCCGCGCTCCGTCTCCCTTCGGACTGGGGGATCCCGCGGGACGGCGTTCCTGGCGTGCACGCTACCCCTTGCCGCCCCCTCCCCCTCTTCTTGAGTCTGACCTCCCGCGGGCAACTGGGGGCGCCCCGGAGGCTGGCCGGGGCGGCGTGTAGCGCACACGTTCTGGTGGGGGCCCCAGAGCCGGGGGAGACGGGTGGGGGAGGGGCGGCGTGGCGCCTGCCGCGGAGCCGCGAGGTGTCTCCCGGGATGTTGGGTGATCGGGGGCCTGGGCTAGGTGTGTGGGGAACGTGTCTTGGTGGTGGGAGGGCGCAGGGTCGGCCCCGAGCCGGCGCCGGGATCCACGGCGAGGGTGGGCGGCGAGCCGGCCTGGATCGAGATGGAGGGAGCCCCGGGGCAGCCTTTACTTCCCGCTCTCCCGAGTTCCCTCCCGAGTTCCAGCCCCGGCGCTCGGGTGTGCGCTGCGCGCGGAGGTCCTCGCTAGACCGGTGGGCTGGCGAGCCGGTGGGCGCGCGATGCCTGAGGGCGGGTTAGGCGGGAGTGCTGCGGCGGCACGCGCGGGGAAGCCTCGACCTCACCGAGCAGAGCGGAGAGGGACGAGCGCATGTTAGCCCTGCGCGCCAGAGAGTTGCCGGGGTTGGCGGCCGCGGCGGCCAGAGAGGTTTGGTGTGGGGAGGAAAGCCCGGTGCTGCGCGGGGAAGCGCTCCGAGGAGGACCAGGGGCGGTGGAGGTGAGAAGGGGGATCACATTGTCCTCGCCCCTCCACGCTTGGGACTTGGCTGTCATGGAGGAGGGAAGGGGGAGGAGCGAGGCCTGCGGATCGCTGCCGCCGGTCTGGTCGCCGGCCGGACCTGCTGCATTTCACACGCGCCTGTCTTCCATTCATTCATCCTTTCCGCGCAGTGCGCACGCCTCGGAGAATGCGAACGGGTCTAGAGCCGTCCGTTCTTCTGAGTCTTACCGTCTGGAAGATTTCGAGGCATTTTATCAGGGATAGAAACTTCTAAAATTACTTTTTAATTAAAAAAAAACTTTTTATCTGTGCTACAAGGTTTCCTCTTAATGTGGGCACCATTTTAAACGTGACCGACGCAAGCCCTCCCCAGGTCAGAAAGTTGCTAGTTCTCTCTAAAGCGGAGGATGTCTTGTCACAGTTTGGGTATGCCGGCACTGGCTCACCGAAACTTCTGGGCCTGTGTTGTTGCAGTTTTAGGAATGTCACATCTGTACGACAATCTCTCAGGTGCAAAATGGAGTATATTAGCAACCAGAAAACCTTTGACACTCTGGAACCAGTTCTAGACCTTCGTTGCCAGGCATTTTTGTGTATCTTTCCTTGGTAGATTGTGATTCGGATAATACTTTACCAGTTTGCCTTGATTTTTAACAATAGTTTTATACAACTCAGTAGACTACAAAAAGGTTTATTTTTCATTACATTGTTGTACAGTGCCTTTACCTTGTTGCCGGAGTTTAAATCCGCTTGAATTGACTCCGAAGTTGATGATACAGTTAACTGACTTTGGAACATTAGTGTTGCATGACGTTGATGGAGAATAAATATGTAAAATTGAAAGCCCCTTTGAAAAAATTTCGTGTTCACTTTGATTGGATTTGCTCCTACTTAATCATGCCAGTATAAGAAAAAGGCATTACAGCTGGTTAGAGGAGCAAAGCTATAAAAAGTGTCTAAACAATAAAGTGATAATGTATTCTGTGAATACATTAGATCCCTTGGATTTTGCTAAGCTATGCAGTTTTGTTCAGCAGCACAGACTAGAACATGAAAGTGGTGAAGGACTAATTTGAGTCAGTAAATATTTATAGCTCCTGATGAGTTTAGGAAGTTCTACCAAGTGTTCTTGGGATACAAAGTTATACCTTCTTCAGTGTGAATTCCCAAGGAGCTTAATTCGCTGGAGTTGTGGTCAATGATACAGTATTCCAGTGCTGACTTGGGGAAGTTTGTATAGTGTGTTTAAATTTGGAAATAGGGAATCTGAAAGGTGTGAAGGTGGAAATCTAGATCAAAATCATAATATTTTGAGGTTTCATGTAAAATACTGTTGAAGTTCTCAGTTTTAGTGATGATATGCAAATTTTTGGTACTTTTAATATACCCTTGTCCACAGGCTAGTCCTGTAGAATTTTCAACAATTTTTAAGTAGTTGCTTTACTTTTTTGGAACTGTTGACTAGTATTGGATTGCAGTTGAGGTACCCTTGCTGAAGCTTACAGAAATCATGTTTCTTTATTGTTACTTGAGCTAGATTTTGAGTTTCCTCAATACTTTTCTGCTGTGCTTAATTGTAAGCACTTAAAAAGCCTTTGGTTTTTCCTGTTTATCCCACCTTTCATAGGCATTTGGGCAGTTTTTACCTCTGGAAATTATGTAAAACAACAAGTCTCTTTCAGTGTAGTGTTGCGTGGTAGGTTTTTTTTTTTTTTTTTTTTTTTTTTCCCTAAAGTGCGTGTAAGACTTAACAGTCACATTAAGATACGACTTCAAATATTTTGTTGAGACTCTTTTTTGAAAGGAAAAATTAAGGGAAGCATTTCATCTCCTTACAGGTAACGTGGCAAAGTTTTGACATTGGGACTAACAGTACTCTCCTGTTATCCTGTTGGCATTTAAATTAAGTGGATGGGTTAGAATTAGACAGTGAAGGTGGTCAAGCAATTTGCCCAGGCCATCTTTCCTCCAGTGGGTTAGATTTCTTGGTAGCTTTATTTTCATTTTGTATCCCTCTTAAAGGTTTTTGTTCTTTTTGTACTTGTACCTCTTTTTTAAGAGGTTAATTTTGTTTAGTTAAACTGAAGATACATAATTTTTACAATTTCAGAAAAATGCTTATTTTCATCTTATTGAAAGGCAGAGTGACAGAGGTAGAACACATAGCTCTTGAACTTTTGTAATTTTATAAGCGAATCATCTTGGACACTCAGCTGACCTAATGCTTGCCCCTTTTTTTGTACCTTAAATGTGCTTTGATTGTGGAGTTTAATTAGAGTAAATAAGACTTAAATATGAAGCAGCAAATACATATTTGTTACCTAATTGAAGCAGACCTTTAGTGAAAGAAATGAAGTGTATTAGTAAACTGAATACATTTATTCTGGTGTTTATAAGTGGAAAACATGAAATATTCTGTTTGGTTTTTATGAGTTTAAAAATATAATAGAAGTATTAGCAGTCCTGGACTTAACAAAGGGGCTGTGAAATTGTTCTAGGAATGGTCATGTCTTTTCCTTCCCTGCTACCTCTGGAAATTTCATTAATTTCCTGTTACTTGTGAGTTGCACCATCTTTGTTATAGAGGCTTTTTTTGAGAAGTAAATATGTATTGGTTCTAGTCTAATAATATCTGTGATCATGAAGACTGAAATTTCTCAGTCTAGCTGAAAAATGGGAATAAGGTATCTTACAGTGGTTTTTTAAAAGGATTTGTCCACTTGAAAGAGTAATAGATCTTCCATCTGCTCGTTCAGTCCCCCAAATGCTCATCACAGCCAGGGCTAGGCCAGGATGAAGCCAGGAGCCCTGTGTTCTACCCAGGTCTCTCATGTGAGTGATAGGAACCATCGCCCAGTGCCTCTCAAGATGCATTAGCAGGAAGCTGGATTGGAAGCGGTTTTCCTTCAAACGGTCCTAGTCATTTCTGGAGAGAAAAGGATAATTTTTGTCTCAAAATACTGGTAGTCATTTCTAGGCCCTGAGAATGTGGTCAGCAACCAGTGGTTTGTTTCCCCAGTTGGGACTTTTCGATATATTATTCCATAGAAACAATGAGAGGCTGAAATTCAGTCAGTTGGTACGTTTCTCTTGAGTCATGAAATCTACTCAGGATTGCATTCTCAGGGATATGGATTTAAAGTTCTAAGCAATGGACTTTAAAAAATACCTTTTAAACCTAACCTGTTTATAAGAACTGTTTTTAATACAGGCAGATCTTTTATTTCTTACTAGCTGCTAACGTACAGTTCTGTCGGGCACCACACTAAGTGGTTTATGTGTATTAATTCATTTATTCCTTATAGCAGGCCTATGAGGAAAGTGTACTACTAGTTCCTAGATGAGGAAACCAAGACAGATATTAAGTAACTTGGTGTGACTAACTTGCTCTAAGAACATACAGCTAATAAATGGGGTGGAGTTCAAAAGAAAGCAGCCAAGTTCTAGGGTATGTGTTCTTAATCTTGGAATTGTATTTCCAATGTACTATCTTTGATCTCAGAAGGGGAGAATGATTTTGATCAACTTAATAGCTATTTTGTTACAGTTATTAAATAAAATGTATAGATATTTGTTTTTAGGTCCTGCTGTACTAAAATGTTGGGTAACAAAAGTATAGAATGGCTAAAATATAGCGCCTCAGTGTCTGACTATAAGGATTAAGTAGTCTTCCCTTCTAAGACCCTCACCCCATGAATATCAAAATGTGCAGATACTCAGGTCCCTCATTTAAAGTGTTGTTGTATTTGCATCTAACTTCTGTACATCATCATGTATACTTTACTATATGTAATTTGTGTTTATTATTTTAAAGATTTATTTGTTCTATTTGAAAGGCAGAGTTACAGAGACAGAGGGAGAGACAGAGAGAGATTGATCTTCCATCTGCTGATGGAGTCCCCTAATGGGCGCAATGGCCAGAGCTGGGCCAGACCAAAGCCAGGAGCTAGGAACTTCTTGGTCTCCCCTGTGTGGGTGCAAGGGCCCAAACACTTAGGCCATCCTCCACTGCTTTCCCAGGCACATTAGCAGGGAGCTAGAGCAGAAGTGCCAAGCAGCCGAGAATCAAACCAGCACCCATACAGGATGCTGGCACTGCAGGCAGTAGCTTAACCCGCTAAGCCACAGTGCTGGCTTCTGTTTTATTATTTTTAAAAATGCTTATTTTTATTTGAAAGGCAGAGTGACACAGAGAACCTTTCCATACATTGTTTACTCCCAGATGTCCACAACAGTGAGAAATGGACTAGGCTAAAGCTGGGAGCCTGGAATTCCATCTGGGCCTCTCACGTGGGTGGCAGGGGCTGAAGTACTTGGGCCATCTTCTGCTGCTTTCCCAGGGAAATTAGCAGGGAGCTTCATTGGAAGCAGGTTAGCCAGTACTCTAAACAGTGTTCTGATAGGATGACAGCCTTGTGAATGGTGGCTTAACCTGCTGAGCCACAATACCAGCCCTAGGGTTGATTTAACATGAAAAATATGAAGAATCTTCAAAAAGTTCTTGAAAAATGTGTACTGTGAAAAAGTATGCATGGCTTTACAATTATTTTTTAAACTTTTAATTCCATTTTCCATGAACTTTTTGAAGTATCCTTGTATTAGGACATAGCTTGATACAGGCGAAGTATTATCTGTCATTCATGTGAAAAAAATGTATTTCCTGGGGCCGGCATTGTGGCATAGCAGGTTAAGCCACTGTCTGCAGCGTCCGCATCCCATATGGGTGCTGGTTCCAGCTCTGACTTCTCCACTTCCAGTCCTACTCTCTGCTAATGTGCCTGGGAAATGCAGCAGAAGCTGCCCCAAGCTTGGGCCCCTGCACTACTGTGGGAGACCTGGAAGAAGCTCCTGACTCTTGGCTTCAGCCTGGGCCAGCCCTGACTGTTTATGCCCTCTGGACAGTGAACCAGCAAGGAAGATTCTGTCTGTAACTCTTAACTTTGCCCCCCAAAATACTTATATGTAAATTTGTTGCAAGTGTTTGAGAATTCTAATAGAAAAGACCTATTCTATCACCTGTGGTGATAGAAATGTTGTCCAATACAGCAGCCACTAGCTGCACATTGTAGTTGAGCACTTGAAAATGTAGCAAGTGCACTCCGCGAGTGAGATCAGTGGAAACAACAGGTCAACAAAGGAGGTACCTTTCTCTGAAGGGAGGAGAGAACTTCGACGTTGACTATGACCTTGTCTAAATATGATCAGAGTCGGCGAACTCAAAAGGCCTCCATAGCCTTGGCAACTCATGACAAGAGCCTAGTGTGATTTCTGATGCCATAAACAAGAGTGTCAATTTGTTAAGTCAACAACAGGAGTCACTGTGCACTTACTCCTCATGTAGGATCTCTGTCCTTAATGTGCTGTACATTGTGATTTAATACTATAACTAGTACTCAAACAGTATTTTTCACTTTGTGTTTCTATGTGGGTGCAAACTGTTGAAATCTTTACTTAACATATACTAAACTGATCTTCTGTATATAAAGATAATTGAAAATGAATCTGGATGTGAATAGAAGTGGGGAGGAAGAGGGAAAGGGGAGGGTTGCTGGTGGGAGGGAAGTTATGGGGGGGGCATTGTAATCCATAAGCTGTACTCTGGAAATTTATATTCATTAAATAAAAGTTAAAAAAAAATGTAGCAGGTGCAACCAAGGAAATAAATTTTAACCATTGGTTAATTTTAATGATGTTAAATTTAATTAGCCATGTGGGGCTGGTGCTGTGGCATAGATGGTAAAGCCGCTGCCTGCAGTGCCGGCATTCCATATGGGCACCGGTTCAAGTCCACGCTGCTCCTCTTCCAGTCCAGCTCTCTGCTATGGCCTGGGATAGCAGTAGAAGATGGCACAGGTCCTTGGGCCCCTGCACCCACATGGGAGACCCAGAAGAAGCCTCTGGTTCCTGGCTTCAGAATGGCTCAGCTCCAACTGTTGCGGCCATTTAGGGAGTGAACCAATGGAAAGCTTTTCTCACTGGCTCTCCCTCTCACTGTCTGTAACTGTACTTCTCAAATAAATAAATAAAATCTTAAAAAAATATTCAATTAGCCACCTGTAGCTAGAAGTCTCCTAAATCGCACAAATTATCTCTGGAATCTAGACATCCTTTGGTGTGTATAAGTACATGTGTGCATATTTTAACTTCGTAAGGTACACCTGGGTATAATTAGTTTGGTTAGATAAGTTATTGTTTAATTTCATCCTGGAAAGTTTCCCTTTTTATTTTAAACATCCAAAAAGAATTACTTGGTATTGTATGGAATTAAAATTCTCATGTGAGTTAATTTTTTAAAAAGGTTTATTTATTTGAAAGGCAGAGTTAGAAAAAGGGAAAAACAGACAGACAGCTTCCATTCACTCCTTCGTTCCTCAAATACCTACAATGCCAGGGCTGGGCCAGGCTAAAGCCAGGAGCTTCATCTGGGTCTCCCATGTGAATTAAAGGACCCAAAGACCTGGATCATCTTCCCTTGCTTTCTCCCAGACCATTAGCTGGCTTGAAAGTGAAGCGTGGGGCCAGCGCTGTGCTGGAGTGTGTGAGGCTGCCATGTGTGATACTGGCATCCTATGTGGGCGCTGGTTCAAGTTCCAGATGCTTTAATTCTGATTCAGCTCTCTGCTATGGCCTGAGAAAACAGTACAAGATGGCCCAAGTCCCTGGGCCCCTGCACCCTCTTAGGAGACCTGAAGGAGGCTCCTGGCTCCTGGCTTCGGATCAGCCCAGCTGCATTTGGGGAGTGAACCAGCAGATGGAAGATATATATTCTCTCTCTCTCTCTCTTTTCCCTTCTCTCTCTTCCCCTCTCTGCCTCTCTAACTCTGCCTTTCAAATAAATAAATAAATCTTAAAAAAAAAAAAAAAAGAAAAGAAAAGAAAGAAAGAAAAGTGGAGCAGCCAAGAATTGAATGGCACCCTTTTGGGATGCTGGCATCACAGGTGGTAACTTAACCCACTCCACCACAATGCCGGCCCCACAGGTTAATTTTCTTTTTTTACTGTGTTTTCTGTGTGTGTGTGTGTGTATAAGCAGTAACTTAAAATGTTCAAAACTCAGATTTTGTGCCAGAGTATCTAGTGAAGTCATCTCAAACTGATCCCCAACCAGCCCCAATTACGTTATCTTTTCTTAGAGACTTTTATATATATTAACAAGCAAATATGTCTTTTAAGAAGCATAGGGCTGGCATTGTGGCACAGCAGATTAACAAGCACTTGTAACACTGGACCCACATATGAGAACTGCTTCACTTCTGATCCAGCTCCCTGCTAATGCACCTGGGAAAGCAGTAGGTGATGGCCCAAGTACTTTTGGATCCATGCTTAACCCACGTGGGAGACTCAAATGGAGTTCTGGGCTCCTGGCTTTCAGGCTGGTCCATTCCTGGCTGATGTGGCCATTTGGGAAGTGAAACAGTGGATGAAAGATCTGCCTCTTTCTGTCTCTCTGTCACTTTGACTTTCAACTAAGTAAATAAACCTTTAAAAAAATGATGCCAGCTATATGCATTATTATGCATTATGTTTTTCACTTAATAATGTTTTATAGAGCATTATTTATCAACATGTAAAGCTTGTCTTTTTCTCATGGTAAATATTGGATGGTGTAGTTTTAACCATTATTTTTTTTTTATTTGACAGAATTATAGACAGTGAGAAAGAGAGAGAGAAAGGTCTTCTTCTGTTGGTTCACCCCCCCCAAATGGCCGCCGCGGCCGGCACTGTGCTGATCCGAGGCCGGGAGCCAGGTGCTTCTTCCTGGCCTCCCATGTGGGTGCAGGGGCCCAAGCACTTGGGCCATCCTCCACTGCACTCCCGGGCCACAGCAGAGAGCTGGACTGGAAGAGGAGCAACCGGTACTAGAACCCGGCGCCCATATGGGATGCTGGCGCCACAGGCAGAGGATTAGCCTAGTGAGCCATGGCGCCGGCCCCTTAACAATTATTTCTGTATTAATCAACATTTAGGTAGGGGGTGGGTAACATCTGACATGTGAAATCATTTGGTCTGGCTGTACTAAGGCAACTTAGGTGGGGCTCAAAATTTAATAAATTATAGCAGGTTAATTTTTAAATTGATAATTTTGTTAAAGATTTATGTATTCATTTGAAAGTCTGAAGTTACTGATTTACAGAGAAAGAGGCAGAGAGAGAGCGATCGATCTTGCATATGCTGGTTCACTCCCCAAATCGCTGTAATGGCTAGGGCTGTGCCAGGCCAGAGCCAGGAGCTTCATCCAGGTCTGTTATGTGGGTGCAGGGGTCTAAGGATTTCGGATATTCTCTGCTGCTTTCCCAAGCACGTTAGCAGGGATCTGGATCGGAAGTGGAGCAGCGGGGACGCGAACTGGTGCCCATATGGGAAGCCAGTGCTGCAGGTGGCAGCTTTACCTGTTACGCCACGGGGCCAGCCCCAAAATTGATAATTTTGTATGGCGCATAAATGATGTTATGAATATCCAAATAGTCCTTGTCAGAAAAAAGGACTCCGGCCCCTGATTTACATGATTTCCAAGCATTTGCCATTTCAAACACTGCTGTGATGAGCAGCCTTTTACTTACATCATTATCTGTAAGATGTTTCGTCAACAAAATGAATATTTAAAAATTATACTGGTCAAAGTGTTTCTACAACTAGTGTTGGCTATCAGACTGCAGTTTTTAAAGCGCACCTCCCCATTTGAAAAATATTTAGGGGAGGGGCATGATATGGCCTGGCAGTTATGACCCTCATATTGGAATGCCTAAGTTTAAGTTCTGGCTCTGCTCTTGATCCCAGCTTCCTGCAAATGTGCACCCTAGGAGGCAGCACTTGATGGTTCAGGTGGTTGGATCCCTGCCACCTAAGTGGGAGTGCTGGATTGAGCTCCTGGTTACTGTCTTCAGCCTGGCCCAGCCTCAGCTATTGTGGGCAATTGGAGATTTAAGCAGTACATGAGAGCTCTCCATCCTTGCCTCTCAAACAGATTTTTAAAAACGGGCTGACATTTTGGCTCAGCATGTGAAGCTGCTGCTTGCATCCCACGTCCAAGAGCACCTGTTTGAATCTGGTTCTAGCCCATTCAAGGTTGGGCCGCTCTACTTCTGATCCACCTCCCTGGAAATGTGCCTGTTGGACCTCCTTTTACTGTTGCTGACTTCCTGTCACCTGACCTCTGTGAACACATCTTTGATCAGCTGTGGTACTGATCAGCCTCCTCATTTGGTTTCTTATCTCACTTTGCTGTGTCACATCTGCAGTACTTTCTGAAGAAAGGTACATAAGAGTTTTTGAGGCCTTGACTACTAAACAGTGAGATGCCCATAGCTTGATGGGCCATAGAATTCTTTTCCTCAGAATTTTGAAGTCCCTGTGCTGTTGTTGACAGCTGTTGATAAAATCTGAAATTATGCTAATAGCTTTTTTGTGGAGAGGGGGTGTATGTGACAGTCCTCTTTCACTTATTCCTTAGAAATTTGTAGACACTTTCCTTGTCCGCATTTCCCAGTGACATGCTTTAATGTGAGTCTGTTTGCATCCTTTGTTGGGTACTAACTTAATGGGGCTTTTTCCTAAAGCAACTCACATCCATTACTTTGGACAGATTTCATTGGTGACTTTTTTCCTTTCATTTTTTCTTCTCTTTGAATGGGTATTCAAATATTGGATGTCTTAGTTCTTTGGGAAATTTCACCTATATCCCTACCTTTGTATGTTTCATTTTTAGCTTCTAAGTGTTCTCTCTCTCTTTCTCACCCCTACTCCCTTCTTCTTCACTTCCTCTCTGTCTTCTGAATGCTCACTTTTCTGGCTTCTTGTAGTTGTTTTATGTGTGTAAAATCTTAACATCCCTTTGAGAACATGTGTGGATATATATTTTTAGATGCATTTTCTTCTCCGTGCCTGTTTTCTCCAAGTTGCTTGTTTTTCTTTTTAACTCCCATGCCAGCAGTCCAGTGACTTGGAATGGCAGAGGGGATCAAGGGATCTAGTTGCTTCCTAAACAGCTTTCACCTCCCTTCTTCGCTCCCAGTTCTATAAGTGCTGCCAGCTTCTGACTTTAAGACTCTTACATATGTTGATCAGCTATCGTTACTCCACTTATATTCCAGCTCTTTCCCACTTTCTCCTGCTCTGTTGCTCTGTCCACACTTATCGGTGAATTTTTTTTTTTTTTTAGGCTTCTGAAACTTCTTTACTATGTATAGTTTTAGTAGGATTTAGGAAGGGGGCAGTGTTGGAATCATTCTGTTTTCCAGACAATGGAGTGCCTATTATGTGTCAGGAACACTTCCTCTTTAGTGCTTAAAAGGCTTTCCCCTTGACTTTAAAGTTAATTGAGTTCCTGAACAGGAGAGAAATAACACATACTTTTCTGTCTTCAATGTGTTGTATTATGAGAATTAACTGTAAAACTTGTTCTCAAAACAGTTTGTGTGTAAGTGTGTGCATGTGCGAGCACACAAATTATTAAACTCTTAGTATAGAGTTGGTCTTCTGTGTATAAAGTTGGTTGAAAATGAATCTTAATGGAGAAAGAGACTGGGAATGGGAGAGGGAGGAGGAAGGGGGGTGGTGGGAGCGCAGATGTGGTGGGAAGAATCACTATATTCCTAAAGTTGTACAGATAAAATTTGTACTCACTAAATAAAGCTTCTTTGAGGAGTGGAAAGTAACTTAATGTTGCATTCTGATGATAGAAAACAATGTTACAGTTTTTGTATATTGGCAAAATAATGCCAAGAATGATAAACCTAGCAAGTAATTTGCAGCTTTAAGTGTAAGTACTTTCCTTAAGTGGCTAGGAATTATAAACCTGACAAGTAATTTGCAGGATTCATAACTAAAAGCTATGTATCTACTGAAGAATACAGAAGATGCCTTTAATAAGTGAAGGATCATTGTTTGCTTTTGAAAAAGACCTAGTGTTAGAAAGATGTTAATGCTTCTTGAATTTAATACCCAAATTCAGTATAAATGGAATCAAAATGCCAAAATTTTTGCAGGTGAGGTGAGGTATTATACTTGATGCTGGAGTCTAAAGACTGACCCACTTGCTAGAAATTTCTTTTAGATTGTAGAGGGTTGTAAAAAAGGAACAAAACCAAAGAAGAGTAAGTCATAGATTACAAGCCTACAGTATTTACCATCTGGCCCTAAATAGAGTTTGCCAACTGAACAATTGTAAAATTTATTTGGAGGTATAAATGAAAATTGACAGTAAATTTTTGAAAAGGAAAAGAAGCATGGGGAACTTTACCACAAGGAAAAAAATTATTAAAAGTAACTTTAGAAATATATTGATTCATAGAGGGATTGGCAGATCATTGGAAAACAACAAACAGTCCAAAACTAACAGATATATATTTGAGCTTCAGTAAACTTTTATTTTTAAAGATTTTATTTATTTATTTGAGAGGTAGAGTTACAGAGAGAGAGAAAGAGAACCATCTGCTGGTTCACTCCCCAAATGGCCGCGATGGTTGGAGTGGAGCCAATTCGAAGCCAGGAACCAGGATCCTTCTCCGGGTCTCCCATGCAAATACGGGGCCCAAGGACTTGGGTCATTCTCTTGCTTTCCCAGGCCACTGCAGAGAGCCGGATCAGAAGAGGAGCAGCTGGGACTTGAACCAGCACCCCTATGGAATTCCAGCACTGCAGGCTGAGGCTTAGCTCACTGTGCCACAGCACTGGCCCTTCAGTAAACTTCTGTTCTGATATATTTAGAATTTTTAGGTCAGAGTGAAAATAAAAATCTATACTCCCAATATCTAGTGTTTTCTTATATGTTGGTAGGCTTCTTTGTACCATTTTTTTCCTCCCTGTTTCTCCTCTAAGTGCCTTTTCTTTTATGCATTTTATTTTATTTTACTTATTTTTTTTTGACAGGCAGAGTTAGAGAGACAGAGAGAAAGGTCTTCCTTCCGTTGGTTCACCCCCAAATGGCCACCACAGCCGGCACTGCGCCGATCCAAAGCCAGGAGCCAGGTGCTTCCTCCTGGTCTCCCATGCAGGTGCAGAGCCCAGGCACTTGGGCCATCCTCCACTGCACTCCCGGGCCACAACAGAGAGCTGCACTGGAAGAGGAGCAACCGGGACAGAATCCTGCGCCCCGACCAGGACTAGAACCCAGGGTGCTGGCGCCACAGGCGGAGAATTAGCCTAGTGAGCCGCGGCGCCAGCCCATGCATTTTATTTTTTAAAAGCGGTTTTAAGTTTGCAACAAAATTGAGCAGAAAATATAGTTCCATACCTCCTGCACCCACACGTGCACAGCTTTCCCACTGTCTTATACCAAAGTGGTGCATTTATTACAATGGATTGACTCATTGTTATGCAAAGTCCAATGGTTAATTTAGGGGTTCACTCTTGTTATTGTACATTCTGTTTATTTTGATAAGTATAGAATGATATACATCGTTATTATAGTATCATTCTGAATACTTTAACTGCCTTAAAAATTCTCTGTTCTGCCTTTTTACCTACTCCCTCAACCACTGATCTTTTTGCCTTTTCCAAAGTGTCATCATAGTTGAAATCACAAAACATGCAATCTTTTTGATTGGTTTGTTTCACTTAGTAATCTGTATTCTGAATTTAAAGTTGCCCCTGCTTTTCATGGCTTAATAGTTCACTCTTTTTTTTTTTAAGATTTCTTTGCCTTTTTTTTTTTTTTTTTTTTTTTTTTTTTTTTTTTGGGATTTGAAAGCCAGCGTTAGAAGGAGACATCTCCGAGATAAGTCTTCCATCCATCCATTGATTCGCTTTTTAGATGGCTGCAACTGCCTGGGCTGGGCCAAGCTGAAGCTAGGAGCTTCATCCTGGTCTACAACTTGGGTAACAAGAGCTCAAGCACTTGGGGGTCGTTCCATTGCTTTTCGCAGGCACATTAGCAGGGAGTGTGGTCGGAACTGGAATAGCTGGGACATGAACCGGCACTCATGGGATGCCGGCATTGCAGGTGGCAGCTTTACCTGCAATGACACAACGCCAGCCCCCTCCCCCTTTCCCTAAGATTGATTTATTTATTTGATAGGTAGAGTGATAGAGTGAGAGACACACACACACACACAGAGAGAGAATCTTTCATACATTGAATGGTTCACTCCCCAAATGACCTCGTCAGCTAGAGCTGGACCGGGGTATAAGCCAGGAGCCTGGAACTCCATCTAGGTCTCCCATGCAGTCGGTGGAACCCTGGTACCTGAACCATTATCTGCTCCCTCCCTGGATGCACATCAGAGAGAAGCTGGATTGGAAGTGAATGCAGGCTGACTATGGGATATGGCTGTCCAAAGTGGTGGCTTACCCCACTGTGTGCAACAATGTCCACCCCATTCTTATTTTTAAATATGAATCTTCTGGTAGCCTTTGCTATAAATAGTGGTGACATTTAAATTTTATTGTCAGCCTTGCTATTTTAGGTCACACTTCTCTTTGTTTTGTCTGTGTCATCATACTCCCCTAAATCTGAATTTGTAATCTTGTTTTAGGCTAGTAATTTGGTCAGTAGATGCTTTTGTTCTCTTAGAAACTATTTTAGGGGCCGGCGCCGCGGCTCACTAGGCTAATCCTCCTCCTTGCGGCGCCAGCACACCAGGTTCTAGTCCTGGTCAGGGCACCGGATTCTGTCCCGGTTGCCCCTCTTCCAGGCCAGCTCTCTGCTGTGGCCCGGGAGTGCAGTGGAGGATGGCCCAAGTCCTTGGGCCCTGCACCTGCATAGGAGACCAGGTTAAGTACCTGGCTCCTGCCATCAGATCAGTGCGGTGCGCAGGCCGCAGCGCACCAGCCATGGTGGCCATTGGAGGGTGAACCAACGGCAAAGGAAGACCTTTCTCTCTGTCTCTCTCTCTCCCTCTCAACTCTGCCTGTCAAACAAAAAAAAAAAAGAAAGAAAGAAAGAAACTATTTTAGGGTCCAGCACTGTGGCATAGCAGGTAGGGCTCCACCTGCAGTACCAGCATCTCATGTGGCCTCAGGTTCGAGTCCTGGCTGCTCCATTTGTGATCCAACTCTGCTATGGCCTGAGAAAGCAGTAGAAGATGGCCCAAGTCCTTGGGCCACTGTACCTGCATGGGAGACCTGGATGAGGCTCCTAGCTCCTGGCTGTAGATCTGCTCAGCTCCAGCCGTTGTGGCCATTTGGGGAGTGTGCCAGCAGATGGAAGATGTTTCTCTGCCTCTGCCTCTGCTTCTCTGTAACTCTGCCTTTCAAGTAAGTAAATAAATCTTTTTTTTAAAAAAATAGCTTATTTTAAAAAGTTAAATGCAGGATACAATAAGGCATTTAACTTAGTGATTAAGACACCAGTTAGGATGCCAGTATCCCATGTTGGAGTTCCTGACCTTGAGTCCTGACTCTGGCTCCTGATTCCATCTTCCTTCTAATGCAAACCCTGGGAACAACTCTAGTGGTTGGTCCCTGCCACTCATGTGGGAGACTTGCATTAAAGTTTCTGCCTTTGGCCTGACCCATTCCCTGTCTATGCCTGCATTTGGGGAGTGGATTAGCAGATTGGAAGAAGTTCTCACTTTCTCCAACTCTATCTCTGGTTCTGTTTATCTCTTTCTCTTTGTGCCTTTTTCTTGCTCAAATAAAATTTAGGAAAAGGTTAGTTTATTTTGATGCAAAAATTTTGAAATCCATGTAGCTTTTTTTATATTTCTCATGAACTTTTTGAAGACTCCTTGTATTACTTGGATATGAATGTTAATTATTCAACTTCTATTCATAAAATTTTCTTCATCTTGAAATTTAATTTAAAAGACTAGCTAGCCAAAACTTTGGGTTTGATATGCTCCATTTACTCATCCATCTTCCAAATCCTTCATGTCCTCTTGAGTGCTGATTTCTAATGGTAACTGACAATTGTTGGTCACTTAAGTGCCAGACTCTTGTGTTGTCACTGAAAATCCTCTTTCTACAAAAGAAAAAAGTGATACTTGCTGTGATATTAAGGACTTGCCCTAGATCACTTGAATTTTTATTATTTAAAAAAAAATTTCTCCCTACTATGCTTATCTTAAAATTTAAAGGTCTGACCAAATAGGGACTCATGGAATCCAAGCCTTTAGCCAGTTGACTGTATTGCCTCCTGGTAGATTAGGGATTGGTAAATCTGGGATTGCATTTACTGTTTTATTGAGAAAAACTGGTAAAGTCAGAGGCTAGTATACAAAGACTGTAAGTTACAGCATTATTTGGAACTCTAGAGGATGGTATATGGGTAAATGTGGCTACAATTCTTCCTCTTCCTCTTCATCTATTCTACTCTCCTCCACCGTCTTAGGGGCAGAGAACCAAAGGGAGGTGGAGAGCATGCTCTTATCCCCCTGGTTAACTACCCAAATGTCCACAAGTGCTGAAACTGGACTTGGAATAAATCTTTTAAACAAAAATATGTTAGGGAGTAGAGGAAAGTGAAATCTTTTTTTTTTTTTCTTTTTTTTTTTTGTAAAATCAACCGCATAACCTGCACAGTGTCTGACCCTTCAGTATCCCTTGAGTAAATATTTGCATAATGAGCAGCCAAGCACCCATGCAGTTAGTTTTAACTACTCAAAATACTTATTTTTTTTTGTTTTCTGTGTATCAGAATTTAATTGCTTTTCATTTATTTGCTTAATCTTCACAATAATCCTTTAAGTGCTATAATGCCTATTTTAAGACAAGGAAGCAGGGGCACAGGGAGGCTAAGTTGCTTGCTCATAATTATACAGTGGTGAATTGCAGAACTGGGATTTCAACCTGGGCATCATCTGAACCCAGTTTCACTTTGGTGAAACCTTTTAAAAATACATTACCAACCTAATATTTTTGAAAAGTGAAACAAATGAAAAAAATGCAGACAAAATGCAAACATTCATATATTCCCTTTTTATATTTCATCTCACTGTAGACCAGTTTTTGGGCCAGCTGTAAGTAGTCTGTGGACCACACTTTAAGTTACTGCTTCAAACCATTGTTAGTGCCAGGGAAGCTATTGATTTTTTTCTTACTTCAAATTAAGAGTTAGGTGATATCTCCTGAACTGGAGAGGGAGAAATCCTGGAAGTTTCCTGAGTAATTATATGTTTGAAGGAAATAGGGGACACAGATTGGACATTTTGACAGGAAGGGGCTCATCACTATTTCAAGAAGTTAATGTGTGTATAGATTGAGAGTTAGTGAGAAACATAAATGTTCAAAACCATAGAAAAGAACGTGGTTTTGGAATTAAAGCAATATGATTTTTACATGGTGAGAATAATCTAAAATTTAGTCAGACTTGTTAAAGAAAACACCAAAGAAGTGGTATTAGATCCGAGAAATATTTAACTTTATATATTAGGAATGTCCTGCAGGATTTAACGTCTGCTAATTTTTGCAGAAGGTATTGAAAAGCTACTTGAGATTCATTTCAGGGAATTGTTAGATTGTCCCATCCTGGCTTGCCTTTTTTCTTGGACTCACCTTCTCTGACACTAACAGTGAACCCCCTGGGACTGCTAAATTATAATACTGAACATTTTTCTTTGAGCCTGTTTAAAAACAGATTTTAGGGGTGTCAGCGCTGTGGCTCACTTGGTTAATCCTCTGCCTGTGGCGCCGGCATCCCCTATGGGCGCCGGGTTCTAGTCCCGGTTGCTCCTCTTCCAGTCCAGCTCTCTGCTGTGGCCAGGGAGGGCAGTGGAGGATGGCCCAAGTGTTTGGGCCCCTGAACCCTCATGGGAGACCAGGAAGAAGCACCTGGCTCCTGGCTTCAGATTGTCAGCGCTAGCCATGGCAGCTATTTAGGGGGTGAACCAACGGAGGGAAGACCTTTCTCTCTGTCTCTCTCGCTGTCTATAACTCTGTCAAATAAATAAATTTTTTAAAAAAATTTATACTTTGCAAACTAGTTGTCTTTTTCTGTTCTCTGACTTGCCTTCTGTGTTTAATCTCTTTGACCGGTTTGTTAATAGCTTCCATTGCCCACAAAATGGAGGGTACACTTTCAGCTTGACCTCTGAGGCCTTTCACAATCTCTATTCTTCCAGCTCTGACTTTGGTTTCACGAACTGTTTCAGCTGATTGGTTACATTGTTTGGATAAATGCTGCACTATTCCATAGCTTTGCTCTGTCTCCCTAGTCTGCCTACTGTAATGTGTTATACAATGGCTTTCAAGGACAGGTTGTCTTTTAGGCTAAAAATCTGATTATTTTGAGAGTAGACAGTCTGTTAATTTAGTCTTTGCTTTTTTGTTAAGATAACTTTTGTACTTGGGAATATTGCTAAAAACATGGACTTTTAATGTGTAGTTTCCACTAAAATTTGCTAGTTGGGAGACTACCAGTCTGAGAAAGTGGTGAGAGGGATGTGGTAGTACAGGGGGTAAAGAGTTTTGTTTTTAAACGGAAAGTAAGTTTAAAACTCTTTATTTTCCATGTTCTGAGTTGTAATCTTAGAAGTAACTGTCTCTCTTAAGGTAGAACTTATTCTTTAAATTTGTGTTTAAGTTCCTATACAGATCAACATGATAATCATATTTCCTTTTCTTCCTTAATCTGTCTTTTGAGAAGTTGATGGTACAAGTGTCATATCACCCTGCTGTACCTATCTCATGGTATGTCCTAAATCCCAAATGCCTCAGTTGAATTAGCCTTACAAAGAATCTTAAGAGGCATCCAATTTCAAAATACCTTGATTCCATTTTTAAATTCAGTTTGTATTAAAAGTACTTAATAAATTAAGAGAAATAGTAATTTGGAGACTTGTTATGATTATTTTGAAGATAAAATGCAGCTTTTCTGATTTTGCATAGATCTATAATTATAAATCATTTAAGTTTTTTGTATTTGAGAGGCAGGTTTACTCCCCAAACATCCGTGATGGCCAAGGATAGGCCATATACAAAGTCCAGGGTCAGGAATTCAATCCAGGCCTCCTCACATGGGTGGCTGGGACCCAATTATTTGAGCCATTCTTATTGCCTTTCTGGGTCTACATTAGTGGGAGCTAGAGTTGGGAACTGGAGCCAGAACTCAACAGCACTGACAAGGGAAGTGAGCATCTTAACTGCCATGCCAAATGCCTGCCCCTATAAATCACTTTTTGGTTGAATAATTTCATACAAGATGGCCATGATTGTGGACATTATTTCTCATATATAATACGATAAGCTCAAAAGGTATAGGTATTAGATGTTTCTCATAAAATTGTGTAATTCCCCAGAGAACCAGCCTGAAAGTTTTAAATAATATCCCACACATGAATGGTATGTTTCATTTTGCTTTCTCTAAGTAGAAGAAAGGAAAAACAGCTTGGTTTTTTGTTTTTGTTTTTTTGACAGGCAGAGTGGACAGTGAGAGAGAGAGAGAGAGAGAGAGAGAGAGAGAAAGGTCTTCCTTTGCCGTTGGTTCACCCTCCAATGGCCGCTGCGGCTGGTGCACTGCGCTTATCCGAAGTCAGAAGCCAGGTGCTTCCACCTGGTCTCCCATGCAGGCGCAGGGCCCAAGCACTTGGGCCATCCTCCACTGCACTCCCGGGCCATAGCAGAGAGCTGGACTGGAAGAGGAGCAACTGGGACAGAATCCAGCGCTCCGACCGGGACTAGAACTGGTGTGCTGGCACTGCAGGCTGAGGATTAGCCTATTGAGCCACGGTGCAGGCCAAGTTAAGAGGCTTTTAACAAATAAGTTGAGGGGGCCGGCACCGTGGTTCACTTGGTTAATCCTCCACCTGTGGCGCCGTCATCCCATATGGGTTCTAGTCCAGGTTGCTCCTCTTCCAGTCCAGCTCTCTGCTGTGGCCCACAAGGGCAGTGGAGGATGGCCCAAGTGCTTGGGACCCTGCACCCGCATGGGAGACCAGGAGAAGCACCTGGCTCCTGGCTTAGGATATCGGCGTAGCTCCAGCCGTGGCGGCCATTTGGGGAGTAAACTAACAGAAGGAAGACCTTTCTGTCTCTCTCTCTCTCTCTCTCACTAACTCTTATCTGTCAAATCAATTAAAAAAAATAAGTTGAAACAAAAGAAAATGATTTTATAATTAGGCATGTCTTACTCAGAAATCTGTTTAACAAGTTTCTTCACACTTTAAAATAATTTATCTGCAAAATCAGGAAGCTTTAAGTTGAAGGTTTTTTCAAAAAATTATTTTCATTTTATTTGAGAGACAAATACCATCCATCTGCTGGCCCATCTCCCAGATGCCTGCAATAGCCAGGACTAGGCTAGATTGAAGCCAAGAGCCCAGAACCCATTCAGAGTCTTCATGTGGGCAGCAGGGGCTCAAGTGGGAGAGGTCATTCACTGCCTCCTAGGGTACACGGGAGCAAGAAGCCAGATCTTTAAGTGGAGTATTAGGGACTTGAAGGCACTCTGATACAAGATGCAGGCATTCCATGCTGATGACTTCACCTCTCCAGGTGTCTAGCTCATTGCTACGATATTTGGATTATTGCTACTGATAAAGAATAGCTTATTGAGATAAGTAGACGTTCACTCTCAATGGCCACAACGGCCGGAGCTGCGCCGATCCAAAGCCAGGATCCAGGAGCTTCTTCCTGGTCTCCCATGTGGATGCAGGGGCCCAAGGACTCCTGCTGCTTTCCCAGGCCACAGCAGAGAGCTGGATTGGAAGAAGAGCAGCCTAGAACCTGTGCCTGTATGGGATGCCAGCGCCTCAGGTGGAGGATTAACCTAATGCACCAGGGCGCCAGCCCCAAGGGAGAAAGTTTTAAATGAATTATATAGAGGGTCACATTTTGGACCCCTGAAACTTGTGATTACTCATTATTGTTACTTCGTTGTTTTTTATGTACTGAGGTAAAAAGTTTAAATATTGTGAAAGCATGGTTTGTCATGAGGATTTTGAGCTTCTGAGTAAGTTTGAGAATTTACACTACAATGAGTTAAGCATCCCTTATCTGAAATCTGAAACTTTGAGCACTGACATGGCACTACCAGTAGAAAATGGCACACCTGACCTCATGCATGGATTGCAGTCAAAATGCAGGTGCAAAACACACCCTTTATTCAGCATCTACAAGGGAAAAAAGTCCCTTTCACTTGTTACACACAGACTTTGTTTCATCCACAAAATTAAAATTACATACGTATATATATACGTATATATATACGTAAAGGCAAATGTATGTAAATGTATATATAAGGTATATATGAAACAAATGCATTTTTTGTTTAGCTGCCCAATTTAGCTTAATGTGTATTTGCAGATACTCCAGAATCCAAAGCAATTTTTGATTTCACACATTTTGGATAAAGAATACTCATCCTGGACTTAGCTTTAGGAAGGAAGGATAACTTTGGCTGTCATACCCAATCTCACTTTAAACTCACCATTATTTTAAATCTCCCTTTAAACTATTAATAGTCTTTTATATGTCTACTCATTTGCTTGTATTTACATCTTCTAGTGATTCTCATTCTTTTTTGTACCTTCATGTTACCATCTGGATTATTTTTCCTTCAAGCTAAGGATTTCCCTTTGGTATTTCTCTTACTTTGAATCTGTTGGGTTGTGTATTTGTGTGTGCACTGAGACTATTTTTACCCCCCCCCTTTTTTTTTTTTTTAATTTATTTGAAGGTCAGAGCAATAGAGAGGAGGAGACAGATTTTTCCATCCACTAGTTCACTCCTGAATGGCTGCAATAGCCAGGTCTGGTCAAGTGGAAGCCAGGGGCCAGGAACTCCATTCAGGTCTTCCACATGAATGACAGGGGCCCAAGTACCTGGGCCATCTTCCGCTGCTTTCCCAGGAGCCTTAGCTGGAAGCTAGGTCATCGGAAGCAGAGCAGCCAGGGCTTAAAGCAGCACTCCAATATGGAGTGTGAGTTTCACAGGCGGTGTACTTAACCTGTTGTACCGTAGTGCTGGCCCCCTCCTTCATTTTTTTTTCAAACATTTATTTATTTATTTATTTAACAGGTAGAGTTATAGACAGAGAGACAGAAAGGTCTTCCTTCTGTTAGTTTACTCCCCAAATGGCTGTCAGGGCTGGCGCTGCGCCGATCCAAAGCCAGGAGCCAGGTGCTTCCTCCTGGTCTCCCACGCAGGTGCAGGGCCCAAGCACTTGGGCCATCCTCCACTGCCTTCCTGGGCCACAGCAGAGAGCTGGACTGGAAGAGGAGCCACCGGGACAGAATCTGGCGCCCATATTGGATTCCGGCGCGACAGGCGGAGGATTAACCAAATGAGCCAGGGCGCCGACCCCCCTCCTTCATTTTTGAAGGACATCAAATTCTAAGATGAAAGTTTTTTAACTTCAATACTACAATGTCGTTCTTGTTGTCTATGGCTTCCACAGTTTCCATTGAGGAGGTAACGGTTCTTATTTTTGTGTAAACATTTCTAACCACTTTTGATATATTTATTACCTCTTCATCTTTTTTTTTCTGTAGTGTGATTCTGATGTACCTGAATGTAGTTTTATGTTTATGTTTATACTTTTTGGTGTTTCTGACCTGTTTAAATCTGTGACCTGGATTCGATCAGATTTGGTCAAAATTTTAGGAGTAGTTCTTCTATCCCATTCTGTCATCTTGTCCCTGAACCTTTTAAGCACGTTCTGCACATTTCTTACACTCTGTTTTTTTTGTATTCTTTGTGCATCAGTTTATATTTTCTTTTGACCTGTTTTCGAGTTTGCTAAGCCTGCATCCTGTTGAGTTTGGTCTGCTGTTATTCATTTAGTGAACTCTTAATTTTAGATATTGTAGTTGGTATGATTTCATCAGGGAGCTGAAGGTTTTCAACCCACTCACTACCTAGATCAGAACTCTGTTTCTGAAATAGTGGGGCAGCCTCAGAGGTTTTGGCTAAGTTTAAGAGTCAGCTAGGGACCTGTGAGTCTTTTTTCAGATAGATTTGTTTTTGTGATCACTCTGCTGTACTCCATTTTTCTCTGTTACCTTGTTGCCCAAAGCACACTTGTGTTGTTAGTCTCTAACTTCTTGTTTGCTCTATCCATTGAAAGGATCAGTTTTAAGCTAGCTGGGTAGGAAATAGCGTGCAGTAATTATCTGAAGACTTACATTGACTGATGAGAAAATGCTGGTAAAAATGTTGAGTGATGTTAAGACTAACTTCTGTATATAAACTTTAGGGCATGTAAACATTTACATTCATTCAGTTAAAAAATCAAGCCGAATAAGATTCTATTGTTGACCACAGAATCATTAAAAAAAAAACATTATGAGTAAAATGAGGACATGGCTTCTGCTGAGTAACATTATTGGTTTAATGGGGAAGTTCCTGTAATAAATTGAGAATAAAAAATGTATTCTGTGGAATGAGTACTTAATCATAAGTCTGTTTGATGTGTTTGAAATTCATACCTTTTGGCCAGCGCCACGGCTCACTTGGCTGGTCCTCCGCCTGCGGTGCCAGCACCCTGGGTTCTAGTCCCGGTTGGGGTGCTGGATTCTGTCCCAGCTGATCCTCTTCCAGTCCAGCTCTGCTGTGGCCCGCGAAGGCAGTGGAGGATGGCCCAGGTGATTGGGCCCTGCACCCACATGGGAGACCAGAAGGAAGCACCTGGCTCTGGGCTTCAGATTGGTGCAACGCGCTGGCCGTAGCAGCCATTTTGGGGGTGAACCAATGGAAAGGAAGACCTTTGTCTCTGTCTCTCTGTCTCTCTCTATCAAAAAAAAGAAAAATTCATACTTTTTTTTTTTTAAGCTTTATTTTATTGGACAGAGAGAGAAAGATCTTCCATTTGCTAGGTTACTCCCCAGTTGCCCAAAACAGGCAAAGCTAGGCCAGGCTGAAGCCAGGAGCTTAAAGTAGGAACTCCATCCAGGTATCCCATGTGGGTGGTGGGTACCCAAGTACGTGGGCCGTTGTCTGCTGACTTCTAGGCATATTAGCAGAAAGCTGTGTCAGAGTTGCAGAGTAGCTAGGACTGTAATGAGGCACCTGGATAAGGGATGTGTGCATCCCAAGCAGTGGCTTTACCTGCTGTGCCCTGGAGCTACCCCCATGCATAGATTTTTTTTTCTTAATTGGCATTTTCCAGGAACTTTTTGATGACCCCTCTTCAATTTATATACTTTACTGTGTTAACACACATCTCTGATTTTTGCTGATTCAGTTTGTGTTTGTGTGTGTGAGTCTGTGTGTTTATGGAAGAGAGGAAAGAGCTTTTGTTTCAGCTTCTGGGGCCTTTCCTTAGCTACCTGTTTTGTTGATGCTAATTTATAAAATGGTGAAAAGCTACATGATAGAATGAGGATCCCTAACATAAGGCAAGGACCCGTGTATTATTGTCTGTTATTGTCTTGATCATCCGATCAGCTTTTTTTGGGGGGGAGCAGTCATCTTAATACAATTAGTTGTTTCATTCTCCAAGCTTCAGTTTTATTCCTTCCACCTCTTGCCAATAACATGTATGCTTCAGTGTGATTAAGAAAGGTAGTTGAGGGGCCAGGGTTGTAGTGCAATAGCCGTCACTTGGCCTGCATCCTATTTTGGAGTGCTAGTTTGAGTCTGGCTTCTCCATTTCAGATGCATCTTCCTACTGTTGAACCTGGGAAAACAGTGGATGATGGCCCAAATATTTAGGTCCCTGCTACCCAAATGGGAGACCAGGATGAAGTTCCTGGCTCTTGGCTTTGGTCTAGCCCAGCCCTGGCTGTTGTGGGCAGTTCAGGGGTAAACCAGGGGATGGAAGATCGATCTCTTTGTTGCTCTGGCTTTTAAATAAATATTTTTCCACCAAAGTTGATTTCCCTATCTTTGTTTCATGATCCCTGACAGTCTTGATATTTAAAAAAAAGCAAATGGGGGCCAGCACTGTGGCGTAGCAGGTAAAGCTGCTGCCTGCAGTGCTGGCATCCCATATGGACGCCAATTCGGGTCCCAGCTGCTCCGCTTCCAATCCAGTTCTCTGCTGTGGCCTGGGAAAGCAGTAGAAGCTGGCCCAAGTCCTTGGGCCCCTGCACTCTAGTGGGAGACCCAGAAGAAGCTCCTGGCTTCAGGTTGGTCCAGCTCCAGCCGCTGCAGCTGTCTGGGGAGTGAACCAAGAGATGAAAGACCTCTCTCTCACTCTTTTTCTCTCTTGCTATAACTCTGACTCTGACTCTGCCTTCAAATAAATAAATAAATCTTTTAAAAATGCAAATGAGAGGGTAACTATATATATAATTATTTTATTTTTAATTTGAGAAATCTTTTGCATTTAACAGATGGTTGAAAATGGAGAGTCTGGTTCTTAGAAGTTAGTCTCTGGTCTATTTTATGAGAGAGCTGCAATAATTCCATCTCTTTAAAAAGATATGCAGCAATATTGGTCTAAGTTTATTTAGAATATTGCCATCATGGAAATGTTAGGAAGTTTAAAATGTTTTGTATTACTTTCTACTAGGAAACCACCCCCACTCCTAATCCCCCACCCGCAGAAGAGGAGAAAACAGAGTCTAATCAGGAGGTTGCTAACCCAGAACACTATATTAAACATCCTCTACAGAACAGGTAAGCTTTTGACACCCAAGTTTTCTGACCTCGGCCATGAGGCAAATGGTACACAGGGCTGGTTTGAAGGGGAAAGTTAGATGAGACTATTTTTAGATATGCTAAGGTAGAAGATTCCATTCACATTTGGATGGTCCATGACTAGCAAGCATGTTTATGTGTGTTCTGACCTCACAGAGTTCTAGAGGGAAAGATTGGTTTGAAATTCTTTAGTGTATAGAATCTTAAGGGCAAATGACTGGGATACCAACACATAGGGAGCTTTGTTCATGGAGAATGTCTGTGGACAACTTAGACATGTAAACTAGGACAAAGTGGTGATCATGAAAACCAAGAAAATGTTTTGTTGTGAGGATATAATGGATAATAGCATATGGGTGGGAAAAGTCAACTCAAAGCCTCCAAATATCCATTAGATTAGTTTTAAAAAAAAGTCCTTGCTAGTTTGAGAAAAGATTTTTTCTTTTTTCTTTCCTTCCTTCCTTCCTTTTTCTCTCTCTCGCTTGCTCGCTCTGTTTTCTCTCTCTGTTTCTGTTTCTTTCAATAACAGTCTTGGGGCTGGCATTATGGCATAGCAGGTAAAGCTGCTGCCTGCAATGAATGCAGCATGACATGTGGGCCAGCATAACATATGGGTGCCAGTTCCAGTCCTGGCTGCTCCACTTCCAATCCAGCTCCCTTACTAAAGGCCTGGGAAAAGTAGCCGAGGTCCTGCTGCCCATATATTGGAGACTCAGATGAAGCATCTGGCTCCTGGCTTCAGCCTGACTCAGCCCTGGCTTTTGGGGCCACTTGGAGAGTGAACCAACAGATGGAAGCGCATTTCTCCTTTTCTTTCTTTGTCTCTGTCTCTGTCTCTCTCTCTCTCTCTCTCTCTCTCTCTGTGTAACTCTGACTTTAAATAACAAGAAAGAAAAGGGTAAAAAATGCAAACTCTTGCATGGCAATGCAAATTTATTAAACTAATGCTAAGTTATGCAGAATTGCATCATTTTAATTAAAACTGAGTTTGCATGTGGCCATCCCAAAGTGTTGTAACATTAGATTGGTCACTTTTAAATACTGTGGCTCCCTTTACACACAAACACTAATGCATCCAAAGCAACAAGGCCTTGTTAAAATAGTAATAGTTACTTCAAATTAGTGTGATAGCCTTGTGAACAATTACACGTTTAAAATTACTTCCCAAGTTCACTCCCACAGAACTTGTCCACCACTTAACATCTCAACCAAAACATTAGGCTTGTAAAATAATCACTAACAGGCAAATGTACTAAACTTGTATATTCGGTATTGCAGATTTATTTATGCATAAGCAATCAAGGGATTCATACGGTCTGCAGCCCAGAAGTCTGAAAGTGATTTATAAAAATTGTTAAATCATTTAAATATTGTTTAAAAATGCAAACTTGTTATACACCCCACACTGTACAAAAAACTAGGAACTTTGTTCCTGTGTAAACAAAAAAGGAAACATAATAGGATTTGAAAAGTCTGGATATTTCCTTCCTTATAGATGTTAAAGACAACATCCATTAATTAAAGACATTATACTGAAAGGACTATCATATCTTAAAGACAAGTTCTCTGTTTCTTCAGGTTTTTGAAAAATTATGCAGCTGTGTCATTAACCATAGGAGTTTGTACACTACAATGATAATGATCTTGAATTTCTTAAAAATATTATAAATAAGCTTCAGTTATCAAAGAAATGAAGTTTTCTGGAGTGGTCCATTAAGAGAAGCTCTTTGGACTTTTTTATTAATTAAAATAGTGATACTTTTAGAATTTTTGTTCTACTCTAATGCAAAGTATGGAGCAAATCAAAATATATAGTACACCATTTTTATACATGTGCAGCATTGGTAGATGAAGATTGTATCTTACCATTAATACTGGATGTAGCCTTTTATCAACTGCATACGCCTGGACATAAGTAAAAATCTTTTGTGATGGTGAAAAGTGACTAGAATATACTAGCTAATTCTTTTCATCTGCCTCAAATGGTGCCACTGCAGGAAAGTCTATTTAAGGTTCTGGTGAGTTTGACAAACTTGGAATGGTACCACTGAATTGGGGAATAGTTCTCATCTGCCTCAGAATTAACAGTGCACTTTTATATGTTAAAGCAACTGATATAATGACCTTTTGTGGGCCTTCCCAGTTGCTGGAGTTTTTGTGTTAATTTGCCACACAAGATCTCTTTAACATTTATTTTTGATTTTGCAGAGAATTCTAATAATGTACAGTTCCATTGTCTTGCTAGATTTTGACCTGTTTTTTTCCTACAACTCATCTTCCAAGTTACACTTACTACAAACCAGGATCATTTGAACATTATTAATGTCTTTAACTTGAAGATTCTCTTTTCTCAAATCTGGTAAATCATTCAGTATGAATTGTGCATTGTTAGAATAGACTAATGTAAAACTTAATCCATTTTTCATATGTAAATCACTCATTCTGAGTTTCATATCAGTCATAGGAAATGGTTAGCACAAAATTATGCTTACTTATAATAGTTTCACAGTAATTACACGGATGGTATCGTGTTTCATTTAAACCAGCAATTGCCCAGTATTTTGTGTTACTACCTCATATAATTTTACCTGAAAATAAACCTGAGAAATGTATAACTATGTAATCATTTAAGCCATTCATCATGTGTTAGCATAAGTAACATTTTTTAAATGAAGAAACTATTATTTAAAATAGAAAATACATAATGGAAAGAATATTAGGTTGGCATTTTTGCAAATGTCTTTAAAGAATCTGACTTTAAACAAAATTTTTATCTATTTGAAAGTCAGAGTTAGAGAAGGAGAGGCAGAGAGAAAGATCCATCCTCCATTGACTGGTTCATGCCCCAAATGGCCGCAATGGCTGGGGCTGGGCCAGGCCAAAGCCAGGAGCCAGTAGCTTTATCCAGGTCTCCCATGTGGGAATAGGGGCCCAAGGACTTGGGCTATTTTCTGTTGCTTTCCCAGGTGAGTTAGCAGGCAGCTAGATTGGAAATGGAGCAGCAGGGACTCGAACCAGCCCAGAATCTGTCTTTTAATAGAAATCAGTTGGATTTTTATAGCTGCTTGTGTATTCAGTCTGCAAATAAAATTGTTTAGTGGAAGTATAAGAAGAAAATATGGCTTCACATTTATTAATGTTTGGAAAAGGAAGGAGAGTTTTTAATGGCCCTAAAATATTGTAAATACTTTGCTTTGATACTAGGTTTCTTACAGGTTAATAGCAATGTGGAATCTGAAACCATGTCCAAGAAGTTTTCCTAGTATTAATTAAAATCCATTAGTTTATCTTATATTTGGAATGAATCTCTTACTTGTGCATGATTTTATAATATACATTGGTCATTTGGAAAATACTGATTCAGTGAGTTACAGAGATCTTCCAGATGTTGATAAATTTCATTATATTGTATTAAGTAATAATAATTAATAATACCTCTAAACTTCTCAGAAATATGTTTATTTTTTAGGAAATTATCAAGCTTACTGTGACAAAAGCTTTCTAAAATTCTGATTTTTTTTTCCCCCTGAAAGCTCAAATTTTAAACTTGCTTATTTCATTTTTCAAGAAGTAACCATGGTTTATCAGTGAAATGAGTAAAAAGCCACAATGACAGTCCACAGATAACACTTCTAAAAATTTACTTACTTATTTGAGGGACAGAGAACAAGAGAGAGCACATTCTCCCATCTGCTGTAGGTAGCTGGCTGGAACTGAAGCCGGTTGCTGAAAACTCAATCTAGAACTCCCACTCAGGTGGGAGGGATCAAGCAACTTGAGTTGTCACCACTGCCTCTCAGGGTCTGCATTGGCTTGAAGCTGGAGTCAGAAGACAGATGTATATATCATAACCTGGCATTTGATATCATAACCAAGGGCCCACACCTCAATGCAACATTTTTATTAGTGGGAAAATGAAAATTTTCCCGTGAGTTTGGTACAGGTTTTCTTTATTGTTGTCTCTAGTTCTCTCTCTTTTTTTTTTTTTTATTATTATTATTATTTTTTGGACAGGCAGAGTGGACAGTGAGAGAGAGAGACAGAGAGAAAGGTCTTCCTTTGCCGTTGGTTCACCCTCCAATGGCCAGCGCACCGCACTGATCTGAAGGCAGGAGCCAGGTGCTTATCCTGGTCTCCCATGGGGTGCAGGGCCCAAGCACTTGGGCCATCCTCCACTGCCTTCCCTGGCCACAGCAGAGAGCTGGCCTGGAAGAGGGACAACCGGGACAGAATCCGGCGCCCCGACTGGGACTAGAACCCGGTGTGCCGGCGCCACAAGGCGGAGGATTAGCCTAAGTGAGCCGCGGTGCCGGCCGTCTCTAGTTCTCTTGTAATAACTGATAAACTAAATGCTCTGTTAATGGTTGTTACATATTATTTAGTGAATAATGACCCCAAAAAGATGAAGAGTTTCTTAAGTTTTTATTTTATTATTCATTTGCAAGGCAGAGAAACAGCTAGACAGATATCCCCATCTACTGCTTCACTCCTCAAATGCCTGTGTCAGCCGGGACCTGGGCAAGGCCAAAGCCAGGACATAGGAACGCAATTCAGATCTTCCATATGTATGAGAGGGACCAGCTACTTGAGCCATCACTGCTGCTTCCCAAGGGTATCCATTAGCAGCAAGAGCTCAGACTCTTAACCAAGGCACTTCCATATAGGACCCAGGCATAATAAGCTGCGGCTTAACTGTCGCATCAAATATCTGCCACCCTGCCACTTCAGAAACTTTTTTTTTTACTGCAATTAAGCTTTTTCTTTCGAATATGTTGAATCCTTTGTTGAAATTGCATGGAACCACAAATGTGAAGGATAGACTATAAAATGATTCAGAGAATACTGATTTAATTCTTCTACTGGTGAATCATCATGAAATGGTAACATTTAAGTTTAGTATTTTGTGAGTTTATCGGCAAGGTTTTTTTTTTTTTTCTTTAAAAGATTTATTTATTTGAAAGAGCTACATAGAGAAGGAGAGGCGGGGGGTCTTGGATCTGCTGGTTCTGGTTCACTCTCCAATTGGCCACAGCAGCCAGAGCTGCACCAATATGATGCCAGGAGCTTCTTCCAGGTCTCCTACCCAGGTGCAGGGCCCAAGGACTTGGCCATCTTCTACTGCTTTCCCAGGCCATAGCAGAGAGCTGGATCGGAAGTGAAGTAGCTAGATCTCAAACCATTGCCCATATGGGATGCCGGCACTGCAGGCGGCCCATGTCTGCAACATTTTAGAGAAACTGTCACATATATTTCGGGTATATATTAGCGGTTATATATAGGACAGACATGTCTTTGTAGCATTACTCATTATTTTCCTAATTGTGTGTTTGAGTTTAATCAGGTTTAATAATTCCCCTCTGTCCTTAGTATTTCCATTTCATTCTCTGGACTAACAGCTTTTTGTCCCTCTGAATTTTCAACATAACTGTTCTTATCTTTCTTTATGGTTAAGTGCTTCTGCTCTTAAATAAATGCTTGCTCATCTCTAGTAGCATTTAACAAACTATAATTGTCTCTGTCCTACATTTTTGTGAAATTTCTTGATTGATAATCCTCAGAGGGTCTCTTGCTGTAGCAGAGGCTCTGATATATAGTACACATAAGTTACTTATTTGTAATATGATAGAAATAGGGAAAACTACTCATTATTTTCCACATAGTAACAACCTCTTTTAAATTTTTTTAAGATTTTGTGGTAAAATACACATAAAATTTGCTATCTTAACATCAGTAATGTTAAAAATACTATGGTGTGCAGCCAATCTCCAGTCCTCTCTTTATCTTATAAAATTAATGCTTGGGCCGGCGCCGTAGCTCACTTAGTTAATCCTCCAGCTGCAGCGCTGGCACCCCATATGGACACCAGGTTCTCGTCCCGGTTGCTCCTCTTCCAGTCCAGCTCTGCTGTGGCCTGGGAGGGCAGTAGAGGATGGCCCAAGTGCTTGGGCCCCAGCACCCACGTGAAAAACCAGGAGGAAGCACCTGGCTCCTGGCTTCGGATTGCTGCAGCGCCGGCCATAGCGGCCATTTGGAGAGTGAACCAGCAGAAGGAAGACCTTTCTCTCTGTCTCTCTCTCACACCATCTATAACTCTACCTGTCAAATAAATTAAAAAAAAAAAGTTAACGCTCTATGGGGCCGGTGCTGTGGCAGTAAGTTAATTTCCCACCTGTGGCGCTGGCATCCCATATGAGCACCTTTTCTAGTCTCAGCTGCTCCTCTTCCAATCTGGCTCTCTGCTATGGCCTAGAAAAGCAGTAGAAGATGGCCCAAACTCTTGGGCCCCTGCAGCCGCGTGGAAGACCCAGAAGCAGCTCCTGGCTTCTGATCGGCCCAGCTCCGGCTGTTGTGGCCATTTAGGGAGTGAACCAGCAGATGAAAGACTTTTCTCTTGGTCTCCCCCTTTCATTGTCTGTAACTCTACCTCTCAAATAAATAAATAAATAAATTTTTTAAAAAATTAATGCTTTATAATCCATTAAAGAACTCCTCATATCCCCCTTCCATTCCCTTGGCTCTGGCAACCACCACTCTACTTTGTCTCTATGAACTTGACTACTCTAGGTACCTCATATAAGTGAAATCATGTAGTATTTATCTTTTTCTGACTGGTTTATTTCACTTAACATAACTTCCTTAACCTTTAGAGTTGCCATCCTCCTACTTTTGGCTATGGAGAGAGAAACTGCATTAACTATCACATTTGACACTTGACTTTTTATTTTTAGGTGGGCGCTCTGGTTTTTTAAAAATGATAAAAGCAAAACTTGGCAAGCAAACCTTCGGCTGATCTCTAAGTTTGATACTGTTGAAGACTTTTGGGCGTAAGTACCCCTTTATTTTAGATTGTTACTAGTTTTATTTGTGGTTTTTCATTTTAATTTGAATTGATGAAATAGTGGGTGAAGTAAACAGTTAATCTTTTTCCCGTAGAACTACCTTTTCTGTTTGTCCATCTAATGCGTGTTTGAATTAGGGATAAATCTTCATCAGTTGTCAGAAGCCTTAGTCTTGTAATCCTTTAGTCATTAATGTTTTCTATTCCTTGTCCTGGGATATTCTTTAAAGAGAATCCTTTATTTCCCCTAGAACTTTTGACAATTGGTTGGCACTTGTTCCTTTTAATGGTTGCCCAGATATATTTGCCTCATAAATGGGTATTTTAGAGCATTGTGGGGTTCCTGTTTCTGCAGACCCTCTTCAGAGTACTGTCTGAGGTTTTGAGATAGTAAAGATTTGAAGTGTTCAAAATTCAGAGGGCTGTCAATAAGTGTCTGTTATGATAGTTTATTTATTTCTTTATAAGTTGTGATCAGCTTCAAGAAGAATAGTGAATTTTTTTTTGAGATTTTGTTTTTGAAAAGCAAAATATTGGAATCTGGGATTATGAACTTTTATATGACTTCAAAATTAATTGTAAAATTATAAAGTCTTTTCCAAGAAGTTTTGATGCTGATTCTCTAAAAGATGATTTAGTGTGTTTTATTGACTTGGAGAATGTATAGAGAGATTTTGTTTGAGAATTTGAAAGGTGAAATTTATAAGCACATTATTTTGTTTTTGAGAGACAGGTAGACAGAGGATATCTATCTATTGGTTCACTCAAGAAGTGTTCATAGTGGCTGCAGGCCTGAGGTTGAAGCTGGGGCCAAGAACCCGCTTAAGGTCTCTCACATGGGTGCCAGGTATCCAGTTAATTTGAGCCATTACTACTGCCTGCCAGGACCTACGTTAGCAGGAAGTTGGATCCAGAAGCCTGAGACAGATAGTAAGCCCAGCTACTCCAGTGTGGAATGTAGGTGCCTTCCCCCTATTAAACAAAGAGATTTAAACCACCTAGCAGTTATCTAAATATTTTAATTTATACATCTGTATTTTAAAATCATATGTATGTTGAATTAGTGCTGCTGCTCTTAATGTTTTATTGTGACACCCTGAGTATATTCTGCCTGTGTACCAAGAAATGGATTGTGGTTACAAAATTGTTACATGCAAACTTTCTCAAGGGCAGAAATGGTATTTTTCAGTCTATTTCTAGTGCTTGCCCTGAAATAGATTTAGTATTACTGTGTATGTGCATCACTAAAAAAAGCCAGACAGAATGATTAAGGAAAACTATAAATTATGAACTAGCCACTTTGAGTTGGATTTTTTTTTAAGGATTGATTTATTTATGTAAACAGTAGTTAAAGGGGGAGGGAGAGACAAGCTACAATGGCCCATTCAGGACCAGGCTGAAGTCAGGATCCAGGAACCCCATCCTGGTCTCCATGTGAATGGCAGGGGCCCAAGTACTTAGGCCATGTGCTGTTGCCTTCCCTAGGTGCGTTAGCAGGAAGCTGAATTAGAAACAGCACACATGGGCATTCCAATATAGGACACCAGCTTCGCAAGCAGTGGCTTTAATCCACTGCGCCACAATATCTGCCCTAAGATGAGTCACTTTTTACTAAAAGTAATAACTTTTTAAAAATAGATTTATTTTATTTATTTGAAAGCCAGAGTTACAGAGAGAAAGTAGGAGATTAAACATCCACTGGTTCACTCCCCTAAATGGCCTCAACAGGCAGGGCTGGGCCAGGGCAAAATCGGGAGCTGGAACTCCATGTGAGTGACAGGGGCCCAAGTACTTGGGCCATCCTGTGCTGCTGTCCCAGGAGCATTATCTGGGAGCTGGATTGGAAATGGGGCAGCCAGGACTGGCACCCATAATGGGATGCTAGTGTCTCAACTCCTGTACTACAATGCTGACTCCTAAAAGTATTATCTTTAAAAAAACAAAAATAGAATTACATTTAAGCTCTATTATTTCATAGATGTAGTTGTCTAGATCTATGTTTTATCCTTCTTCACAATATCAAGTGGTTTTTCCTATAATTTTGTTTAATCAAGACTTCATAATTCTATAGTCTATTTCACCAAAAAAAAACCCTCATCAGTCTCTAGAAAACAAAAGTCTACTACCCTTCCCAATCAGGTTTGCATTTAGCTAGTTTGGCTTTCACCAGTTTACATAAATTGTATTTCTAACTTGTCCTTTAGTTAGAATTTTGCTGTACACTTTAGTTATGTGTAAGCAATTTTATTACATAGTAGATTTTTTCTTTTCTCAAAAAATTTACTTTATTTACTCAAAATTTACTATAAGGGAGGGGATAGAGAGATCGTCCATATGCTGGTTTACTCCCCAAATGGCTGCAACTGCCAGAGCTTCCTCCTGGTCTTCGATATGGCTACAGGGGCCCAAGCACTTGGGTCATCTTCCACTGTTTTCCCAGGAGCATTTGCAGGGAGCTGGATCAGAAGTGGAGTGGCTGGAACTTGAACTGTTGTCCATATGGGACGCTGGTGCTAGATTTCATCTTTATGCTGTGCCACATTGGTGGCCCCTGCATAGTGGATTTCTACACCATAATTTAGAGGTGTGGAGGAATTCTTCAGCTTTCTATTAGCATCTTCAATCATGGGCCTGGCTTTGTGACACAGAGTTAAACCACTGTCTACAATGTCAGCATCTCATTTGATCTCTGGTTTGAGTCCTGGCCATTCCACTTCCCATCCAGTTCCTGGGTAATACACCTGGGAAATCAGCAGAAGATGGCCCAAGTACTTGGGCCCCTGTCACCCAACATGAGAGCTTCAGGCTCCTGGGTTTGGCTAAGCCCTGGCCATTTTGGCCATTTGGGAAATGAACCAGCAGATGGAAAAATCTTTCTCCCTCTCACTCTCTCTATGTAACGCTCCCTTTCAAATAAACCTTTTTAAAAAAATCTTCAATCACTTCATAATTTCTATTTTTCTAACAATTTAGTGAAAACAACCACTAAGTCATTTTGTATTTATGGTCTGTGTGGTCTTAGGACTCTGTTTAAATGTGCCATTATAAGTTCTTACTATAAAGTATAAAGCCTTAGCATACCAGAAAGGAGGACAGCAAAAAAGAAGCATTTGTCTTTTCTACCTTTGAGTGCCATTGAAGAAGGTCACTCCCACATTATCCATTACTATTTCTTAACTAGTGGTGCTAATTCTGTAGTTGTCAGTATTCAGGCTTCTTTTATTGCCTAGTGTGGGCATTGGGTAGTGACTCAGTAGTCCTTAGGCAGTGTCATACTATCTTACCCAAACTGAATGTGTATGTTATATTATGCAATATGATTGAAAGGTTGCCAAATTGCTTCTAAAATTCTGCCTGAAATATTCCTAGACTGTTAAAATAGCATCTAAACATGAATAAGAGAAACATCCATAATCTATGATTATATTGATAGGATCATCATTTCTACTGTCCAGTATTGGAGATAGTCAGAGTCTTATTCTTGCCAGTTATGTAGCAATTTTTGCTGTGAGAGACTTCAAGAGATCAAATGATCTGTCCTTTTACCTTTAGGCAAGTAAGTTACCTCAAATGTTACTGTGTTATTTTGATAATTACAAAATAAGTTAGGAATACATATTCTAGGATTCTATCCGATATTTATTTAAGAAAGCTTTTATTCAATGAATACAGATTTCATAGGTACAGCTTTAGGAATATAGTGGTTCTTCTCCCCACTCCGTCCCACCTCCTACTCCCTTTCATCCCATTCTTCATTAAGATTGGTTTTTAATTAACTTTATATACAGATGACCATGCTTCCCATGTTGGAACATTCTCTCCTTTTTAATTCTGTTGTTATCACCAGACACTTGATCTTATTTATGTGATCTCTGACACTTAGTCCTATCTATATGATCAATTACATACTTAATATGATCACTTTAACACGTAATATGGCATTAGTACTACCCAGCTTAATGGGATTTGGAGTCCCATGGCAAATTTTTAGCTTTACCCTTAGGGGTAGGGCTGTGGGAATGTGTGCAGAACTGTACAGCTCCTCCCTCTCTTATTTCCACTCTTACGTCTCACTGGGATCTACTTACATTTGACTTTATATACCTATGATTAATTCTATGTTATGTAAAGAGTTCAATCAATGGTATTAAGTAGAAAAATAATAATAAACTGTTCCTTGACAGTCAAGACAAGGGCTGTTTAAGTCATTGCTTCTCATAGTGTCAATTTCACTTCTACAGGTTTCCTTTTAGGTGCTTTGTTCATTATTACAGATCAGGGAAAATATATATTATTTGTACCTTTGGGACTGGCTTATTTCACTAGGCATGATGTTTTCCAGATTCATTGATTTTGTTGCAAATGACTGGATTATTTTTTTTTTTTATTTTTTTTTTTTTTTGACAGGCAGAGTGGACAGTGAGAGATAGAGACAGAGAGAAAGGTCTTCCTTTTACCATTGGTTCACCCTGCAATGGCCACCACGGCTGGCACGCTGCGGCCGGCGCACCATGCTGATCTGAAGGCAGGAGCCAGGTGCTTCTCCTGGTCTCCCATAGGGTGCAGGGCCCAAGCACTTGGGCCATCCTCCACTGCCTTCCCTGGCCACAGCAGAGAGCTGGCCTGAAAGAGGGGCAACTGGGGAAGAATCCGGCACCTCGACCAGGACTAGATCCCGGTGTGCTGGCGCCACTAGGTGGAGGATTAGCCTAGTGAGCTGCGGCGCCGGCCCGCTGTGTAGTATTCTATAGAGTACATATCCCCTAATTTCTTTCTCCAGTCTTCCATTGAAAGGCATTTAGGCTGATTCCATGTGTTAGCTGTTGTGAATTGAGCTGCAATAAATATGGGGGTGCAGATGACTTTTATTTGCTGATTTTATTTCCCTTGGGCAAATTCTGAGGAGTGGATTGGCTGGGTTGAATGATAAGACTGTATTCAAATTTCTGAGGTATCGCCAAACTATCTTCCATAGTGGTTTTACCAGTTTGCATTCCCACCAACAGTGGAGTAGGGTACCTTTGTCCCCACATCCTCCCCAGCACTTGTTGTTTGTTGGTTTCTGTATGAAAGCCATTCTAACCCTGATGAAGTGAAACTTCATTGTGGTTTTGATTTGCCTTTTGCTGACTTTACCCCCTATTTAAATGATTATAATTCCAAGGAGTAGAGCCTTGAACTATGTACTTCATTTAAAGCTTCCTTTATTGTGCTGCCTAACCAGGAAAAGTTTGTGGTATTCAGGAATTCTTGGTCTGTTCTACTCTTGGATACCTTGAAGGATGATGATAGTGACTATTTCAGTTACGGAATTCTGATGAACTGGAAGTTTGCTTTTCTCTTGATTTGCCTTTTGGTGTGATTGTGAACAAACTGTTAGCTTCATAAATTCTTTTATCTATTTAAAACAGTATCATACCTCTGCCTTCAGTGTCTTAGAATAAATGTATGTGCATTGAGTTATCTATCAAAATATATTTTTTCAGAATAAATTAAAAATATTTTCTTGAAAAAAGTATATATCATAAGTTGTTTCATGAAAGATGTTTTATCCATTTCAGAAGTTGACTACATTAAAGTTATACAAACTTCTGTTCATTTTTATATTTTCTAAATGTCTCTATGTTAAGCACTTAAACTATTATGTATTCTATGTTTTTAATTGTCCCTTTCTTTTGCCTAGTCTGTACAACCATATCCAGTTGTCTAGTAATTTAATGCCTGGCTGTGACTACTCACTTTTTAAGGTATGCTTAATTGATGACTTTATATATTTATTATGGGACCTAGCCATTCAGGTATTCATTAAGAAATCTTGCCACCAACTTAGAAACAACGTATAGCATCATGCACAAGCTAATGGTTAAATTGGCTTTACTGGCCTTTCGCATCAATAGGTTTTACTCTATTTATAATACAAATAAGAAATTTAGAGAGTCTCCCTCCATGGACATATGTTGAGATTAATTTTGAAAAGAGCACTGATTATCCGTCCAGTTCCTTTTTTATATCTTTACATAGCCTGAGTTTCTCAGGCATTCTTACCTTAGAGTGTATGAGTCCTTGAGATATTTATAAATGGGTTTTGTCAGACAGTTGGGGGTGGGGAGGGTATTTATTAACTCTGAAATTATGTAATTTTTGACGGGATTTTCTAGGTTTAGAAGTGTGTGTAGCTTCTAAAAGGTGTCTGCTACTCAGAATTTAAGGACCTCCAAAAAAATTGAAATTCAAGGTTTGGTGGCTAATATATGACAAAATCAGAACTCAAATTCTGCAACCTTAGGACTCAGGCTTTAAGTCATGCATGAAAACTCTACCACTGGTAGTTTTATGGATAGTAACGTAAATGTTGCTTGCAATTTCTAGTGTTTATCTCCTAAAGTAAAAATAATACTATTTTCTAATATTGTTCTGTTCTTATTACCCTGTAGGATGGCATTGAGCCTATGTGGGAAGATGAGAAAAACAAACGGGGAGGACGATGGCTAATTACGTTAAACAAACAGCAGAGACGAAGTGACCTCGATCGCTTTTGGCTAGAGACAGTAAGGTTTTACAGTTATTCAGTCCGAGAGACAGTTTTAGAACATTTGATACTTACGTTACATTACATTTCTATTTTGGTTAATTTAAGAGTTGATAAGAGGGTGGGTATTGTGGCACAGCAGGTGAAACCACTGCTTGGGATACCCTCATATCTAGTACCTGAGTTCAGTCCTGGCTGCTGTATACCTTCCCATCCAGCTGCCCTTTACTGCACCTGGGAGGCAGGTCCAAGAAGTTGGGTTCCTGCCTCCCACATGAGACCGGAATGGAGTCCTGATTCCTGGCTTCAGCTCCTGGCATTTAGTAGTGAACCAGTAGATGGAAGATTTTTTTAAAGATGTATTTTATTTATTTGAAAGAGTTACAGAGAAGTAGAGAGAGAGAGAGGTCTTCCATCGGCTGGTTCACTCCGCAAGTGGCTACAATGGCCAGAGCTGAGCTGATTCAGTCAGGAGCCAGGAACTTCTTCCAGGTCTCCCACATGGGTGCAAGGGTGCCCAAGGACTTGGGCCATTCTCTGGTGTTTTCCCAGGTGCATTAGCAGGGAGCTGGATTGGAAGTGGAGCAACTGGGACTCAAACCAGTGCCCATATGCATTGCTAGCACTGCAGGCTGTGGCTTTAACTCACTGTGCCACAGGGCCGACCCCAGATATATATCTTTAAAAAAACAAAAAAGGATTTAAAAATACTCAAAACAGAAAATACTAAGTTAGCAGCCATTTTTATTCTATCATGTGAATCCTGTGTACCCACACTGGGACAGTGAAACATTCTCACAAGTCAGGTATACAGTGATTGACAGTTAACTGCCATCTTCCACAATAAGTTCACACTGAGCATTTTATTAACCTCAAAGTTAATAGAACCTCACATTTGTATGATTGATGCTTTTTTTTTTCAACTTATAGAATTGCTATTAATGTGTTCAGTGATTTTTTTTTTTTTTTTAGATTCATATTGGATGTAAGCTGGAACTTTTGGATTTAAGTGACACATTAAATATGTGATAATAGGTATTTTCTATAGTCAGAAGTTCCAGACCCCGAACTTTCAGAAACAGGGTTTATGGTCTGCTTTTCCCTAGTGCATAACATAATATCCGTTTTAGTTAGCACTTATTAAGTTAAGCACTTGATAAATATTTGAATGTAATAAGAGATAATTTTGACTTTGGTGATCAGCAGTAATTACCACTTTATAATTTCACCTTAAAAAGGGCATTTCAGTTTTACAAGGTAACAGCAATGCTTTCAAACTGTGCTATAGTGATGGCTGCACAAAAATGCTGAATGTACTTAATGCCACTAACCTGTATACTTTAAAATGGTTAAAATAGCAAATTTGTTTCGTAATTCTTTTTACAAATTATTTTTAAACTCAGTAATGTATCAGTGATTGAGTTTCAGGTTAATAGATCTGTATTATTATTTTGAATAACTGTAGAATTCTATTTGGTATATATAAAATAAATTATTATCTCTGCACTGATGAATTTTTAAATTGTAATGTTTGGTATTAATGATACCTTGACAAATACCCTTAGCTGTACATCATTTTGTACCACTTTTTAGGTATAGTATTAGAGAAATAGAAATATAGATTTTAAACATTTACTACATATTACTAAACTTCCTGGTGCAGAGATAAAAATCCATGTACATTTTATCCTGTTTTCATTAGTTTCCTTATATCTTAAAATATAGCAGATTGTGTACATTTTGCTAATCAGAAAGCTTAACAATCATAGTCTGTTGCTGTCATTGCTGCAGGGTCATTTCCATTACTTCTTTGTGAACTCTGCTATTCTAAAATGGTAGTAAGTACTCATGAAAAGCGGGAGCAAGGTAGCTAATCTAACTATGAGTAGCTATTTCAGTTATTTCCTGAAGAATTTGTTGGCCAAAAAGTATAAGCGATGATGGAGCAAATGAATATTAATAAAATTCAGCTTTGTATGTCCTGACATCAGTTGCCCAGTTTGCTGATAAAGTTAAAACAGCTCTTAATGTACTTGATATGAAATTAACAAGCAGTCGGATTGGCATTGTGCCTCAGTGGATTAAGTCACTGCCTGCGATACTAGCATGCCATTTGAATGCCTGTTGGAGTCTGCTGCTCCATTTCCCATCCATCTCCCTGCTAATGTGCCTTGGAAGGTAGTGGAAGATGGCCCAAGTTCTTGGGTCCCTGACACCGTGTGAAAGACCTGGATGGAGTTCCAGGTCCTGAGTTCACTCTCACAAAGCCTGGCTATTGTGGCCATTTGGGAAGTGAACCAACGGATAGAAGATTGCTGTCTCTCCCTATGTGTCATTGTGCCTTTCAAATAGATAAGTAAAATCTTTAAGAAGTGTAATTTATCAAGCAAATGTTTTTCAGTGCAAGAAATTATGTATATGAATAAAGTTTAGACACTTAAAAATCAACTCAATTTAAAATTTTAGTCTTGTTTAAATACAAACAAGTATGGAAAGAGATGTTTGCAGTCTAATGAGTGGTTCATAATCTATTGAATGTAATTTGCTTTTTTTTTTAAGCTGCTGTGCCTTATTGGAGAATCTTTTGATGACTACAGCGATGATGTATGTGGAGCTGTTGTTAATGTTAGAGCTAAAGGTGATAAAATAGCAATATGGACTACTGAATGTGAAAATAGAGATGCTGTTACACATATAGGGTAAGTTTTGCTTTTTGCCTTTTTTGCTTTTACAATATGAAGATAAGTAAAACCAGAAGATTTTCTGTTTATATCTTTTAAAATACTGAAGCTTGCAGATTGTTACTTTTCTTATATTGTTTTTGTGGATACTTTTACAATTTTGAACTGTGGTGGTGCTCAGTGTCTTCATATTTTTTCATTTCTATATAAGTGTATTTTTCTTAGTGGAATACATGATCATTAGAGCAGTCCAGTTTGACATGTAGCAGTTAATACATTTACTAAATGAGAATGCAAGTTTCCTTTTTCTATTTTGAAAAGTAGAATTTGAAAAAATACAGCTTTGAAAAACATTAATACTGAAATAATTCATTGAGCACATATATGCTACATACACTTTTCATTGAAATTTAAGTAAGATATGAGTTTTGTCTGTATTTACTTACTTTTTAAATTTTTTTAATGATTTACTTATTTATTTGCAAGATAAGAGTTACATTACAGATAGAGAATGAGAGGGAGAGATTTCCATCCATAGCATCCACAGGTTCACTCCCCAAATGGCGCAGTAGCCAGGGCTGGGCCAGGCTGAAGCTTGGAGCCTATAACTCCATCTGGATCTTAGTGTCATCTGCTGCTTTCCCAGGCCTATTAGTAGCAGGGAGCTGGATTGGAAGTGGAGCAGCTAGCACTCGAACGGTGCTCATATAATGGAATGTGGGCATGTGCTGGCAGAGGCTTAACCTGCTTCCTGCCCACAAAACCAGTCCATGAGTTTTGTATGTATTTAAAACCCACATTTGTGGGTATTTGTACTCTTCTGGTCATTTTTATTTGCAAAGTGATTGCTAACACTCAAACATCAGTATTAGCTAGGATTTTCTTTTTACTACACTTAAATTATTAAAGTTTGGCTTTAAGTGTTGTTAAATTTAAATACTAGGGTCCAGTGCCATGGCTCATTTCGCTAATGCTCTGCCTGCGGCGCCAGCATCCCATATGGGCGCTGGGTTGTAGTCCTAGTTGCTCTTCTTCCTGTCCAGCTCTCTGCTGTGGCCCGGGAGGGCAGTGGAGGATGGCCCAAGTGCTTGGGCCCTGCACCCCATGGGAGACTGGAAGGAAGCACCCGGCTCCTGGCTTCAGATTGGCGTAGCTCCGGCAGTAGTGGCCATTTGGAGAGTGAACCAATGGAAGGAGGACCTTTCTCTCTGTCTTTCTCTCTCTTACTGTCTAACTCTGTCAAATAAAAAAAGTTTAAATACTAGTTATTGAAAGGTCCAAATATGTTTGATTTTCCTCTTTTTGATTTTTCAAATATTGTAAATTTCTCTGTGAACATACTTCTTGCCTAAAACCAAAGATATAGAAACTTATTTGAGAGGCAGATAAGAGACAGAGATCTCTCATCTGCTTGTTCACTCCTCAGATGCCTGGGAACTGGGAACTCAATTCAAGTCTTCTTTGTAGGTGGAAGGGACTCCATTACTGACTCTTCACTGCTGCCTTCCAGAGTCTGCAGTAGCTCTAATGTGGAAAAGGAATGTTTTACGTGGTGTCTTAACCACTTAAATGCCTTCCCTGACTGCATGGTTTTTAAAGAGCAGATTTATGTGATTTTGCAGACAAGATTTAATCTTTCTTTTTTTTTTTTTTTTTTTTTTTAATTTTTATTTTTTGACAGGCAGAGTGGACAGTGAGAGAGAGAGACAGAGAGAAAGGTCTTCCTTTGCCGTTGGTTCACCCTCCAATGGCCGCCGCGGTCGGCGCACTGCGGCCGGCGCACCGCGCTGATCCGATGGCAGGAGCCAGGAGCCAGGAGCCAGGTGCTTTTCCTGGTCTCCCATGGGGTGCAGGGCCCAAGCACCTGGGCCATCCTCCACTGCACTCCCTGGCCACAGCAGAGGGCTGGCCTGGAAGAGGGGCAACCGGGACAGAATCTGGCGCCCTGACCGGGACTAGAACCCGGTGTGCCGGCGCCGCTAGGCGGAGGATTAGCCTAGTGAGCCGCGGCACCGGCCTAATCTTTCTTTTAATACAGTATCACTGCCCTTAGAATAACTTCATTGTGGACTCATTACATTTTGTTCTTAAAATAGTCACATCTTACTTGGAAATCATGTTGTAGGGTTAATACAGCAGAAGTTCTGTGTGTTTTAAATTACCCTTTAAAAATAAGTTCAATATGTTGAATTTCTTTGTGTTCAATCTTGTCAGTAATGGATATGATAAATGTAACTGGGTAGTGATATATAGTGTTTACTAGGCTTCAAATGTATTATAGCATTTTAAGGAATGAAAATAGGTATGTGCAGGGTACTGGTTTTTTTATAAGTATGTTGTAAGTTAAGTATGCTTCTGACATGATTCCACATACCTACTTGTGATAATCTGAGTGTGTTTTCACTCCTGGACTATGAATGTCATGAAGTCCAAGGAGGATCCCTGCTTTGCTCACCATTTGGTAATTACCACATTACCTGGTACATGCTTGATTGACTGTAGCAAAGATTATTGTGAAAATGAAGAGTACATTATGCTAAAAAAGATGTGTAATTTCCTATTTCACTCTAAAGCCCACTTTTTTTAAAGTTTCAAAACTAATTTTAATTAAAAAATTTTTAAATATTTGTTTTAGTTTTTAAATTTAATTAATTTTTTTAGGTGAACAAAAATTAATAGCAGCTTTCCTTCTTTTTCTTCCAGGAGGGTATACAAGGAAAGGTTAGGACTTCCTCCAAAGATAGTGATTGGTTATCAGTCCCATGCAGACACAGCTACTAAGAGCGGCTCCACCACTAAAAATAGGTTTGTTGTTTAAGAAGACACCTTTTGAGTATTCTCATAGGAGACTGCGTCAAGCAATCGAGATTTGGGAGCTGAACCAAAGCCTCTTCAAAAGCAGAGTGGACTGCATTTAAATTTGATTTCCATCTAAATGTTGCTAAGATATAAGAGAAGTCTCATTCGCCTTTGTCTTGTACTTCTGTGTTCATTTTTTTTTTTTTAATTTTGGCTAGAGTGTCCACTACCCCAATCAAAGAATTACATACAGTATACATCTTCCCCATGATCCTTATGTGTTCCTGGCCCATTCTGTAATAGTTTAGTAGAATTATACAAACACATTTTACCCATCCACAATATTAAAAAAAGAACTTACATTTCTATACCTTACAGGAAAAAAATACTGTTTATGTTCCATTGTATGCAGGAGCATATTTTGCTGGTTTGAAAGAGTATGATGCATACAGTTTTCTAGCAATTTTCCTTGTTTCTTTTTACAGCATCATCTTTGCTGTACTTTTGCTGATGGCTGCTAGATTTTAATTTATTTGTTTCCCTATTTGATAACATTAGTGATTCTGATTTCAGTTTTTCATTTGTTTTGCTTTTGTTTTTTCCTCATGTAACATTGGTGAAGGATCCAGGAATATGACACAAAGGTGGAATAAACATTAATTTTGTGCATTCTTTGGTAATTTTTTTGTTTTTTGTAACTACAAAGCTTTGCTACAAATTTATGCATTTCATTCAAATCAGTGATCTATGTTTGTGTGATTTCCTAAACATAATTGTGGATTATAAAAAATGTAACATCATAATTACATTCCTAACTAGAATTAGTATGTCTGTTTTTGTATCTTTATGCTGTATTTTAACACTTTGTATTACTTAGGTTATTTTGCTTTGGTTAAAAATGGCTCAAGTAGAAAAGCGGTCCCATTCATATTAAGACAGTGTACAAAACTGTAAATAAAATGTGTACAGTGAATTGTCTTTTAGACAACTAGATTTGTCCTTTTATTTCCTCCATCTCTATTGAAGGAATTTGTACTTCTTATTGCCAGGCAGTCTCTGTTATGTCTTCTCTTGTAGTGTCTTCCCACATGAACAACATAAGTTTGCAGTACTAGTACATTATGTTTATTACAATTTTAATTAAATAGGTAGTATTATATATATGGAATTAAGCTGATATGGCTATCTTTTTTTTTTTTTTTTTTTTATAAAGTAAGGCATAGTCCTTCAGTCTTAGGTAACTAATGTACCATTAATATCTTAAAATTCCTGAGAATTGGGATCTTGGTGCATATTCCTTTGATTGGTAGGAACAGTGGTTGTAAAACTTGGTTTCTGGATTGAGATGTTTTTATGTAATTGTCAATGATAGCATAGGGTAGGGGGCATATGCATTAAGAATTTTGTTAGTGTTGCTGTCTAAACAGAATGGAATAAACAGGAATCAAGATGTTTATATTGGTAAATTGTTATAGTATGGTTTTCTGTAAACTTGAAAACTTGATCTACTTTTTGTAGGTGTGATATGAAAGCAGACATTTTGTCTATAATGCATAATGAAATAGCTTAGACCATTTGAAATAAAGCATGGCTACCATAGACTAAAGAGTAAGCTGAACTAAGAGTGGAAATTTTAGTTGAGAGGAAAATTTGATTTTAAATGGTAATTACGAGTTGATCATTTAAAAACTGATAAACCTGATGGAGATCCTGTATACAATAAATGTGAAATTAATAGCATTGATTTCATTGTAGAATTTCAGAGCATTTTGATGAGTACCGCAAATTACCATCCTAATATTCTCAATGCCGTAAATGCCTCTTGTGCATTATTGTGGCAACTGAATCTTTTGTGTTCATATTCTCAACATGTTGTACCCTAGTGTCTGCTATTTAAGCTTGGGTGACTGGTAAAGCTGATGTGTTATCTGTGTTGACATGTGTGGCTATGCACACTTCAAGAACTTGCTTAAAATTGGTGGTGATTAGTGGTGTATTGGTAATGGATGAGTTTAGAGTAGTATATCCATTAGAAATTAAAGATACTCTAAGATGCAGTTCAGTTTTAAGAAGTAACAGTTTTTAGGGGTAGAGGAGGAATAAAACATTAAATGTACACAATTCTTAGAAAAAAATAACAGCATTTGATTATCATTACCATTTTGGAATCCCTATTTTAAATCTTCATAGAGTCAAGGAGGGATTATACATTACTGTGAATCATTTCTGGCAGTTGTCACTAAAATATCATAGGGACTTGCAGCTTTCTGTAACATCACTAGCATCTTACTTCCTGTCTCAACAGGATATTGTAAATGTATTTTCATAATCAAGAATTGAAATAATGTTTAATGGATAAACAGTAGTTCATTGTAGGGATGTGACATTTTATCTGATTAACTTTATTGCCCCTGTTTGGCACAACGATTGAGGAATACTATGTAAGAAATAATTTCTGTACTTATAAAGTAATGGTTATGTGTGCTAAGCAATGCTCCAGTCACTTTACAGTGCACATTAACCTGCATAATAATGCTTTCTGAAGTATGTGCTGTTAATCCATTCTACAAATGAAAAAAACAAGTATTAACTTCACAGCTTGTTGTTTGCAAAGTGTGAATTAGAATCCTGGGAATTTTGTTCCAGAGACTGTAAGTCAATATTACCCCTTTTCAGTAGAATAGGGCCTATTTGTAATAGGCTATCTTAAAAAAAAAAAAAAAAAAAGATTTATTTATTTATTTGAAAGTCAGAGTTACACAGAGAGAGGAGAGGCAGAGAGAGAGAGGTCTTCCATATGATGGTTCACTCTCCAATTGGCCGCAACAGCCGGAGTGCACCAATCCGAAGCCAGGAGCTTCTTCCGGGTTTCCTATGCGGGTGCAGGGACCCAAGAACTTGGGCCATCTTCTGCTGCTTTCCCAGGCCAAAGCTGAGAGCTGGATCGGAAGTGGAGCAGCCAGGACTAGAACCGGCGCCCACATGAGATGCCGGCGCTTCGGGCCACAGCGCCGGCCTCTGTAATAGACTACCGAAGTTGTATCAGATTATATTCAGCTTATAGGTAGGCGTATAAACATCTCTCCACTTTACTTACTTTGGTAAATCTATTAATGAATCCAGTAATAGATGGAAATTTTTTAGTCTCTATTACCAACAACTAAACTAGTCTGGGGAGTTTTGAACATTTGGAGGCAAAAGGTACAGGAGTATAGTATAAGTGACTGTTTCATACACAGTTTTAATTATATGTGCTCTATAGTATCTTCTAAGATAAATGGCAAAATCTAGATTCTTAAGTGCTGAAGTTGTATTCAAGAGGCTAATTTAAGTTTAGTAAGTCATTGTGATATAGCAGTGTTTGACATTTTTTTAAAAAAATTTATTTTATTTATTTGAAAGAGTTCAGAGAGAGGTAGAGAGACAGATAGAGTGAGGTCTTCCCTCCGCTGGTTTTCTTCCCAAAGGGCAACAATGGCTAGAGCTGAGCCAATCTGAAGCCAGTAGCCAGGAGCTTCCTCTGGGTCTCCCACATGGGTGCAAGGTCCAAGGAATTGAGCCATCCTGTGGTATTTACCCAGGCACATTAGCAGGGATCTAGATTGGAAGTGGAGCAGCCAGGACTCGAACCAGCACCTATATGGGATGCCAGTGCTGCAGGATGTGGCTTTAACTCACTGTGCCAGTGCCAGCCTGTGTTTTTACATATTAAACTTAGAACAAGTTAATGACAGATTTCTGTGCTACCTGTTATTTCTAAATCTTTCTTATGGTTTGCCTACCTTTACTGAGTACTGGGGGAAAAAAACTAAACAATTGAGTTTTCTCTCATGGATTAGACCTTTACACAAATTCAGAATTTTAAGCCAGATTGACATTGAAAAGCAAAATTCATTCGAGTCTTTGGAGACCAGTATAAAAATTGGGTGTCTAGAAACTTATAGCAATTCTATATTGTGACATTAAATCTATGTGATCATTCTAGTTATTTAAAAAATATATGTTTAGCAAAAAGTTTGAGGCTACTTCAGAAAACTTGTGAATATATGGAAGTTAAAGATAAGTTTATTTTGGTGCAAAGTTTTTTGAGATCTATAATCTTTTTTTTCCACCTGATTTTGTTTTTTTTTTCTTTTATTTAATAAATATAAATTTCCAAAGTACAACCTTTGGATTATAGTGGCTTTTCCCGCAACAACCTCCCTCCCACCTGCAACCATCCCATCTCCCACTCCCTCTCCCATCCCATTCTTCATCAAAATTCATTTTCAACTATCTTTACATACAGAAGATCAACTTAGCATATACTAAGTAAAGACTTCAACAGACTGCACCCACATAGACACATGAAGTATAGAGTACTATTTGAGTAGCAGTTTTACTGTTAATTTGCATAGTACAACGAATTAAGGACAGAGATCCTACCTACATGGGGAGTAGGTGTACAGTGACTCCCGTTGTTGATTTAACAATTGACACTCTTATTTATGATGTCAGTAATCACCCAAGGCTCTTGTCATAAGCTGCCAAGCCTATGGATGAAATCCATAATCTTAATGCTGGTTTTCCATGAACTTTTTGGGAACCCCCTCAAGCCTGACAGTGTAGTTTCAGGGTTAAGATTGGTCATTCAGCATTGAAGTGGAGAAGAGTAATTCGAGCTTCTTTTCCCCAGAAGTCCAGGACAGCTCATTTCTCATCATTGGCTAAAACAAGAAAGTCTGGTATTCGGTCTACACTATGCAGTGTACAACTGATGAGTTTAGTGTCAAAATTTTGGTCTTCCTAAGCATCTTATAATATTCTTGTCATTCTGTTTATTGTGGCTTTATGAAGTAGATAGGCTGCCTTCCTACTACCTTGGGTAGTTGTAGCTTTTTAGTATTCTTGTGTCTTCTGCTGATAGAAGCAAAAAATGATAGGTGTAGGAATGTTATCAGGTGGGTAGTGTTCTCATTTCCAATTCAGAGCAACCAATTTTCACATTTTAATCTTATCCCTTTTTTCTTTAGACTTTGTAATTCCTTGTGATTTTCAACAGAAGTCACTTCGCTACCTTCTGCCTTCAACATAGCTTTTAGATAATAATTCATGATTAAAACTTGCAATGTGGTATACTTCTGCGTACATACGGGTTTTGTAATTGTATTGATCACCTCTATTTACTATGCTCTGGGAGTTGGGCATATACTAAGAACAAAATGGACTGGGTCCCTGATCTAAAATTTTAAAAGCAGGCATATATACAGTATAAGTGAGTCTTCATAAGGTTCTACAGATAGTTTTTGTTCTATTGGACTAGAACTCCTAGGATTTATATTACCTGGGATTATGTTATCCAGAGGTAAATACAAAATGATCTTGGTACAAAGACTTACAACTCGAACTTGGAGTCTAAACAGATCATGCCACAGGGGAACTGCAGCAAACCTGCACTTAACAAATTACAGCTTTTGCAAGACCTTGTTTCTGCTTTGTTACTGAACTATGTGGTTGTCCAAGCAAAGTTTTGTGACTGTTTTTTGATTGTGTGACTGCACCTTAAAGAAATCTCACCTTTCATTATTTTGAGTATATGTTATTTTTAATGTGTCTGCATTGGTGTGGATTTAGAGATAGCAGTCATTTCTCCAGCCACTTTCCCCAAATAATTGTTCCTTGATTTTTTTTTTCCTTCACTGTTTGACCCACATTAAACATTACATATGCGTATTTTATTTTTCTTCCCTACAGGAGGGTAGAGGGTGAAATTTTTCTGTCTCCTTCCATCCCATTCTTTTCAAGGTACCATTCAGGTTTCTTAGAAATGTCTAGAAATTTTCTTTGCATGCCCCAGATGTATGTGTGTGCACATGTTTGTAACTTTGGTGACAGAAATCATTTTTTATTGGTGATTTCCACACTTACTGTGGTGCGCGTGGAAGGCATTTTTATTAATTGTGTAGTGTTCCACTATATGGATTCATTTCCTATTGGTGAGTAGACTGACTTCCTCCTCCGTCCTGGACTTGTTGCCTTCATACCCAGTACTGTTTGTCCTGTGTCCATGTAGTGAGCGTGAAGAAGACAGACTGCGTTTTTTCTGCAGTGCTCTCCAGCACTTACTCTATACTTTTGACACTCAGACTCTTCTGCTGCACAGAGTGGACCATTATTTGTTTTGCAGTTTTCTAAGTTTTGCAGTTGTAGTCATCATGATTTGTTGTCTTCTGGTGAGTCTTACGAGTCAACGTTGTAAATAAAAGTAAAATAATGTATTTGGTAGATTGTACTTTTTCCCAATGAAAGGCAGGAGCTAGTATCTACTTCCATTTTAGGACCATAAATGTTAGGAAATCTTCATTCAAATGCTGTGATGGTAGAGGTGGTTTTATTATTTAGCCTTATACTGAGTTTCCTAATTTTCTAAATGAAAGTATTTCTCGGACATCTTTATTTTCATAATTTGTTTTCCTTGGTATTTGGTTTGTCTCAAACTATAATTTTTCTGCTTTAGTTTTATTCATCCTTTGACTTGATATCACGTGAATGGTGTGCAGAATACCTATGGGTTTTTTTTAAGGATTTATTTATTTGAAAGAGTTACACAGAGAGAAGGAGAGGCAGAGAGAGAGAGAGAGGTCTTCATCTGCTGGTTCACTCTCCAATTAGCCACAACATCCCGAGCTGAGCTGATCAGGAGCCAGGAACAACTTCTGGGTCTCCTACATGGGTATAGGGGCCCAAGGACATGGGCCATCTTCCACTGCTTTCCACTACATAGCAGAGAGCTGGATCGGAAGAGGAGCAGCTGGGACTCGAACTGGCACCCATATGGGATGCCGGCACTGCAGGTAGCAGCTTTACCCACTATGCCACAGCGCCAGCCCCTTGACATTATGTTTTGATGTTTAGGATTTCCATAGGAAATGTGAGGTCTAAGATTTGTTTCAACTTTACCCTGTTTTGTATTGTTTCTTTTTGTCAAAATGACATTGAAGCATTTTGCGTATACTCTGGGGACTCTTGTGTTCTACCACTGCCTTCAACATAGCTTTTAGACAATAATTCATTATTAAAACTTGCAATGTGGTACACTTCTGCATACATACGGGTTTTGTAATTGGGCCAGAATGATATTTAAGGGAATCAAGTTACTGTGTAGCACAACTGTTCTTTTAGGAAGCCTCTAATCATTTGCCTCTCTTCATGCCTTTTAACATTTATAAGGGTTCTGCTGGCTTGTCTTCATGTACTGTGCTTGGCTTCACTTGTACCAGTGATTTTGCAATCTGTGTCCTTAACCGTGATATTCTCCTGTTCTTAATTCTGTTTTTCTTTGCTGAGTAGATCTTTGTTAGAAGTCTGCAAATTGCAAACTGTAGGCCAAATATGACCCAGGTTATGCATCTAGAGCTGTTTTGGTGCCACACTGGCAGACTTAAGGGGTGACTGGTTGTAAGGCCCAACTTTGCTCTCTGACTTTAAATTTTCTGTAGTGATGATGTTGTTGGCAAAAAGCAGGTATTTAACCCACTTGGCATTTTCTGTTGACTTCCAAAAATTCCTACCTAACAATGGCTTTATCATCAATATGATCAGTGAAGCTTCATTTGCATCCTTATCTACCTCTTCTCACCTTCCACTTAGTGTCCTGTGTCCACTTGCAGCTTCTCAAATTTGTCTCCCTCTGGTTGTTCCTGTCTAGATTCTTATCCTGAATGATACCTCAAGTAACCTCCCTACCTTTTACTTATGCCTTCAATTATTATGCTTCTTGTTTAAAGTGGAAAATACTGACACCTATGTACTTATTATCATTGTAATAATTTTTTTAACAATCACTCCTTATGGTTTATAAATTATCCAACAAAGCTATTTTCACGCTGTAGGACTGTCTCACTCGTGTTTGTTGTCTTACCTAAAGCAGCATGTAATGTACATGTATTTGCTTCTTGCCTTAATGCTATAAGTAAAGGAGGCCGAGTACAGTATGAAGAAAAATTAAACCAAAAGTAAGATTAGCATGCCAAATGAGTTCCATAGAGCCCATTCTAGTGGTCAGATGAAAGAAGCAGCAGTTCACTCAAAAATGCAACTGCCATTTTTTGCCGTAAATAATCTAGCAGGCTGTGCCAAAAGGAGAAAGAATCCAGTGAGTACTTCATGGTAAGGTTAAAGAAGAAACACTTGCCCCAGGAAATGTACACACACTTAGGGGCAGACAGCTGGAGTTCAAATTTTCGTTCTGCTATATATTAGCTAGCTGTAACTCAAGTTGTGCTCTAAGCTGGTCTCATCTGATACAAGAAGAAACTCATAAGACTTAAATAAGTTTCTTTGTATATAGAGCAAAGGATAGTGCTTGGTACGTGGGAGTGTTTAATGGATTTAGTCAACCTTCTTCCATGAATATTCATAAAAGAGTATCATCCTATAGAACTCTATCACAAATTACAATTCCACAAATGTAATTGGGAGGGGAATCAACCACATTTCTGAGGTGTAAGCTTATTAATCCTAATTTATATAGTTTCAGGGTGGATGGTTTTTAATCTTTTCTTTTTTAAAAGATTACTTATTTGAGGGGCCGATGCTGTGGCATAGCAGGTAAAATCGCTGTCTGCAGTGCTGGCCGCCTATGCTGGTTCAAGTCCTGGCTGCTCTGCTTCCAGTCCAGATCTCTGCTCTGGCCTGGGAAAGCAGTTGAAGATGCTTGGACCCCTGCACCTGCATAGGAGACCTGGAAGAAGCTGACTCTTGGCTTCAGATTGGCCCAGTCCAGCCATTGCAGCCAGGTGGGGAGTGAACCAGCAGATGAAAGACTTCTTGGAAAGGCAGAGAGAGAGAGCTCTTCTGGTTCACTTCCCAAGTGCCCGCTACTGCCCAGGCCAGGCCAAAACCAGGAACTTAGAATCCTACCCAGGTCTCCCATGTAGGTGCAGGGGCCCAATGACTTGGGCCATCTTCTGTTGCTTTCCCATATGCCTTAGGGAGCTGGATCAGAAGTAGAGCAGCAGGACCTCAAACTGGTGCCCTTATGGGATGCTGGTGCTACAGAGGGTGGGTTAGCTCACTAAGACACCACCAGCCCCAAATCTAATAGTTTTGATAAAATAAAGTGTGTAATCCTCCAAGGATAGTATAACCTTACTTATAATTGATACTGATTTGATACACATAGATCAAATTATAAGTACTATTTAGGGATTCTGTAGTTCTCCTGAAACTACTCCATAGATTCATTAGGCTGAGGGTCCTTGTGTTCCCAGGTTAAAGCCTCCTAACCTAGTGATGTGGTAATGGGTGCATAAATATTTGAATCAATGGTTATTAAATCTGTCAGACTAGCACCCCATATGTAAAAACATGTACCAAAGCGTACATTTATCCCAAAATTTCACAGGTAATATAACATGTTTACCTACTTTTTTTTTTTTTTTTTTTTTTTTTTTTGCCAGGCAGAGTTAGAGACAGAGAGAAAGGTCTTCCTTCCGTTGGTTCACTCCCCTAATGGCTGTACAGCCGGCGCTGCGCCAATCCAAAACCAGGAGCTGGGTACTTCCTTCCGGTCTCCCATGCGGGTGCAGGGCCCAAGCACTTGGGCCATCCTCCACTGCCCTCCTGGGCCACAGCAGAGAGCTGCACTGGAAGAGGAGCAACTGGGACTAGAACCCCGGGGTGCCAGCGCCACAGGTGGAGGATTAGCCAAGTGAGCCATGGTGCCGGCCAACCTACATTTTTTTTTTTAAGCAGGAAAAAATCACTTACTACAGAATAATAATAAGAGTGGAGTAGCTTTAAGTAAAATATTTTAGCTCAAACATAATTATATAGTGAAGTTATCTGATAATTGAATTTATGCCTAATATCTGCAATACAGTGACTCAAATGCACACTATTAAATAATTTACTCAGAAATAGTGAAGAATACAGTAAAGTTCTGGATTAAAAAGTACATCAACTTACATTACACTATTCCTGGAAAATTCAGAGTACAAGTTGTGCAAAAATAGATTTCATGTGGGTTTTCAGTACTAATTATTTGGAAAATTTCCATGAATATCTAGGAAAGTATTTGAATATCTTCTGGTTCACTGTGATGCATGTTCATCCCTAAGTAATGCCAAAGGCACTCTACCAGTAATTGTTCTAAAATGTCCCATGAACTTCTGCAGGTGCAGTAGAAGTCAGGAGTACTGTGCCCTCTTGAGAATCAGTCTTGTAGAGCAATGCCTTTCAAATATTGGACACATGAATCAATTGGTCATTCCAACTCAGTTTGCTTAGAGCCACACCTGTGATTCTGCATTTCCAAGAAGCCTCCCCAGATAATGATCCTTGTGCCACATTTTGTAAGTAGCAAGGCATGATGCTGTATATCTGCTATCTCAAAACAGTAGCCACTGTCCCTATGTAGCTATTTAATAAAAATAACCAGCTACACTACACTGGCCACATTTCAGAGCTCAGCACATGGAGCTAGTGACTATTTGCATAGTACAGATAACTATTTCTAACATCTCTGGAAGTTCTGTTGGACAGCTGTACAGTGTACAGCTCACAGGTGAGCTTTTAATGTTTTGGATGGCAGTGAGGTTTACTGTGGAATAAGGCTCTGAAGAGCAGTCATATGTTTTTAGGAGCAAAGCTTAGAAGATTGCCATTCTCTGTTGAGTTCCATCAAGAACTGTGCCTGAGTGGAATGTCACTGAATCTGCACAGCGGTGGGTCTGGGTTCTGCTGAAAAGAGCTCTACAGCACCAAACACTGCAGCCTACAATAAGAAATATGTTTTATATTGTGTCTCACTTCCTGTATATATGTACTCATATATACCAAAACAATTGTATTTGATTATAATGCAACCTGAAAGTTTCTATGCTAAAAATGATTGTCACTCCTGTTCATCTAGTCAGTTATAACATGCAGTTTGAAAAATATGCCATTAAAAAGTATGTTGTAATGTGGGCTTTTGGAAATTATAAAGTACTTTATGACAGTTTGCTACTTTTATCATAAAAAAGATTCTAAAGCCTGCAGTATTTGTTTATACCTGGTGGTTTAATGAAATTTTGCTGTAACATAAATACAAAATATATCCCTAGATAACAGGTTGTCTTGCCAGACAGATACTGTTAACTATTAATCAGATAATTAAAGAGTCTGCCAAAAGTGATCAGGCTGGTTTTAGATAGGTTTGCTGTGAATATGTTTTGTGGAAGTGGGATAACAATAGTTAAATTGCAACATTAGTTGCCTATTTATTGTCACACAACTCATGATAATAAACCTGTACCATCTGCAATGACATCAGTACTTTGTGTAGCAGAAGATTCTACATGCACTTTATCCAAATGTGGCATCAAGTTAAATTACAGATTAAAAAGAAGGTGGAAGGAATACACATTGGCTTTTTTATACCACTAGAATTCTGATCCATTAAAAGATGTTTCTTATAACTCAATTTCCCACAAGTATCAAAGAGCACATTAAAATATTGAGCGTCTATTATGTGTAGAATACATAGTAGAGAACAAAATGGAATATGGTTCCACTCATGAACATGATGGTTACAATCTGGAGATCTATAAATGTGTCAGAATTCATTAATACATTTATTAAATGATTATGTACCAGTATTGGTTTATTCGATAAGAAAGCAAAACAAAAATCTCTCCTCCAATGACGTTTTTGTTCTAATGGATTTGTAGATGTGCTCTTTCCCCTTTGGTATGTCTAATGAGAGTTTTTGCCTCATACAAGTCAGTAAAGTTACTTGGTGCTAAAAGGTGATAATTTTCATTTTTAATGGCATGCTTTATCATACAAAAAATGCTGAGTATTTCTCCATTGCAGTAGATTGCACTAGTGTTAACTGCCCTGAATTCCCTCTCCCCCCCTTCAGGAGCTATTGCTTCTCCTTAACCCCTGAAGTCCATGTCTTTAGTGTAGGTTGGAATCTTAATAGGTTTCACTCCAGGCTAGGAATTGTCAGTGTTTGAACCTGGATGAAAAAGGTTTTTTTAGCTTTTTGTTTTGGCATAGTTACAACTACAGGAAAATTTTAATTCAAGGGATTTCTGCATACATTTCACCTAGATTCATCAATATTAGCATTGCATCACAGTTATTATTATTCCTATCTAAATTTTTTCCTGAACCACTTGCAAGTAAACTGCCACTATTTCAGCCTGAAGTATTTCATTGTGTGTTTCCTAAAATTTTTAGATTTCCCCAACACAAGTACATTTTCTTCCATAACCATAGTACTGTGATCAAAACCAAAAAGTGTAATACACTGGTACAACCTGTAGGTCTCCTGAGCTTTACCAGTTGTCCCAATACTTTGCTAGCTAGCAAGTGGAAGATTAATTCATTGCCATTCAGTTGTCATCCCTTTAGTCTCTAATCTGGAACAGGTCCTCAGTCCTTTGTGTTTAATGACATTTTTGATGAGTATATGATAGTTACTTTGTAGAATATTTCTCAGAATTTTAATGCTATTTCTTCATGATTTTGGTCGGCATGTGTGTGCACTTTTGTCAGGAATAAAACAAGTCTTGCTTTTCTCAGGGCATGATGGCAGGGAGCATGTAATATTAATCTATCCCATTATCAGTGATCACTTGAGTAAGTGATGTCTGCACCTTTGTGGTTATTGTCTTGTAGTCGAACTTCTTTGAAACTATGTAAGTAATCTTTCTCCTCAAACTTGATTCAGAACTTTTAGTACTCCATCAGTTGTCTTTCCTGAGTCGGTCTATTTGCCAAATGATGATTTTTCTACTTCCATCATCCTTGGTACATACTAGTTGGCTTCCTACCATGAGAGTTTTCCCTTATTAGTTTTTTCAGCGCAGACTCGTGGTTTTTATTTCATTAGTTGATAATAATCCTTGACTGTCATTATTTTGGTATTCAGAGTGCCTCAACGAAAGCTTCTTCAGGTTGGCTCCTTGTCCTGTTGACATAGTCCACATCATTCTTTGGGATTTACTTTTGAATCCAAAACAATTTCTCAGGCTTATTATGTCTCATCTTGTACTTTGCCTACTTTAGCCCTGAAATTGATAGTTCCTCCATGGAGTCTTGATTCTGTTGGTGGAGAATGGAATTTGGTGACCAAGTTCTAGGCAGTTAATATATCTATTGCTACCATATGTTGTTGTCAGTTCTTATAGCATACAGAGCTAGGATATAGAAGTATAATGTATACATACCCACACGTGTTGCTGTTTGTTACCCTGTGTGTGTGTGTGTGTGTGTGTGTGTGTAAATCCACGAGTTCACACTGGTATTTCTAATTCCAATCCAATATCACAGAACTCTTTTCTGCCTTTCCATATATGTGATTCTGTGTACAGTGACAAAGTAGGATGCCATCATCCTCAGCATATTTACTCATTGAATTAATTGTAGAGTACACAGAAAATAGTTTAAGAATTATTAGCCTTTACTAAAAGGAAGCTTCTAAATAGAATTAATTAATTTTATCTTTAGATTTAGGGTTACATAGGTCAAATACTGTGTTCAAATTTTGATTCTCCCTCTACCTATCCCTGTCTTTGGTGTGGTTATGTTACCAATTGGAAATATCATTTGTTTTTGTTTGGATTCCATTTTAGACCCCATCATTTTTTAAGATTTATTTGGAAGGTAGAGTGATAGAGGTGGAAAGAGGGAGGGAAGAAGAGAGAGACTGATCTTCCATCCACTGGTTCACTCCCCAGTGGCTGCAATGGCTGGGACTGGTCTGGGCCAAAGCCAAGGAGCCCAGAACTTCATCCACTTAGATTCACTTAGATTATCTGCTGCTGCTTCCTCAGGTGCATTAGTAGGGAGCTGGATTGCAAGCTGAATAGCCAGGACTGAAACCAACACTCCTTTTTGTGATGTTACTGCTTAGCTCAGCACACCACGCTGCTGGCCCAGTTTTTGTTTCTCTTCTCTCCCCTCTCTTTGCCTCCCCCCCTTCCTTCTCTTTTCCCCTTTTCCTTCTCTCCTTTCCTTTCCCCTTTCCCTTCCCTTTCTTCTCCCTTGTATGTGTAATACGTTAACATGGCTCCAAAGTTTAGAACGATTTATAGTTATACTTAGAAAAGTTATGTCCTCCCTTCTCTAATTCCTCTGTCCTTTTCATCCTGCTCCAACATGTCTCCTGTAGGTAACCAAATTCATTAGTGTCTTGGTTTTCTTTGTTTTTGCACAAAGTAGGTACAAGTGTATCTTATTTCCTTTTCTTACACAAAGGGCACTATGCTAGTGATATCACTCTTTGGCACTTTGCTTATTTCACTTGACTGTATCCAGAAAACAGCCCCACATCAATCTGTAGTACCCATAGAAGCATGGCACTGCATTGTCTGTCTGTACCATGGTTTATTCAGCTACTCTCCTTAAGTGTGATAATATATATTCCCGTATATATGCAATTACAAACAGCACTGCAGTGAGTAATCTTGGGCAGATGTATTGTCATGTATCTTCAAGGTAAAATGTGAATTGTTGGGTTAAAAGATTAGGGCTTGTGAGATATAGCTAGTTCCTTAAGGTTTGCATCAATGTGTAGTCCATCTACTTGCATGCATGATGATTCCTGTCTTCTCATAGCTTCAGAGTATATTGTTAATATTTCAGTTTTTGCCAATGGAAAATGAGAAATGGTATTTTGGTGTAGTTTTAATGCTCTCTTATTTTGAGTAACATTGACTATATTCCAAGGGTCATGTGGTACACATGCATGCATGCACATATGTGTTTAAAAATTGTTCTTGTCTTTTTGCATTTTACTCTGAAATTCTTCGTTCTTGCATTTTAGACAGCTACTCTGGTGATTAGTAGGTAATTTAGCTTGCAGCCAAGATGGAAAATTACTGCTGTTGTGGAAGCTACTCCATTACAAAACTTCTCCACTTCAACCTCATTTGCAGTCACTTCCAAGAAGTGTATGTGAGAACCAGCCTTTTGGGGGCCCTGATTCTGATTGTCCCTGAAGCTCCTGTATTTTCCTACTCCTATTGTTTACCGTCTATTCCTATATTTTCCTACTGCTACCATCCTGTCTACTCAAGAATATCTGCATCCTATCTCTTCCCACCTCTTCTTATATTAGCTGTATTTCACTTGCTTACTAGTAATAGCTTGATGCAAGTTACCATTTTATTTCTTACTATAAATTTTTCATAGTCCCTGAGAGATTTTTCTCTACCAGTTGATGAGCTTTACTGTATTTTTTTTTTTTTTTTTGCTTTTGTGGTTTTTTTTTTCACTTTATTTTTGATAGTATCTTTGTATCCTTTTGAAAAAAAGTTACTTACTTGGGGCTGACATTGTGACAGTTGCTTAAGCCAGTGCTTGGGATGTGGATATCTCATATCAGAGTGCAGGTTCAAGTCTTCACACTCTGCTTTCCACCCGTTTCCCTAGTAATGTGCTTAGAAGGCAGGAATGATGGCTCAACTTGAGTTCCTGCTGCACATGTGGGAGACTTGCAAGGAGTTCATGGCTCCAGGCCCTGGATATTATGGCCATTTGAAGAGTGAACCAGCAGATAGAAAATTTCTCTCTCTCTCTTTCTCTTTCTCTCCTTTCCTCCTTCCCTTTCTCCCCCTCCATCCCTCCCTCCTTACGTGTGTCTGTCACTCTGCCTTTCAGATAAGTTTTTAAAAGCACTTAGTGAATTAACCATTCAAGTGTACTTCCTGGAATTTTTCCAGTTGTCTCTTGGGGTACTTTCTTGATATGGTCTGAGCTTTGTAAGGTGCCATTGTTGCTCATTTGCATTCCTGCACTGTTAAGTGCAAAGGACATACGTTGAAGGGTATAAGTGTCTTTTGCTCGTGCTCTCTGAGATTTGCCACCCTGGCTCATGACAGTTAGACTTCACATTTTGTGACTGCACAATGGTGTAAAGTGACACATATTCAATAGAAACTACATGACAGATCTTCAATTTTGGTCATTTCTCATGCTAGCAACACGCGTTATGATACTGTTGTGATGCTGGGCAGTGGCTGCAGTTTCCAGTCAGCCCTGAGACCATGAAGGGAAACAACCAACCCTGCAGTGTGCTACGGTGCCAGTGTCTTCTGTGGATTAGGTTTTATATTTTTGCATCCCATCAAGCACACAAAACACCCATTTGGGTATGCACCTGAGCTATTTGTTACTTTATTACAACATTAGCTTCAGATGACTTTGCCCAATTGTAGTCTACTCTAAGCTTCTGAGCATATTTAAGGTAAGCTAGGCTGAGCTATGGTGTTTGGAAAGTTAGTTGTATTAAGTGTATTTTCTACCTAAAATATTTTAAACTCGTGATGGTTTTATCAGGGTGTAACCCCATCTTTACTCGAGGAGCATATGTACTTACTCCATGCTTTGGAGTCTAGATTATACCTTTTCCATGTTTAATCAAGAAAAGGTCACAAGGCCATCCCCTCTGCCCACCATATTGGAGTTATTTTTGTCCACTTTTAAGGAAGAGAAAGGGAAAAGTGCTGATCTGCCCAGCTGTGTCACGTCGTCACGTCTTATTCATGTCTTATCCTCATCACTGTTATTTCATTATAATTTTGGGAAGGGAGGGAGGTAAGTTTATCTGCCATCTATTATTTTCAGTTGGAAGCAAGATTTTGGTCATTTTAACTCAGACCATCTGTCTTTATTATACAAAATTTATTTACCTTTACTGTTATAATTGATGTGTTGAGTTATAGTCATCTTTTAAGTTGTTTAAATGCTTGATCGCTACTTTTTTAGTGTTTTGCTTTAAACTACTTTGCTTTTGTCTTTCATAAATTTTATTTTTAGCTTTTGTAGCAGATATTTAATGTTTTCAAAAGCATTCTTTACCCTGAATTATTTATCACTGTCAACCATGTCTGTAATGTTTTTACATAGATGCTGTTATTTAAAAATGCTTCAACTTTTAAACTTCCTAGTCTTTTTTAAATGCCAGATTATATTCAGTATTTATTTTGCATCATATTTTCTCTCATGGGTAGTAATTTAATGATCTTCATCATGTTTTATATTCACATGTACAGCATTTAGATTTATCTCTATTTTACTGACTTACCCTGATGTCCTCATTTTTAAAAATAATGAAATAAGCTTTATTATTTTGATCTATGTAAATGATATTTGCTCATTAAAGATATAAATAATTTATAAAAGTATGAGGATTAAATAGCAAGTTATCTGGAATTTCCTTCCACCTGACCCAAGAGAAGTACTGTTGTTACTTTGGCAGTCAAATTTTCATGCTTTCATGCATTTGCTGGCTTAGTTAAAATTGTTGGACTGCAATTGACCCAAATACTTGACTGAAAGTAATATCAGTAGAGATTTATTTAAATACATGTATATTAAGGCTGGAAGTGAAAGGTCTTGATTTACAGTAGCTTACTAAAGACAAGGCTTTCGATTGGCTTCTCGTGAAATTCTTAGCTTTTCCCTCATAGTAACAAGATGGCTCTCACAGCTCCAGCCATAACTTCCTCAGATAGCTGTATTCAAAAGCAGGAGGCATTGAAATGAGCTGCTTCTCTTTGTATTTCTCTCTTCAAGGAAAAAAATAATATTTCCTGGGAAATCCTTGTGGAATTTTACTTTCCATTGGTCAGATTACACAGTCATGCTTCAGCTGCAAGGGAAGCTGGGAAAAAGTGCTTCTGGCATTTTCTCCTTCTATATTGGGATGTAGTCTTTGAGAGCAAGAGCAGGTGATAGGGAATGGCTGTTGAATAGATACCTGCAGTTTCTGTCACACACGTTTAAATAGTACATAATGAGACCATATCACATGAGTTAATTTTTGTGTATACATTTTTTAAAAAATTTATTTCTTATTTATTTGAAAGACAGAGTTGCAGAGAGGTAGAGACAGAGAGAGAGATATCCACTGATTCACTCCCCAGATGGCCATTATGGCCAGAGCTTCGCTGATCCAAAGCCAGGAGCTTCCTCCGGGTCTCTCACGTGGGTGCAGGGGCCCAAGGACTTGGACAATCTTATACTGCTTTCCCAGGCCATAGCAGAAAACTGGATTGGAAGAGGAACAGCCGGCACTAGAACCAGTGCCCAAATGGGGTGCTGGCGCTTGATGCCAGGGCTTTAACCTGCTGCGCCACAGCGCCGGCCCCATGTGTATATACATTTTTCAAGAGAATTCTTATCATACCCAAACCCCACATAATGATGATTAGAAATTGGTACCTCACCTTTCACTAGGCTTATATATACATGTATAAGAGTATATATTGGAGGTTAGTCATTGTTTTATGAAGTGGGCTTACCTTACAAACACGTGAATCTTGCTTCGCATGCATATTGTATAATACATATCCTCCTAAATCAACAGCATAGATATGATTTTATTTGTTTTAAATCCTATCTGACCTATGTTGTGTATTCACCATATTTATTTAATCACATCCTGTGTCTAGTTTTTTTTTTCCCTGTAAGTAGTGCCATCAAACAGCCTTCTTTTACATATGTCCTTAGGTTTTGAAGCTTTATTTAGATTATAGCTTATGGGGGTGGTGACCCATTGCTGGGTTAAAGGGAATATTATTATACATTTGTATAATTTTAGGCAAATTATTATAAATGCACATATCCCTTCACAGGTATAGATGAGTTCTATTTTATTATCGTCTTTACTCATGATAGGCATTTGTATGTTCATTTAGTCAGCAAATATTTATTATCTACCATGTGCCTGATGCTATTCTAGATGCTAGAGTAAGAAATTCCTGCTGCTAATGGAGTTTAGAGTCTACTAAAGAGACAGGTACAATATAAGAAATGAAATTTTATCCAAAATACAATAAACAAGTTGGGTAACTGACAAGTTTGTGATGGTGAATGAGGTTGGACAAGCAAATGGAGAACTATGGGAGAGGGGTTTATGTTACGTTGGGTGGTTAAGTTCTGAGGAGTTTACCTTTGGGTGAAGCCTGAACCAAGGAGCAAGCCAGAAAAACATCTTAAGGAAAAAAGATTAAGGCAGAGGGAATTAGCTAGATGATATGGTGGGGATAGAGTGATAGGGGAAGAGTGGAGAGAAACTGGGTCATAAGGAGCAGTCTGGTACTAGATTACATTAGGCCTTGTCAATCAGAGTAGGAACTTTGAGTAAGGTAACAGTGCTTTAAACTCTTGACAGTCTCATGGATGTAAAGTTATATCACTGTTATTTAATTTATAAAAATATTTATATTTATCTGAGTAGTAGTATTTTGAACACCTTTTCATATATGTAGTTTTTTTATCTGCCTAATAGTATATGTTCTGCATTTATATATATCATCAATAATTTTTCTGTCAGTTTTATTTTTTACTATTGTTTTAAGCTACATAACAGTTTTGTGTTAAGGCCTTTTATAAAAATACTTTATTGACCTTAGTTATATTTTTTCTCATCCACAAATTGAAAATTATTTGTGAAGTCATATGGAGCCATGTGTGTTATTAGCTTATCCAGGTTCATGGCTCTTGCTACTCTTTTAAATGTAAGGTCTCTATTCCACTTGCAGCTTTTAAATACTATATGCGTATGGGCTGGTAGTAGCAAAGTGAAAAGCTTTTGCCATTTAGCAGCTTGTAATTTTGGGCAGATTTCTTAATCTGTGTACTTCCATTCCTTATCAGTAAATAGGATTATAATAGCACTTACCTCATGAGATTGTTGTGAGGATTAAGAGAATTAACACTGCTAAAGTACAAACAACCATGCCTGGCATATTGTATTATGTGTCTGTTACCCAGCTAAGATACCATTCAGTGGATGATTGAAAAAAATACATTTACAGTTATGGAAATTTAATTCAGAGATTATATTAGACACTGATACCATCTTCGGAGGAAAATACAGTACTCAAGAAAGGATCTGGCTGGCACCGCGGCTCACTAGGCTAATCCTCTGCCTGTGGCGCTGGCACCCTGGGTTCTAGTCCCAGTTGGGGTGCCGGATTCTGTCCCAGTTGCTCCTCTTCCAGTCCAGCTCTCTGCTGTGGCCCGGGAAGGCAGTGGAGGATGGCCCAAGTGCTTGGGCCCCTGCACCCGCATGGGAGACCAGGAGGAAGCACCTGGCTCCTGGCTTCGGATCAGCGTAGTTCTGGCCATAGTGGTGATTTGGGGGGTGAACCAATGAAAAGAAGACCTTTCTCTCTGTCTCTCTCTCTCACTAATGCTCCCTGTCCAAAAAAAAAAAAAAAAAAGAAGAAAAAAAAAGAAAAGAAAAAAGAATTCAAACTTGATTTTACTTCATAGTGTTAGGGATATTAAAATTTTTTTCAATACTGAAATTTTTTTGAGGAGTGAAGAGATGATTATTTTTCTTTCTTATATTCTTGTTTTCTTTTAGTCTAAAAGCATGTGTGGTTTTTATCCTTATTTTCTCTCAAGATTTCCAACTGAGACCCCTGCAATCTACAACTTCAGTTTCCTTTCATTAGTTTGTCTAATTATGGCCTTTCATTTCCATTTCTTTAACGTCTGGTGGCACTCTGATGATTTTTTAAAATAAGAGATGCCCTTGGATCCACCCTGGGTGATCTTACTCTTATCTCTGAGGAGACCCATTCTTTTTCATGTTGGCCAAATGTCTTGAGATAGGTTTTTGACTTGACCTTTAAGTCTAACTAATTAAAATCTAGTGACCTGAGGCCGGCATTGTAGTATAGTGAGTAGAGCCATCACCTATAATGCCGGCATCCCATGTGGGTGCTGGTTTGTGTCCAGATGCTTCACTTCTGATCCAGCTCCCTGCTAATGGCCTGGGAAAAGCAGTGGAAGATGGCCCAAGTGCTTGGGCCCCTGCCACTCACCTGGGAGACCTGGATGAAGTTCCAGGCTTCAGCCTGGCCCAACACTGGTCATGGCAGCCATCTGGGGAGTGAACCAGCGGGTGGAAGAATCCCAAATATAGATAAATCTTATTTTTTTTAAATCTAGAGACCTGTCTCTGATTTACCTACTTATTTTAAGATTTATTTTATTTGTTTGAAAGGCTGAGTTACAGAGAAATAGAAGAAGCGACAGAGAATGAGAGAGAACTTCCATTCACTGGTTCACTCCCCAAATGGATACAATGGCCCACTGCTGGGCCAGGCTGAAGCCAGGAGCCTGAAACTTCATCTGGGTCTCCCATGAGGGTGACAGGGACCAAAGCACTTGAGCCATCTTCCTATGCTTTCCCAGGTGTATTAGTGGAGAGCTGGATTAGAAGCGATTCTGGTGTTGGCAGAATCTGGTGTTGTAACCTGCTGCACCACATGACAGCACTCTCTACCTAATTTTTAAGTTTAAAACTGATCTGTAGATAGGCGTTTGGTGCAGCAGTCACGATGCCTCTTGGGTTCCTGCACCCCATAACCAGATCCTGGGTTTGGGTCTAGGCTTCAGGTCCTTTTGCAGGCTTCTGCTGACGTGCATCCTAGGATGCAGCAGATGGTGGCTGAAGTCCTTGGGTCCCTGCCACCACATGATTAGACACAGATTGGGTTTCGGGCTCTGGATTTCATCTGGCCCAGCCCTGGCTTTTGCAGGGATTTGGGGAGAGAACCAATGGATGGAAGATTTCTCTCTATCTCTGCCTGCCTTTCAAATACATACTAAATTAAAAATTTTGAAGTTTTCATAAAGCCTCCATGATTTGTGATTTATAATCGTGTTTCCTTAAGCACTTTCTTTGTTGATCTAAGGTGACTCCCTTGTCCACCAATAGTAATGATGGTTTTGGTTGTTCTGCGTGTTCCTTCCCCCTCTGGCTGCTAGATTAGGAACCCAGTTATTTTTGTTTGCTTCTATACGGCTCTGCTTTGGCTCAGCGTCCTGCTGCTAGCAAACTCAGGGGCAGCTCACACTAGTTCCGAGAGGCACTGTTGTTTTCTGTCTTGCGGCCTGTGGGTACCTGTGCCAGAATGTTGCTTGTCCATTATTGACAGCTCTCTGCTCCCTGGACTGTTCTTGAGGGGGAGGGATTCCACTTGGCAGTGTCACACTGATCCCTACGCTCTGGAGTCACAAAATGAAATGTTTGTGAGGTCCGCTCTTTCTGTCAGTGACTTCTGTATCCTCATCCAAAGGCTTCTGCTCTTTATACAGGTCCTGAGGCCTGCACCTGTTCTGGAGGGGAAAGTCCTGAGTCCCTCCATGTACAGAGATCTGGGAGAAGTGAGGTTTAGAAGAGACCTTTCCCCTGCCTTCTAGGGGAAAGTACTTGGACTGAGTAGAAAGAGCTGAGTGCCAGGAACATGTTCACACTGCCATCTTCCCAGGAATCCCCTACTCTTGAGCTCTTCATTTTGAGTCATTGGTGGGCATCTTTAGATACATTTTTCAGGGAGATTCATTATGTTGAAATTTCCCAGCCTTTGAATATATGAAATGGCCTTTTGTTTTCCTTACATGTTAAAGGAAATGACTATGTATAATGGTTTAGCATTCTTGGTTGGCAGTGGTTTTCTTTAAAAACTTTACAGATATTAATTATTCTTGGCTTTTACAAATACAGTCAGGAATGCCCCTAATGTGTGTGAGGCTTAAGGCAAGAGTTTGAATGAAGATCTGCTTTCAATATGTTTGACTATATTTGAATCAGCCCAAAAAAGTTAAAAGAAGCATCTTCTTTCCTTGGCAAACACATTTTACTTATAATACTGTTGGGAAAGGCCAATGTTACGACAGTGCAAAATATCACAGATGACTGAATTTAATTGCTACACATATCTTGAGTGTTCAACAACAATGTTTAAATTAGTGATAAAGACATATATCTTTGATTAATGTTTTGTTTCTTTTGTCCAGGTCTCTCCTTCAAGAACCTACTTACTTAGATTCTGCCATCTCTATGTTTAGCTACTTTTTCACTGTTTATGTCTCTTCTTTCTAGATCTTCATTCTGAAGATGTTTCTTGAATTTGTCTTTCTAGAAAAATAATTTCTTTCTTATAATAAGGGTTTTCTCAGTTTATAGTCTGTTGGCAGTAATATAAAATTTAAAAATGTATTCCAAATATATAATATTTAAATATATTTCATCAAAAATGGAAATTAAATATTAAAATTATTTTCATGTTTAAGAAGTTGTTTTAAAATATTAAAATTATTTGTTAAAATTAAAGGATAAAATAGAATATAATGTCTCAATTTTAAATAAAAATTTAAAGAACTTAAATTTAATTTTTGAAACTTTAATAAAATGTTATTAAATGGTTCAAAGAAACAAAAATCTTTGTGCTTCTAATGTTCGATGTCCATCTTGTGCCAGTGAGAAGAATCAGCAACACACTTCACCCGTTACTTCTGCAACTATTTATTTGCAAATTTAAGACTAATCAGTTGGTTAATACTGCAAAGTGTTCCACTCGGGGTTCCTGGTGCCAATACTTTTCTATTTGCGAGTCTTTTAAAATGTGGTCTCATTTAGTCCCTTTTAACCTAGAACAGCTGTGTTTCTATCCCTCTCTGTACATGACTGGTTTGCAGAAACCACATCAGTTGTTTTGTAGGCTAATCCACATCCTGGATTTGTCTGGTTGTTTAACTTGTTCCCCTATCCTCTTCCAGTTTATTTAGCCTAAGGTCTTGGCTAGAATCATGATAAACTGTTTTAGAAGAGTGCTGTGGGGCTAATGCTGTGTGTGTCATGTTCTATCCCTTTGGTGAGTGTATAATGTCAAGTTTGATCACTGGCTGGGACAGTAATGTCAGGTCTCTCCACTGAAACTATGTTTTTCTTTGCAACAAGCAGGTAACCTGTGTGGAGATGTTTTGGTTCTGTGCCAATATCCTCTCCAAAAACCTTTTACCTGATGGGGTTTGCTTCCTTGTCTGAATTAATTATTTCACTGAGATTTGCAGGAAGACTTTCCAATTAAATAATTCCCTCTGCATTTATCAGCTGATGCTTTTCTGTAAAGGGGAGTTTTCCCTTGTCAACTGGAGGTAAACTGTAGTTCCTCCCAAGGGCAAGGCAAACATTTAAGTATTCTTTAAAACCACTGATTTTCAGAGCAAAGGATGGTTGCCTATGAGGAGGAAGGAGGATGTAGAGAGAGGACAAGGACAGAACAAGACTTCACTGCTCCTAAACTTTCATGTGGCTTTGATTTGTCTTTTACTGATATTTTCTGTTTATTAAAAAATTAGAGAGGAAGGGGATAACTTGAATATAGCACTCCACCTGAACATCCTTAAAAGGTTACATTCTAAAAATAAAAAGCTTCAAAGAGATCAAATCTTAAACCTCACCTAGGTCGTTTTATTGCTGATATAATACAGTCATCTCTTAGTAGCCCAGAGAGATTGGTTCCAAGACCTTCCACGGATACTAAAATCCAAGGATGCTCAAGTCCCTTAAATAAAGTGGCATCATAGTTACAGATAAGCTACGTACATCCTCCTGTCTACTTTAAATAATTTCTAGACTACTTATAATACCTAATACATTGTAAATGCTATGGAGATAGTTGTATTATTTAGGGAATAGTGGCAAGAAAAAAGTGTATATTCAGTACAGACACAATTTTATAACTGTATTTGAGAGGCAGAATGAGAGAGCTTCCATCTGCTGGCTCACTCCCAAAATGCCTGTAATGGGATAGGGGGAATGGGAACTAAATCCAGTTCTTCCACGTTTGTGTCAGGAATCCATCACTACTTTCTTCCAGGATCTGCATAAGCAAGAAGCTGGATTCAGGAGCCAGAACTGGGAATTGTGACCAGCAATCCGAAGTGTGAAATAGGTGTCCCAACCAGTGGCTAAATCGTTAGGCCAAATGGTCACCCTGACATCTTTTTATCCAGATATTTTCCATCTGTAGTTAGTTGAGGCTATGGCTACAGAACCCATGGGTTCAGTAGGCTTGTTTTGGTGTTGGAATTATCAGCCGAGATTTTCACTACCAGTAAAAATAAGTATAAATATAACATCAAAAGCTCAAAACATCTCTGTAATATTAAATACACACTATAAATATAAAAATGAGCTCATTTAATAATAAATGTATTTCCTAGTTTTGCCCACTTAAGGAACCTGGAGCAAATGGTGTTCCAACTGGTAAAAGTAAGATTCCCAGGTATAGGAACTCATGCACAAAATTCACATTTATCCCATAGCAAAACACCAAGCTGATGAAATCTGATGGTCTTCCTCTCCCAGAAATGCCTGCACTTCTGCTGCTGACTGTAAGTGGGGAGACACCCACCCACACAAACTAAATCCACCACCTTGAGCTTCAGGGTGGCTGCCAGTGCATCTCGTGGTTGTGGTGCACACACCGGGTCCACTCACTGTCCTGCTGCCCTAATTATTTCACACTTCTGTTTACTCACTCTTCTAAGTCACTTGCTCTGTCCTCACTGTTGATATTGCCTCCTAATTCCCTGAGAAAGTGCAAGCAGTTAGAAGAAAACTTCTGAAGCTCCAGTCACCACATCTACTCAATACCGTTACTCAGGCGGATCCTGGCTGCTTTTCTGTGCCTATTGAACCTCTCTCGCCTCACCACGGTCAGAGCATGTCATTCCCTCCCAGCCTGCTCAGAGACATTCTTCCATCCTTGGCTCTCTCTGTCATCATCGGTTGTCCCTCACTAGTTAATTATTCTTATCAGAATACAAATACATTACTTCCTCCCCCTCTAGGAAACATCTCATCATGCTTCCTCTGCCAGCCACAGCTTTGATTTTCTGCTTTGCAGAAAAGCTCAAAAGAGTGGATTTGTACTTTCTATAGGATCCATGAAGCCACCATTGATATAAATATGGTGCATTTCTGCCTCTCCAGGTTTCCCCATGCCCCTTCCTAGACAGCACCACCTCAAACCCATCATCATGGGTCTGACTTCTGTCATTACTCATTAGTTTTGCCTGATGTTTTTAAAAAAGAAATGAAAATTAAGAAAAATTTAAAAAAAAGAAATACTTAAAAATTTTTATTAATTTTTTAGAGGCAGAGTGATACACACACACACACATATACACACATATCCCATACACTGGTTCACTCTCCAGTGCAACAGCGCCTGTCTGGAACCAGAGCCTGGAACCAGGAACTCAATCCAATTCTTCCACAAAGATGGCAGGGATTCAATTACTTGATCTATCACCACCACCTCCCAGGGTATGCATTAGCGGGAAGCTGGAATGGAGAGCAAAGTGAGGACTCAACCCACGCACTGAGATACGGAATGTGGATGTCCCAATAGCAGCATAATTGCTGCAGCCAACCCCCTGCCCTATTGTTGGCTTTTTGACTTCTGTAACTGGTGTCTTTTGATGAATACTGTTCTTAGTTTTAATGGTCAGTCTTCTATGGTTAGTGTTTTATTTAAGACTGTCTTAAAAATTGTTCTGATTTATCCTAAAATCTCTATTGTTTCATCTGAACACATTCGGAACTGTGTTACATCTCAGATTAATACTTGTATATCATCATGTTTGATAGGGATAAAGTTTTATTTTGTTAAATATCCAATTATTCCAATACCAGTTATTGAAGGAGCATTCATTCCCTTACAGATTTACATTGACACCTGTCATAAATCAGGTCTTTTTGCTGGCTGTTCTGTTTTGTTGGTCTACTCATATATTCTTATGCCAATCCCATACTGTCGTAACTACTGAAAGTCTGCACCGAGTCTTAAATTCTTGTAGTATAAATCCTTGAAATCTTCTCAAGCTTGATTGAGCTCATCTGGTTCTGTTCTTTTGGTACCTTGTAAAGTAATACATATTTATGGGCTTAACACAAATAAGACCAATTTTGGGTTATCTGCAATCAGTTGATAGGAAAAAGGTCTCTCCCATGATGCTTGAGATAAATATTTTGAAGAGCCTCTGATGACAAGATCTCACCAATGGTATTTTGAATCCTCATAGTCTTCCTCTTCTCATTCCCTCATTCTTTCTGGGCCAATCATGTTAAGCTGAGGGTGAAATTGTTACCTCATACTAGGTCCATAATGTTCATTTTGAGAATAGCAGTGAAAAGTCAAGGATTGGGGCCGGCACTGTGGCGCAGTGGGTTAATGCCCTGGCCTGAAGCACCGGCATCCCATAGGGGCGCCGGTTCAAGTCCCGGCTGCTCCACTTCCGATCCAGCTCTCTGCTATGGCCTGGGAAAGCAGCAGAAGATGGCCCAAGTCCTTGGGCCCCTGCACCCACGTGGGAGACCTGGAAGAAGCTCCTGGCTTCGGATCGGCACAGCTCCAGCCATTGCGGCCATTTGGGGAGTGAACCAGTGGATGGAAGACCTCTCTCTCTGTCTCTACCTCTTTCTGTGTAACTCTTTCAAATAAAATAAAATCTTTGAAAAAAAGAAAAGTCAAGGATTGACAATGGCATCTGTGACACAGACGTGAAGCACAGAATAAAGATGTAGTGAATTCATCCACCATTATAGCATGGATTATCATCGGTACCACTACAGTTTATTGATAATGTATTGAGAAATCTTGCATTTAGATCGGTGGTTCTCAAATGGGAATAATGTTTGATCCCATAGAGGGCGTTTGGCAGTGTCTGCAGATTTTGTTTGTTTCATTGCAATTGGGAGAGGGAAGAGTAGAGGGAGGAAAGTGCTACAAAAGAGGAGTTTCTACTGGGGGAGGCCAAGAATGCTGCTCAGCGTCCCCCCATTAGGCCAGACAGCAACCCACACCACATAGTTTTCCATCCCACAGTCACAGTGCTGAGGATAAGCAACCCCGATCTCTCAGAAAATAAACAAATACACAAGACCAGAAACCCTGTTAACTAGGGGGTCACATCTTTCTCTAACAGAATGGTCTGCTGACCTCCTGATTCTGCTATGGCAGATGCAGAATAGAATTAAAGAGAACAGACAGCATGTGCCTTGGTGAGGGACTATGGCAAAGGGGGCCGGGAGGTAGGATTGGAGTGTTAAAATAAGCCACATATGGTTTCCCAGAGAATAAAACCAAGAATAGAAGAAGAAATGGTGGTGATGGAATCGGGGGCCAACCCCAGTTCCTTTTAGGGTGAAACAAAGGGTTGATAGCCTGCTCTCACTTCCGTGGGAAACTGTTCTCCACTGATACCCAAATGTGGTGTTTGTTATGTGGAAGAAGACGGAGATAGGCCATGGGGATCTTGAACTTTCCAGAGGGAACAGTTGTGCTTTTTCTTTTTGGTAGCTATACCTTTTATTCTTTTTTAAGATTTACTTATTTATTTATATGAAAATCAAACTTAGAGAGGGAGAAACAGAGAGAGATCTTCCATCCACTGGTTCACTCCCCAAATGGCCACAACAGCCAGCACTGGGCCAGGCCAAAGCCAGGAGCCAGTAGCTTCTTCCACATCTACAACATAGGTGGCAGGGGTCCAAGCACTTGGGCCATCCTCTGCTGCCTTTCCCAGGCCATTATCAGATAGTTGGATGGAAAGCTGAGCAGCTGGGACACAAAACAGCACCCATGCTACACTTTGAAACTATAGTCTCTGCCAACAGTCTTCTCAGTGACCTTGCTCTCCATTAGTGTTATATGTCTTCCTCCCTCTTTTTTTTTTTTTTTTTTTTTTTTGACAGATAGAGTTAGACAGTGAGAGAGACAGAGAGAAAGGTCTTCCTTCCGTTGGTTCACCCTCCAAATGACCACTAAGGCCAGAACTACACTGATCCGAAGCCAGGAGCCAGGTGCTTCCTCCTGGTCTCCCATGCGGGTGCAGGGGCCCAAGCACTTGGGCCATCCTCTACTGCCCTCCTGGGCCACAGCAGAGAGCTGGACTGGAAGAGGAGCAACCGGGACCAGAACCTGGCGCCCATATGGGATGCCGGCACTGTAGGTGGAGGATTAACCAAGTGAGCCACAGTGCTGGCCCCTTCCTCCCTCTTTTCCTCCCCTCTTTTACTGGTCCTCTTTCTCTTCTAGAGTTAAGAATCCCAGTGTTTGGAAGTCACCCATTCTTTTCTCTCTAATGGGTTACTTCCATTAGCATACACATATTTGGTTAACTCTACAACATTAAAAAATAAAACCTTGCTTAAACCATTTCTCTCTTTTCCAGCATAACTCAAAATAGTTTTGTTTACTCATTGTATCCAACTTTTTTTCTATAAATTTTGTTTGAAGTCTCTTAAGTCAGCCTCACCTACTTCTTTTTAATAGTGGATTTATTTATTTAAAAGTTAGAGAGAAGGCTGGCGCCACAGCTCAACAGGCTAATCCTCCGCCTTGCGGTGCCGGCACATCCGGTTCTAGTCCTGGTCGGGGCGCCGGATTCTGTCCCGGTTGCCCCTCTTCCGGGCCAGCTCTCTGCTGTGGCCAGGGAGTGCAGTGGAGGATGGCCCAAGTGCTTGGGCCCTGCACCCCACGGGAGACCAGGAGAAGCACCTGGCTCCTGCCATCGGATCAGCATGGTGCGCTGGCCTCAGCATGCTGGCCACGGCGGCCATTGGAGGGTGAACCAACGGCAAAAGGAAGACCTTTCTCTCTGTCTCTCTCTCTCACTGTCCACTCTGCCTGTTAAAAAAATTAAAAAAAAAAAAAAAAGTTAGAGAGAGCACATTATCTTCCATCCACTGGTTCATTCCCCAAATGGCCACAATGGCTGGGGTTGGTCCAGGCCAAAGACAAGAGCCTGGCACTCCATCCTTATCTCCCACATGGGTAGTAGGGGCCCAATAACTTGGGCCTTCATCTGCTACTTCCCCCGGTGCATTAGCAGGAAGCTGGATTAGAAATCAAGTTGTTGTTACAAGTAGTGGCTTAACCCACTGCAGCACAGTGCCAATTCTACCTTCATGTACTTCTAACTTGCCTCCCTACTATCCTTGCTACTCTGTATTTTATTCTCAGCTCCTTGAAATATGCAATGCTGCTTCTCAAAATATTCCAATAGCTCTTCCTTTCTTCTACTAAAAATCACAGTTGTGTCATATCTACAAGACCCTAAAGGATGCAGCCCCTACTATCTCTAATTTTGCTCATCCCACTCCAACTACTCTGGTCTCCTCAATGTTTCTGAAATATTCCAGTCTCAAGGACTTCCCACTGCTATCTCCCCTACCTGGGATGCTCTTTCCTCCAATATTCATATTGCACATCCCTTCACCTCCTCAAATAATTTCTTGGTGAGGTCTAATCTGTTACTCCTTACATTGGGAAAGCCCCATGTAGTTTTTCCAGTCTTCCTCCTCCAGCTCTCATAGCAATCATCAGCTTCTAAACTTGTCTAGTTATTTGATATTTTCTGATTTCTATGTGTGCGACGCACCATACTAGTTGCTGGGGATGCATTAGTGAACAAAAATAGACAAGAATATCTGCCCTCATAGAGCTCATATCTCAGAAGGGGAGACAAGTAAACATAATAAGGAAGTTCTACAGTTTTTAATAGAAAAACAAATTAACGGGCTAAACTTGTGGGAGTGTGTTATAACACTACTTAGAGCAAACTATGTATTAGAAAACAAAAAGCCTGAAAAACTAATAAGCTAAGTATTTCTCTTAAGCAGTTAAAAAAGTAGAAAGAAAGAAATGTTAAAGATGAGAAAACAGGGCTGGTATTTGGTACTGGCATGCCTACGTCCCGTGTCAGAGTGCTGCTTTGAATCCTTGCTCCTCTATTTCAGATCCAGCTTCCGGTTAATGTGCACCTTGGGAGGCAACAGATGATGGCTCAAGCTTAGATCCTTGCCATCCACATGGGAGACCTGGGTTGAGTTCTGGGTTTGTGTCTCAGGCTTTGGCCTGGCCCAGTCTTGGCTGTTGAGGGCATTTGGGGACACCAAGCCAATGGATGAAAGCTCTCTCCCTCTCTTTGTGTGTGTATGTGTTTTCCAAATAAAATGGAAATAAGTGAACAAAATTTTGAAAACAAAAAGAAAAAGAGATAAGAGAATGAGTGAAATAGAAAATATACAGAAAAGAGCCAACAAAGCTAAAATGGATTAATTGGTTAATCTGTTCATCAAAAATAAAAACACAAATAACTGAGACCGGACATTTAAAGGAAGATATCCTAAAAACACTATAAAGATAATAGGCAGTTATTTTTGACAACTGTTTGCCAATACATTTGAAAATTTGATTTAAGTAGACAAATTACAACAAAATGCAACATACCAAAACTGTGGAAGAAAAAGGAGTCATTACTGTTAAAGTATCTGAATCCATTGTTAAAAGCTGTCATGTATTCACAAAAGTATCTAGGTGCAAGTAGTATTAAAATGAGTTTTGCCAAACATTTAGGTACAAATAATCCCTATCTTGCAAACTGTTCTAGACAATAGAAAACGAGGAAAACTTCTCAAGTTATTTCATGACTAGCGAAATGTTGATATAAAAATCCAACAAATATGAGAAAAACCTAAATATCAGTTTTATTTATGAACATGGATCCCAATATCCTAAATAATTTCCAAACAAATTCAGCAGGGGCAGGCAGTGTGGCAAAGCAGATTAAGCTACTGCTTGGGGCATCTGAATCCCACACCCTGCTTATATGAGCTCCTGGGAGGCAGTAGATGAATGTTGAAGTACATCCTGACACTCATGTGGGAGATCTGGTTGGAAGTCCTGGCTTCTGGCTTCAGCCTGCCTCAGTGCCAACAGTTGTAGTCATCTGGGGAGTGAATCAGTGGGTGGAAGAACTCCTTCTCTTCCCTCTCTCCCTCTCCTTCTCTCACTTTGCCTTTTGAATAAAGAAATAAGTAAAAAAGTAACTTTCTTTTTTCTTTAAGATTTATTTATTTTATTTGAAAGAGTAACAGAGGGGCCAGCGCTGTGGCGCAGTGGGTTAACGCCCTGGCCTGAGTGCCCACATCCCATATGGGCGCCAGTTTGAGACCCAGCTGCTCCACTTCCAATCCGGCTATCTGCTGTGGCCTGGGAAACAGTGGAGGATGGCTCAAGTCCTTGGGACCCTGCACGCACGTGGGAGACCCGAAGGAAGCTCCTGGCTCCTGGCTTTGGATCGGTGCAACTCCGACCATTGCAGCGAATTAGAGTGAACCATCGGATGGAAGACCTCTCTCTCTCTCTCTCTCTCTCTCTCTCTCTCTTTCTCTTTCTCTCTCTGTGTAACTCTGACTTTCAAATAAATAAATAAATCTTTAACAACAACAACAACAAAAAGAGTAACAGGGAGAGGCAGACAGAGGCGGGGCAGGGGTTGGGGGATGGGGCGAGATCTTCCATCCACTGGTTTACTCCCCAAATGGCCACAACAGCTCAAGCTGAGCCAGACCAAAACCAGTAGTCAGGAGCTTCATCTTGGTCTCCCACATGGGTACTGGGGCCCAAGGACTTTGGCCATCTTCTGCTGCTTTCCCAGGTGCATGAGCAGGGAGCTGGATTGGAAGTGGTGCCTCTGGGACTTTAACTGGCACCCATTTGGAATGCTGGCACTGCAGAAGCAGGTTTTACCTGCTACACAACAGCACTGGCCCCAAAAGTAACTTTCTTAGAACAAACAAACAAAATTCAGTAGTATATAAAAAAAGACTGTATATTGAGACCAAATTGGATCATGTGAAGATTTCAACATTGGTTTAACAATAGAAAATTCAGCAACAGGGGCCAGCTCTGTGGCATAGCAGGTAAAGCCACCACCTGCATTGCCAGTACCCTATATGGGCACCACTTCAAGTCCTGGCTGCTCCACTTCCAATCCAGCTCCCTGCTAATGAGCCTGAGAAAGCAGCGGAAGATGGCCCAAGTCTTTGTACCCCTGTACCCATGTGGGAGACCCAGAGCAAGCTCCTGGCTCCAGGCTTCAGATTAGCCCAGCTCCAACCGTTGCAGCCATTTGGGGAGTGAGCCAGCAGATGGAAGACCTCTCTCTCTCTCTGCCTCTGCCTCTTTATAACTCTGCCTTCCAAATAAGTAAATCTTTTTTTAAAAATTCAGCAACATAAATCAGCAGTTAGTAGATTAAAGGAGAAAATATGTAAGATTATATCAATAAATACTGAAAAAGGATATCACCAAAATTCAATATTCATTATTTGAAAAACAGTCTTAGCAAATTAAGAGCGGGAAGCCTCCTTAATCTGATGGAGAGCGTCTACGAAGTTTAGAGCTGACATTAAATTTAACCAAGGAAAGCAAAAATTATCTTTGAGAATGGAGAAAAAACCCTTTCCATTTCTGTTGAACATTGGTCCTAGTGGGAGAACTAAGTCTAGAAATGCACAGAGGTAAGACATCAAAAATTGATCATTATTTACAGATAATAGGGTTGTGAATTCAGAATTTAGCACGGTCCTGGATTCATAAATTATATATAAATCACACATGTAGCCTTCACAAAATTAATGAAAAAATACATATTATGAAAAGATTATGAATGAATTTCAAGAAATTTCTACACCAAAAACATGTATTTTGATTATACTTTCCACAAACTTTTAAAAACCTCTTATATATGTATATATCATCAATAAATAGAAAATGAAATTTAAAATTGATAGTGTTAGAATTAGCATGAAAAATATCCAATGAAACAAATCTAATGAAAACATGCTAAAGACTTGTCAGAAACCTGAAACATTCCTGAGACAAATTTGAACAGACCTAAATAAATGACAGGATATGGAAGAACCTATACTAAGATACTATAAAGCTGTCAGTTTACCAATTGGCCCATAGATCTATGGACTCGATGCAATATTACTTCAAATGACAATAGAGACAATATGTGTAAATTGACAGTGATTTAAATTTACATGGACATAAAAGGTTAAGAATAGATCAGATACTCATTCAGAAGACTTTGTTGAGAAAACTTGCTCTCCCAAGTGTCAAAACTTATTTTTTTTAAAGATTTATTTATTTATATGAAAATCAGAGTTACACAGAGAGAGAAGGGGAGCCAGAGAGAGGAGAGAGGTCTTCCATGTGCTGGTCACTCCCCAGTTGACCGCAATGACTAGAGCTGTGCTATCCGAAGCCAGGAGCCAGGAGCTTCTTCCAGGTCTCCCATGCCAGTGCAAGGGCCCAAGGACTTGGGCCATCTTCTACTGCTTTCCCAGGCCATAGCAGAGAGCTGGATTAGAAGTGGACCTGCCGAGACTTGAACTGGCACCCATATGAGATGCCAGCAACTGCAGGCTGCAGCTTTACCCACTACGCCACAGTGCCAGCCTCAGACTTCTTTTTAAGTATTAGAAATTTTTAAAATATGGTCTTTTGGTACAAAGGTCAGAAAATAAGCCAATGAAATAAAATAGAACACCCAGAACTAGAGTTATGAGGAGATGAACATATGATTCAAGACAAAGATTACACTGTGTATCAGTGGGAGAAAGATGGCATTTTCAAAAAATGGTGTAGGAGAATTTAGATATTGCTGTAGGACAAAAAGGAATTTGCGTCCAAACTCATATTGCATGCATGAAAAAAGTAAGTCCTGATGGGATAAAGCCCCAGTGAAAGGCTACACTATGAATCTTTTGGGAGATAATGTCACCATGGCCTGCAGAAATGGAAATAGTTCTTAAACAAGACACAAAAAGCACTAAGAAAAGGATTCACTTTACTACATTACTGTCTGTATAAGAGGTCTCCAAAAAGTCAATGGAAAATATACATTATTAAAAAAACTATGCATTGGATTTCAAAAATTTTTTCCACCAAACCAAACATCTTCATTTTTTTTTATTTATTTTTTTAATTTGAGAGATAAAGAAGGCTTCATCCATTGCTTGACTCCCCCCAAGATGTCTGCAATGGTCCAGGCTGGACGGGCCTATAGCCAGAAGCTGGAACACAGCCCAGGTGTCCCATCACATGACCTGCCCCACTCCTCACCTTCGAAGCCAGCAATGACATCTGAAATGCTCCGCATGCTTGGAGCCTCTCTGACTTCCACTCCTACTACCAGCTGCAGAAAAAAATTTTTAGGGCTCTAGTGATTAGATTAGGACAACCCAGATGCTTTCTCTACTTTAAGATCAACTGATTAGTAACCTAATGCCATGTCTCTAATATAATCATGGGAGAAACCCCAGGAGGAGCAGACCATGGAAACTGTATTAGAATTATGCCTACACCAAAGTTGGAGAAATAAGGACAGGATTATGAAGGTGGGGGTACATGTGACCAGTGGTAGCATGAGGCTACAAAGAAATCTTAACATGATTTTTCCTCTGTAGTTTAATTAAGTGAAGACAACTCTGAAATTCTATTCTCTAATTATCACAAGAAGATTTTTTATGTGGGGTAATTTTGACAATTTTTTTCTTTTTGTTATTTGAGAGAAGGAGAGCCAGATAAGAAAGATAAACAGAAATGGAGTATTCCTACCTGCTGGTTCACTTCCTAAATTCCCTCAATGGCTGGAGCCACATTAGGGTAGAAGCTAGGAACCAGGGACTCAAACCAGGTCTCCCACGTGGTTAGCAGAAACCCAACTACTTGAGCCATCACTGCTGCTTCCTAGGGTCTGCGTTAGCAAGAATCTGGAATTGGGAACTGAAGCCAGAACTTGAACCCAGGTACTCGGATGTAGGATATAAGTGTCTTTGTTTTTTACTTTTTACTTATTTATTTTTTAAAAAAGATTCATTTATTTATTTGAAAGTCGGAGTTACAGAGAAAGAGGGAGAGACAGAAAAATAAATCTTCTACCCATTGGTGAACTCCCTAAATGTCCAGAATGGCCAGGGCTGGGCAAAGCTGAAGTCAGAAGCCAGGAGCTTGCTCCAGGTCTCCCTTGTACTTGGGCCATCTTCTGCTGCTTTTCCAGGGCCATCAGCAGGGAGCTGGATTGGAAGTGGAGCAGCCAGGACATGAAGTGGCGCCCATGTGGGATGCACGCTACACCACAATGCTGGCTGCGGGATACAAGTTTCTTTTCTTTCTTTTTTTTCCCCCAAGTTTCTTATCCAGAGTATTAATCATTAAGCTAAAATTTTTTCATAATAATCATGTTTCAGGTTTCAGTTTGTATAGGATAAAAGGAACTATAAAATTGGAAGTATGGCTTTCTTAACCCACCTGTACAAAAGGGATAACTAAAGCTTTTTGAAGGGACCAATGGAAATCATTCAGATACACTAATTCACTATCTCTTAATATTCCAAATAGGAAATGTGTGACTAATTCTATTCTGATATGGAACACTGTCTGAGAATTATTTTTAAAAATTTAAAAGGTATATTTTTAAAATTAAAATTCACTAAATTACCTCATCAATTTCTAAATGAAATCATTTTGTTAGAGTTTCTTCAATAAGCATGAAGATATTTTGTGGAGAATTTACCCCATGTAGTGTATTGTTTTGCTTTCTGAGGGTCAGTTGTCAGACACATTCCAAAAATAATCTCTGACACAGGGTATGGGTATCCAGTTCACTCTTGCCCCCTCATTATAATTTGATCTTTAGGGCTTCAGTATGTTATTTAGAAGCTCAAAAGTTGTCATATAAACGCATAATCTCAGTAACAGTATTTGTAGAAAAAGCAACTTTTCTGCACCACCCACCAGTCGCAGGCCCCATTCCTTTTATATGCACATACTTACCTTCCAGCTTTTATTTCTTATTTTGTTTGTAGATTATTAATTAATTAACTGAGAGGCACAAAGAGAAAGAAAGGGAGAGAGGAAGAGAGAGATAGGAAGAGAGAGAGGGGGGAGAGAGAGCAAGTGCTGCTAACCACTGGTTCATTCCTCAAATGTCTGCAACAACAGGGGCTAGGCCAGCCCAAGAAAGGAGTCAGGAACTCAGCCCAGGTCTCCCACATGAGTGGCAGAGACCCATTTACTTGATCATCACCACTGCCTTCCAGGATCTACATTGGCAGAAAGCTGGAGACAGGAGCTGGAGCTGGGTGTGGAGCCCAGGAACTCTGAGACGGGATTTAGACACCTTAACCAGTATCTTAAACCCTATTCTAAACGCTGTCTCATCTTCACGTTTTTACAATGCTGTGTGAACATCATCAACTGGAAAGTTAGGGAAATCGATGAGAATTCATTTTTGTAACCACTGCATTTGCTCTATTCCATTTCCAAAGTTTTTATGAGTTGATGAGAAGGAAGCATGTCATGGTAGAAGTGTCCTGTGTTGGGATCCAGGGGCCAGGGTTCTGATTCTGATTGACTCTGCTCCTGTTTGCTTGGGGAATCTTGGACAAGTCTCTCTCTGGTCCTCATTTTTCAACCACTGAAGCAAGCTGCATTAGATTATTGCTTTCCAAAGTCTGCCTCATTCATGAGTGCTAAATGCTAAAGGAAGTTTGGCTATATTGGATCAAGGCAAGTTGAAGAGAATTCTTTAATGTAGGACTTCTCAGAACTTTCAATGTGCACATAGGTACTGTGAATTTCCAGAGGGGAGATGCATTATGTTTGTTCTGCTGAACCTGCCCCATCACAGAGCTCTTCTATTGAAAAGCACTTGATAGAAACATTGTCAAGAGTTGCAGAACCTCTTTTTAAAAATATCTGTTCTGCTTTGGCCGGCACCGTGGCTAACTTGGTTAATCCTCCGCCTTGTGGTGCCGGCACACCGGGTTCTAGCCCCGGTCGGGGCACCGGATTCTGTCCCGGTTGCCCCTCTTCCGGGCCAGCTCTCTGCTGTGGCCAGGGAGTGCAGTGGAGGATGGCCCAAGTGCTTAGGCCCTGCACCCCATGGGAGACCAGGAGAAGCACCTGGCTCCTGCCATCGGATCAGTGTGGTGCGCCGGCCGCAGCGTGCCAGCCACGGCGGCCATTGGAGGGTGAACCAACGGCAAAGGAAGACCTTTCTCTCTCTCTCTGTCTCTCTCTCTCTCTCTCTCACTGTCTACTCTGCCTGTCAAAAAAAAAAAATCTGTTTAACTGGGTTGTTTGTTTTGTTGTGGAGTTTCTTGATCTCTTTGTAGATTCTGGTTATTAATCCTTTATCAGTTGTGTAGTTTGCAAATAGTTTTTCCCATTCTGTCTGTTGCCTCTTCACTTTCCTGACTGTTTCTTTTGCTGTACAGAAACTTCTCAATTTGAAGTAATCCCATTTGTTAATTTGGGCTTTGGACTGCCTGTGCCTCTGGGGTCTTTTCCAAGAACTTTTTGCCTGCGCCAGTGTCCTGCAAGATTACCCCAATGTTCTCAATTAATTTGATGGTGTCGGGTTGTAGATTTAGATCTTTAATCCATGTTGAGTGAATTTTTGTGTAAGGTGTAAGGTAGGGGTCTTGCTTCATACTTCTGTATGTGCAAATCCAGTTTTCCCAGCACCGTTTGTTGAAGAGACTGTCCTTGCTCCAAGGATTGGTTTTAGCTTCTTGGTCAAATATAAGTTGGTTGTAGATGTTTGGATTGACTTTTGGTGTTTCTGTTCTGTTCCCTTGGTCTATCCATCTATTTTTGTACCAGCACCAGGCTGTTTTGATTATAACTGTCCTGTAGTACGTCTTGAAATCTGGTATTGTGATGCCTTCAGCTCTGTTTTTGTTGTATAAGATTGCTTTAGCTATTAGAAGTCTCCTGTGCCTCCATATGAATTTCAGCATAATTTTTTTTTAGATCTGAGAAGAATGTCTTTGGTATTTTGATTTGTGTCTCATTGAATCTATAAATTGCTTTTAAAAGAATAGACATTTTGATGATATTGATTCTTCCAATCCAGGAACATGGAAGGAAGACATCTCTATTGCTTTCCAATACCATAATTCTATAATGATTTCCTAGCCTTTAGGGACCACATTTATATCCTAGTATCAGACTTTAGGTTCACTGACCTAGAAATTTGTCCAGGAAGCAAGAGATGTAGGTAAATAGGTTTACTTAATTTACAGTGATGCCAACTTGAAACCTAAAATATTTCAGAACAGAAATATAGGGACATGACTGACATTTTTATCTCTTGCTAGTAAATGAAATGTTTCCAATTTTAATAGATATTTTGCTCTGACTTTACTAATGTTGGAGTAAAAGTAAATTTCTATTTTGGATTCTGAAAGGATAATTGTTACAATTGTTAAAGTGAGAAAAAGGTTTATGAAACAAGCAGGGCCTTTAAAGACAAATACTGTTGTTGAGGGGATGACATGTTTACCCAGCATTTGCAATTTGAAAGGATTGTTTGTACACCTGCTAAATTGCTTCACTGTTATTTTTGATATTCATTTGAAGGACTTTTTAATCGTAATGATATCTGTTTTGAATGCATTTTATAACATTTAATGTAGCTTCTTGTGGTACTCCTTAACAGATATTTTAGACCAGTGTTTCCTAAGTTACTGTGTGTCGCAGGCGAGAAGATAAGATAACATATTTCTAAAGCAGAGTGGGGAACTATTCCCAACCACTTTATTTTGCCAAGTAGGGCATATTTAAAAGCAACTCACAAAAAACAAACACATAAAAAAAAGGCAAAAGCAAACAGCATCTAGTATCTTCTTAAGATTAAAAAAAAACATTTTAATGTCACAAAGGAAAGAAAATCAGAATAGATTTATTTGAATTTCATTGTTTTAAAGGCAGCGTTACAAAGAGAGGGATAGGGAGTGGGGGAAGGGAGGGGGAGAGGGCGGGAGAGGAATAGGGTGACAGAGAGGGAGAGAGAGAGGGAGAGGAAGAGAGAGAGGGAGAAGGAGAGGGAGAAGAAGAGGGGTTGAGAGAGAGCACTAATTCACACCCCAGATGGCTGAGACCACTCAGGCCGGGTCAGGCAGAAGCCAGAAATCAGGAGCTGCATCCGGGTCTCCCATGTGGGTGGCAGTGGCCCAAGCACCTGGGCCATCATCTGTTGCTTTCCCAGGCACATTAGCAGGGAGCTGGATCAGAAGTGGAGCATCTGGGACCTGAACTAGCGCTGCTATAGGATACCATCATTGCAAGTGGCAGCTCAACATGCTGAGCCACAATTTTAGTTTTATGAAAGGTTAACTCTTATTCCCTTTTCCAGCTTGGGTTGAGAACTTCGTCACAAACTCCTTTGATCTGGGAGCCAGCCACTGTGGCAGCCGGGAGGTGGCAGGCAGGTTCCCCCTTACCTGGAAGGCAGAGGTCCTGAGAGGCCAACAACCCGCACAAGAAGGCAGCAATCACTCAGGTTCTTCACTAGTCTACAGTGTCTGGAGGAAGAGTTGGATTTGTTGGTTGGTTGATTTTGTACTTAAGATCATTTGCTGTTTCTTTTACATTTTCTCTTTCTCTTGCCACCCCTTTCCTTTTCCTTTTTTTCCCCCTTCACTGATACACAATTTATGAACCAAAGATGCACAGCTATCCTTCAAAGACAGCAAGGTGAGTCAGGGAGGAAATGATTTCTCTGTAAGCTGAGTCAGGGGACATGGCGTGGGGCAGGGTGGGGTGGTCGGTCGTCCTACAAGGCCGTTGGAATTAGGCGTTTTAAATTTCCTCCACAAATGCTTCAGCCTTTGCATGCCCAGCAAGGAAGCACTTTGAGTCAATTATTCTTTGAAATGTTTCTTTTAGTGCCACTGTGAGTTGGTGACATTTTCCTTGGCTTTCTCTCATGACCTATTTATAGGACCTATCTTCCAAATATGCTTGGTTTGACACTTCAGAGTTTATGAGAAATATGGGAATGAAGTAGAAGAGGGTATGGAAATTAACAAAAAATAAACAAACCCCAAATGAGGAGCCTTCAAAAAGTTCATGAAAAACGTGTGTTATGAATAAATTATGCAAGGATTTCAAATTTTTTTGTGTTTATTTGTTCATTCCATTTTCCACAACCTTCTTGAAGTTTCTTCTACCTTCAACACATAGGAGTGGCCTTGAAATCTAGACCTCTCGGGTCTGGAAGGGCCGAGTCAAGATGGGAGTTACTGAGCTAAGTCTTGGTTTCTCCATATGGTAAGCGTCCAAGAGGCAAATAGTTCAATCTGAAGAGGCACAAAACGGGGACCTGCACAAGTCCATTTTGCCCCTTGTGCACAGGCACACACAGCTCAATGACCAGCCCCAGCATGGAAAGAGAGCACCCCTTACAGCATGAGTCCTTCTTTAACGTGGTAAATGCTGGCCAACATGAGCTCTTCTCATGAACTGTCCCGGAGGTCATGGGCCCAGGCTCTATGAGTCAAGTGCCAGGATGGTGCTCTACTGATTATGCTGTACCCTTCACTGCTTCAGTGGCCACCCTCTTAAACTCCATGTACAAACTCTGGATGGGCAAACAATGCATTTCATATGGAAGAACCAAAACATGGCTGGAGAGGCCACTTTCTGGAAAGGTTACTTGGTTTTTGGAAAAATTTTCTAACTATATCCAAATAGGTAAAATTCCAATCCCTAATGATATATGATAATGATATATGAATTCAGTCTTGTTTCCTTGATCTCACCTTTCTAGCTCTCAATTATCCGCACAGTGTGTATTAGTCTGCTTTTCATTACTTTAACCAAAATCCCCGAGAGGAACATCTTGGGACTGAAAAGGTTTATCTCAGCTTACAGTTTGGAGGTTCCAGTTCATGATCACGTGCCTTTAGAGTCCAGTCTGATGGAGGCTGCTCGTGGTGGGTGTGCAGGAACAGCCAGATGGTGAGCCAGGAAGTGGAAAGAACAGCTAGGCAAACTTGAACTCAAATACTCACACCTATCTCAAGGACCACCCTCTCAGGGTATGCCTAAAGACCTAAAGACCTCCTAGCAAACCTGCCTCTCAGATGTCATAATTCTATTAAGTCTCCACCCTTCACTCATCAATCACTAACATGAAGACATCAGAGTTTAAGCATCTGCATGAGTTTGGGGGAGGCAAGTCCTACTCAACCCAGAACACAGTGTTTGTGTTTAAACAGTAGTCCCCATTTACCTGCGGAACCATGTTCCATGGTTTCTGTTGCCCATGACCAACTGTGGTGAAAAAATATTCAAGCAATTTAGACATTTTCAATTACATGCCATTCTGAATAGCCTGATAAAATCTCAAGCTACCCTTTTCTGTCCTGCCCAGTATGATACTCTCCCCACTGTACAGCACATCCAAACTGGTACATTGCTCTACACATTAGTCACATAGGATCTATATTGGTTGTCAGATAGTTGTTGTATTACAGTGCTTGGGGTCAAATAACCTTTACATAATATCTTAATGCTGTGTGATAATCCCTACATTATTCACTTACTTCCTCTCCTGTAAGCATTTTATCATCCCACATCATCCCAAGAAGAACAGTAAGTATAGCACAATGAGATATTATGAAAGTGTGGGAAAGGCCACATTTATGTAACTTTCCTTAGAATACATGGCTATAACTGCTTCATTTTAATATTTAGTTATTCATCTCTTACTGCACCTAATGTGTAGATTAAATTTTATCATTGGGTATATGTCTCGGAAAAACCTTTGTATATAGTTTGGTCCTCTCCACAGTTTCAGGCCTCCACTGGGGACCTGAGGACTGTATTTGGGTAGGGAATATAGCCCCATGGTTCAAATTTTCAATTTGCAAAAGGGAACCTAGTAAATAATTTCCTTCAATCCAAGTCCCTCCTCTCCTGCAATGTAGTACCTGTTCCCAGAGACCTTCAAGAATTATCCATCTCTTTTCCATCTTGTTGGGACAGGGAGTGGGAAAGGATGTGTCTTGCTCACTCACAAATTCATCTGAAGAATCTTCCCTTGACTCCTGGCCTCTGATTCATTCCTTTCTCCTCCCCTCAGAAGGAGTGACTTACATGATTCATGAGTTTGGGAGAAAAATTGGTATGCGGGACTCAGTCTTTTCCTTCCTCTCAATGCTTTTGAGATCCAACGTGACTCTGGCAAACAGACTTTGTGCTCTCCAGCTCCAAGCTGGAACATGTACAGGGGCAGCCCTCACACAGGGAGACTTGTGGGGGGCCAGCCTAGGCGCATGAGATGGCTTGCTTCCAGGACTTGGTACTGGGAAGTCTGTTGGCACGTCCTGAGTTGTGCTGTCTGACATGAGCTTTCTTAACAACAATGAAACATTTTGAATTTCCGTTGCTGCTGTGTCCTGCCAATGACAATGTACCCTCCCAGAAATGTAGGCACATGTGAATGTCCCCCTTTCTTCCCTTAGGAAAAGCAGTAGTGCAGTACTGGATATACTGCTGTGTATCTAGGAGCTAATTTGCTGTCAGTAGATGGAGGATATTTTAGTTTTTATTTATGGATGCATGGAATTCCATTGTGTCGGAGGATTATTATCTAACCTGTCCCTTATCAATGAACAGTTATTTCCAATATTTTTCTATTATTAATATGCTATAATGACTAACCTTTTATGTACATCATTTCTATACACTCAGATGTTACCTGGTTGATGGAATCCTATAGTTAGGAATTGCTGGGTCAAAACCTGCATGACTATTTGGATGCTTTTATCTTTAGGCCACTGAGCCATCTACCTTATCAGATGGCATTCCTCAACCATGGCTTAATAGTACATTTTATTTTAAAAATTATTTTTAAAATTTGTTTTATTTATTTGAAATGCAGGGTAGCACAGAAAGAGGCACAGAGAAAGAAAGAGAAATGGTCCTTCCATCTACTGGTTTACCCTCCAGATGGCTGCAATGGCCAGGGCTAGGTCAGGTCAAAATCGGAGACTGAAACTTCGTCCAGGTCTCCCACGTGGGTAGCAGGGGCCCAAGCACTTGAGTGTCTTACGCTGCATTTCCCAGGCCATTAGCAGGGGGCTGGATTGGAAGTAGAACAGCCAGGATTGAAACCGGGGCCCATCAAAGAAGGAGGTACCTTTCTCTGAAGGGAGGAGAGAACTTCCACTTTGACTATGACCTTGTCTAAAAAAGATCGGAGTCGGTGAACTCAAAAGGCTTCCATAGCCTTGGCAGCTCACGACAAGAGCCTTGGGTGATTACTGACGTCATAAATAAGAGTGTCAAATGTTAAATCAACAACAGGAGTCACTGTGCACTTACTCCCCATGTAGGATCTCTGTCCTTAAAGTGTTATACTATGTGAATTAATGGTAAAACTAGTATTCAAACAGTACTTTATACTTTGTGTGTCTATGTGGGTGCAAACTGTTGAAATCTTTTCTTAGTAAATACTAAGTTGATCTTCTATATATAAAGCTAATTAAAAATGAATCTTAATGAAGAATAGGATGGGAGAGGGAGTAGGAGATGGGATGATTTGCGGGTGGGAGGGTGGTTATGGGGAGGAAAATGGCTATAATCCAAAAGTTGTACTTTCAAAATTTATTTTTATTACATAAAAGTTTTCTAAAAAAAGATAAAAAATAAATAAAAAAGAAAGAAACTGGGGCTCACATGTGTTACTGGTATTGCCCACAGTAACTTAACCTGCAGCACCACAATGCTGACTCCCTATAATACATTTTGATATATAACACGACATTTAGAAATTGTTTCCTACTATTCTTAATATTTACATATTAATTAGGATTGCATTGATTAATGGAACTACTTAGGGGAATTTATATCTTTCTTTTTTTTAAGATTTATTTATTTATTTGGAAGGCAGATTTACAGAGAGGCAGAGGCAGAGAGAAAGAGAGAGGTCTTCCATCTGCTGGTTCACTCCCCAGTTGGCCACATGACAGGAGCTGCCCCGATCTGAAGCCAGGGGCCAGCAGCTTCCTCCAGGTCTCCCACGCGGGTGCTGGGGCCCAAGGACTTGGGGCATCTTCTACTGCTTTTCCAGGCCATAGCAGAGAGCTGGATTGGAAGTGGAGCAGCTGAGATTTGATCCAGTGTCATATGGGATGCCAGCACTGCAGGCAGTGGCTTTACATGCTATGCCACAGCGCCAGCCCCAGGGAATTGATATCTTACTGAAGTTATTTCATCCTATGATGTACTTTTTGATTGAGGCTCCTTTTGCTTCTGAGGTTTCCTGCATAAGAGATCTTGAACAATTCTTTTTAGTTTTATTCCAAGTATTTGCTATTTTACATCTTTAAAATTTTTTTCTTTTTATTTAAAAAAAATTAAGTTGAGGCAGGTGTTGTGGTATAGCAGTTTTAACACCTGTAACCCATATCTGAGTGCCTGGGATCAAGTGCCACTTCAGCTACTCCTCTAGCTTCCTGCTAAGGCACACCCTGAGAGACAGCAGATGATGGCTCAAGTACTTGGGTCCTTGCCACCCATGTGGGAGATCTAGATGGAGTGCCTGGCTCCTGGTTTCATCTTGGCCTAGCCCTGGCTATTGTGGGCACTTGGGGCATGAACTAGAGAATGGAGGACCTCTCTTCTCTCTCCCTCTTTCTCTGTTGCTCTGCTTTTCAAATAAATAAAAAAAAAAAACCCACAAACTCACAGGAAAATTACAACAATAATGCCAAGTTCCCATATTCAACTTAACAAGATTTATCATGTCTTAACATTTTGTCACTTATTTTATTATTCTTTTTGTTTTATCTGAACCATTTGAGAGTATATTGTTTTTATCCCGTCCCTTTACTATTTATTTCTTTAGTGTATATTTTCTACAAAAATATTCATTATATCACAATTAAACAGTAATCAAACTTGGGAAACTTAACATTGGTTCAATACTATTCTTTAATATGCAGTCCACATTCCAATTTTGTCAATTGTCCCAATAATGTCCTTTCTTGAACAGGATCAGTCCAGGATCACATGTTGCATTTTTTGTCACGATTTTTCACTCTCTGTTGGAGAACAGTTCCTCTGTTTTCCTTTCTTTACTAAGAAAGGTGCTTTGAAGAGTACACATCAGTTGTTTTCTGGAATGTCTTTCAGTTTGGATTTGTCTCAACTTTTCTCATAGTTAGAATCAGGATATGAGCTTTTGGCTGGAAAACATAAATGCTATTGTGTTCTCAGGGTATCATATTCCCAGACTTGTCCTTGTTCGTTTATTTCTTATTTTGGTAATATTAATTTTGATCATTAACATGACCCAATTTTTTCTTCTCTTATATGTTCTAATTAATTAATATATATGTATATGTGTACATGTGAATGCATGTGAATATATATGTAGTCAAATGTACAGAAATGTTACAAAATAGTGTAGTTTCCATATTCTCCTCACCCAGATTTACCAATTTTTAACATTTTGTCACATTTATTTTATCGTTCTCAATGACAAATTGTTTCTGAAGTTAATTTGTATTCAACTACCTGTTGAGAGACACAGGCCTTTCACATTTCTGTACCTTTCTTACAAGCAGAGGCTCCATCTGCCTCCGTCTGAACACTCTTCATTTATGGAAGATAGCTCTTCATAGCTATGGAAGATAGATGTAGCGACTTTCTCAGGAAAAGAGGAAAGTTTACATACAGAATTGTGGCCCTTTAAACTCACCTGTGTTATGAATCTGGCCTTTTGGACCATTTGTGGTCTGACAATAGTGCACCTTTTATCACAAGTATCACTCAACAATGAACTAATTTTCAAGAAAATCAATGGACCTTCTGTGTTTCCCACCACCCACAGGTGTCTCGTGGTGCTGAGTGTTAGAATGTCCTTTTAAAAGACTCTATCCCCAAGATTTCAATTCTGTCTCCATCACCCATCCTTCTAGTCAACACACCTTAGTAAGGCATTTTGGTCACAGAATGCTGCTATTTCCAGAAAAGAGTCATTTATTCTCAGTCACTTCCTGGTGGGGGATCAGAGGAAAGGGGTTATGTAGACTTACTGGAATTCTATCCTGACCATTCTTGGCTGTCATTTTTTTTCTTTCCTCTAAGAGCCACACTAGGCCTGTCTAGTTGGTATACCCTCCAAGTGGCAGCTAGCCAAAATGGGGCAGCAGAGATTTAAATTTAACTCTGATTCAGGCATCAGGTTCTCTTGTATGGACAAGGTAATCATGAGGATAGCAGCTACTTAGCTGATCTCACGGGTCCCCAAGTCCCCTATAGTGGACCCCTTGGGCCAGAGGGTGTGACATAGACATAATGGATCTCTGTAAATTTTATTTTAAAATGCTTTTGTCCATCTTGCAATTGAACTTTTCAGACAAAATGCCTGAGTACAACTAGGATATGATTGGAAAAAACAATGATGTTCTAGTTACTGGGCTGCATTTTGTAGCAATGGAGAGAGAGAACAGCCCCAGCAGCCGGGGAGCAAATGCCCCAGATACTAGAAGTGTAAGACAGGGAAAGACATGAATAATTTTTTTTCCAAAACCATACCTTGAGCCTTCTTCATGAGGGAAAATGCTAAAAAATGTTCTGGTGTCAAATATTTAACAAAAAAAAATGTGCTAGTGTGGTTATTTGAGCAGTGAGAAGGGGATGACAGAGAATAAACAATTATTTTTTAAAATTTGTGTTTCCATCAGCAATGGTGGAAGAGGAATGAAAACTAAATTCTCATCTTCCACAGTGGTAAGTTAATTGATGATGCCTAACCTCAATTTTGTTTGGATCAATATTCAGAGTTCACTCTATTGTGGCTATGTAAACCTTATCCATAAATGAGCCAGATGGTAAACTGTTTACTTTTCTTTTTATATACAAAATTTGTAGAATACAAGAAGGGTTGGGCTCTAGCACACAAATGGAGAATTTGACCCTCAGCCTGTTTTCCAAATACTTTCCATTAATTCGACTCTAACCTCTCCATGATTGTCTAAATCTCTGTTCTGAAGTTTTACAAGTGTTGTGTGCACACTCATACTGATGGAGTTGGTTCATCATCGTAATCAGAATGAAGGAAGAGGATGTGCATAAAGATGAAAGTTGGCAACTCTGTTGCAGGGATGCTGAGAAAGTTAATTTTCTGACTGCAGTTGTTTTCTTAGTGAAGTAAAAAGGAAGTTCATTAGTGAGAGTAAGAAAGGACAAGAGGCAGGAAATTTAAGAGGGCAGAACGTGTGGAAACAGCTGAGGAGGTAACAGTAAAGAAGCAAGGGAAATGAAATAAAATTTCTTATACAGACTGGGGACTTTGTTGAGATTTGTAATCACAAATTTAAAGTAATGCTCATCAGGAGGTTGGTGTTTTTTGTTTTTTGTTTTTTTTTTTTTCCCCATTTGTCAGCTGCTCAGATTTGGGTAGAGAGCAGGCAGAGCATGAGCTGACGGTTGTGATTTTGCTAGGCAAGAACAATAGAAGGCACTAGGGATAGGAGTGGATCTTTTCTGCAGAAGAATGGTGATGATGACGATGGTGGTGGTGGTGATGATGGTGATGGTGATGACGATGCTAGCAATGGATCATGGCATCTAAGCTGGGTAAGGATAGGAAACAGATTGCAGTTTGGGTATTCTAGATACTCTGCTGAGAGAAAATAATTCTAATGAAATTAGTTGCAGGAGTCAACAGGATACAGAAGTCAGTGTGTCAAGACAGAGCCTTCTAAAACAAATGTTTGAAGGTGATACAGCTGCTGGTAATGACCATATCTAGTGATGATCATGAGTGGAGTCAGGATGGCAAAAGGGGAAGGATTCTGTGAGTGCTTGGTTTACAGAGGACAGGTAATGATGACAACTCAACAACACTGCTTTGGTGATAGCTAGCTGCCTATTTTAATGACTAATTTCATTTATGTACTGACTCTATGGGAGTCCCAGACTGACATGGAACCCTGCTGTAAGTAAGGTGGCCGAAGAGAAAAAAAGCAAACCACCTAAATATATGTCACTCTAAGTAACAGAAGCCACTAAATATCTTTAGAGGATGCATCAACAGATAACTGGTGAATAAAATGTGGCATATCCATAAAATGGACTTAATAGCCATAAAATAGAATAAAGTGCTAATGCATGCTACAGTAAAGATGAACCTTGAAAACATTATGCTAAGTGAGAGGAGCCAGTTATAAAAGGCCACACAATGTTTAATTTCACTGATACCCAAGGTCTAGAAAAAGCAAGTCTATAGAGACCATACAGGTTGGTGATTTTCTAGGGCTGAGAGGTTGGGTAGAAATGTAGAATGACTACTAATGGGTATAGTTAATGAAAATATTCTAAAATTGATTGTGGTGGAGAGCTGTGTGCCAATGGTAGAAACCCTTTAACTGTACACATTCAATCAGTGAATTGTATGGTATATGAGTTATGTTTCAATAAGATGCCTAATTTGAAATAATCCCAGTTGAGTAAGATCTCTGAGAAGACTGAGGTTTAAAGGGGGTCAAGATTTGCTTAGGCTCCACTACTATAGTCAAGATTTAAACTGAGTTTTATGGGGTCTGGGTCAAAATCACGAACTTGACAATGTGCTGCTATACTGGCACTATTATTGTAATCTTTCATCTACTTTTCCTATTTACTGTCTTTTCCTATGTTATGAATAGATTCTTTCAAGGGTCGTGGGAGGATAAGTTTATGAGGCAAATTGACTCTCATTAGCAGTAATACACTGGCACAATGTTGAGGGGGAGTTGGCAGTGGGACAAGAGGAGCAGTTCTGTAAATATGGACCAGTCTCTTCTCATTTGTAATTGCAATGAATGCTTTGTGGGTTTGAGGTCATCGTGTTCACTGTATTGTATCCTTTCCCTTATAAATTGAGCAAAAAAGTTTTGGGCACTTACAATGTGTCAGCTGCTTTTGAGACATTACAAGTGTCTATCTAATCCTTCCTCCTAAAGGTTCTGAGAGAACAGAGCCTGAACTTCTGAGAGAACAGAGCCTGAACCTGTGGATTACTGTGCTTGAATAAGCAGTTCATGGTCTTGAGCTTTATTCATTATGATCAATTCTCTAAGCCTGTAAGGAATGTCTTCTCTAATATTCTTTTTTTTTTTTTGACAGGCAGAGTGGACAGTGAGAGAGAGAGACAGAGAGAAAGGTCTTCCTTTGCCGTTGGTTCACCCTCCAATGGCCGCTGCGGCCAGCGGGCTGCGGCCGGCGCACCGCGCTGATCCCATGGCAGGAGCCAGGAGCCAGGTGCTTCTCCTGGTCTCCCATGGGGTGCAGGGCCCAAGCACTTGGGCCATCCTCCACTGCACTCCCTGGCCACAGCAGAGAGCTGGCCTGGAAGAGGGGCAACCGGGACAGCATCTGGCGCCCCGACCAGGACTAGAACCTGGTGTGCTGGCGCCGCAAGGTGGAGGATTAGCCTAGTGAGCTGCGGCGCCAGCCGTCTTCTCTAATATTCTTTTCAAAAAAGTTTCTAACATGCCAGGAAATTCCAATTCAATCCCATCAAGGTGGCATGTACCAATGCCATCTCACTAGTCCAAGTGATCAGTTTCAGTTCACAATTGATCATAATAAAAGGATTAAGAGTCAAAGGGGCTGGCACCGCGGCTCACTAGGCTAATCCTCTGCCTTGCAGCACCGGCACACCGGATTCTAGTCCCGGTCGGGGCACTGGATTCTGTCCCCTCTTCCAGGCCAGCTCTCTGCTGTGGCCAGGGAGTGCAGTGGAGGATGGCCCAAGTCCTTGGGCCCTGCACCCCATGGGAGACCAGGATAAGTACCTGGCTCCTGCCATCGGATCAGCGTGGTGCGCCGGCCACATCGGCCATTGGAGAGTGAACCAACAGCAAAGGAAGACCTTTCTCTCTGTCTCTCTCTCTCACTGTCCACTCTGCCTGTCAAAAAATAAAATAAAATAAAATAAAAACATAAAAAAACAGTCAAAGGGATCATATAAAGAAGACTAGTGTCTGCTAATACTAACTGATAGAATCAAAAGGGAGAGAAGGATCCAACATGGGAAGCGAGATACACAGCAGACTCATAGAATGACAGATGTCCTAAACAGCACTCTGGCCTCAGAATCAGCCATTAAGGCATTTGGATCTGGCTGAAGAGCCCATGAAAGTATTATAGGCATGGAAAGCCAAGACACTCTGGCAAAAAAAAAAAAAAAAAAAAAACCCTAAATGAAAGATCCCAGTAGAAAGAATGGGCCATCAAAGAAGGAGGTACGTTTCTCTGAAGGGAGGAGAGAACTTCCACTTTGACTATGACCTTGTCTAAATAAGATCAGAGTCAGTGAACTCAAAAGGCTTCCATAGCCTTGGCAACCCATGGCAAGAGCCTAGTGATTACCCATGCCATAAACAAAAGTGTCAATTGTTAAGTCAACAACAGGAGTCATTGTGCACTTACTCCTCATGTAGGATCTCTGTCATTAATGTTTTGTACTATGTGAATCAATGGTATAACTAGTACTCAAACAGTACTTTACACTTTGTGTTTCTGTGTGGGTGCAAACTGTTGAAATCTTTACTTAATATATGCTACATTGATCTTCTGTATTTAAAGATAATTGAAAATGAATGTTGATCTGAATGGAATGGGAGAGGGAGTCGGAGATGGGAGGGTTGTGGGTGGGAGGGAAGTTTTGGGGGGGAAAGCCACTGTAATCCAAAAGCTGTGCTTTGGAAATTTATATTTATTGAATAAAAGTTAAAAAAAAATTTCTAGTAAACAGGATATTTTAAACGTTAGATTTTTTTATTGTAGTCAGTTGGTTATTTCAGTATTTTGGATGATTTTTATGGAAACGCTATGAGTTTTAACATCCAGTAGCATTGTTAAATATAATACAATCTACTTGTGTATCTGTGTAAAAGACATAGGAATATCTATCTCTTTTTTTAAAAAAATTTTTTAAGCTTTTATCCAGTGAGAGAAATGCGCAGGAGAGTGAGGGCTTTATTTAGGGGCAGAAGAGAAGTCTAGAAGCTAAGTTGGTCCATACCTGCCAAGCAGAGAGCAGGCCCCGTGCCACATGGAGCAAGCAAAAAGGCAGGAAAGCAGAGAGCGGGTGGCCCAAAGGCGCAAGGCAACAAGGGCAACAAGCACAGAAGGGCAATAAGCAAGTGGCTCACCGTGTCCAGGCCTTTCATCCACCTGCAAAGGGGAGTGGTTATGTAGTCTGATTGGCAGGTGGGTGTCCAGATCACCCACCTCTTTTCTTAAAAAAATTTTTTATTGAGACACAGTATACATGCTAAGTATACATGTAAGTGTACAGATATATGAGATTTTGGTCTTCCAATCACACTCATAATCAACAACCAAATTAACCATAAAACACTACTAGTAACCTCACTATTTCCCCCTGCCTTGTTTTTTTTTTTTTTAATGTGGGAAAGAAGGGTATGATTTGGTGAAGCAATATTTATACTACGTACCAAATGAAATAACATCCACACAATTTTTATACCCTCTCTCTATTAACTACCACAAATAATAGAAAACATGATATTTGTTTTGTTGGTTATGATTTATTTCACTTAGCATAATGATTTCTAGTTGCATCCATTTTGTTGCAAATGTCAGGATCTTATTCTTGCTTATGGCTAATATTCCATCATGTGCATAGTACATTTTCTTTGTCCAGTCATCAGCTGAAGAAGATCTTAGTTGATTCCATGTCTTAGCTATTGTGAATTGAGATGCTATAAACATGGGAGTACAGGTATCTCTTTTATATGTTGATTTCATTTACTTTGGATATATTCTCAGGAATGGAAATTTCAATTGTCATTCAATTTCACTTATGTTTTCCTGAAGTGATTTTATGGTTTCAGGTCTTGAGTTTAGACCCATGATCTTCTGTGAGTTGATTTTTTTTTTTTTTTTTTGACAGGCAGAGTTAGACAGTGAGAGAGAGAGACAGAAAGGTCTTCCTTCCGTTGATTCACCCCCCAAATGGCTGCCACAGCCAGGGCCCTGCGCTGATCTGAAGCCAGGAGCCAGGTGCTTCTCCTGGTTTCCCATGCGGGTGCAGGGCCCAAGCACTTGGGCCATCCTCCACTGCCTTTCCGGGCCACAGCAGAGAGCTGGCCTGGAAGAGGAGCAACTGGGACAGAATCTGGCACCCCAACCGGGACTAGAACCCAGGGTGTTGGCGCTGCAGGAGGAGGATTAGCTTAGTGAGCCGTGGCACCGGCGTGAGTTGGTTTTTGTATAGGGTTTAAAGTAGGGGTCTTGCTTCAAACTTCAGCACGTGGAAGTCCAATTTTTCCAATACCACTTGTTGAAGAGACTGTCCTTTCTCTAAGGAATGATTTTAATTCATTTGTCAAGGATTCGTTGGTTGTAGATGTGTGGGTTAATTTTAGGGGTTTCTATTCTGTTCCATTGGTCTACATGTCTATTTTTGTCAGTACCCAGCTGTTTGGATTATAACAGCCCTGTAGTGTGTCTTGAAATCTGGCATTGTGATGCCTCCTGCTTTATCTTTATTGTTTAGGATTGCTTTGGCTATTCCAGCTCTTTTGTGTTTTCATATGAATTTTAGGATTGATTTTTTCTAGATCCATAAAAAATATCCTTCGTGGTTTTTTTTTTAAATTGGGATAGCATTGAATCTGTGAATTGTTTGGAGATAGCATTGGTATTTTGATGATATTAATTCTTCCAACCCATGAACGTGGAGATTTTTTCCATTTTTTTGTGTCACCTATTTCTTTCTTTCTCTCTCTCTCTCTCTTTCTTTCTTTCTTTTCTTTCTTTTCTTTCTTTCTCTCTCTCTCTCTCTTTCATATTTATTTATTTATTTGAAAAGCATAATTACAAAGAGACAGAGGCAGAGAGCGAGAGAGCAGAGAGAGAGAGAGAGAGAGAGAGAGAGAGAGGGCTTCCATCTGCTGGGTCATTTCCCAAATGGCCATAACGGCCAGAGCTGCACCAGTCTGAAGCTGGGAGCTAGGGCCTTCTTCCTGGTCTCCCATGCTGGTGCAGGTGCCCAAGGACTTGGGCCATCTTCCACCACTTTCCCAGGCCACAGTAGAGAGCTGGATTGGCAGTGGAGCAGCTGGACTCGAACCTATGCCCATATGGGATGCCAGCACTGCAGGGGGCAGCCTCATCCGCTTCTTCACAGTACTGGCCCCTCTTCTATTTCTTTCACTAATGTTTTGTGATTTTCATTGTAGAGATCTTTCACATCCTTGGTTAAATTTATCCCAAAATATTCACATTCTTTTGTTTTTGTTGGGAATGAGACTGACCTTACAAGTTCTTAGTGAGAGCATTGTTGTATATATGAATGCAATTGATTTTTGTGTGTTGGTTTTACATGCAGCAAATTTGCCAAATTATCTTATGAGTTCTAATAGTTTTTTTCATGGTGTGTTTTGGTTCCTGTATATAATGGACCATGTCATCTGCAAATAGGGATGATCTGACTTTATTCTTTTAAATATGTATATTTTATTTCTTTTTCTTGCCTAATGGCTCTGGCTAAAACTTTCAGAACTATATTGAATAGCAGTGATGAGAGTAGACATCCTTGTCTGGTTCCAGATATTAGTGGAAGTGCTCGTAGCTTTTCCCAATTCAATATGATGCTGGCTGTGAGTTTATAATCTGTTGCCTTAATTGTGTTGAAAAATGTTCCTTGCATACCCAACTTTTAAAAGTTTTTTAAAATTTTACATCAATACAGAAATGGAAGTTTATTGAATCTTTTGAATTTATTTATATAAAGAAAACATTTCATATTTATAACTTAAAGTACATGATGATATTTCTCATCCTCCTTCTTTCCCTCCCTCTCCTTTCTATTTTTTTTTTTTTTAGTTTTTGTGATAACATGTTTTCAATTTACTTTATAATTACAAGCTTAATCCTGTGAAAGGACAAGTTACAGAGAGGAGAGAGAGAGAAAGAGATGGAGGGAGAGAGAGAGAGAGATTGATCTTCCATACACTGGTTCACTACCCAGATGGTCAAATGGCCAGGACTTAGCTAGACCAAAGTCAGGAACTGTGACTCCATCCAGTTCTCCCACATAGGATGGCAGGGGCCCAAGTATCTGGGTCATATTCTGCTGCTTTGCCAGGTACATTAGCAGGGAATTGGATTGAAAGTAGAGCAGCCAGGACTTGAACTGGAGCCCATATGGGATGTCAGCATTGTCGGTGGTAGCTTACTTCACTACTCTGGCTCTAGGATGTTTTAGTTTATAAAATTCTTTGCATCTGTTGAGGTAATCATATAGATTTTTATACTCCTTTTTGTTTGTGTGATATATCACATTTATTGATGTTGAACCATCCCTGCCTCCCTGGGATAAATCCCACTTAGTCAAGGTAGATGATATTTTTGATTTGTTGTTGGATTCTATTTGCTAGTATTTTATTGAGGATTTTGCATCTATGCTCATCAAGGTTATGGTCTATAGTTTTGTTTATATGGCTGTATCTTTCTCTAGTTTTGGAATGAAAATAATGCTGGCCTCATAGAATGAGTTTGGAAGAGTTCTCTCTCTTTCAATCGTTTTGAATAGTTAAGAGAAATTGCTATTAATTCTTCCTTAAACGTTTGGTGGAATTCAGCAGTGAAGCCATCCAGTCTGGGCTTTTTGTTGTTGTTTTTGGGAGGCACTTATTACTGATTCAATCTCAATCTTGATTATTGGTTTCTCAAGGCTTTATGTGTCTTCTTGCCTCAATGTTTGGTAAATTATATGTGTGCAAAAATCTATCCATTTCTTCTAGATTTTCCAATTTGTTGGCACATTGCTGTTTGTATTAATTCTTATGATTCTTTGTATTTCTGTGGTAACAGTTGTAACATCTCCTTTTTCATCTCTTATTTTATTAATTTGGGTTCTCACCCTCTTTTGATTACTTGGCCAATGGTTTATCAATTTTGTTTATTTTTCCTAAAAATCAACCCTTCCTTTTAATGATCTTTCATATATTTTTAAAATTTCTATCTTGTTTATTTCTTCCCTAATTTTTATTATTTCTTTCCTTCTACTAATTTTGGGTTTGGTTTATTCTTATTTTTCTAAGTTTTTGAGATGAATTGTTAGATCATTCCAATTTTTTGATATAGGCCTTTACTGCTATAAACCTTCCTGTTAACACTGCTTTTGCTGTGTCCTGTAAATTTTTATATGTTGTCTTTTCATTTTCACTCATTTCAGGGAATTTGTTGATTTCCCATTTGATTTCTCTTATATATGCTGTTCATTAGGAAGATGTTCAGGCTCCATGTGTTTGCATATTTTCTAGAGTTAATTTTCGGCTTCATTCCATCATGGACAGAAAAGATACAAAATGATTTCAATATTTTTAAATTGTTGAGAGTGATTTTATGGCCTGGATTATGGTCTATCCTAGAGATTTTTCCATGCGCTGATGGAAAAAATGTGTATTCTGCAGCTGTGGGATGGAATGTCCTGTAAATAACTATTAGGTTTATTGAGCTATGGTGTAGATTATCTCTGTTGTTGATATTTTTTGTCTAACCATATATGTCCATTGATGAAAGTGGAATGTTAAAGTCCTCCATTATTATGTGGTATTAGAACTGATGTTGCCTTTTAGATCCATTAACATTTGTCTTATAAAACTGGGTGCACTAGCACTGGGTGCATATACTTTTAGTATAGTCATATCTTCTTGTTGAATTGATCCCTTAATCATTATATGACCTTCTTTGTTTCTTTTAACAGCTCTTGTCTTAAAGTCTATAGTGTCTGATATGAGTATAGCTATTCCTGCTCACTTTTGATTTTCATTTGCATGAAATATCTTTTTCTATACTTTCACTTTCAGTCTAATATGTGTTTCTTGTAGGCAGCATATAGATAGGTCTTTTTTTTAATCCATTTAGCCAATCTGTATCTTCTTTTTTTTTAAGATTTATTTATTTATTTGAAAGTCAGAGTTACACAGAGAGAGAAGGAGAGGTAGAGGTAGAGGTAGACAGAGAGGGAGAGAAAGAGAGAGAGAGAGAGGCTCTCCATCTGCTGGTTCACTCCCCAGTTGGCCACGATGGCTGGAGCTAGGCCAATCCAAAGCCAGGAATCAGGAGCTTCCTCCAGGTCTCCCATGTGGGTGCAGGGACCCAAGGACCTGGGCCATCCTCCACTGCTTTCCCGGGCCACAGCAGAGAGCTGGATCGGAAGTGGAGCAGCCAGGACTCGAACCGGCACCCACATGGGACATGGTGGTGGCTTTACCTGCTACGCCACAGTGCCGCCAGCCCCAGTCTGTATCTTCTAATTGGAGAATATAGTCTATTTACATTCCAGGTTGTTATTGATAAGTAATGACTTGCTCCTGCCATTTTTCCATACATATCCATATTGTTTGTTTTGAATATCCTTTATTCTTTTACTAGGTGGTTTTCTGCCTTCACGTTCTTTCATGATTTTGCTTGTCTTTCTCTGTTCTGTGAGTAGTACATCCTTAAGTATCATTTGTGAGGCTGACTAGCCAGGTGGTGACAAATTCTTTCAATTTCTGCTTTTCTTGGAAGGTCTTTATTTTACCTTCATTTATACATGAGATCTTCATTCAGTCAAGTATTCTAGGTTGGCAGCTTTTTTTTCTTTTAGGACTTGGGCTGTATCTCTCCATTCTCTCCTGACCTGTAGGGTTTCTGTTGAGAAATCTGCTATCAATGTGATGGGATTTCCTTTAAGGGAGATTGGGAATCTCTCTTTTGCAAATTTTAGGATATTCTCTTTGTTTTGCTATTGAAAGTTTGACTCTAACGCAGTGGTGATATTTTCTGATCATACCTATTTGTGGTTCTGTGCACTTCTTATATTTGGACATCCATATCTTTCTCCAAATTGGGGAAAGTTTTTGATATTATTTCACTGAATAGATTTCCTAAGTCATTCTTTTTTTCCATACCTTCAAGAACTCTTAAGACTCATATACTTTGCTTGATGATATCCCGTAGATTCTGAACACCGTTTTCAGTGTTTCTGGTTTTTTTCTTCTATTTTGTTTTTGTCTGACTGAGATATTTCAAAGACTTGTCTTTCTGATTTAATATTCTTTCTTCTGCCTCCCCAATCTGTTGTTAAGGTTTTTCACTGTGTTTTTTTTTTTTTTTACTTTTATTTGACTTACTGAATGCTTCATTTCTAATATTTCTGTTTGACATTTTAAAATATGTTTATCTCTTTGCAGAATTTCTTAGCCATGTCATGTACTGACTTCCTATGTTTCTCTGTGTTTTTGTGTAACCTTACAATAATTCTTTTGAATTATTTTTTAGGCATTTTGTCAATCTTTCCTTCTTCACAGCCCAATGTTAATGTATTATTGTGTTCCTTTTGGGGAGTCAAATTCCCTTCCTTGTTCATGTTTTTTGATTTTTGTACATTTGGGATATCTCTTCTTACTATCTCCTCTGGAGGATTTTTTTTTTTTTTTAATTTGAAGGCTTTATTCCTGGGGCTCAGTGGAGTGCCTAAAGCTTTCATTTGAGTTCCAGGGCTGTGTGCTGGGTTGGGCCAGGGATCTCTGGCCACCATTTGTGGGTGGGGCAAGACTCTAGAGTGACATCCAAGATTGGCATGGTGGAGCACCTTTGGCTACAGTTGGTGGGGAAGGGATGTTGGAGCTGGTTAGCCTGTTCACAGTCCTAGACCGTCTCTGGGCCAGGGTGAACCAGCTGATTCACAGCCTAGAATGAGCGTATGGTGCCGGCATACCTCGCCCACCCAGATACACACACCACCCAGAGCACTGACCCACTCTGCAGTGTATCCCCTCACCCCTTCACAAGATCCATCCATAGCATGCAGGAAGCTCTCAGTCTCCACAGAGAGACTGGGCAGATACAGGGAACCCAACTGCAACCCACGAACCTCTCATCTATGTGGCCCATGCCCCAGACTCCCATAATTGCAGGGTACAGGTGATCTGCTCTTGACCCTGCAAGTTGCCCTGTTCCCTGTGGCCTCTGGCAGCAGTGGGACCACCCGCTGTTCTTCGAGTCATAACAGAGTTCACTTGTTACTGCACCATAGGAAACTGAGTTTGGCACTTTGGTGTGGGTAGGGGAGGGAAACAACCTCACATCCTTTCAAGGAACGGAGTAGTTACCTAGACCTCTTCCAGCTCAAAGCTGGACTTGAAGCCAGTGGCGACCATGGAATTCTCTGAGTCAAAGCTACCACTGGGGTCTGGGGTTGTGGCAAAGTAGGTTTTGCTGCCACCTATCATGGGCACTGGTTCGAGTCCCAGCAGCTCTGCCTCTGATCCAGTTCCTTGCTAATGTGGCTAGGAAAACAGGGGAAGATGGCCCAAGAGCTTGGGCCCCTGATACCTACTTGGGAGACCCAAAAAAGCTCCTGGCTCCTGGCTTTGGCCCAGTCCAGCCTTGGTCATTGCAGCCATTTAGGGGAGTGAACCAGCAGCTAGAAGATCTCTCCCTGTCTCTTCCTCTTTCTCTGTAACTCCGACTTTCAAACAAATAAATCTTAAAAAGCTACCAATGGCAGGGGCTATGGCAGCCTCCTCTTATTGTCAGCCAGGAACTGGCTATGTGGATGCAGGAGTGGCTGGCAGGGAACCAGGCAGTGACATGTCTATCTTTTTCCCTTGCTGCCATGTGGTGTCTGTTTTGTCCTGTCCATTCTCCACTGATAGTTTCTCCCCAGCAGTCCCTGGGAACGTGGTCCTTCCTTTGTTTTCCAGCATCTTTCTTTGGCTGAGGTCAGGGCAAGCTTCTCAATATTCAGCCACCTTGGATCCCCTCATCCATTGTTGATTCTATCGTCTTTTAACCCTTTTAATCTCCTCTAATTATTATACAGTTATCAGGATGATAGAATAATAGGCACTTGATAGTATGCTAGAGATGTTCTGGTCTAGTTCTTCCATATCTTAGTTGAGGAAACTCGACTTGGAGACGTTGGAATGTGCTGTGAACATCTGTTCTCTGTGAGTCTATTGTCCTCACCTATCTTTATTTTTCAACAGCATAGTATTTTAAGGGCTTTGTGGTGAGTGCTTCCAGATTTTCTACTAAGAGAAACTTAAGTGAGGAAACTAGGTGGCCATGGGAGATTGGAAGATGCATTTTTTCTCCACCTTTCTAGATTTTGATAAAATATTTGTAATAACTAGCAAAGAAAATGACTGAAGCTAAAGATATTTAAGCTTACTTCTTGGTGCAGCCTTTAGAATTTAGTATTGTTATTCATTTTTAAAGGTTTTGTTAATCATATGCACAATCTCTACATTTATTTTACTGTTTTCCTATTATAAAAGTAATAATATACATTATAGGAAAATTAGGCAAGCAAAAAAGAAAGAACTTTGAGAATCTCATACAATTAGAAAGATCCACTTTTAACCTGTTTCATATATTTTGGTATATAAATTTATGCATATACATTTTTTTCCAAAGATAGGATTATATTGTAAATTACTTTTTAAAAACTTTGAGAATATTTGTGTGCTATGTTCCTCTTGTTAATTTTTATCTTTTATTTTTTGTTTAGAAAATTACCTGTTGGGGCCGGCACCGCGGCTCACTAGGCTAATCCTCCGCCTAGCGGCGCCGGCACACCGGGTTCTAGTCCCGGTCGGGGCGCTGGATTCTGTCCCGGTTGCCCCTCTTCCAGGCCAGCCCTCTGCTGTGGCCAGGGAGTGCAGTGGAGGATGGCCCAGGTGCTTGGGCCCTGCACCCCATGGGAGACCAGGAAAAGCACCTGGCTCCTGGCTCCTGCCATCGGATCAGCGCGCCGGCCGCGGCGGCCATTGGAGGGTGAACCAACGGCAAAAGGAAGACCTTTCTCTCTGTCTCTCCCTCTCACTGTCCACTCTGCCTGTCAAAAAAAAAAAAAAAGAAAATTACCTGTTGGGGCTGGTGCCATGGGTAGTGGGTAAAGCTGCCACCTGTAGTGCCAGCCTCCCATTTGGGGAGCTGGTTCAAGTCCCATCTGCTCCACTTCTGATCCAGCTGTCTGCTGTGGCCTGGGAAAATTACCTGCAAAGGTGAAAACTGACCCATGAATAAATTGTATTCTTACATTCAGCAGATATTGATTAAGCACCTACTATGTGTTACCTGCTAATCTTGCTTGAGAAGAGTTCTAGATAAGTAGGCCAGATGTAGTCTTTTTTTTTTTTTAAGATTTATTTATTTATTTGAAATTCAGAGTTACACAGAGAGAGAAGGAGAGGCGGGGGGGGGGGGGTCTTCTATCCGAAGGTTCACTCCCCCAATTGGCTGCAATGGCCGGAGCTGTGCTGATCCGAAGCCAGGAGCCAGGAGCCAGGAGCTTCTTCCAGGTCTCCCACACAGATACAGGGACCCAAGGACTTGGGCCATCCTCTACTGCTTTCCCAGGCCATAGCAGAGAGCTGGATTGGAAGTGGAGCAGCTGGGACTCAAACCAGCACCCACCTGGGATTCCAGCACTGCAGGCAGCTGGCCCCAGATGTAGTCTTTATATTCTAGTGGGGGGACAAAGAACACATAAGTAAGCATGTAAAATGTGATGTTCATTTCTATAAAATAAGTGTACATATAATTATTAAACATAATTATATATGTACACATATAATTATATGTATAATTATTAAACATGTTACATTTTAATTTAACACATGTTAAATAAAACATTCATTTTATATAAATTATTTTATAGTAATTTTATAGTAATTATTATATTAATTTTTTTTGACAGGCAGAGTGGACAGTGAGAGAGAGAGACAGAGAGAAAGGTCTTCCTTTGCCGTTGGTTCACCCTCCAATGGCCGCCGCGGCCAGCGCGCTGCGGCCGGCGCACCGTGCTGATCCGATGGCAGGAGCCAGGAGCCAGGTGCTTTTCCTGGTCTCCCATGGGGTGCAGGGCCCAAGTAATTATTATATTAATTAACGTATATGAAATTATTAAAAAGGAAGCTTCAACAGAGAACCATAGGGCACAACTTGAGAAAGAGTGATTGGGAGAAATGTCACACTGAGGGGTGGAGGATGAGAAGTTTTCAGTTGTGTGATAAGCATTCTAGGAAGATATTTAATTTCCATGGCCACGAGTGGCAGAAAGAGCACCAAGTTCAATCATGGGAAAAGCATATGGATTGAAAGAATTGACAGAGAATCCTGTGCATTCATTTCATGGATCTCGGCAATATTATTTGGATAATTTCAACTGTGACAGTACAAGTTACACAGTAAGGAAGTGTCCTTTTAGGGCTAAGATGGGACAGAACCAGTGCTGGAACTTGGAACTCAGCCTGAGATGCTTCGTACTATGTTAGTTGGATTGTTGATACACTTATGGCCTTGGTCCCATGGATTTACCTTTACCTCTCATCAATGAAATACTCATAGAGTGGAGAGTGGATATGGTGGAATCTGGCCTGGATTCAGTTATTCACTCCATACCTGTGTCATTTGGACAAAAAAAATATATTTTGAATCTCAGCTCTCAAAAAGTTGCAAAATGCTCCCCGACTCCTGGGGCCTGTGTGAAGATTCAGGAAGATGAGGCAGGTGCACAATGCCTGGCCCGTGGCATACCCTCCAGACCTGGTGTCAAATTCATAAGAGAATTTAATCTCAGACTAAACATATTTATAATCTATTAAATAATTTTTATATGCATTCATTCTACCCCCAAGAGTATTGAGGTTGTAAGAAGGAAGTTAACATTCTCACATGATTATGCTTGGAGATACAGGGTATTCTAATTTTCATGGTGTTTGGAAGTTGAACAGTTGCCATGTTTTAGAAGTTGACTCCCTACTTCACAGGCAGCTCACAGAGAGCACCTGCTCCATGTTTTTTTTTTTTTTTTCTCTAGTGGATCCTCTGTTCTGTATTATCTTTAGCAAACAAAATATTTTGCCATAAAGAACCACAACCAAGGCACAACAGTATGAGGAGGAGAACAGACCTAGTCCTGGCGAGGTGGTAAGAGGACCTGACATGCCCTAAAAACCTGCGTCTTCTTGTGCCAGCTTCTGTGAAGATTACCAAGCAGCAGCTAACCCGACCAGCTTGCAATCTGGTTTGGCATGCAGTGCTGGGCCTTCTTCTTCCTCACTGCCTTTTTTCTTTTTTTTAAACAACAATATATACCCTGCTGGTTGTTTATTCTGGCCTAACATTAAAATGATTTACATTCTCTGAAAAAGGGTGAAATATGGCAACAGACAAGACAAAGCCTGTCTCATGTGAACAGCAATATCAGGCCAGATGCACACAGGCACAAGGAAGTGGGTTATCTGGCCATTTCTTGTACATACCACCCTCTTCTACCCTGTCTGCAGGGAGAGACAGGCTCCATTCACTTTCTTCCTTTCTGGCTTGGACACTCAGCCAGCTAACAAGGCTGACAACTTGGGAGCAGTCACTTGGTAATATTCTTTCAGGCCAGAGCTTTGGGCAGAAACCTTTGTGTTTTTTTCTAGCCCCTGACTCCTTTCCCAGGTCCTTTGGGTAGACAGTGGAAGGGTAGATGTGTCTTTCAGGCTCTCTTCCAACTTGCATCTGGAGAGGGGTGAGGGGAATGACTTCTTGGACACCCCCACCATACGGATGCCGGATGCCATCAGTAAGTCGGCTCTCCGGACAGCTGCTCCTTCTCCCTGCATTTCTTCTATGGGCAATCATCCTCACAATGGCAGCTTCACCCCAGGAACAGAAGACCAAAGACATTCCCCTGCCTTCCATTAGTCTTTAGAAGCATGGTTTTTAAAAGCCTCCTTCTCTGATCTTCCTTCTTACCTTCTTGATGCCCAGTCTCTGCCCTCAGAAAAACTCAACTTCTTGACTCATGAGAGCAACTGTCCATCTTTCTTCAATGTAGAGGCACATGGAGCTCTGTGGTTTTCCCTATGCTGGGTTGCAGAACCACTGGAAGGATACCCAGGAGCTTCTGTTCTTCCTGTAGTACGAGCAACTTGAAGTCTCCCACCGACTTTTGTTTCTGGAAAAGCCTCTCCTTCATTCCCACCCTGTCCCTGTGCAACAGAGAATCTGGTGGACTCTTTGTGAGATATCCCCTGGGAACCAGCTCTCCAGTCTGACAGTGAGAAGGGAGACACAGCTGTGCTGCCTTGCAGCTCCAGTCCTGCCTACTCCTGCATACAAACCATCTAGAAACCAAAATGTTTCTCTGAGATGATTGAGAACCGGAACCAGGCAGATGTGAAGATGTTCCCACAGGATGCCAGAAGGAAAGCCCATACTCTTGACCCCGCGTCACTCCAGTGATTCCCGCATCCCAGCCTGTCACTCCCATCTGTGGGAGCCTGGTGGTAAGTGGTGCAGCATTCTTTTGATCAGCTTGGATGCCTGGGTAGAAGAGGGGCCAAAGTTTCTATGTGAAAGCATCAGTGAAGGTGTAGATATGAAAACAGTCCTCATAGTCTAGGAATGTGCCCACCTGCTGGGGTTTCACCTCGATATGCAAAGAGGCAAAAAATGTGGTGCTGGCTCTACATTCGTCCTGGTTCCACAGATGTACCTGCCCAGTGGGTCTTGTTGCCCATCTCCCCTCCTGGTAGTGTCGACCTCAGATGAAACCTTCAGTAGCCGAGACAGGGGGCTGAAGGCGAAATGCTGTGGTGTATTAGGGAGATCCTGGAGTCTCACCTCCGTGTACCTGATGCTCTTAAGGATCTTATTATAGAACTAGGTTAGGGATGAGTGGTCTCAGACTCCAGGGTCACAGTTGCAATTGAAGGGCTTTCCTCAGGGCAAAGTACTGTTGGGAAAAATTGCTCTATAGAGACTGAAGTCACCTCCATAGTCACCACCTTCTCACATTTTTCCAGTTACATCCTTGTGCATCTTGAAGCCTGACTGCCATGACCTGCCCACCATCTTGGCAACGAAGTGGGCCAGGTCCTGGTGCTCCCAAGGTGAGCTCTATTTTTCTGCTTGGCTCAAAAGTATTTTTTTTTTTTTGTATCTTGTGCCTTTTCTAATTTCCCCTCCTGAACCTAATCTCTTTCTTTCCCAAAACAGTATATCTTAGAATTACAAAACAAAACAAATTGTAGTGCTGACCATATTTGAAAGGAGAGGAGTGCTTATCACATTTAGCATCGTGTCCTCTGAAGTCTTACCTTCCAGGGCCTTGGATTGTTGGAGATAATTGTCCCCAAGGGAGCAGTCAGAGCAGGGGAGCTGCATACACCTGTTGTCACTCTTTGAAAAACATAGATGTTTTTCTTTTTCTTTTGCAAAGTGAGCAAGCACATATGATCACGATGTGTTCCTTTGTTGGTCGTTCTTGTCTGCTTTCTCAATGTTTTGACTAAGGGAGTCGATCTTTGAATCTCCCACTTCTTGGAAAATCAATATAGTTATAGGAAATTTAGAACAACTAGCTCCCATTCAGAGAATGTCTTGAAATAGTAATAGGGACAAAGGAGATTTTTTTCTTCCCTGTAAAGAATGCTTCAGTAACTTCTTGCATTTTTTTCCCTCATTCACCCAAATCACCTGTGCTTTATTTTGGGTTGGGGAGGGGACTGATATTTAAGGGACACTTGTAGCTTCTGTTGTCTCCAGTCAACCAGAGAATCGTGTAGAACTAGCATTTGCTTTTGCTTTTTTTCTTTTCAGATACACATGCACACACACACACGGACAACATGGGCTTAGAAAACATCAATTTTGAGAGATGAGTTGTGAAGAGATTGGAGACGAATGTTTGAAATGGGAGTGTCAGGGAGAGACAGTGAGGTCTTAGTATTTTGGGGAGTGAAAGAGAGAGGGAAGGGGAGGAAAGAGGACAGTGGAGTGGGAATGGGAGAGAGAGTCATATCAAAGCAGGAGAAAATGCAGAGATGGAAGAATGCAGAAGAAGAGAAAATAGAAACACAGGGAGAGAAAATAGAAGAAAAGCACCTGACTTGATTTTGATTCACTGGCATGGCTCAGGAGACTCCTTTCTCATTCGGGGAGACTCCTAGCTTCAATACAGGTTATCTAAGGTCCTACATGCATGTCTGTGGTTAGCCATTTCTACTACTGTCCTAATTCTTAACTCTGTAAATCTGAACAGCTCCCTAGAATAGAAAATAACTTTCTTAAAAGATTTATTTTTTATTTGAAAGGCAGACTTAAGGTGGGGGCGGGGAGGGAGAGGGAGAGAGAGAATGAGAGAGAAATCTTCCGTTTGCCAGTTCACTCTTCAAATGGCCGCTACAACCAGAGTTAGGCTAATCCAAAGCCAGGAGCCAGGAGCTTTCTCCAGGTCTCCCACATGGGTGCAGGGGCCCAAGCACTTGGGGCATCTTCCGCTACTTTCCCAGGCACATTAGCAGGAAGCTGGATCAGAAGTGGAGGAGCCGGGACTCAAAATGGCTCCCATATGGGATGCCAGCGGTGCAGCTGGTGGCTTAATCTGCCTGCTATGCCACAGTGCTGGCCCCAGAAATTATCCTTTTTAAAAGATTTATTTATGGGGCTGATGCTGTGGCACAGTGGTTTAAAGCCCCAGTCTGCCACACCGATAGCCTATATTGGTGCCCATTTGAGTCCCAGCTGCTCCTCTTCCCACCCAGCTCTCTGCTGATGCACCTGGGAAAGCAGCAGAGAACGGTCCAAGTCCTTGGGCCCCTGCACCCACGTGGGAGACCCAGGAAGCCCACCTCTGGCTGTTGCAGCCATTTGGGGAGTGAACCAGATGATGGAAGACTCCTCTTTCTCTCTGTCTCTACCTCTCGCTTTAAATAAATCTTTAAAAAAATATTTATTTATATATTTGAAATGCAGAGTTATAAATGGAGGGGAAGAATTATATATACACACACACAAAGAGAGAGAGAGAGAGAGAGAGAGAGAGAGATCTGCTAGTTCATTTCCCAAATGGCCACGACATCTAGAGTTGAGTCAGGCCAAAGCCAAACGCCCAGTTTTGCCGTCAGAAGCCCCATCTGGGTTTCTCATATAGATGGTAGGGGCCCAAGTTGTCGGGCCATCTTCTGCTGCTTTCTTAAGCACATTAGCAGGGAGCTGGATTGGAAGTAGAGTAACCAGTCTAAAACTAATGCCCATATGGAACACTGGTATCACAGGCGGCCGCTTAACCTGCTGTGCCACAAGGCCAGCCCTGGAAATTATCTTTAGTCTACACCATTAGTATAGTGTTGTCTTGATCTGATCTTTTGTACTTTGAACTCCAAGGGTCTTGCTCCTTCTACTTAAGATGGAGGTCAATTTATCTCATCTGGACTCTCAGGCTGGCCTGATTTCTGCTCTTTCCCCACATCCCTGCAAAAGCCAGCTCCTTCAGTAAGGCCGGGCTGTTCTTTCTCCTCCCACCTCAGTGCCATGCTTTCTGAAATGTGCTTGCTCTCCACTTTCCTGCTCTTCTGGGGTCTTGTCCCAGACTCACCTCTTCAATGTTCTTCTTTGATCACTCCAGACTATGGCAATATTTTCTCCACTGAAGCCCTGAAATATTCATGATTTTTGCTATGAATTTGGCATATCACCACCTGTGACATTACCTTTTGTTGCTAGTGCTAATTGGTTTATAGCTCCTTCAAGGCAGAGTTGGGTCCTTTTTTTTTATTAGAATCTTGCAAAGTATTCTGTCAGAGGTTGAGACCATCCTAACCTCAATTCTTTCATCTGTGAAATGGGAATAGTAATAGTTCCCCTCCTAAGGTGAGATTTACATATAATTATGAATGCTAGAGAAACTCACACAGTACCAGCACATAATATCTGGTTCCTAAATACTGATTTTTAACATAATAAAATAGTATTTGTTAATACTACTAGTATAGTAGTAATGTCAATACTTCAACAATTGATTAACCTTTAATTTACTGAATTCCTACCAAAACCCCTGTCATTGATCAATTCAGAACAAACAAGAGCTTTTTCTCTTTTTAAATTCTAGCCCTTTGAGCCGGCGCCGTGGCTCAATAGGCTAATCCTCCACCTTGCGGCGCCGGCACACCGGGTTCTAGTCCCGGTCGGGGCGCCGGATTCTGTCCCGGTTGCCCCTCTTCCAGGCCAGCTCTCTGCTATGGCCAGGGAGTGCAGTGAAGGATGGCCCAGGTGCTTGGGCCCTGCACCTCATGGGAGACCAGGAAAAGCACCTGGATCCTGGCTCCTGCCATCGGATCAGCGCGGTGCGCCGGCTGCAGCGGCGGCCATTGGAGGGTGAACCAACGGCAAAGGAAGACCTTTCTCTCTCTGTCTCTCTCTCACTGTCCACTCTGCCTGTCCAAAAAAAAAAAAAAATTCTAGCCCTTAACTTCATCATTTTTTTAGATTTGAAATGCCTTCTCAAGGCCACTTGCTTGTCAGTCAATAGGCTTTGACAGGTTCATTTTGCATATTGGAGATGTCTATAACTAATCACCTGTCAAAAATTTTAGCAAGAATTGTGACCCAATCTATCCACTATGTTGATAAGCTCTTTTATTTCACAGAGACAGAAAATTAACTTAATCTTCTTTAAAAAAAAGTTATAGATTTTATACTTATTTGAAAAGCAGGGAGAGAAAGACAAAGAGAAAGACATCATCTTCTGCCCACTGATTGACTCCTCAGATGGCCTAAAGAGCTGGGGCTGGGCCAGGCTGAAGCCAGGAACCAGGAACTTGATCTGGGTGTCCAACATGGGTGGCAGGAACTCTAGTCCTTGAGCCATTAGGTGCATTAGCAGGGAGCTGAATCAGAAGTAGACTATACAGGACCTGAGCCAGCACTGGGATATGCAGCTGTGCCACAATGCCTGCCCCCCCCCCCCAGTTTGGTTTAAATAAACAACAATCTATAGTTTCTTGAACTGGGACACCTTCAGGCAACTGACTTCAGGTACAGGTGAATCAAGAGTCAAATGATGTCAGTACTTTCATATGTGTGTGTGTGTGTGTGTGTATACATGCATGCATACATATATTTGGCAAAGTGATAGGGTTTTATTAGGGACAGGGAATCCATCAGAATGGAAGGGATGGAGAGAGAGTGCCCAGTCACTCAGTCTGGGGGAGAGCGAAGTTGCATGGTTGAAAAGAGAGAATACACCTGGGCAGGCCAGCAGGCAGCTCAGCAGAGAGCAGAGAGCTAAGTGTGCACAGTCTTTGTTTAGACAGGGGCTTATAAAGGAAAAGGGGGCCAGGTTCCTCCTTCCCCTCCTCCTCCTCTATGTCAAAGGGTTTGTGGAGGGTAAATTAGCAAAGTCCTCCCCAGGTTTGTTGGCACCAGCTGAGCTGGGCAGAAGAGGTGTCTGTGAAAGTTTTATTGCCCCAGGTTATCAGGTCAGGTAACATATTTGGTTCTGAGGAGAGAGAATTCTCCTGGGAGCTTTCCTTGGAGGAAGGGCTGGGACCACCTGGAAGGTTACCAGGGTCTGGACAGGACTTTGAAGTACAAAATGCTGGACTTCTGGGGCTTCCACAGTAGGTGCTGGTCTTCAGGCCCCTCTCACACACACATAGGCTAATTTCTAACTTCCTCCCTAACGTTTCCCCTTCCCAAGAGAGAAACACCCATAAGCATATGAGGATAAATGGCCACAGGTCCATTTTCTGTAGCTACTTCAGAAGCTGACAAATGGGCAGAGAGGTGGATATGGGTATTTTTCTCTTGCTATCTGTCCTATGGTATTTGAGAGTGGCCCCAGGAAACATTGTCCTGTTTGGTCCAGAGGGCTGGTCATCTTGTTTGATGACGTAGGCTGGAGGTCTTGTCTTAGAAGCACCTAGAGCCAGTTGGCTTGTCTTCTGTTAGAGACAGAACAAATAAGGACATTAAAGCACAATAGTCCACAGAGAAGCAGAAAGAATGTGGATATCATGTCACCAAGGAAAAGAAATGGCCAGGATTCCCATGATCAGATGTGATGTTAGGCCAGATAATTCAGGCATGTCTGCCTGGTCCTGGAGTTGTCTGGCCTTGTCCAAGAAAGCAAGAACATGATTTTGTACCCCTTTAGTTTGATCCTAGTTTGGGGCACTTTCTTGGGCAGCAGGTAGCAGGTCTAGGGCCTGCCTGTTTGAAGGACTGAATTAGCAATCCCTTTGTGAGAGCCTTAGTCATGGCAGTTTTTCAATGGATGAAAGCTGTGCTTTGTTTATTTTTCTCAAAAGTGGGGGCTCTGCTTTGGCTCCCTGTTGAGAGCCTGGTTTAGGAACTGTGCTATTTCCCTGTATCTAGGAATCCATAACCTGTTAGGGAAATGCTGGGGCTGCCTGAAGTTTGCAGAAGCTGGAATTTGCTGCATGTCCCATATCCTCTCTGGGGCTGGCTTTCTCTCCGCAGGGGTGAGGACAAGGGTTAAATAATGAACTCTCCAGTGGACTAGCTATGTTTTTCCCCTCTGGATGCCTAGTAGCTACGTTTTGCTAGGAAGTTAAGCTAATGTACAAGACCAGAGTCCCAGGCCAGGAAAGGAAAAAGACTAATAAACCATTTACATTTAACCATCTACATTTTGGATTATTTGGCACCCCGCTCAAGAGATAGGCCCTTTAAGTCCTCAGTGAGGACTTGTCCAAATAGGCGTTAGCTGTTACTCTAAACCCTGTTTTAGGAACTGACAGGAAGGGCTTTTTAAACTTAATAATATTTGCATAGGCTTTAAGACCTGGCCAGTTATGTGTGAGGCCTAGATATATCCATGGGGTGCAGGAATAGAATTACAAGAGAGATGTGAATCTCCTTAAGGGAGGCACCCTGTTGACTCCCACTGCGTGGCTGGACTAGAAGAGCGGAATAGGAGGCTAGTACAAATAGGCAACTTACATTTCACTGACCCTAGGCCATCCCCTCAATAGCAGTGGTTAGAGTTGGAAGCTGGGCAGAGGTTTGGCAGAGCTAGAAGGGCCACAAGGTCTGTGGTTCTGAACCAGGAATCCTTTGACACCCAGGGCAGTTCTGTGTCCAGCGGCCTTGCTCTTGGCAGAGCTGACAGAAGCCGGTTTTTGTCACGATAGCTGCTTGCCCAATGCCCTAGCTCCTCATATCAGAAACAGGTGCCATCTGGGGTGGACTGGCCTTGTTGGGTCTCCTTGATGGCAAATCACCATGCAAAGTAGCCATTAATTGGCCTGCTGCCTATCCTTACATTGCTCCTTCTGCCTAGCTTGCTCCTCGTTCTCCTGGTCTCTAATAAAGTAGACCATGGAGGCAGCCTCTGTGATGTCAGTCAAGGGGGTGCTCAACCCAACTCTAATTTTTTGAAGATTTTTTTTAGTATCACTAGGGTCAGCTAGAAAGCTATGGTCATGGGCAAATTCTGACCCATAGTATTTCCCTGTGAGTTAAAACCGTGCCCATGAGGAGAACTATGATCTTTTAGGTAAGATCAACTGTGGTGACCTGTTTACATATTTTGAGGTCATTGGTATAACTTCCCATCACCCCTAAATTTGGTTTAAAAGGGGATTTTTGCCCATTCACTGTGCACACGGAAAGATCAATCTAGCTGCAAAATCATTTCATAGTTTAATCTCTCATTTAGCCCTCTAGACTATGGCTATGCATTAGTACAGAAAAGGTCAGTCATCCCTTTTATGAAGTTTGGGGATCAAACCATACATCACAGTGGAGAGTCCTGTGGAACAGTCAACTTCCCTTCTGGAAGAGAAAAGAGGAGAAATGAGTCAGAGAGCCGGGTCTCTGATTGCTTAGCCTGACTACCTGGGCTTTCAGATTTGACTGGCGTTTCACCAGTGTTTACTACATAGCCTGGCTTAGAGGAGAAGTAGCAGACATCTTTGCCATCCTTAGGCTTCCGGATTTTCACTGTGTAGCCAGTGGGTTGTCAGGTTTAACTACTATTATTGTGTAACCCGTAAGTTTAGACTAGAACTTACCATGTAATTCAAAATTGAGTTTTTGGATTTATGTAGTAAATTTTGGGCTTCTAGATTTTCACTGTGTAGCCTGTGGGTACTAGAGCTTTCCTGGACTCCTGGGACACAGTCCTATAGTATCTTCCCCATAGCTACCTCCAATCATCTCCAAGTCTCTTTTGGGACACTTTCTCCCTTTTGGCTGGACCTCCGTTTGATCCACATTTTGAACTAGCAATGCCTGCGTATTCAGTGTTAGCTGGATGGAGACTTTGTCAGTCCCCATTTAAGAATCTGGCTTTTGAGCCAGAAGTTGGAGCAGCTGGAAAGAAACATAATTGAAGTTTAGCATCATTTCACATCTTGGCAACACTTTTAATCCAAATAGCCCAATGGGCTACTTTCTCTGCAAGATGGGAGCTATATCCTTTGACATTTTCAGGGGCCTCTCTGGAAATATCAAAGTCCAGAGAATTAGAACTGATTTTCAGAAAGTCTGTGGAAGACGCCAAGAGAACTTAAAGTATCTGGTCAAAACAGAATTTCTTAACATTGTAAATGATATCCATACATTTAAGTCAGGGCGATTTTAACAACTTTAGACCAAATTTAATCATAATGATAAAGTGACCAAATATTTTTAAATAAATACATATTTAAAAATAATTTAAACTTTTAAAACTCAATGTTTTTTATCAATCGGAACTTATCAGAGACAGTAGAGAATACAATAGATTGCTTTAACCAGACACAAAATCTATGTCTCTTGTCATCAAATAAACCATAAATAAAAGCCTTGAATATATGAGTTAGCACATGAAATCACCACATAACTTGGAGCAATTTAAGAGTCAGAAAAGAGCTTACAGGACCTAACTAAAAAAAAAAGGTACAGAGTAACGAATTAAACAGGAACTGTTAAAAGGAGATGTTACAGTTTTTGTAAAAACAGATTTTAAGATTTATGATTGAGACCATTTCCAGATATTTACTAACATTAATATGCATTTTTCTGTTCTTTTTTTATTTAAAAAAATTTTTTTGACAGGCAGAGTAGACAGTGAGAGAGAGAGAGAGAGAGACAGAGAGAAAGGTCTTCCTTTTCCATTGGTTCACCCCCCAATGGCCACTGCGGCCGGTGCATCGCGCTGATCCAAAGCCAGGAGCCAGGTGCTTCTCCTGGTCTCCCATGCAGGTGCAGGGCCCAAGCACTTGGGCCATCCTCCACTGCACTCCCTGGCCACAGCAGAGAGCTGGCCTGGAAGAGGGGCAACCGGGACAGAGTCCGGCGCTCTGACCGGAACTAGAACCCGGTGTGCTGGTGCTGCAGGCAGAGGATTAGCCTAGTGAGCGTGGCACCGGCCAATATGCATTTTTCAAAAACCTTGTTGCTATAACAGAAGTTTGGACTTTAATCTTCGGTCAGTGCAACTGACTGAACACCAAAAAGGAAACCTGTTGAAGTGAAATGGACACTATGGGAAACGGTGACTTGATCAGCATAGCCCTGACTGTTAATGAACAACTTAATACATTATCCCTCTTAGTAGTTTTTTTGTCTGTTCTACTTAATATGACTGGTTTAATTCTGTAATTAATATACAGTTATTCTTAAGTGTTGAAATTTAACTGAAATGTGATCCCTGTTAAACATAAGAGTGGGAATAAGAGAGGGAAGAGATGTATAATTTGGGGCATGCTCGGGCTGACTTGCCCCAAATGGTAGAGTTAGAAACATACCAGGGGATTCCAATTCAATCCCATCAAGGTGGCATGTACCAATGCCATCTCACTATTCCAAATGATCAATTTCAGTTCATAATTGATCATAATGAAAGGACTAAGAGTCAAAGGGAGCACATAAACATGTCTAGTACCTGCTAACACTAACCGATAGAATAAATAAAGGGGAGAGTGATCCAACATGGGAAGTGAGATACTCAGCAGACTCATAGAATGGCAGATGTCCTAAATAGCACTCTGGCCTCAGAATCAGCCCTAAAGGCATTCGGATCTGGCTGAAAAGCCCATGAGAGTATTTCAGGCATGGAAAGCCAAGACACTCTGGCAAAAGATCTCTGCGAGTGAGATCCCAGTGGAAAGAACAGGTCTTCAAAGAAGGAGGTACCTTTCTCTGAAGGGAGGAGAGAACCTCCACTTTGACTTTGACCTTGTCTAAACAAGATAAGAGTCGGAGAACTCAGAGGGCTTCCATAGCCTTGGAAACTCATGACTGGAGCATAGGGAGATTACTGATGCCATAGACAGGAGTGTCAATTGGTAAAGTCAACAACTGGAGTCACTGTGCACTTACTCCTCATGTAGGATCTCTGTCCTTAATGTGCTGTGCATTGAGATTTAATGCTATAACGAGTACTCAAACAGTATATTTCACTTTGTGTTTCTATGGGGGTGCAAACTCTTGAAATCTTTACTTAATGCATACTAAACTGATCCTCTGTAAAAAAAAAAAATTATCAACTCCCAACTTGACTCTCACTGGGATTAAACATGACAATAGGTCTGATCTGATTTCATCATCATTTTAAAAAAATCATCTATTATTTTTCACTTTATGTTTCTGTGTGGGAGCAAACTGTTGAAATCCTTACTTAATGTATACTAAGCTGATCTTCTGTATATTAAGATAATCGAAAATGAATCTTGATGTGAATGGAAGGGGAGAGGGAGTGGGAAAGGGGAGGGTTGTGGGTGGGAGGGACGGTATGGGGGGGAAGCCATTGTAATCCATAAATCGTACTTTGGAAATTTATATTCATTAAATAAAAGTTTAAAAAAAAAATCTTCGGTCAGTGTAACATTGGCATTAACACTGAACTTGTATAAACTCTAAATAATATTGTAAAATCATAAACTTTTAAGATTTCTCTCAAACTTTATGTGACTTGCTCACACCTTATGAAACTTAAACCTTTAGTTACTTTTAAGTAGTCTGGAATTGTCATGTATGGACAGTCTATGAGAATACATGCTAACAAACCTGGACAGTCTCCCTTACAGAATTTGGGATGCTAAAAGTACACATAATACATTTTCCCAAGTTTTACTTAGCAACGATGCCCCATTCACTTAAGACACTGAGATACTAATGAATACCACGCCATTATCTGAATTATTTTTAAGGTCAAAATTACACTTCCATATTTTTATTTAACTGACAAGGATAACACCACCTGAACAGTAAACACAGATACTAGTGTGTGTTAACAACTTTGGAAATATCTTCATCATTTTAAGAGAACAAGTTTAAAGCATATCATCAAAGACAAAAGTAAACCAAGTGAATCAAGCGAACTGAAGGGCGTTTGGATTAACCCAATTTTTGAACCAATCTGTATTGGTTTGTTTTAGTTAACAACATAAAGGCTTGTATACATAGAATTTATTCTCATTTTTTATAAAACCACTCTAGCTGGAAAGCAGTAACATGAATACAGTATCATTTAAAACCTTTTAATATACTTTACATAATCTGAATTGACTCAAATAACTGTTATTTTAAGAAATTGAGGGTCTCATCCTTGAGAATTCTAGGGATCAGATTGGAAGCCTCAAAGTCATAAGACTCAGTTTAGAACTTAAATTGTCAGAGAGTCAAACTGTTTAGCCAAAATAGTGTGTTTAACCTGAGCATTTTTACCAAGGCCGTGGGCTAGATCTGATCAGAGTTACAGTAAACAGCTTGGAGACGCAGTACTGGCCACAAAAAAACCACGAAATCTTCAAGACACGTGAAAACTCTCATTAGCTAAGTCAGTACAGCAGCACAGAAAAAAACTGATCATCAGCATGTGAGCCCATTACTCAGGACAGTGAGACACATCACAAATCAGAGAGGCAGGGAATCAGAGACTCCTGCAGGGCTGAAGGGAAAAGTTTCCATGAACTGCAGAAAAGAGAAAAACCCATTCATGGGATTGGAAAGGGTTAATGGATTAAGGCTCCTCTCTTGCTTAGGTGGGGAAACCTGTAGGGCCAGCCATAGCCCCTTTCCTAGTGAGGAGGGGAATTGAATTGGAAACGGAGAGGAGAAAAAGCCCTGTGCCTATGTGGGTGTGGCAAGCCATTTTGACTGAAAGAGAGTGCAGGGAAAGGCCATGGTGCCCAGTCTAAAGGGAAGACTGGGCACGCTTGGGCCTAGCAGGACTGGCCATGGGGTTGGGTAGGCGCGCTGTTTCACTGAATGCTCGCAACCTCCTATCGGTCGTGATCGCCTGATATCTCTACTTGTCCGTGTTTACCTGGAGGGCCAATATTAGCCTCAACTGAAGGTAAGCCCCGCTCATGTAGCAGTAGGCAGCGTGACCAGACGTCCCTCCAGGAGAGAGGCAGGGTCCTCAGGTCGCAGTCCAGCTACCAGAAAGCCAGAGTGAACTGGGGGTGGGGGGGCTCCAAACACTCAGACAACTACCCTGCCTAGTTGCCCTCCCTGTTACAACCTCTAGAGTTGGGCCATGGATAAGCTGCAGCGGGGGGACTCCACATTCTTGGAGAGCTGTGGAATTCAGGGATATCAACAGTCGTTCCCACAGATCTGACCCCGCCTGAGGGAGGGTATACAGACTTGGATGGAGTTTTCTTTCAATCCCTTCCTGACCCCTTTGTGAATTCCCTCGTGGGTTTCTTCATGGGTCGGTCCCTTTGTGGTTATCAAATGTCACTGGAGAAAAGAGCTGTGGAAGCTGTGGGGTTCTTGTCCTCATGCAAGAAAGAATTCAGGTGTGAGACAGAGAACAAAGTGATCAGGTTTTATTGGGGATAGGGCATCCATCAGAATGGAGGGACAGATAGGGAGTGCCCAGTCACTTTGTTACACGAGTAGCCTTCTATATTTCTACCCCGTGGTAGCTTTCCCATATGGTTTGGAATATGGAAAGGGTCTCATTTAGGGTTTTTTGCAGAGGAGGGTTCTGGTTATTGTCTGGTATATTGTCAACAAAACCAGAAGCAAAAAGACCTTTTTCTTGAGTCTCTGTTTTCTACTGTCTCCTTACAGCAGCCAGGCAAAAGGAGACCGGAGAGTGTGGAGCCATGGGTGGAAAGGAGGTGCACCTGGCCTGGGCTTTAGCTGCAGGCCTCTGCTCCCCTCATTATTCTTCCCATCTCTGTGTTCTCAAAAGAAAGCAGCTGACAGTTTCCATGGCAAACACCAGCCTGGGTGACCTCATTAACCAGGTGTGGGATGCTGGGTCCTCTTCCCATATTCTGACACACACTCACAACTACGTCAGGAGTTCTTGCCTTGGTTGGATGTTGGTCAGATTTCTTCATCATTATTATGCACTCTGCAAGCTCTCTCCAGCCTGCACCCTATAGTCATCCCTTTTCACAAACAATGCTGTTGCCCTAGATGGAGCTCTTTCTCCTCCGGCACCTGCGAATGCAGGTTAACCACATACGGTCTCTTCCTGTGCTGCAAGAGGAGCTCCGTGCTGACAGCAGGTGCATCTTCATGGCGTTCTGATGCAGCTTTTATGTTTTCTGCCCCTGTTTTCTAATCATATTGCTTCCCACAAGATTGAGAAATCAGGTAGTCTCCTTTCTTTGCTCACAGAAAAAAAAAATGTAACCTTGAAGCTTTGGTTCTTTGTCCTTGACAAGACTAAAAGGAGTCACTTATAGTTGGTCTTTGTTGCTCCAGTCTGGCTTCTGGAAGCTATGGAAATGGCGAGCCTGGAGTAATCCAGTGTTTTCAGCTGTGTCCACGGCCGATGCTAACAAATCTGCAGTTTTCTAAATCAGTAATCAAAGTTAGCCCAACTTCCAAAGTTGCTTCAACAGAAATGACCTCTGTGGTCATCTTGGGTCTCCCACTGAAATCAAGGAGAGAAATGTTCTTAGCCTTTTTCTACATTACTCTCTGCAGGAACAAGGTTTGCACTTCACCTTCCTAAACCTGCAGCCCAACGATTGTCAATAAAGGTGATGGCAACTTGGTTGTTACCTGTGCCTTGCTTCTCTATAGATAGCCTAAGTGTGATATGGCCTGTGTCTGCTCCCTTTCTTTGGGAGAAAATGGTGAGATTTGTCACGTGAGTTGAATCTTATTAATTTTGAAGTGTAGAATTCAGTGGGTTTTGGTATTGTCATAAAGTTTCTCCACTAATTCCAGAAAGTTCTCATCACCACAAAACAATCTCTATACCTCTCTATTCTCCCTTCCTACTGTCTGTCTCTCTGGATTTGCCAACTCTGGGTATTTCATGTAAATGTGATCATGTAATATGTAGCTTTCCCCCTCTGATTTCTTTTATTTAGCTTTTGTTCAAGATTCATCCATATATTAACATGCATCAGTTCTTCATTCCTTTTTATGATTGAATAATATCCCATTTTATGGACATACTACATGTAAGCATTTTAAATGAACAATATTTATGCATATTTGTAGGGTATACTATTATATTTCATGTATACATGTATACAAGTTGTACTAATCAAAGCAGGGTACTCACCATTTCCCCTTGTTGACGTTACTTTGTAGTTGGAGGCTTGGAAAGTCCTTCTATTTGTTAATACTGTGTATATGAGGCTATTGTGAACTTCAGTCTCCCCACTGTTCTATGTAACACTGGGAACTTACTCCTTCCATCTGACTCTAGTTTGGTACTCATTACCCAGACTCCTTCTATCCCTCCTACAGAATGGCCATTCTGTGTTCAGGTTAAGTGAGTTTAGTTTTGTTTTGTTTTCTTTTTGTTTTTTAGCTCCCACATATGACAGAGGACTTGTGGTATTTGTCTTTATATGTGTCTGGTTTACTCCATTTAGCATAATTTCCTAAAGTTCCACCAATTTTTCATCAAATGACAGTATTTCATACTTCTTTATGGCTGAATAGTATTTCATTGTGTGTTCTTGGCACTTTTGTCAAATCACTTGGCTTTGTACATGTGAATCAATTTCTGTGCTCTCTATTCTGTTCCATTGATCTATGTGTAGCATTTAAAAAACATTTATTTCTTTGAAAGGCAGAATGATGGAGGGAATACTGGAGAGGGAAGTAGAGAGATAACGAGAGAGAGAGAGATGGGGAGAGAGAGAGATGGGGAGAGAGAGAGAGATGGGGAGAGAGAGAGAGATGGGGAGAGAGAGAGATGGGGAGAGAGAGAGAGATGGGGAGAGAGAGATGGGGGGAGAGAGATGGGGGGGAGAGATGGGGAGAGAGATGGGGAGAGAGAGAGATGGGGAGAGAGAGAGATGGGGAGAGAGAGAGATGGAGAGAGAGAGAGATGGAGAGAGAGAGAAAGAGATGGAGATGGGGGGAGAGAGAGAGAGAGAGAGAGAGAGAGAGAGATGGGGAGAGAGAGAGAGATGGAGAGAGTTCATCCTCTGGTTCACTCACCAGATGCCCTTACCACCATAACAGGCTAAAACCAGGAGCTTGTACCTCCACCTGGATCTTCCATGTGGGTGGCAGAAACCCAAGTTCAAGTTCTTAGGCCATCATCTGCAGCCTCCCAGGTGCATAAGGTGGAAGCTGGATCAGAATTATGGAATTGCTGGGATTCAAACCAGCACTCTGCTGTGGGGTGTTGGTATTCCAAGTGGTGGCTTAACATGCTGTGCCACAACTCTCACCTCCATGGGACAGTATTTATGCCAGTACCATGCTGTTTTTTTTTTTAATTTATTTTATTTATTTGAAAGACAGAGTTACAGAGAGAGGTATAGACACAGAGAGAGGTCTTCCATCCAATGGTTCACTCCCCAGATGGCCGCAACAGCCGGAGCTGTGCTGATCCGAAGCCAGGAGTCAGGAGCTTTTTCCGGGTCTCTCACGTGAGTACAGGGGCCAAAGGACCTGGGCCATCTTCCGCTGCTATCCCAGGCCATAGCAGAGAGCTAGATTGGAATTGGAGCAGCTGGGACTAGAACCGGTGCCCATATGGGATGCCGGTGCTTCAGGCCAGGGCGTTAACCCACTGTGCCACAGCACCGGTCCCTACCACACTGTTTTTAAATTACTACAACTAGGGGCCAGTTCTGTGGCATAGCAGGTAAAGCTGCTGCCTGCAGTGCCAGCATCCCATATGGGCACCGATTTGAGTCCTGGCTGCTCCACTTCTGAAACAGCTCTCTGCTGTGGTCTGGGAAAGCAGTAGAAGATAGCCTAAGTCCTTGGGCTCCTGTACCCACGTGGGAGACCGTGAAGAAGCTCCTGGCTCCTGGCTTTGGATCTGCGCAGCTCCAGCCATTGTGGCCAACTGGGGAGTGAACCAGCAGATGGAATACCTCTCTCTCTTTCTGCCTCTCCTTTTCTCTAACTATGACTTTCAAATAAATAAATGAATTTTTAAAATAAATAAATAAATTACTACAGCTTTGTAGTATGCTTTGAAATCAGGTTGTGGTGCCTACAACTTTATTATCAACAATATTACTATTTTTGCTCAGGATTGCTTTGGCTTTTCTCGGCCTTTTGGGGTTCCATATGATTTTAGGATTGTTTTCTTCTAATGCAGTAAAGAATGTCATTGATATTTTCATTGGTATTGCATTAATCTCTAGATTTCTTTAGGTGGAATGACACTTTTTTAAAGATGTATTTATTTATTTGACAGTCAGAGTTACAACACAGAGAAGGAGAGACAAAAAGAGAGAGAGAAAGAGAAAAAGAGAGCTCTTCCCTCCACAAGTTCACTCCCCAACTGGCCACAATAGCTGGAGTTGCACTGATTTGAAGCCAGGAGCCAGGAGCTTCTTCCAGGTTTCCCACACAGGTGCAGAGGACCAAGGACTTGGGCTGTCTTGTATTGCTTTCCCACGCTATAGCAGAGAGCTGGATTGGAAGTGGAGCATCCGGGACTCGAACTGGTGACCATATGGGATGCTGGCACTGCAGGCAGTGGCTTTAAACCCTACACCACAATGCCAGCCCCAAATGACATTTTAACAATAAACAAGGAGTATTTTTTCCATTTTTTGCTTCTTTGATTGGTTTCATCAGTGTTCTATAACTTTCACTTCTTTGATTCTATTTATTCCTAAATATTTAATTTTTTGGTAGCTATTGTGAATGTGATTTCTTTCTTGATTTACCTTTCTTTTTTTTTTGTCTTTTTTTTTTAACTTTTATTTAATGAATATAGATTTCCAAAGTACAGCTTATGGATTACATTGGCTTCCCCCCCAACCCCCGATGACTTCCCTCCCACCCGCAACCCTCCCCTTTCCCGCTCTCTCTCCCCTTCCATTCATATCACGATTCATTTTCAATTTTCTCTATATATACAGAAGATCAGTTTAGTACACATTAAGTAAAGATTTCAGCAGTTTGAACCCACATAGAAACACAAAGTGAAAAATATTGTTTGAGTACTCGTTATAGCATTAAATCTCTTGGTTTACCTTTCAACAAAATCATTAATGGTGTATAAAAATGCTGCTGTGTTTTACATGTTGATTTTTGCATGCTACAACTTTACTGAATTGATTTATCAGTTCTAACAGCTTTTTGGTGGAATGTATAACATCATGTCATCTACAAATATGGATAATTTGAATCCCTGTTTTTCAATTTTTATTACCTTTCTTTAAGATTTTTATTTATTTATTGAAAGTTAGAGATACATAGAGACAGAAGGATAGGCAGAAAGAGAGAGAGAGAGGGAAGGAGAGAGAGACATATCTTCTGTCTCCTGGTTCACTCTCCAATTGATCGCATCGGCTGGAGCTGCGCCAATCTGAAGCCAGGAGCCAGGAGCTTCTTCCCCTGGGAGTGCAGGGAGTGCAGGGGCCCAAGGACTTGGGCCATCTTCTACTGCTTTCCCAAGCCATAGCAGAGAGCTGAATCAGAAGTGGAGCAGCTGGGACTCGAACCAGCGCCCATATGGGATGCTGGCACTGCAGGCGGTGGCTTTACCCGCTACGCCACAGCGTCGGCCCCTATTCCCTTTCTTCTCTTTCCTAATTGCTATTGCTAATACTTCTAGTATTATATGGAATAACAGTGGCAAAAGTGGGCATTCTTGAATTTTCCCAGATCTAAGGGAAAATGCTTTCAGCTTCTCGCCATTCAGTATAATATTGGCTGTGGGTTTGCCACAGGTAGCTTTTATAATTTTGGGGTATGTTCCTTCTATACCTAAATTGTTGAGAGTTTCTAATCCCAAAACGGTGTTGAATTGTATTAAGTGCTTTATTTGCTTCTGTTGAGATGGTCATATGATTTTTATTCTTCATTCTATTAATGTGATTTATGGTGTTTATTGATTTGTAAGTGTTGAGCCACACTTGAATACCTGGGATAAATCCCACTTTTTGATGTAGTGTTGGATTTGATTTTCTAATATTTCATTGAGGATTTTGGCATCTATATTAATCAAGGATATTGATTTATAGTTTTCCTTTTGTTGTATCATTTGTTTCAATATCACAGTAATTCTGGTCTCAAAAAGAATTTGGCAGAGCTCTATCCTTTTCAATATTTTGGAGTAGTTGGAAAAGCATTAGAACTAGTTCCTCTTAAAGGGTTTTGTAGAATACTGTTGCAAAGCCATGGACTTTTTGATGAGAGACTTTTAAGTACTGCTTTGATCTTGTTATTTGTTATGGATCTGTTTAAATTTTCTATAACTTCTTGATTTAATCTTGGTAGGTTGAATGTATCCAGGAATTTATAGATTTCTTCAAGGTTTTCCAAGTTCTTGGCGTGTAGTAATTTTTAAAAAGATTTATTTATTTTTTATTTGAAAGGCAGAGTTACAGACAGGGAGTGAGAGAGAGAGAGGGGGATCTTTCGTCTGCTGATTCATTCCCCAAATGCCTGCAATGGCTGCAGCCGGGCTGATCAAGAGCCAGGAGCTTCTTCCAGGTCTCCTATGTAGATGCAGGGCTACAAGCACTTTAACCATCTTCTTTCCCAGACACATTAACAGGGAGCTGGACTGGAATTTGTACTCGAACTATATTGGATGCACCACAGCACTGACCCCGTTAATAGTAATTTCTTATGATCATTTGTATTTCTAAAATTTCTTAATTTTTTTTATTTTTTAAAAGATTTATTTATTTATATGAAAGTCAGAGTTAGAGAAGGAGAGGTAGAAAGAGAAAGAGGTCTTCCATCCACTGGTTCACTCCCCAATTGGCCACAATGGCTGGAGCTGTGCCGATCCAAAGCCAGGAGCCAGGAGCTTCTTCCAGGTTTCCCACATAGGTGTACTCTCCAAATGGCTGAAACTGGCCAAAGCCAGGTGGATGTAACTTCATCCAGGTTTCCCATGTGTATTCCAGGGCTCAAGCAGTTGGGCCATTTTCTGCTACTTTCCCAGATGTATTAGCAAGGAGCTAGATAAAAAATGGAGTAGTTGTGACATGACCTGGGAATCCAACATGGGTTGCTAGCATCATAGATGGTGGCTTAACCTGCTGTGCCACAATGTTGGTCCCACTTTCTGGCATTGTAAGATACTCCAGGGTCATCTGGTCATTCTTGCATCCATCCTAAATCTAGCCATTTCTCTAAGGAGCTCTGTTGTTTTTATTGATACTGTTACAGAATGGTATTATAAGCCAAGATCTGGTTTGCAGGGTTATTTTTATTTTGCTGAATTGTAAGACTTTTTTATATATCCAAGATTCAAGCTTATAATCATAAATATTGTTTAAAAATATTTTCTTCTATTTACTGTGTTATCTTTTCACTAGCTTGATAGTTTCTTTTGAAGTCCAAAAGCTTCAAATTTGAAATTCAATGATCTTTTCTTCTTTTGTTGCTTGTGCTTTTGTTTTCATATCTAAGAAACCATTGCTTAATTCAAGGTGATGGACATGTTTGCCTATATTTTCTTTTTAACCTTTTATAGTCTTAGTTTTTATCTTGAGGTACTTGGACGACTTTGTTTGAATTTTTTGTATGTAGTGTGAGATAATGGTCCCACCTCATTTTTTTACATGTGGATACACAGTTATCCCACCACCATTTATTAAAAAGTCTGTTCCTTCCCCATTGAATTGTCTTCAACAAAAATGTAAGGGTTTACTTCTGTATTCTCAGTTCTATTCCCATGATCTATATGTCTGTTATCAAGCTGGTATCTTACTGTCTGGATTGCTGCAGTTTTGTCATGGCTTGACTCTTACCATGTTATAATTCATATGATGCATTCGTATCGTCCTATTTGTGATGTGCAAGAGGCTGTCCATGTGACTTTACCGGAGCTGTCTAGATTGTGCTCCAAATCTGGACTGAACATTTATTCACTCATCACAGTAGGAAGGGAAAGGAATGTAGCGAGTGTGCAATTCCTTTGGGGCATTATGACCTGATGCAACATTGGCCAGACCTGGAAACTGAGCTTCTCTAACTAGATACACAGGCATCGGCCATATGAAGGGAGGATTCTTGGGTCAGAGACATAAGGTCCCTGCTGGTTTGTTGTTTGTGAGATGCTCTAAGCGTTGCTCTCCCTAGAGGCAAGGAGTAGAGGGACTCCAGGGAAGTCACCTTTCCTTCAGCCACTCTGCCTCCCAGATTACTTCTCCTTGGCGCTCTGCTCCCACCACTGGGTTCTGTGAGGTCTTCTGTAGGAGTAAAATGGCAGCATGCGCTTGGTGTCCATGGAAATAAATGCATCTTAAAGGGATACTTCATGGAAATTTCCTAGACAGGGTGCTTATGCCACAGTTATGTATCTGAAAAAAATTCTTTTAGATAGATGTGTTGATTCATAACTTGCTTGGCCAAGACTTCCACTGATATTGGTCAGTTTAAACATTGTGGAATTAAATAGTAATTTTGAATGAATTTCTGGGGTTTGAATGTGAGCTAGAGTGAGAGTGAGAAATCCTGGGGGCCGTTGTCTTAGTGGGGGGAGTTCCTACAGTATTGTGGTCTTTAGGAATCTAAGAAGTTTTCAGGGTGAAAGTCTGAAGGTGAATAGTATAAAGACACCAATAAAAGACAGAGGTTGTCAGTAGGTGTTACAAAGAAGCTATATGTTGCCTACAAAAACCATTTTATAAATAAAGATGTGGATAGATTTTAAGTAAAGGATGGAGAAGGGTATACTATTCCAATGTTAATCTAAAGAAAGCTGGAGTATCTATATTAATTTCAGACAAAGCCCACTTCTAAATAAAGAAGATTATCAGGAATAAAATGGGGCATTATGTGATGAATAAAGAGGTTAATTCTCCAAACACAGAAAAAATCTTAACAACCTGAAACGAATATGTTCCTAACAACAAGTTCAAAATACATGAGCAAAAATAAGTAAAGCTGAAAGGAACAGTAGGCAAATCCATCATTATGGTTGGAGAGTTCAACATACCTGTTAATAATTGATGTGTCAACCAGGCAGTTTATCAGTAAGGATATAGCTGACCTAACTAATACCGTCGATCAACTGGATCTAATTGACGTCTGCGGAATGTCCTATCTAATAACAGAATACACATTCTTTTCAAGCTTGTATGGGACATTCACCAGGATAGAGTATACTCTGGGCCATAAAACACAACTTAACAAATTTAAAAGTATAACAACATACAAATAATGTTCCTTAACACAGTGAAATTAAATGAAATCAACAATATAAGATAGCCAGAAAATCCCCTAATATTTGGATATTAATTCATATACTTCTTTTTTTTTTAAACTTTTATTTAATGAATATAAATTTCCAAAGTACGACTTATGGATTACAATGGCTTCCCCCCCATACCGTCCCTCCCACCCACAACCCTCCCCTTTCCCACTCCCTCTCCCCTTCCATTCACATCAAGATTCATTTTCGATTATCTTAATATACAGAATATCAGCTTAGTATACATTAGGTAAGGATTTCAACAGTTTGCTCCCACACATAAACATAAAGTGAAAAATAATAGATGATTTTTTTAAAATGATGATGAAATCAGATCAGACCTATTGTCATGTTTAATCCCAGTGAGAGTCAAGTTGGGAGTTGATAATTTCTTTTTTTTTTTTTTTAAACTTTTATTTAATGCATATAAATTTCCAAAGTACGACTTATGGATTACAATGTCTTCCCCCCCATACCGTCCCTCCCACCCACAACCCTCCCCTTTCCCACTCCCTCTCCCCTTCCATTCACATCAAGATTCATTTTCGATTATCTTAATATACAGAAGATCAGCTTAGTATATATTAAGTATGGATTTCAACAGTTTGCTCCCACACAGAAACATAAAGTGAAAAATAATAGATGATTTTTTTAAGTGATGATGAAATCAGATCAGACCTATTGTCATGTTTAATCCCAGTGAGAGTCAAGTTGGGAATTGATAATTTCTTTTTTTTTTTTTTTTTTTTTTTTTTTTTTTTTTTTTTTACAGAGGATCAGTTTAGCATGCATTAAGTAAGGATTTCAAGAGTTTGCACCCCCATAGAAACACAAAGTGAAATATATTGTTTGAGTACTCGTTATAGCATTAAATCTCAATGTACAGCACATTAAGGATAGAGATCCTACATGAGGAGTAAGTGCACAGTGACTCCTGTTGTTGACTTTACCAATTGACACTCCTGTCTATGGCATCAGTAATCTCCCTATGCTCCAGTCATGAGTTTCCAAGGCTATGGAAGCCCTCTGAGTTCTCCGATTCTTATCTTGTTTAGACAAGGTCATAGTCAAAGTGGAGGTTCTCTCCTCCCTTCAGAGAAAGGTACCTCCTTCTTTGAAGACCTGTTCTTTCCACTGGGATCTCACTCGCAGAGATCTTTTGCCAGAGTGTCTTGGCTTTCCATGCCTGAAATACTCTCATGAGCTTTTCAGCCAGCTCCGAATGCCTTTAGGGCTGATTCTGAGGCCAGAGTGCTATTTAGGACATCTGCCATTCTATGAGTCTGCTGAGTATCTCACTTCCCATGTTGGATCACTCTCCCCTTTATTTACTCCATCAGTTAGCGTTAGCAGGTACTAGACTTGTCTATGTGCTCCCTTTGACTCCCAGTCCCTTCACCATGACCAACTGTGAACTGAAACTGATCACCTGGAACAGTGAGATGGCATTGGTACATGCCACCTCGATGGGATTGAATTGGAATCCCCTGGTATGCTTCCAACTCCACCACTTGGGGCAAGTCAGCCTGAGCATGTCCCAAATTATACATCTCTTCCCTCTCCCATTCCCACCACCATGTTCAACAGGGATCACATTTCAGTTAATTTTTAACACTTAAGAATAACTGTGCATCAATTACAGATCTAAACCAGTCATATTAAGTAGAACAGATAAAAAAAACTACTAAGAGGGATAATGTATTTAGTTGTTCATTAACAGTCAGGGCTATGCTGATCAAGTCACCGTTTCCCATAGTGTCCATTTCACTTCAACAGGTTTCCTTTTTGGTGTTCAGTCAGTTGTCACCGATCAGGGAGAACATATGGTATTTGTCCCTTTGGGATTGGCTTATTTCACTCAGCATGATGTGTTCCAGATTCCTCCATTTTGTTGCAAATGACTGGATTTCGTTGTTTCTTACTGCAGTATAGTATTCTAAAGAGTACATATCCCATAATTTCTTTATCCAGTCTACTGTTTTTTTTTTTTTTTTTTTTTTTTTTTTTTTTTTTTTTTTTGACAGGCAGAGTGGACAGTGAGAGAGAGAGACAGAGAGAAAGGTCTTCCTTTGCCGTTGGTTCACCCTCCAATGGCCGCCGCGGCCGGCGCGCTGCGGCCGGCGCACCGCGCTGATCCGATGGCAGGAGCCAGGAGCCAGGTGCTTTTCCTGGTCTCCCATGGGGTGCAGGGCCCAAGCACCTGGGCCATCCTCCACTGCACTCCCTGGCCACAGCAGAGGGCTGGCCTGGAAGAGGGGCAACCGGGACAGAATCCGGCGCCCCAACCGGGACTAGAACCCGGTGTGCCGGCGCCGCTAGGCGGAGGATTAGCCTAGTGAGCCGCGGCGCCGGCCTATCCAGTCTACTGTTGATGGGCATTTAGGTCGGTTCCAGGTCTTAGCTATTGTGAATTGAGCTGCAATAAACATTAGGCTGCAGACCGCTTTTTTGTTTGCCAATTTAAATTCCTTTGGATAAATTCCAAGGAGTGGGATGGCTGGGTCGAACGGTAGGGTTATCTTCAGGTTTCTGAGGAATCTCCAGCCTGACTTCCATAGTGGCTTGACCAGTTTGCATTCCCACCAACAGTGGGTTAGTGTCCCTTTTTCCCCACATCCTCGCCAGCATCTGTTGTTGGTAGATTTCTGCATGTGAGCCATTCTAACAGGGGTGAGGTGAAACCTCATTGTGGTTTTGATTTGCATTTCCCTGATTGCTAATGACCTTGAACATTTTTTCATGTGCCTGTTGGCCATTTGGATTTCCTCTTTTGAAAAATGTCTATTGAGGTCCTTGGCCCATCTCTTAAGTGGGTTGTTGGTTTTGTTTTTGTGGAGTTTCTTGATCTCTTTGTAGATTCTGGTTATTAACCCTTTATCTGTTGCATAGTTTGCAAATATTTTTTCCCATTCTGTCGGTTGTCTCTTCACTCTCCTGACTGTTTCTTCTGCAGTACAGAAACTTCTCAATTTGATGCAATCCCAATAGTTGATTTTGGCTTTGACTGCCTGTGCCTCCTGGGTCTTTTCCAGAAACTCTTTGCCTGTGCCAATATCTTGAAGGGTTTCTCCAATGTTCTCTAGTAACTTGATGGTGTCAGGTCGTAGATTTAGGTCTTTAATCCATGTTGAGTGGATTTTTGTGTAAGGTGTAAGGTAGGGGTCTTGCTTCATGATTCTGCACGTGGAAATCCAATTTTCCCAGCACCATTTATTGAATAGACTGTCCTTGCTCCAGGAATTGGTTTTAGATCCTTGATCAAATATAAGTTGGCTGTAGATGTTTGGGTTGATTTCTGGTATTTCAATTCTGTTCCATTGGTCTATCCATCTGTTTCTGTACCAGTACCATGCTGTTTTGATTACAACTGCCCTGTAGTATGTCCTGAAATCTGGTATTGTGATGCCTCCGGCTTTGTTTTTGTTGTACAAGATTGCTTTAGCTATTCAAGGTCTCTTGTGCCTCCATATAAATTTCAGCACCATTTTTTCCAGATCTGAGAAGAAGGTCTTCGGTATCTTGATTGGTATTGCATTGAATCTATAAATTGCTTTTGGGAGAATGGACATTTTGACGATATTGATTCTTCCAATCCATGAGCATGGAAGATTTTTCCATTTCTTGGTATCCTCTTCTATTTGTTTCTTTAAGGTTTTGTAATTTTCATCGTAGAGATCTTTAACGTCCTTGGTTAAGTTTATTCCAAGGTATTTGATTGTTTTTGTAGCTATTGTGAATGGGATTGATCTTAGAAGTTCTTCTTCAGCCATGGCATTGTCTGTGTATACAAAGGCTGTTGATTTTTGTGCATTGATTTTATACCCTGCTACTTTGCCAAAATCTTCTATGAGTTCCAATAGTCTCTTAGTAGAGTTCTTTGGGTCCCCTAAAAAAAAAAATCATGTCATCTGCAAAGAGGGATAGTTTGAGTTCTTCCTTCCCAATTTGTATCCCTTTAATTTCTTTTTCTTGCCTAATAGCTCTGGCTAGAACCTCCAGAACTATATTGAATAGCAGTGGTGAGAGTGGACATCCCTGTCTGGTCCCAGATCTCAGTGGAAATGCTTCCAACTTTTCCCCATTCAATAGGATGTTGGCTGTGGGCTTTTCATAGATTGCTTTGATTGTATTGAGGAATGTTCCTTAGATACCCAGTTTGCTTAGAGTTTTCATCATGAAAGGGTGTTGTATTTTATCAAATGCTTTCTCGGCGTCTATTGAGATAATCATATGGTTTTTCTTCTGCAGTCTGTTAATGTGGTGTATCACATTGATTGTTTTGCGCACATTAAACCATCCCTGCATACCAGGGATAAATCCCACTTGGTCTGGGTGGATGATCTTTCTGATGTGTTGTTGCATTCTATTGGCGAGAATTTTATTGAGGATTTTTGCATCTATGTTCATCAGGGATATTGGTCTGTAATTCTCTTTCAGTGCTGCATCTTTTTCCGGCTTAGGAATTAAGGTGATGCTGGCTTCATAGAATTTGGGAGGATTCCCTCTTCTTCGATTGTTCTGAATAGTTTGAGAAGAATTGGAGTCAGTTCTTCTTTAAATGACTGGTAGAATTCCGCAGTGAATCCATCTGGTCCTGGGCTTTTCTTTGCTGGGAGGGCCTTTATTACTGTTTCAATTTCTGTCTCAGTTATGGGTCTGTTTAGGTTTTCTATGTCTTCCTGGTTCAATTTAGGTAGGTTGCATGTGTCCAGGAATCTATCCATTTCTGATAGGTTTCCCTGTTTGCTGGCATACAAGTCCTTGTAGTAATTTCTGATGATTCTTTTTATTTCTGTGGTGTCTGTTGTTACATTTCCTTTTTCATCTCTGATTTTATTGATTTGGGTCTTTTTTTAGTTAGTTGGGCCAATGGGGTGTCAATTTTGTTTATTTTTTCAAAAAACCAGCTCCTCGTTTGGCTGATTTTTTGTAATGTTTTTCTTGATTCAATCCTGTTGATTTCTTCTCTGATTTTAATTATTTCTCTTCTCCTACTAGATTTGTGTCTGGTTTGCTGCAGTTTTTCTAGATCCTTGAGGTGAATTGAAAGCTCATCTATTTGGTGCCTTTCCAATTTCTTGATGTAGGCACCTATTGATATAAACTTTCCTCTTAACACTGCTTTTGCTGCGTCCCATAAGTTTTGGTATGTTGTGCTGTTATCCTCATTTACTTCCAGAAAGTTTTTGATTTCTCTTTTGATTTCTTCTATGACCCATTGTTCATTCAGGAGCATGTTGTTTAATCTCCATGTGTTTGCGTATGCTCTAGGGATTCCTGAGTTGCTAATTTCCAACTTCATTCCTTTATGGTCTGAGAAGCTGCATGGTATGATTCTAATTCTTTTGAATTTGCTGAGACTTGCTTTATGGCCTAGTATGTGGTCAATCCTAGAGAAGGTTCCAAGTACTGCTGAGAAGAATGTAAAATCTTTAGCTGTAGGCTTGAAAGTTCTGTATATATCTGTTAGATCCATTTGGGCTATAGTGTCGTTTAAATCTACTGTATCTTTGTTGATCTTCTGTCCTGTTGATCTGTCTATTTCTGAGAGTGGAGTATTGAAGTCCCCCAGTACTATTTTATTGGGGTCTAAGTCTCCCTTTAAGTCCGTTAATAAATCTTTTAGATAAACTGGTGCCCTGTAGTTAGGTGTATATACATTGATAATTGTTATATCTTCTTGTTGTATTGATCCCTTAATCATTATATAGTGCCCCTCTTTGTCTCTCTTAACAGTTTATGTGGTAAAGTTTATGTTGTCCGATATTAAGATGGCCACGCCCGCTCTTTTTTCATTTCTGTTGGCATGGTATATCTTTTTCCAGCCTTTCACTTTCAGTCGGTATGGATCTTTGTTGGAAAGATGTGTTTCTTGTAAGCAGCAAATAGATGGGTTTTGTTCCTTAACCCAATCAGCCAATCGGTGTCTTTTAACTGGACAGTTCAGGCCATTCACGTTCAATGTGACTAATGATAAGTGGTAACTTTGCCCTGCCATTAGCCAAAGATAAGTTCTAATATATGCTTTGAATTCCCTGTGATCTTTTGCTGTGAGGTTTCCTTCCTTGGTTTCCTTTCTTTATCTTCTTTCATATTGATGACCGTGTTTCTTTGTTTCTGTGTGTAACACATCTTTAAGCATCTTTTGCAGGGCTGGACGAGTGGCAACAAATTCTTTCAATTTCTGTTTGCTATGAAAAGTCTTTATTTCACCTTCATTCACAAATGATAGCTTTGCAGGATATAATATTCTGGGCTGGCAGTTTTTCTCTCTTAGTACCTGGGCTATATCTCGCCATTCCCTCCTAGCTTGTAGAGTTTCTGATGAGAAGTCAGCTGTGAGTCTGATTGGAGATCCCCTGAGAGTAATCTGACGTTTCTCTCTTGCACATTTTAGGATCTTTTCTTTATGTTTCACTGTGGAGAGTTTGATTACAACGTGTCGTGGTGAGGATCTCTTTTGGTCGTGTTTATTAGGGGTTCTGTGAGCTTCCTGTACTAGGATGTCTCTGTCCTTCTCCAAACCTGGGAAATTTTCTGCTAATATCTCACTAAAAAGGCCTTCCAATCCTTTCTCCCTCTCCATGCCTTCAGGAACTCCTAGAACCCGAATGTTGGGTTTTTTAATAGTATCCTGAAGATTCCCGACAATATGTTTTAGATTTGTAATTTCCTCTTCTTTTCTTTGGTCTGACTGTATCCTTTCCTGTTCTCTGTCTTCTAAGTCCAATATTCTCTCTTCTGCTTCACCCATTCTGTTTGTAAGGCTCTCTATTGTGTTTTTCATTTGATCTATTGAATTCTTCACTTCAGTCACTATCACAGTTTCCTGTTGTACTAGTTGTTTCATTTCATTTTGATTCCTCCTTAATATTTCATTTTCACGAGAGAGATTTTCTATCTTGTCCATTAAGGATTTCTGTAGTTCAAGAATTTGTTTTTGAGAACTTCTTAATGTTCTTATCAATTTTTTGAGATCTGCTTCTTGCATTTCTTCTATGTCATCATCTTCATAATCTTGAATTGGGGTGTCTTTTTCATTTGGGGGCGTCATGGTGACTTCCTTGTTTTTATTACCTCGGTTTTTGCGTTTGTTATTTGGCATATTGGAAATATTTGGTTTCTTCACTGTGGTGCTTTTTCTTGTTATACTATGACTCTAGATTAAGTGGACTGTCTGTTTTTGATGGAGCCTTAGGGCTTGAGATGGGTGTGGCCTGAGAGCTCTGTTTGGTGTGCCAAAGGTGACACTCCCAGGTTAGGCGTGGTAGATCTCTCTCTCTCTCTCTCTTTCTTTCTTTGATTCAAAAGGAAGTAATTCCACACAGCTGAACGAAGTTGGAGGTAGTTAGCAGGCAAATGATATACCCACAGGAGCCAGAGATCAGAAGCTCTTTCCCAAGGACTACACAGGGAATCTGTTCTGCCCTCAGAGTGGGCTCAAATTCTCCTTCAGTCTTCCACTGGGTTGCCAAAGTTACGGAATTGTAGCATCTCTGGAGAGTGCTCACGTGAATTCTGTGAGTTCTCTCCCCCACCATCTCTTTTTTCACAGTCTCAGTTCAGTAGCACCACAAATTTACTAGGTCCTAATCTCCTGTTAATTCGCCCCACCCAGAGTCAGGTTTTTCTGCTATGCTCAGGGCCGGTGCAGACCTGAGGTCACTCTGCTTATGACGTATGTCCAAGATGGCGCCTGCTCTTTGTCTTGCTCGCCCTTGAGAGGTGAGCGGAGAGAGAGAAACCCGTGTCCGTACCAGTCACCTTTTTTTTTTTTTCTCTCTCTCTCTTCCAGTTAGCCTGGTGAACTTTCCCCCCCTGGGGGTCGTTCCCTCTAGTCTCCTCTCTCTGCTTGCCTGCCGGTGTCTCGGGCTATTGAGGTTCGGCTCACCTCGCATTCCAGCGCTGGTGTGTTGAGTCTGCTGCTGGTGTCCCGAACTGTGTGCTCCCACGCTCTCCACGCAGGTCCGCTGTGAATCACGCATTCTGGAAGAGTTTCTTCTGCTGTTTCCTCCCCTACTCTTCCTTGAACCTGCAGTGTCGCTCCCCCTCTTCGTGGAGGAACGACACAGGACCCTGCGCTGTTCTTTCGTCTGCTCGGCCCTCCCCGGGTTTGCTGCTGGTTCTTCCCGGGTTGGCTACTATCCCTTCCACCTCCGTGGAAGGGCAGTTCCCCCTGGCCGCATTCCCCACTTCCGCAGGGGAGCGGCACACCGCCGGCCGGTTCTCTCTGGGGGGCTGCACAGGTGTTCCTTCAGCTAGATGTTCCCCTTAGATGTTCCCCATAGATGTTCCCGGTGCATGCCGTCTCTCTCCTCCTTTATAGTCCTCCTCCGCCAATCCCAACTCGGCTGCCCACACGCCGAGTACGCTGCTCTCCTCCAATCAGGAGCAAGTCCTACAGTTTATTGGTTGAACTGGAGGCAGCTGTGTGGAAGCTGTTTACTTCTCTCCCAGCGCCATATTGCGGGAGAGCAGATGCATAGAATAAGTCTTAATTCCAGTAACTCAGTCTAGTCCGGGTTGCTCCCCACACTGCAGTATCTCCACTTTTATTAAACTATCTCTCCCCGGACTATCAGTGTGCTCCCTTCCTATTCCGCCATCTTGCCTCGATAGAACTAATTCATATACTTCTAAACAGTTTATAAATCGAAGAAGTCTGAAAACATTTAAAAATATTTTGAAACCTATTAGCCGGCGCCATGGCTCACTAGGCTAATCGTCCGCCTTGCGGCGCCAGCACACCGGGTTCTGTCCCGGTTGCCCCTCTTCCAGGCCAGCTCTCTGCTGTGGCCAGGGAGTGCAGTGGAGGATGGCCCAAGTGCTTGGGCCCTGCACCCCTTGGGAGACCAGGAGAAGTACCTGGCTCCTGCCATCGGATCAGTGCGGTGCGCCGGCCGCAGCGCGCCGGCCGCAGCAGCCATTGGAGGGTGAACCAACGGCAAAGGAAGACCTTTCTCTCTGTCTCTCTCTCTGTCACTGTCCACTCTGCCTGTCCAAAAAAAAAAAAAATCTGTTTTTAAAAATTCTATGCAGTGTTGATGAGGGGTTAGTTAAAAAGACACTAGGGATAATTTATGATAATTTAAATTACTGCAGCCTTTGTAGAAAGCAATTTGGATAGTATCAAAAGTGTTAATAATGTTCCTATACTATTAAGCCAGGATTTGGGCTTATAAAATATAACAAAAAAAAATTTACTCAGAAAGACATCCTTTATATAACCGAATGTTTGCAGCCAAAAAAATGCTAGCCAAAAAAATGCTAAAAAAGATTAATGTTTACATACATTATGATAAATTTATTTAATGAGGCATTGAGAAGCTATGAATATTGATTTACCAAGTTATGTAATAATAGAATATTTTTGAAAATAAATAATATGCAAAATTATAAATACAGTATAGATACAGTTCTTTATTAAAATATCTATAAAAAGAAAATAAGGACTTATGGCAAAATGTTAATTATTACTATAGTATTGCCCTTGTATATTGAGCTATGGGTCTTATGTATGTATGTATGTATTTATTGAGTGAATCATTGTTCTGTTGCTTTTTTTTTTTGGTAGTTTCCATTATTTTTAAAGTAAATATTACTACTTTAATAATTGGAAAAACAATAAGTGAATAAGCGAAAACAAGCTCCAAGTCTCTGGAGCCCTCCGCTCCCTGGTACTCCCTGTGCTCATAGGCATCTTCCAAGGTGCAGGTCAAATGTCACCTCTGTGAAACCCTCTCTGGTCCTCAGTGTTAGTCTCTCCTGTGTGTGTGTGTGGTTGACTGTGTCTGTCCCACTTTATGTATCACAATGACTCTTGCATTTGTCTGTCCCCCTAGCCAAGTACCAAGGGGCCATGTTTTACCTTTATATTCCTGGGGCCCAGGATAGCACCTGGTGCAAAGCAGTGTTTAATGCGTGATTATCATGGCATTGATGATTCAGTTTGTGGTTCTCCAATTCCCTGCTTGAGATGAGCAGATACTCCTCAGAAACCAAAGCACTAGGAAGCCAGGAGGTCAAAGACATTTCTCAACCCCAGCAAGTAGCTGGGGACACCTGGGTCACATCAAGATATGAGGGTTGTATCCCAGCAGAAGAAACAGCATCATTTTCTAAAACAGAGTAAGTTCTTTGTGATTGATATTTTTGCCACAACTGAACTCTCTTTTATAATGAATAGACTCACTGTCCTAAATAAACTTAGGTGAAAATATCCCCACAAACCCTAGGTCCCATCTCTAGCTCCCTTAAGATCTGGTCCTGACACTGGTGTTTCTTGAGTCAGGTCTGCAGAATCAGATGAGCCTGGGTTTTTGTTTGTTTGTTTTAAGATTTATTTATTTATGTGAGAGACAGAGTTACAGACAGAGATGGAGAGACAGAACAAGAGGTCTTCCATCCACAGGCTCATTCCCCAAATTGGTACAATGGCTGGAGTTTGGCCTATCTGAAGCCAGGAGCTTCTTCTGGGTCTCCCACATGGGCACAGGGGCCCAAGCACTTAGGCCATCCTCGACTGCTTTCCCAGGCCACCAGCAGACAGCTGGATGGGAAGAGGAACAGCCACGATGAGAACCGGCACACATATGGGATGCCAGCACTGCAGGCAGAGGCTTAACCTACTATGCCACAGCACTGGCCCTGAGCCTGGATTTTTTGCTACATGAAATTCCAGTAAGAAACTTCCTTGTGTTCCTTTAGCCTAATGTGGGTGTTACAAATACAGTAGCCATAGTGGTAAAATGAGCTCCAAATTTTGATGATGCTCAGGGCTGCCTTTCCTCCTGGAAATAAAAACTAGATTAAAAAGCATGAGAGTAAAAAGATACCTATCACTAAACGACATGGTACCAAAAGTGATTAAGGTTGAATCCAAAGATATGAACTCTAATTCTACCTGTACCCAATGACAGTGGTTCTCTTTCCCCTAACCGCAAATGAATTGTATGGTCAAGGTATGCCCCTATGGCATCTTACTACCGGGGAATCAATTAAATAAAGTTTTGTAAAATCCATTCAAGCTGCAGATGAAAGGTTAGTACAATCCTTACTTACTAATAAGGATACCCATCTCTTCAGGAATATTAAGTATTATACTGTTAACTTTCTTTTTGACGATGAAGCCACTTTAACTGAGAGTTAGGTCTGTGGTTTTCCTTGGACCTTCAAGCATAATGTCTTAGTCTGTACTTGGTAGTTTACAGTCAACAAAAATTTATTCTCACCATTTTGGAAGCTGGGATGGCCATGACGGTGGTGCTGGCAGATTTGGTGTCAGACAAGGACCTACTTTCTCACGGGTGGTGTTGTCTCCTTGCTGAGTCTCCTGTGGTAGAAGGGCTTTGGAATCTTCCCTTATGATCCAATTACCTTCCAAATGGCCCCACCTCTCATTACCATCAGCTTGGGAGTTCTAACTTTTCAACATATGAATTTTGGAGGGGATACAAGCATTCATACTGCAGCATATGGTTGTATAGCAACTGTTGAATACCCTCAACACTGCTTAAATTTGTTGATAATGAAAAGTAAAGCAGATTAAGTTTTTGGTAAGCCACCATCACATAACTTGAACCCAACAGAACAAAGTTCATTGTAATAGTCTCGCTTCTCTTATAGTGAGAAACATGGCTCCCAGTATCCACAGCACATTTATGTTTTGGTTATGTCTCATACTGCTCTGGGTCACCTCACTGCTTTTCAGATCTTCACCACACACCTGCCTTCCTTGATCCTCATGGTGGCTGCACTGAATTATTCAGAAAGAAAAAGGAAGGGAAAGGAAAGAGGAAGAGAAAACGTCTATGCAGTCAATTTTTTTATGGCTGTATATATTTCATTTTGAGCAAAACTGCTATTTGGAAAAAAAGGAGAGAAAAAGGAGATGCATTGGAGTGTATAGACCATGGCAGACGAGTCAGACCCTAGACTGGGCAAGGCTGTGTTGCAGTAACAAACGACGCCCAAATCTCAGAGGATTAGGGCCACAGGGGTTTATTTCTCACTCCCATTGACATTCTTCGTATCTTTGTTCAATGTTGTCTTTATGCCAGGACCCAGGCTGAAGGAACAAATTCCTTCTGGGATATGCTAGTCTTGGGAATGGTCTTGCAGCAGAGGAGAGAGCATGATGGTAGAAGCACATGATGGGTTTTGGAACTTATGATTGGAAGTGGCTCATGACACCTCACATTTCACTGACCCAAACATATTACCCAACCTAACTCGACACCATCAAGACGAAGAAGTATAGCCTTCCTACAAAAAGAGGAAGTGAATCTTGGGATCAAATGCCATCACACAGATCTGTGGAGGAAGTATGCTTAACTAACTGGTAGACAGTGTGATAGAGGAAAATGCGTTCTCCATTTGATCACTCCTACATTAAGATGGGAAGGAAAAACATGACAAATTGAAAGTGTGATCCTTATGCTAGCAGATATTTTGTGGTTCTGGAGAGAGGAAATTTTAGGAGAAAGGGAGGAGCATATTAAAGGAACAATGAGGACTCTTGCCTGGGCAGGACCAACAGAGGAAATAAGGAAAGTGCTGAGTTCTTTATGATCTAGAGAAGGAACATGGTATAAATCATAACACTCCTGAGGAGTGGGTGTCTAGGCTAATAATTAAGGTTTACTGATAGCTCTAAAGGATTTATCAAAGCTTTATCAGACTCATTTCCCAACTGTGGACTCCAATGGTGGCATTTCTCAGGTTAACAATTCATTTGTAACAGGTTTAAAAAAATAAACCCACCACTATCACTGGAGTGGATATGTAGATAGAACAAAAAATTGTATTTTGGATTTTCTGCAATATCATAGTTGAAAAATTGTATCTTAGCATAGTGTTAATTCTCATTTCACTTATTAGGAGTGAAGATGGGCATGTCTGTGCTTTCAGATGTCCTTATTTCTATTCCAGTGAGCTGGTTTTGATTATATCCTATGTCTATTTTTCCACTGGGGTTTTGACCTCTTTCTAATTGGTTTCCAGGAAAGGTTGAGAAAGATTTTGTCAGTCAGGGCTGAGATGAACTCTGCCAAAATGCTACCAGGCACTGGGAACAAATGAGATGTTGTCCTTAGACTGAGTATACCCCAGTGCATGGGGAAGACATCTGGTCTACCATATGGGAACGACCCATCCGCCTCAAGTATTTGGGAAATGGCAATCCACTTATTTGAAAGAACTTAGGGTTCACGGTGGGGCTTGGCTGGAGCACAGTCGCCCCCTAAGTATAGAGGAGTTCTTGCTGTCTTAGCTCAGGCTCCCTATAAGCAGACTCTGAGATGGGGATCATTTCTCAAGTGTTTTTTTTTTCCTTCTCAGGTGAAGGTGAAAGAACCGGGCAAGGCTGGAGGAAAGAACATGGACTCCCTGGGAGACTCCCTTCAGCCTGGGGGAAGCTCTGGAGCATGAGCTACACCACATTGCTCTGCTCATCTCTCCCTTGAGAGAGGGAGCCTGCGCTGTGTACTCCAAGTCAGTAAGTCTCTGGCTGAGGTTGAGGGACTTGTAGGGAGGGCATAGCTTCCAGGTCAAGATAACTCCCATTTGTCCAAGGGCATGTCTCTGGAGAAGGAGGCAGCTGAATAGTTAGGAGACAATCCTCAGCAGTTCAGGGCAGGTGCAACTACTTCAAAGAGAATCTGGAAGGGAGACCAATAACTTTCTTTTGTTACATTTAGTAGAAATCAAGGGCTCCCCGAGAATCCTGCAGAATCTTCCAATGTACAGATCCAACTGTGTACAGATTCTCCTTGACTTACAAATGGATTATGTCCTGATGAGCCCATGATAAATTGAACTATCTTAAGTTTAAACTGTTTAACATGAGAACTCCTAACATACCAAACATCATGGCTTTATGGTATTGGTGTTCCCTTCTCCCCACCTCCCTGCTCCATGATCATGTGGTTTTCTGGGGCACTGTAGCCCAATGCCACTGCCCAGCATCAGGAGAGAGGAGAGTAACACATATTGCTCACTCAGGAAAAAACCAGAACTCAGAATTTAAACTACAGTTTCTACTGAATGCATATTGCTTTTGCACCATTGTAAAGTCAAAAAGTTGTAAATTGAACTCTTGTATGTGAAGGACTGTCTGTATTTGTATTTGATTGCCCCTAAAAGTTTCCCAAAATAGCAATTGGAAAGGCTTTTAACAAAAGCTAATGGGTATAGCCCAGAAGCATCATTATGAAACTCATGAATCAGAGTTTGACTTGTAGTTGCATTGTGTAGGGTAATCATTAGTTATCTGGAGTAAGACACTCTGCTGGGACTCGAGTGTTAGTTTATGAACATTTTGATTATTCTTGGGTCCCAGCTGCAAAATGCCAGAGGCTTGACTCTTCAAATATATCACTCTGTTACAGGCAGTAATGGCTTCAATGATGGTGGCAGAGTTTAACCCAAGCAAATATTTATAATTGACAATGAATGTGTGAGCAGGATGCTAATGAGTGGATGTGCTGATTATTTTCTCCTGCCACAAACATTAGCTCTTGTTTGGTTTAACTGTCAAGCTGACACTAAAGATTAGAAATGACAGAATGCTGGTGAAGAGCCACAGTGGGGAGGAATATTAAGAAAGCTGGTGAATTGTGTAATTTTGATTCTTCCATTTCTAAGTATAAATGTTTGTGGGTGTTTGCAGGAGGTTATGGCTTAATTATAGGCCCAGATGAAGCAGATTTAGATTTACCAGCGTATTTGGATTTCTGAAGTCTTTCATTTTAGAGCAGGAAGCCCAGCTGATGACATTTTCTTGGATGCAGGTGGATGTCTTTGAGCCATGGACTTGGAGATTAGATGAGTACATGAAACAAACATTTTGTCCTTTCCAGTTTTTCTTGTGTGTTCAGAATTTTGTGATAACATATGATTTGCTTCTCTACATGAGGGTATTTCAAAGCATTTTTAGAAAAATGGAATGCATATTTTTCATAAGCTATCTTTTCAATGGATTTTTTGAAGACCCTTCATTCTTGCATATAATTATGTGGCTAATTGATAATACTGTTCTTTGTATTCCTGGAGATATTGGCTTGTGAATATCTATCCTTTCCAGCCCATTTTTCTTGGTGGTTTTACTTTGTCATGCCTTTTGTCCCTGAACCTGGCTGCTGCTGCTGAGGCAGCATTGCCATTCGATGTTACGCATTAACTTTTTAATGGTAAGGCCCCAAATACCCAAACGTGGTGTACTGTCCAAGCTGGGGTGTGCCCCACAGCTGTGGTGTGACAGACCCTGGGCTTAGCCTACACCTTGCAGATGTCCGGGTGGGCGCTTGGTCCTGCAGTGACTCAGCAACATCTTGACCTGCCTCTCCTGTGGGTTGTCTCTCTGTGTATCAGTAGGTCACAAAGCAGAGTGAAGCTGCTGGCGAAGCAGATGTGGTGACACTGTGTGCATGGAGTGGTCGGAAGGCGTGCCACTCTGTAGAGCATTGTTCCTCCCATGAATTGGCCCTGTCCCCACTTGGGTCTCAGCTCAGCAGCAAAGCTCTTCTTTAAGGCATTTTAAAGGCTCCCTTATCAAGGGTGGGAAGAGAGCCGAGGGAACCAGCAGCTGTGTTCATTGATGGAGTAAAGTAGGCTTTTGATGGCAGCTTTTCCTAGAAAAATCACTGTGCAGGGATGTGTGTACCTCTCTGTTTGTAACCTCTGACATAGTAGTGGGCTCTGCTTAGAGACCAAGAGCAACAGTGGAGCTGGAATTCCCACCTTGATCTTCCTGACATCGAAACCCATCGGTCTTAATCTCAAGGTTAACTTGCTTCCAGGACAGATGCTTGCATGCCTGGTGACAGCCTGTGGTGCATGATGAGTCCCTGTGCTTACAGTAATCTGGTGACCCATCCTGGAGACAGGAGCATGACAGAGTACAGCTTTCTAAGGATCTTTAACTCCTGCCCCTGGGAACACACTGTTTATTCCGATGAATTTTTCAGATTAACTTCAACCAAACAAAAGTGTTTCTGTCTTAACCTCTGTAGGATCCTGCTGTTGCCACATCCTGTCGCTTTCCCCTTCCAGGCATACTTGCATCGGCTTCTTAACTCCTGCCACGTGGTCGTAGCTTTGGCCCAGGCCAGGTCTTTCGCTCAGTCTTCTTGTCCTCACACCTTTCCATAGGAGCCAGCATCAAGATTTTTCTAGAGCCACCATCTGCATCCATGACTGCAAACAGTCCCACTGTGGGGCCCGCTGGTCAACTTACCCTGAGTGGGAACCAGGGCTGTGGTTTGTGCTTTCCTTCCCCAGGTCTCAAAGAGCAGGCCACTCCCTCCTCACCTCTGCCTGACCCACCCAGTCCACTTCTCACTGCTTCCACCATTCCTACCTATCCCAAGTCATTGCCTGCCGGTTAGCACACTGGTCTTTAATCTTTCTGCTTCTGCTCTTATTCCCTGTATTAGTTATTTATTGCTGGAGAACATATTATCCCAAAATAGAATGGCTGAAAAACAACATATTACACAGTGTCAGTGAGTCAGGAAACTTGGAGCTGCTTAGCTGGGGGCTTGGTGTCTCCCATGAAGCTGCTTGCAGCCCAGGCTGACATTATCTCAGGATCTGACAGGAGTGGATGGATCTGCTTCCAGCACCACTCATGTCCTATCCAGGCTTCAGCTCCTTGGAGGCTTTGGGAAGTGTCAGTTCCTTGTTGACTTCTGCACTGGGCAGCTCCAAATATGGCAGCAGCTGTCTTTACCCAGAGTAAGTGATGAGAGAGAGACAGGGAGGTAGAGAGACAGGGAGACAGGGAGAGGGGGAGACAGGGAGAGGGGCAGAGAGAGAGGGAGGGAAGAGGGGAGGGAGGAAGAGAGGAGAGAACAGCTGAGTTGGAAGCCACAGTTTTTTGTTGTTGTTTTGTTGTTGTTGCCCAACCTCAAAAGTGACCTCTTATTACTTCTGTCATACTTTATTCATTGTGAGTTGGTGAATCTACTATGTACGCAAGAGAAAGCAATCCAAAGAGCAGGTGCATCAGAAGCAGTGGTCATTGGGGGCATCTTAGAGTTTGCCTGCCATATCTATGACCTATACTCTGTACCCAGCAGCCAGTTGTTTTCTTTGAACTTTTTATTGTGAGGTTATCATAGATTCCAAAGATGTCATTTTACAGTGAGATCAGATCATGCCACTCATCTGCTCAAAACCTTTCAAGGGTTTCCCAGTGTCAGATTCTTTGTTATGACCCACAAGGTCTGCCAGGGATTGCAGCTACTTTGGCTGACCCCATGTTCTTCCATTTTCACTTTCACTTCCTTCACAGGTCTCTGCTATTTCTGCCAAACCCGATCCCTTCTTGGGGGCCTTGAACTTGGCTCTTCCCCTGCATGCATTCAGGCCTCTGGGGGGTGGTACCTCCTCAGGTATGCCTTCCCTGACCACCTTCACTGAAATGTACCCCTTATTAGTTCTATCTCTGTTTTTCATGTCACATACCACTTATCTAACAATTTACATGTAATTATATGTGCATTTCTTTTCTTTTTAAATATTTTATTTATTGGAAAGGCAGAATTTTATAGAGACAGAGAAAGAGAGGGAGAGGGAGAGACAGAGGAAGACAGAGATCTTCTATCTGTGGGTTCATTCCCCAGATGACCTCAACAGCCGGGGCTGGGGCACGCTGACCCATCCAGGTCTCCCACATGGGTGATTAGGCCCAAGTACTTGGGCATCTTCTACTACCTTCCCAGAAGCATTAGCAGGGAGTTGGAATGGATGTGGCCAGCTGGGACTGGAACCAGCACTCGTATAGGATGCCAATGCCACAGGCAACAGATTAACCCATTGGGCCATGATGCAGGTCCCTACATTATTCTGCATCACCAAGTAGACTATCAACCCTCTTGAGGACAGGCACTTAGTTCTGGTTTTGCCTGTATTCTCAGTGCCTAGAACAATGCCTTGCCATAAATAAGTAAAATCAGATTGTATGATGTTCCAGTGGATTGAATTGTATGGAAGCAATAAAGAAAATCATCCACTACAGCTGGAAGGAGAAATCAGTTTTGTGTTGTCTTCACCCTGTGCTCCATACACCACCTTCTGCCCTTGGTAGCGGTTTAGTGGCTCTCATTCTCCAATATCAACACTGAGGTTCTTTGGTTGTTTTTGTTCCATTGTATTTTTAATCAAATGGTCTGAATTCTATCACAAACCTCATGGCATTTAGAGCTAAAAGGAATTTAGAGCTAAAATGGCAATTTTTGGGAAAACTGTTGACTGTTGTCAGTCTCCTTCATTTTTGGAAGAGGGCACAGTAGCCCTTCTCTTGGGAGCTGCTCAGTGAGGTCAGACACACCTCTTTGTGGCAGAGAGAATGGGTGGAAAATTGGATTGATGAAGCTATGAGCTGGACAACAGGGAACTGAGGCCAGTTTGTTAGCACTTCTGGCAAGCACAATCACCTTCTTTTTTTGAAAAGATTTATTTATTTATTTGAAAGTCAGAGTTACACAAAGAGAGGAGAGGCAGAGAGAGAGAGAGAGAGAGAGAGAGAGAGAGGTCTTCCATCCGATGGTTCACTCCTCAATTGGCTGCAATGGACTGAGCTGTGCCAATCTGAAGCCAGGAGCCAGGAGCTTCTTCTGGGTCTCCCACACAGTTGCAGGGGCCCAAGGACTTGGGCCATCTTCCACAGCTTTCCCAGGCCATAGCAGAGAGCTGGATAGGAAGTGGAGCAGCTGGGGCTCGAACCGGCGCCCATATGGGATGCCAGCACTTCAGGCCAGGGCGTTAATCCACTGTGCCACAGTGCTAGCCCCAATCACTTCCTTCCTTCCTTCCTTCCTTCCTTCCTTCCTTCCTTCCTTCCTTCCTTCCTTCCTTCCTTCCTTTCTTTTTTTTTATCACTTCCTTTCAAGCCTCCTGAACAGTGACAGAAAGGAGGCGCGAGACAGAGCAGTTGGTTTTGTTGTCCTTGCTTCAGCACTAACATACAGAGGATATTGTAGTGGACAGGGCCTGCCAGGCCCTCCAGTGTGGAAGCAGGCTTGCACCCTGCACCCAGTCACTGCTGAGAAATGCTGAGGCTGTTGCGAGGACTGGGGAAGGGGGTTTACTACATGACTTTTATCATTTAAGGTAAGGAAAGGATTTCACACTCTTCGTAGTGAAAGCAGAGGACTTGCTTTGTATACACTGAGCTGGAGGAATGATGGAACAGGCAGAGGAGTGGGGGGGCCTTCTAGTTTGATGCAATTTTTTTCCTCCCTGAACATATTTGAATCTCATATCACCCAAGAGCTATTTTTTCTGAGTAAGACTTGAATGTGAGACAAGTCCTTTAGAATACTCTCTGTGGGGTAGATTTTGTGTCGACATCTTTATTTTCTGGGTTGACTGTGGGCTGTTAAAGACTTCCCCTCCTCTTTTTGTTTTTAAATTTCTCTTTCCTCTCAAAACCATCCATGTTAGGAAACAGTTGCTTCATACTATCTAGAAACCAATCAAAATAGAGAATACAAATTTCTATAAATCGCTCTTTTTTCACCTTTAAAATGGGTCTGTTGTTTCTACTGTATAACATCATTGTGTGGATTAAATGAGACAATAGAACCACAGCTCCAAGTGCACAGCGTACCGAATAGCAGACTTCCTATGCATAGTTGCCATCATTGTTATATATATTATGATGAGAAGGAAGAAAAGAGCTCAGTTCATAGCCCTAACAATGACTGAATGTGGAAGGAGTTCCAAAGACATGAATGACCAGAGAAGGCTGGCTGGTGGTAATTGCAATCAAGTTGCACAATGTTCAGTTTCACAGAAGAAGAGTATCATATCCTCTTTCTTGTTAAAAGACAGAATTGCAACAAATTTAGTTACAAATCTAATTAGCTTTTATTCACAACTCATGAATCAAAGCAATCTTCATTCTACAACATAGCATGAAAACTCTCACTGGGAAATAGCAGATTGGTAGATTTTGTAAGATGGGAACAAGGAAACACAATAGTAGGAAAACAACATTAATTATTTAGAAGCCATTTTTGTAAAGGCTGAAGCAGAGAGCACACTCAGGTAGACTGGAATCTTCATGTTTTCTGGGAAACCTGGTCTGTTTTGGGATCTACCTCTTCCTTAAAGGTTCAGCGATTTTATGGTGCTTAGCATGGGTAACTCCATTTTGTTTTGATCTGGTCTGTTGGAGCCTAGTGCAGTTCAGTCCAAAATAAGGGCTTCCCATAATTTTTAACATTCTATTGTTCAGTAGTTCAACATTGCGTTGTTAAATCCAGAGAATTGATTGGTATCTGTTTTAATTTCTACATTTAAAGATTAGATTATACATTTTCAAGACTCTAAATTCAAATGACACAAAGGTTATATGTGTGTATACACACATTCCTGCTTAGAGGCAACCAGGGTTAATAATTTCTAGTTACATGCAAACACTTGTGTGTATTTTTCCTTCATACAAAAGAAACACGTGACTATTGCTGTCCTGCATATTCCCTTTTTCACTTAAATGGTGATAATTCTTTTTAATGATTGTGCATGATTCTTTGTATAGGTGACCATCCATTTTAAGCATCCTAATGAACACCTTTGCTATTACAAACAGTGTTGCAATGAATAATCTTACACATTTATCATTTCTCACAAATGCAAGTATAGCTGAAGTATAAAACCATAGAAGGGTAATTTTGATAGAAATTGCCAAATTGCCCTGTGGACCAGTTGCATTAATCTTTACTCTAACCAGCAACCTATAAGAGCAAACCTGTGTTCCACACTCTCACCAACATAGTGTGGTACCAAATGTTCTTCATTTCTGCTATTTTGAGAGGTGAAGTTTTAATCTGCATTTGTCCTATTATGAGTATGATTAAATATCTAAAAATATGTTTAAGAACCATTTGTATTTCCTTTTCTGTGAACAGTCAGTTCTCTTGTATTAGTCAGCTTCTTCTAATTTTCACCAAAATACCCATGAGGAACAACTTAGGAGGGAAGAAGGCTTATTTTTGGCTTACAGTTTGGAAAGTCACCACGCAAGATCCGGCAGCCCCATTAGTCTGGCTTCTGGTGGAGACTGGCAGTAGTGAAGCGTGTTCAGAGGTGCCATCAGATGGTGAACCAGCAAGCTGAGAGGCATAGGAACAACACTCTTCCTTTACGCTCTATGTGGTCTCTCCTTATAAAGCCATCATAGTTTGATCCTGGGGCTGTACCCTACCAACCTAATATAATCCAATCACTCCCAAAGGCCCCATGTTTAGATGCTATATGAGTAAGCCTCCACCTGAATCCATCAACCTTTAAGGATTAATCCATTAATCATTAACATAAGACTCTGGGATTTGAACATCTGCATGATTTTGAGGGTGTCAAATACCATTCAATTAATCACCTTGCCCATTTCTCTGATGGTTCTTTGTAAATTGGGTTAGTAAGAGATAAAGAGCATTGGTTACTGGAAAGGTCTGGGTCTTATAGTTGGTGGGCCAATGTTCAAATTCTGGTTTAGCATTTTATGGGTTACAGAAATACTTGCAGGCTTTTGTTTCCTTATCTTTGAACTGATGATGGCAATACTTGTATCTATGTGGGGCTGTAAGGAAGATTAAAATTTATGTCGTATACCAAGTACAATACCTAGCCTTTAGCAGGGACTCAGTAAATTAGAATGTACTTTGTTTCTTCTCCCATGATCCATGGTTTTATAAAGATTACAGTATTTTCCATATTCCTAAGAAGTCATATATAATTTCTTAAAAAAAAGAAAAAACACACATGAAGAAGAAACAGAGGGTGGGAAAAGAAGTCGTGTTTTATCTTTAGAAGATCAGGGAATATTAATCTTATTGTATGATTCTCCACACTTGGCCATCTTAGTGCTTTTCTGAGTTCTTGCCTAGCATACGTCTACAGTCCGTCTTCCGTGGAAGTGATCAGGGAATACCAGCTGATTGTAATATTAGCATTAGCAAACATCATGCCGAAGTAAATCTGCTGTGCCCAGATGCACATTACTCATTACCAAGTCAATATGTGATGTGACTTTAATAAGTCATTTCCTGCTGGGCATTGTTTGAAGGTTTATCAGGGCTTTGCATAGGATCCTATAGTCAGCTCTCCAGAAAGTTGAACTGACTGGGTGCATCATTTCTTTTTGCTAGTAAGGCAGCAAAAATATCATCTGCTAGACTCTTCTCTGGGCAGACTTGTGCTACTCCTCTCTATAGCACCAGTGCCTGGCTAGGTGTGAGGCATGTTGAAAAGCCTGGATCAAAATGAATCATTGGCGGCCAGTGTTCCCATGCAGTGGGTTAAGCCACTGTTTGCAATGCTGCAATCCAATCTAAGAGAACTTGTTAGAGTCCCAGCTGCTCTGCTTCTGATCCAGCTTCCTGCTAATGCACTTGGGAAGGTAGTAGAAGATGGCTGAAGTGCTTGAGCTCCTGTTACTCACATGGTAGCCCGGAGTGTGGCAGGCATTTGGGGAATGAAACAATGGATGGTTCTCTGTCTCTTATTTCTCTCTGATGCTCTACCTTAAAAAAAAAAAAAGAATCATTGATTGAGATATGTACTTTTGAAATTGCATGTGAATCAAGGCTGAATCCTTGGAGAACTGGAAATACCACTGACTTTTCAAAAGAAGCTTAATGCACTCACTCTTGGCTCTGCACCCATTTATTTTGCTGGAGGTATCTATGGAGTTTTGGTTTCTAAGTTTCTTTTAGTTCCCAACATACTATTTTGATTTTTATTTCAAAGTTCCTTTTTCTTGACAGACCAAATGTGATATGCTGTATATCCATTTCAAATAAAAGTAAGTGTAAGTCTGTTTTTGAGTTCCTTACTATCTCGTGAGATGAATTGCTGAGAGACTGGAGAGCACTGTGAAACCGTGCTAGGCAAGCCACACTCTGGAGATTCCAGGATGTACTGTTTTAATAGTTTCCAGGACAGGTGAATGCTGAGGGAATGTCCTCATCTTTTTCCCTCTTTCTGACCTTGCAAATCTCAGTTGTGTTCTCCACAGGCCCAGGTTGCAGTTCACTGTGAGTCAACATGGCATATGCTTCAGCATGGAGTTCTTTCAGAATGAGAAATTCTCACAAGCCCTCACTTTGGCTTGCTGAAATCGGGGGGTCTCACCTTGGCAATTCACTTCAGAGAAAGCGTACAGATTACCAGCAGGGTCTGCATTTTGGCCTCTGGCCATTTGTCTCTTTGCCTATGGAGAAGCTCTCTCCCACTGCTTGGAAAGCCATTAAAAATCACTCCCACTTTGCTCACTCCCAGTGCCCTGCTGCCAAGCCTGTGTGAGCCCTGCCGTGTCTCCTCTTGGAGGCTGTCACCCTCAGCTTTCCCATGTCTGGGATGGCTATGAGAACAAACACTCCAGTATCCTCGTATGTGTGAACATATTTTAGCCTTAGGGATTTTCTTTCAAACATGGAAAAAAGGTCGACTATGTATAATACATCGCTGCGAGGGCTCGGAACCTGGAGAGGGGCCCTGAGGTGTCAGGTGAGACTGCAGACTGCGTGTTGCTCCTGAGACTCGCTATTCACTTGGCAGACCCACTCCCCCACCTTACTCCTGCACCATTTTTGTCCTGATGTCTTCTTCAGGGATTATGCAATGATGGGAGCAAAGGCAACCCATCCTGATTCGATCTGTCACTTGCTAATGGATCTGGTAAAGGCAGCAACCAGTTTGTGGTTCAGCAACAAGACTCACCTGTTCCTGAGACTTGTAAGCCTGGTGGTTGAGAGTTAACAATATGCAATGCTGCAAATTTAAACACCAAGGAGACACTTAGTATTGCTTCTGGGCTTGAACATACCCTTAGGGATGGGAACCAGCTAACATAGCAGAAACTCACACAGGTAAAAGCTTGCCAAGAATGGGGAGAGTGACTCAGCAGTGGCCCAGAAGCCAGATGCCAAACCACAGAGGCCTGGATTATTAGTCTCAGAGAGGATTATTTGAGGGGGTTCTGGAAGCTACAGAGACTGAGGTAAGGATGAGACGATTCAGGTTGACAACAAGCGCTCCACTATGTCCCTCCTGCTAACTGCAGTTTCAGAATCAGACACAGCTCCCTGACATGTGCACGTATTTGCATGTTGTATGTGTAGCACTCAACTGCTACACAGCTAAAACTGTTCTGTTCCTTTGTGGAACTTGTTGGCTGAATGATCTGAATTAGGTAGAATGCAATGAAGTAAGAGCTCCAGCTTTCCTGCTGCTGCCTATAAACTCTTGGGGAGACCTTGACGCAGAGCCTCTTGACTGCATCTAGGATAGACATAGTTCTTTGGTCTCTTGTCACCATACTGAAATCTCTCATTACTTACAGTAGCTTTTCAACATTTTCTCTTGTGTTTTCCAAATATTCCTCATATCAGTGAAAATAGAGGTTTATGTTTTTCCTGTGTAACTTTCATACTTTTAATCTCATTTTCTTTTCAAAGTGTCAACTTTGGGATGATGTAAAAATATGAATAGCAACAGTGGGTTTCCTTGTGATTTTTAAAAGCATGGCAGACACTATCATGAAGTTTTTTTTCTAAAGATTTTATTTTACTTGAGGGGTAGAATTACAGACAGTGAGAGGGAGAGAAAAAAAGGTTTTCTGTCCGTTGGTTCACTCCCCAGATGGCTGCAATGGCCAGAGCTATGCCCATCCAAAGCCAGGAGCCAGGTGCTTCTTCTCAGGCTACCATGCTGGTGCAGGGGCCCAACTTTTTGGGCCATCTTCTACTTTCCCAGGCCATAGCAGAGAATTGGATTGGAAGAGGAGCAGCTGGGACTAGAACTGATGCCCATATGGGATGCTGGCACCGCAGGCAGAGGATTAACCTACTGTGCCACAGTGCCGGCCCTTATCATGAGGTTTTGGTCAAGATGTTGGCCAGGGCTGTGGTCAACTGAAGGCTTTACTGGCCCTAGAGGATGGATCTGCTTCCAAAGTGGCTCACACCCCCGGCTCAGTGAGTTGGTGTTGGCTGTTGGCACGAAGTCTCATTCCTCACTGCACCGACCTCGTCACGGGACTGCTTGAGTGTCGTCTGGATTCAGCAACTGGCTTCTGCCATGGTGGGAATACAAGACAATGCAAAGTGGAAACTGCACTGTCTTTTATGAAGTCACACGTACTTTTACAGCATCCTTTCGGTGGCATGGATGAGGCCTAGTCATGGGTGGGGGCTAAATAGGGATGACTACCAGAAGGCAAGAATTATGGGGCGTGATCAGGGAGGCTGGTTACTGCAGTCTGTGCTCTGGTCCTCCGTGACTCACATCCCTCGCACTTGTGAAACAGACTTACTCATTCACAAAGCTGCCCCGAAATTTCATCTCATTACAGCATCAGCTTTAAGTCCAGGGTCTCCCCACCCAATTCAGATCCAGGGGCAGATGAGGCTCTTCAGGTATAGGTCCTTCAGTGTATCTTTTCAAGTACGGCTCCTCCCAATCTGCAGGCCCACTCAGTAAAGGGGAAATTTATCCGCCCTTCCCATACCTGACACATGATGATGGGAGAGGCATTAAATGACTGCTACAGATTTCCCAATTCAAAAGTGGGGGAAAGAGGAGGCATCACTTCACAGCAATTCTAAAACCCAGCCAGGTAAATGTCAGAATCTCCTTAATGAGGACTCAGATCTACTCTTTCCTAGAATGACTCTCCATGTGTTTTGGAAAAACCTGGTGTACAAGAACTGGCTGCCAAAGCTGGAAGAGATGCAGAGACCAAAAAAGGAGGACAAATGTAAGATTACAAAGAATGTGTTTTTTTGGAGGGACTCATGGGGGGAAGCTTGATCTTGGGTGAACCTCTGCATTGTGAGGCGAGAGCAGAAGAATTTTATAGACAAAAATGGCTAATCAGAATGCCCCTGGAATTTTTAAAGAAACATTAACATTTCAGGCACTAGATAAGGGATATTCCAGGGCTTGCTTGGCAAGACAAGCCTAGCAGGTTATCTTAATGGCATTGTTTACTCTTTCATAGGGATTGGAATGCTGTCAGGGTTACCTAATGGGCAAGATGGCTGCTGCATCCAAGATGGGTGCATTTGTGTTAAGCTGAATCCCATACACCATGCTTCTTGGATCCACCCTCTGAGGTTTTGATTTTACCTTCAGATCCTTCCTTCCTGTTGCATTAAAAGAAACTCATGTTTTACAGGTGATACAGCCTTTCTGCCTATGAAAATTTTGGTATCTGAAGGCGTCTTTCCATTTTGCACAGTTCCAATGCATTCAATCCAACCTGATAAGAGTTTCTGCCTATAATATATATTTTTATTTTAAACTTTGTAGGTTATATGAAAATGCATTGTAGGTGAGGTTTGCTTCAACAGACAAAAGCCGTGCTAATAAATTTCTCTAAAATAAACCATTTTCCACTTTGGGCTTTTGTTGAAACTGCTAAAGGACAATGCCCTTAAGCTTCTTATAAGCTGTGTAGTTTTATGAAATATTTTCTTAATCATGAAAATAGGATTTTGCAGTGATTACCACGGCTTACTTTAGACGGTATTTTCCTGGAAGAGCCCTGGATTCAGTCTTTGCCTGGAAGCCATTTTACAATTTCAGCATTGCCTGTCATCTGGAAAATTTCAGAACCAGAAAGTCTGGACTCTTTCTTTGTTTTACAGTCCTTCCCTGAGCTTATCTTTCCTCAAACATATTGCTATAAGCAGCAAGAACACAAGCAGCTCTTTCATCAGTGCCTGGAAATCCCCTTGGTCAGATTCCCCCAATTCATTATATATACACAGACCCTTTTTTCCATATTTGTTCCATGTGACCATGTTGCTAAATCCTCTATCACCATCTCACAAGGTCTCGTATCTTCTGGTTCCTGAAACTGTTTTCCAGATATTCCACTGAGCCCTCTCCAGCAGCATCCCTGAAGGTCATCAGGTTTCACTAACATTTTCTTCAGCACGGTTTGTATTTTTACATCTCAAAGTCATTCCTTTTCCAGGTTGTGAAATCCCTCCCACATATAAGGCTTATGCTAGGATAGCACCCCACTTCTGGTACCAAATTAATTATTAGTTTTCTACGTACAACAAGAAGTTTTGCACAGACTAAAATGTTTAAAGCAATATGCACGCATTCCTCCCACCCCTGCCATGGGCAAATAGTTTAGTGATTTTGTCAGTCTCTCTGAGGTTACAGTCAAGATGTTAGCTAAGGTTGTAGTCATCTAAAAAATTTGTCCAAGTTGAGAGGATTCACTTCCACAGTGACAAACTCAAACACCTGGCAAAGTAGTGCTCTTCATTGGCAAAAGGTCTCCATTCCTCACTGTGGCCCTCCCTGTAGGTTTGCTTGAGTCCTTGTGACAAACCAGCTGTCTTCTCTCATAATGAATATTCCAAAGAGCAAAGTAGACACTGCAATGTCTCTATGATGGACCTCTCCAAGCAAGTTCTACTCTATTATTTCTCATGCATCTTATTGGTTACACAGGTCAGCTCTGTTTATGGTGTGAGGGGACAGCACAGGGCCATGAATATCAAGAGGCAAATCACCGGGGGGGGGGGGTCATCCTAGAGGCTGGTTGCCACAATGACCAGAACCAGAAAGATAAATATGATAGCTCCCTGAACTAATGTGTTTGATCTTTAATGGTAAGCTGAATGAGAGAAAAGATTCAAAAACTGTTACTGCAATAAACTTTAGTTATTTTAAGATTTATTTTATTTATTTGAAAGAGTTCCAGAGAGAGGTAGACAGAGAGAAAGGTCTTCCATCTTCTGGTTCACTCCCCAGATGGCCTCAATGGCCATAACTGCACCACCACCTGTGACACCAGCATCTGGTTCGTTTCCCAGCTGCTCCACTTCTGATCCAGCTCCCTGTTAATGGTCTGGGAAAGCAGTGGAAGATGACCCAAATGCTTGGGCTCCTGCACTCACATGAAAGATCCAGATGAAGCTCCTGGCTCAGCCCTGGCCATTGTGGCCATCTGGGGAGTGAACCAGCAGATGGAACATCTCTCTTTCTCTGTCACTATCTCTCTATAACTCTGCCTTTCAAAGAAATAAATAGGGGCCAGTGCTGTTGTGCAGCGGGTTAAGCCATTGTTTATAGTGTTGGCCTCCCATATGGGTACAGTTTCAAGTCTTGGCTGCTCTACTTCTGATCCAGTTCCCTGTTAACTTGCCTGGGAAAGTATTGGAAGATAGTCCAAGTCCCTGGGCCCTGCCCCATCATGGGAGACCCTGAGGAAGCACCTCACTCCTGGCTTCTGCCTGGACTAGCCCCAGCTGTTGTGACAATTTGGGGAGTGAACCAGTGGATGGAAGATTTCTTTCTGTCTCTCCTTCTCTCTCTAACTCTCCTTTAAAACAAAGCAAACAACAAATAAATCCTTATTTTAAAAATATGTAGATCTTGTAATTTCCTCTTAGTTAAAAATTAAAGTGAAAGCATGGACATTTGTTGTGACAGTTAAGATGTGCCTTGGGACACCTGCATCCCATTTTTGGTGCCTGGGTTCAAGTCCTGGCTCTGCTTCAGATTCCAGTTTCCTGCTAATGTGCACCTGAGAGTCAACAAGTGATGGCTCAAATACTTGGTCCCTAAGACCTGGGTTAAGTTTCTGGCTCTTGGCTTTAGTCTGGCCCAGCCCTGGCTTCTGGGGAGTAAACTTGTAGATGAAAAATCTTTCTCTCTCTAATTTTCAAATTAAAAAGCAAAATGAATTCGTTAATTAAAAAATTGAAATGAGATTTCTATAGCCTTCAAACAATCTAATCAGAATTTTAAATCCAATTTGGCAACTGATGACTTATCTCACCTTTTAAGATAATCATATTGCCAAATTTTCTAAGAGTCGGAGAACTCAAGGGGCTTCCATAGCCTTGGAAACTCATGACTGGTGCATAGGGAGATTACTGATGCCATAAACAGGAGTGTCAATTTGTAAAGTCAACAACAGGAGTCACTGTGCACTTACTCCTCATGTAGGATCTCTGTCCTTAATGTGCTGTACACTGAGGCTTAATGCTATAACGAGTACTCAAACAGTATATTTCACTTTGTGTTTCTATGGGGGTGCAAACTGTTGAAATCTTTACTTAATGTACACTAAACTGATCTTCTGTTAAAAAAAAAAAAAAAAAAGAAACTATCAATTCCCAACTTGACTCTCACTGGGATTAAACATGACAATAGGTCTGATCTGATTTCATCATCATTTAAAAAAAATCATCTATTATTTTTCACTTTATGTTTCTGTGTGGGAACAAACTGTTGAAATCCTTACTTAAGGTATACTAAGCTGATCTTCTGTATACTAAGATAATCGAAAATGAATCTTGATGTGAATGGAAGGGGAGAGGGAGTGGGAAAGGGGAGGGTGGTGGGTGGGAGGGACGGTATGGGGGGGAAAGCCATTGTAACCCATGAGACGTACTTTGGAAATTTATATTCATTAAATAAAAGATAAAAAAAAAATAAAAAAAAAAAACAGTCTTGAATCTATGCAACAATTTGAGAAAAAAAAAAAAAGATAATCATATTGCCAAATTTTAAATTGTATAGCACAGATGGAATATGTGTGCGTGCATACATGAATGCATTTGATGGGAAAGGGAGAAAAGACTCCTTTTAAGATCCTTCTGGAGAATTATTACTTAGTAACATATTTGGGGCCATTCAATATTCAATACTAACAAGTACAAATTTTCTCTTTTATTCCAACATATGACTCCATAATTTTTTCTAAGAAGATGAAATTTAAAAAGAAATATAAGGTTGTTTGGAACAGAAAAACAAAGTTTAGTCAAGCTGGATATGAAAATTCCAAAAATGTACCAGTGTTAAAATACTTTGGAGTTCTTTCTGAAAATTAACTCAGAGGTTCATGATGAGGAAGTAGCTCCATGCATAACTGGAGGTCCTGGAAGTCTTTCCCAGCTACCTCTTCATCCACCAGATGGGAACTGCTGTGGATGTTCAGAGTCATTGCCAAGAAGGTCCCAGCTGAGGGCCAGTGGGGTTGAAATGCAGCTCTCACACACTTGTCCAGGCATCAACCATGAAAAGAAACCTGGTTTTTCCTCTCCTTGTGCATAAAGCATCTCCAGATGGGTGGGCATTGTCTTCTCTCACTGCTTTGCATTATGAACTCCAGGAAAAATTAGGCATTTTGTGTGTTCTCGTGATTTCCCACTCATTACTTTGCAATTCCTGCTAAGGAATTTCAGTGTTGTACATTTTTGCTTTCTTCTAAGCTCCTTTTAAGTTCTTTGAGGTCAAACATCATGCCTTTCATTGCTTCTGTTCTTTGGTTGGCCACTAACAGCAGATGGCAAACTTATGGAATGATAAAAAGTTCAATGTCAGCTCAAAGTGTTGGACACTAGAAATTGGAGTCTTTAAGAGGTGACATCTATTTCACTCTTATTTTTGTAGTGTATTTTAGCTGTATTTGGGGTACTTTAAAATGTTCATGGAAAATGGAATTAACAGTTATGTTTATTTTAGGACAAAAATTTCTGAGATCAATACACAGTTGTAAAATGGATGCAACTGGAAGCCATTATGCTTAGTGAAATAAGCCAGTCCCCAAAGCACAAATACCGTATGTTCTCCCTATCTGTGGGAACCAATAGAGCGCCTAAAAGGTACTCTATAGGAGTGAGGTTGATATTTTGAGACTCGATGATTGTTTATGGCCTTTGTCTTGAATGTTGAAGAACAGTGTTTTTTTTTTCTTCATACTCTGTTGAACTCCTTACTAAGGGCAGAGTTAATCTTCTGAGTATAAAGTAAACTGAAAATAGATCTTTGTAAAAAAAAAAAAAAAAAAGAATGGAAATAGGGGAGGGAGGAGGAAGAAGGGTGGGCAGGAAATATCACTATGTTCCTGAATCTGTATATGTTAAATACATGACATTTTTATACCTTAAATAAAATTAAAAAGAAAACAAAACAGATTTTTGCCACTTAAAATAGAATTAAAACATTTTTTAAAAAAGAGAAAAACAAATACAGTTTTTCCATATTAGGCATTTTCTATGAATTTTTTGAAGATGCCATATATGTAATTCAAGATTAACTTCCCCCTCTTTAGCACCTTAAAGATGTCTCTGACTTCCATGGTTTCTGATGAGAAGTCAGATATCATTTTTAAAGCTGCTTCTCTGTAATGTAAATTATTTTCCTGGCTGCTTTAAATTTTATCTTCAGTTTGTAGACAGTTTGGCTTTGTATTGATCCTGCTTGTGATTTGCTGAGCTTCTTGGAACTGTGAGTTGATATTTTCCTAAATTATGTATTTATTTTATTTGAGAGGCAGAGAGAGGGAGAAGGAGAGAGAGGAAGGGAGAGGGGAGAATGGGAGAGAGAGGGAAAGCAGAGAAAGCTCCTATCTGTTGGTTCAATTCTCAAATGTCCACAATGGCTGGGGCTGGGCTACAGCAAATTGAGGAGCTGAAACCTTAATCCAGATCTCCCCTGTAGGTGGCAGGGACCCAGCTACTTAAACTATCACCTGCTGCCTCCCAAAGAACACATTAGCAGGAAGCTGGAATTGGGAGTAGAGACAGGACTCTAACCCGGGCACTCTGATGTGGATGCGTGTGTCCCAAAGGGTGCATAACTACTACATCAAATGCCTGCTGGTTGATATTTCTCAGAAAATGTGGGAAATATGTGTCCATTACTTTTTTTTTTCCTATTGATTGTTTGTCAGGTGTTCATGGCTTCAAATAAAATACCTGAGAGGAGGTGCTCCTGAAGGAAGGTGTATTTGGCTCACAGTTTTAGGGATTCACCGTCTGAGATCAGGCGGCCCATTGGTTTAGGCACAACACGAGGCTGGAGGACATTGAGGGGTGGATCTCACTGAGGGCAGGAAGCAGAGAGGGACACAGGAAGTGCGTTCTTCCTCACATCAGCTGTCTCCTTATGTAGCCACAGTGATTTGATCATGGGGGTTCTACTGTAAGGACCCATTGCTATCTAATAACACACATCCTTAATCCACCAACAGAGACTCTGAGCACCAAGACTTTAACCCATGAGCCTTTAGGAATACACAACTTGTTTTCTTCCTCCTCCTCCTCTCTCCTCTCCTCCTCCCCCTCCTCTTTCTCCACCTCTGCCTCCTTCTTCTTCTTTTAAGAGTTTATTTAAGAGGTAGAGTTACAGACAGACAGGGAGAGACAGAGAGGTCTTCTGGTTCACTTAAATGGCTACAATGGCTGGAGCTGGGCTGATCCAAAGCCAGGAGCCAGGAGTGTTTTTCAGGTCTCCCACGTGGATGCAAGGGTCCAAGTACTTGGGCCATCTTCTACTGCTTTCCCAGGCCATAGCAGAGAGTTGGATCAGAAGAGCAGCAGGGATACAAACTGGCACCCATATGGGATGCCGCTGACATAGGTGGAGGCCTAGTCCACTACACCACAGGGTTGGCCCCTCTTCTTTCTAGAAAGCAAAGAGAGGCACCAGTGTTGCGGTGTAAAGAGTGGACCCACAACTTGCAGTGCCAGTATCCAGTGTGGTTGCTGGTTCAAGTCCCAGCTGCTCATTTACAATCTAGTTCCCTGCTGGTGGCCTGAGAAAAGCGGCAGGAGATGGCCAAGTGCTTGGGCTGCTGCTATCCTTGTGGGAGACCTGGAGGAGGCTCTGGGTTCCTAGGTTTGGACTGGCCCAGCATTGCCCGTTTGGGGAATGGATTAGCAGTTGCTTCTTTCTTTCTCTTGCTCTCGCTCTGGCTTTTATATGGATGGATAAATCTTAGAAAAAAAGAATAAGCATAAAGACCCTAGTTTAGTGGGACTATAGACAATGGCCGTAAACAATAATTGAATGGAAAAATGACCATTTCATCCATATACAGTAAACTTTTTTTTTTTACAAAGTTATTTTATTCAACTTGGAAAATGATACAAATCCCTGGATATTTTGCTCTGGGGACGGGGGAGAGGAGTGGGCAGGAAGGAGGAGGAGGGCGCAGAGGCAAAGAAAGAGGTCACAGTGGCTGCCTGAGTCCTTGCCCGGGGGTGGGGGGGTGGGGGGGTGGGGCTCAGGTCCAGAGAAACACCACGGTGAGGAGGCCCAGGACGTAGGCTGCCACCAGCTTCTGTCCCAGGGACACGTGCAGGACCTGGGGCAGCTGGCTGCCCACTTCGTCCTGGAGCGGGAGCAGCAAGAAGGCCACAGACACCATGCCGGTCAGCAAGAAGAGCAGGAAGGAGCTGGTGGCCAGCTGCTGGCGGGGGGTCTCTTGGAAGGGTCTGGCCGTGGGGGCTGCTGTCCCGGCAGGGGGCCCCAGGGTGGGCAGTGGGTTGGGCTGTCCCTGCAGCTCAAGGGGGTGTGCTGGGGCTCTGAGAACCGAGGTGATGTCCTTGCGGCCCACCACTCGGCCATTGGCTCCCTCCTCCGACAGTTCAATGCGGAATCGGTCCCGGACGTCGTAGTGGCTGGGGATGGGGGCCACATGGCGAATCACTATGTCAATGCAGGACTGCGCCTTCACATAGCCCTCGGCCTCAAACACCGTGTATTTCGCAGGTGCTGTACACAGGACTCGGAAGCAAAGCGCAGTTCCTGTGGGGTTGTAGAGGGTCAGCAGCTGTCGGAGGCCGCTCCGCTGGTCCGCTCTGAATACTAGATCCAGGGGTAAGACGAGGACCGGGACAACCGGTCCCGAGGGAGGAGGGGCGCTCCGGGACCCCCGCCCAGGGGCCCCCGGACCCATCAGCTCCTGGTCCTGGGGCGCCCCTCGGCGCATGCAGGCTCTGGGCGGTCGGACATCCGAGGGCAGAACTAGGACAGGGCCTGGAGTCTAGGGCTGGGGACAAGATGCGACCGTGGGGCAGGGCCTGGACTTATGATGCCACCGCCGCCGCCTCGGAGCCCCGCTCGAGGGGGCCCCCGCTGACCCAGGCCCAGGTCCCACACACCTGTCCCCTTCCCAGTTTTGCCCCAGGTCCCCCTTCAGATCCTGCCCCAAACCCAACCTCGATGGCCACGCCCACCCCACTAAACCTGCCCCTCGGTGCTCCCAATCCCGGCCTTCTCGTCAGGCTGGGTGCGCGGGCCCAACAAGTCCCGCCCACCTCAGAAGGTCCCGCCCCTTCCGGGCGTTCCGAGGCTCCCGCCCCCCTCCTTCCGGCCAGACTCAGCCCGCTGTACAACTCTCCGGAGCTGCCTTTCACGCTCCCTGCCTTCCGACTCGCCTGTGTGCTCCCGACCCCTCCTCCCTGAGCTCGGCCCGCGTCTCGTCGGGCTTCCGGCTCCGAACGGCCGTTGGTGTTATGAGGCTCATCTGGTGGTCAAAACCCCTGCCAATCAGCTGGTAGCCCGACCAAGGTGGCCATATTCCCGCGGGTCCCTGTGTCTGCACTTCCGCCGTCCATATACAGTAAACTTTAATCACAGATCATCAAAACTATCGTAATATAGTATTCTAACCATTGGTTTCACAAAAGTATAATACAGTTTCACAAAATCATATTTGCAGTGATACTGATACACACAGGTATTTCATCTTTCTTTTCTTTTTAGTTCCCACATATTATGGAGAACATGCGGTATTTGTTTTTCTGTGTCCAGCTTATTTCAATCAACATGATGTCCTCCAGTTGCATCTATTTTGCTGTAAGTGGTAGAAATTCATTCTTTTCTATAGCTGAATAATCTTCCATTGTGCATGTATATATACACCACATTGTCTTTATCCATTCATCAGATGATGGACAGCTTTGTTGATTACAATTTTTGGCTACTGTGAACAGTGCTGCTATAAACATGGTGGTTCAGGTATCTCTTTGATACATTGTGTCCAAGTCTTTTGAGTTTATACTCAGTAGTGGAATTGCTAGATCATATGGCAAGAATATTTTTAGATTTTTTTAAAGATTTATTTTATTTATTTGAAGGTCAGAGTTACACAGAGAGAGAGAAGGAGGGGCAGAGAGAGAGAGAGAGAGGTCTTCCATCTGCTGGTTCACTCACAATTGGCTGCAAAGGTCGGAGCTGCACTAATCTGTGTCTCCCACATGGGTACAGAGGCCCAAGCACTTGGGCCATCTTCTATTCCTTTCCTAGGCCATAGCAGAGAGCTGGATTGGAAATGGAACAGCTGGGTCTCGAACTGGTGCCCATATGGGATGCTGGCACTGTAGGCAGCGGCTTTACCCGCTATGCCACAGCGTCGGCCCCATCTCTCTAGATTTTTAAAAAATCTCTAAAATGTGGCTGCACAGTGTACAGTGGCTGCACTAATGTACATTCCCACCAACAGTGTATAAGTATCCCCTTTGTGCACATCCTCGTTGGCATTTGTTATTCTCTGTGTTTTGGATTTTAGCCATTCTGACTAAATGAATGAAGTGATAGCTCATTGTGGTTTTGATTTGCATTTCCCTGATGGCTAGTGATATTGCTACATTTTTTATCATACATTTGTTGGCCTTACTCTTTTTGAGAACTGTCTTTAAAGTCCTTTACTCATTTTTGAACTGGATTGATTTTTTTTGTTTTTGAGTTTTTTTAAGCTGCTGGTATACTCGGGATATTAATCTTATACCAGATAAGGGATTTGCAAATATTTTTTCCCATTCTGTTGGATGTCTCTTCACTCTATTGTTTCCTTTTCTGTGCAAAAGCTTCTGAGTTTGATGTAGTCCCATTTGTTTGTTTTGCTTTTGTTGCCTGTGCTTTGGGGGCCTTGTCTAAGAAGTCACCCACTACACCAATGTCTTGCAGTGTTCCTCCCAAGTTTTCTTGCAAAAACTTCATAGTCTTTGATCCATCTTGAGTTGATTTTTGTATATGATGAGAGGTGTGTATCTAATTTCATTCTACCTATATAAATCCAGTTTCGCCCATACCATTTCTTGAAGAAACTATCCTTACTCCACTGTACCATCTGAGCACTTTTGTCAAAAATCAGTTAGCTGCATGTATATGAATTACTTTCTGGGCTCTCTATTCTGTTCCATTGATCTATGTATCAGGTTTTATGCCAGCACCATGCTGTTTTAATCACTATAGCTTTGTAGTATGCTTTGAAGTCAGATATTGTGATGCCCACAGATTGATTTTTCTTGTTCAGGATTGCTTTGGCTATTTTGGGTCTTTTGTGATTCTACAGTGATTTTAAGATTGATTTTTCTAGTTTTGTAAAAAATGTCATTGGTATTGTGATAGGGATTGCATTGAATCTATAGATTGCTGTAGGTAGTATAGACATTTTAATGATATTGCTTCTTCTAATCCATGAGCAAAGACTATCTTTCCAATTTTTGCATGTGCTTAATGAGTTCTTTCATCAATGTTTGATAATTTTCATTATAGAGATCTTTTACTTCTTTGATTAAATTTGTTCCTAAATATTTGATTTTTTTGTGGCTATTGTAAATGGGATTTCTTTCTTGATTTCTCTTTCTATGAATTTGTCATTAGCCTACAAAAAAGTTACTGTTTTTTGCTTGTTTATTTTGTAACTGGCAACTTAACTGAATTGGTTTATCAATTCTAACAGCTCTTTGGAGGACTGTTTAGGTTTTTCGATTTACAAGATCATGTTTTCTGCAAACATGGTTAATCTGACTTTCTCTTTCCCAATTCTGTTGCCCTTTATTTCTTTCTCTTCCCTAATTGTTCTCACTAAAACTTCTAATACTATATGGGATAAGAGTGGAGAAAGTGGACATCTTTGTCTTTTTCCAGATCTAAATGGAAATGCTTTCAGTTTTTTCTCATTCAGTATGATATTGGATATTGGTTTGTGATATATAGCCTTTATAATTTTCAGTAATATTTCTTCTTTACCTAATTTGTGTAAAGTTTTTTTTATTATGAAGGTGTTTTGAATCTTATCAAATATTTTCTCTGCATCTATTCATATGACCATATGGCTTTTGTCTTTCAGTCTGTTGATGTGATTTACATTCATTGATTTATATTTATTGATCTATGAATGTTGAACCACCCTTGCACTTCTGGGATAAATTCCACTTAATTGTGCTATATGATCCTTTTGATATGATTTTCAGTTCAATTTGCTAGTATTTTGTTGATCTTTGTATCTACATTCACTAAGAATGTAGATATGTAGTTTTCTTTTGGTGCGGTGTCTTTGTTTGGTTTTGGTACCAAAGTAATGCTGGCTTCATAAAAAGTTTGGCAGAATTCTGTCCTGTTTGATATTTTGGAATAGTTTAAAGAGTATTGGAGAATTCAATAGTAAAACCTTTAGGCTCCAGACTTTTCATTGATGAAAGACTTTTGATTACTGCTTCAATCTCGTTGCTTGTTATGGGTCTATTTAGGTCATCTGTATCTTGTTTTTTACTTTTTAAAGTTTTTATTTAATGAATGCAAATTTCATAGGTACAACTTTAGGAATATAGTGTTTCTTCCCGCCCTACTTTTGTCCCACCTCCTACTCCCTCTCCCATCCCATTCTTCATTAAGATTAATTTTTAATTAACTTCATATACAGAAGAAGAACTCTATACCAAGTAATGATTTCAACAGTTCACACACACAAACACACACACACACAAAACGTAAAAAGTATTGTTCGAGAAAAAATTTTGCAGTTAATTCTCATAGTACAACTCATTAAGGATAGAGGTCCTACATGGGGAGTAAGTGCACAGTGACTTCTGTTATTAATTTAACAATTAACACTTATTTATTATGTCAGTGATCACCCAAGGCTCTTGCTATGAGCTGTCAAGGCTATGGAAGACTTTTGTGACCACAAAGTCTGTCAGTATTTAGACGAGGCCATAAGCAAAGTAGAAGTTCTCTCCTCCCTTCAGAGAAAAGTACATCTTTCTGTGATGGCCCCTTCTTTCCACTGGGGTCTCACTCAAAGAGACCCTTCATGTAGAATATTTTTTGCCACCATCTGTATCTTGATTTAATCTTGATAGGTTGTATGAATCCAGGAATTTATCCATTTCTTCAGGGTTGTCCAGTTTAATTAGCATTTAGTTCTTCATAGTAGTTTCTTATGATCCTTTCTATTTCAGTGGGGTCAGTTGTGATGTCTCCTTTTTCATCTCTAATTTTATTTATTCAAGGTTTTTCTCTTTTTTTTCTTTGTTAATTTGGCTAAAGGTTTACCTATATTGTTTGTCTTCTCAAAAAACCAATTTTTGGTTTTGCTGGGGTTTGTTTTTAGTTTTGATTTCACTTATATCTGCTCTGATCCTTATTATTTTCTCACCTCCTGCTGATTTTGGGCTTGGCTTTTTCTTGCCTGCTGTAGCTCATAGGGATAGAAGTGTGGTTTTGATATTAACAAGGGTTTCCTTAGGTGTGTATCTTTGGCCCACAGGGAGTTCGGTGTCATTCTTCCTGGTGAGTGTGTTAGAGAAGGCCTTATTCTCTTTGCTTATGGAGGTAAGGGTGGCTGCCCCCTTGTTCTGTCGACAAGCCTGAGTGATGCTGGGGCTGTGGCATCAATTAGTGTGGCTCCAGGGCTGTGTGATATGGATGGCCCCTTCCTCAGGTCCTGGTAGGAGTGTTCAGCCAATGTTGTGCTTTATAACATTGACAGTGCTAGTCCTAGAGACTAGAAGATGTGCACTAAGGCCTGTTCCAGCCTTACGGAGTGTCTGCAAGATACACAGGAGATTTTAACTCTGGAGGGTATGAGTCCAGAGAAGTCAAACTCAGGTAGGTCCTTTTCTATGTCCACCAGGTAGATTCCATGGGCCCCAAGGAATTTAGAATAGATTGTTACTGTCCTGGTGTTGCAGGATATATTGGGATCATTACCCAGATCTCCTAGGTGAGAGCAGATTTTTTTTATGGGCTGTTTTTGGTGTTAGGCTCCAGAGCTAAGGTGAATCCCCTTGTTTCACATGCAGTGCTTGAGTGTGGCTCTGGGGATAAAGCTCAGGAACTTCCACAGCTGCAGGACGCAGGAGATCTGTCCTTTGCCCCACATGTTGCCCTGAAACTGACTATGATGTTGATGGGAGAGCAGAGAGCTGGTGTGTGACTTTTTGCTGCATAGTACAGCCCTCAGAGAGTGGGGGAGGGAAAGGAAGAATTATGGCTTCCCTGCTCCAAACCTGGCAGTTGCTCAGACTCCAGTTAGCTTCCAGGCTGAAGTAAAAGTCAGTGGGTTAACTGTGGAATTCCCTCTCAGCTAAATCTGCAATTGGCAGGCTGTGTAGCAACTTTTTCGTACCTGCATGTTGTAAGATGGTGGCTCACAGCTGGTTGCCCCATGTGGCTGGCTGCAACATTGCCTCTGTCTTCTCTTGCCCCATGGTGTGTGTGTGTGTGTGTGTTTGTGTGTGTGTGTGTGTGTGTGTGTGTGTGACTTCTTCACCAAAGTTCCCACCAGCCAGATCTCTGGAAGCATAGTTATTAACTTTGTTCTTTTCATATCCCAGAGCAACTTAGATTAGTGTGGCTACACACTAATCCAACATCTTGGATGATTTTTTTGTCTTTCATGCTAGGAAAGTTCCCAAATTATTTTCTAAACTATAACATACTCTTATTTTCTCTTTCTTTTCTCCATTTGAAACTCCAAATACACGTACATTAAACCACTAGATATTGTCTAAGAAGTGACTAAGTTGCTATTCATTTTTTAAGCCTTTTCCTCTTTTTTTATTCAGTTGAAACAATTCCTATTGATTTGTCTTCAAATTCACTTACCTTTTTGATGTAGCATCTTCTATTGAACATATCCAGAGAATTTTTGTTATCACATTTTGTAAGTTCAAGAATTTGCAGTTATTTCCTTTTCTTTTGTAGTTTCATTTCTCTGTTGAGAATCCCATTTGTTTACTTATTGTTTATCTCTTCTTTGGATTCTTAAACATATCTGTAATGGTTGTTTTGAAGTCCTTATCTGACAAATCTAACTTCTGGGTCATCTTGTAGTTTCTGTTTGCTACCTTTTTTCTCCTCTCTTTCTGTCTCTCTCTTTAAGGTTTGTTTATTTATTTGAAAAGCAAAGCAACAGAGAGAGAGGGAGGGACACAGAGAAGAAAAGGAAGAGAGGAGAGGGAAAGGAAAAGGGGGAGGGGGGGAAGAGGGAGGGAATGAAAGCCATCATTTGATGGTATATACCCCACAAGTGGCTACAATAGCAGGTGTGGGCAAGGCCAAAGCCAGGAGAAAGGAATTCCACCTGTGTCTTCCATATGGCTAGAGGGGACCCAAGCATTTGGGCCATCATCTGATGCTGTCCCAGGTGTATTATCAGGATGCTGAATCAGAAGCAGAGCAGCTAGGAGGACTCCAAGCAGGCTCTGAAGTGGGCTGTGGTGTTGCAAGAGGCAGCCTCACTCACCGTGCCACAATGCTGCCCCTTGTCTTGTTGATGGACCACCTTTTCTTGCTTTTCTGTATCTCTAAAATTTTAGACTATATATTGAGCATTGTAGGGGAGTTTACATTTTACTTTCTCATTTGAAAGGATTTGAGTTTTGTTCTGTTAGGTAGGTGGATTATTGGAGGATCCTCTAAATCCTTTTAACCTTGATTTTAAGCTGGTTAAATGGCCTGTTTTGGTGCTCTCCTTATTCCCAAGGTGTGATCTTTCTGTAGTAGCAGCTGAATGGCTAAGGTGCTAGTATGGTTCTTTCCTCAATGCAGAAGCAGACTTCCAGTGTCTTCTAGGGCTGTCCAACCCCTGATATCCCTGTTCAGCTCTCAGTCCCCAGTATCACTTTCTGCCAGGCCTCTAAATCTCACACTGCCCATGCGCAGCAGGGACCTAGGGTGAATGCCCACGCAGATTTCCATGAACCCCTCTTTGTATGGCTTCTCTTGTTTAGTACCTTACTTGGCAAGTTATAGCCACACTGGCAGAATTGCCATTTTTAAAACTTTTTATTTATTTGAAAGGTAGAGTGACACAGAAATAAGGAGAGACAAACAGACACAGAGAAATCTTTCATCTACTAATTCACTCCCCAAATGCCTGCAACAGGGCTGGACCAAGGTGAAGCTAGGAGCCTGGAACTTCAACCAAGTATCCCACATGGGTAGCAGGGACCCAGGTACCTGAGCCATCATCTGCTGCCTCCCAGTGTGTACCTTAGAAGGGAAGCTGAATCAGAAGTGGACAAAAGGCACTCCGATATGGGATGCGGACAACCTATGTGGTGGCTTAACCTGCTGTGCCACAATGCCTGCCTCCAGATTTGTATTCTTATCTCTGCCTTCTCAGCTCCTCAAGGCTACCTGCTATGAGCAAGAGTGAACATGAGCCTTACTTCTTTATATGCACCCTTAATTCAAGGATATCCATCCCTTGCTGTTCTTTCCTCCTGTCTAAAACAGTTGTATCATACATTTTTTTTCTAGTGTTGTGGCTGATAACAATGGGAGATTAAATCTAATGTCAGTTTCTCCATCATTGCCAAAAGCAGAACACATCCAAGTCTAGAATAAAAGCTGTAATAAGTACTACTGTGTCATTTATTGAATGAGTGAAAGATGCAGTCCTTGCAGTTCATTATTAAAAACAATGTGAATGATTTTCGGGAAGGCGCAAGAAATTGTGCAACAGGAAGAGATGATTGTTTCAGGCTTGTTAAGCCTTTCTGCCAAATTTTGAACAATCTGGAGACAGGAATAACTCCCCAGTCTTCATTGTTAAAGCAAGCTTTACTATAAAAAAACAACTGAAACAAAACTTCACAAAGACAGAATATTCATAATCCTGTTACTCTTGTATCTCCTCTGTCATGAATAACCTTTTATAAACCCATTCTACTCTCAAAAGATGCATGTGGCTGGGGCCAGCGCCGTGGCTCACTTGGCTAATCCTCCGCCTGCAGCGCTGGCATCCCATATAGACACACTGGGTTCTAGTCCCAGCTGCCCCTCTTCCAGTCCAGCTCTCTGCCGTGGCCCGGGAAGGCAGTGGAGGATGGCTCAAGTGCTTGGGCCCCTGCACTTGCATGGGAGACCAGCAAGAAGCACCTGGCTGCTGGCTTTGGGTCTTTGCAGCACGCTGGCCGAAGCGGCCATTTGGTGGGTGAACCACTGGAAGGAAGACCTTTCTCTCTGTCCCTCTCTCTGTCTCACGGTCTACAACTCTACCTGTCAAATTAAAAAAAAATGCGTGTGGGAGAAAGAGCAACTCAACTTGAGTCAGAATACCCTGGTTCAAGTCACTGCCCTACCACTTATTGTTTCTATAACCTCTGGCAGTTTTCAGAGCCTTGGTTTCCCTATTTTCTTTCTTTCTTTTTTTTTTTTTAAGATTTATTTATTTTTACTTGAAAGTCAGAGTTACACAGAGAAAGGAGGAGAGGCAGAGAGAGACAGAGGTCTTCCATCCACTGGTTCACTCCCCAATTGGCTGCAACGGCCGTAGCTGAGCCGATCCAAAGCCAAGAGCCAGGAGCTTCTTCCAGGTCTCCCACGTGGGTACAGGGGCCCAAGGGCTTGGGCCATCTTCTACTGCTTTCCCAGGACATAGCAGAGAGCTAGATCGGAAATGGAGCAGCCAGGACTTGGCGCCCATATGGGATGCTGGTGCTGCAGGCATCAGCTTTACCCACTACTCCACAGTCCCCCCCCCCCCATTTTCAAAATAGGGAAAATAACATCTCTATCCATAGCACAGGATATTTGTAATGGTAAGGGTGTGTGAAAATCATTTTGGAGATTTATACCTCAGCCTTTAAATGCTATATTTAAAAATGGAGTTTGTAATAGTATATCAAAGTTGCTATAAGATTCCACTAAGAGATTATTAGGATTTACAACTAAACTCAGTTCAAGGATACAACAGCAACCCTCAAAAATCAGTAGCAGAGTTACGCATTTGGCACAAGGGTTAAGTCACTGCTTGGGATGTCTGCATGCCAGATAGGAGTGCGTGGTTCAAGTCCCAGCTACTCCATGCTTCCACCAGCCCTCTGCTAATGTGTCTGGGAGGCAGCAGGTAACAGTTCAGCTACTTGGGTTTCTGCCATCTTTCTGAGACCTGAAAGACTGGATGGAGTTTTGGGCTTTTGGCTTCAGACTGGCCCAGTCCCTGCTGTTGCAGCCATGTGCGTAGTGAACCAGCAGATAGAATGTTGATCTGTCTCTCTCTCTCTCTCTCTCTCTCTCACTTTCGCTCTCATTACTCTACCTTTAAAATAAATAAATCTGGGCCGGTGCTGTGGCTCACTTGGCTAATCCTCCGCCTGTGGCGCTGGCACCCCAAGTTCTAGTCCCGGTTGGGGTGCTGGGTACAAGTCCCGGTTGCTCCTCTTCCAGTCCAGCTCTCTGCTGTGGCCCGGGAAGGCAGTGGAGGATGACCCAAGTGCTTGGGCCCTGCACCCGCATGGGAGACCGGGAGGAAGCACCTGGCTCCTGGCTTCAGATCAACGCAGCGTGCTGGCCGTAGTGGCCATTAGGGGAGTGAACCAATGGAAGGAAGACCTTTGTCTCTGTCTCTCTCTCACTGTCTATAACTCTGTCTCTCTCTCTCACTGTCTAACTCTGCCTGGCAAAAAATTAAAAAAAAAAATCTTTTTTAAAAACATGGCATTTTTATATACCAAGAATGATCTTGCTGAGAAAGAACTTAAAGAACAATCCCATTCATAATAGCTACAAAAAATGAGTAACGGGATAAATTTAACTAGGGGTGTGAAAGACTTGTACTACAAAAATTACAAAACACTAATGAGGGACCAGCAGTGTGGCATAATGGGTAAAGCTACCACCTGTGATGCCAACATGCCATATGGGTGCCAGTTCAGGTCCCAGCTGCTCCACTTCAGATTCAGCTCCCTGCTAATGGCCTGGGAAAAGCAGCAGAGGATAGCCCAAGTACTTGAGCCCCTGCCACCAACATGGTAAACCCAAAGCTATTGACCTGGGTTTGGCATGATGCAGCCTTGGCCATTGTAACCATCTGGGGAAGGGAGCCAGCAGCTGAAAGGCCTCCTTCTTTCCATCTCTTCATCATTTTCTGTAGTTCTGATAAATAAATAAATAAATCTAAAAAAAGAGGAATTGAAGAAAGCACAAAAGTGGAATGGCCTTCCATATTCATTAATTAGAAGAATTAATATCAAAATGTCCATATTATCCAAAGTAATTTACAGATTCAGTACAATCCCCATCAAAATGCCAATGAAATTCTGCACAAAATTATAAAAAAAGTTCTAAAATTCACATGGAAACACTAAAGCTCTTAAATAGCCAAAGAATCTTAAACAAGAACAATGTCAGAGTTATCAGAATACCAGGTTTCCTGACATAATATATAAAATCTGTATACAAAAATATCAAGTTTTGTGACATAGTATACAAAAATCACATAAATGTGACTTTTGCTATTAGAGGAAAACAGGGAAAGCATTCCAAGACACTGGCAACAATTATTTGGCTAAGACCCTCAAAGCACAGTTGATAAAAGGGAAAATAGACAAATGAAATTAAACCTAGAAGCTTCTATATAGCAAAGGCAACACTCAGAAATATGGAGAGACAATTGACAGAATGGAAGAAAATACTTGCAAGCCACGTATATATTTAATATCCAGAATATATAAGGAGTTAAGAAGTTCAACAACAGAATAAACAATACATTTAAGACATGGGCAAAGGATCTGGGTAGATATTTTTTCAGAAGAAGAAATACAAATGCCCAAGAAATACATGGAGAAATGTACAGTATCACTAACCATCATGGAAGTGCAAATAAAAACAGCAATGAGGTAATGCCTTACTTCAGTTAGAATGGCTACTTTTTTTTTATTTTTTTATTTTTGACAGGCAGAGTGGACAGTGAGAGAGAGAGACAGAGAGAAAGGTCTTCCTTTTGCCGTTGGTTCACCCTCCAATGGCCGCCGCAGCTGGCGCGCTGCGGCCGGCGCACTGCGCTGATCCGATGGCAGGAGCCAGGAGCCAGGAGCCAGGAGCCAGGTGTTTTTCCTGGTCTCCCATGGGGTGCAGGGCCCAAGCACCTGGGCCATCCTCCACTGCACTCCCTGGCCACAGCAGAGGGCTGGCCTGGAAGAGGGGCAACCGGGACAGAATCTGGCGCCCCGACCGGGACTAGAACCCGGTGTGCCGGCGCCGCAAGGCGGAGGATTAGCCTAGTGGCGCCGGCCGGCTACTTTCTTTTTTTAAAACATTTATATATTTGCAAGTCACAGTTATACAGAGAGAGGAGAGGCAGGGTGAGAGAAGGAGAGGGATAGGGAGAGAGAGGTCTTCTATCCGATGGTTCATTCCCAGTTGGCCACAACGGCTGGAACTGTGCCCTAAAGCCAGGAGCTTCCTCTGGGTCTCCCACGTGGGTGCAGGGGCCCAAGGACTTGGGCCATCCTCTACTGCTTTCCCAGGCCATAGCAGAGAGCCAGATCGAAGTGGAGTAGCTGGGACTCCAACCAGTGCCCATGTGGGAACCTGGTGTTTCAGGCCAGGGTGTTAACTTGCTGTGCCACAGCACCAGCCCCTAGAATGGGTACTTTCAAAAAGACAAAAAACAAGGGCAGATATTTGGCATGGCAGTTAAGTCATATATTCTTTATATATGAAGTGAATACAGCAAAATAGTTAAGTCTGTGTGGGCTCATTGGCCTCTTCCTTGTGCTTTTCTGCAATATTTGAGGTATTCTAAAGTATAAAGACAAAATATAAAAAATTATAAAGACCAAATGACCGAAGAAAGAAGCATAAAGCAGTGCCTGGTATATATAGCAAAAGCCCAATATGTTATTATAGTTACCTGTATCAGTCAGCTAACGAGTCTCTGTGTTACATGGCAGCTCTTCAGGTTAGGACCAGGCTCATCTGTTCTCACTCATGTGTGCAGGACCATCTAACTGTCCCCTAACCTCTGATGGCCTCTGCCAGGAGGGCTGGGTCCCAGACAGGCTCTCCTGATGATGACAGAGCATGAGGATTGTAAAACATGATTTCTTTCATTTTTTTAAGTTGACAAAATAAAATTGCATGTAATTATGGCATTCGACGTGATGTTGTGATACACATGTACACTATGGGGTGACACAGTCAAGCCATTCAGCACATCCATTACCTCACATACCTTTTTTTGTGTGTGGTGAAAACACTTGGAACCTACTCTCTCCGTGATTTTCAAGTATATAATGCACTGTTGTTAACCATAGTCAACATATTGTACCATAGATTTCTTGAACTTATTCCTTTGGTTTAAAAGAAATTTTGTGTCCTTTGATCAATACTTCTGCTATTCTTCCATCTGCTGGTTGGCTCCCATGCACTGTTTCATTCTTCAAATATCTACAAAAGTTGGAACTAGAGTAGATTGGAGCCAGGAGCAAGGAACTCAATTCAGGTTTCCTGCACAGGAGGCAGGGATCCAACTAGCGGAGCTGCTGCTTGCTGCCTCCCAGCGTACATATTAACAGGAAGCTGGGATTGGGAGCACAGCCAGGGCTGATCCCAGGCACTCTCATATGGGACATGTGCATCCCATTGGCATGCTTTGAAGTCCTTGCTTCTGTCAACATTGCCACCTCCCCACTAGCCAAAGCAAGTTATAAAATCAAGTATAAAGCCACTGTGGAGGTCACCAAGGAGCATAGAGCTGGGAAGACATGACAGGTCGGCTCACCAGGGCAACTCAATATACATTACCCTGGATTAGCACTACTACTTTCATTCAATTCTGCAAATAACTCACCAGTGAATTGCACTTATTTTCAGGGCATGTCAGTCATCTTAGAGCAAGAAGATCTAGGGATGACAGAGAGGAAACTGTCGCATTTAATTTTTTACTGAAGGAACTGGGGCTTCTAATGAGTGAGGCAGATAGCAGCTTATCAAAGGGAGGGGGGAGGCCTGTGCTTTGCTTTCTCTCCACCACCTTCCTTCTCCACCTAGCACTCAGTAGCCAGAGACAACCTCAGGATAGCATTCAGTGTGGCTGAGAAGTTTGGGAGGGTATTGTCCCATATTATTTACCTACATCGGTGCCTGCATCACTGTGCCATGTAGTGTTTCCAGGTAGTAAGGAAACTAGAAAAAATTTCAAGAACCAGAGCATGGTGGGGAGATTAGGGGAAAAAATAGGTATAAAAAACAGGGAGTAAGTAGAAATTGAAAAAAAATAAAAAGTTAATATTCTGGTAATCAATTATTACAGGTTTATAAACTTACATGGACTATGAAAAAAAATTCAAAATTTTCAGTGTCATTTTGTGTGGTTTTATTTTCCACTGCCACCCACCCTTTAAATAGAATATACCAGCAGAATAGGATGGGACACTTTCTCTTTTAGCTTCAACCAGAGTTCAGCAACGCAGAAACAGATGGAAGGAAAGTTTTGGAAGAGATGGGATTTTAAAACCACCAATCTGTTAGGAGGCAGCCTTGTTCCCTCATTCCCATGGAAACAGGGGCTTGGGAATCCCCTGCTCCTCTGCAGCTGCTGCCCTCTGTCTGTGTCCAAAGAAATGGATTTCAGGTCTTGCTGTGATTTGATAGAGGAAGTACATCTGGCTACCTCTTCCCAGGCCTTCTTGTTCAGGTTCGTTTTCTGTTCTTGATATTACATCACACCGTGCAACTTTCTTTCAGGAGTCACATTCCCCTTAGGGGCAGAGGACATTGTAACTGGAAGGTACACAGAAATCATCCAACCCCAACCAGTTCCAAAGCAAATGAGAGATGGGGAGCCTGGAGAAGTAAAGTCTAGGTAAAGATAGTTAAGGCTGAGGTTTGCAGCTTCTGGTCCTGAATGCTTTCCTATCAGTGTTGCTCTCTCCTTGCAGGTCATCCATTTCACTAAACAACTGTGTCATTAGAATTTCTCACATCTCACCAGCTATTCAGGGCCCCGACATCATGCTGGCTTCCGTGCCTGGTCTGCCTCAACAAGCAATTGTGTCTCAACTACTTCTTTCACTCCTTCAGCCCCAAACTACGGTTCTGATGTAAATCATTATCCCCATGATATATCTACCTTTTAACAGATAAATCTCACTTGAGATACCATCTAAAGTATTCTGCCATGGTAGTACTCTATCAGTTTGGAAATCTTACTGAGGAATCTCTGGGCCTTCCTTGCCACAACCTTTCCCTCACTTCAACTCAACTTTAATGTGTTTCTATTGAAATGAAAATCTCCCTGGCTGCATTCAGCAATAATGTTTTCTTCCCCAGTTAAAAGTCAGACAGAAATCATTATGATTCAATTGATATTCAAAGTTTGTGATTAGGGTCTTTAGGGTGGTCTTAAAAATTTGAATTCATGTTTTAGGATGTTTCCTGTAACTGTCCGTAAAACATAGGCAGCACAGCAACTATTTGATTTGATAATGATACCATGCAAAGGAAGTTGGAGTTTCTTTCATTTCGGGATTTCAAAGCTGCACAGTCTTCTGACCACACTCTGTTTAGGAAGTAACAAGATTTCATGAGCCTAGGACACTCAGGGGATAGAGTGCAAGTGGATTTTTCATTTAGACTCTGTTTTTAAGAATAAAACCTCATATTCCGATCTTGGAAAGCATAGCACTCTAAACAGGATTTCATCCAGGAAGCTGTGAGCTCTCGGGGAGCCTCCGAGATGTTACAGGACTAGAGCCTGCCGGATGCTCATGTGCACAGGGGAGACTTGCCTAGGTTTCAAGAGATCCCAGGCTGCAGCCAGTTGATTGTTTTGTCTTTATAGACAAAGCCTTAGTATCAAATTATTTTTCTTATTTATCTCGCTCTAAACACCCACATCCAAAGCAGCCTGTCTTGGGTAGATACACCGACCTATAGTTATGGTGGCTCTGGGCCTCCTGCTGCGTGTAGGGGCCATACACGGCCTGTGAAAGAAACCACAAGTGGGAATCAAACTTCAATAAATCTATAGCAGGGTGATTTTAAAGCTGATAATTGTATATGGCCTGCCAATGGTGTTACAAATATCCACATGGCCCTTGGTGAAAAAACAGGCTCTCCACCCCTGCAAAACCATTCTAAAAGGATTGGGGGAGAGCCAGAGTGGGCCAGCCCTGAAATTGGACAAGGCGAGTTCTACTCAGACCTCCTTCTGTATCAGCAGTTCTATAAGATTTGTTCCTTTTGATTTCTCGGATTTCTAAAATGCATGAAACTCTCCCTCCCCTTCACCAAGATCAGATTCTAAGCGCAATCTGCTCTGGTCCATGGAAAGCTAGTGAGCAGATGCTCACCCTGCAGATGCCATTTGGAAATAAGCAGACTTTGTAACTTGCTTTTGGATCAAATATTGGCCAACTTTATCCTTGCACTTATTCATTCAATCATTTGCTGAATGAATGAACCATTCATTCAATAAACACTCAGTGAGTGCGTACTTCAGTGATTCTTTGTCAAAGGACCTCATCTCTGTGCTGAATTTTGGCCATTTATTCTGATAGAGGTGAGAGCATCTGTGATGACAGTGATGTCTGGTCCCTAAAGTTGAACGGGTCCTATAGGAGGGTGTAGAGTGGGATACAACTTACCGAAGGATCATAAGGAAGAATGATAGAGAATAGTAAAAGCACCTAAGAGAGACCATTTACCTTGGACCTTGGAGCAAATGAAAGAGTGTGACCAGGGCTGTTAACAGTTTCCTTCAGCAGCAATCCTGTTCTGCAGAGTGACCAAGTGAGGACTGCAATAACTGGAAGTTTTATGGACACTATAAAAGTTGTTAAACTGCAGGAGTGATTTTCGTAATTTATTGCCGGCTCCTTCTTCAGCTCACAGCCAAAGCTATACACAGATAATTATAAAAAAAAAAAAGTTTGAGTTGTGGAACAGAGAACATTTATTTTTACGAAGTCACAAAGGGCAAGGAGGGAAGATCAGGAAAGCAGTCAAGGTGAGCAAAATCCATTCCAGGTCAAGGAAATAGACAGGTGGCAGAAAATTCTCATTATATGCCACTTCATGAAGACTATGCACTTGGGTAGAGTGCATGGCCACCTACTGGAGCTTTCCAGACTCCTTGCAGCTAGGCATGGCCAGGCAATGAGGTTCTGAGTTATTGCCTGAGAGGCCAGGTTCCTTACCCTGGGTTCTGACTTCATCAGACATGAAGGCAAGCCCACTTCAAGCCTGGGAGTGATGGCAACAGCCAATGAGATGGTGAGGTAGCAAGGTGTTAGGTAACTTGGGTCCCTGAATGACCACCTGGAGCCAGGATGTCTTGTGTGCTCTGTACCTTCATCTCTGGACTATTCAGAACAGAAATACAAACTGTAATAAGGCCTTCTATTTTTGTAGTCTCTTTGTTACAGTAATTCATGTGAAGTCCATTACAGCATTCAAAGGCACAGTGATATGAAACAGCTCAACACACTCAGGGAAATCGTTGTGAGTGGAGCCTCAAGAAATGAGTTGGGGAATGGTGGAGGGCAGGTCTGGAAAAGTTGAGAAGGCAGGAATCAGTGTGGCTCCTGTGCAGGAAGCTAATGGTTAGGATTCATTTCTCACAACAAAGGCATTCATAGACTGTGTAGACAGCTTCAGCTTTTAATTTTTTAAATTACAATTCCATTTGCTTTGCTGTTTGAAGGCTTCTAGTTTTTTTTTTTTTTTTTTTTTTTTTTTTTTTTTTTTTTTTTTGACAGGTAGAGTGGACAGTGAGAGAGAGAGACAGAGAGAAAAGTCTTCCTTTGCCGTTGGTTCACCCTCCAATGGCCGCTGCGGCCGGCGCACCACGCCTATCCGAAGGCAGGAGCCAGGTGCTTCTGGTCTCCCATGGGGTGCAGGGCCCAAGCACTTGGGCCATCCTCCACTGCACTCCCTGGCCACAGCAGAGAGCTGGCCTGGAAGAGGGGCAACTGGGACAGAATCCAGCGCCCCGACTGGGACTAGAACCTGGTGTGCCGGCGCCGCAAGGCGGAGGATTAGCCTAGAGAGCCGCGACGCTGGCCTGAAGGCTTCTAGTTCTAACAGTATTACAACTTGTATGTTGGTGAACCAGAGTTTTGCTAGTTCAACTGGAGAAAGATGCTGTTTCCCATCATGATAGATGCATTAGGAAAGTCTTCCTTGTAGGTGGAACTCAGTCTCTGTGTCTGCTGGGCACTTCAATTTTCTTTTCCTTTTTAAAGATTTATTTATTTGCTGGCGCTGTGGCTCACTAGGCTAATCCTCCACCTAGCGGCGCCGGCACACCAGGTTCTAGTCCCGGTCGGGGCAATGGATTCTGTGCCGGTTGCCCCTCTTCCAGGCCAGCTCTCTGCTGTGGCCAGGGAGTGCAGTGGAGGATGGCCCAAGTGCTTGGGCCCTGCACCCCATGGGAGACCAGGAGAAGCACCTGGCTCCTGCCATCGGATCAGCGCAGTGTGCTGGCCGCGGCGGCCATTGGAGGGTGAACCAATGGCAAAAGGAAGACCTTTCTCTCTCTCTCTCTCTCTCTCTCACTGTCCACTCTGCCTGTAAAAAAAAATTATTTATTTGAAAGGCATAGTTAGCACAAAGAGAGATCTTCCATCCTCTGTTTCATTCCCCAAATGGCCACAAAGGCCAGAACTGGGCTGGTGTGAAGCTAGGAATTTCTTCTGGGTCTCCCACATGGATGGCAGGGCCCAGGACTTGGGCTATCTTCTATTCCCATGCACGTTAGATGGGAGCTGGATTGGAAGTGGAGCAGCTGGGACCTGAATCGGTGCCCATATGAGATGCTGGCTGGCATCTCAGGTAGTGGCTTTGCTTGCTATGTGCTGGGCATTTTTTAAACCTCCCCGGAACCTAGGTTGAAACTCTCTCCTTGTTGGTTGGCTTATAAAGCAGCTTGCCTTTTTTTTTTTTTTTTTTTTTGACCTCTCACAGTGATTGAGTGCCAATGACTATGGAAAACAGACTTCCACTTCTAAAAGTTGTCCTAGGAACCCAGAGAGGATCACAGAGGCAATTGCGGCACCATGGGCTGGGTGTGGGAAGGCTACTGGGACACAGTCTATGTATAAAGAGTCTGGCCTTGAGGCCTTCAAAATGTGCATTGATTTCCAGAGAGGAGGTCACTTTCTAGGCTTAAAGAGACATTCTTGAGAAAGAGTGGTCACACTCAACCCTGTAGGTTGCTACTCATGTGTGACTCCTGCAACTTGAAGTTTCTGTCCAGCCTCAGTTTTCATAGGTCTGGAATGAGGTCCCTCCTCATCTAAATAGTCATCCCTGCTGCCAAAGAAACAACCAATAGCACTTGAAGCTTGCCTCTGAGAGCTGTGATCCTGAATCACTGGTTGTGCATTGTCTTGCACAGTGCCTTGGCTCTACCGCCAACCCTCTAACTCTGCATTTTGTGATGTACCTTCTGGTCTCAGCCTCAGCTTGCCCTGGGCTTTGCTTTCTGACCCAGCTGTGCTCAGTCACCTTCCGCCTGTCCTTGCTGCCCTCGGCATACTCTGGCCCAGCCCAGAGCTGGGGAGTACTCCCTCTGTGTTGCCACAGACCCTGGACTACAATTTAGTGGAGCACTCCAGAAACTTACAGCCTTTTGGTCAAATCTAAGATTTTATCCTTACAGGAAAAACTAATGGGGGAATTTTTCCATCGATACTGTGTTTTAAATTATGTTGTCAATAAACTTTTAATGAAGCTGTTTAACTTTCTATTGGCTGTGGATGACAATTTGGAAAACAACTTATTTAAAGAAAATAATGTCTTTTAGGATTCCTTTCTGATAAACAAGAAAGCAGCTCCTCTGTATTTTCCTACTAAACTCTTCAACCACCCCAATATCATGAATCTTCGAAGTGTGGTTGGCATGTTTTCCTTGGTGGTGAACACCAGCTCTCTGTGCTTCCACAAAGCTGGGATTGCTGACTCCATCTTCCCTTGCAGGTTGTTGTCCTGGCTTTCTCCACTGTGCTCTGGAGCCCGGGAGGCTGACCTGTGCACTGCCTCAGTAGGTTCCTTGCTCTCCAGCTTCTAGGCAGCTTCAGCCCATAGGAGGCCCTGGCAGGAGAGGAGATGGTGGAAGGAATGATCAGAGATTGCTTCCCCTGGCTCCCTGACTGCTGGGTTGCTCAGGCTGGGCTGCAGGGGATGCCTCGTCCTATCAACCACAGCTCCTAGAAAGGCACAGCACGGGTTTCCACACAGCTCATCACTGGGCTCAGGTTCTGGCTACTTGTCCCCGCCTCCAACCTTGCCTTTCTCTTACAACACAGCCTCCCCCCTGCTGCACCTTCCCTTCTGGTTTGCCCCCCCCCCCCCATCCCTGTTTTGTAAACAGCCCCTTTTTGCAGCTGTCCTCAGTGATCTGGTGTCAGTGTGCTGTTCCTGTGTCCTGCTGGAGAACTGACAGGCACAGCCACGAAGTTAGAATTGGCTAGAAGTCTCAGCGATGTTGAGAGGCAAATCCATTGCTCTGAGTGGCCTGATAGCAACCAGCTCCTCAACATCACGTCATCTATCAATTTATTTGAGAGGCAGAGACAGAGAGACAGACAGACAGAGCTTCCATGTGTTTGTTTAGTCCCCAAACTCCCGTGATGGCCAGGGTCGGCCTGGAGCTGAAGCAGGGAGCTGAGAATTCAATCCAGGTCTCCCATGTGTGTGGCAGGAACCCAGTTACTTGAGCTGCCACCTGCTGCCTCCCAGGTTCCATGTTCACAGGAAGCTGGAGCTAAAAGACAGAGCCAGGTGTCAACCCCAGACACTGCCATGTGGGATGTGGGCTTCTAAGCTGAGTGGCCCCTCCTACCTCATGTATTTTTAGTCATTTCTAACCGTGGACAGAGGACGAGTTAGTCTGACCTTAACGTGGGCCTGGCCCTGGATTGGGTGCTGCTGGAGGCCCCGGAAACACGTCTCCCTTCTCACAGTGCTCTTTTCCCCAGTTTTGGTCTCTGTCCCCCTCCCTCCCTCCCTCCCTCTCTCTCTCTGGTGTGTGTGTGTGTGTGTGTGTGTGTGTGCAGTCACTTACATATTAAAACAGGATTCCTTTTTTTCTGAAGCAACTTGAGGTTACGTCACACCCACACTTGACCTTTAAACACTGCAGTGTGTATTTCCTACTAACAGGAATATTCTCTTACGTAAGCATGGGACTGTTATCAACTCCATGTTTATACTGACATAACATGTAATGCTTTTATCTAACCCAGCACCCACTCTCCAGCCTTGTCAGTAGATGTAATCATCGTGGGTTCTATGGCGTTTCTCTCTCCTCCGGTACAGGATTCAGGATTCAGGGTAGGGTCAGGGATCGCATCTAACTGTCATGCTCTTCTAGGCTCCTTTCATCTGAGACATTCCAGCAGCCTTCCCTTGCTCTTATCACATGGACTTTTTTTTTTTTTTAATGACTATTTCTTTAGAGCTGTTCTAAGTTCATGGGAAAGTTGAGAGGTGCAGAGATATCCCATATATCCCACCCTTCCCCCGCCGCCACATGCAAAGCCTCCCCCATTATCACATCCCCCACAAGAATGAAGACTAGAGCATCCCTTGCCCCACCCCCACACACATAGGCACCACCCTTTCTAAAAACCCACAGTCCGAGTTTCTAGTTCAGCTGAGTTTTTTTTCGTGCTGAGGTTGGGGCTATGTGTTTCCAGCCCAGGAAGCCACAGAGGTGAGGCGGTGTCCTTCCCGGGGCACCACGTCTGTCATCACTGGTGGAGGTCATTTGGATCCTCGCTGGATAATTACTGTTTGTTTTTTCCTCCCTTGAACTAATGAGGAGATACTTGACAGCCATACAAGCATCCTACTCCTCATTAAGCTCTCCCCGTGGATGGAGCATCTGCGGGGTTTCTTGCTGACCAATCCTTGTTCTGTGGCTGACGGCTTTGCCTCTCCAGGACCGGCTCCACGTGGAGCATTCAGCCCTCTGCCTGCTCCTCTCAGCACAGTGCTCCCTGCTCCCCTTTTCACTGATGCATTTTGAAAACTCATCCATGTGAGTTCATCTATGCCTGTCCCCCACGGTTTATAATCGATTATTGTACTTTATATTTTGGTGCTCCAGTTATTCCCAGTTTGGCCAGTGGAACCCCTCCGAGCTCCCTCCCAAGCGTGGGGAGCATGTTCCAGTGTTGTTTCTGGCCTGACAAGCTGCTCCAGGCTCCTCTTGCAGCCGCGCTGCCCGGGCCTGGAACCAGTCACTCCTCTGAGTCGTCCTGGGCCCTCCTTCTGGGCGATATAGAGACAGCAACCCTGGACTGGCGTGTCTGTTCTTCCCGAGCCCTCAGCAGGGAGAATGAGGAAATGCGGGCGTGTATGTAAACACGTACTCACGCATGTAAACGTGGGCACAGAAACACAGGCACACACTTTACAAACTGCGACTTTGCATAATACCTCCAACTCCCACCCGTTGCCACGGAGCTCTTTCTTGCCCCACCCCATTCTGTATTTTCGTGGCCCTTCTCGTGGCTGGGAGCACAGCACTGACATATTTGTTTGGCTTAATTCTGTATGGCATCGAGAACTGTCTCCACGTGGCCTCACTCACACCTCTGCATTTAACACACCCACTTTGTCAGTCAGGGTTCTCCAGAAAAGCAGAATAAACGTGTGTGTGTTTCTATGTATGAGAGCTCTTCAGGGAAACTGTGCATTACCTTTCAATTCCACTTTTCCATTAACTTCTTGAAGTCCTTTGTGTGTGTGTGTGTGTGTGTGTGTGTATGGGTATGTGTGTCACACGTGTGAATATATGTCTGGCACATTCCCATACACATATGAATAAATAGGTGTGTGTGTGTGTGCACACATATGTGTGTAAATATAAGGAGAGAGAGAGAGTCTTACTTTATGGAGCTGGCTCAGTTGATTTTGGAAGCAGTTAACTCCGTACTCTGCAGGCCAGTTGAGGCCATGCCAGCAGGCAGGAGAACGCGGGCAGAGCTGATGTTGCCTCTTGAGTGGGGAGGCAGCCTGGAGACAGAATCCCTCTTCCTCGGGGCGGCTCTGTTAAGGCTTTAGGTGGGTTGGGTGAGGCCCACCCACGCTGTGGAGGGTGACCTGCTTAACTCAACAACACTGATCTCCAGTTCATCTCATCTGAAAACAGAGCCTGCCCAGTAGCATCTAGATTGATGGGTGACCAAGCATGGCCAGACTGTGGCCTAGCCATGCTGATTCATAAAACTAGCCACCACACCTGCTAAGAAGAAAAATCTTTCACAGGAGAAGTCCCAGAGGGAAGCCTGATGTGGGACAGCGAAGCATTGGGAGCATCCCTGTTTAAAGATGAGGAGAAAGGGTACAACTGCCCCTACACCCTTGCTCGTCCTAGTGCTTCTACAGTTCTGTGCAACCCGGACTGAAAACTGCTTTGGCCGAAAGAAGTCATTAGGGAGGCAATATCCCTGGGGAAGGGATTCCTTTTTGGGGACTATTAGGGTCTTCAAGTCATCCCTCACCAATGTCTACCCACTGTGAGACAATTCCCATCCAAACCCCTCATTGTTTCTCCTCTTCCCTTGCTCTGGGATAGAGCGAGACACATTCGAACAAGCTTTTCTCAAATCCCCACCTACCCCTGCCCCTGCCCAGCACTCATGCACTGTCTCTTAGCCACTTAAGGCACAGAAATGAGTACTGAATGCTTTTTTTTTAAGTCCGGGGGTGGAGAGCCAGTGCTGATATCAGAGATTCCTAGGAAATTCCGCTATCTGAAAGCGCATGGGTACAGCCCTCCTCAGATAACCAGGAACAGCACTGCAGATAACCGAGCCTCCCACCAGCTCCCAGCTCATGCTTATCTGTCTTGTGTGGCTGTGTGAGTGTTGCTTCAGGAGAAGCACTTTCTTCTGCTGAGATGGCAGGCAGCAGCTGTTTGGTCGCTGGCCAGAGATAACCCAGGCGAAGTTCTTTCTTACAGAGTGAGGAATCAAGTCCACAGGACCCTCACAGAGAGCAAGGCCTTGGTTTCAAGCCAAAGAAGGACATCATGGAAATCCACACACCCAACTCGCTGGCAAGATTCTTGTGTGTGTGTGGTGTGCCAGTGGAGCTGTTGAGTTGGTGCAGGGAGACCCAAGAATATCCCTCCAGGCACACTTTGAAAGGGGTCACACCCCAGGCTGCAGCTGTTGATATCTGGGCGGCATCAATGTGACTGGTGACAGGCGGTTGGAGCCAGGGCATTCCTCAGGGGCCAAGGGCACTGTTGGCATGCTTGCCTTCATCCTAGGCAGAGACTTGTTTGGAAAGGGGAATTGCCAGAGTGGAGGAGAGGAAGAAGCCAAGGAAAGTCCCTCAAGCCGTGGAGAAGGGGAAGGGGAGAGTGACGATGAACCATGTTTGCCAAGGACTGGCGTGCTGTTCCCAGGGGCATCCCCTGCTGCCTCACAGCTCTGCGTATGAGCAGCTCGATCCGTGTCTACAACCTGGATCAGAACTCTTTAGGTTACAGCCCAGACTCACTTCCTCAGGGCTGCCCAGCCTGACCCTGGGTGCCTTTCTTGCCTCTTCTCGTATCTGCAAACAGATGGCTCTCTGTCCCCAGAGCAGACCCCATTCCCCCATGGTGTCCTGTCTGTGCCTTGTAGTCCTTCCCCAGAATGCCCTTCTGGACTGCTATCTGGCAAATGTTCTTTCTCAACCCCATATAAACCTCACCTCCTCCGCTCCGCCTTCCTGATTTCCCGTCCATAATTCCATCTCTGTGTTCCCATGGTAATGCAGGCTCCATTCCCACACAGCTGTGATTACTCACTATGGCATCTGGCCAGTTCCCATGTGCACACATATTTGTCACGTGAGACTCCTGAGGCTTCGAGCCTGTTGGTTAGCCTCGGGCCACTCAGCGGAACTCTATACTCCACCTGCATTCCCAGCTGAGGTCCTACCGCCCTTCTCAATGCATGCTGTTGGTCTCCTGCTGTGGACCTTTGCAGCTCCTGCCTTCACGTGCCCTTCGCCCATGTCTGGCCCTCTCCTAGATCTGTTGCTGGGTAACTTTCCTCCAACATTAAGCACAAAGTTTGTGTCCCCTGTGCCAGTTACTCACGCATTGATCATGACTGCATTTGGCTCCTCCTGGTAACAATCGTGTTGTTCCAGTGTGGCCCTAGCCTCAGCCTCCTTTTTCCTCTTGGAAGCCAAGCACTGTGAGTCTGACAGCCATAAGGTTCACAACATCTCTTTCCTTAAATGCCAGTTGCTAGCACAATGTCTGGCCCACAGATGTCAGTCAATCCATGTTGAATAGTAGATGAGTGAACAGACTGCTCTCATGTGATCGGATTTAATAAGAAACACTGTTGCTATGGTTGGGATGTCGTTTGTTCCCCAGAAGTTCATGTGCTGGGAAACTTGGTCCCTTGTGTGGTACTATTGAGGTGGTAAAATCTGTGGAAACAGGCCCAGAGGAAAGTGATCAGCTCTCGGAGACTCCAGCCCCATGGATGGGTTAACACTGTCTCACAGAAGTGGGTCAGAGTTTGGCAGCAGTGGACTAGGTCTCGGGCGAGAGGATTGTTACGAAAAGATCAATCTCTTCATTCCTGTCTTGCCAGGTGAGCTCCCACCACTGTGATGCCACAGCCAGAAGTGGGCCCTCACCAGAGCTGAGCAGATGCTGGTGTCTTGTTCTTGAACTTCCAGAATCGTGAGCTACATAAACCTCTTTTCTTTCTGAAGTACCCAGCTTTGGGTATTTTGTTATAGCAATACCAAATGAACTAAGACACCTGTTACAGTACTTACCTCAGGGGAATGATGATGGAGGGTGTTAGAAGGATTTTTGAAAACCATAAACATGTTTTACTTACATTAACAGCAACAACTAAAGACATTCAGACAACCAAGTTATCAACATGGTACCTCTACTTTCTGCGTTAATTTTGTTGGGGCTACCATAACGATGTGGGGGCTTCTTTTGAAACACTTATTTATTTCCATCTACTTGAAAGAATGAGGAGCAGAGAGAGAGAGAGAGAGATTGAGCTTGAGCTTGAGCTTGATTTCACCCGCTTGTTTACTCCTCAAATGCCTGCAACAATGAGGGCTGGGCCAGGATAAAGCTCGGAACCTGGAACTGAATCCGGGTCATCCACATGGACGAGGATATAGGGCAACTGGAACATTTATACACTGCTGCTGGGGATGCAAAATGGTGGCCAATAGGCTACTTTAATTTCTGAACTATGTTCTTGTATAATTCTGATAAAAAGCTATTGCTTTAATGAACAATATTAACATTTTATGAGATAAACCAGTTACATCACCTCAATATCTAATTTTAAAGGCATTAGATAAAATTGAGCATACTCTCATGATAAAAATCACTTAGAAAACTTATGATAGCAGAAACTTTATTAATCTGGTAAAGAGTTTCTACCAACTTACTAAAAACATTGTAATGTGATCATTCCTTGGCAATTAGGAAGACAAAACATTCACTGTTACTGTTTATCTATAATATAGTAGAGAGCCTATGAATATACTAAGCTTAAAAATGTTAAATAAAAAATAAATGAATTGCCAAGGAAGAAGCAAAAAAATGCTGTTATTCATGAGTTATAGTAGTTTACAAAGAAAATCCAAGGGAATCTACAGTCTAATTAGTAAAACTAATCAGTAAGCTTGTCAAGACTGCTGGATGTGAGTACAAAAAGTTCCATTGCATTTCTATACACTAGTAACAAACATGTAAAAAAGGTAATTAACAAAGATACTGTTTTAAATAGTAAAAAATAGAAAAACAGAATAAATCTTTTGAAAGATACAGAAAACTACTTTGGGCATGTTATAAAATGTAAAGTCAATCTAAGTAAAAGCATATTATGTTTTTGGATGGGAACACTCAATATCTTAAAACTATCAAATTATCCCCAAATTTGTAGAATAAATGAATGTAATTCCAATCTAAATCTTCATGGGGTAAGTGGCAGGGGGTTTAGACAGGGGTGGTTGTTTCAGGCATCTGAGGAGTGAACAAGCAGCTGTTTAACCCAGTCATTAAGATGCTGGTTAAGATGCCTATGACCCACATTGGAGTACCTGGGTTTGATTCTTGGTTCTAGCTCCTAACTCTAGTCTATTGCTAATGCCGATCTTGGGAGGCAGTGTGTTATGGCTCAAGTAATTGAGTTTCTGGCACCCATGTGGGGGACCTGGATTAAATTCCCAGCTCCCGGCTTCAGCCCCAGCCCAGTCCCAGCTGTTGTAGGCATTTGGGGACTGAACTGGAATATTGGAGCTCTATCTCTCTCCATTTAAAATCAATCAATAACAAATTTAAAAATCTGAACAGGGCTTCCTCCCCTTTATTAGAAAATTATTTCTAAAATGTTTGTGGCAGCATAAACAAAACTAGAAGAATCAATAAAATTTTGGCAAGAAAAAAAGGTTAGGGACTCACTTTACTAGGAAGCTTATTAAAAAGCTATACTAATGCAGATAGGGTAGTGCAGATGCAGGTAGAGATGAAAAGACCAATAGAACAGAATAGAAAGCCCAGCAGATTTATGACTATGGACATTGGATAGAAGACAGAAGTGGTTGTAGATGATGTTTTCAAAACATTCTCATGTCTTGTCTTTTCCTGTCACTTTAAGAGCAGTTTGAGCACAAGATAAACACACACTACAAAGACCTGCCTTCCTGAAAGTCTACCGCCTAACTCCCTGGCACATTTGAAGAATGATTCCCTCTTATCCTGCTCTACCACCCAATACCCACCAACAAGTCTCCTCTTGCCATTACTTACATTTTATGTATAAACTCATTATACTTATTTTCAAAATGGTGCTATTACATTTATAAACATGTTTCATTATCATTGAAATGTCTATCTGTCCAACTTGCTGAAGTGTCCATAGTTACCTACACAGTGTATCTTTTCCCATAAAGAAGTAGTAGAATTATTTTATTCATTCAATAGCCTTTCCCTTAGCAGCAGGGCTTTCAGGAATGACCTCACTGTCCAGATCAAGGTGGAAAAGTACATGGTAGCCTTGATATTTTTCTTTATATAGCAAGGAAGTCCTGTCACATTTGGAAGGCAGGAAACAAAGGAAACAAAATAAAGGAGAACAACCAGAGGAAGTGGAAAATCTGGGACAAGAACACAGAAGACCAGCATCTTGCGACGATGAAGAGGAAGCAGGTCTTTGTTATAGTTCCATCATCCAGCAGGGGTGGGCAAGCTTTTTTTCTGCAAAGGTCCATTTGGATATTTACAACAGTATTCACATGCCATACAAAATTATCAATTTAAAAATTAACCTGCTATAGATTTGTTGAATTTCTCTTTTTTTAATTTTTTTTCTTTTTTTAATATTTATTTATTTGAGAGGTCGAGTTACAGAGAGTGAGAGAGAGAGAGAGACAGAGAGAAAGGTCTTCCTTCCATTGGTTCATCCTCCCAAATGGCTGCAACAGCCAGAGCTACGTCGAGCCAAAGCCAGGAACCAGGAGCCAGGAGCCTCCCCCCAGTCTCCCACAATGAGTACAGGGGTGCCAGGACCCAAGCCATCCTCCACTGCTTTCTCAGGCCATAGTAGAGAGCTGGATTGGAAGAGGAGTAGCTGGGACTAGGACCAGTGCCCACATGGGATGCCAGTGCCACAGGCAGAGGATTAACCTACTGTGCCATGGCGCCGGCCCCTAGATTTGTTGAATTTAAACCCCGACCTAGCCTTGGTAGGTTCAAAGCAAATGATTCCATGGGACTTAGGCAGCCTACAAGCTGAACATTCCCCACCCAGGACTTAAAGGATCATTGTGTTGATCAAGTCCTTTGCTTGGATATGCATTTATTGAGAAGAGTGGTATTTTATCATCACAGTCCAGGCACTGGGCCAACTTTATAAGCAGGGATTAAAACAAAGCATAAAGAGGAATTATCTTTGTTGAATCCTCCTTAGTTTGGTGACTTGTGATTTTCAACAGAGTCCAACAGGATAATCTCCTGTCCTCCAACCCAATGTAAAAGATGCATATGCTTCATACAAAACAATTACCCAATAGGTCCAGCTGGATAGTACCTAGCATTACTAATAATGAATAGTTGCTTATGATTGAGTTCTCACTCCAAGTATATGTTAGGTACCCCACCTGCATTCTCCCACTGAATCCTCACCACACCACCCCAGGCCCAGTACTATTTTTACCTCATTTTATAACTGAAGTTCCTACACCATATGAAGTGACATGGGCACATCTCAGACTTAGCACATGGCATGGATTCCATCCAGGGTTTCAGATTCCACTATGATTCAGAGCTGATTCTTGGGAAGAAAGAAGGGATGACCCAAGGAGCCCACCAGGCATTTCTGGGTGAACATTCCCATGGCCAGAGGAGAGGCAATAACAGGGAAAGAATCTGCCGTCTCTGGAGCGTGGTAAAACCTCACTGTATGGTGTGGTTAGATGAGGTCGTCTGGTTCTGTGTAGGGATGCTCATGTTCCTGATGACAACAGCTGGCACAAGAGAGGCAGGGAGGCAGGAGAGCCAAAAATAACTCCATAAGCTCCGGTGGGCTGGGTTGGACAGGTATTTGCTCTAAAGACATAAGTCAGTGCCAGCACCACAGTGACCTAGAGATGTGAATCTCTCTACCTTCTTGTAACTGGCCCCCTGCTGTTCCACCAGGGAACTGCAGTTCAGGGTCAACTGCCCATGTTCTGATCAAAGTAGTGCTGCCACCTGGGTGGTGAACTTTGGGTGAGCCCTTTCACCTCTCGGCATCTCAATTTCCGCCTTAATAAAATGAGGATGTTAGACTAAATAAACTTGAAAGTGTCTAGTAGCCCGAATTTTTGGTTAAACTTATTATTTCCATATATCCAGTGATTTTGAAATTGGAAAAGACCCCCTAAAATTTACCCTGAAATGTGGTCCTTAAAGTTCCCTAGGAATGCTATCCGGGGTGCCACATGTGCTACCGGAATTTGGGGTGCCTTATGATTTCACCACGGGCTTATTACTAAATCCCTGATATTAATAAGCCCAAGAGGGTTCTTGCCTAATATTTAGAGAAGAATTCTAAATACCGGCACAGATAAACGAGGCAGCATGGTACGTTTTAAGCTTTTATTTAGTGAGAAAGATGCATCGGAGAGTGAGAGCTTTATTTAGGGGAGAGAGGTGAATGGGGGTTCATACCAAGCACCAGGAACCAGCCACGTGGATGAACATCTAGGCCAGGAAGCCTAGAGCACATGGCCCGAAGGCCATGCGCCCTGGAGGGGCAGGGCTACAGCAAGCCCTGTCCTGGCAAGAGGCCAGGGAAGAAGAGCAGGGGGCCCGGGCACACTGTGCCCCAGGCTTTTAACCCATTCCAAAGGGGAGTGGTTAATTAACCTGATTGGCTGGTGGGTACCCAGGTGTGGCCAGGTAGGGGAATGAGGCCACACAGGGGTGTGGCAAAGGCATCAGGTAGGAGCATGAGGTCACACAGGGGCGTGGTCTTCCAGTTCACAAATCTGACCAATTTTAACCTGTATTCCTGCCTACTTCAATTTTAGTAGTAATTTGCAAACAGGGATTCATGGAGGTGATTTGGAAGTTCTGCAGAGAATAAAGCACTTACTAATAAGGAAGGAACCCATGGAGAATGTCTATTTATATACAATTTTTTGAAATGAGATTTTAGTTGAAAACAGAGTTCTACTGCAGTTTAATGTGAAAATCATGCAATAGAAACTTTCGAAGACAAGATGAACTCTTAAGTACTAAAGGAATGACTTTATAATGCAAGAATTTCAGGCCACACAGGATGCTTGGAGGGCCCTCCCTTTTAGAAACCCCACAATCACAGGACTTCACTTCTCCCACCCACTCCAAAGTCAGGGCTCCAAGGTCACCCAGCTCTGTAGGCTCCCAGAGGGAGGCTTTTCACAAGCAAATGGTCTCTTGTTGCAAAAGTGGTTGGCTGGCCAGCATGCTTATCACCCCAGGGGAGAGGGGCTCTGGCCATGGTTCTCAAGCACTTCAGCTGAAATAAGTCAACTGAAAAGATAGACTGTCACACCCCATGTTATGTATCAGTTGTGAGATGCATCACAATTTCAGAAGATTCAAATGTGAAGAAAGATGAGTCACAGAAATGAAAAGCGGTCTGTGCTAGAACCCCTGCTGTGCTGTCACAGACAGGAATCCATTTTCTAGGGAGTGTTTTCCCTGGCCTCCGTCATCGATCTGAGCCCATGTCAGAGCTCACAGGCTCTCACCCAGTTTCTTGTGTTTGTGTGGGAGTGAGCCTCGCTTGCTGGTGGAATGCTCCAAATTCGCTGTGTCACCCAATTAGAGGAAACATGGCTCACAATGGCCCTGTGTGACATTTTCATCCTACTCGTTGTGAAAAGATTGGCCCTGCATTAAATGATGACTCTTTACCACTTCTTATCCACAGAACAGGTGCTCCCAGCACTCCTGTGAACAGGGAGGAGAGAGATTTTCAATCCTTCAATAGGTCAAGCACTCAAGGGTGGGGAAAATAGTGAATATTTTACTTTCTGCCCACCACTCTGTCTACCTCCATAGAGCAGCCTCCCTAATAGGTAATTGATTCATTATTAATCAGTAAGGAAATGGAGGAAGAACCCAAAGAGATGTAGCCAGTGGTCATGTCTGTTTCTCTCCTTATTTCTAAACATTTGTTATCCCCATTACGAAAAGAGGTCTTGGTTACAGGATTTCATCTGATGCAATTAGCAGTCAACACAGCTCAAAATGGCTAAAACTTTGAAGAAACTCTGCGCACATAGGAATCTCCAAGGTAGAGTGGTTCTTGGTGAATTCAGAGGCTCGTTGATAATACACCAAGCATCCACATTCCTTTCATCATTTTCTTCAGCCATCCTCAGCCTTTCTAAAACCCTGCAATAGAAAATTCACAAAGACAGATGAGCTCCTCTCTATTTAATTTTTTGACAGGCAGAGTTAGAGAGAGGAGAGACAGGGAAATCTTTCATCCACTGGATCACTCCCAAAATGGCTACAAAGGCCGGAGCTGGTCCAATGTGAAGCCAGGAACAAGGAGCTTCTTCCAGGTCTCCCACATGGGTACAGGGGCCCAAGGACTTGGGCCATCTTCTACTGCTTTCCCAGGCCATAGCAGAGAGCTGGATTGGAAGAGGTGCACAAGAGACTCTAACCAGCACCCATATGGGATGCCAGTACTGCAGGCAGAGGCTTAGCCTGCTGAACCACAGTGCTTACTAAACACTCTTAATCCCAAAAAAGCTACAGGACTAGTGGGAATCACATAATGATAGTAGAAAACAGAACCATTTTTTCTTGTGTCTCTTTCAAAGAGGTAAGAAATTTTTCCCAGAATCCCACATTTATTCATTTCACTTACCTGAATTAGGTCATGCATGTAAAGTAAACCAATCACTTTGAGACACAAGGATACCATTGTGTTTGGCTTAGACCAGCCAAGATTTATCCAATCACCTGGGGAAAGCGGTTACCTGAACCAAATAGAGACATGAAGGGCCAGCACTGTGGCATAGTGGGTGAGACTGCCACCTGCAATGCCAGCATCCCATATGGGTGGTGGTTTGAGTCCTGGCTGCTCTACTTCTGATCCAGCTCTCTATTATGGCTGGGAAAGCAGTGGAAGATGGCCCAAGTCCTTGGGCCCAGACCCAGAAGAAGCTCCTGGCTCCTGGCTTTGGATCAGCCCAGCTCAGGCCATTGTGGCCATTTGGGGAGTGAACCAGAGGATGGGTAACTTCTCTTTTCCTGCCTCTGCCTCTCTGTAACTCTGCCTTTCAAATAAATAAAAAACAAAATAGAGACACAAAAATGATAGCTGTTTTGTTACGTCTGCTCACAGAGCGCTAACGTCAGTATGACACTCAGAAATTGGCCTGGTTCCTGAAGACACCTGCTGACAGTAGTTATGAAAGTCTTGGCCTGCCTGCCATTGTTCTGGTCAAATATCCTGGCATTCAAGGAATTCCTATGGAAACACTACAGGTACTGTGGTATGACTAGACAAGGGTACTTTCCTAAAAGGACTTGGCACCTGAATATCCTTCACTCTAGTTTCCTTTTTCTAAAATGTAGACCCAATCATGTCACTCACTCCCCAGCTCAAAACACCAAGTGGGATTTGAACCTGTTCCCAAGTCACCATTTTTTTTCATATCCCATTGCTTTTATATATGTATGGCCAGAGTGTGTCTTTCATGTTTTCATTTCCCTTGTCTACTTATCCCCCCACCACCCTATTTTATTTGAAAAGCACAGAGACACACACAGAGTGAAAGAGACAGAGAGGGGAAGTAAGAAACCTTCCATCTTCTGATTCACTTCCCAAATACACACAACACAGACTGGGTGAAGCTGAAGCCAGGAGCTAGGAACTCCATTTGGGTTTCCTGTGTGGGTGACAAGGACCCAAGTGCTTGAGCTGTCACCCGATGTCTCCCAGAGCATTCACATTACCAGAACTGGATTGGAAGTGGAGTAGTCAGGAGTGGAGCCAGACATTGAAATATAAGGACATCCCAAGGGGCAATTTTAACCACTCTGCCAAACACCTGACTCTGTCTGTTTATCTTGAATGTTTCCTAACTTGTCTGCCTGGTAAAATTCTGCTTATCCTTCAAGATCCAAATCAAATACCAAAAGTCACTCCTACCTCCTGATTTCCCTTTAATTTGCATCTTATAACTATTGCTGTCGTTGCTCTTGAATCGTTCCATGGCTATTACAGCTTCCTAACAAATCTCCCTTTCTCTTCTTGCCTCCCTCCAATGCATTGTCACACTTCAGAATGTTATTTCCAAAGCTCTAATCTAACCACACTACTCTGACACTATTCCTTGTCAATTATCCAGTGTTGTCAGGATGAAGCTTTGTACCAGAACTCACAGTTCACCTATAATGTAACCATGTTGGTCAGGGCTCCCCTTCCTCACACGTTGGATGCTCTGCAGCTTATGAATGCAGTCTGCTCCTTCTCGCCACCCTGATATTTACGAATTGTGTTTCCTATGCCTCAGTCCTCACCCTCAGCATCCTTTCAGCCCTTGGGGCTTAGCTACCTGATTTGATTGCATTAAGGCTTGGTTGCTGCTCTCTTTAAGTTATTTTTAGAAAGCCTTAGGTTTTCTCTAAAGTAACACTTAAACCTCTAAGATTTTATAAATTCTCTCAAATTCCTTCAGGACAGCGACTGTTTTTTGCACATGGTTGTAACTCTGATGCACAGAAAGGATTCAAATATTTGCAAAAGATGACACCTGAATTGATTTTTGCAGAAATTGGGTCAACGTAGGCCCTAAACATACCTATTCTCTCACTTATTTGCCATCTTGGTTCACTCTTAGGCACAGTGGTGAAAACTGTAGGCCTGGGCTTTTGCATAGAACATTATGAATTGACATTTTACATTTGTGGAACCATTTACTTTTTGTCTGCATCACACAAATTACCAACAATGGTAAACATTTTCAAGATTCATCACAATTAAAAAATAAAATTATAGCATGACATTAATTCATCATTGTTATCATTATCATTAATAGTTGTATCAGTAAGAAGGATAACATTTATTTACTATTTTTTAAAGATTTTATTTATTTATTAGAGAAGTAGAGTTACAGAGAGAGGAAGAGACACAGGTCTTCCATCAGCTGGTTCACTCTCCAAATGGCCACTATGGTTGGAGCTGGGCCAATCTGAAGCCAGGAGCCAGGAGCTTCTGCCAGATCTCCCATGTGGGTGCAGGAGCCCAAGCACTTTGGCCATCTTCTACCCAAATGGAATGCTGGTGCCACAGGCGGAGGTTTAGCCTACTACACCATAGCTCCAGCCCCATTCTCTACTATTTTTTACTAAGGAATCTACAGATACGTGGAGCTATTGGCCAGATTTCTCTTTGAAATTATCACACTTTAACTTGCAGTGAAGGGCTTAGGAGATAACCATCAATGTTTGGCGAATCTTCCAATTGAGGAAATTGTAGTGAGATTTTTCACTAAGATGTCTCTGTCTACCCTGTAAGCAATAAACTAGGCACTTGAGGTTGGAGGTTTCAATTAGAAAAACAGTGATTAATGGATCACTAGAACTAATCTGAGTAACCTCAGCTTCAAAAAAAAAATTTGTTTTTTGTAGCTTGTTCTTAAGTTTTAAAATGAGTTCATTATGTTTTATTTCCCATGAGTGAAGAAAACCATCACATCAGATTGAAAAAAATGGAAATGATCAGAAGTCAAGTCATTAATGTCAAACTTTTCAAAGAGATCTTAATAATTTATCCTCAAGATTAAAAATCATTATACTTCCATCCTGACGTGATAGTTTTTCTTTTTTTAAGATTAATTTATATATTTGAAAGGCAGCATTATAGGGAAGAAAGAGAGCTGTTCCATCCACTGATTCACTCCCATTTTGCTGCAATGGCCAGAGTTGGACCAATCTGAATCCAGGAGCCCAGAGCTTTGAATAGGTCTCTGATGTGCATGACAGAGACCCAAGGACTTGGATCATCTGCTGTTTCCCCAGGCACATTAGCAGGGAGCTAGATCAGAAGTGGAGCAGTAGGTTCTCGAACTGGTGTACATTAAGAGATTCTGGCATCACAGGCAGCAGCTTTACCTGCTACACAATGCCAGCCCCCTGAAGTGATAGTTTTATACTATTCAATATGTGGATATTATATATATATATATATATGCATACATATGTATATACACACATACAGAGAGAGAGAGTATTTGAACAAGTCACTTAAAATCATAGAAATACTCCTTACAAAGGGTAGTCACACATCTCTGGAACAATCCCTATTTATGTATGTTGTCCCAACAAAATGAATAAAAGTGCCCCCTTTCACTCTCAAAAGTATCCTTGATCAGATGATAGATGAGACAGCCCACCACAGTTCAAGCACAAGTAGTGTTGTGTAATGTAGAAATGTTGCTAAGTATGGGCTCATGTGAGTACTACTGAATAAAATTGAGTTTCTATATATGATCTCATGGGTGTTTTTTCTAAGTGTGAAAATGTAGCAATTTTAAAGTTATTTCTCATTTTCCTCTCACAAAGCATGGATGTCAAGGGTGTACTCATCACATCAATGTTTCCATCCAACTGAAAAGAATACACAAAGACCACACAACATGAACGCGTGGCAGTGCTTCCATGACATATGCCATTGTCACTGTATGACAATCAGTGGTTCCATTTGATGAAGGAATTTCATCCAATAGTTCAATCTGTTTTCTCTCCAATCCTGTATTTTAGTAATAAAATAAATAAATAAATAAAATAATAAAATAAAATAAGTTTTATGACTTTTAAGCAATATCTAATGTATTTAATTTTATGATGAAGAATAAGATTATAAATGATATCTCAGTAGTAATGGCCTTTGCCTTTAGTGATAAAATACAAGAGATCCCTCATGAAATGCATTATTTAGGCCTTATGCTGGAGAAAATTCATTAGTTTATTAGAAAGTCACTTTGCTTTATTTGAAAATTATGTGGGAACTTGGCTGGTTTCATACTACTCTTTGACAAAATTTCCCAAAATGGTATCAAGGAACAGAGTTTAATGGGCTATTGGTCCAGTAAAATTCAGTGCAATAATAATTTATTAATTTTATTGCTGCATATTTTCTTTTTGCACTTTCTGTTTGAGTCATATGTCTGAAATTATCTAATCTGCAGGTCACCTTGAAACAGAACATACAGATTCACAGGTGATATTTGTTTTAGTCTGTTTCTTTCAGAGGCAGAAAAGCAGAGAGAGAGAGAGAGAGAGTGAGTTCCTGTCCCCTGGGTCACTCCCCAGATGCCCACGAAGGCCAGGGCTGGGCTGTGGGGTTCAATCCAGGTTTCCCCAATATGGGTGGAAGGAGCTCAGCTATTGAAGTCATCACTACTGCTTCCAAGGGTCTGCATTGTCAGGAAGCCGGGATTGGGAGCCTGGGTTAGGAATCAAGCCCAGGCACTCTGGGAGTATCCCAGCTCACATTTCAGCCACGAGGCCCAACACCTGCCCCTGCACTTAGTTTCTGATCACTACTTAGAATTATGACAGTTTTCTGAGTTCATGTGTATAACTTTTCATTCCAGAAAGCCATTTTGAGACTCTGGTCCATCAGTTGAAGAAGTAAAAGAACTAATCACAATACTAGATATGGACTGACTCTCCTGGTAAAGCATGGTATAAACTTTAAGAATGGCTTGATTAGGGCAGGCGTTGTGGTGTAGTAGGTTAAGTGGCCTCTGGCATCCCATATGGGAGCACTGGTTTGAGTCCCAGCTGCTATGCTTCTGATCCAGTTTCCTACTAACACATCTGGGAAAGAAGAGGAAGATGACCCAAGTCCTTAGGCCCCTGCCACCCACATGGGAGACCCAGATGGAGTTCCAGGCATCTGGCTTTGACCTGACCCAGCCCTAGCCGTTGCAGCCACTTGACAAGTGAACCAGCAGATGGAAGACCTCTCTTATCCTCTCTTTTTCTCTGCCTCTCCCTCTCTGTCTGTGACTCTCCTTTTCAAACAAATAAATAATGAAACAAATAAAGAAAAACAAATAAATAAAAAAGGATGACTTGGTTGTAAAGGCTATAATGTCATTCCTATGAGAACTATAATCTTATATTTCAAATTTGTGAAACGTACATTGAACCAATCTCATTACTTTTCCTTGTGAACCTGCCAGAGACTGGCAGTATTCTGAGAGCACATTTTAAGAACAACAAAGTGTTGGGTCTACCAATTTCCTACATTCTGATCCCTAGTTGCCAAAAAGACATCATTTTTTCTTAAAACTGAAGGTCCCAAAGTCATTCTCCTGGTGTCATGCTAAAATACCAATTTAGCACAGAGAAAACCACGTTCTGCAGTGTGTTCCAGAAAAGAAGCTTGTCTCAGTTTCCTTGGTTGCCACAGTGATGTTTCCAATCCTAGCTGCATGGAAGCTCTCTCTATGTTGCGAGAACAGAGAACGCTCTGCCAGATAGACAATGATATTAGTCGCCAATAGCGACTGAGAATAAGAGGAAGCTCAGAATTCTGTTGAGAATGACTACAGAATAACGACCTGGTTTCACAAAGCTACACGTGGAAACCAGTGATGTCAGCCTAGGCATTGATTCACTCACATCCTGATCTTTCAATGAACACTTCTTGAATGACTATTTTTCTTTACTCAAAGTTACTAAAACCTTTGCATTTATGGATCCCGCCTTATTTACCCCATCAATTCAAGTTTTGCACTAGGTTCTGAGTCTTGGCTTTTAATCTCCCCCTTTTTAAGTTGAGTTATGACTTACATACAGTGTGTGTACAGATTTTATGTGTAGTATTTACATAGTTTTGACATGTGTACAAGGAAGCAGAACCTTTCTATAAAATGAGCTTAACATTTTAGTTATTTAATATAAAGGGGTCTTTCTTGCATCATTTAACAGGTATCCAGTCATATTTTGAGATCTTTAAAATAGGTAAAGAATTACTGAACTGGAAAATTGACTTGGAAAAAATTATCTGGATTTATACATGAAGAAATGGCCAATATAGAAGAGAAATTAAGGGGCCGGCACTGTGGCACAGTGGGTTAGGTTGTTGCTCCTGATGCTGGCCTTGAGACCCAGCTGCTCTGCTTCCAATCCAGCTCCCCGATAATGTGTCTGGGAAAGCAGCAGAAGATGATTCTAGTACTTGAGCCCCTGCCATCCATGTGGGAGACAAGTATGGAATTCTTGTCTCCTGGCTTTGGCCTGGTCCAGCTCTGGCTGTTGCAGCCATCTGGGGAATGAATCAGCATGTAGAATATAGCTCTGTCTCTCCCTCTCTGTCATTCTGCCTTTCAAATAAACAAATAAATAAATCCTAAAAAAAGAGAAAGAAAACTATAGGTCAATATCTCTTATGAAAAAGATTAAGAAGTATTGAGGCTGTGTATTCCAATATATGAAGAACCCTTATAGCTCAATAATAAAAAGACCAGGAAAAAAAATCCCAATTTAAAAATGGACAAAGGATTTAAATGAATATTTCCTCAAAGGAGATATCCAAATTCCCAATAAACTACATGAAAACATGATCAACAGCATTTAGTAGCTAGGGAAATTTAACTGAAATCACAGTGAGACACAAATTACCATCAACCAGCATAGCAATATTTTTGTTTTTGTTTTTTTAAAGATGGAGATAACAAGTATTGGGAAGGATTGGGGGAAATTGAAAACTTCATATATTGCTGTTGTAATGAAAATGGTGCAGCTGCAGTATAAAAAATCTTGACACTTCTTCCAAAAGTTATACATGGAGTTACCGCAAGCCATAAGACTCATTGTTTATGGAGCAGTCTTCCTGGTTTCTCTTTCCATGGTTCCAGTTCCAACTACAGTTCAAACATATTAAATGGAAAATTCAGAGAGAAGCAATTTATAAGTTTCAAGTTGTGTGCCATTCTGAGTAGTGTGATGAAATCTCATGCCTTCCAGCTCTGTCCTGCTTGGGTTGTATGGCATCATCCATAGGCCCGCCTATCCAGGCTTTATATGCTGCCTGTCTATTAGTTGCTTAATAGCCATCTTGGTTATCAGATCAACTTTCACAACATCAACAGAGCTTATAGTAAAACAACTTTTACAGAGTAGCTTAATGTTATACTGCAGTGCCTATGTTATTCACCTTACTTCATCTAATTACACAGTCATTGTACTATCTCACATCATAAGAAAAGTACAATACAGTAAGATATTTTGAAAGAGATATCATATTCACACAATTTTTATAATAGCGTATTGTTATGTATTATCAGTTATTGTTCTTATCCTCTTACTATGTCTAATTTACAAATAAAACTTTATTATACATTATGTATTCATGGAGCAACATAGTAAATATACAATCCATTGTTTTAGGCATCTACTGGGGTCTTGGAAGGTATCCCTCCTGGATAAAATGGGACTACTCTACTCCTATATATATCCACAAAAAATGGAAACACAAATCCTGGAAAAAATGTATTTAAATGTTGATAGCAGCATTATTTGTAGCAACCAAACAATGGAAATAAATGTTCATCAATGATGAATGTATAAATAAGATGTCATTTATTCATAAAACAGAATATTATTTGACTATCAAAAGGCATGAAGTATTGATACATGCTACACCATGGGTAAACCTCAAAAACATTATGCTAAGTGAAAGAAATCAGTCACAAATATCATATACTTTATGATTCCTTTTATACAAAGTGTCCAGGATAGGTAAAGCTTTGGAGTCAGAAAGTAAGTTAGTGTTTGCCCAGGGCTGTGCTGAGGGAAGATTGGGGAATGACTGCTAATGAGTATAAGATTTCTTTTTGGAGGCCGGCGCCGCGGCTCACTAGTCTAATCCTCCACCTTGCAGCGCCAGCACACCGGGTTCTAGTCCTGGTCGGGGCGCCGGATTCTGTCCCGGTTGCCCCTCTTCCAGGCCAGCTCTCTGCTGTGGCCAGGGAGTGCAGTGGAGGATGGCCCAGGTGCTTGGGCCCTGCACCCCATGGGAGACCAGGTGAAGTACCTGGCTCCTGCCATTGGATCAACGTGGTGTGCTGGCCGCAGCGCGCTGGCTGCGGCGGCCACTGGAGGGTGAACCAACGGCAAAAGGAAGACCTTTCCCTCTGTCTCTCTCTCTCACTGTCCACTCTGCCTGTCAAAAAAATAAAAAAATAAAATAAAATAAATAGGCTTTGCAGACACCGTTGTCGCCCGCAGCTGCTTTCCGTCAGCCATGGTCAACCCTACCGTGTTCTTCGACATTGCCGTCGACGGCGAGCCTTTGGGCCGCGTCTCCTTCGAGCTATTTGCAGACAAAGTTCCAAAGACAGCAGAAAACTTCCGTGCTCTGAGCACCGGAGAGAAAGGATTTGGTTATAAGGGTTCCTGCTTTCACAGGATTATTCCAGGGTTTATGTGCCAGGGTGGTGACTTCACACGCCACAATGGCACCGGCGGCAAGTCCATCTATGGAGAGAAGTTCGAGGATGAAAACTTCCTGCTGAAGCACACAGGTCCTGGCATCTTGTCCATGGCAAACGCTGGGCCCAAGACAAACGGCTCCCAGTTCTTCATCTGCACTGCCAAGACTGAATGGTTGGATGGCAAGCATGTGGTCTTTGGCAGAGTGAAAGAGGGCATGAGCATTGTGGAAGCCATGGAGCACTTTGGGTCCGAGAACGGCAAGACCAGCAAGAAGATCACCATTGCCAACTGTGGACAACTCTAATGCGTCTGTTTTATCTCACCCACCTGACCATTCCTCTAGCTCAGGAGAGCGCCCTCCGCCCCATCTGCTCGTGACGCCCTGAATTGTGCTCTCCCTGCAGGTCTTTGGTTCCGTGTTTTCCTTACTTCCCCTCCAAGTCTAGCGGAATTGCAGAGTTAAAAGTTATGATTATGAAATAAAAACATAAACAACAACAGCAACAAAAAATAAATAAATAAATAAAGATTTCTTTTTGGGTGATACAAATGTTCTAAAATTAGATTCTTGGGATAGTTACACAACTCTTTGAATATAGTAAAATCATTGGGTTACAAATTTTTTAAAGATTTATTTATTTAATTGAAAGAGTTACACAGAGAGAGAAGGAGAGGCAGAGAGAGAGAGAGGTCTTCCATCTGCTGGTTCATTCCCCAGTTGGCTGCAATGGCCGGAGCTGTGCCGATCCGAAGCCAGGAGCCAGGAGCTTCTTCAGGGTCTCCCACGTAAGTGCAGGGACCCGAGGACTTGGGCCATCTTCTGCTTTCCCAGGCCATAGCAGAGAGCTGGATTGGAAGTGGAACAGCTGGGACTCAAACTAGTGCTCATATGGGATGCTGGCACTGCAGGCGGTGGCCTTACCTGCTATGCAACAGCTCCGGCTCCTGGATTATAAATTTTAAATGAATGAATCTCATATATATATATATATATATATCAATAAAGCTGTTTAGAAAATAAATGAAAAATGTCGGAAGAAATCTAGAAAGGATATTTTTCTCCATTAAGGTATGAAACAATATCTCAGAGAAGATACCCCAAGTTGCAAACTATTAAGGAAATGATTAATAAAATTATCTGCATTGATAATTCTGAAATGTTAACTTCTATTTATCAAAATATACCAGAAAGAAAGTGAAAAGACAACCATATTCACAACTAAGTTCTTTATACGTCTGTGTATTAAGTTGTTGTGGTAGCATTAAAATGTGTAATCACTTTTGAAAGTAATTTGGTGTTTATTTACTTATTTTAAAGATTTATTTAATTTATTTAAAAGGTAGAGTTACAGAGTGAGAGAGACAGAGAGATAGAGATCTTCCATCTGCTGGTTCATTCTCTGAATGGCTAAAATGGTCAGGGTTGGGCCAGACCAAAGCCAGGAGCCTGGAACTCCATCAGGAGTGGAGGATGCAGGGACCCAAGCACATGGGCCATTGTCCATTGCTGTCTCAGGTGTATTAGAGGGAGCTGGATCAGAAGTGAAACAACCAAGATGTGAACTGGCACCCACATAGGATGCTGGCAATATAGACAGCAGCTTAACTTGTTGTACCCTGATGCCAGCCCTGTAATTTGGTGTTTATAGTCAATCTGATGGTGCATTTCTAGATCATCCACCTCAGGCCTGGGGTTGATTTTTTTCTTTTGGTCCATCTGGTCCCTGTCATTGAATTGCATTGAAACTACACAGATGTGTCAAAGAAGGTGTTGGAGCATAGTAAGAAATAGTATTTGGAACCCACATGTTAGATCTAGGCAACTTGGATGGCTACAGGATATTTTCACTCAGCCCTGAGGCTCTCATGGCCTCAGGGACCTTACCATAGACTAGCAGATGGCTCTTGCCACCAGCCTGAGTGTGACTCTTGTAAGGGGGTAGGAGACCCTAACAGCATGTTCACTCAACAGGTGAATATGCTCTGGAATTTCTTATTTTTATTTATTTATTTATTTGACAGGTAGAGATATAGATAGTGAGAGAGAGACAGAGAGAAAGGTCTTCCTTCCTTTGGTTCACTCCCCAAATGGCCGCTACAGCTGGCGCTGCGCCAATCCGGAGCCAAGAGCCAGGTGCTTCTTCCCGGTCTCCCACATGGGTGCAGGGGTCCAAGGACTTGGGCCATCCTCCACTGCCCTCCCCGGCCACAGCAGAGAACTGGACTGGAAGAGGAGCAACCAGGACTAGAACCCAGTGCCCATATGGGATGCCGGTGCCACAGGCGGAGGATTAACCAAGTGAACCACAGCTGGCACCTGGAATTTCTTATTAACAATGTATTATTTCGAGCCGGCGCCGTGGCTCAATAGGCTAATCCTCCACCTTGCGGCGCCGGCACACCGGGTTCTAGTCCCGGTTGGGGCGCCGGATTCTGTCCCGGTTGCCCCTCTTCCAGGCCAGCTCTCTGCTATGGCCAGGGAGTGCAGTGGAGGATGGCCCAGGTGCTTGGGCCCTGCACCCCATGGGAGACCAGGAAAAGCACCTGGCTCCTGGCTCCTGCCAGGATCAGCGCGGTGCGCCGGCTGCAGCGGCGGCCATTGGAGGGTGAACCAACGGCAAAGGAAGACCTTTCTCTCTCTGTCTCTCTCTCTCACTGTCCACTCTGCCTGTCAAAAAAAAAAAAAAAAAAAAAAAAAAAAAAAAAAAAAAAACAATGTATTATTTCAGCCTGTGGCAGTGAAATGTTAATCACATAAGATTTGTGAATTAAACTGCCCAGCTTCTCCAAGCCTCTATCATTTGGGATAGTTATACCATCTTATACACTTACCAGTTCTGTGAAAGAGGTCTGATCGCTTCATGTCCTAACCAAGACTTGGCATTGTCAAAGCTTGATACTTTTGACAATCTGTGAGAATACTTGGTGAACATCTATCCTTGACAGACCTCCCTGATAGATGTCCATCCTTGGCATAAACTCAAGAAAATCTTAGACATGTGAACCAAGAGACAAGAATATTGATAACAGCATTGTTTGTAAAACACTGCAAAACACCAACATATTCAATGAATGGAGCAGAGAATAACTACTTTTTAAAATCTGTTTACACAATTGAAAACTATACAGTAGTGAAGACTGAATAATAGCTATAAATTTCAACATGGGTTTATTTGATAAATAAACAGTGTTAGTGAATAAAATGTATGTCACAGAAGAATAACTACAGCATGATTACCTATATCCAAATATCAGAATGAATAAGCTGTTATTTATAGGTACATACATATGTGGTAAAACTAAACAAATATAAACAGTGCAAATATCAGGATAGCAGGATAATAAGTTCCTTTTGGAAGATGGAAGGCAAGCATCAAAACTATTGATTGTGTTTTATATCTTAAATTGAGTGATTAATTTAATTATCACTTATACTATTTGTGTGTGTGTGTGTGTGTGTGTGTGTGTGTGTGTTAGACTCATCTGTATGCATGCCTCAGTGTCCGAATTTCCCCTTTTCATAAGTTCACCAGTCCTATTGGAGTAGGCTCCCACACTGATGACCTCCATTTTAAGCTGATTACTTCTGTAAAGTCCCCATCTAAATAAAGTCACATTCTGAACTCCTGGAGGTTAGAATTCCCATATGTCTTTTGGAGGGGAACATAATGAAACAATAGTTGGATAGCTTATTCTGAACATTGAACTTGAGATTCCTTTGAGGTACTCAACAAGGAAGTTGAATGCATGATCCTGGAATTTAGAGGAGTGGTGTGGAGGACCAGAAAAGGTACATTTGACAGTAAGGGGAGGCCAGTAATGACAGGCCATGGAACAGGTGAGGTTCTTTAAGAGGACAGCACTGGATAAGAGCAGCCATCTTAGAACTGAAAGGGTTAGGAGCAGGATGCACCACCCTGCTGGCTGGGAAGAAGCTGCAGCAATAGAAGAATGCAGACATACCTAAGATCTGAACGAGGCTGTTTCTAGAAGGAGGAAGGGATCAGTTGTGGGAAAAGCAATCCAAAGACCATGAAGTTGAAGAGTGAAAGGGCTTCTTCTTCTGCAGTTTTTGGGTGGTGTGACAGAGAGGGAAGCCAGATCGGTGTAGGAGACATGGTGAGTGGGAAGTGAGGAAGTGCCCAAGACACCATGACTCTTCTAGAAAGAGGCCAGCTGCACCAGGTGGAGGCCAAAGTGGAGTGGGGGGAAAGTTGTTGTTTGGTTGGTTTTAAGGTTGCGGAGTTTTTGGAATGTTTAAGAGCTGATTGGAAGGACTAGTGTAGATGACAGATGGAAGTATGAAAAAGGATTAGCCCATTGCTTATGGTTCTGTGAAAATAAGAGAATAAAATGTAGAGTATGGCAGGATGGAGCCTCTCCTGTCTGGCAAGAGGCAGAGGACAGAGAGTACAGATCAGGAAGCACCTTGTTGGTGACAGGAAGTTAAGAGTGTTTCCTTCTTCTGGCTTCTATTTTCTCTATGTGGCTAGAAACAAAAGTGACTTGCTGAAAGTGAGTGGCAGGGCCATGGGCTTAAGGACAGTGGCAAAAGTGTGATGTAAACATTCTAATAGGTGAACTCCTGAGCTGTTTACAAAAGCAGATTATGGATCCTGTACATCTTGAAGACCTAGTGGAGGATGACAGAAATGAATGCTCAGTGTGCCAAGCCTTAGTGTTATATGATCCTCTCCCATGGCATGAAATAGACCATCGGCTATTATAAATAGCAACCCCCAAGTCTTGGCAGCTTAATGCAATAGCTTTCTTTTTTACTCATGTCTTGCTCTAGTGTGAGTGGATGTGCAGTGGGCCAGGGGATGCTGTACTCCTAAAAGCCATTCAGGGGTCCAGGATCCTTCCAGCTAGGGACTCTGCCATCTCTAGAGCAAAAAAAGTCTCCCTCGGGATTCAGCCAAATGATGAAGGAGAAATCACACGGAGGACCTTGTGGGAAGTTATAGGGCTCAAGCCTGGAAATGGCTCACATCATTTTTGCCCATACACCCGTGGCCACAGTTCTGTTACATGGCCCACACTAAGTGTAAGTCTGCTCAGAAATGTAGCCTGGTACAGTGTCAAAACAGATGAGGGCACACACGCTGTAAATAATCAGCAAGCATCTATCACAGAAGGGTACTATTATAATTCCCAGTTTATATTTGGGGAACTTATGGCTAAGTAATTTGCCTAAAACCACATATGTGGCAAGCAACTGGGCTGGCATTTGGACCCATGTCTCAAATACCAGTGCCTCAGCTGTTACCATGTGTGAGCACATGCACTTTTATCAGCTCCTAGTAGGCAAAGTAAGAGATGCAAACCTCTCTATGGGGGTTTAAAGAACCAGGTGCTTACGTTCAATCCGAAGGCTAAGAGCCAGGAGGTTCCTTCAGGAATAGAAATGCAGCACAGCCTGGACTTTGGAGCCAGGTTGCCTGGATTTGAGTCCCAGTGCCATCTATAATGAGTTATATGCCTTTGTGAAAGTTATTTACCTCCTAGTGTCTCAGTCTTTCCCATCGGTAAAATGAAGTTAATAATACTTACCAGATACAGGGTGGCACAAGGATTGTATATGTTAGTTGTTGTATATATGTAACATATATATGTTAGTTAACATATGAATATATGCTGTTGTTTTTAAAAAAGATTTATTTACTTAATTGAAAGTTACACAGAGTTACACAGAGAGAGGAGAGGCAGAGAGAGAGAGAGAGATCTTCCATCCGATGGTTCACTCCCCAGTTGGCTGCAATGGCCGGAGCTGCGCCACTCCGAAGCCAGGAGCCAGGAGCTTCTTCTGGGTCTCCCACGTGGGTGCAGGGGCCCAAGGACTTGGGCCATCTTCCACTGCTTTCCCAGGCTATAGCAGAGAGCTGGATCAGAAGAGGAGCAGCTGGGACTAGAACTGGTGCTCATATGGGATGCCAGCACTTCACGCCAGGGCATTAACCCGCTGTGCCACAGCTCTGCCCCCTATAGTCTGTTATTAATACAAGATGATTTTTGGTGACCGACATGTAAGTAGTATGAGTATGTTGGGATGTATATAACTGGAGAAGAAGCATTTAAATATTAAAATATATATTTATTTATTAGAGAGAGCGAGCGAGTGCACTCCCCATTGGTGGTTCTCTCCCCAAATACCTGGAACAGATAAGGATGGTCAAAGTTGAATCTCGGGGCTAAAAACACAATCAGGTCTCCCATATGGGTGGTTGGGATCCAACCACTTAAACCTCAGGAACTCCAGCAGAGGATAATGGCATCCAAACCTGGAGTCTTCACTGCTATAGGCCAAATATGCCTCTCCCCCAGCCCCAGGAGCAGCATTAAAGGATGGGGCTGGCATTGCAGTGTAGTGGGTAAAATCTCTGCCTGTGACGCTGGCATCCCATATGGGTACCATTTCCTGTACCAGATGCTCCACTTGTGATCCAGCTCCCTGCTAATGGCCTGGAAAAGCAGTAGAAGATGGCCCAAGTGTTTAGGCCCCTACCACCCACATGGGAGACCTGGATGAAGCTCCTGGCTACTGGCTTTGGCACTAGCCATTACAGCTGTCTGGGGAGTGAACCAGCAGGTGGAAGATTCTCTCTCTCTCTCTCTCTCTCGCCCTCTAACTCTACCTCTACCTCTTCTCTCTCCTTTTTCTGTAACTCTGATGTTCAAAATAAATGAATAAATCTTCAATCTTTTGGAAAAAAATATGGGAAAGTGAAGAATGTTCATAAAACTACTGGCTTTCCGGTTTGGATGAAGCAGAGGGTTTATGTTTGGAACAAAAGGTACAGAAACTGGAATGCTTGCTTGGTACCATATGCTCAGGTGAGGAATATCTGCTAATATGAAAGAAAAACTGTAACTTATGAAGGTTTTTCAGCGGGGATAATATAAGACTAGAACTGTATTTTGGGAAAAGTAATCTGGCAGCTGTGTAGTGTGAATTACAGTGGGAAAGACTGACTCTATACTCACTATGTAATCTTCTTGATTGAATTTTTTTTACTAAACAGGCTCTCATACTGGCAAGCAAATGTATTGAGTAACTGACAAAATATTCTAGTCTGTTTGGCAGTCATATTCTTAGGGTAAGTTAATCATATATTCTTATGGCTCATAAATCAATACATCTATCCATCCATCTATCCATCAACTGAGTCCTTTATTACTTTAAAACCAACTTCCTTTTATATAGATCTAAAAAGACATAAATATACACAAATATGGTAGTTAAATAAGTCATAAATGAAAATAAAAAATCATGTAGGAGAAATGATGGGGTAATTCTCTATGGTAGAGATCTAGAAAAAGATGATGCATCGGACTGCTAATTACATTAGCTCTAGCTTTCTGAAAATCCAAAGATAAAGGGAATCTGAATTATGTAATCCTATTGCTAATAAAAGAAAATGTATTAATTTTTCAGGTAACATTAGATTTTTTTCCTTCCTGGAGCCTAATGGAGAATTAGCATACATTTTCAATGGAGTCCGGTTTTTAAACAATAAAAAAAATCAATCTTAGTGTAGTCATCCCTAATGATCAGTTTTTATGAACAGTCCCTCAAAGACTGAAAATTCAGCTGCATTGTTAGAGAAGACTTTCTTAATGTACACAACCAAGGACGTGGAATGAAGGGTCGTGGGTGTTTTGTCACATGTATATTTAGCCCCCCAGTGTATGGTAGCAGTGAGAAGGCTATATTTTGTCTGTAATAGAGGATAAAATCCAGGAAGAGTTCTCACCATAAAAACAGCATAATGTTCCATTAGAAATATAGGTTGTTTCATATTTTAAAATATGTCATATTTTAACATATAGAAAAGTGCAAAATATAATAATGAATATTGATGTTTCAACTGCCAATTTTAGCCTTTGTTCCTATATTTTCATATGTAAATACATTTTTTTTTTGATAGGGAGAGTTAGACAGTGAGAGAGAGGTAGAGAGAGGGTTGTAGACAGTGAGAGAGAGACAGAGAGAAAGGTCTTCCTTTCGTTGGTTCACTCCCCTAATGGCCGCAAAGGCAGGAACTGTGCCGATCTGAAGCCAGGAGCCGGGTGCTTCCTCCCGGTCTCCCATGCGGATGCAAGGACCCAAGTACTTGGGCCATCCTCCACTGCACTCCTGGGCCACAGCAGAGAGCTGGACTGGAAGAGGAGCAACCGGGACTAGTACCTGGTGCCCCAACCAGGACTAGAACCCGGGGTGCTGGCGCCGCAGGTGGTGGATTAGCCAGTTGAGCCATGGTGCTGGGCCATATGTAAATACATTTTTAAAATCAGTTCATTATATTAATCTATATATGTTCCTTATTTACCCCAAAAATAAAAAGCTGTTTTTGAAACCATCAAAATATACATGTAAAATTTAACAAGTGATTTTGAAAAGAGAAGCTTAAAGGGATATTAATATTCAGATGGTAGAATTTCACCAAAATTGATACAATGTGGTATAATTGGCATATTACAACAAAGAGACCAATATTATGGAATAAGGAAATTCTGAAATAGACTCAGGTGCTGAAAATAATATAAAATAAATCTTTATAATTACAAATAACTCAAAATTACAAAAAGACCCTACTTTTTATAATCTTATGTCAGAATCAATCTCTTTAAACTCCTAGTACAATAATAAGAGACTAATTTTATCAATGTGTTCCTATTTAGTGAAATATAGTAATTTAAAATTTTTTAAAATTTATATAAAGAGGACAAATTTCATAGACACAGTTTTAAGAGCTTAATGGTACTTCCTACTCTATCCTCCTTTTATTCCCTCCCACCTTTCCTCCTCCTTCCTTTCTTATTTACCTTTTAATTTTTATAATGACATGTTTTCAGTTTACTTTATAATCACAAGCTTAGTCCCCTACTAAATAAAGAATTCAACAGGAATTAAGTAGAAAAACCACAGTCCCTTGAGTATAGACAAAGGTTATAAACAATAATCAAATCTAAAAATGTCAATTTCAATCATATACATTACTTTTTGTACTCTGTGTGTTAGTAACCACAAATCACAAAAACATGATATTTGTATCTTTCTGGCTTATTTCAGTAAGCATAATGGTCTCCAGTTGCATTAACTTTGTTATGAAAGACAGGATTTCATGCCTTTTATGGCTGAGTACTATTCCATTGTCTGTGTGTGTGTGTGTGTGTGTGTGTGACATCTTTATCCAGTTATCAGCTAGTTGACATCTGTGTTGTTTCCATATCTTAGCTATTGTGAATTGAGAGCTGCCATAAACATGAGGGTACACATAACTTTAATTTGCTGACCTCATTTCTGTTGGATAAATTCCCAGGGCTGGAATGGCTTGGTCATATAGTAGATCTGTTTTTAGATTACTGAGAAATCTCCATACTATTTCTCATAATGGTTGTACTCATTTACATTCCTATCAACAATGGATTAGGGTACCAACAGTGTATTAGGGTAACTTTTTTCCTCCATATCCTTGCCAGCATTGGCTATTTGTTGATTTTTGGATGATAGCCATTCTAACTTGGGTGAGGTAAAATTTCATCATTGTTTTATTTTCATTATTTTATTTTCATCATGTTTTATTTTCATTTCATTCATTTATTTTCATTATTTCATTTCCTGATGGCAGTGATTCACAACATCTTTTCATGTGTCTGTTGGCCATTTGTATTTCATCCTTTGAAAAATGCCCGTTCATGCCCTTTGCCCAGTTCTTAACTGGATTGTTTGTTTTGTTGATGTAAAGATGCTGGAACTCATTTTATATTCTGGATATTAATTCTTTATCAGATGTTTAGTTTGCGAATATTTTCTCCCATTCTGTCAGTGGCCTCTTCACTTTGTTAAGTGTTTCTTTTGCAGTAGAGAAACTTCTTAGTTTGATATAATCCCATTTGTCTATTTTTGCTTTTATGTCCTGTGCTACAGGAGTCTTATCCAAGAAGTCTTTGCCTATGCCAATGTCTTACAAAGTTTCTCCTCAGTTGTCCTCTAGTAATTTGGTGGTTTCAGGTCTTAGGCTTAGATCCTTGATCCACTGTGATTTGATTTTTGTATAAGTTGCAAGGTAGGGGTCTTGTTTAATACTTCTGTGTGCAGAGATCACATTTTCCCAACCACTTGTTGAAAATACTGTCCTTTCTCCAGGAAGCAATTTTAGCTCATTTGTCAGAGTAGTTGATTGTTGATGCATGAATTAATTTCTGGGACCTCTAATATGTTCCACCTGACCACTTGTCTATTCTTGTGCAAGTACCAGTTTGTTTTGATTATAACTGCTATGTAGTATGTCTTGAAATTTGGTATTATGTTTCCAGCTTTATTTTTATTGTTTAGGTTTGCTTTAGCTGTTTGATTTCTCTTTTGATTCCATATGAATTTTAAGATCATTTTTTCCAGATCTGAGAATGTCATTGGTATTTTGACTGAGATTGCATTGAATCTGTAAATTGCTTTGGGTGGTATGCACATTTTCATGATTTAATTATTACAATCCATGAACATGGAAGACTTCCATTTTTTGTGTCTTTATTTCTTTCCTTAATGTTTTATAATTTTTATTGTAGAAATCATTTACATCCTTGGTTAAATTTATCCCAAGATATTTAACTTTTTTTGGTAGCTATTTGAGTGGTACTGCTCTCACAAGTTCTTTCTCAGACATGGCATTATCTGTGTATACATAGTTTATTGATTTTTTGTGTTGATTTTATAATCTGCAATGTTGCCAATCTCTCTTTGAATTCCAGTGATCTCTTGGTGGAGTCTTTTGGTTCCCATATTTATAGGATCATATTATCTGTAAATAGGGATAATTTGACTCTCTCCTTTCCATTTTGTATCCCTTTGATTTCTTTTTCTTGTCTAATGGCTTTGGCTAAAAATTCCAGAACTATACTGAATTGTAATGGTGAGAGTGCACAGTCTTATCTGGTTCTGGATCTTAGAAGAAATGCTTCCAGCTTTAGCCCTATTCAATATGATCCTGACTATAGGTTTGTCATGTATTGCCTTAATTGTGTTGAGGTATTTTCCTTCTATAGCTAATTTTCTTAAGTTTTTTTTTTTTTATCATGAAAGGATATGCATTTTGTCAAGTGCTTTCTCTGCATCTATGGAGATAATCATATGGTTTTTATTCTTCAATTAGTTAATGTTGTCGCTCCCTTGCCCGCAAAGGAACAACGCTGCTCGCAGCTAATTGGTCTTCTGTAGACTTTTATTAAGAAAATAACAATGACAGAGAAAGAATGGAGGGAAGAAGAGAGGAGATGAAAAAAAGGCCCCCTCCTTCCTGGGCACACAGCTTATATACAAAGTCCGGCCAATTGCAAGCGGGCTCAAGTCCATGCACGGAACATTCCAATCCGCTGTTTGTTCATGCAGTGTGCACGCATCCTCGGGCCAATCAGATGAGGTGTCACGCAGCAGGCAGGCTCACTGCATGGTCCTCAGCGCCATCTTGTTGTTTACGAGACAGACTCAGCTCCTCTGGAAAGTCCCGACCGTAGGAAAGCATTGCCCTAACCGAAACTAGCAACATCTGCCTTGTGATAAAGACACAGCAGCAGCTATCAGACTGACCTTGACATGGGGGCCCCATGGCTGGCCAGCCCATGGGGCCCCACAAATGTGATGTATGACATTTACTAATTTATGTATGTTGAAGCATCCTGCACACCAGGGATAAATGCTACTTGGTCTGGATGAATGATCTTTCTAATGTGTTGTTGGATTTGATTAGCTAGTATGTTGTTGAGGATTTTTGCATCTATGTTCATCAGGGATAGTGGTCTATTCTATTTTTTGTCTTTTATTTTATTTTACAATTTTATTTATATAAGGTGAACAGATTTCATTTACTTCATATATACAGATTTAGGAACATAATGATACTTCCCACCCTATCCTCCTTTCTTCCCTCTCTCCTACCCTCCTTCCTTCTTTCTTATTGTTTCTTTGAAAATTTTTAAAGATTTATTTTATTTATTTGAAAGACAGAGTTACAGAGAGAGGTATAGCCAGAAAGAGAGAGAGAAGTCTTCCACCTGCCAGTTCACTCCCCTAATGACTACAATGACCAGAGCTGATCTAATCTGGAGCCATGAGCCAGGAGACTCTTTCTGGTCTTCCACATGGGTGCAGGAGCCCAGGGACTTGGGCAATCTTCTAATGCCTTCCCAGGACATAGCAGAGAGCTGTATCGGAAGTGGAGCAGCTGGGACTTGAACCAGCACCCATATGGGATGCTGGCACTGCAGGCCTGGGCTTTAACCCACTGCACTGCAGCACCAGCTCTTGTAAATTTTTACAATGACATACTTTCAGTTTATTTTATAATCCACTAAGTAAAGAATTCAACAAATAGTAAAAAGAAAAAAATGGTGTTCCTCAACAGTAGAGACAAGGGTCGTAAACAATAATCAAATCTCAAAATGTCAACTTTGCTCATATATATTACAGTTTTTTGTACTCTTTTAGTTATCACAGATCAAGGAAATCATATGATATTTGTGGTTTGGAGACTGATGTATCTCAGTGTAATGGTTTCAATTTGCAACCATCTTGTTGCAAAAGACAGGATTTCACTTGTTTTTACTGCTGAGTATTCCATAGTGTGTATATACACTTCCTTTATCCAGTCATTGGTTGATGGTTATATGGGTTGATTTTATATCTTAGCTATTGTGACTTGAGCTGCAATAAACATGGAGGGTACAGATAACTCTTTCATATGCTGATTTCATTTTGGTTGGGTAAATTCCCAGGAGTGGGATGGTTGGGTCATATGGTAGGTCTATTTTCAGATTTCTTAGGAATCTCCGTGCTGTCTTCTCATAATGGCTGTACTAGTTTACTTCACACAAGTAGTATATTAGGGTACCTTTTCTCCCACATCCTCACCAGCATTTATTATTTTTTGATTTCTGTAGGATAGCCAGCCTAACTGGTGTGGGGTGAAAACTATTGTGGTTTTTATTTGCAATTCCCTGATGGCTATTGATCCTGAGGATGTTTTAATGTGTTTGTGGGCCATTTGAATTTGCATGTTCAAGTTCTTTGTCCATTTTTAACTATATTATTTGTTGTATCCTTTTCTAGGTTTGGAATAAGATGATATTGGCCTCATACAAGGAGTTTGGGAGGATTACTTCCCTTTCAATTGCTTTGAATAGATTAGAAGAATAGAAATTAGTATATTAAAAGTTTGGTAGAATTTAGCAGTGAAGCCATCTGGCCCCGGGCTTTTATTTGTTGGGAGGGTCTTTGTTGCTGAGTCAATCTCTGTCTTGGTTATTGGTCTACTTAGGTTTACTATGTCTTCATTATTCAATTTTGTTAGATTGTTTGTGTCCATTTCTTCTAGATCTTCTAGTTTGTTGTTGTACAGCTATTTGTTGTAATTCCTGATGATTCCTTTTATCTGTAGTATCCATTGTAACATCTCCTTTTTCATCTCTGATTTTATTGATTTGAGTCTTCTCTCTCCCCTCCTCTTTTTTAAGTTGGGGCAATGGTATATCAGTTTTGTTTATATCTTATCTAATTTCAACCGTTTCTTTGCTGCTACTGACTTTGGGTTTGGTTTGTTGTTTTCCAGGTCCTCGAAATGCATTGTTAGATCATTTATTTGATGCCTTTCCATTTTCTTGATGCAACTGGCACTAGAACTGGCACCCGTCTGGGATGCTGACTTCAGGTCAGGGCTTCAACTTGCTGTGCCACAGCACTGGCCCCAATTCTACTGTTTCATTGTTGATTTTTTGTCTAGTTGATCTGTCTATTGATGAAAATGTGTTGTTGAATTCACCCACAATTATTGTAGTGAAGCCTATGTCTCCCTTTAGATCCATTAACATTTGCCTTAAATAGCCATGTGCCCTGGCATTGGATGCATATCATTTTAGTCTAATCACAGCTTCCTGTAGAACTGATCCTTTATTATTATTATTATTTTTTGACAGGCAGAGTGGACAGTGAGAGAGAGAGAGAGAGAGAGAGAGAGAGAGAAAGGTCTTCCTTTTGCCATTGGTTCACCCTCCAATGGCTGCCACGGCCAGCGCGCTGTGGCCAGCGCACCACGCTGATCTGAAACCAGGAGCCAGGTGCTTCTCCTGGTCTCCCATGGGGTGCAGGGCCCAAGCACTTGGGCCATCCTCCACTGCACTCCCTGGCCACAGCAGAGAGCTGGCCTGGAAGAGAGGCAACCAGGACAGAATCTGGCGCCCTGACTGGGACTAGAACCCGGTGTGCCGGCACCGCAAGGCAGAGGATTAGCCTATTGAGCCATGGTGCCAGCCAGAACTGATCCTTTAATCATTACACAATGTCCTTGTTTTTCTCTTTTAATATTTTTGTTTTAGAGTTTATTTTGTCTGATACTAGAATCACTAATCTGCTCATTTTTGCTTTGCGTAAGTATGGAATACCTTTTTCCATCCTTTCACTTTCTCTATTTGTGTATCTTGGTGAGTGTGTTTCTTTTAGGCAGAAAATAGATGGGCCTTTGTTTTTTAATCCATTCAGCCAATCTGTATATTTTGATTGGAGGATTTAGGCCATTTATATTCAAGGTTATTATTGATAAGTAATGGCATTGGTCTTGCAATTTTCCATAAATATTCCTATTGTTTGCTTTGGCTTTCCTTTGTACTTTCACTAGGAGAATTTCTTCCTTTAGATTCTTTGATGATGCTATCATTCTCTGTTTCTGTGTGTGCCACATCCTTAAGTATCATTCATAAGGCTGGGAAAGTGGTGACAAATTCTCTCAATTTCTATTTGTTTTGGAGGGTTTTCATTTCACCTTCATTTATAAATGAGAGCTTTGCTGTGTACAGTATTCTGGTTGACAGATTTTTTTTTTCTTTTAGGACTTGGACTGTGTCCTTCCATTCTCTTCTAGAATGTAGGGTTTCTGATGAGAAATTGGTTGTCAATTTAGTTGGAGTTCCTTTCAAGGTGATCTAGCATTTTTCTTGTGCATATTTTAGGATCTAATCTTTATGTTTTACTTTTGAACATTTGACTATAATATGTCATGGTGAAGATTTTTTCTGATCATATATATTAGGAGTTCTTTGTGCTACCCATACTTAGATATTCCTATCTTTCTCCAAATTAGGAAGTTTTCTGCAATTATTACAGAGATTAGGTCTTCTTATCCATTATATCTTTTCACACCTTCAGGAACTTTAAGACATGTATGTTTAATTGTTTGATAGTATCCCATAAATTGTGAACAGTATTTTTGGTTTTTTGAATTTTTTTTCTTTTTCTTTTTTTTTTTTTTTTTGTCAGATTTTTCGAAAGATGTGTCTTCTAGCTCAAATATTCTTTCTTGTACTTCACTGAGTCTGTTGTTACGGCTTTCCACTGTATTTTTTATTTGACATACTGAATTCTTCATTTTTTAAAAAATATTTATGTATTTTAAAGTCAGAGTTATAGAGAGAGAGAAGAAGAGGCAGAGAGAGACAGAGAGAGAGAGAGGTCTTCCATCTGCTGGTTCACTCCCCAACTGGCCACAATGGCCGGAGCTGTGCCTATCCAAAGCCAGGAGCCAGGAGCTTCTTCCGGGTCTCCTACACAGGTGTGGGCCGAAGGACTTGGGCCCTCTTCTCTTGCTTTCTCAGGCTATAGCAGAGAGCAGGATTGGAAGTGGAGCAGCCAGGACTTGAACCGGTACCCATATGTGATGCCGGCTCTGCAAGGGGCAGTTTTACTTCCTGTGCCACAGTGCCGTCCCCAAATTCTTCATTTCTAATACTTCAGTATGAGTTCTCCTCAATATCTCTGTCTCCTAGCAGAATTTCTCACCCATGTCATGTATGGATTTCTTTAACTCATGTATTTACTTGTCTGTGTTTCTTACGTCTTATGATCATTGTTTTGAATTCCTTTTTGGGCATCTAATCAATCTCTTCATCTTCACATTCTAACATTGAAGTGTTGTTATGTTCCTTTTAGGGAATTATGTTGTTTTCCTTGTTTTTTTTTTTTTTTTTTTTTTTTTTTTTTTTTTTTTTTACTTTTTCTTAAAGAGATTTATTTATTTATCTGAAAGAGGTACACAGAAGGAGCAGGAGAAGCAGAGTTTGAGAGAGATCTTCCACCTGCTGGTTCACTCCCCAATTGGCAGCAACAGCCAAAGCTGCGCTGGTCTGTAACCAGGAGCCAGGAGCTTCTTCCACATCTCCTTCAAGGGTGCAGGGGCTCAAGAACTTGAGCTATCTTCCACTGCTTTCCCAGGCCATAGCAGAGAGCTGGACTGGAAGTGGAGCAGCTAGGACTCGAACCAGTTCTGTAATGGGATGGCAGCACAGCAGACCGTGGGTTTTCCTACTATGCCACAGAGCTGGCCCCTTCCCCCCCCCCTTTTTTTTACTTTTATTTAATGAATATAAATTTCCAAAGTACGACTCATGGGTTACAATGGCTTCCCCCCCATACCGTCCCTCCCACCCACAACCCTCCCCTTTCCCATTCCCTCTCCCCTTCCATTCACATCAAGATTCATTTTCGATTATCTTTATATACAGAAGATCAGTTTAGCATACATTAAGTAAAGATTTCAACAGTTTGCTCCCACACAGAAACATAAAGTGAAAAATAATAGATGATTTTTTAAATGATGATGAAATCAGATCAGACCTATTGTCATGTTTAATCCCAGTGAGAGTCAAGTTGGGAATTGATAATTTCTTCTCTTTTTTTTTAACAGAAGATCAGTTTAGTGTACATTAAGTAAAGATTTCAACAGTTTGCACCCCCATAGAAACACAAAGTGAAATATACTGTTTGAGTACTCGTTATAGCATTAAGCCTCAATGTACAGCACATTAAGGATAGAGATCCTACATGAGGAGTAAGTGCACAGTGACTCCTGTTGTTGACTTAACAAATTGACACTCCTGTTTATGGCATCAGTAATCTCCCTATGCACCAGTCATGAGTTTCCAAGGCTATGGAAGCCCCTTGAGTTCTCCGACTCTTATCTTGTTTAGACAAGGTCATAGTCAAAGTGGAGGTTCTCTCCTCCCTTCAGAGAAAGGTACCTCCTTCTTTGAAGACCTGTTCTTTCCACTGGGATGTCAGTCACAGAGATCTTTCATTTAGGGTTTTTTTTTTTTTTTTTTTTTTTTTGCCTGAGTGTCTTGACTTTCCATGCCTGAAATACTCTCATGGGCTTTTCAGCCAGATCCGAATGCCTTTAGGGCTGATTCTGAGGCCAGAGTGCTATTTAGGACATCCGCCATTCTATGAGTCTGCTGAGTACCTTGCTTCCCATGTTGGATCACTCTCCCCTTTATTTATTCTATCGGTTAGTATTAGCAGGTACTAGACTTGTTTATGTGCTCCCTTTGACTCTTAGTCCTTTCATTATGATCAATTGTGAACTGAAATTGATCACTTGGAATAGTGAGATGGCATTGGTACATGCCACCCTGGTGGGATTGAATTGGAATCCCCTGGTATGTTTCTAACTCTACCATTTGGGGCAAGTCAGCTTGAGCATGTCCCAAATTATACATCTCTTCCCTCTCTTATTCCCACTCTTATGTTTAACAGGGATCACATTTCAGTTAAATTTCAACACTTAAAAATAACTGTGTATTAATTACAGAATTAAACCAGTCATATTAAGTAGAACAGCCAAAAAAACTACTAAGAGGGATAATGTCTTAAGTTGTTCATTAACAGTCAGGGCTATGCTGATCCAGTCACCATTTCTCATAGTGTCGATTTCACTTCAACAGGTTTCCTTTTTGGTGTTCAGTCAGTTGTCACCGATCAGGGAGAACATATGGTATTTGTCCCTTTGGGACTGGCTTATTTCACTCAGCATGATGTGTTCCAGATTCCTCCATTTTGTTGCAAATGACTGGATTTCGTTGTTTCTTACTGCGGTATAGTATTCTAAAGAGTACATATCCCATAATTTCTTTATCCAGTCTACCGTTGATGGGCATTTAGGTTGGTTCCAGGTCTTGGCTATTGTGAATTGTTCTGCAATAAACATTAGGCTGCAGACCGCTTTTTTGTTTGCCAATTTAAATTCCTTTGGGTAAATTCCAAGGAGTGGGATGGCTGGGTCGAATGGTAGGGTTATCTTCAGGTTTCTGAGGAATCTCCAGACTGACTTCCATAGTGGCTTGACCAGTTTGCATTCCCACCAACAGTGGGTTAGTGTCCCTTTTTCCCCACATCCTCGCCAGCATCTGTTGTTGGTAGATTTCTGAATGTGAGCCATTCTAACTGGGGTGAGGTGAAACCTCATTGTGGTTTTGATTTACATTTCCCTGATTGCTAATGACCTTGAACATTTTTTCATGTGCCTGTTGGCCATTTGGATTTCCTCTTTTGAAAAATGTCTATTGAGGTCCTTGGCCCATCTCTTAAGTGGGTTGTTTGTTTTGATGTTGTGGAGTTTCTTGATCTCTTTGTAGATTCTGGTTATTAACCCTTTATCTGTTGCATAGTCTGCAAATATTTTTTCCCATTCTGTCGGTTGTCTCTTCACTCTCCTGACTGTTTCTTTTGCAGTACAGAAACTTCTCAATTTGAGGCAATCCCAATAGTTGATTTTGGCTTTGACTGCCTGTGCCTCAGGGGTCTTTTCCAGAAATTCTTTGCCTGTGCCAATATCTTGAAGGGTTTCTCCAATGTTCTCTAATAACTTGATGGTGTCACGTCGTAGATTTAGGTCTTAAATCCATGTTGAGTGGATTTTTGTATAAGGTGTAAGGTAGGGGTCTTGCTTCATGCTTCTGCACGTGGAAATCCAGTTTTCCCAGCACCATTTATTGAATAGACTGTCCTTGCTCCAGGAATTGGTTTTAGATCCTTGATCAAATATAAGTTGGCTGTAGCTGTTTGGGTTGATTTCTGGTGTTTCAATTCTGTTCCATTGGTCTATCCATCTGTTTCTGTACCAGTACCATGCTGTTTTGATTACAACTGCCCTGTAATATGTCCTGAAATCTGGTATTGTGATGCCTCCGGCTTTGTTTTTGTTGTACAAGATTGCTTTAGCTATTCGAGGTCTCTTGTGCCTCCATATAAATTTCAGCACCATCTTTTCCAGATCTGAGAAGTAGGTCTTTGGTATCTTGATTGGGATTGCATTGAATCTATAAATTGTTTTAGGGAGAATGGACATTTTGACGATATTGATTCTTCCAATCCATGAGCATGGAAGATTTTTCCATTTCTTGGTATTCTCTTCTATTTCTTTCTTTAAGGTTTTGTAATTCTCATCGTAGAGATCTTTAACGTCCTTGGTTAAGTTGATTCCAAGGTATTTGATTGTTTTTGTAGCTATTGTGAATGGGATTGATCTTAGAAGTTCTTCCTCAGCCATGGCATTGTCTGTGTATACAAAGGCTGTTGATTTTTGTGCATTGATTTTATACCCTGCTACTTTGCCAAAATCTTCTATGAGTTCCAATAGTCTCTTAGTGGAGTTCTTTGGGTCCCCTAAATAAAGAATCATATCATCTGCAAAGAGGGATAGTTTGAGTTCTTCCTTCCCAATTTGTATCCCTTTAATTTCTTTTTCTTGCCTAATAGCACTGGCTAGAACTTCCAGAACTATATTGAATAGCAGTGGTGAGAGTGGGCATCCCTGTCTGGTACCAGATCTCAGTGGAAATGCTACCTACTTTTCCCCATTCAATAGGATGTTGGCTGTGGGTTTTTCATAGATTGCTTTGATTGTATTGAGGAATGTTCCTTCCAAACCCAGTTTGCTTAGAGTTTTCATCATGAACGGGTGTTGTATTTTATCAAATGCTTTCTCGGCATCTATTGAGATAATCATATGGTTTTTCTTCTGCAGTCTGTTAATTTGGTGTATCACATTGATTGTTTTGCACACATTAAACCATCCCTGCATACCAGGGATAAATCCCACTTGGTCTGGGTGGATGATCTTTCTGATGTGTTGTTGCATTCTATTGGCGAGAATTTTATTGAGGATTTTTGCATCTATGTTCATCAGGGATATTGGTCTGTAATTCTCTTTCAGTGCTGCATCTTTTTCCGGCTTAGGAATTAAGGTGATGCTGGCTTCATAGAAAGAAATTGGGAGGATTCCCTCTTTTTCAATTGTTCTGAATAGTTTGAGAAGAATTGGAGTCGGTTCTTCTTTAAATGTCTGGTAGAATTCAGCAGTGAATCCATCTGGTCCCGGGCTTTTCTTTGTTGGGAGGGCCTTTATTACTGTTTCAATTTCTGTCTCAGTTATGGGTCTGTTTAGGTTTTCGATGTCTTCCTGGTTCAATTTAGGTAGGTTGCATGTGTCCAGGAATCTATCCATTTCTGATAGGTTTCCCTGTTTGCTGGCCTACAAGTCCTTGTAGTAATTTCTGATGATTCTTTTTATTTCTGTGGTGTCTGTTGTTACGTTTCCTTTTTCATCTCTGATTTTATTGATTTGGGTCTTTTCTCCTCTTTTTTTTAGTTAGTTGGGCCAAGGGGGTGTCATTTTTGTTTATTTTTTCAAAAAACCAGCTCCTCGTTTGGCTGATTTTTTGTAATTTTTTTTTTGATTCAATCCTGTTGATTTCTTCTCTGATTTTAATTATTTCTCTTCTCCTACTAGATTTGTGTCTGGTTTGCTGTAGGTTTTCTAGATCCTTGAGGTGAATTGAAAGCTCCTCTATTTGGTGCCTTTCCAATTTCTTGATGTAGGCACCTATTGATATAAACTTTCCTCTTAACACTGCTTTTGCTGTGTCCCATAAGTTTTGGTATGTTGTGCTGTTATCCTCATTTACTTCCAGAAAATTTTTGATTTCTCTTTTAATTTCTTCTATGACCCATTGTTCATTCAGGAGCATATTGTTCAATCTCCATGTGTTTGCGTATGCTCTAGGGATTCCTGAGTTGCTAATTTCCAACTTCATTCCACTATGGTCTGAGAAGCTGCATGGTATGATTCTAATTCTTTTGAATTTGCTGAGACTTGCTTTATGGCCTAGTATGTGATCAATCCTAGAGAAGGTTCCAAGTACTGCTGAGAAGAATGTAAAATCTTTAGCTGTAGGCTTGAAAGTTCTGTATATATCTGTTAGATCCATTTGGGCTATAGTGTCATTTAAATCTACTGTATCCTTGTTGATCTTCTGTCCTGTTGATCTGTCTCTTTCTGAGAGTGGAGTATTGAAGTCCCCCAGTACTATTGTATTGGGGTCTAAGTCTCCCTTTAAGTCCGTTAATAAATCTTTTAGATAAACTGGTGCCCTGTAGTTACGTGCACATACATTGATAATTGTTATATCTTTTTATTGTATCGATCCCTTAATCATTATATAGTGCCCCTCTTTGTCACTCTTAACAGTTTTTGTGGTAAAGTTTATGTTGTCCGATATTAAGATGGCTACGCCCGCTCTTTTTTCATTTCTGTTGGCATGGTATATCTTTTTCCAGCCTTTCACTTTCAGTCTGTATGGATCTTTGTTGGAAAGATGTGTTTCTTGTAAGCAGCAAATAGATGGGTTTTGTTCCTTAACCCAATCAGCCAATCGGTGTCTTTTAACTGGACAGTTCAGGCCATTAACGTTCAATGTGACTAATGATAAGTGGTAACTTTGCCCTGCCATTTGCCAAACATAAGTTCTAATATATGCTTTGAATTCCCTGTGATCTTTTGCTGTGAGGTTTCCTTCCTTTACCTTCTTTCATATTGATGACCGTGTTTCTTTGTTTCTGTGTGTAACACATCTTTAAGCATCTTTTGCAGGGCTGGACGAGTGGCGACAAATTCTTTCAATTTCTGTTTGCTATGAAAAGTCTTTATTTCACCTTCATTCACAAATGAGAGCTTAGCAGGATATAATATTCTGGGCTGGCAGTTGTTCTCTCTTAGTACCTGGGCTATATCTCGCCATTCCCTCCTAGCTTGTAGGGTTTCTGATGAGAAGTCAGCTGTGAGTCTGATTGGAGATCCTCTGAGAGTAATCTGACGTTTCTCTCTTGCACATTTTAGGATCTTTTCTTTATGTTTCACTGTGGAGAGTTTAATTACAACGTGTCGTGGTGAGGATCTCTTTTGGTCGTGTTTATTAGGGGTTCTGTGAGCTTCCTGTACTAGGATTTCTCTGTCCTTCTCCAAACCTGGGAAATTTTCTGCTAATATCTCACTAAAAAGGCCTTCTAATCCTTTCTCCCCCTCCATGCCTTCAGGAACTCCTAGAACCCGAATGTTGGGTTTTTTAATAGTATCCTGAAGATTCCTGACAATATGTTTTAGATTTCTAATTTCCTCTTCTTTTCTTTGGTCTGACTGTATCCTTTCCTGTTCTCTGTCTTCTAAGTCCGATATTCTCTCTTCTGCTTCACCCATTCTGTTTGTAAGGCTCTCTATTGTGTTTTTCATTTGATCTATTGAATTCTTCACTTCAGTCACTATCACAGTTTCCTGTTGTACTGGTTGTTTCGTTTCATTTTGATTCCTCCTTAATATTTCATTTTCATGAGAGAGATTTTCTATCTTGTCCATTAAGGATTTCTGTAGTTCAAGAATTTGTTTTTGAGAACTTCTTAATGTTCTTATCAATTTTTTGAGATCTGCTTCTTGCATTTCTTCTATGTCATCATCTTCATAATCTTGAATTGGGGTGTCTTTTTCATTTGGGGGCGTCATGGTGACTTCCTTGTTTTTATTACCTCGGTTTTTGCGTTTGTTATTTGGCATATTGGAGATATTTGGTTTCTTAACTGTGGTGCTTTTTCTTGTTATACTATGACTCTAGATTAAGTGGACTGTCTGTTTTTGATGGAGCCTTAGAGGCTTGAGATGGGTGTGGCCTGAGAGCTCTGTTTGGTGTGCCAAAGGTGACACTCCCAGTTTAGGCATGATAGATCTCTCTCTCTCTCTTTCTTTCTTTATTTGATTCAAAAGGGAAGTAATTCCGCACAGCTGAACGAAGTTGGAGGTAGTTAGCAGGCAAATGATCTACCCACAGGAGCCAGAGATCGGAAGCTCTTTCCCAAGGACCACACAGGGAATCTGTTCTGCCCTCAGAGTGGGCTCAAATTCTCCTTCAGTCTCCCACTGGGTTGCCAAAGTTATGGAATTGTAGCATCTCTGGAGAGTACTCACGTGAATTCCGTGAGTTCTCTCCCCCACCGTCTCTTTTTTCACAGTCTCAGTTCAGTAGCACCACAAATTTACTAGGTCCTAATCTCCTGTTAATTCGCCCCGCCCAGAGTCAGGTTTTTCTGCTATGCTCAGGGCCGGTGTAGACCTGAGGTCGCTCTGCTTATGACGTATGTCCAAGATGGCGCCTGCTCTTTGTCTTGCTCATCCTCGCGTTCCAGCGCTGATGTGTTGAGTCTGCCGCTGGTGTCCCGAACTGTGGGCTCCCACGCTCTCCACACAGGTCCACCGTGAATCACGCGTTCCGGAAGAGTTTCTTCTGCTGTTTCCTCCCCTACTCTTCCTTGAACCTGCAGTTTCTCCACTTTTATTAAACTGTCTCTCCCCGGACTATCAGTGTGTGCCCTTCCTCTTCCGCCATCTTGCCCGGAAGCCTGTTTTTGTTTTTTTATATCTCTGCATTTACTTTTAGGCATTTGTAGAAACACTTGTTGGTTTTCTCCTCTGAGGGCTTTTTTCTTTGAAATGTGCCTTTGTGGCTTAGTGGAGTGTTTGCTCCTTCTCCTTCTGTGCATATCAAGAGGTGTGTGCTGGGTATGGCCAGGGAGCTCTGACTACTGCTCTGGGAGGGACAAGAGTCCAGAGTGACACCCAAGTTGGGCATGATAGATATGCTACCATCAGCAGGGAGGGTATGATTGGATTGGCTGGCATGTTCAGAGTCTCAGCTCCTATTTGCCAAGGTACACCAACTGCCCAGGCTGAGCCCACAGTGCCTGTGCACTCTGTCCACTGAAGCACACCAACCAAAAATCTGTGCTGTCCTCAGTGTGAACACAGAACCCTCTCTGATGCCCACCTCAGCACTCAGGGAACTCTAAACTTCTGCAGCCAGACCCAGTGATGGCCCAAAGACCTAGCCACACCCCATACCCTATTGCACAATCACATGATCGCCACAGTCAAGGGGACAGGGGATCCACTCTCAGCCCTGTGAGCTTCCCTGTCCATGGACAAAGCCACGGTACTCCCAGAACAAACTCCTGCCCAACAGAGTTTGGTTGGTGCTCTACGTTGCTTGTTGAATCTGGGAAATGATATGTGAAATGGTAACTCATTGTCTTCATTTCCAGTATCACTGGTGAAGAAGTTTGTCTTTTCAAATCTTTATTTGCCATCAGATGTGCTGTTCTATGAAACGCCTGAACATATCCTTTGCCCATTTTTATAACTGGTCCTTGGTTTTTTTCCTACTGATATGTGTAATTGCTAAGTATGGTCTTCTTACAATCTATTTTGGATTATAGGAGCTTTGAATATGTTTTCCTGTCTGCAAGTTGTTTGAAAAAATATGGGTGGGATTGTTGCTCTATGGAAGTTTTAAATGATACCAACCTGAGATCTGAAATAAGATAAAACTCACCAAAATCATGCATATTTCCCACGTTTTTGTTAGATAAGCACAATCCTACTTGTGTTAATTTCTTTTCTCTTGAGAACAACTAAAGTTTAGGATGACCCATTAGGATAGATGGCAAAAAAACTAAAGAACTGAAAAGAACTAAACTTGCCTCCCCAAATATCTTACACCCAACAGCCAGGGGGAGAGACTTAGTGGGGGCTAAACCAGTGAAGACCTCAAGTCCTTTGTCACTAGCAGGAAAAGAAATTGTGAATCTATCCTCAGGCATTGAAGAAGCCCTTATGCTGTAGTGAATATTTTAAAAAATGCCTCCTTGGAAGCCTGTGGACCAGATTGCAAGGACATAATTTTTTTTTAAAGATTTATTTATTTATTTGCAAGTCAGAGTTACACCGAGAGAGGAGAGGCAGAGAGAGAGACAGAGAGAGAGAGAGGTCTTCCATCCGATGGTTCACTCCCTAGGTGGCTGCAATGGCCAGAGCTGTGCTGATTTGAAGCCAGGAGCCAGGAGCTTCTTCCAGGTCTCCCACGCGGGTGCAGGGGCCCTAGGACTTGGGCCATCTTCTACTGCTTTCCCAGGACAAAGCAGAGAGCTGTATCAGAAGAGGAGCAGCCGGGTCTCAAACCGGTGCCCATATGGGATGCTGGCACTTAGGCTAGGACGCTAACCTACTGCACCACAGTGCCAGCCCCTAAGGACATAAATTTTAATTTCCTGTAACTTTGTGTATACCTTCCCCCAACAACAGGATGGACCATGAGGTCAGGCACGTTATGTCCATTCCAATAGGGTACTGGCTCTGTTTAACTTCCATTGACTAATATCCCTGGGTTTCCTACTGTAAAAAAAAAAAAAAAAAAAAAAAAAAAAAAAAAACTTCTGGAGGTGGTGCTGTGGCATAGTGGTCTAAGCCTCCAACTGCGGCACCAGCATCCCATATGGGTGCCAGTTTGCTCCTCTTCTGATCCAGCTCTCTGCTATGTCCTGGGAAGGCAGTAGAAGGCGGCCCAATTGCTTGGGCCCCTGCATCCACATGGGGGACCCAGAGGAAGCCTTGGGCTCCTGGCTTTGGATCAGCCCAGCTATGTCTGTTGTGGCCATTTGAGGAGTGAACCAGTGGATTAGAGACCTCTCTGTCTCTCCAACTCTTTGTAACTCTACCTCTCAAATAAATAAATAAAAATATTTAAAAAACCCAGAACTTCCCACCTCTCCCCACTAGTAACCAGTTAGACATACTGATAGAAAGTAAAATGATCCCAATAATAAAAATTACAGAATTCCCAGATTTAGCAAGAAACATTAAGCTAAGCTCTGTTGAGGAACAAAAGGATTTTAGTTATTGGCAACCAAGGATGTGATCCAAAGTGAGGACAATCATTGTTGAAAAGATGTCAGTTGCTCCAAATTACTATATATGTCTAATAATAACCACAAAAATTCTAAAGCATTTGGCAAAATAATTCTATGGCTCATCTGAAGAATAAACAGAATAGCCAGGAAACTTCTAAAATAGAGATTAATCAACTGTGACTGCCTTGTCAGATCTTTAAATGTGTACAATGGGCACCAAAGTATGAACGCAAAAAGCCCGATAATAAATAACTAAGTGATGAATGTGACTTTGGAAATTGAGAGGGATGGACCATTCAATAGAGATTGTGAAGTATTATTCAACCAATACAAAGGCAGACGACTAGTTCACACCATATGCCAGAATGCATCCCAGATGAGTTAAAGTGCACATTGTTAAAAATTAAACCATAAATTATCAAAAACATGTAGAGTGATTTGAATATATATTAAACTTATGAGGACAGTTGACCTCTCTAAGAAAAACCAGAGAAGGCCTGCGCCGTGGCTCACTAGGCTAATCCTCCGCCTTGCGGTGCCGACACACCGGGTTCTAGTCCCGGTCGGGGTGCCGGATTCTGTCCCAGTTGCCCCTCTTCCAGGCCAGCTCTCTGCTGTGGCCAGGGAGTGCAGTGGAGGATGGCCCAAGTCCTTGGGCCCTGCACCCCATGGGAGACCAGGATAAGTACCTGGCTCCTGCCATCAGATCAGCGCCGTGCGCCGGCCGCAGTGTGCTGGCTGCGGCGGCCATTGGAGGGTGAACCAACGGCAAAGGAAGACTTTTCTCTCTGCCTCTCTCTCTCACTGTCCACTCTGCCTGTCAAAAAAAAAAAAAAAAAAAAAAAAGAAAGAAAGAAAAAAAAAAGAAAAGAAAAGAAAAACTAGAGAACATAATGGAAAAAATCAATATACAAGATTATGAAAATTCTTCATGGTCATAATGATGAGGATAAATGAAGTTGAAAAACAATTACTATCTTATCTTTATCCTTATTATGCAAATAAGCCTCAAGTCTCAAAGGGTGCATAATGAACAACTGAAAGAGTTGTAGCATAGGCAGAGGAGGGGGGAACGGGAAAGCATCCACTTTTTACATTGCTCATTTTATAAATATTTATTTATGACATGTAGAGAGGGAAAGAGACATCTTTTATCTGCTGGTTCACTCCTCAAATGTCCACAGCGCTATGGCTAGGCCAGGCCAAGACCAGGAGCCCAGTACTCAAACTGAGTCTCCCATGTGGGTGGTAGAGAACCAACTATTTGAGCCAACACTTGCTGCCTTCTAGGGCGCATGTTAGTAGGAAGCTGGAATTGGGAGTGGAACCGGGGCTGGAGCCCAGGCATCCAGTACGGCATGCAGGTGTCCCATGTAGAGTCTTGCCCACTGTGCAAAATGCCAGCCCCTACTTTGTGCATCTTAAAGAAGAAAAACTGTGATAGAATTATGGTTAATTTTTATCTTTTTTCTCTTGCTGTGTTTCCCAGTTGTTCTTTTTTTTTTTAAATTTTTCTAATAATAAACACAGACTATCAGGGAAAAAAAATCACTTTTAAAGTAACTCTAGGGCTGGCGCCACGGCTCACTAGGCTAATCCTCCGCCTTGCGGCGCTGGCACACCGGGTTCTAGTCCCGGTTAGGGCGCCGGATTCTGTCCCAGTTGCCTCTCTTCCAGGCCAGCTCTCTGCTGTGGCCAGGGAGTGCAGTGGAGGATGGCCCAAGTCCTTGGGCCCTGCACCCCATGGGAGACCAGGAAAAGCACCTGGCTCCTGCCATCGGATCAGCGCGGTGCGCTGGCCGCAGTGCGCCGGCCGCGGCGGCCATTGGAGGGTGAACAACGGCAAAGGAAGACCTTTCTCTCTGTCTCTCTCTCTCACTGTCCACTCTGCCTGTCAAAAAAAAAAAAAAAAAAAAAAGTAACTCTAGGGCTTTAAATTAGACTTAAGGCTACAGTAACTCTAAGAAAGAAACTTAAAAATGAATTTAAAAGAAACAGTTATCCCAGCTGAAAATAGGTGAAGGGTTGACTATTAAAAAGGCTGTTTATAAGGTAAGGTAAGTAAAATTGGCCTATAGAGATAATAAAATATATTTTATTTTACAAGTAATCAAAAACATCCAAATTAAACTAATCATGAGCTATCACAGTGTTCTGCAAAACTGGCAAAGATGAAATTGAAAGACAAGATTTTGAGTTGGCAGGGCTTTGAGGAAACATGCTCACAGGCAGTGCGACTGGGAACACCAATGTGTACAGTAATTCTAATAGGCAATTTGGCAAATACATCAGAAGCCTCCAAATGTGCTACATGTTGACCCCAACCCTTGTCTTTGGATTTTTTTTCCTAAGAAAATAAACAAGTGCACAAAGACTATCAAGGTATTGTTTGTAACAGTGAAAGTTGAAAATCCTATAAATATTCATCAATAAGGGAAAAGATAAGGAAACAGTGCACAGCTACAGATATTCAATATACTATTCAGTCCTCAAATAATTATGTAGAATCAAATGGAAAGATGTCCATAGAAAAGTGGAAAAGGCAGGCAATAAAACAGAATCTATAATATAACTTTTGGAAAAAAAGAGATTTATTTATTTAAAAAGCACTCTGTGTGGGGGTGGTGAGGGAGGGAGATCCTGCTGGTTTACCTCCCAAATGGCCGCAGTGGCTGGGACTGGGCCAAGCCAAACCCAGGAGCCAAGAACTCCAACCTAGCTTCCCATGGCCCAAGCATTCAGGCCATCTTCGGCTGGCCACTAAGGCTCATTAGCAGGGATCTGGATCAGAAACAGAACAGTTGGTACTGGAACTGGCCCTGGCAACTTGGTTCAATGCACAATGCCAGCCCCAGTGTCACATTTTTGAAAGTGTACAGTGTGTGTGTGTACAAAAGCGAGAAAAATCTCTGGAAAGAAATGTCTCCCCCATCCCTTCCATTTTTAGGGCAGTTCTATCTGGGTGGTGGGTTAAAGGTGATCTTTTGTGTGTGTGTGTGTGTGTGTTTTTAATATTTCCTTTATTTAAAAGTTATTTGAGAGGGAGGAAATGGGGGGGAGGGAGGGAGAGAGGATCTTGCATCTGCTGGTTCACTCACCAAATCCCTATAATATACTAATATACAGAGCTGGGCCTGGTCTCCCACATGAGTGGCAGGGACTCAGTGCTTGAGCCATCACCTGCTGCCTCGCAAGGTGCACATTAGCAAGAAGCTGGATGGGAAGAGTGGAGCTGGGACTCAAACCCAAGCACCCTGCCATGGGAGGAGGGCATCCTAAACAGTGTTGTGATCACCAGGCCAAATGCTTGCCCCTATTTTTAAATACTTAAAGTAAGCATACAGTAGTTTAAATTCAGGTAAAATTAATGCTAAAGAAAAATAACCCCACCATCTCTGACACACATCATCCATTTTGGGGTGTTCAGGTTCTAGTTTTGTTTGTCATTCTTAGGTCTAAGTGTTAAGCATTGCAGCTTCTGATTCAGATACAACTGTGATGGGCCCAGTTGAGAGGGGTGGCTTTGGCCAAGGCTCAATCTCTCTAATGTTCAATTTACTTATATGTGGAATAGAGATATGAAAACTATTTCAGAGGCTTATAGGAATAAATGAGATATTGAAAATATATGGGCACCCCTAACTGCTCTGAGGCCCAGGGAAGAATATATATGGAAGCCATCATCTCCAATGTTAAATGAAAAGGAACTTCGGAAAGTTCTCAGGAAATGGAATTGTAAGTTTATTTTGGTACAAAAATATTTTGTAATGCATGCATATGAATGGTTTTCAAGATGTTCATGAAAATACATATTATAAAAAGATTCTCAGGGCAAGCACTGTGCTGTGACAGGTTAAGCTGCCTCCTGCAACAACAGCATGCCATATGGGCATGGGTTCGAGTCCCAGCTGCTCCACTTCCCATCCAGCTCCTTGCTAATGTGCCTGGAAAAGCAGAGGAAGATGGCTCAAGTGCTTGGGCCCCTGTATCTGTGTGGAAGACCCGGATGAAGCTCCTGGCTCCTGGCTTTGGCCTGGCCCAGACCTAGCCGTTGCAGCCATTTGGGGAGTGAACCAGCAGATGAAAGATCTCTGTCTGTCTGTCTGTCTCTCTCTCTCTCTCTGTAACTCTCCCTTTCAAATAAATGAAATAGTTTTTTTTTTTTAAAAAAGGAAAAGATTCTCTGTGGATCTTAAAAATGTTTACACTAAAATAATCTTAATTTAATTTACTTCCATGAAATTTTTGAAGACTCCTCATAGAATATACCATTTCTCTTCATAGGTATACCTTCATATTCCTAGTATGTTTTCATAACAAAACTGAAACTTTGGTGTAAAGCTGTAGTTTCCCAGGTATCAGAGCTGGCAAAATATCAGCAACCACTGAATTTAATTATAGTTGTACATGTGTGACTATTTTGTTAATGATCTGCTCATGTTTGTAGGAAAAATAAAGAATACATGTAATTAGTAAATAATTATACATTTGTTCCATAACACTTATTTTTCTTGCCTTCATTTCATGCTTATTGCTACACATGAGGACTCCCTCATATTATTCTCATAACAAAATTTTTACCTAATTTATCTTCCATGGCAGTAAATACCTGAATAGAATTAAAATGTAGCTTCAGGGGAGAGTGTTGTGGCCCAGCAGGTTAAGCACTTCTTGGGATGCCCACATCCCATGTTGGAGTGAGTCCCGCCACGCCAGGCTTCTGATCCGTCTTTCTGCTAATGTCTCTGGGAGGCAGCCCCTGAAAGCCCATGTGACCGCATTTCTGCCACCAACATGAGTCCCTCAAGCGGTTCCTGGCTTCTGGCTTTGGCCTGGATTAGCTCTGGCTGTTGCAGGCATTTGGGGAGTGATCCAGTATATGGAGCTCTCCCTCTGTCTCCCTCTCTGTCTACTCTGCCTCTCTTTCTCTCTTTATTTTAAATTTAAGGTATACAAATTCCATGCATCTTATATATACAGATTTAGGAACATAATGATGCTTCCTGGCCTACCCACCCTCCTGCCCATGCTCCCACACTCCCTCCCCCTTCCTCTCTTAGTCCCTGTCTTGATTTTTACAATTATCTACTTCCAGTTAACTTTATATTCATAAGATTGACCCTGCACTAAGTAAAGAGTTAAACAAATAGTAAGAAGAAATAAACACTGTTCCTCAACAGTAGAGACAAGGGCTATAAACCACCACCAAATCTCAGAATGTCAACTTCACTCCTATACATTGTATTTTTGGTACTCTATTAGTTACCACAGATCAGGTACAATTGGAAACCATTATGCTTGGTGAAATAAACCAGTCCCAAAAAGACAAGTGCCGTATGTTTTCCCTGATCTGTAGTACCTACTCTGCTTTTTGACTCCATCAATACATCATTACATCAATACATTCATTCACAGAATCACAATCTACATACATTTCAATTTTAAAAGTGTACTATTGGGAATATTAACATTTTATATTTTTAATTCACTGTCCTCTAGTGCAAACTCTTCTCCCTCTCTTTGGCTCAAAGCTCCTGGTCATGGTGGCTGGGCAAGTGAGGCACCTGTTCTGGCTGTTCACTCCTGCTTTGTGAAAGTCTCCAGTCTTACAGCACAGCCTCAGGATCTGCCCTAGAAACTTCAGAGAGAAAGGTCTTCCTTCCGTTGGTTCACCCCCCAAATGGCCGCTACGGCCAGCGTGCTGCACCCATCCGAAGCCAGGAGCCAGGTGCTTCCTCCTGGTCTCCCATGCAGGTGCAGGGCCCAAGCACTTGGGCCATCCTCCTCTGCCTTCCCGGGCCACAGCAGAGACCTGGATTGGAAGAGGAGAACTGGGACTAGAATCCGGCACCCATATGGGATGCCGGCACAGCAGGCGGAAGATTAACCAAGTGAGCCACGGCGCCGGCCCCTACGTGGTGAAGGTTTTGAGACACTCTGGTCTCCCCACAGCCCTTCCCAGCTCCCTCCTCCTCAACACCTTGCAATTGCTTGGTTCCTCTCCCTAAGGCCTTTTCAAAGGGCCTCTTGTGTGCACATCCTCCCAGCTTTCCACACTGTGGATTCTGTCAAAGCTCAGCAGCCCTGGGAAGGGAAGAATGACCACAAAAGAAATCCCAGCTGGAGGAGGGTTTGCTTTGGCAGCTGTTTCATTGTTCTGTAGGTAGGAGGTGCCTGCTGCATCCTCTGCAGCTCACTGGCCCTCACAGCTCATTACAGATGTTTTCTTTTGGTCTGGTTCCTTCCGGTCCCTTTGGAAGCTCTGGCTCAGGTTTATGTAAATTTCCCAAGGCCTCAGCTGCTCCTGCCTCCACTGATCCTTTATCTGTTGCCAACACAGGATTCTCCTAATCTTGCCTGAGCCACGGAGTCTACACGCAGGAGGGGAGGGCCCAAACACTGAGAAGGTGGGGCCCTTTGCTCCTTAGCTCTGCGATGTATTTCAAAGCAATGGAGGGACCTGCCCATCAGAGAGCTTGTCCCACCACAGTGCTCAGGAAGTACTTGCAGTTCTCTGCCAAAATCCTAAAACCTGACCTTAAATAGTGTTGTTTTGGGTAGGGGCTGCAAATTTTAAAAATTAAAAAAAATATATTGGGTGAACCAAACCAATCTCTGACTGAACTCACCCCACGAACCACCACCAGTTCAGGGTCCTGGCTGAGCTGTCTAAACTGGCAATTCTTTGACGTGCACTGCAGTGTTTATTTAACATGCTTTTGAAAAGGCCTGAGCTATGGAGTCCAAAAATCTGTCTGCTCAGCCCCCAGGGCAAGTGCCTGCTTAGACATCCTTGGGGTGTGTCTCTATCAGCAGAGCCTGGAGATACAACCCAGTTAAATGCTGAACCTTCTGCTGAAGCAATGGGGCCCTTGAAACTCTCCTTTATTTCCTTGCAGACCATTCAAGAATCCACTGCCTAGCTGGGTCTCTTGCTGCCACTACTCTCAAGAGCATTCAGTGGGTTGGGAGGTGACAATGCAGGACACCCATCGCTCTTTTTTTTCTTCTCTGCAGAAGCTTGTATCACTTCCAGGCTGCCGCCTTCCCCTCCCGCTGTCTCACTCACATGGGGGAAATGTCAGAGCAGCTGGAAAAACACCAACTGCCCAAGTTAAAACAACAAAGACCTTTACTGGGGCCTCAAGCTTCTTGATGATGAAGGATTGTTTTCTTTCAGGAAACAATCCCACAGAGCCTATGGCACCTGCTGAAAAACACTTCCTGCCGGTGTGATATAATTTGAGAACAAAAATCCACTGTGGTGCTCCGTCAGTGCTCTGAAATGGTCAGGAGGGAAGTTGTTGTAGGTTTGCATTCTATTTGCACTCAGAAAGAGACAGGGCAGTAAGTGACCTGTGTGAGGCTCTGCCCATGCAAATTAAAGAAAGACCTGGATCAGCTAGACAATTTCCAGGCGTCTCAATCTGGGGTGTATGTGTGCACTAAGAAAGCACTAGAAGTCTACTGGAAAGTGGAAAATGATACTCACCAAACTTCTTGTAGGGAAAGTATTGCATGAAACTCAGAAGAAGATATTCTTGAAGAGCCACTTGGCTGGGAATTAGAACCTCTGAGAGGCAACCTTGAATTAAAATAGTTGGCCAACTACTGTCAATCCAAGGCAGGTGAGTGCAGTTAATCACCAAGTTTTTGTTTTCCTCAGTTACAATCAGGACAGAATTTCTGTGTCAACAGAGGAGACTCTGGGACCTGCCACCAAAGTCCTCCTGGACTTGGCACCTCCATCAAACACTGAATTGAATCTTCTGGAACCTTTAAAAAAATGTCTGAATAAGTGCCAAAACGTTAACTTGCCAAGGAGCTTCTGCATCTGGCTGAAACCCGGGATCCCAGTTGTTGGCCTTCTTGACAATTGCACTGGATCCTACTGTGAGGATAGCATTGGTCATCTGGAGAGTTTTTAAATTTAGGTGAGTTGGTGTGTCGGTTCCAGAGCTACCTCCTAGGGTGTGAGTGGCAGGCGAGGAGATCTCAAAACTAGCAAACACTTCAGGGACAAAAGAGGAAGCAGGCAAAATTGGCAATGACTCTGCCAATTTTCATAGAGCATTGAGTCTATAAGTCTAAACGAAGCTCTCTAGTTCTATAAGGGTCTCCAAAAAGTTCATGGAAAGTGGAATAGAAAGATAAGTTTATTTTGTTGCAAAAATTTTTTAAATCCATGCCTAGTTTTTCCAGTTACTTTTGGAAGAGTCTTTGGATTACCCCCAGCAGAGTCTCACCCTGACTCAGAACCCCCCAAGATGCGTTGACTTTACAGAGAGAGCGTCCCAGCCCCACAGGTGCAGTCTTCCAGCACTAAGAGAAGGCAAGTAGCTGTAGATGATATAAAGCAATGGAGGGGAAAGGGCCTGGGGAAGGAAACTATTTTTCGGAGTTGCTGAAGAAGCATCTGGGCAATGGGTAAGGCACTCTCTAGAGCTAACTGTGACGACTAACTGCTGTGATCTGAACAGTTGTGTTTCATGCTCACCCCACTTTGATGTGTTGAAACCTAATCACCAATGCCATTATGTTCAGTGGGGACTTCAGAAGGTGATCAGGCAGGAGAGCAGAGTCCACATGAATGAGATTAGCGCCATTTTAAAGGAAGGAGCTTGTTCCATGCATTCTGCTATGTGAGTACATAGCTAGAAGGAGCCATCTAGGAATAACATGGTCTTACAGGAAACTGAATCTGCTGGCACTTCTTAAAAAATATTTATTTGACAGGCAGAATGACAGACACAGAGAGAAAGACAGAGAGAGAGAGAGAGAGATCTTCCATCTGCTGGATTGCTCCCCAAATGACTGCAATGGAAGGGACCGTGCCAGACCACAGCCAGGAGCCTGGAACTCCATCCAGGTCTCCCATGTGGGTGGCAGGGGCACAAGTACGCAGGCCTCCATCCCTTGCTTTCCCAGCACATATCAGGGAGCTGGATTGGAGGTGGAGGAGCCGGGACTCAAGCTGATGCTCCAGGTGGGATGCTGGATCACAGGTGGTGACTGAACCCCCTGTACCATCACGCCAGCCCCTCTGCTGCCTTCTGAGCTCAGACTTCCCAACCTCCAGAACTGTAATAAATTTCTGTTGTTCAGAATTGGCCCAGTCTAAGGTATTTTTTCCTAGTAACATAAACTTTTGTTAATTAAACATACAGACCTACACAAAATGGAAGATAAATGATATGTTAGTGAAAATCTTTGCAACATGTGAAAAATGCTTATTATTAAAATATAACAATGGTCTTTCAAACACATAAGGAAAGGAGGAGCTCATCCATCAGAAAATGGACAAAGGACATAAAGAAGCAGTTCTCAGAAAAAGAATGGCAAAGCATAAATAAGAATATAGAAAAATATTCAACCTCACTATTTTTTTTATTTTTTTTGCCAGGCAGAGTTAGACAGTGAGAGAGAGACAGAGAGAAAGGTCTTTCTTCCGTTGGTTCACCCCCCTAATGGCTGCTATGGCTGGCGCTGTGCTGATCCGAAGCCAGGAACCGGGTTCTTCCTCCTGGTCTCCCATGTGGGTGCAGGGACCCAAGTACTTGGGCCATCCTCTTCTGCCCTCCTGGGCCACAGCAGAGAGCTGGACTGGAAGAGGAGCAACCGGGACTAGTACCTGGTGCCCCAACTGGGACTAGAACCTGGGGTGTCGGTGCTGCAGGCAGAGGATTTAGCCAAGTAAGCCACAGCACCAGCCTCAACCTCACTATTCTTAAAAAATAACTGTTGGGGCCAGCTCCGTGGCTCACTTGGTTAATCCCCTGCCTGCGGCGCTGGCATCCCATATGGGCACCAGGTTCTAGTCCCGGTTGCTCCTCTTCCAGTCCAGTTCTCTGCTGTGGTCCAGCAGGGCAGTGGAGGATGGCCCAAGTGCTTGGGCCCCTGCACCTACATGGGAGACCAGGAAGAAGCACCTGGCTCCTGGCTTCGGATTGGCACAGTTCCGGCCGTAGCAGCCATTTGGGGGGTGAGCCAACAGAAGGAAGACCTTTCTCTCTGTCTCTCTCTCACTGTCTAACTCTGCCTGTCAAAATAAAAAAAATAATAATAACTGTTTTCCTTCTGGGTTTATTAAGGTATAATTGAAAAGCAAAATTATCTGTATTTATAATGTGTAACGTGTTTGCTATTTGTATGTATTGTGAATTGATTATATACTCGTGTATTCATGTATTTGCATTAGAATATTCATTACCTCACAGACCTATTTCTTGTGGTGAATACATGTAAGATCTACTTTCTTATAATTTTCAAGATTGCAATACATTATTAATCATAGTGACTGACCAGGCTGTCCAATGAATCTCCGAAAATTCTCCCTGTCTGAAGCTGGGAGCTCTTCGGCCAGTGCATCCCATTCCTCCCCGCCTCCATCCGCTGATAACTAACATCCTACCCTGCATTCTACTCTCATGAACAGTGTGAAAATGTCCACCCCCCGTTTACATCCTTGACAGCACTTCTCTCTTCTGACAGATGTGAAGTGATATCTCATTACGAGTTTAATTTCTAGCTCCCCTGATGATAAGTGATGGTGAGCATTTTCCTTGAATACCTGTTAGCCATTTATGTCTTCTGAGAAATGTCTTTCCAGATCCTGTACTCATTTTTAAATTGGGTTGCTTTTTGCTGTTGAGTTTTTTATTTAAAAATGTTTGATTTTTTTTTATTTGAAAGGCAGAATGAGAATGAGAGAGAGAGAGAGAGAGAGAGATCTCCATCCAATGGTTCATTTCCCAAATGTTCCCAACAGCCAGGTCTGGGCCAGGCCAAAGCCACGCGTCAGGAACCCCACCCAGGTCTCTTACATGAATGGAAGAGGCCCCAACTTGGGTATCTGCCTTCCTAAGTGAATGAGAAAGGAGCTGGATTTGGAAGCAGAGGAGCCAGGACTTGAACTAGTGCTCTGATAAAGAATGCTGGTGTCCCAGCAGTGGCTTAACCCACAGTGCCACAAGCCAGGCCCCCTGTTGTTGAGCTTTTTAGTTCTTTATATACACTTTCTGACATTAACCTCTTTTCAAATGTAAAGTTTGCAAATATTTTCTCTAATTCTATAATTGGCTTTTCACTCTGTTGATTGTTTCCTTAGCTGCGCAGCAACTTTTTAGTTTGATGAAATCCCAAATCCATTTTTATTTTTTATTGCCTGTGCTTTTGGGGCTATATCAAAAAAATCTTTTCCCAGATCAATGACAGAAGCCTTTTTTTTTTTAAAAAAAATTTGTTTATCCATTTGAAAGTCAGAGTCACAGAGTGGAAGGGAGAGCCGAAGAGGGAGGGAGCGTGAAGGGCGGGGGTGGGGGGAAGATCTTCCATCCACTGGCTCACTCCCCAGACAGCAGCAAAAGCCAAGGCTGGGCCAGGCTGAAACCAGGAGCCAGGAGCTTCCCTCAGATCTCACACGTGTGTGCAGGGCCTCGCACACCTGGGCCATCCTCTGCTACTCTTCCCAGGTCATTACCAGGGAGCTGGACTGGAAATGGAGCAGCTAAGACACAAACCTGCACCCCTATGGGATGCCAGTGTCACAGGCAGTGGCTTCACCTCCTACACCACATCGCTGGCCCCAACAGAAGTTTTATGCATACTTTCTTTTAGTAGTTTTACAGTTTCAAGCCTTATTTTCGGGTCTTTAATATATTTTAGATTGATTTTTATATATGGTATGAGAGATATCATGAGGATATACAGTTTTCCAACATCAGTTATTGAAGAGACTATCATTTCCCCCACTGTGTGTTCTTGGCAACTTTATAAGGATCAATTGATTCTAAGTGTGTGAATTTGCTTCTGGGTTCTTATTCTATTCCATTGGTCTATGTGTCTGTCTTTTATGCCAGTACCATGCTACTTGATTAAGGTGGCTTTGTCGAAGGTTTTGAAATCAGGTATTGTGATACCTACAGCTTTGTTCCTTTTTCTTAAAATTGTGTCAACTATGCTGTTTTATAGCTCCATACAAATTTTAGGGTTTTTTAAAAGATTTATTTATTTATTTGAAAGACAGAGTCACAGGGTTGGCACTGTGGCATAGTGGGTAAAGCTGCCACCTGCAGTGCCAGGCATCCCATATGGGCGCTGGTTCGAGTCCCAGTAGTTTCACTTCAGATCCAGCTCCCTGCTAATGTGCCTGGGAAAGCAGCAGGAAACAGCCCAAATTGTTGGGCCCCTGCATTCACATTGGAGACCTGGAAGTAGCTTCAGGCTCCTGGCTTTGGATCTGTTCAACTCCAGCTATCGCGGTCATCTGGGGAGTGAATCAGTGGAATGGACAAACTCTCTCTCTCGCCCTCCCTCCTTCTCTTTCTCTTTCTCTCTTTCTCTTTGCGTGTGTGTGTGTGTGTGTGTATGTGTATGTGTTTGTGTCTCTGCCTCTCTGTAACTGTGCCTTCCAAATAAATAAATAAATCTTAAAAAGAAAATTACAGAGGGAGATCTTCCATCCACTGGTGCTTCATCCTGGTCCAGCTCCAGTGGTTGCGTCCATCTGGAGAGTGCACCCATGTGTGGTGGAATGAGAAGGCCATGCCAAGATGGCCACTGGCAATGGAGCCTGCCTGGCAACAGGCTGTGATAGGATGGCTTCAGAAACTGCCTGGCAACAGGCTGTGATTGGTTAGGGCATAAACCGCCCCTTGACCAGATTGGCTGCCTTGGCTATATAAACTGCTGTACCAACTGAAATAAACGAGTCTGCAGGCTGTTTGTCTTTGGCCTGCTTTCACCTGACTCCCGGGGTCTGTGTGGTGACTCCGCATCTCTTGCCCCCTACCACACTCCTCCTCTCAGAACGAATCCACAGCAACACCCACGGATGGAAGCATTGAGGTCTCCCACATGGGTATCAGGGGCCCAAGCACTTGGGCCCTCTTCTGCTGCTCTTCCCAGGCCATTAGCATGGAGGTGGATCAGAAATGGAGCAGCCAGTACTTGAACCAGCATTCATATGGGATGCCAGCATTGCAGGTAGTGACCTTACCAGCTACACCACAATGCCAGGCCCCCAATGATTATTTTCTATTTCAGTGCAAAAAAAAAAAATGGAATTTTGATGGGATTACATTGAATCAGTATTTTGTTTGGACACTTTATTAATTCTGAGGCAGGTGCTGTGGTGTAGCAGATAAAGCTGCTGCCTGCAACACTAGCATCCCATAAGGGTGGTGATTTGAGACCTGACTGCACCACTTCTGATCCAGCTCCCTGCTAATGCACCTGGGAAAGCAGCAGAGGATGGACCGAGTACTTGGGCCTCTGCAACCAAGTGGGAGACACAGATGAATCTTCTGGCTCCTGGCTTTCACCTGGCCCAGCCTCAGCCAATGCAGCCATTTGGGGAGTGAACCAGTAGATGTTCTGTGTCTCTCTGTCTCTTATTCTCTTTAAATAAATAAATAAATCTTTAAAATATATTCATTCTCCCAATCCATGAACATAGAACATCATTGCATTTATTTCTGTCTTCTTCATTCCCTTTAATCAGTGCTTTATAGTTTTCAAAATGTACAGATTTCTTACCTTCTTGGTTAAATTTATTCCTAAGTTTTTTATTCTTTTTGATGATCTATAAATGGGATTGTTTTCTTGATTTCTTTTTTGTTTAGTTCATTATTGCTACTTTTTTTTATATGTTGATATTATATCCTGCAACTTTACTGACTTTATTAATTCTTACAGTTTTTTTTAACTTGTAGAGTTTTCTATCTATGAGGAAACAATAAAATTTGCACAAAAATGAGATTAAAAAATTTGTTTATTTTGGGGCAAGTAATTTTGAAACCTATGCAGAAATTTTCGTAATATGTATTTTCCATGAACTTTTTTGAAGACCCTTGCATAAGATCATGTCATGCATAAATGGAGACATTTTTACGTCTTCTTTTTCAATTTGAGTGTTTTTTATCTCTTTTTCTTGCCTAATTTCTCTAACTGGGACTTCCAGTAACTTTGACTAGAAGGAACAAGAGTGATGGGCATCCTTGTCTTATTCCTGATCTCAGAGGGAGTGCTTTTAGCTTGTTACTGTTGAGAATGGTTCTCAGGGTCAGCTTGTCATGTATCGCATTTACTCTGTGGTGGTGCCTTGGGCCCACTGGAGCCTGTGTCTTCAGGTGTTGGCCTGGGGCCTGGATCTAAAGGGTCCATTCCCACCATGCAGCCATGGAGTCCATTGCAAGAGGCCTAGACCTGAGGCCACAGGGCTGACCTTGCTCTGGGGAAGGCCTACAACCTGGGGCCTTGGGAGCCGAGCTGGTGCCAGGTTTCAGTGGAATTGGACCTGATGCTAGGTTCTATGGCAAAGTCCAGTGCTCACTTCCCTCTACTTTCCCCAAGGAGAAGGTGCTTTCTTCCACGCTGTGCTACCTGGTCTTTAGGGAAGAATGATGCAGGTAATGTGAATCTTTACCTCCTGCACTCCTCAATGCATCTTTTCTTAGTTCTGTGCTGTATGCAGGTGCTGTAATCTCTCAACTGAATGTCTTACTGATGGCAGTGAGATACTCTTCAAATGCAACACACTGAGACTAATGGTAACGAGAATAACATGTCAATGGAAAGGATATGGGAAAATTGCCCCTATAGGGGACAAAAGTCATCTTTTTTCTTCACCCATCACGTGGCTCATGGCTGACTTCTCTAAAACAAAAGACAGGTTGACAAGAGAAAAACAGAACAAATATGTACATATATTATACATTATTTTAAAATCTGTTTTTATTCATTTGAAAGGCAGAGCTCTATCTCTCTATATGTATATGTATATGTATATATATGTATATACATATATACATACATGTATATGTAAAATGTATGGAAGATATCTCTCTCTCCAGATCACAAATTTCTTATTCTCAAAGCTGCTGAATTACAATACCAGGCAGAGTGCTCAGGGAAGGGACCCATTGGAGGGTAAAAAGTTCTCAGGGGTAATAAAATGAACTAATGATCCACACCGACGTCATGAAGCTACCCGTGGGTACACAACAGCCAAGTCTGTTTCATTGGATTCATTCTCACTTTGGTGCTCTGATCGAAAACTTAGCCTCATGTTCTACCCAGTTTTTATTTTCCAATTGGGATAATTTTCCACTCTACCTTGGTGTTCAAATCCTCTTCCTGTGGGTAGAATCAGAGATTCCAAATTAGATGTGGCCAGTTTAAGTTGCTGATTCCTCCTCAAATGCTTGCAATAACCAGGACTGGGCCAGGATGAAACCAAGAACCAGGAACTCCATCCAGGTCTCTGGTCTCTTGCATGGGTAGCAGGAACCCAGGTACTTGAAACATCAACTGCTGCTGTCCAGGATTGCGTTAGTGGGAAGCTGGATCAGAAGCAGAGCCAGGACTTGACCCTAGGTGCTCTGGGAGGAGATGCAGATGCCCCAAGCAGTGCCATAACTCACTGTACTACAATGTCTGCCCCTAACAAAGCTATTTAATGAGTTTTACATGATCTAAAAACCTTCACAAATGAATACTCAAAGGCCCAGGGAAAATTATATATTTTTATGCTTGAGTATGATAAAGAATGTAGTCATATAAAAGCATGATTGAGCAAAATGAAAGTATGATTTAATGAGAATAAGGGTATAATTTAATAATAAGGAACTTACAAGACATCTTTATTTATATTCTTCTCTCTGTGTAACACTCCTTCTCTCCATATGTAGGACACCTGTCACTTGATGGACTTCAGGGGGGAAGGTCAGAGAGACCTTTCTGCTTCTGTAGTTTTTTCAATTTCTTTCAGTTTAAAAAATGTTCAAGGCCAAATTGACATGCTTTGAGGTCCTCATGTTCCGAGCCAGACTGCACTCATCTATCCCACTTGTGGGAGTGAAATGGGTATTTCTCTGTATGGAAACAACAATCTTAACACATGCCATTTGGCCCAGCAATTTTATTTCTAGAAATTTATGATAAGGGAATAATTAGCTAACTGTGAAATCATGTTTACATGAGGATAATTTTACATAATGATTTAAGACAGTGAAAAGCTGGAAAGAATCTAAATGCCTAAAAAGAAGGCATTGGTTATACCAGTAATTAATATCTATAAAGTACTGTTCTTGAGGAATCATTCTGAAGATGGATACTTATTGGTATGAAAATGTGCCAAACTGGAGTTAAGTGAGTTCTGATAGGATTAAATACAAAGTTGTCTATGGACTGAAGCATGCAAATCTAAAGATTTTTCTCTAAGAGTGAAATTGGTTTCTTTGATGATTTTTTTGCTGATGTTTTTTCTGGAATTCTGTCTGCACTGAACATATATTATACCATAGTAAGAACAGATCGTTCTTAATAATGAAAAAGGAGCAAGGTAACCCACATCTGTGTGGACTAGCCAACTGGTGAGAAATGCATTGAGGTCCTATCATGATTTAAACATCTTTGAACTCACAGGTAAATCCTGGAGCTGATCATGGTGTCCTGTTCTTCCTCTCTGAGTTCTCTTTATCTCTGGGCTCCTTTCCAGGGCACGCAGGGGACTGTCATCCGTGCCGTGTGTTGTGTTGGGTCCCGTGGAGAACACATAACCAAACAGGGAAGAAAGTGCCTTTAGACACCAGCACAGACATGACAGGTTGCCCTACTTTAGTCTTTGACTTTTTGAAAGCTGCATGTATGAAATATATGCCTGCCGCCCTGCCTGCCTTGTTATTTATAGCTGTTCTAATCAGAACCTTCCATACAGCAGCAACTGAAGAATTATTAGGGAGTCGGTTAATTAATAGAATTTATACAGCCAGTTGCAAGAAAAATAGAGTAGGAAACTGTAAATCAACAAAGAAGTGTTTATTACTTGTAAAGAAACTGTGATTACCCAGATTCATGATGTATATCCACTTTTAGAAGCAATTTCTCAGGCAAGAGAGCAGGAAAATATCCAATTCTTCTTTACTGTCCCTTTGAAGTGATTTTTTTTAGGTTTTCTTGTTGGATATTATCTTTAATTAGTAACTTCACCTGACAGTCCACAAACATTTTCTTACATGTTTGTTAGAGTCAGCAGATTATAGGTTTCTATTGTATCATCTCACTAAAAAAGGATTGTACAAAGTTACTGGCAATGATATGTTGCCATACGCCTTTGATTTGCAGGGCATAGGAGTACAATGCACAGAGCATAACCATGGGATGTTTTCTTCCCTCTGAATTGTGTAGTGTTAAAATAGCACACTGAGTAATAGCAGCTGGTACCACAGTGACGGTCTCACACATTCACATTGTGCCTCGTCCTTAGGTCAGCGAGGACTCTGTATTCTATGAGGAATCTACGACAGACCTAGGAACTTTCTTCTTTGCCAGCTGCCAGGGGTCACTGGGATAAAGTATCCCGGAGCATCATGTGGGCCTCCAGAAGTCATGGTTAAAAACTAGCATACATTGCTAAAAAATTATGTTCATAGCAAGAGGTTGAATTCATTTAAAGAGGCAGAATGTGAAGTGAAGATTCTGAAATTAGACCTGTTTCAAATCCCTGCTTTTTTTTTTTTTTTTTTTTTTTTTGACAGGCAGAGTGGACAGTGAGAGAGAGAGAGACAGAGAGAAAGGTCTTCCTTTGCCGTTGGTTCACCCTCCAATGGCCGCCGCGGCCGGCGCGCTGCGGCCGGCGCACCACGCTGATCCGATGGCAGGAGCCAGGTACTTCTCCTGGTCTCCCATGGGGTGCAGGGCCCAAGCACTTGGGCCATCCTCCACTGCACTCCCTGGCCACAGCAGAGAACTGGCCTGGAAGAGGGGCAACCGGGACAGAATCCGGCGCCCCAACCGGGACTAGAACCCGGTGTGCCGGCGCCGCAAGGTGGAGGATTAGCCTAGTGAGCCGCGGCGAAGGCCCCCTGCTTTGTTTCTTAATGGACATGTGGTCTTAATCTATATGAATTTTGGACTACAAAATACTTATAAGGTATATTAAGGGTTTTTTTTTTTTTAAGATTTATTTATTTGAAAGTTAGATTTACAGAGAGAGAGAGAGAGAGAGAGAGAGAGATCTTTTATCCACCACTCTGCAATGGACTCGGCCAGGCCACAGCCAGGAGCCAGGACTTTCACTCAGGTCTCCTGTGTGGGGTAGGGACCCAAGTGCTTGGGCCACCCTAAGCTGCACTTTCCCAGGCTGTCAGCAGGGAGCTGGTTAGAAAGAGGAGCAGCTGGGACATGAACCTGGGACCCTATGGGATGCGGTGTTGCAGGTGGCAGCTTCAGCCCCTGTGCCACAATGCTGGCCCCAGATATATGGAGTTTTGTGATGAATTACTCCAGGAAGAATATGTTATTGTCTCTCATTTACAATTAAGAAAATGGACTCAGAAATGGAAGTATCTTGTCCTAAATCTCACAGAATAAAAACCCTCATCTTGTGATTCAGTGATACTGTATACTTTCCACAAAACACATAAAAATCTACCAACCAAACAGCAATAGAAAAAACGGGTTAAAAGGGAGATGGACAAAACGTTATTTGTCTGTGGGCCAAGCAGTTCTCCTACTCCTCACTGAACCTATAGATCCAGTATCATCTGTCCTTCAGCTACCCCTGGGCTGCAATACTCTGCACATTGAGCCATCCTCAGAGACATCCCAGTGAAAAGGAGCAGTTAGCTGCTGAGTGAGACCTCCCTCGCCTTGACCCCAGGCGCAATGTGATCTCAGCCAACCCTCAATGAGTAGAGCAAATGGCAGGAGGGATGCATGGGATGTCTTCTTTCTATTTGACAGTGAAAGGAGTCTCTACTTGCAAACGTGTATTAAACCCAACTTAATTTGGTCACATCTAATTTGGAATCTCTGATTCTACCCACAGGAAAAGAATTTGAACACCAAGGTAGAGTGGAAAATTATCCCAATTGGAAAATAAAAACTGGGTAGAACATGAGGCTAAGTTTTCCATCAGAGCACCAAAGTGAGAATGAATCCAGTGAAACAGACTTGGCTGTTGTGTACCCACGGGTAGCTTCATGACATCTGTGTGGATCATTAGTTCATTTTATTACCCCTGAGAACTTTTTACCCTCCAATGGGTCCCTTCCCTGAGCACTCTGCCTGGTATTGTAATTCAGCAGCTTTGAGAATATGGAATTTGTGATTTGGGATTTGCTTGTTGTATAATGTCAATGCTCTCATTTTCATTAAAAATATGCTTAAAAAAACTTTGGGGGGTACATTTGAACATGAGACCACATCAAGACTGAATTCTTTAGAGGGCCAAATGTCCATATCTCAAGTCTAAAATTCCCTTTCTAGATTGTTCTCTTGATAACATTGCCACAATTAAAAGCTTGAGCTTCAAAGTTCTCAACTCACTTCTACGAGATTTCATATGAGTTATTTCCTTCTGTATGGGTTTGTTCATTCATTTGCAGAATAGTAGCAATAATTATACTTACTTCATCGATTTACTATGGGTATTTAAAAATTTCTAAGGTGAACAAACTTTATGTATCTCCTATATACAGATTTAGAAACAAAACGATACTTCCCATCCTACCGTGTCTTCTCATTCCTTTCCTATTCATTCTTTTAATTTTTACAAGGATCTACTTTCAGTTTATTTTATATTCATAAGATTAACCCTACACTAAGTAAAGAGTTCAACAAATAGTACGAGAAAAAAACACTGTTTCTCAACAGTCGAGACAAGGGCTGGAAACAATCATCAAATCTCAAAATGTCAGTTTCACTTCTCTACATTACATTTTAGGTACTCTATTCATTACTCCCAGATCGAGGAAAATATATGGTATCTGTCTTTTGGGCACTGGCTTATTTTACTAAGTATAATGGTTTCCAACTGCATCCATTTTGTTGCAAAAGACAGCAATTCACTCAATTCTACAGCTGAGTCATGTTCCATACTTTATATATACCATAATTTCTTTATGTAGTCATCAGTTTATGGACATCTTGGTTGATTCTATATCTTAGCTATCTTGACTTAAGCTGCAATAAACATGGGAGTACAGATAACTCTTATATGCCAATTTCATTTTGTTTTGGTAAATTCCCAGGAGTGGGATTGCTGGGTCATATGGTATTTCTATTTTCAGATTTATGAGATATTTCCATACTGTCTTCCACAGTGGTTGTACAAATTTACATGCTCACCGACAGTGGATTAGGGTACTTGTTTTCCCTACATCCTTGCCAGCATTTATTGCTTTTTTTTTTTTTTTTTTTTCTGTTGTTCGTTATTTAATGAGCTTCCCCTCAGAAATCAGAACACCAGTTTGTGCGGGTAAACTCCGTTCGTTAGAGCAAAGACAGACCGCAGGTATCCCTGGAGCTGCGGCACAGCCTTGATCTTCGGCAGTATTTGCGAATCCACAGCTTTCTGATCAACCTTGCGCTGCTCTGTTATCTCGTATTTCTCCTTCTCGGTGTCGAAGATCTCGCCTTCCTGGTGTCTGGGCTTCCGCAGCTTCTTCTTCTTGAAATAAGCATCGGTGAGATGCTTCGGGATTTTCACACCGCTGATGTCAATTTTCGTGGAGGTGGCGATGACAAATTTCTGGTGTGTTCTACGCAGGGGAACCCGATTCAGGGAAAGAGGCCCAGTCACAAGCAGCAAACCACTGCTCAGCTGCTTCAGGAAAACCACCCTCTTGCCCCTGTGGCGCCCCGTGAGGATGATGAGGATGGTCCCAGGGGTGATGCTGGCCCGCAGCTTCCTCACGTGCTGACTGAAGGGCTTTTTGCCGTGGCTCAACAGCTTCCGAGGGACATCTTCGGTGGGATAGTACCGCGGCATTTTGCGAAGCTTGACCACCCTGGTGCCACCATTCTTGTCGCCACCAACTGGTTTCGTGACGGTAGCCAGCACCTTCTCCCTCTTCTTCTTCCTCTCAATCCTGGACTTGGGAGCCGCGTACTTTCTCTTGTACAGGGCCTTCCTGGAGTACATGGCGGAGCGGGAGTATCTGCCAATCCCTCTCACCAGGACGGGGTTTCGGCTGCAGTGGGGCTTCCCCTTCTTGGGCTTCTTCTCCGCGAGGGTCTTCTTCTTCGCCTTGCCGCGGGCATGATCGGCTTTCTTGGCTGGAGATTTCTTGGTAGCGTCCGGCTTTGCAGCGGGAGCTTTTTCACCCGCCATCTTGCAAGACGGGAAAGAGAACTCTTTATTGCTTTTTTGATTTCTGTATGATAGCCATTCTAACTGGGGCAAGGTGAAGCCTCATTATGGTTTTGATTTGCACTTCCCTGATGGCTAGTGATCCTGAGCATTTTTCTCTTCACTTTGTTGAATGTTTCCTTTGTGATACAGAAGCTTCTTAGCTTGATGTGCTCCCTGTTGTCTATTTTTTCTTTTATTTCCTGTGTTTCTATGGTCTTTTCCAAGAAGTCTTTGCCTGTACCAATGTCTTACAGAGTTTCCCCAATGTTCTCCTCTAGTAATTTGATGGTATCAGGTTGTGGATTTAGATTTTTGATCCATTTTGAGTTGTTTTTTGTATAAGGTGTAAGGTAGGGGTCTTGCTTCATACTTCTGTATGTGGAAATCCATTTTTCCCAGCACCATTTGTTGAAGAGACTGTCCTTTGTCAAGGTATTTGTTTTAGCTTGTATGACAAAGATTAGTTGTTTGTAGATGTATGTGTTGATTTCTAGGGATTCTATTCTGTTACATTGGTCAACATGTCTAGTTCTGTGCCAGTACCAGGCTGTTTTGATTATAATATAATTATAGTATGTCTTGAAATCTGGTATTGTGATGCCCCCAGCTTTGCTTTTGTTGTTTAAGAATGCTTTAGCTATTTGGGGTCTTTTGTTTTCCACATGAAAAATAGTCTCATTTTTTCCTAGGTCTGAGAAGAATGTCATTGGTATGTTGATTGGCATGGCAATGAATCTGTAAATTGCTTTTGGTAGTATGGACATTTTTGATAATATTAATTCTTCTAATCCAGAACCATGGAAAATTTTCCCATTTTTTTGTGTGTCTTGTGTTTTTTAAGATTTTGTAATTTTCCTCATAGAGATCTTTTACCTTCATGGTTAAATTCATCCCAAGATATTTAAATTGTATAGCTATTTTGAATGGGACTGATGTTATAAGTTCTTATTCAGCCATGGCATTATCTGTATATACAAAGGCTATTGATTTTTTGTGTTAATTTATCTTTCAATTTTATCAAACTGTCATATGAGTTAAGGGTATTTAAAAATATATATTCATTTGAAAGAGTTACAGAGTGAGGTGGAAAGATCTTCCACCTACTGGTTCACTTCTCAAATGGCCACAACTTTCAGGGCTTGGCCAGGTCGAAGGCAGGAGTCAGGAGTTTCTTCCAGGTTTCTCGTGTAGGTGATAGGGGCCCAAGGTCTTAAGCCATCCTAAGCGGCTTTTCCCAGACTACCAACAGAGAGCTGGATTGTAAATAGAGCAGCAAGGACATAAACTTGTGCCCATATGGGATGCCAGCATTGCAGACAGTGGCTTAACCCTCTATGCCACAATGTCAGCCCCTATGGGTATATTTTTTAAGTATCAAGTTGTCCGTCTTTTTTTTAAAAAAATTATTTATTATTTATTTGAAAGGGAGACAGACATCTGGTTTATTCTCCAAATGTCCACAATGGCTAGAGCTGGACCAACTCAACTAAATCTGGTTCTGCCATATGGGCAGCGTGAACCCAAGGGCCAAATCCATCACCTGCTGCTTCCCAGGGTGCACACTAACAGGGAGCTGGAATCACAAGTAGAGCCAAGACTTGAACCCAAGCTCTCTTATATCAGATATAGGCAACCCACGTGGAGTCTTAACTACTGCATCCTTCCATATTATGAGGATTTAAATCAGATGCATGCAACATGCTTGGCAAGTCTTGCAAATAGTAACCATTCAAATATGTTACAGCTGTCATCATTCAACAAATGTTTATTGTTTTCCTACCATGTGCCACATGGTGTACTCACTATTGGGGACTTCAGTAGACAATAGAAACTGCTCTTCTCAGGAGGCCAAATGAAATGTGCTTGACACAGAGCAAATGCCAAAGAACAATTAGCTTTGATGGTATTTTTTAAAAAAATTATTTGAGAGGCAGAGACAGAAGCAGAGAACTCCCATCCCGGGTTCACTTTCCAAATGCCCAAAATATCCAAAGCTGGGAATGCATTTCAGGTCTCTCATGTGGGTGGCAGGAACTCAATCACTTGAACCGATACTGCTGCCTCCCAGAGTCTGTAGTATAAGAAAATTGGAGTCAGGAGCTGGAACCAAGCATCAGACCCAGACACACTGATACAGGATGTGGGCATCTTTACCACTAGGCCAAATGCCCACCTCTTTTTGCATGGTATTAATTTAAGCAAGTCAGTGCGAAGAATTACTAAATTAAGGTCTGAGCCACAGTACAAGCTCCCCACCTAGAAAAAGTAAAAGTCAAATTGATTTTAGGCCAATAATCTGAATTTATAAAAAATTTCAACTGTTTGATAAAAAAGGCAACAGGCCAGCTCTCTGCTGTGGCCAGGGAGTGCAGTGGAGGATGTCCCCAGGTGCTTGGGCCCTGCACCCAATGGGAGACCAGGAGAAGTACCTGGCTCCTGCCATCGGATTGGCGCGGTGCGCCGGCCGCAGAGCGCCGGCCGTGGCAACCATTGGAGGGTGAACCAACGGCAAGGGAGGACCTTTCTCTCTGTCTCTCTCTCTCACTATCCACTCTGCCTGTCAAAAAAATAAAAAAAATAAAAAAATAAAAAGCAACAAACAAATAGGAAATATTCAAAGACTTTGAATACAAGAATCACAGGAAAAATTACAAATAATAAAAAGAGAATGTATTAAAATAATGTAAAAATAAGATGACTGTACTTCCCACTTTTATGAGTTTTTCCAAACTTCCATTGAATATGTATTACTTTAATAATTACTTTTTGATTATTATTTCCATAGAACTAGAGCTTAAAACAGCTGTAATGAAGCAGATTACAATCCTTTCCTACATGTCTGCCATGTAGACAGAGAGAAAGGTCTTCCTTCCGTTGGTTCACTCCCCTAATGGCCGCCATGGCCGGCGCTGGGCACTGATCCGAAGCCAGGAGCCAGGTGCCTCCCCCCTGGTCTCCCATGTGGGTGCAGGGACCCAAACACTTGGGCCATCTCCCACTGCCCTCCTGGGCCACAGCAGAGAGCTGGACTGGAAGAAGAGCAACCGGGACTAGTACCCAGCGCCCCAACTGGGACTAGAACCAGGGGTGCCAGCACCACGGGCAGAGGATTAGCCAAGTGAGCCATGGTGCTGACCAGAGTTTAAAGTTTTTAAGTATATATATTCCATAAGAGTACTGAAAGAAAAGTTAAATGCTTTATTTATATTGTTGTACCTGAGTGAGTGCAAACAGAGGAGCACCACAGACTGATAAAATTTGATGGTCCTTTATTGCCAGCAGTGGAGAGCAGGCTCATGCCCTAAAGAACTTTCAGTCCCTAAGCTCAAAGCAGCAGGGTTTATAAAGGCAAAAACCACAAAATCGGAGGGGAATACATGGTTACTAGGGTTAAGCTGACCTAAGGTCTATGTGAAATTAATATCAATTACAATCTTGACAATAGGCAAATTACAATCTTAACATTAATCCAGGTGTAGCCTATCTGTTTTTAAGCTTGAGAGATCATGATAGGGGGTTTCTATGCTTTGCCAAGTGTGCTGTAGTGGACTGCTATTGTCTGAGTGCTTTAGATCATAGTTTCAGACCAGAATTTCACGAGGTAGGGGAGTGTTTGCTCAAGTTGGAGTTTCAGGTGCTCCAAAATGGAGTCCCTAATGTCAAGGTGTTACTTCAATATGAAAGGCTGGGGTGGGAGGAGAGAAAGAGAGATCTCTTCTGTCTGCTGGTTCATTTCCTAAATGCCTACAATGGCTAGGAACCAGCAAGACTGAATCTAGAAAACAGGAACTCAATCAGGGTATCCCACATGGGCAGCAGGGATCCTAACTAATTGAGCCATCATATGTTGCCTACCAGAGTGAACATTAACAGAAAGCTGGAACCAGGATCAGAGCTGGGATTCGAACCCAGGCACTTTGATATGGAATGCAAGTGTCACAAGCAGCATTTTTTTTTTTATTTGACAGAGTTAATGAGAGAGAGAGACAGAGAGAAAGGTCTTCCTTCCGTTGGTTCATCCCCCAAACGGCTGCTACAGCCGGAGCTGCGCCGATCCAAAGCCAGGAGCTAGGTGCTTCCTCCTGGTCTCCCATGTGGGTGCAGGGACCCAAGCACTTGGGCCATCCTCTTCTGCCCTCCCGGGCCACAGCAGAGAGCTGGACTGGAAGAAGGGCAGCCAGGACCAGAACCTGGTGCCCATATGGGATGCCGGCACCTCAGGCAGAGGATCAACCAAGTGACCCACAGCGCCAGCCCCAGAGAAGCAGCAATTTAACTGCTCTCAACTTCTGTGCAATTGAGAGTCAAAAATAAATGGTATTTTGTGACCCAAGTAGCTTCTGTCCAGTAGGGTGACCTTATTTCCTAAGTGGCCTGGGATAGTTCCAGTCCATGCATGTTGTCCTGAAATTGTTATTTATCCAGTTTGGGCAATAAAGTACATGGTTGCCATACCCAGGAGTGGATGTCTCATGCAATTTCAGCCCTTCCCTCCTTTCTCTGGCAAAAGCATCCTTCAGGCTGGGGAGTAGCCATCCTATGGGATCCCAGCATTGCTGACCCTGCTTCCATTTGTATTTCCCAGCTCCACCCTCCGTGTGTGGACACATTCTCCAAGCCTAGCTAATTGCAGTATTTCGCATCTAAGACCACAGTTTAGGGTCACACATATGGCCCAAGTTGAGACTTCCTGGGAGCTGTTTTGCAGAAGCTATTTAGAAAAAGCGTTTACCTGGCTTTGCCCAGCTGGTTGGATGTAACCATTAGAGTGCCAGTAACTTCACATCCTGCCATTAGGAAAAGCTTGTCTCAGAGTGACAGAGCTATGGGGAGTTTATGGAGTCCCTATCCAGCCATACCTCAAGCCAGCTGCATCACAGCCTCCTTGAGCTATAGGGGAGGGAAAACATTCCCTCTATCCCAAGAGGGTTCCATAATTGAGTGTATAAAATAAACTGACAGTAGACACATTAACAGGAGAAAAGGCATACCAATTGGTTTCATGTGCAGGGACATCACATGAAAGAAAAATGAGGGCCCAAACACGCAGTGAGATTCAAGTCTTAAATACCCTCTTTGTGAGGAAAGAGGAGGGGAGAAGTCAGCAATTTAGGAGAGTAAATGGTTTTTAGAAAAGATGAATGGGCTCTGAGGATAGGTGACAGCCTGTGACAAAGTCCGGGAATAGCGGTAGCCTCCTTCTCTCTGTGACCCCAAAGAAGGCATTCATGGCAATCAGAGAAAGCTTCTGTTTGTATTCACCCTTCCCTAAGTGCCCTCAAAGGAACTGAACACCAAGGCAGCATATTTTGGGGTGGCATTTCCTGAATTCCTTCCAGCCTAAAACCACCATCAGTTGTACTGAGTCTATCAGTGGCTGATGCACGTTCTCACAGCTTCTCCTCCCAAAATACACTGCACGTTTTATGTGATCCCATAAAGGCAGAGCTGTCCAGTCTCCAGATGTTTCTAACAGAAAACAGAAACAACAGTCGAAACACTTAGTAGTGTTTATTAACCAGAAAGAAATCAATGTTGCAATCCTAATGCCAAGGAAGCTGGCAGAGATTTCTAAGGTAAGCTCTTGCAAAGTCCACAGGCGCTCTCAGGGAAGGAGCGATGTGCTCGTTGCATGTTAACGGCTCTTTCTGAGATCAGAACCTGCCACAACCAGCCTCCTGGTTATGCGTGGGTTATCTGTAAGATGTTGTCTAATTCTCACCGCATCCCTCACTCTAGCCCTTCGCTCTACCTCATCCTGGATGCAAGAGTTGTGTGGGGTAAGGCTCTGCGATGAAGTGAGACAGCCATTTTGCACATGACTTGGTAATTTTTTGGAGCTAAAAATTTAATCACTTTCAGGCACCTCAAAACATCCCTGAGTCAAAACACCTACATCAAGACAGCAGCTTCAAAGTGCCAGCGCTTTGCTGCCTCTCAGTCTGGCCTTGCCCTCAAAACTTAGTTTTCCATCCAGCCTGCGAAGGGAGTTTTAGAAGATACAGATCTGAAGGAATCACAGCCCTGTTTAAAGCCTCTCTGGCTCCTGTTTTCCATCTTCCGTCGCTTCCCTTACATGGCTTTCTAGCTGCAGTTATAACCAAGCCACGTACAGCTCTGCAACTGCCTGTGAGTCATGGGCCACAGGCCTTTGCCAACCCCTCCCTCTGCTTGGGGGCCTTTCTACTCTGTCCTGTCTGATGGAGCCCTCACATTGGGTCATTTCATCCTGTGCCTCCCAGGAGGGAGGGAGTTAGGGATTTCCTGCCATGGGCTCCCACAGCATTCTGTGCTAATTCTGTACTATCCCACAAACTCTTTCAGTGGGATTAGTTACTCCCCTATTTGTCTCTCTCACTTGGCTGTGAGACCCTAAGGAGCAAAGGATGCAGATTTTTTTTATCTTGGTAGCCCTTGAACTTGACATAATATATCACAGGCAGTGTTCAATAAATGTCTGTTGAATGAGCAAATGAATATACTTGTGAATAAATGAATAGTCAGTTGAATAAAAGAAGCCAACCATTATAAGATGGTAATATGGGGTCCTCTCATAGATACACAATTTCCGATTTGTTAATGTGGCATTTGAAGTTGTTATAGTTTCCTCACTTCTACACAAGGAGAAGGGAAATCTGTGTTGCCCTTTGGGATATGGGAAGAAAGTTCTGTTCATTCAATGGTAGCTAATTTGCCAAAACTTTAAGGATTCCAATCTCACTGAGGTGAGATATTTCTTGTATATTGAATGAGATAATACTACAAATATGTAGTGTATGGTATAAACCATATGCTACACCTTAGCATGAAAAACCTCAGCTGTTTTTCTCAGGAGGCAGCAGGTAATGGTTCAAGTGATTGGATTCCTGCCACCCACATAGGAGATCCAGATGCAGTCCCTGGCGTCTATCTTCAGCCTGGCCAAGCCCCAGTCATTGCAAGCATTTGGCGAGTGCACCAAAGGATGGGAACTATCTCACAAGTAAAATAAATGAATAAATAAAATTTAAAATACTAGCTGCTGTCATCACAAAGGAACCAGGCTGAGTAGACATATAGCAGTAGAGCAGAGAGGTCGAAGCTGCCTAGGTTTGCATCCTGTTTTCACCACCTGCTGGGTGTTGACCTCTGAAAACGTGACAGGCTTTCTGAGTGTTAGGTTCTTCATCTGTAAACTGAAGACATAGCCATTTAAGGAGTGTCTATTGAATGTTTCCTCTGTGTCAGGAATTATTCTAGGTGTCTGAGATCTACACTGACTTAAAAAGAAAAACTATTCCTGCCTTTGTGGGGTTTATATTAACTAAAAAAAGTGAAATTTTAAAACTTGGACTGTTTTGGAAAATTTATTTTTTTACTGAGTAATTATACATATTTATGGGGTACAGTATGATATTTCAATATAACTACAAATGGGTAATGATCAGATCAGGTAATTTGCATATGCAGCACCCCAAACATTTATTATTTCTTCGTGTCAGAAGCATTCAAAATCCTTTCTAGTAGCTATTTTGAGATAGTCAATGAATTTTTGTCAACAATAGTTATCTTACTGTGCTCCAGAGCATTAGAAGTCATTCCTCCTATCCAGCTGCACCTCCGTAAGTACCAGCCACCCCCTCTCCACCCTTCTCTTCTCCACATCCTCCCAACATCTCGTACTCTACTATTGTATTCTCAGTTTCTATGAGATCAACTTTTTAGCTTCCACATGTCAGTGAGAACATGTGGTATTTGTTTCCCCTTTTCTGACTTCTTTCACTTAACATGTTGTCTTCCAATTCCACCCATGTTACTTCAAATGACAGTGTTTAATTCTTCTCATGGATAAATAATATTCTATCATGTATGCATGTATCTATCTATCTATATCACATTTCCCTTATCCATTCATCTGTCAATGGATACCTTGGTCGACTCCATATCTTGGCTACTATGAATAGTTTTGCAATAAATAATGAGAGTGCAGGTGCTTCTTGAACTACTCATTTCATTCCCTTTGGATACATACATAGTAATGGGATTGCTGGATTATATGGCAGTTCTACTTCTAGTTTTTAGGGAAAACTCCATATATTTTGTATATTGACTGTATAAATTTTACAAAATAGTTGATGTCTCTGTTTTTTCAATAAGAAAACCTTACTGTTCAGTTTTTAAAATAATTTTATTCTGTGCCCTCATCAACATTTGCAATTTTTTGGTCTTTTTTTATTATACCCATCTAACTAGGGTGAGATGATATCTCATTGAAGTTTGATTTGTAATTCTCTGATGATTTTCATATATTTGTTGGCCCTTTGCATATCTTCTTTGGATCTTTACCCATCTTAAAATCAAATTACTGGGGCTATAATTGTAGCAAAGCAAGTAAAGCCACCATCTGCAATGCTGGCATACCATATGGGCACTGGTTTGTGTCCTGGCTGCACAATCCAGCTCCCAGCTAATAGTCTGGGAAAATCAGTGGAAGATGGTCCAAGTGCTTGGGTCTCTGCTACCCATGTAGAAGATCTGGAGGAAGCTCCTGGCCTGGCCCATCCTGAGGCTATTCTGGCTGTCTGGGAGTAAGCCAGAAGATGCAGGATCTCTCTCTCTCTCTCTCTCTCTCCCTCTCCCTCTCCCTCTCTCTCTCTCTAGCTGTGACTTTCAAATAAAAGATAAATCTCTGTTAGATGAATAGTTGGCATATATCTTCTATTTTATCAGTTGGCTCTACACTCTGTTGATGGTTTCCTTTGCTATACAGAATCTTTCTAGTTTGATATAAACCCATATGTCAACTTTGGGGGTTAAAGCCAAGGTTTTTCTCCAGACCAATATCTCGAAGCATTTACCCTGTTTTCTACTGGTAGTTTCAAAGTTGTGAGTCTTATATTTAAGTCTTTGATACATTTTGTGTTGAATTTTATATATGGTAAAAGATAAGCATTTAGTTTCTTTCTTCTGCATGTGGACATCCAGCTCTCTCAGCACCGTTTATTTAAGAGATTTTCCTTTCTGTAATGCATGTTCTTATTGTCTGTCAAAAATTAGCTGTTTGTAGATGTGTGAATTTATTTCTGAGTTTTCTATTCTGTTCTGTTAGTCTATGTCTCTCTGGATTTCATTGGTTGTTTAATGAGAAAACTTCACTGTTCTATGTTTTTAAAATATTTATTTATTTTTAATTTTATTTGAAAGGCAAATAAACAGATAGGGAGCAATCCTCCACCTACTGGTTCACTCCCCAAATGCCTGCAGCAACCAGGACTGGGCCTGGCCAAACCAAGAACTCAGCCTGGGTCTCCGATGTGGGTGGAAGGGACACAGGTAGTTGGGCCATCACCTGCTGCTTCCCAGGCTAAACATTAGCTGAAAGTCAGGCCTTGATTCCAGGTACTCCAATAAGGTATTTGGATGTCTCAGGTGGTGATTTAACCAAAATGTCATGCCCTGTGTCTTTTTCAATGCCAGTGTCATGCTTTAGTGGTTATTCTGTGTTATTCTTGTATGGTTGGAAGTAATGTTTCCAACTTTTTGCTCAGAATTGCTTTGGCTGTTCAGTGTATTCTATGATTTGAAACAAATTTTAGGAGTGTCTTCTCTATTTATGTAAAAAATATTATTGGTATTTGGATAAGAATTGCCTTGAGCCACACAGCAGACTCATTGACAAATGCCCTAAATAGCACTCTGACCTCAGAATCAGTCCTTAAGGCATTCTGATCTGGCTGAAAAGCCCATGAGAGCATTTCAGGCATGGAAAGCCAAGACACTGTGGCAAAAAATGTTCTATGTGAAGGATCTCTGTGAGTGAGACCCCAGTGGAAAGTGGTCATCAAAGAAGGAGGTACCTTTCTCTGAGGGGAGGAGAGAACTTCCACTTGGCTTATGGCCCTGTCTAAACACTGGCAAAGTTTGTGTACTCAAAAGTCTTCCATAGCCTTGGCAGCTTCTGACAAGAGCCTAGGATGATTACTGACATCATAAATAAGAGTGTCAATTGTTAAATCAACAACAGGAGATACTGTGCACTTGCTTCCCATGTAGGAGTTGTACTGTGAGAATTAATGATAAAACTTCAAACAGTACTTCATACTTTGTGTGTTTGTGCGGGTGCAAACTGTTGAAATCTTTACTTAGTATAGAGTTGGTCTTCTGTATATAAAGATAATTAAAAATGAATCTTAATGAAGAATGGGACGGGAGAGTGAGTAGGAGGTAGGACAGGGGTAGGGGTGTGAGGGTGGATATGGGCGGAAATAAAAAAACATTAAAAATGAATTGCCTTGAGTCTGTAGACCATTCTGGATACTATTCACATTTAACAGTATTAATCCATTAACATGTCACATTTTCCCATTTTTTTTGTGTTCTTTTCAATATCTTTCATCAGTGTTTTGTAATTTTCATCATAGAAGTCATTCACTTCCTTGACTAAATGTATTCCTAGATATTTTATTTTGGTATTTATTTTAAATGGGATTGCTTTCTTAATTTTATTCCTCAGTAATTTTGATATAAAAAGCTACTGATTCTTTTTAATACAGAGAGGAGAGAGAGAGAGAGAGAGAGAGAGAGAGAGAGAGAGAGAGAATATCTTCCATCTGTTGGTTCATTCCCTAATTACCCACAATAGATAGGCCTGGGCCAGGCCAAAACCAGGAGCCAGAAACTCAATCTAGACCTCATACTCCGGTGTCAAGGACCCATGTACTTGAGCCAAACCAGCTGCCCATAAAACTGGGGATTAGCAGAAGCTGGAATTGGAAGCAAAGCCAGGACTTAAACCTAGGTGCTCTGATATGAAGTACGGGCAACCCAAGTGGCATCATAACTAATGTCTCAAATACCTGTCCCTGATTTTTAAAACAATTTTTTTATTTGAAAGACAGATAGGGCCGGTGCCATGGCTCAATAGGCTAATCCTCCGCCTGTGGCGCTGGCACTCCGGGTTCTAGTCCTGGTCAGGGCACCGGATTCTGTCCTGGTTGCCCCTCTTCCAGGCCAGCTCTCTGCTGTGGCCAGGGAGTACAGTGGAGGATGGCCCAAGTCCTTGGGCCCTGCACCCCATGGGAGACCAGGAGAAGTACCTGGCTCCTGCCTTCGGATCGGCGTGCTGCGGGCGGCCATTGGAGGGTGAACCAATGGCAAAAGGAAGACCTTTCTCTCTCTCTCTCACTCTCTCTCACTGTCCACTCTGCCTGTCAAAAAAGAAAAAAAAAAGGATAGATAGATAGATCTCCCATCTGCTGGTTCACTGCCTGCAATATCTGGGGCTAGGCTAAATAAAAGCCGGGAGCCTAGAACTCAGCATGCATCCTCCACATGGGTAGCTAGGACACAAGTACTTGAGCTATCAACATTGCCTCCCAGCATGTGCATTAACAGGAAGCTGGAACTGGAAGTGGAGCCAGGACTCAAAGCCAGGTACTAAAATAGGAGATGTGGGTGTCCTTGGCAGTGTCTTAACCACTGCATCAAACACCCCTGCCCCTGATTCTTACATGTAAATTTTTCTTCCTGTAATTTTACTGCATTTGTCTGTCAATTAGAACAATTATTTATGGGGTATTCAGGTTTTTCTGTATATAAAATCATGTCATCCACAACAGGGATAGTTTGACCACATTCTTTCTGCTTGAATAGACTTTGCTCTTTTCTCTTGCTCTGTGACTTCTACTACTATACTGAGTTAGAGTGGTGGAAGTAGACATCCTTGTCTTTTTTCTGATCATAAAGGAAATGATTTCAACTTTTCCCATTCAATATGACGTTGGCTGGGAGTTTGACAGTTTGACAGACACATGTCTGCTATAATTGTTTAGGATTTTTATCATGACCAGAGGTTTAATTGTATCAAATCTTTTTTCTGTATCCACTGAGACAGTCATGTGATTTTTGTTCCTCATTCTTCATATGTGACACATTATGTTTAGTGATTTAGCTAAGTTGAGCCATCCTTGCAATCCTGGGATAAAGGCCATTTGATCATGGTGTATAATCTTCTTTATGTCCTGTTGGATTTGATTTACTATAATTTGTTGAGAATTTTTTTACATCTTTGTTCATCAGGAATGTTGGACCACTAGTTTTCTCTTTGTATTTTTTCCATGTTTGGTTTTGGTATTAGTGTAATGATGGCCTTTTAGAGTTAGTTTGAAAGGGTTTCTGCTTTTTTAATTCTTTGGAATAGTTTAAGAAGAATTAGTGTTAGTTCTTCTTTAAAGTTTTGGTAAAATTCAGCAATTAAGCCATCTAATCCTGTGTTTTTCTTTGTTAAGGAATTATTTTATTGCTGATTCAGTCTCATCACTTTTTATTAGCCTGTTTGTGTTTTCTCTGTCCTCATGGTTATATAAATAGATAACACTATATAACTATAGTGTGTTATATATGTATATATGTAACATATCTATACATAGATGTATATATACACATATATATGTATACTCATATATATTTCCAGAAAAATATGAAATATCAACATATTTTTATATGAGTGAATGCTATGATTTAAAGCTGGGAAGGAGGGTAGGGAGTGATGGGGCAGGACCGTGAGTATGGCAGGAAACATGGCAGGGAGAATGTGACGTTAGAGTGGGTATCTGAGCATGGAAAGGAGGCAGGCTGCTGGGGAAACAGCGCAAAGGGGCTCACGCAGGAATGTGCTTGGTACAGGAAGAAGGCCAGCCTGGCGGTGAGGAGAGAGAGCAGGGGAGATGACCTCAGAAGAGCACCAGGAAAGGAGTGCGTAGGTCTGGGTGAGGATCTTGATTTGGGTCTGAGAGTTCACCGGGGTTTCGAGCCGAGCGTGCCTTGGCCTGACTAGGGCTCACGCTGGCTGTTGTGCTGCGTATAGCCAACTGCGTACATGGTGGAGGCAAGGAGGCTGTGGGATAACTCAGGAAGGTTGTGAAATAAATTCTCATGACCTGTAATCAAGACATTGTCCTTCCATATCTCAGAAGATTGTTAGTTATTTTATTCAAATTGCCAGTTTCTGGGAAACTAGTGTACTTAATGTACAAATCTGTGGTGCTTACCTTGTCAATGACAACTCCTCATCTTGTACAGTGCACAACCTGCACAACTGTGTGGGTAGTCATAGGGAAAGGAAGAGGGAAGAATCAAGGATGGCTTCAAGGTTTTTAAGCATAGAAAACAAGAAGGATGAAATTTCCATGATCAAAGAAGGACAAGCTGATGAGGAAGGTTTGTGGAGGGGCAAGCAGGAGATTGGTTTTGAACATGTGAAAAGTGGGATGCATGATATTGAGGGCAATAATAGAGCATGTGTGATTCTGTGAGGATTAAAACAATTAGTATTGCCAGCACTAAATGTACTTCCCATCGACAGTTGCTCAGTAAATGCTAGGTGTTGTCTGGAGATGGGACTTCAGAGAGTCAGTCAAGGATCAGTGGGTTCATATGAGTGGGCCGGAGTCCAGTGTGACTGGTGTCTTATAAGAAGAGGAAATTGGATAAGACACACACAGTAGAAAGACCCTTTGAAGTCCCAGAGAGAAGGCGGCTGTTGCTCCCCGTCTTCGTGGAGGAACGACACAGGACCCTGCGCTGTTCTTTCGTCTGCTCGGCCCTCCCCGGGTTTGCTGCTGGTTCTTCCCGGGTTGGCTACCGACCCTTCCACCTCCGTGGAAGGGCGGTTCCCCCTGCCACATTCCCCACTTCCGCGGGGGAGTGGCACACCGCCGGCCGGCTCTCTCGGGGGCTGCACAGGTGTTCCTTCAGATGTTCCCCTTAGATGTTCCTGGTGCATGCCGTCTCTCTCCTCCTTTATAGTCCTCCTCCGCCAATCCCAACTCGGCTGCCCACACGCCGAGTACGCTGCTCTCCTCCAATCAGGAGCAGGATCAGCTCCTGGAGGTCAGCACTCAAGTTGGCAAGAGGCAGCTGCGTAGAAGCTGTTTCCTCCTCTCCCAGCGCCATATTGTGGGAGAGCAGATGCATAGAATAAGTCTTAATTCCAGTAACTCAGTCCAGTCCGGGTTGCTCCCCACAGCGGCCACCTGCAAGCCGAGCAGAGAAGCCTCAGAAAAGGCCAGCCTCCAGAACTGTGAGAAAGTGAATTCTGCTGTTTAGGCAAAGATGACTATAAAGCCGCCTAAATGTTCATTAAAACACACGTACACATTGTGTGTGTGTGTGTGTGTGTGTGTAATCTGTGCGTGTATGTGGATGCAAGTAATCTTCTAAGTGACTATCACTTCAGCTTTGGTATTTCCAAATATAATTCCAAAATGTCAACTCAGACTAATCTATTATCAAATGATAAGCAAAGAGGTTACTTTAAATAAATATTTTATATAAACATAAACATGTTTTAAAAGCATGTATAAAGATATGTCTCAATAAAACTATGTGTATAAACATGTCTATTTGTTTGAATAAAACCATGTGAATGTGTGTTTCAGGATTTTGTTTGTTTTGAAAAATCCCTCTCCCTTGTTACACATATGAACTGTTCTGTTCTGGTGGGGGTGTTATGTATATAAACAAGTGAGAAAATGTTAAACAGTATAATGGATTATCTTCTGGGATATCTTTCTGTTTCTAACCAGAACTGAAAATCAGAGAGTACTCAGATCTAGAGTATAAAAATTAAATTAAATTATTGTACTTATTACCTGTAATATCGTCAAGGTAAAGCAGCATACTTCGATGTGGTGTTTACAAATCCGACTGCTGGGGCCAGGGTTGTGTCACTGGGATTAAAGCACTGTTTGTGGTGTTGGCATCCTGTATTGAAGTGCTGAGTTGAGTCCTGGCTGCTCCACTTCTTGTCCAGCTTCTTGCTGAAGTGTCTGGGAAAGCAGTGGAAGATGACTCAAGTGCCTGGGCCCCTGCCACCCACATGGGAAACCAGTTTGGAGTTCTGGGCTCCTGGTTTCAGCCTGGCTCAGCCCCCGCTGTTGCAGTCATGTAGGGAATGGCCCAGCCGATTTCAGATCTCTCTCACACTTTGCCTTTCAAGTGAATGAATGAATGAATCTTAAAAAAAATTAGCCTGTTAATGTGTGAAAACACATCCACTACAATGAAGCATAGCAGGTTTCTGTCCCATCCACCCACTTGTTCTCTGCACCACACCAAGTTACATTGGTGAAAGAGGGGCTTCCACAAGGTTGAGCATAAACTGTTTCGAAAACAAGTACAACTGTAGAGTGAATCCAGGTGGTGGCGATTCTGCAAGTCCTTGACAAGGCCAAGAAACAGGACAGAGCAGTCGATGGTCCCCGTTAAGATAGGTTGGTCCCAGACTATGTTGGACGCATGAAGCGTGCACTCAGCAGACATTGCATGCTTTAGCCAGCTGACCCATTTTGTATACCAATTTAAAATGTTGAGTAGTTAATATTTTAAAAATACATATACATTTAGATATAGACAGTTGAGGGACTTTTTGTATGAAAACAATGTATTTTCAGCACCTTATTTAAAATGATTTGATGTATTCATATATGATTGCTTGATCATTGTATAGCATCCCCCATTGCAGTAAGTTCTACAGGGGCCGAATCTCTGTTATTCAGCTCACCAATGTTTGCATAGTTCCTGGAACATAGCAGGTGCTCACAAACCTCATAAATGCGTGAAGGAGGAATGTCAGGAGGATTCAATGGATTCATTTTGATTAAACACTTGATATGGTGTAAACTCACCCTGATACATAATGAGCACTAAACACATATGTAGTCATGATGTTGTTCCTGTAACTAGGATCTTCCTCTCTACAAGAAATCCCTCCAAAGGATTGATTGATTGATTGATTGATCAGACCTAATCTATCTCCAAAACTTATCCCTGGAGCCCCTTTTCAGAAGCCTTCCCTGGACACTCTGTCTGGACTTGGGATCCCTTTCAAGTGTTCCCACAGTTCCTTGTGTTTCTCTTTTTCCTGGAACTCTCAGCAGACTGTAAACTCCCTGGGCAATGTCATGTCATTGTTGACTTGGATCCTCAGTGCCTGTCACCTTGCTTAAAACATAGCCGCGATTCTGTGGATGTTAAATCTCATCTCTCCTGCATGTGTTTCAGCAAGGTTTCCATTAGTGTCATATGAAATATGAGGAATGCTGGTTTTATTAGTAATAGTTGAAAACCATCTCTTAGAGATCCTGGACTTTATCATATGACTAATATTCTTTTTATATCAAATCTTTCTAGCTTCAGAATGAAAGATGATATATTTTGGTTAGCTTGTGCCTGTTTGAGAAATCTGCTCTCTTCTTATGTACGGGCAAAAGCTTTTAATGTGGCTTTTGAGAATTCAAATATATAGAGACACGGATTTGAGAGGGATTTCCTCTTCAGTGAGTTGCCTAAACTACCCATAACGAATGGTTGCTGGACCTATTTTCAAAGCTTGCCAGTGATGGCAATGACAGAGTTTAATCACTGTTGCAGCTGAGTTTTGCCTTAGGTCAAAGAGAACTCTCTTGTTGCATCCTAATTCAATTTTGTCTGGTTTTCATCTCTGTAGAGATGGAGAAAAGCCAGCTAGCATCCTCCTCCAAATAAACCATCCTGTTGAAGAAAGTTATTAAATCAGTCCTTGGCCTGTAATTTGCAGGGCAAAGCCAGTTCAACGTCTTTCACCATTCTTTGTGAGTCTGGTCCCTCCTCCCCTTAATGGTTCCTGTCGCTTCTCTTTGGACCTCTTCCAACTCCACTACAGCTGTCTAGAAATTCAGAAACCAAAACTTGACTCAACACCAGAAAGGGCCTGACCAAGGTTAATTATAGAAAAAAATTACAGGTTCTCAACCTTTGTGTGTCATTCTCCAATAGGGCCTGTCAGGCAGAAGAATGCCATTAATCTAGACTTCACGAAGGCATAATTTGTGATGTTCTGAAGCAAGTCGAGTGAGGGTTCACCACTTTGAAAATATCTTCTTTGTAAACAACATAACAAGAAGCACAGGAAGGTATTTAAAATGTCTACAACAAGACTGGATAAAGAAATTATGGGATATGTATTCTTTAGAGTACTATACCGCAGTAAGAAACAACGAAATCCAGTCATTTGCAACAAAATGGAGGAATCTGGAACACATCATGCTGAGTGAAGTAAGCCAGTCCCAAAGGGACAAATACCATATGTTCTCCCTGATCGGTGACAACTGACTCAACACCAAAAAGGAAACCTCCTGAAGTGAAATGGACACTATGAGAAATGGTGACTTGATCAGCATAGCTCTGACTGCTAATGGACAACTTAATACATTATCCCTCATAGTATTTTTTTTTGTCTGTTCTACTTAATATGACTGGTTTAATTCTGTAATTATCACACAGTTATTCTTAAGTGTTGAAAATTAACCGAAATGTGATCCCTGTTAAACATAAGAGTGGGAATAAGAGAGGGAAGAGATGTATAATTTGGGACATGCTCGGGCTGACTTGCCCCAATTGGTAGAGTTGGAAACATACCAGGGGATTCCAATTCAATCCCATCAAGGTGGCATGTGCCAATGCCATCTCACTACTCCAAGTGATCAATTTCAGTTCACAATTGATCATAATGAAAGGACTAAGAGTCAAAGGGAGCACATAAACAAGTCTAGTATCTGCTAACACCAACCGATAGAATAAATAAAGGGGAGAGTGATCCAACATGGGAAGTGAGATACTCAGCAGACTCATAGAATGGCGGATGTCCTAAATAGCACTCTGGCCTCAGAATCAGCCCTAAAGGCATTCGGATCTGGCTGAAAAGCCCATGAGAGTATTTCAGGCATGGAAAGCCAAGACACTCTGGCAAAAAGATCTCTGTGAGTGAGATCCCAGTGGAAAGAACAGGTCTTCAAAGAGGGAGGTGCCTTTCTCTGAAGGGAGGAGAGAACCTCCACTTTGACTATGACCGTGTCTAAACAAGATAAGAGTCGGAGAACTCAAGGGGCTTCCATAGCCTTGGAAACTCATAACTGGTGCATAGGGAGATTACTGATGCCATAAACAGGAGTGTCAATTGGTAAAGTCAACAACAGGAGTCACTGTGCACTTACTCCTCATGTAGGATCTCTGTCCTTAACGTGCTGTACACTGAGGCTTAATGCTATAACGAGTACTCAAACAGTATATTTCACTTTGTGTTTCTATGGGGGTGCAAACGACTGAAATCTTTACTTAATGTACACTAAACTGATCTTCTGTAAAAAAAAAAAAAAAAAAAAAAAAAGAAAGAAATTTTCAATTCCCAACTTGACTCTCACTGGGATTAAACATGACAATAGGTCTGATCTGATTTCATCATCATTTTAAAAAAATCATCTATTATTTTTCACTTTATGTTTCTGTGTGGGAGCAAACTGTTGAAATACTTACTTAAGGTATACTAAGCTGATCTTCTGTATATTAAGATAATCGAAAATGAATCTTGATGTGAATGGAAGGGGAGAGGGAGTGGGAAAGGGGAGGGTTGTTGGTGGGAGGGACGGTATGGGGGGGGAAGCCATTGTAACCCATGAGTCGTACTTTGGAAATTTATATTCATTAAATAAAAGATAAAAAAAAAATAAAAAAAAAATAAAATAAAATGTCTACAACAATATACTATTTCAAACACTCAGTGAAAATCAAACAGTATCATACATTTGTTTTTAACTTTTTAGTAGACTGATTTTCCTGAGGAATCTTTTAAGCATGATTTAGTCAACAAGATTGTATGTTTGTGAGAATTTGAAAATGATGTTGCATTTTGATGCTCAACTACATGTTCATTAGAGGTTTCAGTAATTCATTTGTCTTTCAAATTTCTCAAAACTAGTAAAGAGTGTCTATATTTTAAATTCAATGATGCCGCATTTCCAAAATCACTATACTTTCCTAATCAATTAGTTTTCTCTTTCCTTTTGGATCCTTACAAGTCAAAAGACATCTCCTGAGTACATGTTCATATCCTCAGTTCCCCAGTTCCACCTGGAGGTTTGCTCTGGTGTGAAACGGCAGCTTTCACTCATTGGCAGCTCTCAAGGGTCTCCCTCACGTACCTGCTCTCAGTTGCCATCCATTCAGTTTTGACTTTTTAGATGCCAGATGGATAAGTAATGGGTACAGTTACAGAAGCTTCACAGTCAATATTTCAAGACAATTCTTTGGTTTAACAGCTTTCCAAGAAGATGTTATTTTATTCCAGTTTTTCTTAAACTAAATCCTATCTCACATCAGGAATTATCCTTCTTGCCATTTTCTGCATAGATTACATGTAGTTGTATTTTTCTCAAATAAGATAGTTTCTGAGGGGCTCTGGGGTAGAAAGGAGGGGAGGGAAGTGTGCATGGGCTCTGACTTTCCAAGCCTTCGGTTTAGGACAAATCATGAATGGGTAGATCTGAAAGAGGAAGAGAGTGATTAGATGACATTAAAGGCAATGCATCACTTGTCTATGGATTGAGTGTGGAAGGAACTGGGATCCCCAGGTAGAAAAGCAGTCAGCACTGACATTTTGGCACCATTGGTGATAGTACCATCTTCCCCATTTTCTAGCCTTATCTTTTTGTCCATTTGATTTTATTCCAAAAAAATTTTTTGAGCCCACACTTTATACTAGGATGTGTAGTAACATAGAAGTAAAAATGCACAAAGATCCTGGGCTCTGAGGAAGCTCAAGAGCTCTTAGAGAGGGTTGAGGAGTAGCTGCAGATGGAGGGGATCTCTAGCAGAAGAAGGCCCCAGAGTGGGGGTGCTGGGACATGATGAGGGTCAGGGAGCATAGGCCTCATTTGTCTGGTGTGTGTGACCTGCAGAAAAGGCAATATGAGAGATAAAGGTGCAGAGTAAGATGGACCCATATCACTTGTTGAGGAGTTAGATTTTCATCTTGAAAATCCTGCCAAAGCCCTATTAAAACCCATCTATTTCCTCTGCACATTGCACTGACCATCACCACCACAGTCAAGCTAAGCAAAGAGGACAAGTAGAGGCTCCTGAAACCTTCAAGGGCAACTGGTTTGCTATCTGCTGGGCTTGATCTTTCCCATCTTGAGATGTAGAAGGAGCAAAGATCTTGGAATTTCTGCATCAACTGTGCTGAGCTTGCTTTGGAGATAAAGGACTATTTAGTCACATGGAAGCGATGCATGGACGTGAACAACATGGGGTGTGCATCATTCAGATGTTCACCAGTTGGATGGTACAGGGCTGTTACCTCACTGGTGCATGTATGGTGAAGTGGAAAATCCACTGATTTATTTATGACTGAATATGTCAAGATATATGTCCTTAACAATGAGAAGAACCACTAACACAGTTTCTTCATCTTTATGTTAGTAAGGAATTATCCCCATGGACTAATGAAAGAAATAAGGTTTAGAGAAGTTAAGAGCACTTCCCAAGACCACACAATTTCCACTGGGCTACTTTGGAATCTTGAAGCACCTTCTAAAGCCACACCTTTAATTAAGATTTGCTTCCAAAAGAGGGGCAATGGCAGCTACAACTATTTTAGTATTTTTCATTCAGCTCAGGAAATAATCACTTAAACAGAAATGCTGTTTAAATTTCATTAATTCATGAAGTATCTATTACATAGAAAGTACAGGAGAAGGGGTCTTCAATGAGCAATAAAGAATATGTGCTTTCTCTTCTCTATGTATTCTAAATCAATCCTAAAATGAGTTCTGTACTCCATCAAAATAATAAAATCAATCCATTTTGACACTGAGCAATTTTCCAGTACAAAGCAAGCTTTAATATAATAAAAACCAAACTATATGAGGAGAATTTAAAAGGCTCATAGAAAATGGAATTCAAAGATAAAAATAAAAAACATAAACTTTGTTTCTCAACATAAGCTCCATCAAGTTGAAGACACTTCTGGCAGGTACAGCAGCCCTGCAGTTCAACAGTACATAACTGAGGCTCTTAAAAATTTACTCACATCACTGCAATCTTTTTTACATTAGTAACTGAAGAAAACTAGATATGCTTTAAAGTTTTAAATATTAGAGAACAAAAAATGTAGAAGAGGCTAAATCAAGACTGTAAGATGGATACCTATTGATTTCCTACTCAAGCTTTTACCAAGTTGTCCTTGTTTGAAGGCAGAAAGGAACAGGTGCATTGTGATGGTGGAAAAGAATTCTCATTTGAAATTTTCCAAGGCATTTTGCTTCTAAAGCTTTAACTTCACTTTCTCAAAACACTCTCATGCCAAGTAGGTGCTGTTTTTCATTGGTCTTCCATAAAGTCAAAAAATAAAATGTGGGGAAATTTCAAGATGGCTGAATAGAGGGGAAATATGCTGATTTTGACCAGGAGAAGATAACAAGAAAAGTGGAGGAAGTGCATTCCCAGGGTGAGAGATGGAGAGAAATGCTATAGAAAGAAGAGAGATGCCATGGAGCAGCATAGATCATACAAACACATAGCATCAGGGACACTCCCTATGAATCCCACAGCAGGGGCTGGATGAGACACCAGCTTCTGAGAGCAAGGTGACAGCATACTGAGGCAGCCCGTGTCTGCTGTGATATCGCCTGAGGGACAGCCTTGGAGACCACACTGACTTGAGTCTGGCCTGCAGCCCTAGTCAGCATCATAAAAAACATGAGGTCAGAAAATCTAATAAAAGTTCACAGGAAATCCAGAGCAGTATTTATGGAAGGAATATTTATGGAAGAATGGTAGGACTGAATCATTACTTATCAACAATAACATTGAATGTAAATGACCTAAATTCTCCAATTAAAACACACAGACTGGCTGAATGGATTAAAAAACAACACCATCTATTTGCTGCCTATAAGAAATACAGCTCACCAACAAAGATACACATAAACAGAAAGTGAAAGGATGGAAAGAGTTATATTATTCCATGCTAATGGAAAGCAAAAACAAATAGGTGTAACCATCCTAGTGTCAGACAAAATAGACACAAAAACTGTTAAAAGAGACAAAGAAGTGCATTGTATAATGATGAAGGGATCAATTCAACAGAAAGTTGTGACTATAGTAAATGTATATGCACCCAATTCCAGGGCACCTGGCTATTTAAAAGCAGTATTAATGAATCTAAAGGAAGACATAGACTCCAACATAGTAGTAACAGGGGACTTCAACACCCCATTTTCATTGATGGATAGATAAACTAGACAGAAAATCAATGAAGGAACAACAAGCTAATCTACACTATGGACCAAATGGTCCTAACTTATATCTACACAATATTTTGTCCCACAGTGGCAGAATACACATTATTTTTATCAGTGCTTGGAGTTTTCTCTAGGATAGACCATATGGTAGGTCATAAAGCAAGTTTCAGCAAATTCAAAAAAGTTGAAATCAAAGCGTATATCTTTTCTGACTGCAATGGAATGAAGTGGGAAATTAACAACATAAGAAACTCTGGAAAGTTTGCAGACACATGGAGATTGACAACACAATCTTGAATGAATAGTGAGTCACAGAAGAAATAAAAAGGAAATTAAAAAATTCCTGGAAACGAATGAAGATGACAACACAGCACATCAAAATTTATGGGATGCAGGAAAAGCAGTGTTAAGAGGAAAATTTATAATAATTATTGCCTACATCAAGAAATTGGAATGACATCAAGTAAGTGATCTCATTGAGTCAGAACAACAACAACAAACCAAGCCCAAAATTAGTAAGAGGAAAGAAATACTTAGAGAAGAAAAAAACTGAAACAAAAATGATGTTCTTCTCAAATCTGGAAAAAATGATCCTAAAATTCATATGGAATCAAAAGAGATACCAAGCAAGCCTAAAGAATAAAAATATAGCTGGAGGCATCACAATACCAGATTTCAAGACATACTATGTAGCAGTTATAATAAAAACAGGATAGTACTGGCACAAAAATAGACATGTAGTCCAACAGAGTAGAACAAAAACTAATCCACACATCTACAGCCAACTAATCTTTGACAAATGAGCTGAAATCAATCCCTGGAGAAAGGAAAGTCTCTTCAACAAATGGTGCTGAGAAATTGGATCTGTGTGCAAAAAAGTATCTAACAAGATCCCTACCTTATACTTTATACAAAAATCAACTCAAAATGGATCAAGGATCTAAATCTATGACCTGATACCATCAAATTACTAGTGTAAAACATTGGAGAAACTCTGCAAGACATTGACATAGGCAAAGAATTCTTGAAAAAGACAAAGAAGCACAGGCAATCAATGTCAAAATTGACAAATGGGATTACATCAAATTGGAGGCTTCTATACTGCAAAAGAAACACTCAACAAAGTGAAGAGACAACCAGCTATGCAACTGATAAAGGATTAATATCAAGAGCTCAAGAAACTTAACAACAAAACAAACTATCCTGTTAAGGAATGGGAAAAGGATATGAAAAAGCTATTTTCAAAGGTTGAAATTCTGATGGCCAACAGACACAAGAAAAAATGCTCAGGATCACTAGCCATCAGGAAAATGCAAACAAAACCACAATTAGGTTTTATTTCACCCCGGTTAGAATAACTATCATCCAAAATATCTAAAAAACAATAAATGCTGGTGAGGATATATGGAAAAAGATACCCCAACCCACTGCTGGTGTGAATGTGAACTACTACAATCATTTTGGAAGACGGTATGGAGATTTCTCAGAATTCTGAAAATAGATCTACCATATGACCCAGCCATCCCACTCCTGGGAATTTACACAAATGAAATGAGATCAGCATATGAAATAGTTATTTGTAAGTCAATGTTTATTGCAGTTTAATTCACAATTGCTAAGCTATGGAATTAACCCAGATGTCCATGAACTGATGAATGGATAAAGAAAATGTGGCATTTATGCATGATGGAATACTACTAAGCCATAAAAAAGAATGAAATCCTGTCTTTTGCAACAAAATGGATGCTTTCGCTCCCCGTCTTCGTGGGGGAACGACACAGGACCCTGCGTTGTTCTTCTGTCTGCTCGGCCCTCCCCGGGTTTGCTGCTGGTTCTTCCCGGGTTGGCTACCGTCCCTTCCACCTCCGTGGAAGGGCAGTTCCCCCTGCCACATTCCCCACTTCCGCGGGGGAGCGGCACACCGCCGGCCGGCTCTCTCGGGGGCTGCACAGGTGTTCCCCTTAGATGTTCCTGGTGCATGCCGTCTCTCTCCTCCTTTATAGTCCTCCTCCGCCAATCCTAACTTGGCTGCCCACACGCCGAGTACGCTGCTCTCCTCCAATCAGGAGCAGGTCCTGCAGCTTGTCAAGTTGGTGAGAGGCAGCTGTGTAGAAGCTGTTGCCTCCTCTCCCAGCGCCATATTGTGGGAGAGCAGATGTATAGAATAAGTCTTAATTCCAGTAACTCAGTCCAGTCCGGGTTGCTCCCAACAGATGCAACTAGAAAGCGTGATGCTAGTGAAATAAGCCAGTCTCAAAAAGACGAATATCATCTGTTTTCTCTGGTATGTGGCAATTAATGTAGAATATATATATATATATATATATATGTGAATGAAATGGTCACTTTGGGATGTGCATGAAGTTTTTAGCCCTTGTCTATACTCCTCTGGAACTGTGGTCTTCCTACTTTTTACTTGTTGAATATTGTGATTAATAGTGATTTGAGCCTGTTATTATAGAGTGGATTAAAATTATGTCTGAAAAATTGATGGAGTGGAGGGAGGGAGGAATATTGGGAGTGATCAGAGAAGAGAAGCAAGTGTGGTTGTCTTCTTGGAACTCTGCCTATGGAATACATAAAATCTCATTTTTATGTTAAATATTACATATATATTTATAAATATAAAGAAATAAATGCTTGGAGCATCCCAAAAATCTGCTGGCATGACCTTTGCTCTGCAGATCTTCTTTTATTTTGACTGGACCACTTCTACTTCTTGGTAACCATTTTTTTTTTTGATTGTGCATTGAGTTCAGGATCATACTGGTAAAGCTATGATTCATCTCCTATTACAGTTCCTCAAAGAAGTGCTTTAGGACCTTGATCCCATTTGTTGAAAATTTCCATTGAAAGCTCTGCTCTTGTCTGCAGCTGATCATTGTGTAACAGTTTTGGCACACATTGAACAGTTTTCATTCAGAATTTTGTTAACAGAACTGCTTGGGATGCCCATGGTGTTGACTATTGTTTCTGCTGTTAATCATCAGTCTGCTTCAGTGAGAGTGTGAGCAAGATTGATTTTATTTTTTGCCTCATAGATTAATGTGGATTGTCTGCTGCTATGGCTTTCATGTTCAACATCATCTTCTACCTTCTTAAGATGAATTATCTATTTGTAAACTGCTGATTTCTTTGGTACATTGTCTCCATAAACATTTTTTAGATTTATTTATTTATTTGAAAGACAGAGTCACAAAGAGAGGTAGAGACACAGAGAGAGGTCTTCCATCTGCTGGTTGGTTCACTCCTCAGATGGCTGCTATGGCTGGAGCTGCGCCGATCCGAAGCCAGGAGCCAAAAGCTTTTTCTAGGTCTCCCATGTGGGTACAGGGGCCCAGGGACTTGGGCCATCTTCTACTGCTATCCCAGGCCACAGCAGAGAGCTGGATAGGAAGAGGAGCAGCCAGGACTAGAACCAGCGTCCATATGGGATGCCTGCGCTTCAGGCCAGGGCCTGAAGCTGCGCCACAGTGCTGGCCCCTCCATAAACTCTTTGTAAAGCACCCTTAATTTCACAATTCTTCTACCTACGCTTCCATATAAATTGTATGTTTCTTCCTGATTTAATTTAGCAGGATTTATGTTGCTCTGATAGGGGCTACTTTCCAACAGATGTCTTTAAATTTCTTAGTGCCTCAGACTAGATCCTGTTCAGATATATTACAACAAATTATTACAAGTTTATTTTGGTGCAGGCTGGTGCCGTGGCTCACTAGGCTAATCCTCCATCTTGCGACGCCGGCACACCGGGTTCTAGTCCCGGTCGGGGCTCCGGATTCTGCCCCTCTTCCAGGCCAGCTCTCTGCTGTGGCCAGGGAGTGCAGTGGAGGATGGCCCAAGTGCTTGTGCCCTGCACCCCATGGGAGACCAGGAGAAGTACCTGGCTCCTGCCATTGGATCAGCGCCGTGCGCCGGCCGCAGCACGCCAGCCGAGGCGGCCATTGGAGGGTGAACCAACGGCAAAGGAAGACCTTTCTCTCTGTCTCTCTCTCTCACTGTCCACTCTGCCTGTCAAAAAAAAGTTTATTTTGGTGCAAAAGAAAGTTTGAAATCCATCAATAGATTCTTTATAATATATATTTTCCATGAACATTTTTAAGACCTCTCATATTGATATGGGGTACTACAAAACATTCATGGAAAAAATGATTGAAAATTGTTTATTTAGGTGCAAAAATGTTTGAAATCTATGTATAGTTTTAAAATAATATTTCTTCATGAATTTTGTGAAAATCCCTCGTATGCATGTAATTCAATATTTTTATACCAGCAACAAACTTATCTTTTTATTGAATTTTCTACAAACCTTTTTTTAAAAAAGAAAAATATTTATTTATTTATTTGAAAGTCAGAGTCACAGAGAGAGAAGGAGAGACAGAGACAGGCTGAGTGTTCTTACAAGCACTGATTCACTTCCCAAATGGCTGCAATGGCCTGCTGAAGACAGGAGACAGAAGCTTCATCCAGATCTCCCATGTGGGTGGCAGGAGCCCTACAGTGCTTATCCAGGCCATTATCATGGAGCTGGATGGGAAGAAGACAACCAGGACATGAACTGGCACCTATAAGGGATGCTAGCATCACAAGCTCAACTACCCACTGTAACACAATGCTGGCCCCACACCTTTTGAAATCCCCAGTATGTCAGATAGCTTGGTGGCAAAAGATAAACTTAGGATTCTGGTTGTTGTGGATCTCAGTTCTTTCACTTCCTAGCCCCTTGGCCTTGAGCAAGTTATTAAACTTTTCCATTTCCTCCCCTATAAGCAGGTTATGGTAATGGAAGTCTCATAGCATTCTGACAGTAGTATATAAAACAACATGTATGAAGCACTCAGCAATGCCTAGTTGTATGGCAAGTACTTAATCAATATGTGCTGTCTCTTCCTCCCTGTTTAAAACACGTGGTTGAAGTAATCTCTTTATTATAAAAGCACTTCTCCCCCTACCCCTCCCTTACAGCCAATTACTAAAATAGCCAGACTCGACCTCTTGACTTTTCAGAATGTAGCTTTCAACCTATTTCACTGGATAATAGTTTACTTAATCTAAGCTACTTGTCTTTTATTTTGTAGCAGTTATACAACACATAGGTTATATTTTTTTATTTTATTTTATTTAATGAACATAAATTTCCAAAGTACAGCTTATGGATTATAATAGCTTCCCCCCCTTAACTTCCCCCCCACCCACAACACTCCCCTCTCCCACTCCCTCTCCCCTTCCATTCACATCAAGATTAATTTTCAATTATCTTTATATACAGAAGATCAATTTAGCATATATTAAGTAAAGATTTCAACAGTTTGCACCCACACAGAAACACAAAGTGTAAAATACTATTTGAGTATTAGTTATAGCATTAATTAAACACCTTAGAGTAATTGTGTGTTAATTACAGAGTTCAACCAATAGTTTTAAGTAGAACATAAAAAATACTAAAAGGGTAAAGTATTAAGTTCTTTTTTTGTTTGTTATATAGTTATTTTTTTATTTAATAAATGTGAATTTACAAAGTGCAGCTTTTGTATTGTTGTGGCTCCCCCCCTCCCCCGCAACATCCCTCCCTCCCTCCCGTGGCCTTCCCCTCTCCCATCCCGCCCTTCATCGAATTTCATTTTCAATTACCTTCATATACTGAAGATCAACTTAGTATATACTAAGCAAGGATTTCAACAGACTGCACTCACACAACCACACAAGGTATAGGGTATTGTTCGATTAGTAGTGTTGTTTTTAAGTTTCATAGTAAAACAGTTAAGGACAGAGATCCTACATGGGGAGCATGTACCCAGTGACTCCCGTTGTTGATTTAACAATTGGCACTCTTATTTATGGTGTCAGCAATCACCCGAGATTCTTGCTATGGAAGCCCCTTGAGTTCACCGACTCTGAACTTGTTTAGCCAAGGCCGTATCACAGTGGAGGTTCCTTCCTCCCTTCAGAGAAAGGTGCCTCTCTCCTTGATGGCCTGTTCCTTCTGCTGGGGTCTTGTTCACCAGGATCTTTCATTTAGATTGTTTTTTTGCCACCATGTCATGGCTTTCCATGCCTGTGAGACTCTCATGGACCTTTTAGCCAGATCCGAATGTCCCAAGGGTTGATTCTGAGGCAGGAGTGCTGCCATTCTGTGAGTCTACTGTGTGTCCTGTTTCCCCCGCAGGATCATTCTCTCCCTTTTAATTCTATCCTTCATTATCTGCTTACACTGGTCTTATTTGTGAAATCTCATCGACACATACCCTATCTTTTTGATCAGTTGTGTATTTTTTTATTTTTTTATTTTTTATTTTTTGACAGGCAGAGTGGACAGTGAGAGACAGAGAGAAAAGTCTTCCTTTGCCATTGGTTCACCCTCCAATGGCCACTGTGGCCGGCGCACCGCGCTGATCCAATGGCAGGAGCCAGGTGCTTATCCTGGTCTCCCATGGGGTGCAGGGCACAAGCACTTGGGCCATCCTCCACTGCACTCCCTGGCCACAGCAGAGAGCTGGCCTGGAAGAGGGGCAACCGGGACAGAATCCAGTGCCCTGACCGGGACTAGAACCCAGTGTGCCAGCACCGCAAGGTGGAGGATTAGCCTAGTGAGCTGCGGCACCAGCCCGGTACACATAGGTTATAACTTAAAGCAATGTACAATGCAATATTAGATACTTATTTCATCAAATTCTTTTAAATGAATTGATCAAATCCACCAATTTGAAGAAGCATCTAGATTATTTTTAAAAATCTACAATTAAGGGAAACACATTTAGTCCTAACACTCTATGGATTCCTGCTTCAGCTTGCCTATACTAGAACATGTTAAAACTTCAGCTTTTTTCCTGTTTCTGTTTCTAAATTGATTTCCTTCAAGGGAATATTAAGTTGTTTCACATATGGAACACACTATATAAATCATGTTCAATGCAGAATACTTTTTGTACAAGAATCACAACAAACCTACCAAAGAGATCAAAAACTTCCATAATGGTAACAAACTCTTGGAACAAGTGGCATTGATGGCACAGAAAGGCAGGGTAAAGAAAGAAACAGAACTTAAAGAATTTGTTCAAACCTCAACCAAAGGAATTGAGAAGCCCCAGCTAGTGGGTATGGGGAAGGTATTCCCAGAATGTTACATTACAAAGGAGGTAGGGCTTAGAAAATGGCAGATTAGGAAGCACCAGTAATCTGTCTACCATCATGGACAACAATTGCATAGGCAGAATCTATCTGATGTCATGCTTTTGGAACTCTGGGGTCTTTTGACAGCAGGCAGTTTTTAGGGGAAGGCCTAGATAGCAAACAGAGGTTAATTTTAATCAATTTAAAGCTTTTAGCACAGTACCAAGTACCTATCCTCCACCCTCAGCCCTGTGGCAGTCAGCTGTACGTGTGTTGCAGGAGGAGTCTGCACATAGCTTATGAAAACTAGGAGGAGCAAAAAGCTCTGATCTCCAAATATCAGCAGTCTATTCTACGCTTGCTGATTGCTGCTTCTATTGCTGAACAAGGTAGGCTTGCTGCCTGACACACACAAAGACCTAGTCTTTTTAAAAGACAAAGCTCTTATTTGTGTGACTGGCAGGAGGTATGGCTCAAATCCATCTTCCCAGTGAAGAGCTGGAGAAGTTTTATGGATTCGGTAGCTGGCATGTGGGAATGCTGACAAGGCAAATTCTGATTGGAGGGGCCTGGAATCAGGCTGTTTATGATAAAGTATAGTAATATGGACTCCAGCTTCTGATTTCCTTGTTCAGTAGATTCCTAGCTTCTGAAATGGCTCCAGTGTGTTTAAGTCACAGTCTTGCTCTGGTCTCTTTGGTACTATAGGTTAGGTTTTCCTTCTTCTATGCCTGTGTGACTTTTTTTTCCTCCTAGCTTTTTAAAAACTTTTAAATTTATTAATATATGGAGAACAGACTTCATAAATTTCATAGATACCATCCCAAGAGTATAACAATACTTTCCTCCTCCCCTCCATCCCTCCTCCTCCCTTTCTTTCCTTTTTAAAAAATTTTCTTTCACTAGGGTTGACGCTGTGGTTTAGAAGGTTAAGCCTCCGCCTTCAGCATCAGCAGTGACATATGTGCACTGGTTCGATTCCTGGCTACTCCCAATCCAGCTCCCTGCTGGTGCACTTGGGAAAGCAGCAGAAGCTGGCCCAAGTGCCTGGACCACTTCACCCATGTGGGAGACCTGGAAGGAGCTCCTGGCTCCTGATTTGGCCTGGCCCAGCCCAGCCATTGTGGCCATTTGGGGAGTGAACTAGTAGATGGAAGATCAATCTTTCTCTCTCTCTTTCCCTTTCTGTATTTTTACCTTTCAAATAAATAAATATTCAAAAAATATTTTTGCATTAACATACTTCCAATTCACTATATAATCACAGGCTCAGTGAAACTCTAAAAGGAGGGCTCCACAAGTAAAAAGTAGATAGATCGCTGTTTTGCAGGAATATAGACAAGGGTTATAAAAACCAAATCATAAGATGTCATTTTTGCTCATATACATTGAAGGTTTTTTGTACTCTCTATACTAGCTACCACAAATCTGAAAAAAATATGATTTTTCGCTTTAGGACTTGCTTATTTCACTAAGCTTTATGATTTCAGTTTTGTTGCAAAAGAGGATTTCATTGCTTTTTGTGTCTGAGTGGTATTCCATCATGTGTATATACCATTTTCTTTATCCAGTCACTAGATGATAGATATCTGGGCTGATTCCATATCTTAGCTATTGTGACTTGAGCTGCTGTAAACATGGAGTACAGAAAAGTCCTTAATATGCTGATTTAATTTCCTTTTGTGTATATTCCCAGGAATGGGATGGTTGGGTCATATGGTAGATCTATTTTCAGAATTCTGAGGAATCTCCAAACTCTCTTCCATAATGGTTGCCCTGGTTTACATTCCCACCAACAATATATTAAGGTGCCTTTTTCTCTACATCCTCACCAGCATTGGTTATTTTTTTTTTTTTTTTGATTTGGGGTGAGATGATCTCTTGCTAGGCAGAGCACCAATAGTCTTCTGCTGGGCTCCCAGCATGTGCGGCCCACTCCATGGAAGGGGAGGCGTGTAAGGCAGACAGCAGATCTTCTGCGCCGTCAGACTGAGGGAGCCCTGCACCCTTTGATTGTGGGAATCCTGTGACTGTGTGTCTTCTTCTTTTTTTGTTAATTAATTTTTTTAAGGAATACAAATTTCAGAAGTACAACTTTAGGAATATAGTTATTCTTCCCACCGTACCAGCCCTCCCACCCACATTTCCACCCCTCTTCTTCCTCCCTCTCCCCTTCTCAGTCCCATTCTCCATTAAGATTAATTTTCAATTGACTTGGTACACAAAAGACAAAATCTATACTAAGTAAAGATTTCAACAAATTACACACACATGCACACACACACAAAAAAAACCCTGAGAATTAGTTTTACACAACTCACTGAAGATGGAGGTCCTGTATGGGGAGTTAGTGCACAGTGACACCTGTTGTTAATTTAATAATTATCACTCCTATGTATGAGGCCAGTGACCACCCAAAGCTCTTGACATGAGCTTCCTAGGCTCCGGAAGCCTTTTGAGTCCATAAACTCCATCAGTATTTAGACAAGGCCATAAGCAAAGTAGAAGTTCTCTCCCCCCTTTAGAGAAAAGCACATCCTTCTTTGATGGCCACTTTTTTCTGCTGGGGTCTGACTCACAGAGATCCTTCATGTAGAAAAAAATTGCTGCAGTGTCTTGGCTTTCTATGCCTGAAATTCTCTCACAAGTTTTTCAGCCAAACTAGGAAGGCTTAATGGCTGATTCTGAGGTCAGAATGTTATTTAAAGCGACTGTCATTCTACGAGTTTGCAGTGCAGACTGCTTCCCATGTTAGAATATTCTCTCCCTTTTAATTCTACCTATTATTATTACCAGACACTTGATCCATTTATATGATCATTTAATGCTATATCCTATATATATGTGTGTGTGTGTATATATATATATATACATATATATTATTCACTTTAACACTTAATATGATCACTTTAGCAATTAAGATGGCATTTTTACCAGCCAGCTTAATGGGATTTGGGGTCCTATAACAAGTTTTTAAACTGTACCCTTAGAAGTAAGTGTGTAGAAATGTATGTAGAACTATACAGCTTTACAGTTACAAACTTTCTCTTCCCTCTCTTATTCCCACTATTGTTTTTTACTGAGATCCATCCTCAAATGACTTTTACACATGTGATTAACTCTTATGTTAAAAATTCAACAAATAGTATGAAGGAAAAAAATGAGAAAGAAAAAAAAAAAAAAAAAGAAAGAAAACGTTCCTCGATAGCCAAGACAAGGGCATCTCAAGTCATCTCTTCTCAAAGTGTCAATTTCACTTCTGCACATTTCATTTTTAGGTTCTCTATTAGTTCTCACAGATCAGGGATAATATATGGTATTTGTTCCTTTGGGACTGGCTTATTTCACTAAGTATCATATTTTCCAGATTCATCCATTTTGTTGCAAATGACCAGATGTCATTTTTGTACCACTGTGTAGTATCCCATAGTGTACATATCCTATAATTGCTTTATCCAGTCTTAAGTTGACAGGCATTTAGGTTGATTCCATGTCTTAGCTGTTGTGAATTGAGCTGCAATAAACATGGCGGTACAGATAACTCTTTTATTTACTGATTTATTTCCTGTGGGGAGCAACCCGGACTGGACTGAGTTACTGGAATTATTCTATGCATCTGCTCTCCCACAATATGGCGCTGGGAGAGGAGGCAACAGCTTCTACCCAGCTGCCTCTCACCAACTTGACAAGCTGCAGGACCTGCTCCTGATTGGAGGAGAGCAGCGTACTCGGTGTGTGGGCAGCCAAGTTGGGATTGGCAGAGGAGGACTATAAAGGAGGAGAGAGACGGCATGCACCAGGAACATCTAGGGGGAACATCTAAGGGGAACACCTGTGCAGCCCCCGAGAGAGCCGGCCGGCGGTGTGCCACTCCCCCGCGGAAGTGGGGAATGTGGCAGGGGGAACCGCCCTTCCACGGAGGTGGAAGGGTCGGTAGCCAACCCGGGAAGAACCAGCAGCAAACCCGGGGAGGGCCGAGCAGACGAAAGAACAGCGCAGGGTCCTGTGTCGTTCCTCCACGAAGAGGGGGAGCGACAATTTCCCTTGGGTAAATTCATAGGAGTGGGATGGCTGGTTCAAATGCTAGGTCTATATTCAGATTTCTTAAGTTTCTCCAAGCTGTCTTTCATAGTGGCTTTACCAATTTACATTCCCACCAACAATGGATTAGGATACCTTTTTTCCCACATCCTCAATAGCATTTGTTGGTTGTTGCTTTCTGTATGAAAGCCATTCTAACTGGGGTGAGTTGAAACCTCATTGTGGTTTGATTTGCATTACCTTGACAGCTAGTAATCCTGAACATTTTTTCATGTGCCTGTTGGCCATTTGGATTTCCTCTTTTGAAAAAAATGTCTGCTTATGTCCTTTGCCTATCTTTTAACTGGGTTGTTTGTTCTGTTGTTGTGGAGTTACTTGATCTCTTTATATGTTCTGGTTATTAATCCTTTGTCAGTTGCATAGTTTGCAAATAATTTATCTCATTCCATCACGCCTCTTCACTTTCCTGAGTGTTTCTTTTGCAGTACAGAAACTTCTCATTTTGGTGTAATTCCATTTGGTATTTTTGGCTTTGACTGCCTGTGCCTCTGGGGTCTTTTCCAAGGGTTTGCCTGTGCCATTGTCTTGTAGGGTTTCCCCAATGTTCTCTAATAATTTGATGGTGTTGGGTCATAGATTTAGATCTTTAATCCATGTTGAGTGGATAATTGTGTAAAGTAGGGGTCTTGCTTCATACTTCTGTATGTGGAAATCCAGTTTTCCCAGCACCATTTATTGAACAGACCATCCTTGCTCCAGGGATTGATTTTAGCTCCTTGTTCAAATGTAAGTTGGTTGTAGATGCTTGGATTGATTTCTGGTGTTTCTATTCTGTTCCATTGGTCTAACCATCTGTTTTTTTACTATATACAAAATTATAACTGTTTTGATTATAACTGCTTTGTAGTATGTCCTGAAATATGGTATTGTGATGCCTCCAGTTTTATTTTTGCTGTGTAAGATTACTTTAGCTTTTCAAAATCTCCCGTGTTTCCATATGAATTTCAGCATCAGTTTTTCTATATCTGAGAAGGATGTCTGTGGTATTTTGATTGGTATTGCACTGAATCTGTAAATTCTTTCAAAAGAATGGACATTCTGATGATATTGATTCCTCTAATCCATGAACATGGAAGATTTTTCCATTCTTTTGTATCTTCTATTTCTTTCTTTAATGTTTTATAATTCTCATTGTAGAAATCTTTTAAATCCTTGGTTAAATTTATTCTGGGGCATTTGAAATTTTTTTGTAGCTGTTGTGAATTGGATTGATCTTAGAAGCTCAACCTCAGCCTTGACATGGTCTGTATATACAAAGGCTATTGGTTTTTGTCATTGATTTTATATCCTGCCATTTTACCAAAGTCTTCTATGAGTTCCAATTGTTTCTTGGTGGAGTCTTTTGGATCACCTATATTTAGAATCATGTCATCTGCAAACAGGGATAGTTTGACTTCCTCTGTCCCAATTTGTATCTCTTTGATTTCTTTTTCTTGCCTAATGGCTCTGACTAATACTTCCAGCTTATATTGCATGGCAATGATGAAAGTGGGCATCCTTCTCTGGCACCAGATCTCAGTGGGATTACTTTCAACTTTTCCTTATGACACTGGCCATGGGTTTTGTCATAAATTGCCTTGATTATGTTGAGGAATGTTCCTTCTATACCCAATTTTCTTCGAGTTTTCATCATGAAAAGATGTTGTATTTTATCAGATGCTTTCTATGCATATATTGAGATAATCATATGGTTTTTGTTCTTCAGTTTGTTAGTGTGACGTATCAAATTGATTGATTTTTGAATGTTGATCCATCCCTGGATACCAGGGATAAATCCCCCTTGGTCTGGGTGGATGAGCTTTCTGATTTGTTGTTGGATTTGATTGGCTATTTTTTTTTTATTTTGACAGATAGAGTTAGTGAGAGAGAGACAGAAAGATCTTCCTTAAGTTGGTTCACTCCCCAAATGGCTGCCATGGCCGGAGTTATGCCGATCCAAAGCCAGGAGCCAGGTGCTTCTTCCTGATCTCCCATGGGGGTGCAGGGGCCCAGGCACTTGGACCATCCTCCACTGCTCTCCCAGGCCAAAGCAGAGAGCTGGACTGGAAGAGGAGCAACCGGGACTAGAACTGGCACCCATCTGGGATGCAGGCACCGCAGGCGGAGGATTAACCAAGTGAGCCATAGCGCCGGCCCCTGGTTAAAATTTTTGTTGAGAATTTTTGCATCTCTGTTTATCTGGGAAATTGGTCTGTAATTCTCTGTCTCTGTTGCATCCTTCTCAGCTTTAGGAATTAAGGCGATGCTGGCTTCATAGAATGCATTTGGGAGGATTCCCTCTCTTTCAATTGTTTGCGAATAACTTGAGAAGAATTGGAGTTAGTTCTTCTTTAAATGTCTGGTAGAATTCAGCAGTGAATCCATCCAGTCCTGGGCTTTTCTTTGTTGGGAGGGTCTTCATTATTGATTCACTTTCTATCTTAGTTATGGGTCTGTTTAGGTTTTCTATGTCTTCATAGCTCAATTTAGGTAGGTTGTATGTGTCCAGGAATCTATCCATTTCTTCTAGGTTTCCTAGTTTCTTGGCATACTGCTCTTTGTAGTTATTTCTGATGATTCTTTTTATTTCTGTGGTGTCTGTTATATTTCCTTTTTCATCTCTAATTTTATTGATTTGGGTCTTTTCTCTCCTTTTTTTTTGGTTAGTTGGTGTATCAACTTTGTTTATTTTTTCAAAAAAAAACCAGCTCTTTATTTTGCTGATCCTTTTTATGTTTTTTTTTAATTTTGTTGATTTCTTCTCTAATTTTTGTTTGTTTGTTTGTTTGTTTTTTTGACAGGCAGAGTGGACAGTGAGAGAGAGAGACAGAGAGAAAGGTCTTCCTTTGCCATTGGTTCACCCTCCAATGGCCGCCGCGGCCGGCGCGCTGCGGCCTGCGCACCACGCTGATCCAATGGCAGGAGCCAGGAGCCAGGTGCTTCTCCTGGTCTCCCATGGGGTGCAAGGCCCAAGCACTTGGGCCATCCTCCACTGCACTCCCTGGCCACAGCAGAGAGCTGGCCTGGAAGAGGGGCAACCGGGACAGAATCCGGCACCCCGACTGGGACTAGAACCCGGTGTGCCAGCACCTCTAGGCAGAGGATTAGCCTAGTGAGCCGCGGCACTGGCCTCTTCTCTAATTTTAATTATTTCTTTTTCTCCAATTAGTTTTGGGTTTGGTTTGCTGTTGTTTTCCAGATCCTTGAGATACATTGATAGCTCATTTATTTGATGTCTTTCTAATTTCTTGATGTAGGCACCAATTGCTATAAACTTTCCTCTTAACACTACTTTTGCTTTATCCCATATGTTTTGATATGTTTATTGTCATCTTCCTTTGTTTTAAAAAAATTTTTAATTTCTCTTTTGATTTTTTGTATCCACACTGTTCATTCAGGAGTATATTATTCAGTCTCCATGTGTGTTTGTGTGTGTTCTAGAGATTCCTGAGTAGGTGGTTTCCAGCTTCATTACATTGTGGTCCAAGAAGATGCATGGTATGATTTTGATTGTTTTTGTTTTGCTGAGGCTTGCTTTATGGCCTAGTACATGGTCAATCTTAGAGAAAGTTCCATGCACTGCTGAGAAGAATATGTATTCTGCAACTATAGGATGAAAAATTCTGTAAATATCTGTTAAGTCCATTTGTTCTATAGTGTCAATTAACTCTGTTGTTTCCTTGCTGATTTTCTGTCTGGTTGATCTGTCCTTTGCTGAAAGTGGAGTATTGAAGTCCCCCATTACTGTTGTATTGGAGTCTATGCCTCCCTTTAGATCCTTTGCCATTTCTTTTAAATAACCTGGTGACCTGGAATTAGGTGCATATATGTTTAGAATAATTACATCTTCCTTTTTATTGACCTTTTAATCATTACATAGTGCCCTTCTTTCTCTTTTAACAGTTTTTGTGTTTAAGTCTATTTTGTCTGATATTAGGATGGCTACACTAGCTCTTTTTTGATTTCTGTTGGCATGAAGTATTTTTTCCATCCTTTCACTTTCAGTCTGTGTGCATCTTTGTTGGTTAGATGTGTTTCTTGTAGGAAGCAAATAGATGAGTTTTGTTTTTTAAGTCGTTTGGTTAGTCTTTGTCTTTTAACTGCAGAGTTGAGGCCAATTACATTCAAGGTGACATTGATAAGCAATGAGTTTGCCCTGCCATTTCTCCAAAGATATTCCTATTTTTTAGTTTGTATTTCCTTTATACTAGTAATAAATTAATAAAGGTTTTCTTCCTTTATCTTCTTTCATATTAATGACCATGTTTATGTGTTTCTGTGTGCAGCACATTCTTAAGCATCTTTTGTATGGCTGGACAGGTGGTGACAAATTCTTTCAATTTCTGTTTGTTATGGAAGGTCTTTATTTCACCTTCATTCATAAATGAGAGTTGCAAGGTATAGTATTCTGGGTTAACAGTTTTTTTCTCTTAAGACTTGGAATACATCTTGCCATTCTCTCCTAGCCTGTAGGGTTTCTGATGAGATGTCTGCTGCGAGTCTAATTGGAGGTCCTCTGAAAGTAATCTGGCATTTCTTTCATGCACATTTTAGAATCTTTTCTTTATGTTTTACAGTGAAGAGTTTGATTACAATGTGTCATGATGAAGATCTTTTCTATTGATGTCTATTATGAGTTCTATGTGCTTCCTATACATATTATTAGGGAAATTTTCTGTTATTATTTCACCAAAAAGCCTTCTAATCCTTTCTGCCTTTCCACACCCTCAGGAACTCCGAGAACCCCTATGTTTGGTTGTTTGATAGTATGCTGTAGATTCCCAACAGTATTTTTTAGTTTGCTAATTTCCTCTTCTTGTTTTTTGTTTGACTCAATAATTTCCTGTGTTTTGTCTTAAAAATCTGTAGGGACTACAGCGTTCTCCCTCAGAAAAGGTCAGCAGCGGTGTGTGTGCTGATACAGCCTCCTCTCCCCTCCAGCTGCCAGCCATAGGAGTTGTTGATAACATGTTGCTTAGCTGCTGGGTGTTTGTACACTGTCTTTGCTGCTCCATAGTCTCTCTTCTCTTCTGTATGCTCTCCTCTGAAAAATTCTCTCCAACTGTCCTTGGGAATGCAATCCCTCTCATGTTCCTTTATTATCTTCCCATGGCCAAAATGTCTTTTCCCAGTGAGAGCCTTATACAATTCAAACTACAAAATATTGCTAAAAGAAATTAAATAATATATAAATAAATGGAAACAACATCTCATGTTCATGCATTGTAAGACTTACTACAGGTACTTTTAAACTGTCAGTACTACCCAAAGAATTCTGTAGCTTCAGTGAAACACCTGTCAAAATCTCAATGATGTTTTTTGCAGAAATTACAGAATCCATCCTAAAGTTCTTTTGGAATCTCACTGAACATCGAAAAGCCAATGCAATCTTGAAAAAGAACAAAGCTGGAGGGCACACAATTCTTGATTTTAGAACTTACTGCAAAGCTACAGAAACAAAATCAATGTCAAGATGATGTGGAGACAGATGTACTAAGCAACAGAATGGAATAGAGAGCCCAGAAGTAGACCATCCCATGTGCTGTCAAATGATCTATGACAGGTGCCAAGATTATTCAGTGGGGGGTAGGTATAGTCTTTTCAACAAATGAAAAGTGCTGGGAAAACTGGGCATCAAAATTTAAAAGAATGAAACTGAACTCTTAATTAATGTAAAAATTAATTCAAAATGGATCAAAGACCTAAATCTAAGATCTACGACTATAAAATTCTTAGAAGAAGATATAGGGCAAAAGCTTCAAAACATTGAATTGGGCACTGGCTTCTTGGATATGACACACAAAAAGCACAGTAGGGTCATCTATCAGTAGGATAAAAAGGCAACCCACAGAATGAGATAAAATATCCACAAATCATATATCTGATGGAGGATTGATATCTGGGGAATATGGATAACTCCTGAAACTCAGCAATGAGAAAAAAAAACTAATAAAAAAAATGAGAAGGACTTGAACAGACTCTTCTCCAAAAAATATCTATAGATATCCAAAAAGCACATGAAAAATATATTCAACATCACTAAACCTTAGGGAATGCAAATCAAAACTATAGTGAAGAACCACCTCACATCCATTCAGATGGCTACTATTAAAAAGAATGGGGCCAGCATTGGGGCACAGTGGGTTAAGCCATCACTTGAATCTCATATTAGAGTGTCGGTTTGAGTCCTGGATACTCTATTTCTGATTCAGCTTCCTTCTAATGCACCTGAGAAAGCAGTAGCTGATGGCCAAGTTCTTGGGTTCCTGCCACCCATGTGGGAGACCAGGATGAAGTTCTTGGCTCCTGACTTTGGTTTGGCCCAGACCTGGCTTTTACTGGCATTTGTGGAGTGAACCAGTGGAGACATCTCCCTCTTTATCTCTCTTCCTCCATACCTCCCTCCTGTTCAAATAAATAAATAAATCTTTTAGAAAAGAACGACAGTATTATAAGAGTGTGAAGAGTTTGGAAACCATGTGCACTGCTGGTGAGGATATACAATGCTGCTGCTACTGAGAATAGTATTCTATTCCCCTAAAATTAAAAATAGAATCAACATATGTTCCAAAAATTCTACTTCTGTGTAGAAACCCAAAAGAATTGAAAACAGAGTCTTGAAGAGATATTTGCACAATTGTGTTCATAGCAGCACTGTTCACAACAGCTAAAATGTGGAAGGAACCCCAAGTATCCATCGAGGATAAGCAAAATCTGGTAGAGATATACAATGGGAACTTGCTTGCTCTTAAGGAAGGAAGGAAATTCTGACACATGGTACAACATGGATGAACCTTGAAAGGATTAGGCTCAATGAAGCAAGTCAGTCACAAAGACAGCTACTGTGGGATTCCACTTACATGAAGTGCTTACAGTCATCAAGATCATGGAGACAAAGTAGAACGGGTTGCTAAGGGCTGGCAGAGGGGAGATTGAGGAGTTACTCTTTAATAGGTTTAAAACTCCAGTTTCACAAGCCGAGAAGGGTTGCAGAGGTAGGGGTGATGGCTGCACAGTATTATGAGAATGTTCAATTCTGGTGAGCTCCTTGCTTAAAAATGATAGGTCTAGTAAATTTTATTTGGTGTGTATTTTATCATAATAAAACATAAAAGGGAGAAATAGGGCATGGTTTCCTAGAGGCCCATGATCATAAAAAGTTGTTTCCTCTGGTCGCTCATCTTCCTGTCCAGCTCTCTGCTGTGGCCAGGGAGTGCAGTGGAGGATGGCCCAAGTCCTTGGGCCCTGCACCCCATGGGAGACCAGGAGAAGCACCTGGCTCCTGGCTTTGGATCAGCGCAGTGCGCCGGCCACAGTGCGCTAGCCGCAGTGGCCATTGGAGGGTGAACCAACGGAAAGGAAGACCTTTCTCTCTGTCTCTCTCACTGTCCACTCTGCCTGTCAAAAAAAAGTTGTTTCCATCAAGATGGCCAAAAAGATATGAAGTCAGAAGAAGGCACCCTTCATCACCAAGCAAGCCTCACTTGCAAACTGTAGAAAAGTTGGTTTCTCTAATCCTTGCAACAAATTTTTTCCTGGACATTGATGTCCTTGATATAGTAATATCCAATATACAATAAGCTTTAGGATTGATTTATTTTGAATTTTCATCTGTGGTCCAATGCGTGACTGACTGTGGATCCAGTAACCACCATCATGGCCAACTAATGCATCAAAAATGCCCCTCTTTTTTCAACCCCACCTTTTGAATTCTTTATTCTACTTCTACCCTTCATCTTCTTTTTCTTTTTCTTTTTCTCCCTCCATTCATTAATTAATTTGATCATTATGATTTTTCAGACTAGTTGTGTCCTCATATTGCAGATGATGTCATAATCCACCTTGGGGGGATTTAACAGATCAATAGATCAATGTCAGTGAAAACAACTATGAGACATAAGTCATTAATATTACTTATGCTTCTCTGGTGGGAAAAAAAAGAATATTATAATACTGCTTTCTAGGGGTGAGCATTTAGCTAGCAGTATGATGCCTACTGGGACACCTATGTCCCACATCAGAATACCTGAGTTTGATTCCTACTATAGCTCCTGTCTTCAGATTCCTGTTAATGCAGACTTGGAGACAACATTAATGGCTCCTGCCACCCATATGGGAAGCCTGGATTTAATTGTCATCTTCCACTCTGGTCAAGCTCCAGCTATTGCAGATATTTGGGAGGTAACCAACTGATGAGGATGCTCATTCTTTGTCTCTTTACCTTTCAAATAAATAAATTTAAAAACTATGACTAGCTAGTATTTGGGGGGAAACTAGTATATGCCAGAGAGGCAATAAGTTTCATATGCTATATGTATTACTTTATCCAATCTTCACAACTAGCTGAAGTGGTTACGGTTATTCCCATCTCACAAATTGGGAAGCTATGGCTTAGGAAGAGAGATGAAGTAGCTTGCTCAAAGTTCTGTGGCTAGTGAACATTACAGTCAGGATCTGAAGCCAAGTACTTTTATTCTCAAACTTGGATTCTTAATTACTATCCAATGCTGCATTACTTCCTTAAAAGGAAAAAAACTTTCAATATGTTAAGCTCTAAAGTCTTGTCATATCAATTTTTTAAAAAACCATCTTGTTAACTTCTACAAGTCTAAAAACTTTCTCCAAAGTCTTTTAATTATAAAAATTCCTTATTTGAGGACACAATTCTGTGAATCTCTTCAGCAAGTTTCTTTCAGTTATCTTATTTTATTTAACTAAACATCTATAATTTAATTCTCTGCTTCAGCTTCTTCTAACTGTCCTATAAACTGTGATAATCATTAGGACAGAAGCAGGCAGAGAACTCATCATCGTAAGGTCATTTTCTTTGTAACGTGGGATGAATCAGACTTGCAAATTTCATTGCATATAAACTCATGATGAATGCTAATTCTGTGAAAGATGTTCCTACCATCCTCTCCTGAAAACAAAACTTCCTGTGTGTGGCAGATTTTCCAAGTTTGGATCATTCCAAGTTTATTCTCATTCCTTACTGCCAAATGGGCAGAAGTCTTATTAGGTCATAAATATCATAACAGTCCCATATCTATCAACAGGAAGGCCTTCAACAAATCATTTAATTCTTTGGCCTAACTGGTTTCACTCTAATACCACATGTGATGAAATGGTGACACCTCCAGACCCATTTTTCCACTCTACAGGATGTCCCAGGGTCTTCATTTTCTTCATCAACAGGATTCCTTGCCTTCTGCCTTCCAGATTCCATCAATGGAAGGCGCCAACAGAAGTTGATCATAGGAAGGCAGAGGAGGGTGCTTCCAAAAGTTGATGGAAAATGGAATTAAAGATAAGTTTATTTTGGTGGAAAACTTGAAATCCCTGCATAGTTTTCCATAATCACATTTTCCATGAACTTTTTGAAGACTCCTTGTATTTATTTGCTCAGCTCTTTCCTTTTAGCAGTGGGTGGCAGTAGTCACATTTCTCTACCAAAGGTCACTGACTCTCCTACAGCTCAGCTCTTCTTGTTTCAGAAAATACTCCCTCCCTTATTCTCCACCAGCTGAGGGCAGTAATGGTTTTCAACCTATGTTTAGCCCTACCCTGACAGGTGGGGGATCAATGGCCTTTAAGTAAACTCTAAAGTTTGGCCTCATTCTCAAGTAAGTATTATCCCTTCTTGCTATGTCCTAGAAGTATTTTCTCTGCTGGGAGAGATGATGGTAACACTTAGTCACTAGAATGTCCCATGAGTGGAACCAATGTGTGGATGATTAGATTCTGGACTGGCAGTCAGGGGCTCAACTGTGCTCCTAACTTGGTATACAACCTTCTTTTGCTTAGAAGTGTGACAAAATACATGTAATCTTTACCATCTTAATTATTTTAAGTGTTTAAGTTCAGTGGTATTACACTCTTTTTAAAAAAAATTAATTTCTTTTTTCAAAAATTAATTTTTGCTTTTTATTTTTATTAATATACAGAGATCAGATTTCATGTATTTCATAGGTAAAGTTCTAAGATAATAACTATTTCCCTCACTCTTCCTCTCCCTCCATCCCCTTCTTGCTTCTTTTTGTTTTAAGAAATAGTATTTTTGCAAAGAAATCATTTCAATCCCCTTTACAGTCACAGGCTTAATTCACCCCTACCATATAATTTAACAAGTAAAAAGTAGGAAGACCATAGTTCCACAGGAGTGTGTGTGTGTGTGTGTGTGTATGCTAAAGACAAAAATCAAATCACAAGATGTCCATTTTATTCTTATACATTTTTTGTATTCTATATTAACTGCCACATATCAGAGAAAACATAATAGTTGTCTTTTGGGGATTGGCTTATTTCACTACATATAATGGCTTCCAATTGCATCTATTTTGTTGCAAAATACAGGATCTTTTTATGGCTGAGTAGTATTCCATGGTGTATATATATTACATTTTCTTTATGAAGTCATCAGCTGATAGATATCTGGGTTGACTCCATATTTTAGCTATTGTAAATTGAGCTGCAATAAACACGGGGGCACAGATAACTCTTTTATTTGCTGGTTTCATTTCCTTTGGGTAAATTCCCAGGAGTAGGATGGGTGGGTCATATGGTAGGTGTGTTTTCAGATTTCTGAGGAATCTCCAAACTGTCTTCCATGGTAGCAATGGTTTACGTTACCACCATCAGTGGATTAGGGTAACTTTCTCTCCCACGTCTTTTATAGAAATTATTATTTTTTTAAATTTTTGGATGATAGCCATTCTAACTGGGGTGAGGTAAAATCTCATTGTGGTTTTAATTTGCATTTTTCTGATGACTAGTGATCCTGAGCATTTTTTCATTTGTCTGTTGGCCATTTGAATTTCATGCTTTGAAAAATCCACGTTCAAGTCCTTTGCCCATTTGTTAACTGTAATATTTGTTTTGTTGCTGAGTTTTTTTTAACTCTTTATAGATTCTGGATATTAATCCCTTATCAGTTGTATAGTTGGCAAATATTTTCTCCTGTCAAATTGCCTCTTAATTTTATTGAGTGTTTCCTTTGCAGTACAGAAGCTTCTTAACTTGATTTAATTCCATTTGTCTATTTTTGCTTTTATTTCCTGTGTTTCTGTGGTCTTTCCCAAGAAGTCTTTGCTTATGCCAGTGTCTTGGGTGGTTTCCCCCATGTTTTCCTCTGGTAATTTGATCATGTTAGATCATGGATTTACATTGCTGGTCCATTGTAAATTGATTTTTGTATAAGATGTAAGGTAGGGGTCTTGTTTCATACTTCTACATGTGTAGATCCTGTCTTCCTAACACCATTTGTTGAAGAGACTGTTCTTTCTTGAGGGATTGATTTTAGCTCATTTGTCAAAGATTAGTTGGTTATAGCTTTTGTAGATTAATTTCTGGGTTTTCACAGAAAGAGAAGGTAAGGAGAGAAAGAGATATTTCCTATGCACTGTTTAACTCCCTAAATGCCAACACAGCATGGACCTGGCCAGACTGAAACCTGGAATTCCATTTGGATCTCCCACATGTGTGGCAGGGACGTACATACTTGAGCCATCATTGTTGCCTCCCAGAATGCACGTTAGCAGGAAAAAGGATCAGAAGTAGAGAAGCTAGGACTTGAACCAGGCACTCCAATGTGAGATGCAGGCAACCTCAGTGACAACTTCCTCTGTGCCAAACTATATCCTTAAATACATTCTTTCTGTTGTGCCACCATCATCACCATGTATCTCCAAAATGCATTTCCTATTGCAAAACTGAAACTCTGTACCCATTATGCATTCTATCTCCACCAGTTACTGGGAACCACGGTTCTGCTTTCTATCTCTAAGAATTTAACTAACTACAATACATAAGTGGAATTATACAGTACATGGCTTTTTGTTGCTGACCTGTTTCACTTAACCTAGTTTCCTCAAGGTTCACCTATGTTGTAGTATGTGTCAAAATCTCCCTCCTTTTTACAGTGGAATAATACTCCATTGTTTGTGTGTCAGTATTCTGCTTACCCATTCACCCCTTGATAGATACTTGAGTTGCTTCTGCTTTTTTGCTATTTTGAATAATGCTGCTATAAAAGACTTTGCTTTCGATTCTTTTGGATGTATATTCAGAAGTGGACTTGTTGGTTATATGGTAACATTATTTTTAGTTTTTTGAGGAAACCACATATTGTTTTCCACAGAGGCTGGACCATTTTATATTCCCACTAGCAATGCACAGAACTCAGATTTTTTCTTTTTCCTTTCCCTTTTTTTTTTTTTTTTTTTTTTGCTTTTTAAAGATGTATTTATTTGAAAGGCAGAGTTATAGAGAGGCAGAGGCAGAAACAGAGTGAGATCTTCAATCTGCTGATTCACTCCCCAAATGGCTACAATAGCCAGAGCTGGGCCAATCTGAAGCCAAGAGCCAGGAGCTTCTTTTGGATTCCCCACACAGGTGCAGGGGCCCAAGCACTTAGGCTATCTTCTGCTTCCCATGCCGTAGCAGAGAGCTGGATCAGAAATGGAGCACTTGGGACTTGAAACTGCACCCATATGGGATGCTGGCACTGCAGATGGTGGTCTTACCTGCTACGTCATAGCACCAGCCCCAGAACTCAGACTTTTCCACTACCTCACCCATGCATGTTATTTTTGGATTTTTGATAACAGTATAGGTATGTGTATATATATTTTATATACACATGCTATATGTATGTGTATATATAATTTAACCAATGCTATATGTATGTATATATATATATATATTTTAACCAATATTTATCATTGCCCATTCATCTATTTACTGAGCTAGGCTCAGAGGATACAATATAGAGATTCTGCTCTCATCGAGGTTATCGTTCAAGTTAGAAGAATGAGTAGCTAAAAACAAAATGTGAAATAAAATGCAAGTCATGATGAATACTATGAAGGAAACAAGGAGATGAGGTCAATAATAATGAGGACCTTCTTCAAAAGCATTTTATGAAAAAGTAACAATAACTCATTTTTTAAAAATGTATTTGAGAGGGATAATGGGAGAATTAGAGAGAGAGAGACAGAGAGACAGAGAGACAGAGAGAGAGAGAGACCGTTTGCTGGCTAATTCATCAAATGTCTGCAAAGGCTACATCTGGGCCCAGGCCAGAATTGGGAGCCCAGAGATCATTCCAAGTCTTCTACATGGGTGGTAGGAATCCAATTACTTGAGCCATCACTACTTCTTCCCAGAAAGCTAGAGTTAGGAGCACCCACGCACTCTGATATGGACCATTGGCATCTTAACTGGCATCTTAAGTGCTTGGCCAAATTCCTGCTCATGAAAAAGGACCATTTAAACAGCTGTATGGAAGAGTTAGCTAAGTGGAGTGGAAATACCAAAAAAGAGCAAGCCAGATTCAGAATGTATAAAGGCCTTGAGGCTAGAAAGTATGTTGGATAATCAAGTTGCAGACTGGAACAAAGTGTAACAGGGGGTGTGGGATATGGAGAGAAAGGCAGAGTCTTGTTGTTCAGGGCTGTATAAACCATTTTTCAGATGTGGGGTTTTATTGAAAATTCAGTAGGAAGTCATAGAAGAATTTTATGTGGGAGGATGATGTGATTTAAACGTTGGGCTAAGAGCTGAGCTTGTTGCAAGCCTGTTCACCAGGTGGCTTCTCACGAACCTTGGCAGTTCAGGGCTGTGCGTCACTCACTGCATTCTGGAAATCAGATTGCACAGTGGTTAAAAATGTACACTCTCGGGTCAGGCATATTTGGATTCAAATTCAATTTCTACCACTGACTAGTTCTATGACTTGGGCAGTTACTTAAGCCCTCAAAGTCTGAATTCCTTCATGTCCAAAATGCACTTAATCATACTTTCCTACTCAAACCCTTTAAGGATAAAATAAGAAAAGTATATGTGAATCCCTTACCACAATGCCTAACATGCTAAACTCTAATAAATGTTAGTTACTATGATGACTGTTGCAGAAAGGACTACTAAAGACATTGTGACCTAGACAGAAAGGTTCAGAAGAATATAGATGGATTTCAGAATTAAGCAGCTCAATGAATGGATCTTCATTCATTCAAGAAATGTCTACTGAGGTCCTACTATGGCCCTGGCTCTGTGCTAGTGAGAAAGATGAAAAGATGTGTCCACTGTTCTGATTGGCATGATGCAGCTATACAGACACATCTAAATGTAACACAGTGTCTAAGGGGCAGTGGGAGATGGATCATTTAAACCCCAAAACTAGGGAGTTAGAGAAAGGCCCAAAGCAGGTGATAGCTAAGCCAAGGTTCACAGCCTAAGTTGAGAGAGGAAAAGGGCACCTTGACAGAGAGAACCACCTGAGTGAGCATGGAGACATGGAGCAGCACAGAGTACAAGAGGGGAGCAAGATGCAGGTCGTGGGGGAGGAGCTAGTCCATGAAGTGTTGGGATGCACTATGGAGGGGACTTTCGTGGTAGGCTGAGGTGTGTGGAATTTACCCCACAGGCAATGGTGAACCATTGGAAGATTTTATCAGCAGACCAGTGTCTACATTTGAGTTTGACCCCAATCCTTCTGTTGCCTATACAGAAAAATCACTGTCCCTGGGAAGAAAGGCAGAAGAAAGAACAAGCAGGAGGCAATTGCAGTAAGCAGGAAGGAAAAAACAAAATATACCTTAAGACATTGGTCATAAGATTGGAAGAGAGAAATCAGATTTCAAAACTATACAAATGTACTTTAAAAGGCTTGTGAAAAGATGTTTATTTTGATGCAGAAAAATTGAAACTCGTGCATATGAGAGGTCTTCAAACAGTTCATGGAAGACTATATTATTTAAAACACTATGCATTGATTTTTTTTTTTTGACAGGCAGAGTTAGACAGTGAGAGAGAGAGAGACAGATAGAAAGGTCTTCCTTTTCCGTTGGTTCACCTCCTAAATGGCCGCTACGGCCGGCGTGCTGCACCGATCCAAAGCCAGGAGCCAGGTGCTTCCTCCTGGTCTCCCCACTATGCATGGATTTATGGGGCTGACACTGTGGCGCAGTGGGTTAAAGCCCTGGCCTGAAGCACTGGCATCCTATATGGGCACCAATTCTAGTCCTGGCTGCTCCTCTTCTGATCCAGCTCTCTGCTATGGCCTGGGATGTGGAAGTGGAAGATGGCCCAAGTCCTTGGGCCCCTGCAACCACGTGGGAGACCTGGAAGAAGCTCCTGGCTCCTGGCTTTGAATTGGCATAGCTCCGGCTGTTGCGGCCATCTAGGGAGTGAACTGGCGGATGGAAGACCTCTTTCTCTGTCTCTACCTCTCTCTGTAACTCTGTCAAATAAATAAAATAAATCTTAAAAAACACTATGCATGGATTTAAAAAATTTTTGGTTCTACAATAAACTTTTCTTTCAATTCTATTTTTTTCCCATGAACTTTCTGAGTTAGGGAACTCAGTTGGCAAGACATGAATTGTCAGATGCAGAAGCAGTAAGGCCCAGAGAGAGTCAAGGATGACTAGAAGATGTTAAAGTGGGTGCCCAGGCGGATTGCAGGCACTGGAGCTAGGAGGAGAGCTTGGAGTGCATGCTATGGTGCACAGCCCTCAAGACAGGAGTGCCAGATGTGAGGGCTGCTGATGGCACACAGCTGAGTTCTCTCCAGCTCAAAGGAGCTGCTTTGCTGTGGCTCAAGGGGGCTGTTATGCTTGCTTGCTAACAGCAACCCACAATGAATGGCTGGCTAATGGCTGATGTGGGGACACAAAAGCCAGGCACCATTTTCTTAATTTAGGAAAACTCTGAAAGGCAATTTTATCTCTAAAGCTCCCTGAAGGATCCCCTAGGGCCCCTGTTTTGTATGTACCACAATTCTACCCCTCCCTGTGCCCAACCCTGCATTGCCTGACTTGTAGGAGATGCTTCCCACACCACTCCCCAGTAGATCTCTTGTACTCATACCTGCCTCAGGGAACCAGATCTTACCCCAATGGAGACACATTCAGTGTTGGAGTTAGACAAGTCTGAAAGGCATTCGGGTACCTGACTCAAGCAGGCTTTCGGACATCTACACCTATAGATCTAGAGAAATCTATGACCTGGAAATAAGATTTTGGAGTTATCAACACCTCTGTAACATTAGGCCATAACAACTTACTAGCAATTTCCAATAAAAGAAAATCTAAAAAAGCAGGCTTTAAAAAAAAACTCACTTTTTAGCAAAATCTGAAAAGATCTGAAACATTTTGGCAAGAAAAGCAGATCTGAGCATACATAAAGACTATTTATGGATCCATTTACAAATCCAATTTAGTGTGAATATTTCTATGTTTTATTACAGAAATGTCTCTACATTTGATTCCAGGTGCTACTTCAGACTCTACTGGAGCCAGTGGATAATGTTCCGTATACGCTGCTTATTACTTTCTGCAAAATTGAAAACTTAGGAATTTTCAAGTTGTATGGCCCCAAGGGTTTCCAATAAGGGGTTATAGAATTAGCGTGGGGAGCAGAGAGAGGATAAGATCACCTAGGGAGGGCCGGTGCAGTGGTACACTAGGTTAATCCTCCACCTGTGGCACCAGCATCTCATATGGGCGCTGATTTGTGTCCCAGCTGTTCCTCTTCTGATCCAGCTCTCTGCTATGGCCTGGGAAATCAATAGAAGTTGGTCCAAGTCCCTGGGCCCTTGCACCCACATGTGAGACCCAGAAGCAGCTCTGGCCATTGCAGCCATCAGGGTAGTGAACCAATGGAAGGAAGACCTTTCTTTCTGTCTGTCTATCCCACTGTCTATAACTCTACCTCTCAAAAATTAAATAAATATTTTAAAAAAAAGATCACCTACAGAGGAAGCCAGCAATAGACAGAGAACAGCAGAAAATGGGACTAACTAAAGGAAGGATGGCCAAGAAAGAGAGAAGAAGTATCCATGAGACATGGCCAAGAGAACAGGAAAGGGGAGAGGAGTTGATGGACCCAAGTACAGCAAGGGTATAACAGCCAGGACGTAAAACATCCTCTAGCATTAGTAATAGTGGTTGATGGGTGATCATTGTGAGTACTTTCAGAAAAGTGGCAGGGGCAGATTGCTACTGCGGTGGATTATGGGATGTATGGGAAGTGATGAGAGAGCCTGTACAATGGACAGGGACATGTCATTTTAGCCTGAAGATAGCCTTGTGCACATTTATGGTCAGACAGAGAGGAGCAAAGAATTAAAGGCTAAAGACACAGGAGAAAGAGAAAGAACTAATAATGGAGATCTAGGAGGAGGCAGGAGCAACCTAAGGCGGGTGAGGCTAGGATTCCCACACAGACAGGGAGGTTGAAGGCTACTGTGAACTGGAAGAGGAACTCTTTACCCTCTGAGCTTGGAATAAAAGGAATGAAAAAGGATTAGATGTAAAATATGAGTAAGTAGGGTTAGCATTCGGCCTCAGGGTTAAGTTGCCTCTTGGGATGTCTGCATTGCACGTAGGAGCACCTGAGTTCACACCTGGTTCTGCTCCGAATTCTGGCTTTCTGCTAATGTGTACTCTGGGCAGCAGCAGTTATGGCTCAAATACTTGGGTCCCTGCCACCCGTGTGGAAGACCTGGTTTGATTTTTGGCTCCTGGCTTTACACTGGCTCATCCTGGGCAGTTGTGGGCATTTGGGGTATGAACCAGCCAATGAAAGATCTCTCTCTCTCTCTCTCTCTCTCTCTCTCTCTCTCTCATAAAATAAAACACAGAAAATGGGTCGGTAGGAAAAGATGAAGTTGAGGCTGATCATTGGCATGGAAACAGATAGTCACGTGCTGAGAGTAAAGGGGATGTAAATTGAACAGGGGTACTAGGGCAGGAGGTCAAAGTTTGGTATAAAGAGAACCAGCTGACTAAGGAAAATTACAAATACGAATAATTGGTGATCTGTGGTTAGATACCATGCAATGGCATGAGCTGACGTGGTATGTGACTTTTCTTCCTCTAGCCTTCAGCTGCATGCGTAGAGATGTTAATGAAATAAAACAAAATCTCCATGTAACTATTAAAAGTTGTCACAAAGAATATTTAATGACAAGGAAAAATACTTAATATATAGTAGTCGCCCTGATCCTTGTTTCCATGGTTTCGGATACCTGTCTTTCAGAAATAAACACTTCACAAAAACACTTCGGCATACTGCTCTGTGCAGTGTGATGAAATTTTGCACCCCCCTGCTGTGTTCGGCCCAGGACAAAAATCACTCCTTTATCCAGAGTATCCATGCTGTATGCACTTGTTAGCCGTTAGGCACACAGGAGCCATCTTGCTTATCAGATCAACTGTCATGGGATCAAAATGCTTGTGTCCAAGGTACTCTTACTTTTTTTAAAAAGATTTTATTTATTTATTTATTTAGGAGGTAGAGGTACAGAGAGAGGGAGAGACAAAGAGAAAGGTCTTCCACTCACTTGTTCACTTCCCAAAAGGCCTCAATGGCTGGAGCTAAGCCCATCTGAAGCCAGGAGCCAGGAGCTTCTTCCAGGTCTTCCACATAGGTGCAGAGGCCCAAGCACTTAGGCCATCTTCCACTGCTTTCCCAGGCCATAGCAGAGAGCTGGATTGGAAAAGAAGCAGTTGGGACATGAACTGGTAGCTATTTAGGATGCCAGCGCCACAGGTGGAGGCTTAGCCTGCTACTCCACAGCACAGGCTTGGTACCTTATTTTACAGTAGATGTCCCTAACATGCAAGAGGGTGACACTGGCAATTTGGATATACCAAAGAAGAGCCATCAGGTGCTGCCATTAAGTGAAAAGCTCAAAGTTCTCAAACTAATCAGAAAAAAAAAAGGTTGTATGCTAAGGTTGCTAAGATCTAGAGTAAGTTATTGTTTTTTTTTTTTTTTTTTTTGACAGGCAGAGTGGACAGTGAGAGAGAGAGAGCACCCTCCAATGGCTGCCACGGCCGGCGCACCGCACTGATCCGATGGCAGGAGCCAGGTACTTATCCTGGTCTCCCATGGGGTGCAGGGCCCAGGTACTTGGGCCATCCTCCACTGTACTCCCGGGCCACAGCAGAGAGCTGGCCTGGAAGAGGGGCAACTGGGACAGAATCCGGCGCCCCGACCGGGACTAGAACCCCATGTGCCGGCGCCGCAAGGCGGAGGATTAGCCTAGTGAGCCGCGGCGCCAGCTTTGAGTAAGTTATTGTTAATCTGTCCCTTATTTATAAGTTAAATGTACTGTAGGTGTGCATTTATAGGAAAAAAAAGTGGTTGTAGGGTTTGGTGCAGGCATCCACACTTGAGGCCTTGGAACATAACCACTCAGGGTGAGGGAGCGCTACTGTATTTTGTACCAGATGCTGGTACTTTCCTTAGAACTTCTTGGCATTATCTCTACACAGAGTACTGCGTGCTGTGAACACCTATAACCTTCTGCCTGAGGCTTCCCCCTGGCCAGGAAAACTGGAAAACTCAGTCCTAGGGGAATGCTTGTCAATTCCCGTGGTAATACTACTTCTTCCCACTCCTCAGCCTTAGACAATTACTGAGAGTGCACTGATGGTTATATACCTTAGCTTCCTCAGCTTTCCAGGGGGACCATTTTGAGGTGATTTCTACACAAAATTGCCAAAATTTCCCCAGCAGAACTCAGCTCCAGCTACAACACAGTACAAATTATATTAATTACATGTAACTTGTTGGCTCGTTTTCTGTGGTGATTTTTTTTTAAAAGGGCTTCAAAATCTTAGGCAGTCTTCTCATGAAATGGCAGAGTCTACGTCCCCTCCCCTTGTGGTTTTGTGACCACTGTGACTAATAGAGTATGGCAGAATTGACACGGCATGATTTCAAGGGTAAGATAGAAAAAGCCATCAAGCTTCTGTCTGGTTCTCTTGAACATTCCCACTTGGGGAAAGCAGTGGCCAGGTGAGAGGTCTGTTGACACTGAAGTTGTTCTGCAGGAAAGCCCACAGGCAGATGCTCCAGCAACCCTCAGGGTTCCTGCCAGCCAAGAGAGGGCCATCTTGAAGACCCAGCCAAGCAGAGCCTTGAGGTGCCAGCAGCCCCAGTGAGAGATGTCTCACAGCTGAGCCCTTCTGCAATTCCTGATGCATAAAATCTTATGCAAAGCAGCACAGTGGCTGTTTTATGCCATGAAGGAGTAATTTGTTACTCAGCCACAGAAATCAGAATGTTTCCCTTCCCTGTCTCTCTTCCCTTCTTTCCCATTATAATGTGTTCCTTGGCATTAACTTAAAAATAAATTATGTGCTCTTGAACTTGTATCTCAGGATTCATTCCTGGAGAATTCAAACCAAGAAAACTACGTTAGAAAAATAACAGTTATAACTTCATGAGGCCGGTGCTGTGGCTCACTTGGCTAATCCTCCACCTGTAGCACTGGCAACTTGGGTTCTAGTCCTGGTTGGGGCGCCAGATTCTGTCCCATTTGCTCCTCTTCCAGTCCAGCTCTCTGCTGTGGCCCTGGAAGGCAGTGGATGATGGCCTAAGTGCTTGGGCCCTGCACCCACATGGGAGACCAGGAGGAAGCACCTGGCTCCTGGATTCAGACTGTGGGGAGCAACCTGGACTGGACTGAGTTACTGGAATTAAGACTTATTCTATGCATCTGCTCTCCCACAATATGGCGCTGGGAGAGGAGAAAACAGCTTCTACGCAGCTGCCTCTTGCCAACTTGAGTGCTGACCTCCAGGAGCTGATCCTGCTCCTGATTGGAGGAGAGCAGCGTACTCGGCATGTGGGCAGCCGAGTTGGGATTGGCGGAGGAGGACTATAAAGGAGGAGAGAGATGGCATGCACCAGGAACATCTAAGAGGAACATCTGAAGGAACACCTGAAGGAACACCTGTGCAGCCCCCGAGAGAGCCGGCCGGCGGTGTGCCGCTCCCCCGCGGAAGTGGGGAATGTGGCAGGGGGAACCGCCCTTCCACGGAGGTGGAAGGGTCGGTAGCCAACCCGGGAAGAACCAGCAGCAAACCCGGGGAGGGCCGAGCAGACGAAAGAACAGCGCAGGGTCCTGTGTCGTTCCTCCACGAAGACGGGGAGCGACACAGACCAGCATAGCTCTGGCCTTAGCAGCCATTTGGAGGGTGAACCAACAGAAAGGAAGACCTTTCTCTCTGTCTCTCTCTCACTGCCTACTCTGCCTGTTCAAAAAAAAATAATAATAATAATAACTTCATGAAAACAGATACTAGAGAAAAACGGGAAGAAGTATATTAAAAAATGTTAAACTTGCTAATCTCTAAGTATAGAATTCGGGTTGATTTATATTTATAATACTCCTTTTTGTACATTTTCCAAAGGTTATAAAATATGTATGTATTACTTTGATCAGGAACAAACTTTTATAAAACATGGGAAGATTAGTAATGTGTTATAAAAAGATTTTTCTATGAAAGTTAAAATGTAATCATTTTCATGGTCAAAGTAAAAATTTTAAATGTGCTTATGGTAGAATTCCTTGCCTGTGGCCTACTGAGTGCTATTTGTAGATCTTAGAGTGGTCCCAGTGTCATATGACCCAACTCATCAATCACAGCAGACTGGACTGGGAGCTCCACGTTTTAGCCCCGAAGAACCACTCCTTCATCTGGCTGAAGTTCACTCAGATTCGCTCCAGAATTTGAGGAAGTGCACTGCTTGTATTCCCATGACTTTGAACGCTGGCTGTGTAAGGCCTAGTGGAGCCAGGATCTGAAGTGTGCTAACAGCACAGGCAAGCTCAAGTTTTATGCAGGAGCAAAAATGAGAACTAGATGATATTGATCTGCCGCATGGAGAATGGAACAAACATTCAGAGGAATAAATGATGATGAAAGATTCTCTATGTGTGTATGTGTGTGAGCATGTGTTTGTGCATGCCCATGTGAGTACGAGAGAGAGAGAGACAGACAGACAGACAGAGGACTTTCTAGTTGTCATGAGGCTTGGCTCTACTTCCCACACAACATTTACCTGAGAATCTCTCCTATCTCTTCATAACCCCTTTTACTTGACCTTGTTCTAGTAGTTTCTATTCTTTGTAATTTGAAGAATTCGAGCAAGTTCATGACCCAAGACCAAAAAGCTGAAGCCATACTAACGCTGATGCTTAACAACAAAGAAGTATTTTTCACATCCCTATTTTGCCAGAGGGGTGGCTGAGGTATAGGGATGTTGGGTAGTCCCTTGGCCCCGTGGCTGGCAAGTGCAGGGTGAGATGCTGAGTGGGTGGGCAGGCTTGCTCCAGAGACTCAGCATGTAACCTGTATGCTGCTCCATCCTGCATTCCTTGGGGCCTGAAGCTGTGATCCTTCATTAATGTTTCATTGTAGAGTACAGAGGAGATAAATTGTCATGGCTTTCAAAAACCTACAAATCAAGGCAGTCGCTGATTTAAGGTGCTAACATGAGCACCACTCTATGACTGGCAAAATCAGACTAGACTAGCAATTCACTCTCCTTCCCAATGCTTAGACTTCTCAGCAGTGTCTACCCATTTCTGACCCTGATCTGACCAGCAAACGTAAGAGCACTCAAGCATATTGAGAGTACAAGGGAACCACAAACTGTGAAGTATCCTCACCTGAGAGAATGGTGGGAGAACGCTAAGACTGGGACAGCAATCAGCAGGCACTGTGCCATCAGCAAGCGATGCCCCACAGAGGCTGAAGTGAGATGACAGCCCTTGGTCAAGGATGCATCCGTGATTCCACCAGTGTCCTCACACTTGACTCTTACCCCCTCCCCGTGAAGTGAATATCACTAAATTTGTCTTAGAGATGGGAAAAATGAAGTTCAGAGAGGGCAAATGATTTGCCAAAGGGCACACAGCAAATAATGGCAGAGTTGAGAGTCTAAATTCCTTGCAGTTTGCATTTCAGGATGCTACCTCTTAGCCTGGTCCAATCGACAGTTGATTTTTCTGTCTCTTAACTCTCAGATCAAAAGCATTGTGAGCTGGGGATGCAAAGCTGACCGAAACAATATTAAAATTTATATTTAGTCTGTTTTTAGTATGAGCCACAAATGATGCCATCTAATCATCAGTTGCCTCCCTCATTAGCATATCAGGCTAGTTATGTAACTTTCTTACATACTCGAGTATTTTCTGAAGTTAATTGCTACCGATTTTTAAATTTGTAGTTTGAGAGCCACAGCTGTCCAAAGAAATGTCAACAGAGCCTCCTTATCCATTACTTGGCTTACAAAACCATCACCACGCTCTGGTCCCTACACACATACACATGCACATACAAACAATGATGAAACATTCTCTGTGTGCGTGTACATATATGAGAGTGGGGCAGCAGGGAGAGAAAGACAGATGCCTTCCCAGTTGCCAAGAGGCTTGACCAAGCAAGAAAGCATATAGACAAGCAGGTTCATAAACCTCCGGCTGATAGAACCTGAAACTGAAACTGTTAGAACAGCTCATATTTTCCCAGGGTAACACAATTCTTTCGGAGTTTTTTTTTTTTTTTTTTTTTTTTTTTTTTTTTTTGTCAAGAACGAAAATAGAATCTCAAACATATGCAATACAAACGGGTGAAGATGGAAATTTCTCTCCGAGATTTATAATGAGAGGATAAGTAATCCACATAAATAGTGAGTCCAGCATTTTTATAGACTGAAATGAGGTCAGTCGTTTGTAAAAGATATGTCATTGCATACCTGGCAGCTCTCTGAGCCTTTAAAAATGCAGCACATGGTCACGAGTGAATGGGTACAGGGCTGCACAGCTGTTAACCCAGCCTGAAAGTGCTGTGTTTAACAGGGGCGTCAGTGGCTCACAAATATTCAGGAAAAGAAGAAGTCCTGCTGCCATGAATGTTCAGGAAAAAGAGGACACAGAGGGAGCCTGACTTCCTTTCCCTCCAAATAGTGAAGATGCAGGGGAGACAGGCCCGAGGAACCAGGGACGGAGGGTGTTGCTATGTCCTTGGAATATGATCGCTACATTCCTGGGATCCCAGGCTGCTTTAAGAATGAAGAGTTCGCTGATTCGTATCCTGGCTGCTCCACTTCCCATCCAGCTCTCTGCTGTGGCCTGGGAAAGCAGTAGAAGATGGCCCAAGTCCTTGGGCCCCTGCACCTGTGTGGAGATCCAGGAAAAGCTCCTGGCTCCTGGTTTCAGATTGGCTCAGCTCTGGCCATTGCGGCCAACTGGGGAGTGAACCAGCAGATGGAAGACCTCTCTCTCCCTCTCTCTCTCTCTCTCTAACTCTGCCTTTCAAATAAATAAATAAATATTTTTAAAAGATTGCTTATTTATTTATTTGAGAGGTTGAGTTACAGACAGTGAGAGGGAGAGACAGAGAGAGAGGTCTTCCATCTGCTGGTTCACTCCCCAAATGGCCACAATGGCCAGAGCTGCGCCGATCCTAAGCCAGGAGCCAGGAGCTTCTTCTGGGTCTCCCACATGGGTACAGAGGCCCAAGGACTTGGGCCATCTTCTACTGATTTCCTAGGCCATAGCAGAGAGCTGGATTGGAAGAAAGGCAGCCGGGAGTAGAACCGGTGCCCATATGGGATGCCAGCACCTCAGTTTGAGGAGTAACCTACTGCACCACGGTGCCAGCCCCAGATATTTTTTTTAAAAAATGAAGAGTTGCTGGAGTCACCTGAAATCTACAGCCAGCCAAAGCTCAAATAATGACAGCTTTTGAGAGCCACGTTTTGGGCCCTGAGTAACTTCGCCCAGACCATGGACCCTCAAGGTCCTACCGACACTGAAGATTTGGGGGAGGATGGGCAATGGTGGGCATCAGGTGTGGGATGTGGGTGGTGAAGAGCATGTTCTGAGCTTCAGGGAGCCTTACAGTGAGATCCGGCTGAACAGTGTACTGGCCACGTGCCTGGGTGGCTTACCAGGCCTCAATGTCCCCATCTGTGAATTCACTCAGAAACTCATTCTTCAGCGCCCACCCTGTGCCCCCTGAGCTGCTCCAGGTTCTGGGAAGACAGAAGCATGCCTCCCAGGGGTGCCCTGTGGAGATTCTACACCCTCCCAGCCAAGTTTCTCTGAAGAATCATTGTAAGGACCTGAACCTGTGGCAAGAAATTCAAGAACATTTTAGGAGAACTCATGCATCAGGTCTTTGATGAGGCGATGTGGATACAGTGCCGGGGCTCATTCCTGGATCCCAATTGATGCCCGTGCCTGCACGGGGAGCTCAGGTGTCTCCTGCTGCCTGAATACGTTGCAGCCAGCTCTGAAACCTCAGTGCCATCGAGCACTAGACACCTGGCCCTGTCATGAAATGTGGCCAACTCTGGCTCTGTGAGGCGAGCTACCCAGAGTTGCATTCCCCGACCCAGGGGCCCAAGTACCAATTACTGAGGTTCCCGAAGTTCTCAAGAGTTCAAGTCAATCCTTCAGTATACCTACTCTGTGTCAGGCTGGATGCTCTTAGAACCTACTGTCTACTGGTTTGTCTGTGTGGGCAGGTAGGGGTGGAGGTGGCTGGCAGACAGACACTGAAGAGGCTGGACAGACACTGACCTGAGTCGGAGTGCCTGGGTTCAGATGTTTCTTCTTCGGTAACTGGGAATGGCCCTGATTGGAATGGCAAGGGGATGAAATGAACTAATACATTATCAAGTCACTGGGATATCATGCAAGTGATTAAAGCCGGGTTGAGTCTTCTCAAAGCGCATGGCAGTGTAGTCTTAGGGACCCAGGAATGATCTCACAAGGAGTCGTTTCAGCAGTAACCTGAGCATGAAGAGAAGGAAAGTTGGGTATCTTCTATGGCAGGCAGCAAAACTACTAAGTGGTGGCATTAAGGGAAACAATGAGATGCATTTTTCTGTTGCTTTGTAGAGACATTGTCATGAATCGAGTACCCTGAGCCAGGCACTGTGCAGGAGAATGGAGGTACAGAGACAGCAGTGTCTCCATCGTTCCTCCAGGAGCTCACTACTCCATAAGAGAAGAATGACAAGTGAGGAAGCAAGTGCAACCGAATGATCTAGAGCCCCAGAGAGCAGCATGAACCCGGGAAGATGCAAGTGACTACTAGAGGGTGTGATTTCATAATGGCCTCACAGGGTGGGTGATGTTAGATGAGGTGGCGGCCGCCAAGCAGAGAAAGCAGGGAAGGGCATTTCACTGTGGGCCTTGGGAACAGTGAGGGCCAAGGCCCAGAGTATGGCAGAGGGTGGCATAGCTGGCTGAAGTGCGGAGCTCCAGACAGTGGCCAGGGGGAGTGTGGGAGAGATGCAGCTGGAATGTGAGATGGGCTTCGTCATCCTGGAAGCCTCTGGAAGTTAGGCTAGAACTGTGAGAGAGTTTAGAAAGAGATCTCCAGCAGCAGAGTGGAGAGCTGAATTGGAGGTGAGTGAGGCAGGAAGCAGAGAGGAATTAAGAGACTGTTGCAAAAATCCAAGGAAGACAACTGTGAGGGCCTGAACCATGAAAAAGAGTACAGAGAGAAGGGTGGACGAATAGCAAGAGCGAATCCTACAGTGCTGAGTGACTGGTGAGTTCTGGGACCACTCGCGGTCCTGATGGGGTGACTGGAGGATGGTGGATTATTCCGTAATGTAGAGCAGGGTCTCAGTCAGCAAGTGGGCTAGACAGCCAGAAACAGAGAGAGAGAGAGAGTAAACCCTTCCGAAGAACACGGGTGTGCTCAGCCCCAGCAGACTGATGCTGATTTCTTGTGTGATGACTCAGCCTAAAACTTACTGGGAGGACACAAAATCCTATATTTTCTCATAGCTTTTGCACACCAGGGATGCAGACTTAGCTGGATCATTGGGTTCCAGCTCTCTCACAAGCTGCAGTCAAGTTGTCAGCAGAACTATCTACTCCCAAACTCACTCCCATGGTTGTCAGAGGCCTCAGGTCCTCGTGGGCTGGTGACGGGAAACATCATTTTCCTGCCAGGTGGGTCTCTCCATACAGCACCTCACAACAGGGCAGCCAATTTCCCACCAGGGCAAGCAGATACGGGGGCGGTGGGGGAGAGAATGCAACATGGAAGTCAATCTCTTAAACCTAATGTTAGAAGTAACATCCTGTCATTGGCACTGCATTCTTTTATTCAGAAATGAGCCACCAGGTCCAGCCCGCATTCAAGGGAAATTTGACAAAGGCACATACTTTTCTAGGGACCATATTAAGGGTGGCAACATAGCATTAGCCTCTGGGAATATTATTTAGTGTTGCTAGTGCCTGATTTTTTCAAGAAAAGTTGGAAATTAGTCTTTTTTATGTGAAATTTTTCAATTTTAAATACTTGCCCTTAATCCAAAAAGAAAAAAATTCTTTTATACACTATAGGTCAAATAAAGCATATCCCTCAAGCATGATTCCCGGTGCCCTTCCATGTAGGCCCCATGTGGAAGGGGTGGGCCTGTAAGCGGAGGTAGAGGGTTAGGATGCCTCTGTTATTTCTTATTTGAAAACTGGGGGAGAAGCAAGTGACTGTTAAAATGGTGAGAGCTTGGGAGGAGGGAATGCCAATCATTTGATCCAGATAACTGTATTCATATAAATTCTACAGTCATATCAGTAAAAAAATGACTTGTTTTCATTAAAGGCAAGCCTTTGATCCCTGATCTGACAGCTGCACATCTATATAAAATGAGACATTCTGACATCCATAGCTCTGATCTCAATTGGACAGGAGGTTTCCTGCACACTAATGGAACAGAAAGACAATTGAGCATTATTAGATAGGAGAGAATGTTCTCACACACAGGAAAACAGCTTTTTCCTTTGAAAAAACACGATAAAGAACAGAAAATGACTGACAGAATCAGAGCTTCCCAGATGTCAGAAGAGCTGTTTCAGCTACACTCTGGCCTCTGGTAGGGAAGATGAGGGGAGTTTTTAGACAAGTATTGAACGTACCTTAGTGTTGGCTGACTCAGGAAAGAATTTGCTGGTAAAATAATCATGTTCTTGGAGTATGTTGAAGAGCTAAGATCCAGTGTGGACTTTCCATAAACAAAGGCTAATTTATATGCATTCATTTCCAAGTTTAGTAAGCAAGAAAGTTTCTCAGTGAAAAATCTTTCTTGCCCCTTCATTCAACAAACACTTAAGGAGTATACCCATGTGCTAGTGTTGACACCGTGGGAAAGACAGCCAAGGTCATTGATAAAAAAAGAAGAAAAAAAAAAACCCTTCTGATTTATGTTTGCCACATGAAGTTGAGATGCTATGAGAATTTTATCTGAGGTGACCTATCTCAGTCCAGTGAATTGGGGCAGGCTCCAGAGAGCCAAATAATGAATTAGAATTTCCAGGTCAAGATGGTGGGCTGGCCAGTGGAGACTTGGGCTGTTCACTATTTAAGTGGTTATATGGGAAATATTTTTCACATATTTCACATTCAGCATTGAATTTTCCCTTTACCATGCAAATTATAGTACATCCTGAAGAAAGTAGCTCACATCTGTAAAAGAGCCATAATGTAGAAAACAAGATAACCATTTCCTGAAATATTAAAAGTAATGGGGGCTGGTGCTGTGGCATAGCAGGTAAAGCCACTACCTGCAGTGCCAGCATCCCATATAGGTGCCAGTTTGAGTCCTGGCTACTCCACTGCCAATCCAGCTCTCTGTGTTGGCCTGGGAAAGCAGTTGAAGATGGTTCAAGTCCTTGGGCCCCTGCACCTGCATGGGAGACCAGGAAGAAGCTCCTGGCTCCTGGCTTTGGATCCACACAGTTCCAGCTGTTGCAACCATCTGGGGCATGAACCAGTGATGAAAGTCTTCTCTCTCTCTCTGCCTCTGCCTATCTGTAACTCTGCTTTCAAATAAATAAATAAATCTTTAAAAAAAAAAAAACGTAATGAGTTCTTTTGTCCAAAAACCAAATCACGTATTTTTAAATTTGTTTGTTTTGGTCACAGAGAAGCAGCTTTGTAAAGGCAAAAGATGAGTGCACAGTTGAGGTGGTGTTGTGGTGAGACCTCTTACCTTGCTGGTGAGATATAAAATGATGCAGCCACTTTGGTAAATTACCAGGTGGTTTCTCATACAGTTAAGCATAGAGTTGCCATGAGACCCAGCAATTTCATTTCTAGGTATATACACAGAGAAATGGAGACATTTGTCCACACAAGAACTAGTCCATGAATGTTTATTCATAATGGTCACAATGGCAAAAAAGGCAGAAACAACCCAGATGCCCAACAATTGATGAATGGATAAACAAAAGGTGATATAGCCATATTATGGGACATTACTCAGCCATAGAAAGCAAGGAAGTCCTGATATATACTATGTGGGGAGCAACTCGGACTAGACTAAGTTACTGGAATTAAGACTTATTCTATGCATCTGCTCTCCCACAATATGGCGCTGGGAGAGGAGAAAACAGCTTCTACACAGCTGCCTCCAGTTCAGCCAATAAACTGTAGGACTTGCTCCTGATTGGAGGAGAGCAGCGTACTCGGCGTGTGGGCAGCCGAGTTGGGATTGGCGGAGGAGGACTATAAAGGAGGAGAGAGACGGCATGCACCAGGAACATCTAAGGGGAACATCTAAGAGGAACATCTAAGGGGAACATCTAAGGGGAACACCTGTGCAGCCCCCGAGAGAGCCGGCCGGCGGTGTGCCACTCCCCTGCGGAAGTGGGGAATGTGGCAGGGGGAACCGCCCTTCCACGGAGGTGGAAGGGTCAGTAGCCAACCCGGGAAGAACCAGCAGCAAACCCGGGGAGGGCCGAGCAGACGAAAGAACAGCGCAGGGTCCTGTGTCGTTCCTCCACGAAGAGGGGGAGCGACATAATGGTGCCGTGACTCGGATAGGAAACCTAGGAGGGAAAAAACGGGAAGAAATGGGAAAATTACCGGAGAGAGAGACTAGCAAACAGCCTAGGGAAAAGCCGGACGAAAAAGGTGCCGGAAGAAGCTATTGAAAGCCTAGGCATAGACTCAGATATGGACTACGGGGGGAAGCTGGGAGAAATCTCTAAGGTCGAAAGTGAAAGCTAGAACAAACAGACTCGGATGCGGACTGTGGGGAGAGGCCAGGAGAAATGAGGGAGGAGTGTTGTTGGAGGAAAGCTTGGGGAAACATACCGGGTAGAGAAAAATGTTAGGGAAATTGAAGCCGCGGGGGGCAGGCCGAGGCAGAGACGAAAGCCACTTTGGGATTCTCAAGTTAGCCCGGGAATAAGGGGCGAAAAGTTAAAACCAGAAGCGGAAACGTAAGCCAGGTTGGGATCCGTCTGATTAGCCCGGGGAGCAAAGGATGGGAAGCCAGATCGTGGGGCGGAAACGTGAGCTGGGTTGAATTCGCCAGGTTAGCCCGGGGAACTTAGATTGAATGCTAGTGGCGGAGACGTAAGCTACGCTGTGTGACTCGCGGAGGCTGCCGCGCGCAGACAGAGCGTGCGGGGCTCAAGTAGATAGGGAACGCTGGGCTAGTGCGAAGCCACGCAGATGAGAGAGGGGCGGGCTGAAGCGGCTCAGAGCCGGAAAGCCGCCGAGAAGCAGCCTCGGGGCGGGCCCGGGAAGCCGCGGGGATAAGAGAAACAGAAGTTTAGAAGTAAAATGAGAGAGATAGGAATGTTGGCAGACAGAAGTAAAATGGGAGAAATAGGAATGCCCGGAGATAGAGAAATAGAGAAATAGAAAGGCCTCCCCACAATACTGCAATGAGAAGGCTTGGATTCGGTCTGCCTGATTAGTGAGGCGATGAGCACCTGCGGGCGGCTAGCAGCTTATGCGCTGCAGGTCACCGAAGACAGGCACGTTATCAACACCAATAAGTCACCCCACAACATGGCAATGAGAGAGCTTGGATTCGGTCTGCCTGATTAGGGCGGTAAGCACCAACAGGCGGCTCGACCAGAGTATGAGCTGCAGGTCACCGAAGATAGGCACGAATCAACACCAATAAGCCTCCCCACAGTATGGCGCTGAGAAGGCTTGAGTTCGGTTTGCCTGATAGGGCTTGTAAGCACCTGCAGGCAGAGCAGAGCATGCGCTGCGGGGCACCGAACACAGGCACGCATCAGCGCCTAAAAACCTCCTCACAACATGGCGAAGAGAGGACCCGGATTCGGTTTGCCTGATTGATAGGACTTGTAAGAACCTGTGGCAACTCTAGCAAGTAGAGCAGAGTGTGTGCCGCGGGACACCGAAGACAGGCGCGTATCAACGCCAAAAAATAAAAAGAAAGGGGGATCTGGGGGGAGCAACTTGGACTAGACTAAGTTACTGGAATTAAGACTTATTCTATGCATCTGCTCTCCCACAATATGGCGCTGGGAGAGGAGAAAACAGCTTCTACACAGCTGCCTCCAGTTCAGCCAATAAACTGTAGGACTTGCTCCTGATTGGAGGAGAGCAGCGTACTCGGCGTGTGGGCAGCCGAGTTGGGATTGGCGGAGGAGGACTATAAAGGAGGAGAGAGATGGCATGCACCAGGAACATCTAAGGGGAACATCTAAGAGGAACATCTAAGGGGAACATCTAAGGGGAACACCTGTGCAGCCCCCGAGAGAGCCGGCCGGCGGTGTGCCGCTCCCCTGCGGAAGTGGGGAATGTGGCCAGGGGGAACCGCCCTTCCACGGAGGTGGAAGGGACGGTAGCCAACCCGGGAAGAACCAGCAGCAAACCCGGGGAGGGCCGAGCAGACGAAAGAACAGCGCAGGGTCCTGTGTCGTTCCTCCACGAAGAGGGGGAGCGACAATACTACAGCATGGATGAGCCTTGGGAACATTATGCTGTGTGAAATCAGCCAGCCATAAAAGCCAACATATTACATCATTTAATTTTTATGAAATGTCTAGGATAGGCAAACCTATGTAGATCAGAAAGTAGATCTGCAGGGCCGGCGCCGCGGCTCACTAGGCTAATCCTCTGCCTAGCGGCGCCGGCACACCGGGTTCTAGTCCCAGTCGGGGTGCCAGATTCTGTCCCGGTTGCCCCTCTTCCAGGCCAGCTCTCTGCTGTGGCCAGGGAGTGCAGTGGAGGATGGCCCAGGTGCTTGGGCCCTGCACCCCATTGGAGATCAGGAAAAGCACGTGGCTCCTGGCTCCTGCCACCGGATCAGCGCGGTGCGCCGGCTGCAGCGCGCCGGCCGCGGCGGCCATTGGAGGGTGAACCAACGGCAAAGGAAGACCTTTCTCTCTGTCTCTCTCTCTCACTGTCCACTCTGCCTGTCAAGAAAGAAAAAAAAAAAAGTAGCTCTGCAGTCACTTTGATACAGGTATCTTTTTGAGGTGATGGAAATGCTCTAAACTGTGGTGAGGATTGTCCTTGTATCTGTGAGTTTGCTAAAAAAAAACACGTTGAATTATGAGAGGGTACAACAAAGAACTCATGGAAAATTGAATTGAATGATAAGTTTATTTGGTGGAAAAAATTTGAAGTTGTACAGTTTTTTTTTTTTATAGTATGCATGTTCCATGAACATTTTGAAGATTTCTTGTATACTTTAAATGGATGACTACTATGGTTTGTGAACTTTATCTCAGTGAAGCTATTTAAAGAAGAAGAAAATCAAAAGAACACATGTCAGGCACCCTGTTGTCCCTAACAGGGTAGGGAGCCAGCATCCCTGACAGTTCTCCTTGTGAGGTGAAGCACCGCCCTGCTCTCTCCAGAGGAGGTCCTTTGCATTCTTTCCTTCTATTTGTCTTTTCTTTCTTCCTTAGTAAACAACAGGAAGACTCAGTGTTTCTGTTTTTCTTCTTTTAAAATTGCTGTCCATTAGCCTCTGGTAGTACATTACAAAAGCAGTATCTTTAATTTGTTTTGGAATTGTGATGATTTACATAGCAGAATGGAAGACCCTCATTTTCAAATTTCTAGCACTGTTCTTAACCATCTTGCTGCACTTAGACATTTCCACCTTTCCTCCCATGGCTTTGACCTTATCGCTTCTCCATCCATCTACAAGATTCAGCTTTGTGGAGTGGCTGATAACTCATCAGCAACTGTGATCCCATGAGATATCTCTTCCAAGAGCCTAGGACTGAGGTTAGTCATCACTGACTGGAAAAATCCCAGCTGAGCCAGAGATAGAAAACACTTCAGATAGCAAAAACCTATTGAGTGAAAATTACTATTGGTGTTTGTGCATATAGACATGATCTAAAAGCTGTAGGTTTTTTTTTAATTAAAATTTACAAAACCACATTATTGGCTAGGCTACCCTGTTCCCCCTTTTAATACAATACAATAAATTTTTTTATATCTGATTTATTTGACAACTTAGCAAGCAACTGTAAGTTGGAGATTCCAAATGTCATAAGTGTTTGGTTTGTTAATGTATCCCATTTGTGGCCGCAGATTTACCTTTCTGCTAATGTAATATGTAGCTTAATATTAAATTGTTTGCATATTATAAACACACATGAGATTGGTGGTGGGAAGTCAGCCAAGAGTAAGCAAGGAGTTCATGGGAAAAATCTACTTGCTTTCAAAAATGTGCTGGAGGTAATTTGCAAAGAGAAAAGCTCATGTGTGGATTATTGAATGCTAGCTGTATAATCCCCAAAGAGCAAAGCATCGGTTAATGATTCCGATTAATAAGGGAGGGGAGTTTATTGCCTATTCCTGTGTTTTGAGGATTTTACATATATTATCTCAAATTCTCCCAATGAACTTGGGAGATAGGTATTATGACCCCTGTTTTCTAGACAAGAAAGAGGCCCAGAGAAGCAAAGTGATATAGCCAAGGCCAGAGAGAGATTATTGATGGAGCCACTGTCTGATAGACTTTGGCTGATTCAACATACAACATTGTCTCAATTGTTTTTCGTTTATCTATTCAATCATTATTGTAGGTGCAAAGGACTAGCTTGATTGTGGGGCAGGATCTGTGGGTAATAATTAGCAAAACAAGTCAAAGGAAGAACATGGTAGAGACTAGTCTAGTCTTGATTGTGAGTAGCTTCCTCCCACCCTGCCCCTCCCCCAGAATGGGGGTGGAGAGGGGAGAGAGAGAGATTAAGAGCATTAATATCTCCCACCTGCTGGTTCACTACCCAAATGCCCTCTTTGGCTAAGGGGCTGAGACAAGGATCCAAAGTCTCAATCCAGGTCTCTCATGAGGGCAGCAGGGACCCAACTACTTGAACCATAACCACTGCCTCCTAGGGTCTGCATCAACAGGAAGCTAGAACCGGGGGTTGGAACCTGGGCTGGCACCCATGTACTGCCCTATGGGCTGTGGACATCTTCTTGACCACTAGGCCAAATGCTTGCCCCTAACTGTAAATAGTTGTAATGGCAGAGCATAAAAGGAAGGGATTATTTAGCAGAGGCCAACATCTATATAAAAAGCAACAATTTTCTGAAATCAAGGCTCTCCAGTCAGTAGGTGACTGTCTGCTAGAGGCTTCCGGTGGAGTCTGAGGCAGCTGCAGCTGCACATCTCTCCCCAAGCATGCTGAGAGGCTGTGGATGTTAGTCTAAAAAACAAGTGCTCTCTCTTTGATGTGGTGTGTTCAAAGGAACTTCATGAGACTGTAAGTTGAATAATAGCATGCAGGTGAAAAGAATTCTGGGTTGACTGGTAAACTGTGGCCCCCACCCAAATTGCAAATATTTGAACAAAATCAGGAAAGTACAAAATGGAAAAGTAGCAATGGAAGGAAATGAACAGCCCAGGAGTCTGGAAATGGACTTTGATGCCCTTTGGTTTATTGTATAATCAGCAGTTAAATTGAAGCCAACAAAAATAATCAAAACAGTATTATTTTATCTCTTGGTCATATGTGCAGGCTAGAAAGCCACTCAACTCACACAAAACACAACTCTCTTTTTAAGAGGAGCCATCTCACCAGTTTTCTTTATTTTTATTAGTGGTAAATTTTAAGACAAAATGTATCCCCATCCTCCTCACTCTTTCACTACTATGTTGGAAAATGTGGAGGATTAGGAATAGGCGTAGTCCATAAAGTGTCCTTGCAGTCCAGTAGGAAGAGCTGGGAAGGCTGCTCATCCCCACAGTCTATGTTCCAGGCTAAGAAAATCATGCCCCCTCAAAGATGTCCATATTTTAACCTCCAGAATCTGTGACCCTACATGGCAAAAACGATTTTGCAGGTCTGACTAAAATAAGGACCTTGAAGTGGAGCAATTATTCTGGATTATCCAGGTGGACCCAAGGTAAGCACACAAGTCCTCAAAAGTGAAGACCCTTTCCTAGCTGTGGTTAGAAAGCAATGTGATGACGAAGGACGGGTCAGAGGGATGCTGCTTTGCTGACCTTGAGCCATGGAATGTGGGCTTCCTCTAGGAGCTGGAAGAGGCAAGGGAATGAATTTTCTCCTAGAGTCTCCAGAAAGGAATGCAGCTCTTCTGGCATCTTGACTGTAGCTCAGTGAGACCCGTGTTGCACTTGTCATATTTAGAATTGTAAGATAATAAATTCGTGTTGTTTGAGGGCAGGTACTTAGCCTAGTGGTTAAGCCACTGGTTTGGAGGCATGCATCACAGTGCCTGGATTTGAGTTCCACCTCTGTACCTGGTCCCAGCTTCCCACTGATGTGTACTCTCGGAGGCAGCAGGTAGTGAGTCCAGTGGCTGGGCCCCTGCCACTCACGTGGGAGACTTTGATGGGGGTCCCAGCTCTTGGCTCCAGCCTGGCCCAGGCATAGCCATTGCAGGCATCTGGGGCATGAACCAGAAAATGGGGGCTTTTTTTGGTCTCTCAAAAATAAATAAATATATATATATTTATTTTTTATTTTTGACAGGCAGAGTGGACAGTGAAAGAAAGAGACACAGAGAGAAAGGTCTTCCTTTGCCATTGGTTCACCCTCCAATGGCTGCCGCGGCCGGCGCACCACGCTGATCCGATGGCAGAAGCCAGGTGCTTCTCCTGGTCTCCCATGGGGTGCAGGGCCCAGGTACTTGGGCCATCCTCCACTGCACTCCCTGGCCACAGCAGAGAGCTGGCCTGGAAGAGGAGCAACCGGGACAGAATCCGGCACCCTGACCCGGACTAGAACCCAGTGTGCCGGCGCCGCAAGGCGGAGGATTAGCCTAGTGAGCCGTGGCGCCGGCCTTAAATAAATATATATTTTTTAATTTATGTTTCAAGCCACCAAGTTTGTGGTAACTAATTTAACGAGAACAGAAAACTAATAGAGGATAGAACAAATCCAGGGAGTTGAAGAACCTAACACCTTTTATCAGCGTGTCTTTATTGCTCCATGGTTAAGCCTAGAGTAGAGTACTTCTTGGTTAGGAAGAATAACTAAGTAATTTCTAGCTTCTTAGACCACAAAGTCTATTTAATCCTTGTTATTAAAAAATATTTATTTAAAAGGCTGAGTGATGGGGGAATGTTGGGATCTGGGAGGGAAGAGAAAAAGAGAGAGCAAGGGGGAGATCTTCTGCCCTCTGGTTCATGCCCCGAATGTCTGCAACAGCCATGGCTGAGCCAGACTGAAGCCAACATGTGTGGCAAGGACTCAGATACTTGACCCACAACCTGCTGCCTCCCAGGGTGTACAGTAGCAGGAAATTGGGTTAGAAGCAGAGAAGCTGGAACTTTAATTGGTTGTCAGATATGGCATGTGGGCATCCCAAGTGACAGCTGAACTCACTGTTCCACAATGTTCACCCAGAGTCCTTTTCACTTTTGCAGATCTATTAGATGGTTTCATTTTCACATTCACTAACAAAAATTAAATTTCATGTTAATCCCTCTGAGATTCTTTCTTTTCCTTCTATCTGAAGATCTATAGATGTAATTCAACTGTTAATCAGAAAGGCACCCCTCTTATTATAAAGTAATCTACCCTACATTCACAGACTACCTCAACCCTAACACTAATGGCTTCAATAATAACCAATAGTATCATTGTCATCAGTTTAGCAAAGACAAAACCCTGGGCATATTCAATTTATTATTACCACTGGTAAAACTGTCCTTGTGTACTTTATGTTTTTAAATACATTAAGGAGACGCCTTAGACCTGAGACTTACATGAAAATATGGTGCAAAGTATAAATTATTTTTTGAAGGCTAGGTCCTCATATCATAGACCTTTCCAGATTTAACAAAACTAAGTTCTCTGACTCTCTAGGTTAAATAAATTAGGCTAACATTATTTTTACTTTGAAAGTCCTTTAATTAGAAGTAGCAACAGCAAGAAAAATGCTTACATTTTGCATTCATGGCCTCTAGATCCTTCCCATACTACTGCATCAAACACTTCTAACCTTTCCTCTCTCATTTACCCACTCTTTCCGGATCATCACAGCCTACCCTTGCCCTCAGAGGGATCCTCTAAACTTTACTCTCTGCGGCCAAAGCCTAAGTGATCAAAATTAAGTATATCAAGAATGCCTCTGTGATGAAGATTCAGGTCATTCGCTTAGCTCTGTGCAAGACAGTTTTGTCATGAAGCAAATGAAACCTAAGCTTCCAGGCCCTCTCATGGTGGGGCCCTGCCATATGTGGGCTCCTTCCAAGACCCAAGAACCAGAGAAGAATGCTGACACACTCACACAGTTACAGATGTTCATCAAACTTGCAAAGATAAAATGCTTTCACTGCAATTGTGTAAGACCATTGTGTCTTTCCACTTTGCTTTCCCATCTGTCCTGCTACAGTCAGGTGGTATGACTGGGGACATAAGTGCTTGGGAGATGTGATTAAGAGAAAGTCGAATGGGGGGTCCATTATATTTTGGTTGAGTGGGATGTGTTTATGAGAGTCAGGCACTTCCTGAGGTGGTTAAGTGGTAATGGGCTGAGCAGTCTAGAAATCACCTCTGGATACTCTTGCTGCCCTAGAGTCAACACACCAGGCATCAGGTTGAAGGACTGGTGTCAGAGGCCACATCAGGATAAGAATGTGTCCCTCCATCCATAGCATTAGAAGTCTGTGGATGGAACAGAGAAACAAGGTTTGAAATGTGCAGAGAAGCAATTCTGTGAAAGCTTTCTCCAAGCATCAGATAAGCAAAGGATTCAGTTCTCATCAGTTCCTCGGGAATATACTGATAGTACTTGTACATTGTATATCATTATAACCCCCAAAACACTTTTATGGAAACATATTTATAGAAATATATAAAATCTATTTATTAGATTTCAGTAGAATGTAATAAAATCTATTTTATTAGAATTTCTGTGTTTCTGGCACATAACCCTGTAACAACAAGCACATATATGTATGAAGTTGGGAATTTTTCACCTCCCAGCTTTCAATATTAAAACATAAGTTCTGACCAATCATGCTAGAGGAAACCAATCAATTTTCTTTTCTTTCCATGGAAAGCCGTATTACAAAACTGGAGTCAAATAATATAGAGGTAAATATGTAGGAAAGAGTATTTTTATAAAGGGATGCTAAAGAATAAAAATAATATGACCTTGTCTAAACAAGATAAGAGTCGGAGAACTCAGAGGGCTTCCATAGCCTTGGAAACTCATGACTGGAGCATAGGGAGATTACTGATGCCATAGACAGGAGTGTCAATTGGTAAAGTCAACAACAGGAGTCACTGTGCACTTACTCCTCATGTAGGATCTCTATCCTTAATGTGCTGTACATTGAGATTTAATGCTATAACGAGTACTCAAACAGTATATTTCACTTTGTGTTTCTATGGGGGTGCAAACTGTTGAAATCCTTACTTAATGCATACTAAACTGATCCTCTGTAAAAAAAAAAAAAAAGAAAGAAAGAAAGAAAGAAAGAAAGAAAGAAAGAAAGAAAGAAAGAAAGAAAGAAAGAAATTATCAATTCCCAACTTGACTCTCACTGGGATTAAACATGACAATAGGTCTGATCTGATTTCATCATCATTTAAAAAAAATCATCTATTATTTTTCACTTTATGTTTCTGTGTGGGAGCAAACTGTTGAAATCCATACTTAATGTATACTAAGCTGATCTTCTGTATATTAAGATAATCGAAAATGAATCTTGATGTGAATGGAAGGGGAGTGGGAGTGGGAAAGGGGAGGGTTGTGGGTGGGAAGGACGGTATGGGGGGAAGCCATTGTAACCCATGAGTCGTACTTTGGAAATTTATATTCATTAAATAAAAGTTTAAAAAAAAAGAATAAAAATAATAATTTCGGGGCTGGCACTGTGGCATAGTGGCTAATCCTCTGCCTGTAGCACAAGCATCTCATATGGGTGCTGGTTTGTGTTCCGGTGCTCCTCTTCTGATCCAGCTGTCTGCTTATGGCCTGGGAAAGCAGTAGAAGGTGGCCCAAGAGCTTGGGCCCCTGCACCCGCATGCAAGACCTGGAGGAGACCCCAGGTTCCTGGCTTTGGATCAGCTCAGCTCTGGCCGTTGTGGCCATTTGGATAGTGAACCAGTGGATGGAAGACCTTTCTCTCTGTATCTCCCTCTCTCTGTCTGAGACTCTACCTCTCAAATAAATAAATAAATCTTTATTAAAAAAATAATAATGTGTATCTTCATTTAGAGATATTTATGGTATCAATTATCTCTACTATTTGTAACTTTTAAACATTTCTCTTATTCTAAATATTCATTTTTGTATCTAACTTTATATTTTAAAATTTTATAGTCTTTTTATTAAGGAGGAGATTAAATAAATGTCAACTATCACAAAAGCTAAACCCTTTCCTTCATCCAGTTTTGATCACTGGCTATCCATATCTGACAATTTATGCTGCAATCCTCTAGTGTCCACTGGACATCTTTGGTTTTCTTTGGTTTCTGGCTATCTTCTGTGTCTAAACTTATTGGGAAAATAGAGAAAACAGACAAACAAAACATTTTGATTCCTCTGAGAGAAACATTTATATCCTGAGCACAAGTGTCAAATTTAGCACCTATGTCCTTTTCTCTATCTGTGCTTTGAGGGGTATTCAAGAAAAAGGTCTGGCTTTGTTTTCTAGGGCTAACCTAACAAGATACCATGAACTGGGTGGCTTAAGCTTCAGAAATTTGTCTAATGATTTTGGATGCAGAAGTTGGCGGTCAAAGTGTTGGCAGGGTTGGATCCTTCTGGGGGCTGTGAGGGGGTATCTGTGCCATGCCCATCTCCTGGTTCTTGGTAGTTGCTGGCAGTTGGTGTGGCATGGCTTGCTGTTACATCACTGCGGCTTCTCCCTCCATCTCTACAGTCCCCCCCCACCCCCGTGTGTGCCTCTGCATCCATACTTTCCCTTTTCCTAATGACCCCTGTCATTACTGAAGTAGAGTTCACTCTGATGACCACATCTAAATTTGTCCACATGTGCTAAACTCTGCTTCCAAATAAGGTCATAATCTGAAGTGAGTAGTAAGATTGCAACACATCTTCTTTTTTTGTTAGGGGACACGGTTCAACCCATAACAATGCCTAAATTTTTTTTCACTTTCCCGTTCTGTAAAGGCACGTAATAATTGTACCCCGTATTGATGAGGATTCAGCAAAGTGCAGCAAAGCAGTGGTTCCTAAATATTGTTATTGTGAATGTCAGCACATTAGAAACAGAGTTTAAGTTCGTGTTAGGATGTAAACTCCATTAAGTCAGGGTGTTTTTGTGTCCTCCTCTCCACTGTTATCTCAGCTGCAAAAACAGAGCTTACGTCATGACCTACACTCAACACACTTGTTTTGAATGAATGTGTTATCTGGCCGTTCCTATACCAATCAGTTCTGATTTGGCAATGGTTTAGAATACCCAGACAGAAGTAAGTGTTGTTAAAAATCAGAATCTTGGTTAAATAGGTGAGAAGGGACCAGTCTACCTGAATATCTATCCAAAGGAATAATTGAAGTTTTTTAAAAAAAGATTTATTTATTTATTTTAAAGAGTTACACAGAGAGAGGAGAGGCAGAGAGAGAGGAGAGAGAAGGAGGGAGAGGTCTTCCATTCGCTGCTTCACTCCCCAATTGGCCGCAACATCCGGAGCTGTACCAATCCGAAGCCAGGAACTTCTTTCAGGTCTCCCACACAGGTGCAGGGGCCCAAGGACTTGGGCAATCTTCTACTGCTGCCCCAGGCCATAGCGTAGAGCTGGATCAGAAGTGGAGCACCCGGGTCCCGAACCAGCACCCATATGGGATGCCAGTGCTTCAGGCCAGGGCATTAACCCACTGTGCCACAGCGCTGGCCCCATAATTGAAGTTTTTATAAAAATGGTAGAATTTGTTGAATATGATGAAACTCATACAATGGAACAAAAATATAGCTATATTTGAGCTTAATTTATAGAAAATAGATTTACATAAATGTTTATGCATATCTTACATATTCAGTAAACCACAAGTAATTAAGTTTCCAATTTTGTCACTACTAAGGAATTTATAAAAAGGCTCAACCTAGGGCCAGCGCTGTGGCATACTGACTGGGTAAAGCCACCACCTACAACACTGGCATCTCATATGGGCACTGGTTCAAGTCCAGCTGCTCCACTTCTGATCCAGCTCCCTGATAACGTGCCTAGGAAGCAGTGGAAGATGGCCCAAGTACTTGGACCCCTGCACCTATGTGGGAGACCATGATGAGTTCCCGGGTCCTGGCTTCAGCCTGGCCTAGCCCTGGCCATTACAGCCAGCAGATGGAAGATTCTCTCTCTCTCTCTCTCTCTCTCTCTCTCTCTCTCTCTCTCTCTCTCTCACCATCTCTCCCTCTCTCTCTGTAACTCTTTCTTTCAAGTAAATAAATAAATATTTTTTAAAAAGCACTTAACCTAGCTAAATACATTGCACCTTTAAAATGCTATTAAAATGTCAAGTTTCACAGAAACCCAAAGAAGGATTTGCTGATCCTGTAAGTTCATTATGGTCTCCTGTCACTGGCTCTCAGATTTCAAAACCACTTTTTGGTAGTACAGTACTCATCACATTTGAACTTAAATAATAGTGTGTAATAAAAGTTGCCTAGCTTTGCAACTACTTTACATTCTATGAACACACACTTTCCTTATCCTTGTACCAAGGTAACCCCCAAACTTAGTGGCTGGCATATAGTTGCTGCTAAATAAATATTTGCTGAACCAACTAATAAATTAATGAAAGAAAGAAAGAGAAAGAGAGAAAGAGAGAGAAAGAGAGGTGAATGTGTACATGGAAGTGTGACTAAATAAACATTATTTTAAAGTGACTGGTTCAGACTCCTTTACTTTAGATTATATCTAACTGCTGCTGGTGATCTTGTTCATTAGAAGCCTTGTTCTACAGCAGTATTTGCAGGAATGTCAATTTCTCTTATTTTTGCCCTAATTTCTCTGCAGAAATTCTGTCTTTGCTTTGAGTGTGCTTGGAGTAATGCTCTTTATCAATTTCATCACAAAGGAGACTTTGTTTCCTTTCAATAAACTCCGCAGAAATGCTTGCCTCTGCTTATTTATTATCAGAGGAAGCCTCCCTTTCTATTTGCATGACCCTGCATTTTTCTAGCCTTTAATCTGGGCTCCTTGTGTTGCCTGGTCAGCTGCCTCTAGGTTCTGCCCTCATTGTGTGCCTGGAAGCTACATTCTTCTCCTTTTGGTAGACAAAATAACTTACTGATTGAGGTCAGAGCTACAAAGGATCACCACTGGGCAGAAATATGAAGGGACTAAAACGTCCTTTGTAACATTATTAAGAATTATCTCTGGCTGCAACAGAGAAAACTACTTTCTAATTAACCATTCAGGTCCATTGTGTGTACACAACTTTTATGTATTTTCCATTTGGAGGCCATTCTAAATAATGGCATATTTTATAAAAAGCCTAATAATGCTTTTTTAGCTTAATATTTTATTTTTTATTTTAGAGATATTTTAAATTTAGATGATAGTCACAGGCTTAATGCTCCAATAAATACAGAGTTCAACAAATGAAAAGTACGAAGACCAAAGTTGAGCAGGAACATAAGCAAGGGCTATAAACAATAATCAAGTACAAACATGTTTAACTGTACTCATGTAAAGTAAGTGTAAAAATGGTCACAAAATTACTGAAACTGTACTAGTATATGATTCTCAACAATCTGACAAAGATTTAAGACAAAGTTTGACAAAACACTGTATTCGCAGCAAAACTGATAAACACAGGCATTTCTTTCTTTTTTAAATTTTAGCTCCCACAAATAAGGACATATAGTATTTATCTTTCACTAATTAGAAGTCTTATAGCCCCTGAAGGTAGCCTAGGAGCCTATAGGTGGAGATACTGGGTCATTCATTGAACATGGAGCTTATTTTTTTTGAGGATGTTGATACAAATTCTTATTGCTTGTCTAAGTGCTTACCATCAGGACAAAGAGGTCCTCCTTCTCTGAGACTTTCAGGAGACTCTATATGATTTTTATTTTTAAGATTTATTCATTTAAAAGAGTTCGAGAGAGGAAGGGAGAGACAGTGAGAGGGAGGGAGAGAGAGCTATCATTGGATGGTTCACTCTCCAGATGGCTGCAACTGCCATGGCTAGGCCAGGATGAAGCCAGGAGCTACTCCCGGGTCTCCTTTGTGGGTGGCAGTGGCCCAAGGGTTTAAGCCATCTTCCACTGCTTTTCCCAGGCCTTTAGCAGGGAGCTGGATCAGTCAGGACACAAGCCAGCACCCATATGGGATACCAATGTCATAGGCAGTGTAGCTTTACTTGCTATAGCACAATGCTGACCCCTGAACATAATTTTAAAAGTTGAATCTTTAATAGTAGTATTGGTGAAAATGATCACTTTCTTGTGTTAAGTCTTTGATTACTATCAAGGATCAACATGCTTGCATAAGTGAGTTGCCTAGTTGAATTTATTCTGTGGGTAATGATCTCTTTTCCTAAGTTCCTAATCTGTTTACATGAACACTCTATGTAGAAAACGGTTTTCTTCAAAACATTTTCTAACTGTAATAGTCATTCTACCATGTTTTTGTGTACAGAATTTTTCATTTTTACAGTTAAATATGCTGGACTTTTGCTTTATAATTTCTTTTGCTATATTTAAGCTTGGGAAATCTTCCCCCTTGTAGAAATTTTTATAAACAGACATCCATATTTTCTTCAAATGTTTCTGTTGTTAGCATTTTAAATATTTAAATTCTTAGCAATCTAGAATTTATGTTGGTATGTGGAATGAAGTGAGAAATCAATTTCCTTTACTATTTCTAGTCCAACACTGTTGATTGAATAATTTGTCCTTGCCTGAGGGTTTAATATATGCTTCTTTATGGCACAATAGCTTTTTATGTAAAATAGACTCAATTTATGAGCTTCACAAACAAGTTTCTTAGATAAATTTTCCCAAGAACATGCTACATTTTATTAACTTGCTACAGGGGCACCAGCAAGGTGACCAAAACAAGTAGACTAGTGTAAAAATGGAGGGGTTATGTAGGAGATGGAGTGCTTACCAAGCACATAGCTTTTTTTCTTTTGTTAAGTATGAAAGATTTAATTTTCACTGTACAAGTTTTTCAGATCAGCACGTCTGTATCAGTTGCCACAAAGGAAGGACGTGACAGAAGGCTCTGTTTTCCCAGGTGCATGTTGTGCTTTTTGGTCCATGTTAGAATAATTTTGTCAGTTAATAAAAATAAAGCACTGTTACTGTGATGGGAGTTCTATTAAACCACTGCCTTGGTTCTGAGCCTCCAAACTCCCCTGGCTTCTCTCATAGCTGCCTCTGCTCAGTCTTCTCTGCTGAATCTTCTCTCTGTCCTAAATGCTTTGTGTTGGTAAAGCCTCCCTGTGTGCATTCTTTCCATAGATGAACCTCATCCAGTCTTCGGGTTTCCGTTCCATCTGTCTGCTGATGATGCACATTGCTTTCTATGAGTTTCACATTCTTTTTTAAACAAGAGGTATTTCTTCATTTTGAAAGTCAGAGTTAGAGAGAAAGAGAGAGAGAGAGACAGAGACAGAGAGAGAGAGAGAGAGAGAGCTCTTCCATCCACTGGTTTACTCCCCAGTTGCCCACACCAGCCAGGGCTGAGCCATGCCAAAGTGAGGAGCAAGGAGCTTCATCAGGGTCTCCCACATGGGTGGCAGGGGCCCAAACATTTGGGCCATCTTCCCATCCAAATGGGAGGCTGACATTGCAGACACAGGCCAGCTATGCCACAACGTGGGCCCAAGTTTCAGACTCTTACACCAACTGCCTACTCACCATCTCCTTTTTGAGTCTCATAGACATTTCAAACTTACCATGCCCAAAACACAACTCTTGGATTCAATCCTTGTCCCTGCCCCTTTCCCAAGGCACTTAACATTAGGATTTAAACAGTTGCTTCTGGGGGCCAGTGTTGTGGAGTAGCAGGTAAAGCCACCACCTGGGATATGAACATCCCATATGAGTGCAGGTTAGAGTCTCAGCTGTTCCACTTCCAATCCAGCTCCCTGCTAATGGCCTGGAAAAACAGCAGAGGATGGACAAAGTGTTTGGGCCCCTGCATCCATATGCGAGACCAAGATGAAGTTCTTGGCTCCTGGCATCAGTCTGGTCCAGCCCTAGTCATTGTGACCATCTGGGGAATGAACCAGTGTATGGAAGATCTTTCTTTCCATCTCTCTCTGTAACTCTGACTTTCAAATAAAGAAATCTTAAAAATAAACAGTTGCTTCTGGCCAAAAACGTAGGGGCCAACCTTGACTTATTTCTTTTTCTTACCCTGTGTATCTAATCCATCAATGAATCTTTTATGTGTATTTCTAACATGTATCTAGATTCTACTGGTTCCTTCCACTCCTATTACCCTAGGTAAGCACATTTTCTCCAGCCTGAATGACTAAAAAAGCTTCCTAAATCCTATCCCTATTTCTCCTCATCTCTACCTTAACTATTCTCAGCATTGAGACCAACTGACTTAGAACAGACCCTAAAATCCCTTTATGGTCTACAAGGCTTTACATTGATCTTCCCATGCCCCCCACCCCCACCCCTTACCTCTGTGTTCATCACCTACCAGTCTCCACCTCACTCACTCTGCTCCCCCAACACTTCATTCTGGGTTGTTCCTGGACTGTATCAAGCATGCCTGGGTCTTTGTATTTGCTGCTTCCTCTGCAAGAAATACTGCTCTCCCAGACAGCTGCAAGACACTCTACTACATGTTATTCGAGTATCTCCTCAAATATTACTTCCTCAGAGGCTTTTCCTGATGATTCTGTTACATAATTATCTACCATTTTCTATATTAAGGCCTTATTGTGTTGGTTCCATAAGAATCCAAATAATACAAGGGTGTTGTTCATAGCTGGATCACAGCTAGATCCCCAATGTTTAGCATTTTGCTTGGCATATAGTAAGTGTTCAATAAATATGTATTGGGCCAATGCTGTAGCACACTGGATCAAGCTGCCATCTGCAGTGCCTGCATCCCATATGATCACCAATTCAAGTCCCAGCTGCTCCACTTTCATCCCAGCTCTCTGCTATGGCCTGGAAAAGCAGAAGAAGATGGCCCAAGTGCTTGGGCTCCTGTACCCATGTGGGAGACCCAGAAGAATCTCCTGGCTTCTGGCTTTGGCCTGGCCAACTCTGGCCATTGCAGCCATTTGGGGAGTGAACCAGAAGACAGAATCTCTCTATCTGTGTCTCTCCTCCTCTTCTCTCTCTCTATCTCTGCCTTTCAAATAAATAAATAAGTCTTAAAAAAAAATTATGTGTTGAATGTCTTGATTAAATCTGGTGGGCTTTTTTGGAAAATATTTAAATATTTTTAAAGATTTATTTATGTATTTATTTGTTTGAAAGAGAGTTACATAGACAGAGGGAGAGGGAGAGGGAGAGGGAGAGAGAGAGAGAGAGAGAGAGAGAAAGGTCTTCCATCCACTCGTTCACTCCCCAGATGGCTGCAATGGCCAGAGCTGGGCCAATCCAAAATCAGGAGCCAGGAGCTCCTTCCAGGTCTCCCATGTGGGTGCAGGGGCCCGAGGACTTGGGCCATCTTCTGCTTTCCCAGGCCATAACAGAGAGCTGGGTCGGAACTACAGGTGGTGGCTTTACCTGCTATGTGACAGCACCAGCCCCGAAATATTTTAATGATGTCTTACCCAAGAAAACAGTATATTTTTCCATTTTCCCAAGCTTTAGTAAATAAATCTCCACTAGCTTTTTTTTTCTTCAAGTACATTAAAGATATTGTACATTAAGTCTGCTTCTATATGTTTTGTAGTTATAAATAAAAATATATGTACATGAAATAATAGTCTTCTTACAAACCATCTCAAAATAAGTATTATTTGACTCTTAAAATGTTGTGTCATGTTGCATTGGCCACAACTTTTTTTAAAGATTTATTATTTATTTGAGAGGTAGAGTTACAGATAGTGAGAGGGAGAGACAGAGAGAAAGGTCTTTGTTCAGTTGGTTCACTTCCCAAAAGGCCACAATGGCCGGAGCTGAGCCGATCCAAAGCCAGGAGCCAGATTCCAGGTGCTTCTTCCAGGTCTCCCATGTGGGTGCAGGGGCCCAAGGACTTGGGCCATCTTCCACTGCTTTCCCAGGCCATAGCAGAGAGCTGGATCGGATGAGGAGCAGCCAGGACTAGAATTATCACCCATATGGGATGCCAGTGCTGCAGACAGAGGATTAACCTACAGCGCCACAGTGCTGGCCCCATACAACTTTCAGAATAATAATAATATTTCTTTTTTGGATATTTTTATTGGTGATATCACCAATGTTTTACTATTAAATTGACTACTGGTTTTAATCTTACAGTTTTTCTTATATTGAGCATTTTTCTTTGTTTCTACTCTAAAAGCAACATTATTAGGGATTGATCTTGAATCTTTTTTGTTTTTTGGACAGGCAGAGTTAGAGAGTGAGAAAGAGAGAGAGAGAAAGACAGAGAGAAAGGTCTTCCTTCCATTGGTTCACCCCCCAAATGGCCACTACAGCTGGCCGGCACTGCACCGATCTGAAGCCAGGAGCCAAGTGCTTCCTCCTGGTCTCCCATGCCGGTGCAGGGCCCAAGCACTTGGGCCATCCTCCACTGCACTCCCGGCCACAGCAGAGAGCTGATCTGGAAGAGGAGCAACCGGGACAGAATCCGGCACCCCAACTGGGACTAGAACCCAGGGTGCTGGCACCATAGGCAGAGGATTAGCCTAGTGAGCCGCAGTGCCGGCCTTGATCTTGAATCTTATCAAGTACATTTTATGCATTTATAGGCTGGTATCTATTTTTGTGTATTTTATATAATGACTTGATATATATATATATTAGTGTATATATATATATATATATATATATGGTTTCATGTTTTTTACTGATTACCACTTCCCTGAAATGAAGTAGCTGACAATGGGGATTATTCTTTTATATGTTGCATATTACAATTTGATAATATTTATTTTAGAAAGTTGTAGGCATTTTATGTGTTTCATATGTTCAGCTGGATATTTTAATTGCTGTTCTTTCTTCTTTTTGGTCTACCTGCCACTTCACTGTTACTACCAACTTTATTATTATTCGCACACAGGTAACAGGGAAGAAGTCATTACTTCAGAGTATTGCATAAAAAAAAATAGCCCAGTAATCTTCTTAATGAGTAAGAAGGACCAGGAGGTGAAAATCTATTAAGCATGGTCCCAGTCAAACTGGATTAGCAAGGACATCACCTGCTATTACAGATACAAGCCTGTCAGGCCTCCGTTTGACATTTGTTCATGGGCACTCCCATTTGTTGAGAGCTTTTTGGTATGTGGATACTTTCAATGCATTATCAGATTTATACTTCACACTAATCCTAGCAACTAGAAATGAATATTCCTGCTGTAGATGGGGAAACTAAGGCAGGGGAGGGTTAAACGATTTGAACTTGTTCTAGGAGTTGTTCAGTGTCAGAGCCGGTTTAAAGAAGGGTTTTAAATGGTTTAAAGAAGACAAGATTTAACCAAAGGTAGCCATGCTACGAGACAGGATGTAGTAACGGCTGCCAGGAAGGAGGGTCCAACACAGCCCAGTGTTGCTGAGATTCAGATCTGTTTGGAGAGATCTCGAGAACCTTGAGGAAGAAGATAGCTTTGTCAGACAGGTAATAAGACATGAATAACTGAGTAGGGGTCCCAAGACCCTCCACCAGGCGAGAAACCAAGGACCCTAACCACGTAGGACCCATCCAAGATTGCCCACTTTGCAGTTTAACTTGTGGTTTAAAGTATTCTGATAAAATGGGATGCGACCACATTAAAAAAGTCTAGTTTGTAGTCATGTGTGTAGAAAACCCAAAAGTAAGCAACTCCCACATGTCAGTCACAGCAGCCACCATGAGTTTCACAGCCACATCACCAGTCAAAGCCTCTCGTGATTGAGGGATAAGAGCCCCACACCAGGAAGAAAAGTTGCCAGGCTTCCTCTGAACTGGCCCGTTCCTCCCCTGGAATCAAGTTCACGTCACTATCCCTACAGGGTACCACGTGCACTCTCCACCAGCCCTATCTGCCTTGGAACCTATTTCAGTAATCTTTTGCTTTGCTATCCTCGCTTTGATCTCTCTGAACTATAATTTGTTACTCCATCAGCAAAAAGGAACCCAGGCCAGCCAACTACCACCCATGACAGCACTGAATGGGGAGGAGCATATTTGAGGCTAAGAAGCGTAAGGGTGAAGGCACTGGTGAGGAAAGCCTAGGACAGGTTTAGGACAGAAAGAGTTTTCTCTCATTGGTAGATTGTGATTGCGCTGATGTGCAAAGATGAGCTGGAAACTTGGACTGGGTTCCTAAGGGGAAATCCGCAAGATAAATGAAGGAGTTTGGTTTGTAAAGGTTAGCGGTAGGGAGCCATTGTTGCAATTCAAATGAGTGGCTGACAAGGCAGATTGGGAGGGCTTAAAGCAGGTGAAGTTGGGAGAATTACACCCTTGTCAGATGGCTGTAAATAATTTATCAAGAATTAAAGGGAGCCTGGTTTAAAGAGTGGCAGTTAGGATGGGAAGCTAGGACCTGATTTAGGATTGGATACCAGGGTAGATTTATTGCATTTGTGCAGAGGATGCTAGCAGCACAAGGAATGGCAGGAAGCCTTCGCGTCTCTGGCAGCCTGAGCAGCTGGAAGGAGGGTGGTGCCCCTGCAGATAGGCTAGGCCAGTCACTGGGAAAAGGGTTGGTGAGACACCTGCTGGGAGGTGGTTACTTCCAGAGAGTTGGATTTGGAGTCGTCTGCCGTAGTGAGAGGTCATTACCATCTTTTCAGAAATCTTAGTGAAAGAGAGAGAAGCTAAGCTGAGGTTCTCAGTCCTGGTGGAGCATCACAAACACCCTTTATGCAACAGATTCACTCACGCCCATATCTGTTGAATCAGAATCCCAGGGTAGGGGCCAGAGCTCTCATCAGTTCATAGCTCCACAGAGTTCTGTTGGGGCCCCAGAGCTGAGAACCCCTGGGGAAGGGGTAGAAGTTTGGTATGAAAAGGCAAGAACGTGTGATACAGCCGCCTGTGTAGCCGGAAAGAGAGATGCCCCACATTAAGTGTCTTCTTTCAGATCATTCAAGCATTCGTCTTGTAGATCTTATCGGCATCTGACTCATACTTTAACTGATGCCCTTCAGGTTGCCTTTAGCAGACACTCATCTCTTGTCACTGAATGCTTAAAAACAATCAGAAGGAAGGAGAAGTTTCAGTCCAGAGGTTTGCAAACTTTCTTTCACGTTGGGTACTTTCCAGAAAATGAAACTCCAATGTGTAAACAGATGAAAGTAGAACCTCTGAGACAAGCACAGCCCAGAACCCACTTGCACCAAGTTTCCCATTTGTCCCAGGCAGGGACTTTGGAGAATTTGGCCAGCTCTCAGGATCTCAAGATCTGCACCCTACAGGTCCAGTTCGATCTCCTTTTCAGGTAAGGAAACTAAGTTTTAGGGGAGCGATGCAGTTGACCCAAGGTGGCATAGTTAGATAGGTTACATATGCTGAATCCTTATGCAGTTACACCCTCAGAGTATAACATCCCCGTAGCCAATCTAACATCTCCTCTTCCAACAGAGGAAGGCGTGAGCAAATCAAATTGCCCACAGCTGCTTTGGTGCAAGGTTAGGTGAGGGAAGGGACTGTACTTCCTGACTGCCTTGAATTCTGGGGTTTATCTGCAGGGATCTCATTTATCTGTGTGCTCCCATTGCTGTGCACTGTCTGGTAATTCTGAGTGGCCTGTAAAGTCGTTATCTGGCCAATGCAGGGAGATAAAAAGGCTTGTTAGTTTTAAAGGGAAAGTTTCAGTGATTGAAATTTTATCAGCAGGATGAGCATGGAAAGCTTTTCTTTTTTTCTTTTATACCCATCTGAGGAAAAAGTAATGAGAACTAAGAAATTATAATTGAAAATGAGAATTGTCAGGTATCTTTTGCATATTTTATATGGCTGACAACGGAGACTACTTTGAGGAATATTTGTAACCTTATATGCTTTTGGCACCTAATTTTCAAATTCATGCATATGAGAGGTTTTCAGAAAGTTCATGGAAAATGCGTGTTATGAAAAATGTGGATTTCAAAAGTTTTTTGCCCAAAAATAAACTTATCTTTTAATTCCATTTCTCTACCAGCTTTTTGAAGTACCTTGATACATATTTTCTAATTACCCCAGAGCCGTCTCCTGGTTGCAGCTTCGTTCCTTGGGAAATGTTTGTCACGACAGAAGAAACCATACTCCTAAGGAAGTTAACATAAATTTCTGACATGAGGAGAGTTAACTTTGAGTTCCTACATATTTAAACTTTCTTCAGAAACTTGAAGGATTCTTCCCAAATGGTTGCACTGAGGAGATTTAACTGCCTTTCTCCTCCATGCTATTGACTTGTACGACACGCCTTTACTGAGGTGTGTTGCTAATGTTTAGTTGCACAAGCACAGATCTAGATAGTACCATAAAAATCCAGGCCGTTTCCCTGTTACTTTGCAGGAACATATTCAAGTGCAGAAGACTGAGCTCATATGCTTTTAAAAGAGGCTTGCGGCAAGGCTTGCCTTTTCTTAATGCCAGGTGATTCTGCAGCCTGCTTAACTCAACTCCTTCTTCAGGCCTTAGTGCTATGAGGGAATTGGGAAATAAAGGAGCTGAAAGGTTTTCTAGTTTGTCTCTAGTGCTTTACCCTGACACCACTCCCTTGCATGCCATTCCGGCACATTCTTTTTCCCATGATGCCTCTGAGCCTCTTGCACAATGAAGAGGATGCCACATGCACCTGTAAGCTGAGCTCCAGGTGGAGACACCATGAGAACTTTCCTAAACCCCACCCTATTTGTATATTCAACTAGGCACCGCCCTCTGCCCCGTAATGGGATCCACTAAATTAGGGAGCTCTCTTTCTCCTCGTGGACATGGATGCTCTCCTTGAGGGCAGCTCACCCTCATTCTCTTTCTCTGGCCCTCTCATGGCGAGTGTGTCTTCCCATGGGCTTGCCCCCACACACGCATGAATGTGTAACTCACTCTTTCTTTAAATGCATCCTGCTCCAATTTTTAGAATTGACTTATGTCCCTGCTTTGAATTCTCATCTCACATGGAAGAAGAGTCTGGAATAAGAAAAGCCGGAAATGTATTCCCACAACATTAGGAAGAGAGCAGTTATTATCTCTACATTGTCTTTCAGCACCCGGCACGAGTGCTCATTTCTTTCATTTCTGGCATGATTGCAAATTTTCTTTGTCAATGTTGTATGGAAGGGTCTGGCTTTTGTGTCTATGGGGGAGACCATGCTCTGACTGCACCCATCTTTAATTTATGGCAAGTCAGCAGCAAAACTGCCGGGATAGAAACCTTTCCCCAGCTGTGGCAACCTCATGTAAACGAATGCAACTTGCCCGTCCCCCCTCCTTCCTTGTTTGGTAGCATGGCTTTGATGCTCACCTCACACCTAGCTGCACCTCAGAGCCCGACTCACTCAGCCACACAGAAGCACTAGAACAGAAACTCCAAGTTCAGAAAATGAATAATTCAGTTAACATAGTCCGTCTCTAATATCTGAAAATTCATATTTACCAGAGCTTGGATGTACTCGGGTGTTTACATTTTCTCCCCGCTTCTTCTTTGATTGGTATCAGCAGCTGTGGGTTGAAATACGTATGCTTTACTCTCCAGACTCCAGACTGCTTCTCTTCCTCCCACTGCCCTCTGCGTCTGACCACTGCCATCCTCCGGGATCTCAGCCTTCTTCTGAGGCTGCTCACGTGGCCCCGTGTAGGAAGGGACTCACCTGGCTGTGCCCATCGTCCTGCTGGCTGTGGCTAAAGGTGTGTGACCAACCATGACAATGATTAGACTTCCTAGATTTCCCAGTGTACAGAAAGAGTACTTTTACCTTCACAATCCCAGTAGATGATGAGGCTGGAAACCACAAGGGCAAGCCTCGTCTACCAGGAGATTCAGGGCAGCCCTTGAAAAGTGCTTGAGCTTGGTGTTTTCCAAAATTCACCCGGGTACTTGTTAAAAATTAAGATTCCTGGATGCTCAATAGGCCTGCTAAATATGAGCATCTACAGGAAGGGTCCCAGATGTGTTCATATCAATAGCCCTGGAGAATTCATATCACCGGATAAGGTTAGAAAACACTGTTCTAGAAAGAGTCCTGTTGATCTCATGGCCTCAAATTCCAGGTTCTGGGAAGACCCCATGATCAAGGTGCTGGGCAGTGATACGGCACCAGGTGTGTGATACCAGAGGTATATCAATAGCAGGGTACAAAGTGTGGCTGGGTGCTAATGCGTCCAGCCAGGATATATTCTTGGTTCTAGAGGGACACTCTAGGAGTTGAGAAGTGGAGACAAGTTATCTCTCAGTGTCAGTGATTGGACCCCCTCGTAATTGCCTTGGCTCAGAGGTGGTGTAGTGTAACCATGGCTTACAGTTTGGATGTGGCTTCCACTCAGGATGGTTGTATGATTTAATAGCATGATGGTAAACACAGTTTCTCTGGTTCACAAAGAATCTTCCCTGCCTGTACAGAATCCTGGAGACAAACAGGTGATGATGGACTAGCAGGAGCAGAGGGGAGGTTGAAGCTGAAGTTACAGGAGCAGCAACTTAGAAACTTGAATGTTGCTGGTGGTATAGAAGGCAGCGAGGTGCTAAGGTTCAATATGTGGTATTTTCATTACAGCTTCATCATCACAATGAGGGAATAATCATTCTTCTGTACCTCAAACATCAGTTTCCCTTGGTGATATTAAGTATTTGTAGAGCAAATTTGAACATCGAATTTTAGATTTTTGATGATCTTATGCCTTTTTTATTTTTAGGAGATAAATGATCACCAAGTTGAAATAAAGAAAAGTTAGTTTTCAGTTATAAATCATTACTCTGTATTTTATGCCTAGTAACTTAATTATGTCACTCTGGAATTGAAGAATTTGAAGAAACATGGAAAATTACATTGGCTATGGCTGTGAATCTAGTGATGTGAAGATGTTGGATTTATGTATGTTAATTTGATTCATATGCAAGTCAAAACACGCATATTTTTAATCAGCAGATGGTTTAATATGCCTTCCACACTTGTAAAAAATGAAAAGTACTGCAAGCTATTTTTTGCCTTGTCATTCATTCTGTCAACAGTACTTATTGTGAATCCAGTGAATGTGGTACATTTGGGTACAAGGCAGAGTTATAAATGCAATAGAAAATGCATCCCTTTAATATGAGAAAATAGGATAAACTTAAAGATTTTTCTCACTTCATGCATCTAAGAGTATTTCTCTAAAATTGTGTGCATGAACTGACCTTTCACAACTCAAGATTTCCTATCGATTAGAACTTCAGAGCTGCTTCTCACCGTTTTTGCTGGATTTTCTATTGTCAGTGTTAGTTACAATTCATTTATTCAGTCAGTCAGCCACTTAGATTTAGTGTATAGTATTATGCTTCCAGCAGATGTGGGACACTTGCAATGCAACACACAGGAAAGAATACTTAATCCCTACCTTTTAGGAATTTACAGTTCACTACAAATGGCAGCTGAACTACTGAAATGAAAACTTAGGACATTTACTTATAAGGAAGCTGTGCTCTCTCCACACATCAAACTGCCCTGGGATATCTAAGGTTCTTGTATAAGGCTTGAGAAAGGGCTGGCACCTCCAGTAGGAAGAGGGAGGCAAGGGTGGCCCGGCCACCTCCGCGGGGTTGCCCACTAGAGAAGCACCTGAGTTTCCCGGGCTGCTGCTCCTTCCTAGGAGTATTCCTGCTCTCAACAGTCATTGTTGAGTTGCTCATGATCAGCTATTGAGCAATGAAGGTTAGAAGGAAAGCAACTAAGTTTAAAGGAATGCTTAGATAAGTCCCTCAGTAAAACTGATGCTTTTATATACAACCATCTCTTATTTTATAATTCCACTAGATTTATTTAAATGTGGACACAAACATCTCACAGCCTTGTAATGCATAGAGTGGACATTTAATTCTCATCATAATTGAATTTGTAAGAGCAATTTATCTTTCCATATTTTCAACTGTACCTTTGATATTCATTGTTGAGCACAGACTTTTTATTGTCATTAAATTATATAGAAGGTGACCATTTTATCCATCCTAAGTGTACAATTCAGTGACATTGACAATGCTATACAATCATCACCACTCTCCATCTCTAGAACTCTTTCATCGTCCCAAACAGAAACTCCATACTCATTAAAGAGTAACTCCCAATTCCCATCCCCTTGGCTTCTGGTTCTACTTTCTGTCTCTGAATGTGATGACTCCAGTTTTCCACAAAGTTGGAATCAGAATATGCGTATTTTTGTATCTGATGTATTTTACTTTTCATTTCTTCAAGGTTCATTCATGTTGTAGCATGTGTCAGAATTTCATTTCTTTTTAAGATTGCATAATATTTTGTTATACGTGTGTGTGTGTGTGTGTGTGTGTGTGTAATTGTATAATAGATATACCACATCTTTTTTAGCTGTTTATCTGTGGACGGCCATTGGGTGGTATCCACCCTTTGGCTATTGAGTGGTCATGAGCATTGGTGTAGAAGTATCTGTTTTGGCTCCTGCTTTCAATTCTCTGGGGCATATGACTAGGAGTGGAATTGCTGGATCATATTGTATTTCTCTACTTAACATTTTGAGGAACTGCCAAATTATTTTCCACAGTGGCTACACAATTGCTGTTTAAATTTTCAAAATATTCTTTCAGAGTTTTGCCCTGAAAAAATGATTCAGATGGAAGACATTCAGTCTTGATTAGTTATTTTTTCTAATAATTGCACTTAGTAAATGCTAATAAAACAGAAAAGAAAAAGGAAAAAATAAAGAAAAAAACTAGAGTTGGAAGAGGTATTTGTTTCACAATTCTGTTTGTAACGTCTACCACATTCATGCTGCACTTGATTGAAATTGTAGTGCTTAATTCATTTGAGCCTATTCTATTTTTATTTACTTCTGTTTCTTTTTTATTTATTTGAAAGGCAGAGTAACATAGAGAGAAGGAGAGAGAGAGGAGAGAGAGATCTTCCATCTGCTGGTCCACTTCCTAAACAGCTAGTGCTGGGCCATACTGAAGCCAGGAGACAGGAACTGCATCAGAGTCTCCCCATGGGGGTGGTAGGAACACAAATACTTGAGGCATTATTTGCTACCTCCTATGAACATCAGCAGGAAGCTGTATCAGAAGTGGAGTCGCTGGAATTCCAAGAAGGCACTCTGATATGGGATGGTATCTCAAGCAGCAGCTCAATGCTTTGTGTCACTACACCCACCCCTGTTTGTCTAAATTCTTTTTAAAGATTATTTGAAAGGCACAGTTACAGAGAGAGAGAGAGAGCGCAAAAGTGAGTGAGAGCAAGATTCCATCAGCTGGTTCACTCCCCAAATGGTCATAACAGCTGGAGCTGGGGCCAATCTGAAGCTAGGAGCCAGGAGCTTCTTCCAGGTCTCCCATGTGAGTACAGGGGCCCAAACACTTGAGCTATCTTCCACTGTCTTTCCAGACACATTAGCAGGAAGCTGGATCAGAAGTGCAGCAGTTGGGACTCACTTGAACAGGCACCAATACAGGATGCCAGTGCTGCAGATGGGGCCTTTACCCACTATGCCACAGCACTGGCCCCTTGTCTATTTCTTAAAGTTACATTATTGGGGCCAGTGTTGTAGCATAGCAGGTAAAGCTGCCACCTGCAATGCTGGCATCCCATATGTGTGCTGCTTCATGTCCCACCTGCTCCACTTACTATCCAGCTGCCTGCTGATAGACTGAGAAAAGCAGCATAAGATGGCCCAAGTGCTTGGGCCCCTGCTACCCATGTGGGAGACCTGGAAGAAGCTCCTGGCTTCTGGCTTTGGCCTGCTCCAGCCCTGGTCATTGCAGCCATCTGGGGAGAGAACCAGTAGATGGAAGACATTCCTCTCTCTCCCCCACCCCCCTTTTTCTCTATAACTCTGACTTCCAAATAAATAAATCTTTCTTTTTAAACAATTACATTCTTAGGGCAGAAACCATGAATATAGATTTTTCTTTTTAAAAACTTATTTGTTGGCTGGTGCCGCGGCTCACTAGGCTAATCCTCCGCCTAGCGGCGCCAGCACACCGGGTTCTAGTCCCGGTTGGGGCCTGGATTCTGTCCCAGTTGCCCCTCTTCCAGGCCAGCTCTCTGCTGTGGCCAGGGAGTGCAGTGGAGGATGGCCCAAGTGCTTGGGCCCTGCACCCCATGGGAGACCAGGAAAAGCACCTGGCTCCTGGCTCCTGCCACCAGATCAGCGCGGTGCGCCGGCCGCAGCGCACCGGCCGAGGCGGCCATTGGAGGGTGAACCAACTGCAAAGGAAGACCTTTCTCTCTGTCTCTCTCTCTTTCACTGTCCACTCTGCCTGTCAAAAAAAAAAAAAAAAAAAAACACCTTATTTGTTTATTTGAAAGACACAATTACAGAGAGGCAAAAGCAGAGAGAGAGAGAGAGAGATAATCTTCCATCTACTGGTTCACTTCCCAAATGGCCACAATAGCCAGAGCTGGGTTGATCTGAAGCCAGGAGCCAGGAGCTTCTTTCTGGGCTCCTACGTGGGTTCAAGGGCCCACGCGCTTGGGCCATCTTCTACTGCTTTCCCAGGCCATAGAGAGAGCTGGATCAGAAGTGGAGCAGCCGGGACTCGAACTGGTACCCGAATGGGAATGTCAACACTGAAGGTGGTAGCTTTACCCACTATGCCACAGCACTGGCTCCAGTCACAGATGTTTTAAAAGATGTGTTCAATACATACTTCTTGTTGAGTAAATTGATTCTGAAAATATAATCCAAGTAGATAGCTGATAAATCTGCTGATATCTATTTCTGTGTCTGGACATTAAGTTCTGTGTTCCAGCAATTATAATTCCAGGGGAAAGGGATATATCCCAGAAGCTAGGTTTTCAGAAGGTAAAGAAGTGAAATGGTAGTAGAGGAAGTTACTGGACATGATTGACATTCCCAAAGTTAAATGGATTAGTTTTTTGTAAGGGGCTGAATTATGTTTAACTAGGCAAAATAATTTTATTTGTGATAGATGAGGGTAGAGTTTGTGGAGTGAGGAATGGTAATTTGAAATTGTTTGGAGGTGGGAGGGGTTTAGAACACAGAAGGCATGGCAGTGCTGTTTCCTAGTAAGAATGACACAAAGGCTGATATGTGGTGGAGAAGGAGGATGCTCAAGGGCAAATGGGGCAATGAGGTTAGAATCTGGACTGATGCAACAAGATGGAGGAATCTGGAAAACATCATGCTGAGTGAATTAAGCCAGTCCCAAAGGGACAAATATCATATGTTCTCCCTGATCGGTGACAACTAACTGAGCACCAAAGAGGAAACCTGTTGAATTGAAATGGACACTATGAGAAACAGTGACTTGATCAGCCCTTGTCCTGACTGTTGATGTACAATGTAATACTTTATCCATTTTAGTATTTTTTTCGTTCTAGTACTATTGGTTGAACTCTGTAATTAACACACAATCATTCTTAGGTGCTTAAATTTTACCTGAAAAGTGATCCCTGTTAAATATAAGAGTGGGAATAAGAGAGGGAGAAGATGTATAATTTGGGACATGCTCAAACAGACTTGCCCCAAATGGTTATCAGAAATGTGCCAGGGGATTCCAATCCAATCCCATCAAGGTGGCATGTATCAATGCCATCTCTCTAGTCAAAGTGATCAATTTCAGTTCAGAGTTGATCATACTGACAGGTCTAAGAGTCAAAGGGATCACACAAGCAAGACTAGTGTCTGCGAATACTAACTGATAGAATAAAAAAGGGAGAGAACGATGCAACATGGGAAGTAGGATACACAGCAGACTCATAGAATGGCAGATGTCCTAAACAGCCCTCTGTCCTCAGATTCAGCCCTTGAGGCATTCAGATCTGGCTGAAGAGCCCATGAGAGTATTTTAGGCGTGGAAAGCCAAGACACTCTGGCCAAAAAAAAAAAAAAAACAAAAAAAAAAAACTAAATGAAAGATCTCTGCGAGTGAGATCCCAGTGGAAAGAACAGGGCCATCAAAGAAGGAGGTACCTTTCTCTGAAGGGAGGAGGGAACTTCCACTTTGACTAAGACCCTGTCTGAATAAGATCGAAGTCAACAAACTCAAAAGGCTTCCATAGCCTTGGCAACTCATGACTAGAGCCTAGGGAGATTACTGACGCCATAAACAAGAGTGTCAAATTGTTAAGTCAACAACAGGAGTCACTGTGTACTTACTCCTCATGTGGGATCTGTCCTTAATGTGTTGTCCAATGTGAAGTAATGCTATAACTAATACTGAAACAGTGTTTTACACTCTGTGTTTCTGTGTGGGTGCAAACTGATGAAATCTTTACTTAATATATACTAAATCGATCTTCTGTATATAAAGATAATTGAAAATGAATCTTGATGTGAATGGAATGGGAGAGGGAACGGGAGACGGGAGGGGTGCGAGTGGGAGGGAAGTTATGGGGGGAAAGCCATTGTAATCCATAAACTGTACTTTGGAAATTTATATTTACTAAATAAAAGTTAAAAAAAAAGAATCTGGACTGATAATCACCTCCTGAGAATTGAGATGGATGTTGCTTTTTTTATTTTTCTGTTGGAGGATTTCTCTGCTATTTTTGGGTCCTGGCAAATGGAAGATTCCATAGATTTAATTTTTTCTCTGTAGTCTGAGATCAAGCAAAGAAAGATATTTATTATTGGACAAGATATTGACAATAGTTTTCTTTGGAATGTTGTCATGAATGATTGCTTCAAAATAATGTCTAAACATTGTATAATGAGAATATCTTTATTTTGAAATCAGAAAAAGAGTTAACATTTTTCCCAAAAGGTACAGTTTTTAAAGTTCACATAGTATTGATTAGGATGTTTTGGTCAAAGTCGCATAAAGGGGTTTGACTGATTCAATCAAAGAGGAAATTCACTGGAGAGAAAGAGACTAGCTCCGGGGTCCCAAGAAAGGTAGGGCAGGAGCCAGGAGGATTTCCAAGATCTCAAAGGACAGCCTGGAGCTTGTCTAGGGGCTGCAAGAAATGAACTGCGGGTGGCCTGTGGTCGTTTCCTGCTTCTGCTCAGTATCAGGTTGGGAACTTTTAATCTGTGCAGACAATGCTGTGCCTTGTGCTGGCCCTGCTAATGTCAGGACAGGGTCTGGTACCGGTTCACACAATGCCTAGCAATTTCCAAAGGCAAAGGAAGCTTTGGTGCTGTTATTTTTAGGTGGAATGGCAGAAGAAAAGAAAACAATCAATGACTGCTCTGTCATATTTTGTGAGGTAGAATTCATTGTATTGCATAAACCACTATAACTGACTTTTTAAAAAGTTTATTTATTACTATTTATTTGAAAAGCAGAGTGAGAGACAAATGAGCAAGAGGGAGAGATTCTCCATTTGCTGAGTCATTCCCCAAATGTCCTCAACAGCCAGGGCTGAGCCAGGCCAGACCCAGGAGCTTGGGGACTCCACTCAGATCTCCCACGAGGGTGGCAGAGACTGAACCTCTTGAGCCATCACCTGCTGCCTCCCAGGATTCCATCAGCAGGGTAGCTGGACTCAGGTCAATGCTCCAGTAGAGGACGCAGGCTTCCCAAGTGGTGGCTTAATCTACTGTGCCACAATGCCTGCCCTGATTTATAAAGTGAAGCATGTGGTCATCATACGCTTATTCAGTTATATGGATGAGATAGCTAGATCTCTTTTGATATTCAGAGGGCCCTGAGAACTGGTCTTCTTTAGTGGATATGTGAGGGCATAGGACAAGAAGGCCATGGCAGGTGGTGTGGCCCTGGGGAATCAGTTGTTTTTGAATGTATGTAATTGACTCACTTTTCAACTAAAAAGCAGAAGGCCCAATATCTAAATCATAAAATATCACAAGCCAGGTTTAATTTGATATCATGGCTGATTAAAAAAATATCTTAAGTTGACCTCACTACTTAAAGGATTTGAGGTAGTTGTAACCTGTTGTTTTAATCAAGGTTTCTTGATTTACAAATTTGAGACATCCACTTCAAAGTAGCTAAAGCCAAAATGGGATGTGATGGAATCATTCTATCTAAAAATTTCGCAAATCTCAAGGACATGGTTCTCAAATCCAAAAGTAGAAAGACTTTAACAGGGCCGGAAGCCTTTCAGGGCACAAAATGTACAACCATGTGCAGCCGCCCAAGCTGTCGGAGACTCTGCAGCTGTTACACTTTTGAGTTTCGGCTTCCTTCCTCTTTCTGCAGAGGCAGAGGGACAGCCTTGGCTTCCTCCTGGACATGCAGGCCCCCAGCTTTCCTGTAAACATCCATTCCATTTTGGCCACATGCAGGGACCCCTTTGTTCCTGAATGCAACACTAGAGAGACACTCCCAGCCTGGCTCAGCCCAGATCCACCCTGGCTGTGGCAGCTGCAAAATACAAAAACGCCTGCAGTGGGAAGACTTTGTGGTTGAGAAAGTCTGAGAGAAAAGGGTGGGTGGGGCTCTCAGACACCTGCAAGTCCCCCCCCCCCCCCACCTCAGGTTGCTTAGGAGGGACCCAGGCAATAGGGGAAGAGAGGAGGGAAACATAGAAGGGTGGCACTGAAAGAAATGGGGAAACGTTGGTGATTCAAGAAGAACAAATCAATAAAGGGCTGGGGCGAGAACCACAAAAGATCAAGACAGTAGAGCTGTATGAACCAGAAAGCTCTCTTAAGTGTCTTAACCCAGAGAGTTGTCTCATCTGACAGGAAGTCCTGAGGTTGCATGACCTTCAAGCTGGTTAAGTCAGCCGTACAACAATGGTGCCAAGGCCCGGATTCTTATCATCTTCTCACTCTGCTGTTCTTGGTAGGCCCTTTACTACAGGCTGTAGAGGATCCAGGCATCACATCCAAGGGCAAAACGAGGTCCTAGCAAGAACTCCTCACAGGTCATTGGGCAGAACTGGGTCTCATGCCCATTCCCGACCCAAGCCTTAGGGAGAGGAATGAGATCCACGGGACTAGTACAGAGGACCAGTCTTCCTGAAGCATGTGGCTGCTTAAAGAGGAGAGGGCACTGGAACATTCCAGATTTTTTGGGAGAAAGGAGGCAGTGGGGGAGGGTGGACAAGTGGGAGTGCTGGCTACAGAGAAGAAAGAAAAACACACACACAGGGCTTGAGGAGCAGGGAGACAGTTAAATAGACAGAGAGGAGAGGCAACAAAGTGGGTGGGAAGAATCAGATGGAGACAGAAACAGGTGAGCTCGTTACATTTGGTGTCTTAGGTTACAGTGCTGTTTTCATAGCTCTCTGTTCAGCTAGGCAAGTGTTAGAAGAATGTGCTTTACCTGTTCTCACTGCCACTTGAAAGGCTGATTAACTTTTCAGTAATTAAACTTATTAACTGTTTTTCAAGCTCGGAATTATAAAGGAGATGACCATAGCAGTCCCCAGGCAGGAAATTACTCTCCTTTTTTTTCTTAAAATGGACCAGAATTTATTGAGTTGTGAAGGAGATGTGCAAAATAAATACATAATAATGACTTTGTTACCTGTTAATGTGTTTATTTATAATTTTATCTCCTTAATTATAAAAGCCATATAATCACATTCACAAAAATTGGAGGGGAAAGGGGTCTGGCTTAGGGGTTAAGATGGCTCTTGAGGGGCCGGTGCCATGGCTCACTTGGTTAATCCTCCGCCTGAGCTGCCGGCATCCCCTATGGGCGCCAGGTTCTAGTCCCGGTTGCCCCTCTTCCAGTCCAGCTCTCTGCTGTGGCCCGGGAGTGCAGTGGAGGATGGCCCAAGTGCTTGGGCCCTGCACCCGCATGGGAGACCAGGAGGAAGCACCTGGCTCCTGGCTTCGGATCAGCGTAGCTCCAGCCGTAGCAGCCATTTTGGAGGTGAACCAATGGAAGGAAGACCTCTCTCTCTGACTCTCCCTCTCACCGTCTGTAACTCTACCTGTCAATAAAAAAAAAAAAAAAAAAAAAAAGATGGGCCCTCGAGACACCTGCGTGCCATGGCTTCTCGGCCTTTTGTCTAAGATCAAGTGTGAGATACCTGTGTTCCATTTAGAGTTGCTGGGTTTGAGTCCTGGTTCGACTCCTGATTCCATCTTCTTGCTAATGTGCACTCTAAGAGGCAGTGTTGATGGCCCAGTAGTTGGGTCCCTGTCACCCATGTAGGAGACCCAGATTGAGTTCCAGGCTCCTGATTTTGACCTAACTCAACTCTGGCTGTTTCAGGCACTTGGGAAGTAAGCCAGCAAATAAGATATCTCTTTCTGTTTCTCTCCCTGTCTCTCTGCCTTTCAAAATAAATAAAATAAATGAATAAACTTATCTTCAAAAAATTGGAAACCAGAAACATGAAAACAGAATCACTCATAGCCCCACCATCTAATAGCTATTATTATGTGGTAAGAATGAACTCCTAATGTTTTTTTCATGGAATTGCGTACAATTTTGTAGAGTGCTTCATTTTCTCAAACAGTTGTATAATATATAAGGTACAAATTACAAAAAACAAAATAATATATTAAAAAATAAAGCAGGTATCTCTTCCTACCAGTATCTTTTTATCCTCCAGTTTGCTCCCCCTTCTACCCTACACCAGTTATCGATTATTTTATTCCATAGATAGCCTACCCACTAACAAGTAAAGGTGTGTATATATAACTTCTTTTCCCAACACACTTAGTCTTTTATAAAATGGTAGCCTACCACATATGCTGTTTTGCACCTGTTTTTTTTTTTCATTCAACAGTATCACCTGGAAACAATTCCATATACAGAAGTACTTCAAAACGTTTGTGAGGAAAAGAGTGAAATTAAAAGATAAAATTATTTTGCTGCCAGAAAATTTTGAAATCCATAGTTTTTTTTTCATAATAAACATTATCTGTGAGCTCTTGAAGACCTCTAGAGTGCCTTTAAAAATTGACATTGTAGTCTGTTCGTACATTGGCGCATACCCTTAATGCTCATTATCCTTAACAGCTGTTAAAACTTTGAGCAACTGATTCATTCATTCCTTAATAAATATTTACCAAGCACCTGGAACATGTGTGGAACACTGGTGATGCTGAGATTACAAAGAGATGAACCACACCCTTGAAGAGTCACAGTGGAGTGGGGGAGACAGGCAGGTAAACAAGTAATTACAGGCAACCTTTTCATACTCACATGGAAGAATGCAGGAGGTGTGTGGGGAACCTAAGACAAGAACAAAAGTGTTGAAGGATAAGTAAGGGGGGGTGCCTCTGCAGACAAGGGGGAGGGAAGGTGTTCCAGGCAGGAGACCAGGAATGATGGGTGCCAAGGTACTGAAATGGGAGCACTGTGATCCAGGTGACTACAAGGTGTTGGATGCAGCCCCTACTCTTTGTTCTGTAACCTGTGGCCAAGCTTCAACATCAGTAATGCTATGACGTACAACTTGCAGTATGTAACTTTTCCCATATTTTGGAGTATTTCTTTGGCTAGCTTCCCAGAAATAGAACTGCTGAGTCAAAATGCAGGGGGCCCTCTGACCTGCTACATACAGCCAAAATGCTTTCCAAATGGCCCGTATCATTTCATGAGGATGCCAGCAATGCCTGGGCAATCCAGTGCTCATTACCTTTGTATCTATACCACTGATACTAGTGGATATGTCTTTATTAGGAGGTTAGATTTCTCCTTGTGTTACTACTTCAATTTCTTAGGTGGTTTTTCTGTTTATACTCAATCATTGAGATTCTTTGGCTACATGAAATGAGAATTCAACTAATTTCCCCCCTCTTCTCCAAATGTGGTGTCTGAACTTTCCCTTCTCTGTTCATTTTTTCTAAAACTTTTTTAAAACATGATTTATTTTATATTGATTTGAAAGAGAGAGGGAGATGAGAGAGAAAGATCTTCCATCTGTTGGTTCACTCCCCACATGTCAGCAATAGCTTGAGCAGGGGAAGGCTGGAGCCAGGAGCTAGGAATTCCATGCCTGCACATGGATGCGGAGGCCCAAGCACTCAGGCCATCACCTGCTGCTCTCCCAGGCACATTAGTAGGGAGCTGGAATGGAAGTGGAAAGCCAGGACTCAAACTCCGATACGGGATGCCTGGCTTTGCAAGCGGCAGACTGTGCCACAACGCCAGCCCCCTTTCAAGACATTTTTTAAGAGCAGTTTTCGGTTCAAAATTGAGAGGAAGACTATATACTGTGTGATTCCTTCTATTTGGCATTTTGGAAAAGACAAAACCATGAAGACAGTAAAACATCAGTAGTTGGTGGGGAGTGACGGATGAAATCAGCAGACCTAAGAGGAATTTTATGGCAGTGAAAATTCTCTGCAGGGTATTTTAATGGTGCGAGCATGCTATAGAATGTGCAACCCCGAGTGACCCCTAATGTCCACAGTGGTTCTCAGGTGATAATGATGTGTCAGTGCTGGCTCGTCAATGCAGTGAATGTACCCTTGTGCTTGAGGATGGGGGAGGGGTTTGGGTGTATGAGCACATGGGTATATGGGATATCTGTTCATTTTTATTTCAAAGATAAATCACATTTAGGAATCAACTGAGTCATCAATTGGATCTAATTTTTAGCTGTTTTCTGAAATGTGTCACATCAACTTAAGACAGACCTTTCCTCTGACTTACCCGTATTCCTGCAGCAACTGTTCTATTTATATACGAAGAATTACAGCACAGCCCGAAAAGGCTTAGGTAAAGCTAGTCCGTGCTTTCTGTAAAGAGGGAAATCCACCAGTGAAAGCCCTTCCTTTTGAAGGCCATCAGGCAGGAGGTAGATGGTCTGCATTTCAGGTGGCTAGGGGGTACTTTTGAGGGAGAGAGGGTTATTGTATCCAAAGCGCTGAAGTCACTGTTAGCCACGGGCATTGCTTGTGTGGTACCCAGCTTGGTGGGTATCCTGTTCATATCTGTGACCTCAATTCAGCCTCTGTCACCTTGAAGGCCAAGAACCATCTCAAAGGGTCGTTGATTGCAGGAAAAAGCAACTTCTTGCCATGCCAATTTCTATGCCAGTGGCTCTTAAACTCAGCCAGGGAACTTCCTAAACAGGAAGATTTCTGTGTCTGGCATCAGGTTGCACAGGGCGGTGCTGGAATTTTTTCCCTCTCCCATCTCTCTTTCCAGCTGTGTGAAGCGTTTAGAAAAAAAAAAAATCCATGGATGTTTACAGTTCTGAGCAGTTTTCCCTCTTCTTTCCAGGGAATATTTGTACCTGCTATGCCAGCACCTCAGACAATGTTCCAGGAGGGTGGTGGGTAATGAAGGGACACACCTGCTCAGCTAACTTCCCGCCACACGCTCCATCACATTTCTCTGGGGCCAACACCTTCATGGTTCGTGACCTATAAACCCAATTCAGATTCCCCACAAGACTGTCCCTGGAACCCCTTCTGGATTCCTTCCCAGAGGCAGGAAGCGGTTAAGTTCCTTGGGCACCATTCTCGGGGGGCGGTTTGTGCTGTTGCAGCAGACCCCGGGAAGAGGCCCCTAATCCTGGGTCAAGGCTCCTTTGGGCCATTTGTCCGTCATCGTCCCCATTTCGGGGTGAATGTCCCGTCTCCTCATGCAGGTGGGCAGGACGGGTTGGAGTCACACAGGGAGCCCTTCTTTCACAAGGCCGGTGATCCCAGATTCTCTCTCCCTTCCCAACAGCCTAACCCCGAGCTCAGCGAAATCCACGACCTCGCTCCTCTGCTGCCCAGTGGCCCAACCTCGCCTCTCGCCACACAGTCCGGGCATACGAGGGGGCGTGAGTGTGGTCACACCCGGAAGGGGTGCAGGCGTCCCTCCATCCAGTGCTGTGTGCAAATGCGGCGGCGACAGGCACTCTCCGCTCATCAATCCCGGCCCCTTCGCCAGGCTGCTTTCCCAATGGGCGCGCTCGCCGGGCGCCCATCCCACCTACCCCGCAGCAGGGCTAGCCGGCCGGGGCGCTCGGAGCTGGCCGGAGAAGGGGCGGGGAGCGGTAGAAGGAGGCGGCGGCTACGTGGTGCCACGGCCGCCCGCCCGGGAGCGCCCCAGCCCGTGCGCGCGCGCGCGCCTCGCCAAGGCTCGGGCGGCGGGCGGCGGGCGGAGCTGCGGGCGGCGCGGGCGGGGCGAGCGGCGGGCGGGGCGAGGGGCGGGAGGGCGCGCGAGCCGCGTCTCCGCCAGCATCTGCCGCGGCCGCTTTTGCCCGAAGCCCGGGGACGGACCTCCGCACCCGACCGCCTGGCGCGCGGACGCAGGCGCTCGCCTTGTGGACGCGGCCAGCCTCGGAAGCCTCGGGCTTGCAGCGCGCGGCTTCTTCGCCTGCTCGACGCGACCCCGGCTCTGGCGGCCTCGGCGCGCGAGCCGCTGGAGGTGCGGGAGCCGCTCTCCTGCTGCCGGTCCCCGCACGGCTGAGCCCGGGCCGCCCGCGCTGCGGCCCCGAGCCCCCGCTCCCTCCCTGCCGGGCCGCTCCGGGGCTCCAAAGTCGGGCAGCCGGGGCAAGTGTCTTCATGAACCCAGAGGATGTCCGGGAAGCACTACAAGGGTCCTGAAGTCAGTTGTTGCATCAAGTACTTCATTTTTGGCTTCAATGTCATATTCTGGGTAAGTTGGAGCGCTCCTGGGATTCCAACTACTGTGGCTGATGGGTTTCGCTGCGATTTCCCCCGAGCTGCTCGCCGCCTTTACTTTTCTCAGCCCTGGGGGCGCTTGCCCGAGCCGGGGACAGGCATTAGCCTTCCGCCTTCCCAGGGTGCGCGTCGGAGAGGGACGCGTTTAATCCTTCCTGGGAATGGGAAGAGGGGAAAAGAAAAAAAAAAAACTGAGCCGGGAAGGGGGCACCCAGGCCGTGGTGGGTGGCTTTTTAAAGAACGATCGCAGGGCTGCAGATGAGAGGAAGGGCTGTGCAGTTTGAGAAATGAGCAGCTACACGAATCGGATTCGCTCCCCGTGGGATACGGATGTCGGGCAGAGCGTGGTGTCATAATGGGGGAGGCTCACCGGGCAGAGCCGGCCCGGGGGTCCACCTTCTCGCTGGGCTCTGATTGGCCGAGGGCTGGGCTCCGTGTTTCCGCGGCTGGTCTGTGCCATGCTCAGCGTGTGTCTCCTTGCACCATCTCGGGCTTTGTGTGGGATGCAGATGCCGTGGTGTGTAGGGCTCTGGACGGTGCACGTAAATAACGCTTCCTGCGCGCTCTTGCCCCTCGGCTGGGAAGCGGTCTTTTGCGTAATGGACTGACCGGCCAGTGGGCTTGCGGGGAGCAGGGACTGATTTCTATATATATCATTGTCGGCATCATAACAAGTCCTCGGCCACAGACGCTTCCTTGGGCTCGCGCCTCACGCCTTCCTTTTTAGAGGAGTGACACGGAGCCGGCCTTTTTTTTTTTTTTTTTTCCTGGAGGTTGGGGGACCTTGGGGAGATGCAGCAGAGGAGGTGTGCGAGATTCGGTTTCTGGGAGGCACGGCGAGAGCGGATGTTTGAACGCCAGACCAGAGCCCTGCTCGGCTTGGCGCTACCTTGTGCTGGGCACCTATTGTAATGAGGCTGGGACGCCTACTCTTTTGTTTTGTTTTGATTCTTTCTCCTGATCTCGCAAACGTGTTCAGCAACCAGACAAAGAGTTCTGTAGGACTAGGGGAGAAACGCTGGCTGGAAGACCGTGTTGTTGTTCCTCGCCGGATCATCCCGTGCCATCCTCTCCTCCCTGGGCAGCCCCCTCCCCGGGTGGGGGGAGGTAAAGATGGTGTCCCTCGAGGTGGAGGGGGGGTTCTCCAAGTTGCCCTCCCTTGTGAGGTGAACAATGATCCAACTGCGCGGTTGAAAATGAGCCACAGCAGCATGAACACACGGTGTATTTAGTGTGGATTCTCCTTGAATTTGAGCTGTTTGCTGTAAATATACGCATCTGTGAGAGTAGTCGTCTCCACAGCTCTGTATGTATGTGTACACACACACACACACACACACACAGACACGCATTTCCTACCATATTGTACCAGATTGTTTTATTTTCTCTTTTCTCCAGGAGCGTCTTGCATTGGTCACACATGTTTTGTGAGAGGCAATGGAAGGGATTGGAGCTCAGTTTGTGTGTAGGCATGGTCTGTCCTCTGGACTCAGAAATGAGGAGGGGAGGTGGGAGTAGGTATCCTGTCCAGTCCTTCACAGGCAGTTTGATTTTTTGCCAGTGGTTATATGTGATTCCTGTGACACTCTTCTCTATCTCTGCTTCTTCTGGATCCAGACCCTCGCCCTCTCGGGAAATGTTTGTAAGTGGTGGGTACATTTCTGAGATATCATGGCTTCTTCTTCTTTTTTTTTTTTTTTTTTTTTTTTTTGAACTTGAAAGTTGGTGACTTTGAGAGGCAGAGGCTACTGAGTTGGGATTGGCCCTTTTTGGGGTAATGACTCCAGGCCTCTTGCTTCTACTTGAACACTTAACAAAGTTGCGCATTTCAGCTGCCAGGCAACAAAAAGCACCCAGGGGGGCTTTCTGTGCAGTTTCATTGCAGAGACTAGCAAAGAAATAAAAGGATATGGGCCCGTTCTGCCACCAGGTTGGTGTCATTTTGTAAAGTGCACAGGGGCAAAGGTAGCCCTTTCTCCACATTAGGTTGCTGCAGAGCCTCTGGAGTTGTGGAAGGCTCTGAAGAATCGCAGGGTGTTGCATGGAGAGTTCCAGAATGTGTTGGCAGATGGCGAAAGTCTTCAAAGGGGCAGATGGAACTTTTATGGGAAGCCTGGGAAAAGAGCAAGGCTGGGGAACTAAACCAACCACCTCAGGTGCCGACCTTATGCGGGACCCCATCCTTTGACCCTGCTTTCTATGCACACTCCCCCTCCTTTTTGTACCTAAAGCCTCTCTTTCAGATACCCCCTCATACCTCTCCTTTTCTTCTCCCTGCCCTCAAATTACCCCACATCTAAATTTCCCAGGTTATCCGTGCTGTAGTCTCTAGTGCTGATCAGTAGGAAAACAGCTGTGTTATTTGGTTAAAGTAATTCAGACTAAGGTGTTAGTGACTGAAGAACTGGGGTCAAGAACTTGGTTACCTGCTTCTGCAGAGCTGCAAACCTCTGCTCTCTACAGAGTTGCCACCTGCCTGTGATTGTCAAAAGCGGCAGGATTGGTGCTGCTCCCCTACAGGTGCCAAGAGAGATTACTAACAGAGACTATGGTTTCCTGACGTTTTATTCTCACACTGAACTGTTGGAATACATTTGAGATACACTGAAGATGCTGGGAGGGATAGTTCTGGTAAGTTCTGATAAAATACCATGGAACATATGGCGGCACCAGCCCTAGGGGTTTGGTTCCCTCGCTGAGCAGCAGTTTGTGCGGCAGTTAATTGCCCTGGGCTTCTGTTCTCAGCTGTGAAAAAGGAGGAGCTGGACGAGTTGCAGACTTCTTCTCAGCTTCGGACAAAGACTGGGTCTGTCTGGTTTTGATACGCTGGGGAAGAAAAATACAAAAGATGAGCATTAATATAGAATGGAAATAGCAGATACTGGGCCTCTTGCAAAATTACAGACTCTTTCTCTTATTGAGACTTCTAAGACCCAACTTTATTACTGTGGTTTATTCTCCAAGATACTTTGTTTAAAAAAGCTTTCACTGATTTCTTCTTGCCCTTTCAATAGGTAGGGTATGGTATGCATGCTTCTCTCCCCACGATGAATGTGATCTAGTAAATGTATTTTTATCATTAGGATTACACTTTCGTGTGTAAGATCCAAATCTTTTTGTACAACACTTGTAATGGTATTCTGAGTAGCAACGTCAACAACTTGTACAGATTCCTTTCTCATTAGTTATCACGAGATGGTGGGGAAGGCCTTGTTTTCCCTATTTTTTTTTTTTTTTTATCAAAACAACTTAAGAGAGAGGGAACTGATTTTATTGCGGGTATCACCATGCCAGGACGTTTCTTGGAAACCCTAAGACTACTCAGGAGTAGAGAAGGGAGGAGAGAGTTTTACTTTAAGATCTATCCTTTTGGGTCTTGAATCCTCACATCCCATCACCCACCATTAATAGATGTTTAGCTCAGGACTCTTGGAATCTGGCACTGATACTTCGCTGTTTCTAGACAAGTCAGCTGATCCCAGGATTCTCGCTACTTTATTGCTGCATAACAAGCAACCCCAAAACTTTATATCACAGCTCACAGTTCTGGGACTTGACCAGGCTCATGTGGAGGATCCTCACTTGGGTCTCCTGTGCAATTGCAGTGCGATGCAGCCAGGGCTGGAGTTATTGCAGAGTTCCCTAGGGCCAAATGCGCCCTCATGTGACTGGCAGCCAACGTCCACTGACAGCTCAGCCAGCCTTGTTGGCTGGAGCGCCTGCATATGCCTCCTTCTTGTCTCTGACACTGGAAGAAGCAACTTCCAGGTGAAGTTATACCTGGATCTGGCACAGTGTCAGTTTCATCTGTTCTGTTGATTAAAACTCTCATGGAGCCTGATCAGTTTCAAGGTGGGAAATGTCAAAGTCATATTATAGCAGAAGGTGACGTAGATCGTGACCATTTTTGGAAAATACAGTCTGGTGCATTAATTTTTTTTCTAAAGGAGGGATGGCATTATGTAATGGAGTTGTAGTTTCAAGGATGCCTCATGATTTAGCAAATGGTGGATATCATTATTGTTATTATCCTCAGATGCCATACTGTTTCCATCCTGGGTGTAGAACTCCAAGGAGGCCTCAGGCCTCATTACTGCCAGGTGATGGAAATGTCCTTCAGATCTGCCAAGCAGACGAGGCAGATGGATTCAATAGGTTTTATCATGACTTAGGAAAAAACACACATGGATCAGTGGAAGCCTTGATTGACTTGGGAGAAGGAAGTCGTTTTTCTGTTCTTTTTGCTGTAGAAGGATTAGAACAGCCTTGGAATACTTGAGGCCAAATTTCCCGTTAGATATACTTTCAGATATTACACTGTGTCTTCCACTGGAGGTTCATCCAGGGTTGATGGCAGGATGTTGCTTCTAATTTACTTCCTCGGGGCTTGAATTCAGCAAGGAGCGAGATTTAAGGAACCTTGGGGGGGCATCAAGTCGGAAGCCTTATCTTATGATTCAGTATAAATTGCAAGATGTTCTGGGATGATGATACATCAGCAGTTTATAAGTCATAATTTTTGTTTTAATTTGCTAGACATCTGTTAGCTTCGATGGCAACCATATGGGAGTCTAAATTGCCTTTTGAATTACAGGGAGATGGTAGAAAGAAAGCTAAATATGGTTATGAAAGTGTCATGTGAAAAAAAGCTTAAGAAAGGTGTACAATCTCTGGGGAGGCCGTTGAATGCCGACTTTCTGCTCTGGCCTCTCTCTGTGGGTTGGGAAGAAGGCGCCGAACATTCTCACTTGTTAATTGAAAAGAAGCCAATGGGGAAAAGCTGGAAATCATGTTCCACCCACTAGAAAATTGCCAAGGTGAGCTCATGGAGCTGGATCACTTGGCCCTAATGTCCACAATAATAGGAACTTTCCGGCAAAAGGCAAAGCTATGTGCATTTTTAACAGAGCTCTACCAAGTTTATGGATTATGTGTTTCTTACAAGCATCTTAAAGTCTCTTAGAGTCATATAATGATATTTTTTGTGAGAGATGAAGAAATTGGAGTACAGAGACATGGAATGACTTTTGAGCTATTGATGAGCATCAGGGTTTGCTTTAGGATTAGGTCTCTTCTGTAACTATAGCCCTAGCTTCTTGGTTGGGATCTTATTTTAGAAGATGCTTGTTATTCTAAAATAAAACATCAAGTAAGTCATTTACATCTGTTCATAATTGAAAAGTGATAAAGTTTTTGCATATGCCACAATTAACACCACCCACAAGTTACAGAAACGTTAGGATGGAGATGTTCTTAGAGATATGATAGAATAAAAGTTAGTATGTACTATACTGAAAATTCATAAATGAAAAGGGGGTATTAAGGACAGCATGGCTGAGTCATATGTTTTCTGTCCGTACTCTGGTGACTGTCTGAAGATTTCTAACTTCAGGCCTCTGAATCATCTGCTCAACTGGACTGTAAGGGCCTCAAGTGTGGGGATTGTGTCTCTGTCTTCTTTTTAAGCCCAGTGCCTTGCAGTTTGTCTGAAACACTGTAGGTGTCTAATAAATGTTGAAGGAGCAAATTACAGACACGACGGAAAGTACGGGGGAGTCATCTCTAACCTCCTAGCTGGTGAAGCGATTTCCTCTGTAACATCCTGCCAACCTCTCTCCCGGGAGCTGTCATCCTCCTAATTTACTGTTGTTGATTTTCTTGTTTTTATTTTGGAACAGTCTCAAACCCACAGAAAAATTGCAGTGGTACAAAGAACTTGTTTTTATCCTGTAGCACTTGAGGAAAAAGTTCCTGGCATGATGGACATCACACAAACGCTTCCGTGTCTATATCCTGTAAACTAGGTAGTGCTCTTAGATAACCACAACACAGCCGTCAAAGCCAGGAAATCACCATTGAGACATCAGCCACATCCATTCCATAGGCCTCATTTGAGTTTCCCAGTTACTCCTATTGTGTTTTTGAAACCAGGTCAGAATCCAGGTCAGAACCACACATTATGTTTCGTTCTATCTTTTTAGTCTGTGTCAGCCCCTTGCTGTCATGGTCTTGACACATTTGAAGAGTATGAGCTAGTTCTTTTGTCCCTCGATTTGGGCTTGTCTGCCACTTCCTGAAGCTTCGATTCAAATTGTGTCTCTCTGGCAGCAACAGCACATAGTGGTGTTGGGTTTTCCCCAACGTATCCCATCAGAGGGCGCTGATTTCTCTCTGTCCCGGTTACCACTGTCACATGACCCCCATCCAGTCATCCAATCTGTAGGGCTCGTGAGGATGGTCACTTGGTTTAGGCATTGGCTGCCAAGCTTCTCCACCATACGGTCACTCTTGTCTCTCTGGAGACTTGTAAATGCTTTGTGACAAGTTACGTCAAGACTGTGTCAACAGCCCATTCGTCCTCAGATTTTCAATTAATGGCATCAGTGGGAACGGACGGCCTCCTTGTCTCCTGTGTGTTAGTCTGTGCTCTTGTCAACTACGTTGGTGGAGAGGGTTGTGGGTCTGGCCAGTGGCAGTCCTTCCATGCTGACTCTGTGCCTTTTGACTCCCATCCGTATCTGAGGACTTCCTTGCTTTCTGGCAGAACAAGTTGTTCCAGGCTCATCTTGTAATTTCCCTAGGTCGTTGTTTAGCATCAGTCATTTCTCCAAGGAGCCTTGGTTCTTTGAAAATAGTAATTAGAAACCAAGATCTGGTTGCTTGGTGTGCTCTTTGCTGCTCGAGTGTCACTGTCCTGGGTTTTCTCACTGGACAGAACTATGGAGTGAGTATGTATATGTATATGAGTATTCACATTTGCATCTCTGGTTCTGTATCTGTCTATGTGTCTTAAAGCATAAGTTCACAGCGATACCTCATATTCTTAATATCAAAGGGTTTATTATAGTTTTTTCCCCTTTCCTTATTTGTAGCTGCCTTCCTTGACAGTGGAATTCTTGGTTTGCATCAATCTTTGAAAAAAAAAATTTTTTTAAATAAATTTGAGAGATGGAAATCCCCAGTCTGCCAGTTCACTTCCCAAATGCCCACAGCGGCTGGTGCTGGAGGAGGATGAAGCTGGGAACAAGGAACTCAATCCAGGTCTCCCACGTGAGTGGCAGGGACCCAGTTACTTGAGCCATCACTGCTGCCTGTTAGGGTCTACATCAGCAGGAAGCTGGAATTGGGAGCCTGCGCTGGGCCTTGAACCTGGGCACATGGACATCCCAACCAGTGCCTTAGGCCAAATGCCTGCCTCTTCTGTGATTCCTAACAACTTACTTCATTAATCTCCCTGTAGCACCCTGCCCTTCCTTCTGTGGCTGTCTGACATTTCTGCCTGCAGATGTGCCAGAAGCCTCACAGCCCCATGAGGTCTCCTTTCTCACTTGATTACTCTGCTCTGGGCGTCCCGAGCACGGCTCCCGGTGTGTCCTGGCACAGAGGCCTGCCTCCCTTGGTCTCACCTGAATGGCATTAGGATGGAAAGTCTCAGGAAGGAGAACGGGTAGGGCCTAAGTTACTCCTGAGTGATGTAAAGTAAGACTGACCTCCTTCCCCATTGTCCTTTGTATTTAAAGTTAGCCGTTAGGTCACTCCTGACCTTCTGTTTTCCATCTTTAAGAGCTCCTGGTTTGTCCGTGGGTTCTTTATATACTGTGTCTAGATTGTTTTTAGCCCTAGTCCTGGTGCATTGCCTGTGGTCCCACTTGGCTGCACCGCCATTAAGGTAGCAACCAGAATGGAAGACATTTTTCACAGGCTCATCCCAATATCCAGAGTGCAGCGGGCTGTTACTCTCCAATTCTCCGATCATTTTCTAGGCAGTGCTGGGCCCGGAGGCAGGGACCTCTGCTGTCACGTGGATTCCACTTGGAGTAAATCACTCTCACAGATTAGAGAACGGCGCTCAGTTGCTCACCTATGAAACTGGGAAAATAATTTAGTGTCCAGTACTAAATGAGATCCTACATATGAAAGTGCCTGGTAAAAGGTAAACTCTCCATGCAAATATTAGTTATTAACCCAGGCCAACCTGCGCATGGCTTCCGCTGGCTGCCAGGAACATTGCTGGCTGGGGTTGCTCAGACTGAATTTCTAGTGAAATGAAACCTCACCTCTTTTTGAGTGGGCGTCTGTTATGCCCATCTCCCTAGGCTTAGTGCTAATCAGATGCCCTAACCCTTCAGTTAATTACACGAGTTTAGATTTAGTACCATGTATTTCTTCACTTAATTGCCTTGCTGTGGTCAAATGGTTTCCACACGGTGCTGCTGGCAATGCTAGGCTTCCTTGAGGTGTGAGTGGGTGGGCTTGGGGGTGTGTGGGTGAGAGTGCTGAGCAGATACACTTCTGACCTCTCCTCTGGAGAAGTCAGACCATTAAGTTTGATCTTTTGGGATACCATGAAGAATTTTGCTTGAAAAAAGAGATCTGCTTACATTTTTTTAAATAAAGAAAACCATTTATTTGAAAAGGAAGAGAGAGCGAGAGAGAAAGGACAGAAGGGAAGAAAGGAAGGAGGGAAGGGGAGGGAGAGATCTTCCATCTACTGGTTGACTCCTTTTTATTAACTTTTTAAAAAAGATTTATTTATTTATTTGAAAGGCAGAGTTACATAGAGGCAGAGAGAGAGGTCTTCCATCTGCTGGTTCACTCCCCAAATGGCTGCAACGGCTGGAGCTGGGCCGATCTGAAGCCTGGAGCCAACTTCCTTTGGGTCTCCCATGCGGGTGAAGGGGTCCAAGGATTTGGGCCATCTTCTGCTGCTTTCCCAGGCCGTAGCAGAGAGCGGGACCAGCCGGGTCTTGAACTGGAGCCCATATGGGATGACAGCACTGCAGGTGGCAGCTTTACCCACTATACCGGCCACTGGTTGACTCCTTAAATGTCTGCAACAGCTGAGGGTGGGCCAGGTCAAAGCCAGGAACTCATGTGTGTGGCAGGAACACTGGTGCAATCATGTGCTGCCTCTTAGATTGCATTAGCAAGAAGTTTGGTCCAAATAGGAGCCAGGACTTGAACCCTGGGACTCTGATATGGGATGTGGGCATGCCAAGCAGAACTTAACTGCTGTGCCAGGCCCATTCCCAGATGTTTTTGAATCTTGATGGGCAAGGTATTGTTTGAAATTGCTCCTTGTATGCGTTTTTAGCTCTCATGTGTATTCGTGCATGAAAGTCCCTCTCACTAACTGTGGGTGACTTCTGAAGGTCTAGTTGATACTTCACCCCTTTATAGATAATAGCAACTTGATTAGTAAGTTAGGAAACTTGAGTCTTCCCACTGGGAGATCTGATTCTGTACATTCATCCAGGATGGGATAAGTGGAATTAGTAATTAAAAAAAAAGTCCTGCAGTGGCTGGCCTTGTGGTGTGGTGCGTTAAGCTGCAGCTTGTGTTGTTGGCATCTCCTGTTTGAATCCTGGCTGCTCCTCTTCTGATCCAGCTCCTTGCTAATGCACTTGGGAAACCAGCAGAAGACGGCCCTAGTACTTAGGCTTCTGCAGCCCACATGGGAGACCCAGGAGTTCTGGGCTTCTTGCTTTGGCCTGGTCTAGCCCCAGCCGTTGCAGCCATTTGGGGAGTGAACCAGCAGATGGAAGATCTCTTTCTCTCTCTCTCTGTCACTCTGCCTTTCAAATACATACAGTGAATCTTTAAAAGAAAAATTGCAGTGATTGTGTCACTCAGTGCAGGGCGAGCAGCTCTGGCTTTCTGTCTGGGGAAGACACAGCTTCTCTACCCCATGGCTTTTGGGAGGAGGCCTGAAGTGGCACAGAGTGGTGATTGATTTCACAGCACTTGAAGCTACTGCTCTCAGCTTACAAGAAAAAAAAATGTAGCCTATTTCATCCTTCATGGGTTTTTTTTTTTTTTATTAATCTCCAAATGCCAGTTTGTTTTTGAATGTGAAAGCTCTAAAAATGAAAAAAATCTCTTTAAAGAGTGCTTCTCGCACTGCAATTAGTATGCGAACAATTAGCATCATCTAGGGATGGAAGCTTGTTATTTATTTGACAGGCACAATGGAAGAACTCAGCGTTTTGTTCCTTTGCCCCAGTTGTCTGGGACTGTTCTGTGTCGTCAGCTGGATCTAACTGCAGACCCTGCCTTAACCACAGCAAACCAGCCTCCCCTTCAGAAAACCAAGCCCCCTGCCACTGTGGCTCTTCCTTCTAGCCTCTGTTAGACTGAGCCTCCTACTTGGCCTCCAACCCTGGCTCCGCCTTTGCCGGGGAGAGACTTGTTCTCTGCAGCTCGGTTCTCTGCAGCAGTTTCGGAGCTGTTGCTGGAGTGCTGGGAAGGGACATTTCTTCTCCCAGACCCCAAGTTGCAGCACTGTCCCGGAGGCAGCTGGCAGCAAAGCCCACATGGAAGACTCAAACATGATGTTGGCAGTTTTCTTTAGGAAGAAGTTTCAGTGTAGAATATTCAGAGCATGCTTAATGAGTTTCGCCCGTTATTTTCCTTTCCTCTCCCTCTTCCTCTTATCCGTTGTTATTTTTTTTTTTTAAGATTTATTTTATTTATTTGAAAGAGTTAGAGGGAGGAAGCTGGCAAGGGGGAGAGACATAGAGGGGGGAGAGAGAGAGAGAGAGAGAGCAAGCGCGCGAGCTTCCATCTGCTGGTTCACTTCCCAGTTGGCACAGGCATCCCACATGGGCAGCGATTCTAGCCTTAGCTGATCCCATTCTGATCCAGTTCTCTGCAATGGCCTGGGAAAGCAGTAGAAGGTGGTCCAAGTGCTTGGGCCCCTACATCCACGCAGGAGACCTGGAAGAAGCCCAAGGCTTCTAGCTTCGGATCGGCTCAGCTGCGGCCATTGCAGCCATTTGGGGAATGAACCAGCGGATAGAAGACTTGTTTCTCTGTCTCTCTCACTGTCTATAACTCTACCTCTCAAATAAATAAATAAAATCTTAAAAAAAAAAAAAAAGCAAGAAACAAGATGCCTGCATCCCATATCAGAGTGCCTGGGTTTGAGTTTTGCCTGTGCTGCCAATTCCAGGTTTCTGCTAATGCACACCTTGGGGGCAGCAGTTGATGGCTCAACTACATGGATCCTTGCCACCCATGTGGGAGACCTGGTTTGAGTTCCTAGGTTCTGGCTTTGGCTTGGCCCAGCTCTGGCTGTTGCACTGGGAGTGGACCAACAGTTTGGAGTTCTATCGTTTGTCTCTCTGTGTGTTTCTTGGCCTCTCATATAAGTAAATAAAAACTTAAAAACAATTTAAAGCCAAAAAACTTCACGGTAATGATATCCATAGGAACATAAAGGATTAACTGTGGATTGGCAGGCATCATTTTCCAGTACTATAACTCCCAAGCTCAGTAACAATTGTTTCGAAGTGGATGGCGGAACGGTTTGTCTCCCCTAATTGAAAAGGCATGGTGATGCTCTATACCTCTCCAGCGACTATTTACTATTAGATATGTGTTACAAAACATGGGGATCTTTCTCCTTGTTGAGACTTTTTTTCTAAGTTGTGCTTGGCACTAAGGCTTGAGTTTCTAAAAATCTGGAGGGAACAGCTGGTGCTCTAATAAATATTCAGGCCAGCTATTTTAATGCGTTGTACTCAATTAAGTAGTCCTAATAAAAGAGGAATACTTGACCTAAGCAAATTTCTCAAAGTATAATATTTTGCCGCCAACAAAAATTTCCCCCAATGTTAATAGTCCCCCCAAACAGCCTTAAAACTTCATTCTGCCAAGTAAGTAGTTCTAATCACTGTGGAGGCATCAGTTGCCAACAGTTGGTTCTCCTGGTTCTGGATATGGTCTTATCTCTGTGGCCCAGCCCTGGAACTGATAAAGACACCACAGGTCATTGACCTTTTTGAAGTCTTTATATTAGACAGCGGGAGAGATTTGTGCTGACTTGGGCATCCCTGTGCTGTGGGTCGGAAGGCAGGCAGCAGGGTCTGTTGTGAAGTGGTGTGGACCATGCACCCTGCTCCTGACTGCTGCTTACCTCCTTACCTACCAAGAGGCATGCTCAGTAATAGGATCAGTATTATTAATGGCAATATTCAGGTCTAACATCTGTCTCAGAGTCATGAGGATCAGAGTTCGTATGTATAAACTACTGGGAATCCTTAACAGGTAATAGCAATTATTACTGTGTTTTCTTCAATGCCCTTTATTAATTCAGGTTGTTTTTCCTTAGCTTCTTTCAGAATCATTAAAATAATCTTACATTGTAACATATTTTTTGTCTTTTGTGATGTTCTGCCTACATAAGTGCATTCTCAAAATAACTAAGAGAAAAAAAGATCTCCCAGCGTTCACAGTGTTCCTTTCACTGTAATGAATGGCATGTGATTTACACTGCATCCCAGACCGTGAATCTGCATCTATTGTTTGTTGTTCATTTCCCCATTTCTCTCCTCTCTGCAGAACTAAGCTGTCTCATGTTGGTGCTTTGTACTGGGAGAAGTTGAGTTTCTGATGTGGAGTCTGCTGTTAGAGCTGTGGTGAGGGGGAGTGGAACCACTTTATTAACAGATGTTAGATCTGGATATGCAGGAGCTACCTGCATAGCTACCACTATGTATTTTTAGCCTTTTATGGCATCATTAAGTCCTGTATATTTGGGTCACAGATTTACTCTGTGTTACAGACAAATTGTTTAGGTTATGAAGGTTAAAATTGCATCAGTGATACAGGTAACTTGGGTTTCTCCTGGTATATTCTTAGAGTTGGTGCAGGGCTAGGATTTTGGCCTGAACTGCCCGTGTCATTGACTAAATGGGCCATCCATCTAGGTGAATGAGTGATCCACTGGCTTCTCCTTTGGGGCATAAATGAGGTGCACTAAGAGCTTTTGCACTTTGCCCAGTATTGTGGCCTGACATAGAAGAAGCAGGCTGTTCTATTTCCAGACCTAATCGTCCTGCTTACTGGGCCCAGCTCCTGCAGAAAAGTCCAGGGCGTGCTCCCTGAGCAGGTGAGAGGAGCTTTGGCACTCATTCCCATGCAGAAGGTGTGTTAGACACCCCGCTCCTTGAAGAGGCCGGCAGAAGGTGGATGAAAGGGAAGGAGTAAGTAGGAAGTTTTACTAGAGCATCTGTTGGTGCAAAAGAATGCTGTATTTAGCATGGGAGGACTTTATATTTGTATCTTTGGATCTATATCTTTTTCCTCTTTGGCTTATCAGAAACATCCCCAGAACTGCTGGATTAGATTCATTCATGGACCTTGCAATCCATTGTTATGACTCCCTGTTGGGACGGCACCAGCCAGATTCTTTCTTTGTGCCCCTTGTGCCACTAGCGATTGCTGCCAGTGTCTGGAGGTAGATTGCTATCTGGTGATCCAAGGCAGTGAGTCCCCAAATTCATTCATTTGCAGACTGCTTAGATTGTTTTGGACACCTTTGTGCCACCCAGAGCTTCTCAAATTTTATTTTATTATTATTTTTTAAGATTCCTTTTGTTTATTGGCAAGGCAGAGTTACAGGGAGAGATCAATAGCGAGACAGAGGAAAAAAGAGAGGCAGTATCTTCACCTGCTGGTTTACTCACTGAACAGCTGGGGCCTGGGACATGCCAAAGCCAGGAATCTAGAACTGGCATCGAATCAGCCCAGCCCTGGCCATTGCAGCCATTTGGGGAGTGAACCAGTGGATGGAAGACCTTTCTCTCTGTCTCTGCCTCCCTCTCTGTGATCATACAGGTGGATGTGGGTGGAAGGGACTCAGGTACTTGAGCCATCTTCCAGTGCTTTCCCAGGTGCTTTAGCAGGAAGCTGGGCTGGAAGTGGAATACCTGGTACTTGAACATTTGCTCTCCTGGGATGTAAATGTTGTAGGTAATGGCTTAACCACTGCACCACACTGCCAACCCCCCTCAAATTTTAATATGCATACACTTTATGTGGGGATCTTGTTAAAAGGCAGATTCTGATTCAGTAGGCTTGAGAGGGGCCAAAGATTTGGCACCTTCGACAAGCTCTCAGATGGTGCTGAGGTTTCCAGTCCACTGGTCTCACTTTGAGTCACAAGGAGCTAGTCTGTTTCAAAGTTATTCTTTTCTTTTAAGTGGACTCCATTTTTGAACCTTAAATACATTTATTTAAAAAGGAAACTTTAAAAATATCACTATTCACATGCATACAATGGCGATAATATGGCTCATTAACTTCTAGGTAGGTATTGGTGCCTGCTGGCAGGCCCATGTTGGGGGCCTGTTTCCTTTTGTTATAGGGGAGGTTAACAAGTATACTAAATGTCCAACATTCTGGTATCAAATGGAGTCTTTTTCCTTGACTAGAGCAGAGGATAAAAAGAGAATTGAAAGGAAATGACTTTCTTATTCCTGGTTATTTAATGCTGTATTTTGAAATCATCTCCTCTGGCACCCCAGAGCACTAGGGACTCACTTTGGGAAACTCTGTGTTTAAGTAATTCTCAGGAAAGCCTGCATTTGTGTGCTGAAGCCTGTTAGTGAGATGAGTGGAACTCTAGAGGTAAGCTGGTTGGGGAAGTGGTTAAAGGCCCACTGCATGTTCTGTTGCCTATGAGGGGTGGATAACAGAGGGGCATCCTTCATTTCTGAAAAGTTGCTAACCCAGTATACATCTTAAGTATAAAATGGGGGAATGCTTTGGCACGTTGTATCTCAGGCTAGCAGGAAGTCCCCCTTCAGTTAGTAGGACATCTCCTAGTTACTGCTGCTCATGTTTGACTTTGGGATAAGTCCATTTATTTGGTGTGTATTAGAATTAAACACTTTTCTTTTGCTAAAAAAGTTATTTTGAAATCTTGATCCTTATTTTAAAAAATTTTTAAAAATATATAGGTATATATTTATTTGACAGGTACAATCACAAAGAGAGAGGGCGAGACAGAGAGAAAGATCTTCCATCCACCGGTTCACTCCCTAAATGGCTGCAATGGCCAGGGCTGGGCCGACTTGATGCCAGGAGCCAGGAGCTTCTTCCAGGACTCCATGCAGGTGCAGGGGCCCAAGCACTTAGGCCATCTTCCATTGCTTTCCCAGGCCATAGCAGAGAGCTGGATTGGAAGAGGGGCAGCTGGGACAGGAACTGTTGCCCAAATGGGATGCTGGCACACAGGCAGAAGCTTAACTTACTATGCCATGTCACCGGCCCCACTGAACCTTATTTTTTTTTTTAACATTTTTATTTTTATTTTATTCGGATGGCGGAGAGACAGATTGACGCATACCTGTTTAACAGTGTATAATGGGATGGTTCAGTACATGAATACATTGTGTAATGATCAAATTAGAGCAATTAGCACATCTATCACCTCAAGCATTTATCATTTCTTGGTGACAAGAACATTAAAAACCGTCTTCCAGCTATTGGAGGTATACATTATTCTTAAACACAGTCACCCTGCTGTGCAGTCGAACCTGTGACATCACACCCAGCAAGACGCCTTTCCCCTCCCCACCCTCAGAACTGCTCTGCTGCTCCCAGCTTCAATGTGAGAGCCAGTGTGGTGGCTCCCTGGGTTAAGTTGCCGCGTGGGACACTGGCATCCCACATGAGCACTGGTTCGAGTCCCAGTTGCTCCCCTGGTAATGCAGCTCCCTGCCAATGGCCAGGGAAAGCAGCAGCAGATGGCTCAAATCTGTGGGCTCCTGCACCCATGTGGGAGACGCCTATGGAGTCTGAGCTCCTGGCTTTAGCCTGGCCCAGACCTGGCTGTTGCTGCCACTTGGAGAGTGAACCAATGGATGGAGGTTCTCTGTCTCTATCTCTCCCTCTCTCTCTCTAACACAACCTTTCAAATAAATAAGTAAACTCTCAAAACAAATTTCTATGCTGTCAACTTTTTAGGAGTGACCGAGGGCTGTGGCTGTCGGCGGGTGTGTGCTGTGTGCGTTTCTGGAGTAAAAGCAAGGTAGCAGCGCGAACGCGGCTTTCTCAGGGGGGCACGTTTGTGGCCGCATCAGTGACACTGGCTTTTGGTTCAGCTGTGTTGACGGTGGAAACTCCTAGTCAGATGCTCTGAGAGTGGCAAACAGCCGTTTGGCAGTTTCCGTGGCTCACCTATCACCTCAGTTTCGTGCTGCAGTAAGGGAAAGTGTGTTGTCCCATCAGCAGTGTTATGCGTTTCTTCTGACTTCACCGGCATCTCTCCCCTGCGGATAACATTTAAAAGTAAGCGTTTTGAACACACAGAGCAAATACCTTCTGAATAAACATCATTTCACACAACCAGGAAAAAAAAATAAATAAAATCTATCAATCTCCTTCAGGCCTTTAAAAATCCCTGTCCCCCGTTTTTTTGTTTTTGTTTTTGCTTTTTTTTTTTTTTTTTTAAGGAAGGAGTTGCAAACATTAAGTCACTGGAACCAAAAACTCAAAAAATCAAGCTGTTTGTTTTAAATGTGTTTCAAGTTGACCTTGTGTAGACAGAAAAATGTAGCCAGGAACTTTGTGAGTGCCCGTTCTGCTGTGGGGGCGCTACTCGTCCAAGGTTCAGCAACTCCCGTGAGAAAGGATGCTCACAACTGGAATCTGAGGGAAAATCTCGTTCCTTTGATAGCCGTTCTTTGAGTTTTGTCTGTTGGTTTTTGAAAAGAATAAATTGAATGAAATCTAAATGATGTAACTGTTTGTGGCATTTTCAGTTTTCCCCTGCGTCTGCAAGGTTTAATAATCCCTCATTTTCTCACTATATCCTTGGAAAGTTTTCAAGTCCAGTGGGGATTTGAAACAGTTGCTTGAACATTTGAAAATAGTGTTTGTCCCCATTTTTTTCAAGACGCAGAATCAATATTTCAGAAGTGAAGGGATAGAATCATGCGCATGTACATGTGTATGTGTATATGTGTATGTATGTGTGTATGTATATGTGTATGTATATGTATTGAGGGGCGGGTGTGTGGCCTAGACAATAAGGTGCCCACATCCCACATCGGAGTGCCTGGGTTTGATCCCCAGCTTTGGCTCCTGACTCCAGCTTCCTGCTAAGGCAAACCTTGGGAGGCACAGATGATGGCTCAAGTAATTGGGTTCTTCCCTCCCATGTGGGAAACCTGAATTCCCTGTACCTGCCATTATAGGCATTTGGGGAGTGAACTAGTAGCTGGAAGCTCTATCTGTATTTCTCAAAACAAATTTTTTTTTTTAAAGTCAAATATCTTTCATATTGAGTGAAATGCATTATGTGTATCCATTTAAATACTGATAAATATCCTTATATTTAAAAATATATGTTTATATCGCATGTATCCTTGCTGCATATTAAATATTGTCATATATCCTTGGACTTATTATCTTTTAAGTAGACATGACTTTTCTTTGGAAAAAAAGAGTGAAACTACCTAAATTACCATATGACCTCTAAACATTTTCATTTGTGGTAAGAGACAAAACTTTCCTTATCACTTCATGTATCAAACTGTAATATGCAAACATAGAGACTTGCAGAGATAAGTTTTAGCAACTACACATATGCAGGAGAAAGCCTGTTATTGTAGTTTTGGTTCTTAGATGGATTCTAGAAAATAAACTCCCTGAGCTATGAAATTACTGCTTCTTAGCCAAAAACACTAACAGATTGCTAAGAACCTTTCAAGATACAGTTTTTAATCTTGAATGTCCTTTCTATTGAGTTTCCCCTCCTCTGCCCCCTTCCTTCTGTGATTTCCATTCCAGGGTTGAGAAGACAGAGCTTTTTACTTTCAGGGACGCTAAGCCTCCGTCTCATGCTTTAAAAAGGTTAACCTGCTGATAAAAGAACAGAAGGCTGGAATTCTTTTGAACAGGAATAGCTGTGCAAATACTTAATTCATTGTTCTTTGGCGGGTCTTTTTAGCGCCTGAGTACTGGAACCATGCTTTAATTGGCTTTTTGTGGTCCTGATTATATAATCTTAGGACTTATATGTTGAAAGAGACCTTAAAAATCATTTAGGCCTCTGCTTCTTACCGCTTCCTTCTCCCTGTTTCTTTCCCCCCTTATTTATTGTGGAGTGCTTTTTTGTTCCAACCAAAATTGCAAGCAAAGCTTGCAGTTTCTACAACAGGGAACAGAAACGCTGTTCTGGGAGCTGGGCGGCTCGGGAACCTCAGACATTTTGAGCCGTGCTTCGAGAGGAGAGTGTGCAGAGGGACAAGGGGAGTCGGTGCAGATTGGAGCCGTGGGTGGGGTTCTGGCTGGGGCCTGTGGAAAAGGCATCTGTTTACCATTTATACATTGAACCGGGATGAAGTCGGCATTTGGCCTGTGCTGTTTGTAGGATATGTGCAGGCCCAGTTGCCAAGTCCCAGTGCTTCAACTCCCTCTGGTTCCACTAAACAGTTTTGGCACAGTTGGTTTGATTAACATCAACCTTGCTTATGTTAAGTAACTATGCAGGTTATTTATTATGTATTACTCTCCTGCTTGGAATGAGCACACTCTAAAACCTCAGCTTCATATGGATTCCATATGTGGCTTTTAAGTTAGCAGAAACCCAAAGGCCCCCAATTCATTTGCACATAGAGTTACATATCGAGTGGATTAAGCTTGATGGCATAAGCATTGTTTGAAATTCTTGGTCATCTCTAATGTTGTCCCTGTTTCATGTAAACAAGCTATTAGGTCTTTGGAGATTCTGTGATGATAAAGTGTATGGAAATTCACACATGTTTTATCTAATTCTTTCTACTGAGTGAAAATATTCTTGGAATTTATTCTGTTGTGGGTTTTGCAACCGTGAACCCTAGTAGTACAAGATTTTTAAAAAGGGACATTTACCCTCTGTTTCTGTCAGTCTCCCCACACTCCGGTGCTAGGCAGAGAAATGACAGTGAGGTTAAGAGAGAGAATACCTGGGTACAAATACGGGCCTTGACACTGCCATGCCAAGTGATCTGGAGCATAACTTTGTCACTCTGAGCTGTTCCCTTTGGGCAGAAGTGGCAGTAGGGCTCACTTGGGTTGTGGGAAAGAGTTAGTGGGATGATGTCCCCACATCGTGAGCATCATCCTTCCTTGAGGAAGGTGTGTATTGTGAGTGAATGCTGACTTGGTGATAAAGTGTCCAACAGGTGACTGCTCAGCGTGGTTACAGGTGACAGTTCATTATCATCTGGGAGGCTGTTCAGTGTCCAGGAACCTCAGCTTTTCTCGCTAGGTACACTCTGGATGACAGCTCTTTTGGTGAAAGCCAAGCTTTGTTCCCTGTGGTCTGAATCCCACAAGCAGAGATGGGGTCTCCATGCAACACAATGGGAGGGTTTTCTAGCTAGGGCAGCTGCCATGTTCCCTTCTGTCCTGGCCCTTAATTGCCTTTCATGTGTGGCCGAGTGCAGCTGTCCACCGTGTCCGTGCCTGGCCTGTGTCTGAGTTTCCAATGCCAGCATTTCTTCTGTCTTCCCCAGAGGGTCATTTTGAGGCCACACACCTACCTGAGTTTTTTGTTTTGTTTTTTAGTGGTAGGATAGGCAGAGCATATCAGTAAAAAACATATGAACAGGACCCAGAAATCAATCTACAATATAGTAAATCTCTAATAATTATTCATTGAAATAAATTAGTCGAATGTCATTTTCTTAGTTTAGGAAGAGAATAAGCATCCATCCTGGGCCCTCTGCAAAAATCTGTTTGGCACAAATAGGTGTGTGTAGGGAGTTGCCTAATTTATGAGTACATAATTCATTCTGATGGTAATTACAGAGTCTCTAATTGAATTTATATTTGCATGCTTACAATATTTTTCCTTAATGAATGGTGTGTATGTATTGTTGAAGGAATCTGACACTTAAAATTGTTTTTTATTGTCTGAGAAGTAAGAATATAAGTCTAAGAACTCATTAAAGAAAGCTGCCTCCCTCCCTGAGGTCAGTGCCCTGCAGAGTGGGAGCGTTTGCCGAGTGGACTTCCACCGGATCGCTTTCCATCTTCAAGGCTATCGTAGTGGATTTGCTTCCTTCAACTACATGCATGAAGATTTTTGGAAGTAAAGTTTTCCCATATTGAGACTAGCTTCTGTCCCATTCCCTATTCAGTTATTTCTTGATTTTTGGTGCATTTCTAAGCGTAGGTAAGTTTCTACATGTGAGAAAGGTGAGACATAAAGGAGGAAGAGGAGCAAAAACTGGGTGGGGCCACTGTTGTGAGGGAAGGACATGCTTTAGGAGAATCCCAGAGGCAGCTGTTGGAGGACACGATTGGATTATGGGATGTGTCCAGTCTGTTTCCAGTGAGGGCCATTTGCAGCTGCTTTTGTAACCTGGGAATAAATAATGCAGTAGGGGTTCATATGAAAGAATGGCTGGGGCCATGAACCCCGTAAGGGTAGTCGAACAAGTTTAGGAACATGCTCAGGTTATCGGGAGACTCCCTCCATGGACCTCTTGTGCTCCTACATGTCTCACTGGTTACAGCACGGATGCTTTTTACCTAGTCCATGTCTTTGGGTTGTGTTTGCAGGCAGCAGCTTTGAGGGGTGATGTGCTGTCTCACTCGTGGACAAAGAAAAGTCATTTACTGCTCATGATAAAGCAGCAGGTTCTCCAGGCATAGGATCCTCAGCTGTGGTACAGACCCACTGCCTGTGAAGCGCCCGTCTGTGTCCCTCAGCATCACTCCCGTTGGACTTCAAGGGCAGAGGGGCCCTTGTGTAAACCTGATACTCAGGCTTCCTACTGTGATGTGAATTATAAACTCCTTTGTCTCTGACCCGGAGTCTCCTGTCTTCTGCCAGCTTTCATGAACTAAGAATAGGCCAATTTATTACCTTGTAATAGGGCAACATCAAATCAAGACCAGATGCACGTTAAGTTGGGTGTAAGTTGAATATGTGTCCGGTGCAGTGTCCACATGCCTCCAGTCGAGGAGATAGTTAACGTGGGCCTCTCCTATAGTGGGTTTCTAAGGCAATGGTGGGACCTCCTCAGAGCTGCTTATATTCCTTAGACCTGAGGAGTGCTTCTCAGGCCCTTCCTATCTGCATTGCTAGCTGCTAGGTCTCCATGGAACTGATGCAGATTTGCTGAGAGTTGTCATGTCTTGAGTTAGGTAAGACATAGAACTGTGATGCTTGAGAGTGCAGAGCTGCAAGTCCAGTGTTTTCAGTGGCAGTGGGGAGAGAGCACTCGTGGTCAGGAGCTAGACAGCTCTGGTGGGCACCAACTATGGCCTGAGCAGGGGCACAATGCAGAGATCTGACACCGGGCCCTGGAGAAAAGGGAGACAGGACAGGCAAGCCAGGCCAAGGTGGCGGAACAGAGCTGGGAAGGGGCAGGAAGAGCCACTGTCAGGGACAGCCGGGTGCTGATGACATTGCACCGGGGAAGACAGTCGGTTTGCTTTCTGGTATTTGTGGAATGAATAGTTTCCCAACAATCAGTTAACCCATCTCCTGAAGAATGACACTCAGGTGGTCTAGGCAATTGAGAGAAGCATTTATGATTAACATTCGAGCAGCCGATGAGAGCCAAGCGAAACATTTGTTCAGAACAATATATTTTGTCCTTTTACTTTGTGCTACATCTATACATGTGTAGTACTTATCATCTGCAACGGGGCTTTCTCTGTCCCCCATCAAGAGAATAATGTCTATATAGTAACTAGGCCTGAAATTAAGATTCTAGGTGGGAAGAAGATTCCCAGGGCTCAAATATAGGGAATAAGATGTTGAAACCCTGTTGTTTCCAACAGGAATCTCACTGGCATCTCAACAGAGCCAAATTCTAAATAATGTTCTTCATCCGTTTAATGATATGTGAACATTATTAACTGCCTGAAGCCAACAATTGGCAACCCGTGATGACTGCTGGAATCTGGGGATTTGGGGATTAAGTAAAAAATTCAGGGATCAGGAAGTGGGATTTTAATGGGGAAATATCTGTGGGAGAGAGATACCTAGCCCTGAAGTCTGTGGCATACAGCTGTGCAGGTTGTGAACTGCATACCTCCCTGGGACGTGCATGGTGTTCCCTGGAGTTGCGTGGTGTGGCAGGGCTATGTGCACTGGGAACAGGGCCAAGGGCAGTGATTCAAAGGTTGAAATGAGTGACATGGAGAGTGGATGATCCTGTTACTGGCCTCAGACATTTCTGCGGGTGTGGTAAACATTACCTGTGCCTGTCACGCCTTGAAGGACTGCTCAGGTACCTGGAACGTCACAGATTGGCCTAAATCACCTCACATATGTCCACACTCCAGCTGCTCCCCATTGGGCCCAGGGAGACCCAAACACCTGCAGCTGCTGATCCTTTGTTGTTGTATCCCTGAAACCAAGTAAACCATTTGCTCATTTGCATTAATCAGTGAATAAGCTTGATCATTCATGTTCAAAACAGTTAACCCCTGTTGTGAATTAGTAGTTTGTCTGTAATTGCCTTTTGACTTTCAACTCTGTGTATCAAAATGAAGAGGCTGCCAACCAAAATTTTTAGCAGTTTTACTTTATGTTTTTTTAATTGTATAGTATGTGAAGTATTAGCTAGTTTAAATGCACAGGTTAATAGAGGTCATCTTTATATGTACATTTATTTTTATTGAATACCTCTGCAAGTAATTTTTAGGAGATAAAAATGATTATTAACATAAACTTTCCTTTAACATTCTAAATGCTTTTCATTTTAAACCTAAAGTTTCGCAGAGTGGATTTAGGAAGGGACTAACAGGAGACTTGGGAGTGAAACTCCCTGCTCCTGCTTACATCCATTTTACTGCTGTTGCCTTCTGTAGTGGTCTAGGAAGGGCAGCCCAGTTCTGTCTCGTGTTCAGCTTTTGAGACATTCTGCACGGGGTCACTTACAGCCAGGCAGAGTTAGCAGCCTTAGTATGTGCCTTGTTCCTCACTCAGGTGAATTTAGTAAGACAACCCTCAGGAAAGCCTGGAAGACCTACATGGGTACTTCAAGAAGTTTGTGGAAAGTGGAATTAAAAGATAAGTTTATTGTGGTGCAGAAAATTTTGAAATCTGTGAATCTGAAGTGTTTTCAAAAGGTCAATGGAAAATGTGTATTATGAAAACAACTATGCATGGATTTCAGAATGTTTGGCACCAAAATTAACTTTGAATTCCATTTTCCATGACTTTTTGAGGTTCCCTTGTATTTTTCGTTTTCATACTGTCAACCACCCCCCCAACAATGTTTTATGTAATAGGATTTTGCATAGTAGAAAACAGTGGGACTCAGTATGGTAAGGCGTGGATTGGAATCCCACCACTGTTACTTTCCAGCTGTGTTACCTTGTGAAAGTTTTCAGAATGAAAATGGAGTCACTGTGTCACCCTCAGCAATAAAGCTGGGAGGTTATGGAGGAAGGGTTCTCACACAGGATTGCCTGACAATAACTGTCACATCACACCCTGCCGGAGCCACAACACCGCACAAAGGCTACAGCAACCGGATACACACAGCACTTCTTCAAGGACATCTGCCTGGCAGCTGTCCATTCATCTTCACAATGACGCTGCTGGTGTTGCTAACCTTTGTGGCCAAAGATTCCTGTTTCAGAAGCATTTTCTGGACTCCTCCTCATTTTTATTTTTAAAAACTCCTCTTTGCCTCAACCTCTTTGAATATACTCATAGTTTACTGTGATACATGTATTCCCATGCACTGCTATTCCCAACTACATATTGAATAATAATGTTATATTGAATAATAGTTTCATAATAATATTGAAAATATTGAATATAAAATATTGAATAATATTATGTAGTTTCATAATAATAATGAAAAATCTATCTCTGATTGATTTTTTAAATGTCAAATTTTTTGAGTCTCAGTTTCCTTGTAGGTAAAGTGAATTTGTCAGGGGCAGTTCTTTGTAGGTCACTCATTTGTGCATCTTGCAAGCTGAGTACTGATTGCCTTTGTTCTGGACTGTCTTTTCAAGGATTTTTGTGTAGTGAGAAGCCTGGGAAGATAGATGCCTGCTAAAAAATATCTGGGTTCTTTAAGTTCAGGAGTCCTCTCAGAGTGCAGGTCACCGTGTGAGCCCTGTTTGTATTATCCTGCGGGAATTGGAGCTTGGGGAACCAGCAGAAATGCAGATACTGTGCGTACTGCTATTGCTGTGAGTAATAAGCTGTTCTTTGTCTTCAGCCCGAGACTGTTGTGTCTTCTGCCAGCATCCATGAAACGTTAAGATAACTTGTTGGCTTAAAAATAGGCTAAAATCTCAGACTTTGCACAGTACTTGCTATACAGTAACACTTGCTCGGTCTCTATTAGTGCGCCTTGGTTCGGGTCATTGCCGTTTCTCACTTAGTTACTGCAGTAGTTCTCTTCCTTCCCCGACACTCCATTCTCTCCACCCTGCTGCAAGGAGATGTCTCTGCCAGCAAATCTGGTTTGTCACAGTGCTGTAACTTTAAATTTGGACAGGGTTAAAGCCCAACACCATCATAGGGACCCAGCTTACTCCTCATCTCTCCTGTTTGGCACGTCCATGCTCTGTTCGCCAGCCTTACCTGTACGGAGCAGAGGGCCAGGTGTACTTGATGTGGCTTATTAAGTATTAAGGGTTCCTAGGTTCAGGAGTGCATCTCCGCTGTGTATAGCCCACTGTGTGTGCAGGTCTCACCGGGTCCTTTTCCCATCACCGTGTGGGAACACGGACTTGGGAACTGTCAAATTGTGAACTTATTTATGTTTCCTGGTTGCACAAGGTTGTTCTTACCTCTGCTTTCAGTGACATTTCTCCCGCTGCAGGCCAGCTCCTACCAAAGGTATGGTACGTACCTTAGGAATTTGTAAAGAATAAGCAAGTCGTGAGTGCCAGTGCTCCCTTAGGACCTGGCTAGTGGCTGCTGCTGCTGCTGTTACTTTTGCAAGAGTTGGTTCCAGAATGACATCTTTTGGCTATAATTTCTTCAACTTCTGTACTCCTACCCCAGCCCATCATTTAGGGACACCCATTTAGCTATTGTTAGTCCTTTAGCACACATTCCTTATAGGGTTTTTTTTTTTAATGTACTTTTTAAAAAAATCATCAAAAGTACACCTAAATGTATCCTTATACTGAAAAGTAGGAGTTTACGTATTTTTCTTCTGGCGGTTGGATGGCATCTAGAGAGAGGGGCCGTGGAATGCTCTTAGCTGAAGAGAGCCAGTCTGGCACGCTGTGCCTTTTTCAGTCTGAGTGGCTCTGGGCAATCTGCTTTGTTCTGTTTTGTAGTCTGTTTTTTTTTTTTTTTTTTTTTTTCCCTTGCAACACCTTATTTTCCACCTCATGGTCTTTGATTCACAGCAAATTGTTTGTTTTCTAGAGGATAAACCTAAAGTTGGCTTAAATGGTTAAAATAGAAGCTGGCCATTAAAGTGTGAGTTTTACAAGCTGTCACATCATATGGCCTGTGCTTTAACTAGTGAAGTCCACCTTTGAAGTCCTGCTATGCAGTGGTGATGGAGGGGGGGAGAGAAAGAGAAAGAAGTAAGCCAATAAATCACTCCCCACGTTGGGTTTACGTGGTCGGATTGCTGCTCTGTAGGGTGCTTGTCATGGTGACCCCCTGTGGCACTGATTTAGTGAGAGGTCTGTTTTGAGGGCCTTGTGGGGCATGAGCTTGGTTGGAGTTTCACCCCAGGTTTCTACAGGCCTGGCTCCTGGAAGGCATTCCATAAATTGTTTTGAACGCATGAATGAGTAAATAAGAAAATGTGAGCGTGCTTAGTTAACTGTAAAGCAGGAGCCAAATGTGAACTAATATTGTTTTCCCTTCTTTCATGCAGAAAGATGTGCAGGTGCATGAGTGGGGACTGGCAGCGTGGAATGACAGAAAACGCCTGTAGTGCTCGGCTCTCTGCTCATGCCCCTGGCCTCCTTTCTCTCCTCTCACCTGAGATGGGGGCAGGCCTGATTGAGAAGTGTCCCTAGTGGCACACTTCTCCTGAGAGTTGGCCCTGTTGGTCTCCTCTCCCACCCCCTCCAGTGAGTTGGCTAAGCTAAGCCCTTTATTCCTCTGAGCATCTCTACCTAGCTCTCCCTACCTCTCCTCTGGTCTCCATCCGTAGGCCTTTAGCTCTGTCACCATCTCGTGTGTTCAGAGGGTATCTTTTCTCCCAGAGCTGTAGCTTCCCCTTTTGTGTTTCTTGGATACTTTTGGAAACCCTATAGGATTGAACCGAGTATATCTGGTAAGATAAGATAAGGGGGTAGTGATGATGTGTATATTTTTAAAAACTCAGTTTGGGGGTTGGCATTGTGGTGTAGCAGGTAAAGCCACTGCCTGTGTTGTCAGCATCCCGTGTGGGCCCTGGTTCCTGTCCTGGCTGCTTTACTTCCCATCTAACTCCCTGCTAATGGCCTGGGGCAAGCAGCAGATGGTGGCTCCAGTACTTGGGCCCCTGCGCCCACTTGGGAGACATGGAGGAAGCTCCTGGCTCCTGGCATCAGCCTGGCACAGCCATGGCCATTGTGACTATCTGGGGAGTGAACCAGCAGATGGAAGATTTTTTTTTCTCTCTCTCTCTCTGACCTTTCAAATAAATAACTAAATCTTAAAAACAACAACAACAGCCAACCAACCAACCAAACAAACACTCCTTTTGGGCCAGAGCACCCAACGAAGGATTTTTCTGTCATGTGTAGACTTATTTTATAGCAAATGCTTTATAAGAACATACAAATTAAACCACATTTACTGAATGGGTTTTATTGTAAATTATACAGTTACCCAAATGGGGGCATGTCTATGTCAGTTGACAGTGTTTGCATATTTGAAATGGAAGCTCCTGGAAAGTGTGGGACATGGCAGTCTCAGGGAGGGAAACTTTATAGTTTGGTCACAGTTTGCCTTTGGTGGCTTCTGCAGGGCAGGGCAAAATGCCCATCATGGCCCTCTGCTATACAGAGGGCTTCTGGAAGAGCTCTGCCTTTGTTCCCTGCCTTGACCCTCAGGAGGGCCTGCAAGAGTCCTGGGTGTCTTTGCCTGCCCTGGAGGTCAGGGTCCCTGGAGAATATCAGTGCTTTGTGAAATGGAGGGTGCATTTCAAGTGTAAGTTGCTGATGATGTTTTACTGTGATTGGTCATTTTTAAGTGCATTAGCACTCTTGACCTATAACGGGGCTGGATGTTGCTCCTCTCCTTCCTCAAGGTACACTTCATGACAGCCCAGTCTTTGGGGGAGAGTGGTACAGCATGGTGTCACCAACCCAGCCTAAACCATTGCTTCATGTTTATTTATCAAATGCTCACAAAGGGTGACTGTCAATCATTTTGAATTCTTTGTAAACACAGAATTATCCCTTGAAGTGATGGAATAAATGGGGACCAGATGTGATTTTGCACATTTTCAGTCCTAAAAAGAGTTTGCGGTGATGTGAATGCCATTTCTAGAGATGAAGGCAAACTTCCTGCTGCACACAGAGCTTCAATAGCCTCACCTTTTATGCTATCATTGGGTGACATAACAGGTGGCTGCAGAGACCGAGAAGTATTGAGTTGCTTAGGTGAATCTGTCTTGCTTAGAGTGTTGAGAGGTTCATTGATTTGTGGGTGTGGGAAAGCTGTGGAAGGGTCATTTTAGAGTTTGCATTTCATTTTAATGGTACGTGGCCGGGGATCTGTGAGGCTGAACGACATTGCTAGGCTGCCCTAAGGCACCAGAGGGTTATGTAAGGAACCAGCTCTGTTGTCTTAGGTTCAGCATACCACCCTCTTTTTTTTTCTCTAGCTGAGCCAGAATTTTGGGAACGTCTCCCATCCCTGAAGTCTTTGCAGGTAGTTCAAGTCTCTCTATCTGCTCTCATTGCTGCACAACTATCCCCTGGGGTTGGACCTCCATCCTCCTGGATGCTTTGGCCTCCTGTGTCTGCCTCCTGCCTTTCTCCCTGTCGTCCCCAATTCCCTCTGTGCCGGAAGGGTTCTGTCACATGTCTGATCATGTCACTCCCAGGCTGCGAGTGGCCTCCGTGGCTTCCCTGTACCCTTGGTGTGGCCTAAGATCTTCTCCGTCTGCTTTGCCTCCTTTAGTGCCTGCTTTGTGGCTTTAACCCCTCCTTGTTTTCCTACTGTTCTCTCGCTCTCACCCCCAAATCAGATTAACCTGAAGACTCTGCTGTCACATTCGTAGGCCTTTTCCTTCCAAGCATGCATTATAATTAGGTTAGATCATTGTCAACTCTTTGGTAGTTATTTGATTGTCTGTGTTCTGCACTAGGTGGTCAGTTTCAAGAGGGTAGGGGTGATCCATTTACTGGTGGTGGCCTATGCACCCAAAGCATGGTTTTAAAGTGCTCCACAAGTCTTGATTTTGTATGACAGTGTTGGTTTATACCTCTCCCCATGTAATTATAAATGATGTCCCCTTTCACTTTTTAAAATTACTCATTTTGGAAGACAGCATCCAAAATAATCCTTTTTTAAAGCCCAAGGATGTGAAATCTTTCAGGTCAAGTGTTTTATTGTCAGATCCCTAGAGCAGGAGAGCCTGGTGTGGGAATAGAGAAGCTATTGCTAAATTCTACTGTGGCTGAAGATACTGGAATTTTTGCTCTTGGAACTCTGGCAGCTGGGGCTAGCATTGTGGTGTAGCGGGTTAAGCCGCCACCTGTGATGCTAGCATGCCATATGAACATGGGTAGGAGTCTCAGCTGTTCACTTCCGATCCAGCTCCTGCTAATGTGCCTGGGAAAGCAGTGGAAGATGGCCCTAGTGCTTGGGACCCTGCACCCACATGGGAGACCTGAATGAAACCATTGGCTCCTGGCTTAACTTGACCCATCCCCTGCCGTTGTGGCCATCAAGGGAGTGAACCAGCAGATGGAAGATCTGTGTTTCATTTTCTCCCTGTAACTCTGCCTTTTGAATAAATAAGTAAATCATTAAAAAAAAAAAGGAAGAAGAAGGGAAAAGAAAGGAACTCTGGCAGCATTTATAAAGTGTTTGACATTTTGAAGAGGTAAGTACATTCTCTGTATATCTGGGATTTTGGAATCTGATAGTGGGAGGTTTCAGAATTGGAAAAGGCACAGAGGATGATAGTGGCGAGGCACTTCTGCAGTTAGAAGCCACAGACTTTGGATTGGAAAGAGTTGAAGATGCTGCATTTTGTTTGGTGAATTGGTCTCCAGTGGCTGTGGGTTTGGGGGCCCTAGTGATAGAGGCACACAGATGCCTTGTCCATTTGTAGACTCAGAGAAGGTGGTGTAGACAATGCCAGGGTGGTTGCGTGGAACAACAACAATAACAAAAACCCCAGATAAATGAAAACCTCAAAGGCAGCAAGAGGGCCTGTATTCTAAGATTGTAGCCCCGGTCCCTTGGAGACTCAGTTTCCCCTTTGACTGGAGCTGATGGTTGCGTGCCTCAGAGAAGGCTCTGAAGAATGGAGCAAGAACACTTTCAAATTTTCAAAGTGCAAGGCACTTTCAAATCACTGGATCCCTTCAGGGGAAAAGAGCTTTCTGTGGCTCTGGTCTGAAGATCATTTTGATCAGATTCTGTAGCCTGAGGTCTCCAAACATAACAACAGCAGAAGACATTCCTCCCCCAGCCCCAAGGCCTGGCTTTTGTGTAGCAGGTGGACCTGACCTTGAAGAAGTAGATTCCATCACGTGGGCCCTGCAGGATCAGGCATCCAGGAAGGCATGTGGAGGCCCAGGCAGTTGGGACAGATGCCAGAAAAACAAAAGGAAGCAACAGAGAAGAGTGGGCTCTCTCTGCTGGCGCGTGGGTGTGTTCATCTGATACTGGCAACGTACCCCTGTCTGACATAGAACATGCCCATGAAGGCCACACGCTTCTCAGATTCTAGGGTGGGCCTCCTGAGTGTCGCATGATGGGTTGGTTCATGGACTGCAACCATGGCCCTTGATTTCTGCACTTCGCAGAGGAAAAGCCGCATGCCGCAGACAGGCAGGGCATGACAGCCGTGGGAGGTGTCTAGGCTTCGTGGACGCGTTGCCAGTCGAGTGATTCAGCAGAGCATTTGCAAGTTTTCTTTCATGGTGAAACATCTATGCCAGGCGGAATTTGGATTGGCTGAAAAAAAAGGTGAAATGAGGTAATCAGAATTCAGTGATTTTTTTTTTTCCCCTCCCCAAGTTCTGGCATCTTGTGTTCTCTGCCAGCCAGAAAGATTCTCGTAGAGCCGTGATAATGCTTTTCCTCTGCTGAGCCTTCCAGATGGCAGCTTCTCAGCCCGTGAGCAAGAGAGGGAGCGCTGGAGATTTATGAGTAAGTTAATTCCCTTCCTTGGTACGACCCGGTGAACTCTCCTCCGCCGTGCGCGCTGAGTGCCCGTGGCACGTCATGCCGAAGCCCTCTGCTCCGCGGGGCCTCGGAAAGCCACAAGTCTCATTTCCCAGTAATAAATGACTGTCTAAATGAAGCCCTTAAAATGCCTTCTCGGAGAACTTCTGGGCTCTAAGTGGACTCCAGGTCCCTGAGAACAGAGGCCCTCCCTCTGTCGGGAAGCCCCAGTGCCCAGGGAGTTTTGGCTCCTGGGGCTGTGGGCACCACCTTTTCTTGTGGCGGCCACTGTCGGTTTCTGGGCTGGGGGCTGGAGAGACTCCCTCTTCTGCCTAAGGGCATCTTGCCTATTACTCATCCAGTCCAGGGATGCTTATGGAACGTGCCTGCCTGGGACCACAGGAGCTCTAGGCTGCATTAAAGGAAGGGGCACGTGTCAGCCTAAGCGTGGCAGAGTTGCTGGGGACCTGTCAGGGGGTGGTGCAGCTGAGCAGTGAGGGAGGGGAAGCGATCAGCTGAGCGGAACAGGTGCCTGTGGCCGCTGAGGGCCTCTTCCTTTGGGGTCTGTTCTCCTTTGCGTTTCTCCTGGTCTCATGCCCTTTTGCAATGGGCTAGGCAGGCAGCAGAGCTGGAGGTACCTGCTAGCTCCTCCACCATGTGTAACACTGTCCTCCTGCTTGTCAGTCAAGATGCCCCCTGCCTGGGCTTCATCGGTTTCACCAGGGACCTGGCTGGGGGGAAGATGCCATGGAAATATGTATATTGAGATTGTGGAATATTAGGGAGGTACACCAAAACTCCCAGGAGGATTTGTGTCTGTAGAGGCAAACCCCTCCCCCCACCTCAGAAAAGGAGCTCAGGCTCTCCCTCTCTTTCTTGCCTAAGACCATGACTGGAGGAGAGCCTGGGGTGCTCTCTCTTTCCCCTCCCCACCCCATTCCCTTTTTGGGCCCACTGCCCACTCAGGATGGTTCTTTCTGTGTGCGGCAGCCCATGTCTACATGTGTGTATTCACTTTCTCACCTTCTGAAAAAAATTTACGTGATTTGTGTCTGCACTAATAATCTTTATGCATGGCAAGCGCCTGGAGTGAAAATCAAGCCCCATACCCCCATGACACATTGAGAACTCTTGCAGCCCAGCCTGGGCACACAGGACTCCTGGAACTCTCACACTATTGGGCAGTACCAGGAGCTTACCACTTAATTTATCTCTGTGAATTTTGTTCCCCAACTAGATTGTGAGCTCAGTGAGGGCAGGGATCATCTTGACCATGCCAAGCAGAGCTAGTGCCAATGGCAGGTATTTAGGGAAACCTTCAGAGTTGGTTAACCAAGTGTTTTTAATGGTTGGTATTACCTGTTTATGTAAATATGACAAGATGCTTCAACAATCAATGATTCATATGTAGGAACAGTGTCTGATTTTTACTTTTTTTTTTTTTTAAGGAAAGCACAGGTTTTGGGTTAGTAGCACATCACCTATTTGATGTTCATTTGTTTATTCTTTCATTCATTCATTAGCTAACAGTCTTTCCCTTTGAGAATAACAACAGCTTTTTCTTCATTGATATTTTTTGAGTGCTGCATTTTCACTGCACTGGGCATTTTCTTTGAACTTGATAATTGTTTTGATAAATCTTTATCACTTGGATAACAGCTTAGAGCTAACTCTTTTCTATTAAGTACTTCTTAGAGTGGCTGACCATAAACCATTGAGAAATCACTGCATTTTATTAAGGACTTTTGAGATTTAGTAGCAAGTTAAATTGATAATAATGGAATGTGCTTTGAGTAGGAGACCATAGACAGAAGTGTTTTACTCTGCACGTCAGGGAACAGAGGAGGAAGCTTCCATCAGGAGAACGTAATTTTTCATCGGTTTAGGTCAGTGTTGTATTACAAGCCTGGGAAGTAGTGTATGGTGCTTACGCTGGTGCTGCTTATGTGTATTAGCTCATGTAAAGCTCCTAGTGAGACCGTGAGGTGTCTGCACAATTATTCTTCACAGTGGGCAGATAGGGACATTGAGGCACTGAGAGCTTGAGTGATTTGCTTACCCTGGCTTTGTGCTCAGAAATAGGCAGTCCCTCTGGGACTGCAATACTCCAGTTATCTGTAATATAGAATACAACTCCAAGATGGTAAACTATTTCAGAAATATATTCATTCATGCAGTTATGCTTATTAATCGTCTCCATTACAGGATAGTATATAGGTATGCTTATGATCGATTGTTTAAAATTTTTTTATGTATTTATTTTTTATAAGGCAAAGACAGAGATCCTCCATCTGGTTCACTCCCCAAATGCCCACAGCAGCCAGGCCTGCGCCAGACCAGAGCTAGGAGTCAGGAACTCAATCTGGGTGTCCATGAGGGTGGCAGGAACCCAAGTGCTGGGATCCATTATCTGGTGCATTCCAGAGTGTACATTAGTGGGAAACTGCATCAGAAATAGAGTTGGGACTTGAATTCAGGCACCCCCGAATGGATGTGGGCATCTAGATGGCATCTTAACTCCAAGCAGCCTCTTATTTTATTTTTTTAAGATTTATTTATTTATTTGAAAGGCAGAGTTACAGAGGCGGGGGGCGGGGAGGAGAGAGAGAGAGAGAGAGAGAGAGAGAGAATGAATGAGATCTTTCATCTGCTGTTTCACTCCCCAAGTTGCTGCCCCGATCGGACCTGGGCCCATCCAAAGCACTTGGGCCATCTTCTACTGCTTTCCCAGGCCATAGCAGAGAGCTGGATCAGAAGAGGAGCAGCTGAGACTTGAAATGGCGCCCATACGGGATGCAGCACCGGCTGTACCCCTGTGCCACAGTGCTGGTCCCCCAAGCAGCATCATAAGCTCTGTGCCCAAATGCTCATCCTGGATTGCTATTTTTTTCTTTCTGTTTAATTGTGGTAAAATATCGTAACTATGACAGTTGGTTTTGAACCCATTTAAAAACAAAACTTCATGCTTTGATAAACTAAGACACATTCAAAGCGTTCTTATTTCCAAAGCAGAGTGGCTTCTGATAAAGACTATAAACATTGGCTTTTGCCAGTGATGCTTGTGAGAATGCCACTTAGAAATGCTGAAGTGGTTTACACGTAATACTATTAACTTATGCATGCTTTCTCTCTCTGAAGCCTTATTAAAACAGAGAGTGTAAGACAGAGCTCAGCTTTGATATCCTAGCAAGTTGGATGGGTATTTATTGTTGGTATTTTTCTTTAAAGCTGGGTTTGGAGATCCCCATGCTTTGAAGGACCAGGCAAAGAGCAAGCCATTGAGGTTCAGTGCTAGGAATGCGCTAGGAGGTGATGGGGAGCATAGTCAAAAGGTCAGCCAGGCTTCTGCTCTCTGTAGAGGGGAAGGGGACTGCTTTCCTACAGACGGCTGCCCAGGGCGCGTGTGCCGGTGTTACCAGATATGACCATTTTAGGAGCTGCTGGAACACTGAGTTTTCAATGAGAAATTGTTACCTTTGATACTTAGGGAGATACTTCAAATCAAAACAAAGAAACCAGACAGCGTGGGGAAAGGAGGGGACCCGGAAAGGGCGCTGAGTCAGCCTGTGCCCTCTGCTGCTGTCCCACTGAACTGGTCCTGCTTTCAGGAGCCTGTTGACATCTTGGTTGCAGTCCCCATAGCTGTGTCCTTCTAGGTTGTGTCTGAGTTCATTTTTTTCTATGTTTTTCATGTAGCTTTGTACCTTTTTATGGGAGATAGGGAACTTCTAATGAAGCCTCTGAGTAATCATTCAATGTACCTGTTTTGTATATTTGTATTCAAAATGAGAAACCGTTAGATATTGCATACCGCTTGAGTTAGGGAATTAACTGGGCATGCGTTGGTTTACTCAGAAAGCCTTATTGCTGTGGTGTTTGTTGTAATGAGACTTGACCTGTCAAGGGGGCTGTAGACATTTGGACGAGTGTTCAGTCCCTAATAGTGGTATCTAAATTCTAGGCATGTTGCCTGCAACTTCCAGTTTCAAAAAATCTATGTCAATCTGTTCTTTTATAACCTAGTGCTGCTGCTTTCCCCCCCTTGTTTTATATATAATCATTCTTTCTAGCTCACAACAGCAGTCCAGTCCAAAGATTCACTTTTTCTATTTCCAACCCCATCATTATTTTTATGTAAAAAGTATGTTTTGAGTTACAGTAATTCATGAGATCAAGCTTCCACTCTGTAGGGAGAAGAGAGATGTCATTTACTACAGAGCTCATACAGACAAATGTTCTGCTGCATGCTGTGTTTCCACTGTAGTCCAGAGAGTTTATTTGCATTTGCACTTAAAGAAAAATGACCATATTTGGCCTGACTCTTTGCCAAGATGATATGGCCCCAAAGTTTTTCTTGAAGGCATGGGAGAGCAAGTGGAATGGAAACATTTGGAAGAAATAGTTCTTGTCTTCTCATTTGACTCGTTGTGCATTTCATTCACAGATTATTTGATGCATTGTGTTTGCTCATTCTATTCTAGTTCCATTGCTATGTTCCTAGCCTTTTTTTTCTTTTGAAACAATTTCAAACTTTTAGAAAAGTTACAAGCATACTGAAGAAGGAACTCCAATATACCTTCCCCAATAGATACCCCTCAAGTTTCTCCAGTTTTCTTAGTTATTTCATTTATAGCAAAAGAATCTGGTTGAGGATCACACCCTACACACAGCTGAGTGTCTTGCTAGTCTAGAATCTATCTGAGTTGGTCGTTTTTCCCTTGTCTTCCATGGCATTGGCGTTATTGAAGGTCGTGGGCTAGTTGAAATGGAGACTATCCTTCTTTTCCTTAGAGAATGATCTGTGTTCTTCATTCAGAACCCAGCTGGTACTACCCTTGGTGGGAGAGGTTGGCTGCCTCCAGGAGAAGACCTACAGCATTAATCAAATATCCTGTATTGGAACATTTCTTTATATTCCTTTATCAGTTGAACCAGTAAATATGGCTGTAGTTGGCCTTCATATTCGTAAATTTAACCCAACAGCAAATCAAACATATTCAGGAAAAAACATTGTGTCTGGGAAGTGGGTGTTTAGTTTAGCAAGTATGATGCCTGCATCCTACGAATTGGAATGCCTGGCTTGTGTTCCTCATTCTAACTTTCTGCTAATGCAAGCCTTGGGAGGTAGCACTGATGGCTCAGGTAATTGGGTTCCTGCCGTCCACATAGAAGATCTGGATTGTGTTCCTAGCTCTTGGCCACAGCCGCAAACTGGCACTAGCCATTGTGGGCTTTTGGGGAATGAACCAGGGTTTGGAAATTCTCTCTCTCACTCTCTCTCACTTTCTCTCACCTACTGTCTGTCTTTCTGTCCCCCCCCCCCCAAATTAAATGAAAATGGATCTATACTGAATATATACAGATATATTTTCTTGTCGTTGTCCCCTAAATGATATAGTGTAACAGCTATTTCTATAGCATTTACATTGTTAGGTGTTCTAAGTAATCTACAGTTGAGTTGATGTATGTGGGAGAATGCACGAGAATGCACCAAAGTTCTGTGCAAATACTCTGCCATTTCACAGAAGGATCTTGAGTATCCTCAGAGTTTGGTGTGCATGGGGGTCCTGGAATCCACACACACTGAGGGTCAACTGTATTTTTTACCTTCTGTGTGCCAAGGACTGTACATTCAAGAACCAAACAGGTAAGGAAATGTAATCTCTGTTCTTATGCTTCTTCTGTGTTCTGAGAATACTAGATGACTAACAAGAGAAGTAAGTAAAAAAGTAAGGATATCAGATAGCGATGAATGCTAAGGAGAACCAAATCAGGCAGGAAAGGGAATGGGCTGGGCTCTCCTTACAGACCAGAGAAGGCCTCCCAGGAAGGTGTCTCTGGGTCAGGAACCCCACACAAGTGAAGTAGAGGCTGTGTGTTGATGCCTAGTGAGCCTGCAGGGTGTGAAGGGCTAGGTTTGTCTGTGTGGGGAGGGAGGCAGCCTAGTGGCTAGAGCCAAGCCAATGGAAAAAAGAGTGATAGTAGACAGGTAAAACAAGAGATCATTCCAGGCTTTGGCTGCTGAAGGAAACTAGAAACTCTTGGAGAGTCTTGAGCAGAAACTGTGTGATCTGCCTTAAGCTCAACCCTTTTGTAGGCGTAGGGAATAGCAAGTATGTGAGAATAGGGTCAAGGGTAGCGATTGAGAAACCAGTGTAGGGATGCTGTGATAAGTGCTTTGTACACTGTTTGTCCTGTTTGGCACATAAAAGGAGTCAGTAGTTCTCAAACTGTGGAACATCTAAGACTCACCTGGGCTGTTTGTACGAGAGGCAGATCTCACCAGAAACCTGCAATTCAGTAGGTCTCACTGGTACTGTCAACAGCTACCCTCAGGTGATGATTGAAACACACATGTTGATAAATATAGTAACAAGTGATTTTGAAATGAGTGAATAATTGATTTATGGAAATTCCTTTAGAGATTCTTAGATATGAAGTGTTTTCCCTTTTACTGTTTTGTTTCTTATAAACATTATTCAACCGAAAAATATGTGATAATATAAATTTTCGGTTAAAATGTATCTGCGACAGATCAAGCTAGGCAAAGCTGTATTTTTTTCCAAGAGAAGTGTATTCTATGAAATTAATATAATACTCTGGTGTCCTATTTTCCGCTTCTAAACACGTGGTTTTCAAAAAAGGATGAATAAATACTACTCACAGGTTAATTCACAAAGAAGCTATTAAATGTATTTGAGTGAATTGGATCCCGAGAGTAGGTTGGATGAAGCCATTAAAGACAGTTAATAGCAAGTGAGTGATTTAGAGTTGAGTGGACCAGATCTGGCTTGGTATTTCATTGCACTGGAGGGTCATGGGAAGGGAGGACCCTCTGTCCCTGGGCGTGTTGTTAAGGACAAGGCATTAAGGCACTTCTGTTTCTTCTTCTTGGTGAAGTAACTTCCATCTTGCCTGGGCAGTCTTGAGCTGAACATGAAAACAAATCATGCCTTGTTACCTGGGAAATGCTGTGGTCAAGTGTGTGGGCTTTTGAACCCAACTGGCTCTGAAACCTGGGAGGCAAGTATATAAAGAGAAAAGACTTAGGTACTAAATGGTTTTGGAGGTTGAAGCCCCAGATTCTGCAGCCCCATTGGTTTGGCCTCTGGTGAGGGCATTGGGTGGGTAGCACTGATCCAGGAAGCAGAGAAAGAGAGAGAGAGAGAGAGAGAGAGAGAGAGAGAGAGAGAGAGAGAGATTGGGCCCAACTCGGGCTTCTATCACCACCCACTCGTGGGAACCACCTCCTGAGAGCCTGCCCCCAATGACCGAAGGACCTCTCACTTGACCTGCTTGCCAAATGCCCTAATTGGATTATGTTGCTGCCTTCTTACTTCCATTAATTTAGGACTGTGGGATTTAAATGTCTGTATGAGTTCCTGAGCCAAATCATACTCAAACCATAGCGTCTGCTCTGAACTGTGGGTGTGGTTCTGAGCAACCACATTGCCTCGGTTTCCTCGTGGTGGAGAAATACTAATGCTTGCTTCTCCAGCTCACTGCAAGGTCTGAGAGTCAGTGCCCAGTCAGTGCCCTCAGCCTTGCGCAGTGCACTCAACAATGACTAGCTCTTCCTGCCTTCCCCCTCCTATTGTTGTTTGCATTGTTATGCTATTTTGGTGCTTTCAGATCAGTCTGCTGGAACTGCACATCTTCAGTGATTTTGTTTTGGGGGGGTGAGAGTCGTTTTTTGGTTGTGTCTAAAAATATGCTTGTTAATGCCTGTCAGCACTAGAGGAAGGTGAAGTCGAAAATGAGGTGTTAGTGTTTATGATCCACGCTTTCTGGAAGTAGGTCACCCTCACTTATGTAACATTGGCTTTCTTCCCCTCAGTCAAAGATGGGTGCTTGTACTTGTTTCAGGAATGTGTGATGAGAATTAATGAGCAAGTTAATGTTTGTGGATCTACCCCATTAAGTACTAATTGGCATTAGTTACTATTATCTTCTTTCCGAGTGCCATCGCCAAACTGATTTCGGAACCAAGGGCATTGATTGAAATAACTTTTTCTAATGTGCTATGTGAAAGAGTACTTTGTAATATAATTGCTGTTATTTTAAATTTTTATTTATTTTCATTTTATTTGAAGGCAGAGAGACGCAGAGACAGACAGAAATCTTCTATCTGCTGGTTTACTCCCCAAACACCACAACAGCCACAACCAGGCCAGGCCAACGACCTCAAACTGGGTCTCCCACGTGGGTAGCAGGGACACAGTACTTGAGGCAACACCTGCTGTCTCCCTCCCCAGGGTGTTCATTAGCAGGAAGCTGGATGGAACTAGAGGAACTGGGATTCTCAAGTGGAGAAGTAGCTGCTGTGCCTGCCGCCCACCCTTGCTCTTACTTTAACAACATAAATACCACTCCCCGTATCTAAAATTTTACTCCTCCCCTACAAAAAGAAACTAAATCAACCAACTTCTTACACAGCTGTTAGTACTAAAATATTACTTATTTTAATAAGTAGTTGGGTTTTTTTTCCCTGGGAAATTACCGTCTTTCTTTTTTGCTTTTAATGCTTATCATCATGCAGAACTTGTATCAGTACCTGCCAGTCACATGCTAAAAATTCTCATATAGGTCTGTGAAGGCATAGTGTAGTAGAGGCCATCCTAGCCTGATGGAAAAGAAAAGATTGGTGTCTCAATCCCATGTCACTTACACTTTTGTTTGTAAAATAAGGATGGTGGGGCTGTTGCTGTGGCGTGGTAGGTTAAGCCTCCACCTGCAGTGTCAGCTTCCCATGTGGGCAACAGTTTGAGTCCTGCCTGCTCCACTTCTGATTCATCTCCCTGCTAATGCTCCTGGGAAAGCAGTGGAATTTTGATCCAAGTACTTGGGCCCCTACATCCAGGTGGGAGCTCCTGGCTTTGGCCTGGCCCACCTCAGTTGTTGTGGCCACTGGGGACTGAATCAGTGGATGGAAGATCTTGCCCTGTTTATCTGACTCTCTATCCTTTTCTCTGTATCTCTGCTTTTCAAATAATTAAAAAAAGAAAAGAAAAAAAAATCAGCCAAGGATGATAAGGGTGCTCTTCATGGTGTTGGAAGGATTTGGAACACATTGGCCTGAAGCACCGGCATCCCATATGGGAGCTGGTTTGAGGCCCGGCTGCTCCACTTTTGATCCAGCTCTCTGCTGTGGCCTGGGAAAGCAGTAGAAGATAGCCTAAGTCCTTGGACCCCTGCACCCACATGGGAGACCCAGAAGAAGCTCCTGGCTCCCAGCTTCGGTTTGGCACAGCTCTGGCTGTTGCGGCCAATTGGGGAGTGAACCTTTGAATGGAAGACCTCTCTCCCTCTCTCCCTGTCTCCCTGTCTCCCTGTCTCCCTGTCTCCCTCTCTCCCTCTCTCCCTCTCTCCCTCTCTCCCTCTCTCCCTCTCTCCCTCTCTCCCTGTGTAACTCTGACTTTCAATAAATATAAAAAAAATAAACATCAGGCATGAATACCAGCAAAGATGGCTAGGACGACTGTGAGTTTATTTTTTCTGATATGATTCATTTTGGTGATGTAAACAGGAACCAGTTTCATAGTTTTCATGTAAAACTATAGAAGATCTCATTTGTTTCTAATGTCAATTAGATTTCTGCATGACACAGATTTACCTTAACTAGCTGATTTCCAGACTTGTCTGGAAGGCTGCTGCCTTTGTCAATTATAAATTTTTCAAAGAATGTGATTATAGAATGAATATGAGATTGTATATATGTGTATGTGTGTGTGTGTTCAAATAAAATAATTCAGGGGTGGATGTTGTAGTACTATAAGTTAAACCAATACTTTGGGGAGCCCACATACCATATCTGAGTGCCTGGGATATAAAGTCTTGCCTCTGTGATCCAGTTTCCTAGCAATCCACCCGGGAAGCAGCAGATGATGGCTCTAGTGCTCGGGTCCCTGCCAACCATATGAGAGTCCTGGATGGAGCTTCTGACTCCTGGCTTCTACCTGACCCCAGCCTTGGCTGTTGGTTGTTGTAGGTAGATGGATAGTGAACCAGAGGATGGAAGATCTCCTCCTCTTTTCCCTGCCCTTCCCTTCCCTGCCCTGCCCTGCCCCCCCCTTCCCTTCCTCTCTCTCACTCTGCCTCAAGTAAATGAAAAATCATCCAGTGTATTGATGTTTCATATTTCCTGATTTTGTGTTCATGTTGTGAGGCACTGAAGGCGCAGGAGCTGGGTCTGCACCCTTTAAGGAGATGGGTCTAGACAGAGTGCCTGAGCTGAAGCTATTTCCTGTGCCCCTCTAAAGACATGTTTATTTAATCCCAAGAGTCCTTTGTTCACATAATGACAAAGTTAAAATTCAGTCCCTGCATTGTAGGTCTGAGAGGATTAGCTACACTCTTGATTGATATGTAAAGAGAGTTCTATAATCTCTGGAACTATGGCTTTTCAGGAACAAAATCATCTGTAATTTTGAAATGGGACAGAGCATGTTATTATAGGTTTATGCTTGGGATTCTCATCTTTGAATCTGACTCTGTAATTAAATATCTCCCTGCCAGCGGCGGGTGTGCAGAGGAATGATTATTCTTCTGCTTTAACGGCTGCTGATTTCTCAGGGACACTTTGAAGTGGTGTCCCGCTGTCTTCCCCAGCTTCTGGACTTTCTGAGGAAACAGTAGAAACTCCTTAGGTACATAACCAGATTCCTCCTATGTGGTTCCCTGAGGGCAGGTCCATTTTAACTCACATAGGTTTGGCTTTCTGTCTGAAATGCATTTATTCCCCAGTAATGAATGATACAGGGTCAAGTACTTCAGCCTATTATATGTAAGATCTAAGGAGCTAAAGCCTTCCCTCTCCATTGACACTAATCTCTCTATGCCCTGCTTCTCCAAAAATGAAAGAAAAAGAAGGAAAAATGTAGAAAAAAGTGAAATGATGCTTATTTTTGGGTTTAAAATAGAATTTAGACCCTTTTTAGATCTTCTGTTTCTTATACAGTTTGATGAATCTCTTTTTAAAAAAAAATTTTTTAAGATTGTATTTATTTGAAATACAGAGTTACAGAGAAGCAGAGGCAGAGAAAGAGAGAGAGAGAGGTCTTCCATCCAATGGTTCACACCCCAGATGGCCGCAACAGCTGGAGCCAGGAGCCAAGAGCTTCTTCCGGGTCTCCCACACAGGTGCAGGGGCCCAAGGATTTAGGCCATCTTCTGCTGCTTTCCAAGGCCATAGCAGAGAGCTGGATTGGAAGTGGAGAAGCTGGGACTCGAACGGGCACCCATATGGTCTGCCTGCACTGCAGGCAGCCGCTTTACCTGCTACTTCACAGTGCTGGTCCCTGAATGAATCTCTTCATTTAAAAAAAAAGAATTATTTATTTGAAAGGGAGAGTTAGAGGAGGGGAAAGGGAGGGAGGGAAGGAGAGAGAGAGAGAGAGAGAGAGAGAGAGAGAGAGAGAGAGAGAAACATGTTTTAATACACTGGTCCGCCTCCCAAATGGCCGCAACAGCCAGGTGTGGGCCAGGCTGAAGCTAGGAGCCTGGAACTCCATCTGGGTCTCCCATGTGAGGTGGTAGGGACCCAAACACCTGGGCCATCTTCCGTTGCTTTCCCAGGCACATTAGCAGGGTGCTAGATCAGAAGTTGAGCAGCCGGGACTAGAACCAGCACCCATATGGGGCACCAGTGTCACAGGCAGCAGCTTAACCCATTAAGCCACAACCCTGATCCCTGATGAATCTCTCTTGCCTCTGCTCAGTTTCCTTCCTCTTTCCTAATCCACCAATTTCATGAATTTGTTAAATTCTGTTCAGCACACTTTCACAGACTCATTCTCATCTACTGCACCTTTCATTTCCAGAGCTCCTAGAAGTTCCAGCCGAGCCCCTCTCTTTCTACATTTGCTCTTTCTCTGGAGGTCTCTCGTCCATGCCCACCACTGCCGAGCCTCACATTTTAACACCAGAGCCAACTATTCTAAGCCCCAGATCAACCATCCTACCTGAGGGTGCATCTGAATGTTTTAGAAGACACGCCAGACCTGTCAGGCTAAATTGTACTGTATTGTGAGGCTCCTCATGAACTGGCTTTTTAAATGATTGCAATGGTGACTGTTAATTTCCTAGGGCTGCTGTAAATGAAGAACCACAAACTGGGTGGCGACCACAGGGGAGCTTGATTGTCCCAGTTCTTGAGGCGCCATGTCTGAGAGCAAGGAGTCAGCAGGGTGCTTCCTTCTGAGCTGTGAGGAAGAATCTGCTCCGCACCTGGCCCCATCTTCCAGTGGTTGCTCGTCATCTTTGATGTTCCCTGCCTGCTAGACCCGTGAACCCGACCTCTGCCTCTCTCTTTACTGGGTGTGTGACTGTGTCCAAATTTCCTCTTTTTCTAAGACCCCCGGTTTTACAGTTAGGGTCCACCCTTAATGACCTCATTTTAACTCATTACCCCTGTGGTGGATCCTATTTCCAAGTCAAGGCACATTGAAGGTCCTGGTTATGACATCACCATACAAAATTTTGGGTTTTGTCATTCAACCCACAGCGATGTTTATGTTCTGTGAATTGGACTTCACTTTAAATAAAAACAACCGCTCCAGCAACTTCTGACTGCTCTCAAGTAAGAGACCAAGAAAGCTCTGAACCTGTTCTGAGCCCTGCCTTTGTACTGTTCCCTAACCTCACACTGTGTTCCCTTTCCTGGGCCAGCCATCCTCCTCCTGCCTGCAGGGCCCTGCCCGCTGGTCGCTGCTCTTCCATTTGAAGGAAGTCTGTTTGCTCTTTAGAAGGCAGCCCTGTGTTCCTGCGTTTCAGCACGACTTCCCAGCGGAAGGCAGCTTCTTCATGAGACCCGGCACCTGTGTTGTTACCTGCTGCTTTGTGACAGCACACAGCAGACATTGTGTTGAGCAATGACTGTTCTGTTCCCCTGGGTTCTGTGGGTCAGAAATTCAGAGGGGACCAGTGATGATGGCATCTCCTTCCTCCGTGATGTCTGCAGCCTCAGCTGGAGCGGGGAGCGTCCCCAGTCACCGCTTGGGTTGGGATGCTTCCCAGAGCAGCTCAGCTAGAACTGTGGCCCTGGGCTCCTACCCCACAGTTCTTTCAAGGTGATTATGCCTCTTTCTGGCTGTGCAACTTCTCAAGGGGGAAGTTCATGACTGTAAGGGCGAGTGTTCCAGCAAACAAGAAGGAGCGAGACACTACGGGGCATCTGATGACTTAGCTTCAAAGTCACGTAGCACCACTCCCATCAACGTCTCCTCACTGGGAGAAGTGTCAGAATTTGAGGCCATATTTAAAACTGCTGAAGTCCTCAATGCTACGGTCTGAGTGCTCCTTTGCCCCCCCAGATTCCAGTGTTGAAACCTGATCTCCAGTGTAGTGATACTAAGCCCTGGTGGGGCCTTCAGGAGGTAACTGGGGCCTCAGGGTGGAGTGGGATTAGTGCTGTTACAAAGGAACCTGAGAGAGACTTTGTTCAGTGAAAAGATGCCATCCAGGAAACAGAGAAAGCCCTCACCAGACTCTGCGTTTGCTGGAGCCTTCATCTTGGCCTCCTCAGCCTCCAGAAATGTGTAGAATACATTTCTGATGTTAACCAGTTTGTGGTGTACATTTCTGTTAACAGCAGTGCAGGCAGGTGCATATCGTCAGTCTGTGCTCCTTCTCTCTTTTGTGAATCCCTCCTTTGTATCATTGTTTCATTGAGTTCTGTCTTTTTAGAAAAGATTTATTTATTTGAATGGCAGAGTGACACACACAGAGAGAGAAAGAGAGAGAGAGAGAGAGAGATCTTCCATCTATCCATCTGCTGGTTCACTCTTCATATGGCCACAGGACCATGGCTGAGACAGGTCGAAGCCAGGAGCCTGCATTGCCATCCTAGTTTTCCACATGGGTGCCAGGGACCCAAGTCCTTGGATTACCTTCTGCTGCCTCCCAGGCTCATGAGCAGGGAGCTGGATCAGAAGCAGAGCAGCTGGGACTTGGACCTACGCTGTGATGTGGAATACTGGCTTAATCCACTGTGCTACAGGATTGGCCCCTGGTTTCTGTCTTTCTAACTAACCAGGACACTTGTTTTGCTTATCGTGGTATCCTCAGGGTCAGGCATAGTGGCTGACACAGAGTGGGTGCTTGGGAAGATAATGACAGGGAAGTTGAGTGAAGAATTAGGAGAGGTGCAGCATAGAAAAGCCATCCATTTATGTTATAAACATCCCAGGCTTGTACAACCAGTCCTAGCATGATCAACAGTGAAGATGTGCAGTAGGCTGTGGCTTTATTGCGTCACTGCCAGGAGCTCTATTTAGCAGCATCTCTGAGGCTGTTGTGACTACTGATACTGCAAAAGACATCTGAGAGCTGCCACTTAAGAGAAACTCATGTTGACTCCTGCAATAAAACATTGCAACATAAGTATAAGTGAAGCTGGTGTTTGCTGAGTGAATTCCTCAGAAGCAAATAAACAATTAAAATTTTGAGGTTTAAATGGGCTCATAGTAATAGGGTTTGTGTGTGTGTTCATGGTTTCTGTTTATTGGGTGAAGAAGGGAAGTAACAAGGAATAGAGTTTTTTTTTTATTTTTTATCTTTTATTTTTTTTAAGATTTATTTTATTTATTTGAAAGACAAAGTTACAGAGAGAGGTAGAGACAGAGAGATATTCCACCTGCTGGTTCACTCCCCAGATGGCCGCAATGGCCAGAGCTGAGCTGATCCGAAGCCAGGAGCCAGGAGCTTCTTCTGGGTCTCCCATGTGGGTGCAGGGGCCCAAGGACTTGAGCCCTCATCTACTGTTTTCCCTGGCCATAGCAGAGAGCTGGTTAGGAAGAGGAGCAGCTGGGACTAGAACCAGAACCCATATGCGATGCCGGCGCTTCAGGCCAGGGCTTTAACCTGCTGTGCCGCAGTGCCAGCTCCAAGTTTTTTTATTTTTTATTTTTGTTAACAGACTGACTTAATGAGAGCTTTATGGGGTGATCATGTTTATTTAACACTCCCTGTAGAATTAAAAATGATATTCTCCTGCCCATCTCCTTGGTTCCTCATCTCTTAAAAAATTTCAAGACTGTAACAGAGGCACATGTAACCTTGCCAGGCCTGCGATTCACTTGTTCCCCCTGGCTGCTGCACAGCTGCCTGACAGCTGCAAGGCAGACTTGTTAGATGAGTGCCAATTTCCCTTCCTTGCCTAGAAAATTTCAAGGCCGTCATTTAACAGAGCCTCTTGAAAAAGTGCAAGGGGATGTGGTTCCATAAATTAAAATGTACTCTTAATTTTTCCTCCTCTATACCAATAAGCCTAGGGCAGTGTGGTGTGATATTAAATTTCTTGGCCCTGGAGTCACATGGACCTGGGTTTGAACTTTGGCCTTGCCGCCTTTCATGAATGTGATCTTAAGCAAGTTAATTATCCTCTAAATGCCTCCTTTGATAAGAACAGGAGGAAGATAATAACAGAGGTGTTAGAAGAATTCAGTGAGATCATACATCTAACGACTCAGGCATATAGGTAACGCTCAATTGGTAGAAATTGATGTACAAGAGGAATTTCTTGGAGTTTATATGGAATTTGTATACAGTAATACTTGAATGGCCTTCAAATAATACTTGATTTTATTCTGTTTTTGCCACTAATGGGAAAGTCAGTTTATGCCACTTTGGTTCTGAGATATTAGTATGAGAGGTCATCAGAAAATTCATGGTGATATGAAACTATAGAAATTATGAAAAAAATAATTGGTTTCAAATTTTTATACTAAATTTAATACATTTATTTTTGATTCCTTTTACCATGAAGTTTTTGAAATACCTTCGCATATTGTTGGTGTGATCATTTTTATCATGCTTTTGCTTAATATTTGTGATTTTTTGCTTTAAAGAGTATCTGTCAACAAAGAAATAAATATAAATTGGAGAAATGGTTTAAAATTCTGGGACTTTAGGGAGCAGAATGCTCTTTTCTACATTTTCCTAATGTATGTGATAGTCTTGCCAGGTTGAATGCATGAACTTGCTTCAGAGTTTGGGGTAAAACTGGTGGTTTCTCTCTTTGCAGACGGGGTCAGAATGAGCTGGGGCTCTTCAAGGTCGAGATTGGGCGCTGCACACCTTCCCTCTGGAAGACCAGGGATGGTGGCAGATGCCACGTCCTGTTGTGAAGTGAAGTTGGAGGAGGGAGGGTGTTATAACAGATGGTTTCTTGGATATCTGGGGCCTGTCCAGCTCCAAGCTTTGAAAATGATGGGCCAGACCCGGAACTGGCACTGATACAGAGCTGATTGCCAGCACAGGAAGTGAGGTCCCAGGGTGATGTCTTTGGAGCAGCTGCCGCTGCTCAGCTGGTGGGCTGGCACTGTTAGCGTTGGTGCCCCGTAGTGTGGTGAGCTGATGGTGTGTGCTACAATCACAACAGTGGGGTAGGGGCTGCTGGACGTGGGAATTGAGAAGGTCATAACCATGTTGGAGTGGTTGACCCATTTTAGAATGGGGCATTGACTACTGTGCCTTGTGCCACCTTTGGCATGGATGGAAGTGTGTGACCGGGAGCCAGATATACATCCTGCCCCAGTCAGCCCAGAGTTCCGTCTTCTCCGGGGGAGTGAGTTATACTTTGTGGGAAGGCTTGGCTGTCCTCTTTGACATTAGCCTCCAAAGATGAAGGGCTTATCGCACACTTTGCTAACATTGTCTGCTACCTTTTGAGATTAATTAGATCATTCTTGGCTGGGTTCTAGTATTTGCCTTGACTCTGTTAACTGGGTGTCCTCAGGCAAATTACTGAACCTCTCTATGCCTAGCTTTCCTTATCTGTTGAATAAAGAGGCCAGGCTATATATCATAGGCATGAGATGACCTCTGAAGATCAGATCTGATTAAATCAACCATAAGTCCCCAGGTATTGGTATTTGCTTCTATGACTAGTTCTACAAATAGTTCTTTTCTATATAAAGGGAGGCATATGCATTTGTTATGCTCTTACATTCTTTCTTAAAAATTTAGGTGGTGCTCCCCCATGTCTAGTGGTCAAGAGTTTGGAAATTAGAGTCTATATCATTATTTTATGGAGAAACAGACCCAAATTTTCTCTCTCTCTGCATCCTGGAAATGGTCTGCACCCTTTACTGTTGGCCTGGCAGGTTGCGGTTGCCCTCAGGGAGGTGAGCATGGAAAGCATGCACACAGCTGCGGAGGTGCATTATGGCAGGGGCAAGCGAGGCCATCTGGTCCACCTTTCATGTTGCAGGAGGAGATGGAGGCCCCAGCAGATTGCATGAGTCTGAGACTGTGCAATGTGGATCCCTTGAGGGATGAAGCTGTGCTTTGTTCAGACTGGCACCCCCGTACCTCTTGGGCATCAGATCTAGCTATTTTTGTTTTTTGTTTTTTTTCTTTTTTCCACAGCACTTGGCAAAGTAAGCCTTAGTAAAGATGTCTCACATGATCTCTCCCCTAGCCTGTAGGTGTGGGAACGCCAAGTGCCCCGTGTTCTGAAGCGCCTCTCCAGCATTGGCTTCTTTCTCAGGAGCTGGGCTGAGGCCCTAGAAGCTTTCTTCATACAAGGCCACCTCTCATCTCCTCCCCCACAATTGCTGTTCTCTGGGGTTTTCATGTGTAAGAGGGAAGCAGAAGTAGAGTTCTGTGGGGTGGTGGAGAGTCTGTGGAATGCTAGGGAAGCAGTGCATGAATATGGATTAAGACACCAGAGCGGCCTTGCAGATCTGCCTGGTGTTTGGTTAAGGTTCTGCTGCAGAGTCCCGAGATATTCGATGTGCAGTGTCTGAAGTGACTTCTACCACCTTTTGATTCCTACTTGTTCTGCATCTTACCCTGCTGTAGCCACCAAATAGACATTTCCTAGGGCTCTCTTGCCAGCCAGATGCGGCCATTTCTCTGTTCAGGCTGTCTCTTCCTCCTCATTGTAAATGTGACATGCTGGCCTTATTTTCTGCATGCTAAGATGCTAGCTTTTGAAAAGGTGTCTGACGTTCTGATGAATGTGAGAATCCATGTGTGTATTTAAAGTAGTGTGTTCCTTGACCCTCCAGTGCTAGGAAGTCTCTGTACCTGAGCATGAGAAGAATAGTGGTTAAATGCTGAACTTTTCTTAGTGAAGAAACAAGCTGAGGGATTGAGAGCAACGTGATTGCAAAGAAAGCCATTGGCAACCATAAAGGGGGGAACAGTTTGCTCAGGGTGGTAGAGAACTGTCATCCAGCTGGTCCTCCACTTCCCCAGGTTCCATGTCCATGGGTTCAGCCAACGTTGACTGAAAATATCTGAATATCTGAAAAAAAATTGCATCTGTACTGAACCACGTTTAGACTTCATTTCTTTTTATTATTTCCTGAGCAATACAGGATAATGACCGTTTCCATAACATTTGCACCGTAGTAGGTACTATAAGCAATCCAGAGAAGACTTAAGTTATACCAGAAGATAAGCATAGGTTATATGCAAGTACTGTGCCATTTTACATGAGAGACTGGAACATCTGCAGATGTTGGTGGCTATAGGGGATCCTGGCACCAATCCCCTATAGATAGGAGGTGCGACTCTTTGACCCTGGAATCTTCAGGCTTGAGTAAATTTGGCACAGGGGCAGCCTCTCAAGGATTCTCGGGGAAGTAGTGGCATTAGGCTGGTTCCAAGGCACGAAAAGCAGCAAGGTTGTCATGGCAGTTCATACATAGCATCTCCCTTGATGGAAATCCCAAGATTGTCTGTGGATATGAGCTATGGTTCATGGCCAGGCCTCACAGGTACTTGACTCACAGGTTATTCTGGATACAAAGCAGTATTAGAGAAGTTACCACCTGGAGTCTGTGGCTACTGTTCCTCTTTGAAATTCCTGCCCGGATGACTGTGATGAACCAAGCTAATTCCCATCGTCTCTGTCTAATTGAATACCTTGTCCTACACTGTTGGCCAGCAGGGCACTGTGTTGTGTGTGCGCTTGCGCACGTGCTGTCAGCAGACGCGGGAGGCAGTTGGATGGAAGGCCACTAATAGCTGGGCTCTCACATTCACGAAGGGCCTCACGTTTATTCTTTTCATGTTACTTCCTCATGAACTTAGGCGTTCAGTCACAGAGACAACCTGGCAGGGTTGAAAGAAGATGGCATTCATTATCTAAATTTAAATTTGTTTTCTCATTAACAGACATTCTGCCTGTAGTGCTCTATGAATTAATATGTTTTATAAATCTCGTAGCTGTCTTATGAAGAGCATAATTAGTCATAAGTGTTTGGGTGGTAGAAATGTTAATTTGTTCATTGTAGGCATTAAAATGTTTTTTTCATTTCTTTGTTTTTAACATCATTGCCTCTCTTGACCCCTGGCAGGCCCTGCTGAGCTGGCTTTGCATTGGCTGGCTGAGGTCATGACGTGTTCACTCTGGTGCAGTTAAAGTATTACATGGTGTAGAGACTTTTATTACAGAAAGCAACCTGTTGGGGCCAGTGCTATGGTGTAGTGGGTAAAACTGCCACCTGTAGTGCCGGCATCCCATATGGGTGCCGGTTTCAGTCCTGGCTCCTCCACTTCCCATCCAGTTCTCTGCTATGGCCTGGGAAAGCAAGGGAAAATGTCCAGGGTGCTTGGGTCTCTGCATCTGCGTGGGAGACCTGGAGGAAGCTCCTGGCTGCTGACTTTGGATTGGTGCAGCTCCAGCTGTTGCGGCCATTTGGGGAGTGAACCATCAGATGGAAGATTCTCTTTCTCTCGGCCTCTGCCTCTCTGTAACTCTGCCTTTCAAATACATAGATAAATCTTAAAAAACAAACAAACAAACAAAAAAACAACCATAAAACATGGGATCTTTTCCTGCACAGAGTGCTGTAGCTGTGGTGGGCCTGTAACCAAACTGAAGATGGAGAACTTGGGAGTGTGACCAACAGTGACCACAGAGGATGGCCCCAGGCTGAACCCAGATTCTGCCACCAGAGTCCTAAAGTTTTAGGCAGCCCAGCTCCTTCTGCATCTATCCTTATAAAACAATAGATGAATGACACCAAATGACTTTGGAGAACTGTGAAAGCTGTAAAACTCATTTGTGCTTTGAGATATCAAGCCACTGCTAAACTACTTTCTTAAAAATGGAATAATTGTGTGGGCAGTTGGTAGTGGTTCTGGAAAAATTTCAGATGAATGGCTCTATGAGAAAAACAGCTCCAGAAATAAGAAGAGGATAAAAAGATGGAAAGGGCCATTTAGTCAGCTGGATGAAGGCTGGCAGTGATAATTGGCTGTGCCTAGGGAGGGTTAAAATTGGAAAGCAATGTGAAAATGCAGTCATGGGGAGGGGGGCGGAAGTCTGCAATGAAAAACTAGTATTCATTGGGAATAGAGACCATGCACTTCTACATTTGGAAAGCAGCTCATCTTACTCCTCCCCCAGTTTCTCTTCATCAACCTGTTATAACGTATGCTGTAACCACCGCCAAGAGATATCTTAGCTATCATATCTTATGGTATCAGTCACCATTTTTGTTGTTGTTTGGCCAAAGCTTTGATATCTGCAATAGGGCCCGGAAGACTTCATGGGGAGAGATTGGAGTACTAACAGATGTTGAAGTAAGCGGTCTGGGACCCTGTTGTGTTATGAGGGAAGGGATTTTGGACCTTAGTGACTTCCAAAGGCCATATTTGCATGATCAGAGAGCACAGGATTATGGGTGAAGTGGCTGCAACTACCAAGAATATACAGATTCTTGTTTATTCACAATGTGCCTCTTCCGTGTGCTTGGCGAAAGCATAATATCCTGGACAGATTCTATTACAATCATTTATGGTACAGTGAACATATCTGGAAAGGCTGTAAGAGAGTAGGACATTAGCACCATTTGTAAACCTGCTGCTTTATGGAGAGATTGTGCTTATCAGAAATTGCTGCATTGCTATACATTTTTCTTCACATTTCTTTCATGTGGAGCAATTTACTTGGTATTTCAGTATATTATTTTGCTAGGAAAATGTCAGGTTAGTGTTCTTCTCAAAAGGGCATTATGCATCAGAATCACCTGTGGAACTTAGGAAAAAATTAGTTTTTTCTGGGAGGGGGGGATCATCCCAGATCTGTTGCGACTTCCAGCGCAGGCCTGGGCTCTCACTTTGGATTCTAACATCCCTTCCACCTTCCCTCGTTCCCCAAGCCTTGGGGACCCTCATGGCCCTGGGTCTCAAGTGGTGAAGGAAGAAGGAATGGTTCTGGGCTTCTTCACATTTATATCTGTGAGGGAGTCGGATAATAAATGCGTAAAGAGTGCAGGAAAAACATGCTCGTTATAACTTGCAGTAAGTGCTGTGGAGGAAAGTAAAAGGAGTGGGCAATGAAAGACTTCACAGGAAGGGTGCAGTTTCCATTGGGGGTGGGGGCGGAGTTTGCTCTGAGGAAGTGGCCCTGCAGCTGGCAACTGAGTGAAGCATTGAGGAGTCAGCCATGCGGGGCAAGAGGACGTGGGGCAGAGGGTGGGCGGCCTGGCCTGGAGAAAGCCCTTGGGGTTTGAAAAGCTGAGATGGGGCCTTGTGGCTGGAGAGTGGCGACCCCCAGGAGGAGTGAGAGAGGCCTGTGGTCTGGGAGAGATGGCACCCAGTCTGGTCCGGTCTGTTCCGTGCTGCTGTAGCCTCGTGGTTATCAAGTGCCGTGCCTCAGTGTCCCTTTCGGAAGAGAGGCTCTTGCCAGCTACAGCTGTGTCACTGCTAGGTGAATTCTGGGGTGTCGGTTGGCTTTGTTTTGGGGCTTGTAAATGGGTTTCACTTGAGAACATTACAAGAACTGAAAGATTAGTTCAAGCAAAAGAATTGAATGGAAGGATGCACCATTGTTCTTGCAAATCCCTGGATGCTTGGCCATTGTCTGGTAGCCTTTTCATTCCCATTCACTGTCAGCCGTCTAGAGCACTGGGCTGCGCCTTCACCTCCGACTCATCTTCTCGTAATGCTTGGCACTTGCTTTCTTCTTCTTCCTTTAAAAATTTTTTTTGAGCATGGGAGGGAGATTGGAAAGAGTTCACTTGATTGTTGAACAATCGTTTCCAGAGGTGGAATTAGGGTAGGTTTACCACCATGGTGGTTTCTCTGTAGAATTCGGCTTCCCAGAAAACATTAGGCCCATCTACATGCAGGATAACCAGATCATGTGCACTTTCCATCTAGGACAGGGCCTGGCTGAGGGCAGGTGTGGGTGGAAGCCACTGACACGCAGCTCGTCCTCTGCCCTCCGAGACGGAGGCCAAAGCATGGAGCGGGGCAGCCCGGAGGAAGTGGGGAGGTCTCTATTTCTCACCTGAGACTCTTGCTATGTCCCTTTTGGGACTCACCCAGAGGTGCCATAAGGGTGGGCCGTGAGCCTGCTTGCAGAAACCCCAGTGGCTCTGACACCCTGCCTCTTGCCCACAAAGTCCTACTCTTCCCTGGTCAGACTGGACTGGGACTGTGGTCAGCCCTCTCTACACCACACTTGGCCACCTCACCTGTCTCTACTGGTGTGTGACTAGTTTTAATGGATGTATGTATGCAATCAATGTCTACAAATCAAGTTTACGACCATCTGACATATTCTAAAGTGTTTTCATTACCATGCTGAACTCACATTTTAGCTTCTTGTCAAAAATAACTGGTGGCTATATAGCAGGTAACCTAATTTCCTGGAGGATGATGGTTCTCCCTGCATTCGTTCAGAGGCTGCCTCATACAGCTTTTCACAGCATTGGCATTTTAAATATTTTATTTGATTCTTAGCTTTCATACAATTGAGCAGGTGCTTTATCTCCAATTTATTAAGGAGGAAATTGTAGAATGGAGAGGCTTCCTGGCTTGTCCAAGACAAATTAGAGGTCAGAGTCAGGATTGGGAAATAGGTTCTTTGTTTTCTGCTGGAATTTGTGAGGGTGTGGATTGATCTGTGATAGGGACATCTCTGGTGCAGGTGACTGTGTCTTAAGAAGGTGACCCCAAAGTTGTACCCATCATGTCAAGGCCTATCTTATCCTGGGAGCAAATCTAGTTTCCAGGGAGTCTGGGAAGTGTAGTCTATCCCTGGAGGAGGGGGGGCACCAACATGCCTGGCTAAAACTCGAGAAGTTTAGTACCAGAGAGAGCAGAGGGGTGGGTGCTGGGGCACTATCTATCATGTTAGTCTTGTTCCTCCTGGACACAGCATGAGGGTAGGTGAGGGACCCTGGCTGAGTTGTTAGCTAATGAAGATGTATAAAGCAAGGCTACTGCAGAAGATTTTATGATGTGTCTGCTGAAGCTCTAAATTAATCAGACTGCTCTTTGCGCATACGTCTGAATGTGCTTCTTGGATCCAGCTCATTCATTCAGCAAATTTGTGCTGAGTGCTGACTCTTTGCCCAAGCGCTGCGTGGTTCAGGAGTTGATGGGCCTGGGTGAGATGGCCAGGGCCAGCACTGCTCATGACCAGGGGCCTACTTCTGTAGCACATTTTGAACCCCAAACAAGAAGGAAGTTGGTTTCTCCATGGTCAGGTCTTCAAAGACAGCCTTTCTGCTGACAGCAAGTGCACTGAGCGCTGAGGCCCTGGGGCCTTTCCTATGTGCAGCCAGGCTGCTGCCTGCAGATCGTGTTAGCCTGATTGTGGTACACAAGAGGCCCTCCCACTTGGTGCTCATGGAGATGCAGACATCGGCCCTGCAGTCTGGGTTGATCTTGGTGCCCCTCTTCTGCTGTAAGTCCTTCATGCGAGCTGCTGTCCTGGTCCCTTGCCTGCAGGCTCAGTGTGTCTCTGTAATTCTAGGCCTGTGTGTCTGGGGGGCAGGTCCTCCTGCCTCCTGGGATAAGGGACAAAGCTGCCTTGACCTTTCAGGCAAGGGGAGTTAGGAATCGTCTGAACCAAGAGGTGGTGGTGATGACGGTGAACATGCTGCTAGAAATATCCGTGAGCGGAAGGGAAGTCTGCAATGCTAGACCTGCACCCAGGCCCCAAGAGAATGGAGACCAGAGAGAGGCCATGCTCTCGGGGTACGTCTTTCCCTCGCCATTCTTGTCCCCCCTGCTGCACTGGCTGCCCCGGCCTGTTACTGCTGCTTCTCAGGGAATGGATTTCCCTGCAGACTCCTGACTTGCGTGGCTGTGTCTGCCTGGGAGTACCAGCAAAAGGAAACACAAAGACTGCACCTGAATTTCCACCCAGAGTTTCCACCACACCCTCCACTTCCACCCTGGCTCCCTCTTCTGCCCCACCTCCTTCTGCAGTGGTCTGGGTGGGACAGGAGTTCTCTACTCTAGCAGCATAATAGGGTAACTCGGGATATCTTCCAAGAGTCCATTGGCCAGATCTACCCCCTGCCCCACCCCACCCAAATCTAGTCATTGGGATGGTTTGAATAGCAATATATATTATATATAAAATAAATATATATGTATATGTATGTGTGTGTGTGTGTGTGTGTGTGTATAAATAAGAGAGAGAGAGAGAAAGGTCCTATCTACTGGTTCACTCTCCAGATTCCTACAAAGCCTGGATCTGGGCCAGGGCTGAAAGCAGGAGCCCAATCCAGGCCTCTCGCATGGGTGGCAGGAATTCAATCACTTGAGCCATCAGTGCTGCCTCTCAGAGTCTGCCTTAGCAGGAAACTGGAGTCAAGAGCTAGGAATCGAACCCAGGTCCACAAGGGTAGGACACAGACATCTTAACCACTTGGCTAAATGCCCTTTCTGGCTTTGTATATATGTTTAAGGGTTTTAGTTGAGTCTAATGTTCCAGCTGGGCTTGAAAATCTTGGTCTAGTGTTGGTTTTTGTTTTTCCTTGCATCAATTCCTGCAACCACCTGTCTCACTCCATTTTGTATTATTCTAACGGAATATCTAAGGTTGGATAACTTGGAAAGTTCGTTTGACTCTCATTTCTGAACTAGAAGATCCAAACAGTGCTGCCCTGATACCTCATAAAGGCCCCCAACTATGTCGCAATATGGCAGAAAGGGAGCTGACCCCTACATGTGGAAGGGAGATGTGGATGACCAAGGAAGCAAGATGTGGGGAAGGGGCCAGGCTTGCTCCTCTGTAAGTCAGGCCTGCAGAAACTGAGCAGTTCTACGAGACCCAGATGATTCCTGTGAGACAACATTCATCCGCGCATGATGATGGAGCCCGTATGCCCTCGTGCCTTCCATGAGGCCCTGCCTCTTTAGGCCTCCATCACATCAACACTGCCCCACTGGGTGCAAGTCCCCAGTACGTGAAGCTCTGTGGGACAGCCTCCACCTGAAGCATAGCGCTGCCCTGTGGACCACTGCAGTTTCTTGGTCTAATCCTAATTTACTACCAAAACTCCTCTAAATTGAAGACTTTGACAAGGGAGTGATGTAAACTTTGGCTTGTGATAACCAATCGCCCACTCAGTAAACATCAGTCATACCATTTATTGACGATTGCATCCTCCTACCCCTACTTTAGGGGGAGCCACAGAAAATAATAATTTAGAGAGGGTCCGGGGGAAAAACATCCTGATGTTAATGATAAGTACTTTGGGTTTGGGAAAAGGTTCTCACAAAAATTCAACTCAGAAATGTTCAGGGGAGAAACTGATGTGTGTGGATTCTTTTATGGTTAAAACAGTGTTGTGGGGGTGGCGGTGGTGCTGTGGCACAGCTGGTCAAAGCCTTGAAATGTCAGCATCCCATATGGGTGCCAGTTCAAATCCTGGCTGCTCCACTTCCAATTCAGCTCTCTGCTATTGCACCTGGGAAAGCAACGGAGAATGGCCCAAGTCCTTGGGCCCCTGCAGCCACCTGGGAGACCCAGAGAAAGCTCCTGGCTTCAGATCAGCTCCGTTCTAGCCATTGAGGGATTGAACCAGTGGATGGAAGACCTCTCTCTGTCTCTCCCTCTGTCTGTCTTTCAAATAAATAAAATAAATCTTTAAAAAAACAATACAGCATTGTGTTGATATACTATTTTCCCCAGAACAGTGCTAAAGCATTAGGTTTTCTTTTTCCTGGAGAGAAGTGTGCTGCTTTTTAAAAGTAGACGGTGAAAATCGTTAGAGTCCTTGTTGAGGTCAGGAGACCTGGCCTCATTCTTTCACTGTCACCTGCCAGTATTGAGCCCGGGACAGAAGATCAGCCCTCTTGTGGCAATTCGGTGGGAAGAAAGAAGGGGTTAAGGACCTCCCTGTGGGGGTGGGCATTTTGTGCAGTGGTTACGATGCCGGCATTTCCTAACAGACTTGCATTTCCTAACAGCTCTGGCTCCTGACTCCAGTTGGGATCAGACCCTGGGAGGCAATGGTGATGGCCCAAGTGCTTGGGTTCTTCCCACCCACATGGGAGACTGATGCAGCTCTCAGTTCCTGGCTTTGGCCTGGCCCAGCTCTGGCTATTGCAGGCATCTAGGGAGTGAACCCGTGGCTGGGAGACTGATCCACCCTCCCCTCTTGTCTCTGGCTCTCAAATAAATTAAACAAAAAGAGCCCCTTCCTGGAACCCCAGAGGTAGGCGTGTTGGGCCACAGGTAAGACTCCGTGTGGCTTACTCCAGTGGAAACTTCTTTCGCCTGTCATTTCCATACCAAGAAGGAACCCAGATGGGGCTGGGATCTGCGAGGGCCCGGCTATTCTAGGTTGAACGTAGTGTGTAAGTGTGCATGCTATTGTGGGAGAGAGGTTCCACAGCTTCTAAAAATCAGAGAGCTAAAGAGTTCCAAGCGAGTGCAGGCAGGAAGTGGAGGATTCTTGTCACAGGTCCCCTCGTGTGTGCCGGGGAGGGGATGGCTGCACATTGTGGTGTACAACTGTGAATTCCAGCAGATTTTCTGCTCGTTCACGCTCTGGCAGCTTGTCTAGCATGCAGTGCTGTAATGGATAGGATTCCAAAGTTAGAATTATTGTTTGAGAAATCCTCAGGGGAAAAAAAATGCTGTATTGTGAGTGGGTATAGTGTGTATAAATTTCATGTAAGGCGTCACAATGGTTTCTTTTTTTAAACTGTGTACTCTGATTATAGGCAAAAAGTATTTAAGGCATGTTGTAACAAACGTGTGTGTAGGTGACAGGCCTGGTAAAGTACACATAAGTGACAAAAATCACAGAGGGGAAAGGACAAGTAATTACACCACGTAGTTCAGGCTGCCCAAGTGGCTGTATATGAGCTTCCTGGAAACCAAGGTAAAAATAGCAGCGTGGTGACTGTGAGAATTCTTTCTTAAGAAAGCAAATTACTTCCGTAGGTGTTTCTGGGGTCAGTGTCTAAGATTTTATAGTGTGTGTGTGTGTGTGTGTGTGTGTGTGTGACCGACCCTCCTCGGCACTTTCAGGAAAGCTACGGAAATGCTTCTCTTGTGACCGCGTACCACTTCAGCAGTTGAGTGTGGTAAGGAAAGCGACCGTGTGGGATACCTGGTGCATGTGATCACAGCGTGGTGGCACTTGGACGAGAAACTCAATAGTCTTAGCTGCCAGGACAGGGACTGCCTCACGGTGCAAGATTACAGTCATTGACACTTCACGGAGCGGGGACAACGAGGAGGTCGACCGTGTGTTTTCCTCCAGGAAATGACGATTTGCAAGCAGAATGATGGTTTTTTGCTGTGGAAATTGAGGATCCTGTCTACAACATTGTAGCTGCTGAGACGGACAGAGCTGAGCCACGCCATCCGGAGCTGAGCCATGGGAAGGCCCTTTGCTACCGGCAGTCTGCCCATTCATAAATACCTCATAAAATGAAAATGTATTTTTAAATTTGGAGAAAGAATCTCAGTAAAGCCTCTTAGAATCAAATTACTTTCTCTTCTTCTTTTTATCTTAAACCAAACCCCAGATCTTTCCTTTCTGTTCATTTTCTTCCTTAAAAAAGCAGTCACGATGAGGTGGGCATTTAGCCTGGGAGTTGAGATGCTGCTTAAGAAGCCCCTGTGCTGTATTGGAATGCCTGGGTTGGCTGCCTGCCTCTGGCTGCTGACCCCGGCTTCCTGCCCGTGCGGACCCGGGGAGGCTGCAGTGGTGCTTAAGGGACTGTTGCAGGTATTTAGGGAATGAGCGAGCAGATAGCAGATGGGGGCTCCTTGTCTCTCTCTCTCTCTCTCTCCCAACACCTCCCTGCCTCACAATGAAATAAATTAAAAAATGTAGAATATATATTTTTTCTCAAAGAAACCTTTTTTTAAAAAAATTTATTTTATTTATTTGAAAGACAGAGGTAGAGAGAGAGGGAGAGGTCTTCCATCTGCTGGTTCACCCCCCAGATGGCCGCAGTGGCTGGAGCTGCGAGGATCTGAAGCCAGGAGCCAGGAGCTTTTTGCAGGTCTCCCACATGGGTGCAGGGGCCTAAGGACTTGGGCCATCCTCCACTGCCCTTCCAGGCCATAGCAGAGAGCTGAGTTGGAAAAGGAGCAGCTGGGACTCAAACTGGCGTCCATATGGGATGCCAGCACTTCAGGCCAGGGTTTTAACCCGCTGCACTACAGTGCTGGCCCCTAGAAACCTTTTTTTAATGGGGACAAATTTCATAATTACAACTTTAGGTAAATATATTATTTATTTATTTATTTGAAAGAGTTACAGAGAGAAGTAGAGACAGAGAGAGAGGTCTTCCATCTACTGGTTCACCCCTGAGATGGCCGCAATGGCCAGAGCTGTGAGGATCTGAAGCCAGGAGCTTCCTAGGAGCTTCCTCTGGGTCTCCCACATGGGTGCAGGGGCCCAAGGACATGGACCATCCTCCACTGCCTTCCTAGGCCATAGTAGAGACCTGGATCAGAAGAGGAGCAGCTGGGACTAGAACCAGCACCCACATGGGGTGCTGGCGTTTCAGGCCTGAGTTTTAGCCCTCGGTGCCACAGTGCCGGCCCTGTAAATATATTTTCAAGACGTCACAAAATTCAGGGTAAAATATTTGCATTCAATTCCTCATTTCCTTTGAAATGTGTTCAGTAATTATAAGAACTCTCTCAGGCCACCACTGATAATAACTTTTTCACTGTTTAAGAAAGCTAAAAATGAGTATCTCAATGCATACGTACTTCAAAATTACCAACAGCTAACATCATGTTGAATGGGAAAACAAACTGAAGGTTTTTTCTCCAAGATCTGGAACAAGATAGGAATGCCCAGTTTCACCAAATTTATTCAACATGATACTGGAAATCCTAGCTAGAGCAGTTAAGTAAGAGGAAGAAATAAAGGACATCAAAATTGGAAAGGAGGAAGTCAGAATGTCATTGTTGTGGATGACAGAAAATCCCAAGATCTACACCAAAAAGCTGTTAGAACTAATAAGCAAATTTAACAGCATTGCAGGATACAAAGTCAGTGTACAAAAATCAGTAGTGTTGTTTTACACCCAAAGTGCATTATCTGAAAAAAAAATCAAGAAAGCAAATCCATTTTCAATAGTTACCAAAAAATAAAATAAAATAAAATACATGGGAATAAATTTAACCTAATAGGTAAAAGATATTTATAATGAAAACTATAAATCATTAATGAATGAAATTGAACAGGACACAAAGAAATGAAGACAACTGTGTTGATCAGTTGGAGGTCTTAATACTGCTAAAATGTACACAGTACCAAAGCAATTCATAGGTTCAATGCAATCCCTATTGAAATTCCAATGACATTTTTCTCAAAACTAGAAAAAATAAAAATTTTATGGAATCTCAAAGGACTCTGAATAGCCAAAGCAATCTTGAGAAAAAGAACAAGAGGTGGGCCGGCGCCGTGGCTCACTTGGTTAATCCTCCCCCTGCGGTGCTGGAATCCCATATGGGTGCTGGGTTCTAGTCCCGGTTGCTCCTCTTCCAGTCCAGCTCTCTGCTGTGGCCTGGGAAAGCAATGGAGAATGGCCCAAGTGCTTGGGCGCCTGCATCCTCATGGGAGACCAGGAGGAAGCACCTGGATCCTGGCTTCGGATCGGCGTAGCTCCGGCCGTAGCGGCCATTTCGGGGGTGAACCAACGGAAGGAAGACCTTTCTCTCTGTCTCTCCCTCTCACATTCTATAACTCTACCTGTCAAATAAATAAATAAATAATCTTTTATAAAAAAAAAAAGAACAAGAGGTATTACACTACCTTACTTTAAAATGTAATACAAAGTTACAGAGTTAAAATAGCATGGCAGGGGCTGGTGCTGTGGCGTAACAGGTAAAGCCACCGTGTGCAGTGCTGGCATCTCATATAGTTTGAGTCCTGGCTGCTCCACTTTTGATCCAGGTCTCTGCTGTGGCCTGGGAAAGCGGTGGAGGATGGCCCTAGTCCTTGGGCCCCTGCACCTACGTGGGAGACCCAGAGGAAGCTCCAGGCTCCTGGCTTTGGATGGCCCAGCTCCTTGCCTTGCTGCCGTCTGGGGAGTGAACCAGCAGATGGAAGACACCCACCCCTCTCTCTTCATCTCTGCCTTCTGAATAAATAAATAAATCTTTTAAAAAAAAATAGCATGGGGATGGCATAAAAACAGATCCATAGACCAGTGGAACAGAACAAAGTACTCCAGAGGTAAACTCCCACATGTATAGCCAATTGATTTTTTGGAAAGATTTATGTATGTATGTATGTATTTGACAGGCATAGTGACACAGAAAGATGAAGAGAAAGAGGGAGAGAGACATCTTTCATCTACTGGTTCACTCTCCAAATGCCTACAAGATGAGGGCTCGTTGAGGCTGAAAGCAGGCGCCGAGAAATGGATATCCTGAGTAGGGGGCAGGGTCCTCTTCCACCACTTTCCCAGACACATTACCAGGAAGCTGGATCAGAAATAGTACAGTCAGGTCTTGCAGTGGAGCTCTCAGATGGGATTCCTGTATTGCAAGCAATGGCTTAATGCACTGTACCACATCACCAGCCACAGCCGGTTGATCTTTGACAAGGGTGCTAAGAACGAGCATTGGAAAAACATTATTTTCAGTGAGCTCATTGGTGCCCCCATAATTGGCATTTAGTTTTCTGACAGGCTGATAATCCAGTAATTGCTTTAAGGTTACATTAAAATGTTTGTTTGACTCTATCAAACTTTAGTGGATTTATGATGATGTCAGTAGAGCATCAACCTTTCTAAATAGTTCTTTGTTTTAACCAGAGACAGAGAGAGGAGATGGAGGAAGCGTAAATAATAATTTACTAGGAGTGATTGTTAACGTCTCATGAACTGTTTGCTTTCATGGCAGTATTTATTTAAGATATTTAATTTATATGTGTGTGTGTGTGTATAGTTTACAATGCGGAGGAAATGGGAAGTGGATTCACTTTTACATCTATTGAGGTTCAAGTTGGAGAATGTGGAAGTGCTGGAGGAATGCTGAGGAATCCTAGTGGGGTGTCCCTTGAACAAGCTACTTAGTGTCTTTGAGCCTTGGTTTCCACATCTGTCAAATGCTGTGAGACCTACTGTTTAGGGTTGCGTTCCAAATTAAATGAAGCCAGATGAAGAGTACTAAGAACACAGTTCGAGCTCAGTAAATATTCTCTTTGCTGTTTCCCATCTTTGGGGGTTTGAGGACGGTTGGAACGCTTCTTTGCACATCTGGGGGCACATCTTTCTCTAAATGCAACCTCCCAGGGCTTGTTCCAGTTTGTTCAGGCATCTTGGAAATGGGAGCTTCAGACTGCACATAGTATTCAAGGATAAATCCCACTACCGCCTCCTGGATCAGGGTCGAGAGGCTGCTTCGTGCCTTTCTCCCGTTAGTACATCTCCTGTCAGATTGCTGTTTTGTTTAAGGATTCCTTGCTGATTCAGGCAGCTCTTCAGTTCCGGAGTGGCTTGGTGTCCTAGATGCAGTGGCTCTGTCATTTTGATGAGGACATGTTAAAACCGAGTGCAGTGTAGGAATCTGCTTAGCATTACAAAGCTTTCATTTTTGTGGAAAGAAGTCTTCCCAGAGCCCAGGAAATGACTAAAACAACCTTTTAAAAAGTCATTGGATTGTTGTTTGGTATCAAGAGGAGAACACACTTGAAGCCTGGGCCCCTGGTGATGGAAGAGTTATTTTATGAGCTGAGTTTGGACTCCATTTCCCAGGTGATGCTAATGAGTTTACCTGGTGCTGCCGCACCACTCTATGCACTGGCCCTGCGACCTCAGTATGAGGCTGCATGATTGAAACTGCGAATATTCCACTTTTTTTCATCCTAGCCCAATCTATTTCCCTGCAGCTCCAGAGGCGAAGTAAGCATCGAGCAGAAACAAGGGAATGGCAGATGGATAGAGTGGAGGTTCAAAATGACCAAAGCATTCCAGAAATTCAGGGAAGTAATCGTTTCTCAAGTGCCTATTAGAATTGGGCTGTCTTGGTGTCTGCACAACTCAGACGTGATTAGAAGGGTTTTGTGGCGTTTGTGTTCTCTGATGACTGGAGCTGGTGTCAAGCCTCTAAGTGGTAGGGGAGTAAGATAAGAAGCACTAGGAGCCTGAGTGGACACGAGGTCTGTTTTTTCAGACTTGTGTCTGTAACGTGTGAAAGGATCAACCCACTGAATGAAACTCAGCTCTCATGGTATCTTAACTTTGCACGTTTAATTGACATACCTCCCATCCACTTGAAAGTGTTTGTCCCACTAACACTCTAAGATGGTTGCCCAAGCTAGAAGTCTTCTGTCCATTTTCTGCCTGATACCTAAGCTCTGTGGGTAATTTTATTCCTGAGAATTGAGTTAGCACAGGACAAAAGTCACAGTGGTGTTCATGTACCATAGGTACTGATTCTGTTTCCCATTCATGCCTTAGTGTGAGCTGGCCAACTAATAGCAGTTTTAGCTTAAACTCTATCAGCAACAAGCTTGCTTTGATAGCAGAATTGCTTTTATACTTGACCTGCTAAAATCTGATTTTTTTTTTTTTTTAATAAAAGGTCCAGGATAACTGTCCTTTACCAACATCATGCAGACATGTGGTATGAATGAAGTGGCTTGGCAGGGAGGTGCTTCAGCCAACTATGTGCGCTGTTTGTTCCTAGGGTTGAGAATGCTGTACAGAATGGGCCTGGTGGGGTGATGTCTAAGGGACTAAGAAGCAAATTATTAAAGATTTTGTTCTGATGTAGATGGCCCCATGTAGTGTACAAATTGCTTTTCCTTGCCACCATCATGCTGCCATAATGAGTTTTGTTTTTTGTTTTTTTTGTTTTGTTTTGTTTTTGTTTTTGTTTTTTACTTAGACAGGTAGAGTTAGTGAAAGAGAGAGACAGAGAGAAAGGTCTTCCTTCCATTGGTTCACTCCCCAAATGGCTGCCACAGCCAGCGCTGCTCCAATCCAAAGCCAGGAGCCAGGTGCTTTCTCCTGGTCCCCCACACGGGTGCAGGCGCCCAATTACCTGGGCCATTCTCCACTGCCTTCCTGGGCCACAGCAGAGAGCTGGACTGGAAGAGGAGCATCCGGGACTAGAACCCAGAGCTCATATGGGATGCCGGCGCCGCAGGCAGAGAATTAACCAAGTGAGCCATGGTGCCGGCCCAATCTTTTTTTTTTTTTTTTTTAATTTATTTGTTTGAAAGGTAGAGTTACAGAGATGCGGAAGGTGAGAGAGAGAGAGAGAGAGAAAGAAAGAGAAAGAAAGAGAAAGAAAAAGAGAAAGAGAAAGAAAGAAAAGTAGGTCTTCTATCTACTGGTTCACTCCCCGGATGGCCACAACAGCTGGAGCTACGCCAATCTGAAGCCAGGAGCCAGGAGCTTTTTCTAGGTGTTCCATGCAGGTGCAGGGGCCCAAGCACTTAGGCCATTTTCCACTGCTTTCCCAGGCCATAGTAGAGAGCTAAATAGGAAGTGGAGCAGCCAGGACTTGAACCAGCACCCATATGGGATGACAGCACTGCAGGTGGCAGCTTTACCTCCTGTGCCACAGTGCCGACCCCTGTAACTGGGAGTCCTAATGTAAAAAGAACTTGTGACTTTTTAAGAATGTTTAAGTTCAGAGACATAGAAGAAGGAAAGAAACAGTGAAAAGCAGAAATAACACTGGGAGACAGAGAATATGACTAGCTAGGTCTGTGTTCTAAACACAGAGCACTTCCTGCCCTAAAATGATAAAACAAAATTTCCTTCACCTTTCTACAGCCACCTCCCATTATTTCACTCTGCCTTAGTGCACTGCTGTATCTCCTACATGTTGGGAACTCGTTTGGAATATGAGCAGCATTGTAAAATTACAAGGGCAGCCATCTCTTGAACCTTTGTTTGAGTATCTTCCTTTAGAGGGGTTACCAGGAGTGGGTGTGTGGCTGGTGGTGGAGATGATGCCTGGGTACCATATGGGAGTACTGGGGATTGATACCTCGCTCTGGCTCCTGACTCCAGTTTCCTCATAAGGCAGACCCTGAGAGGCAATGGTGATGGTTCAAGTACTTGGATTCCTGCCACTCATGTGGGAGACCTGGACTGAGCTCCTAGCTTTGACACCCCCATCCAGCCATTGCATTTGGGGCCTCTCTAAATAAATAATAAATAAATAAGGATTACAGTCCTTTGCACAAAGGTCTATTTTATCAGTTTGCATTCCTAATTCATAGACATGCGCAGTTCAGCAGAGGGGTAGATGCTTTGATTTGTAGGAGGAGAGGAAGGAAAGCAGGATGTAGCTTTGGGTATGGGATACTTTGATTAGGGCAGGCCACATTCTGCAGCCTCTTTGGGGAGAGAGAGGTGAGTATGAGGGCTGTGAGTACCCCGGCCTCTATGGAGATGGGGGGATGAGACAGAGGTGCACAAATGAAGCTTTGCCAAAAAGAAATTTTGAAATGAGCCAAGTGTTTCCTTCTAATTTTTCTAAAAATGGGGAAGAAGTTTTTCTCAGTAACCATCTTACCTCACAGGCTTCCTTCTTACTGAACCAGTGGCAATGGTGTGAGACATGCTGCAGGTAAAAAAGACATTGTGGGTCAGCTTTTAATCTTTTCTATTTATCATGGTGTACAGTAGTGCAGTTATTTTGGAACACCATTTAGCCAACACCCAAGATAAATTGAAACAGGTGTCCACAAAAGCCTTGTACATGAATGTTCATAGCAGCCTGTTCACAACAGCGAAAAACTGGAAATGACCCAGTTATCCATCACTTAGAGAATGGTGAAACAAACTGCGGTAGGTCCATGTAATGGAAGAGTGTGCAGCAACAAAAAAGGAACACATTTACAGATAGACACAACAATATGCATGAAGCTAAAAATGTGCTATGTAGTGAAAAGAGTGACATAAAAGAATATGTACTGGGAATCCACTTACAGGAAGTTCTAATGTAGGCACAATGAATCTACAGTTACAGACAGCAGATGAGTGGTTGTCTGGGGTTCCACAGAGAGGGCATTAACAAAGGAGTGTTTGGGGGTGGCGGGAATGTTCTGTATCTTGACAGATGTACCCGTTTGTCAGAACCCATCTGACTGTACATGCAAAATGAGTGTATTTTATTTTAAGCAAATTATACGTTGAACTTGATTTTTAAAGAGTTTTGTTGAAAAATTAAAGACATTTGTGGCATGCCTTGTAAATTTTGTTACCAATTATTACCTTGTTTCTACAGGTAATAATTTCTACAAAAATAAATTTAAAAAAGACTTTAGATTGTATGTAATTGGGGATTATTTGCACTTTCATATTATTAGTGCATTTTTATTCTTTCAAAACAGCCTTCTGGATTATGTTCTGTTTTCAAAAGCCTTTTGAAGATTTTTATAAAGTATGTTTTAACAGGATTTTCCTGTTGATATTTGGCAAACTTTGCACTTTTATTGTTGTAGGGGTATAAATCACAACAGGACTAAATTATTTTCTGGCACATTTTTCTCTTATCCTGCTTCTTGTGTGTTAGCAGTACAGTTCCTGTTGCTCCTGCTTTTGAACTCAGAAAACAAGCTCTGTCAGATATATCTGATGGCAGGAAAACACCTAACATTTAAGAGAACTTTGTCAGGACAAAGATGCAATTTTCTAAAGGGCTATGACTGAGGAAAAGAGTTGGGGAAGTTGAGTCCTTACCTGATGTAAGAGGGTACTTTAGAAAGTTCATGAAAAATGGAATTAAAATAGGTTTATTTTGGCATAAAAATTTTTGGTATCTGTGCCATAGTTCTTTCATAATAAGCACCTTTTCATGGACTTTCAGAAGTATCCTTGTACATTCCAGTATCTGGGGGTCACTGAGTTACCCAAATGGTTTCTGCCAGTCTGCTCAGGTTCCTGCACGAATGGGTGGTTTTTCGGAGAGGCAACTATTTGAAGAACTGATGGTTTAAGATCTCAAAATTTCATAGCTATTATCTTGTCAAGGAAGACCTAAATTTGATAAAACCCAAAATGAAGTGAGTCAAATGCCTAAAGACAACAGCACCTTCTGTGTTTGGATGTAAAACACGAATTGAAGTGGCTTAGGATGGATTACTGAATTTCTGAGACAAGGTCTGTTCATTTAGATAGTGTGTTGGGGTCTAAGAACAGGTTCAACTGCATTTCTAGACTATTTGTGGCTTAGAGTTGTCCTTTCCCTACAGAAGTGGATTAGACCAAGGAAATTCTGGCTAAACTTCTTCAAGATCAACTTTAGTCTCTCTCAGTGCTGGTAACAACCTTAATGGAGTCATCTAACCTTGGCCCAGGTTACATAGGAATAGACATTGCTGTAGACTTGGAGTACAATTGACCTGTGTTCGAACATGACCTGTTCAGCACCGTGACCTTGGGCAAGTGAGTTCATCTCTGAGCCTTCGTTTCCTTAATTTGTAATATGAGAATACCTGCTTCACAGAGATTCCTGGAAAATTAGATGAAATAAGTGACAGTGATAGCTGTTGTGCACAGAACATGCCATACATTTGATACACCTGAGTTCATTCCCTTCCCTTGTTGGGTAGCTTTCTCTCTGCTTTGTATTACATATAACTACATGTCTAGTAGCACTGTAGTCATTTTGCAAACATCTTGCCTGGTAAGAATGAGCTGAGAAGTGTTTGTTAACATGGTACCTTTTGAAATGGAGGTAGTACACCTTCATTTGCTGCTCTGTGTTGCGTACCTGGCCTTCACACTGTGTGGCCACATGGCTGGGATTGCATATGGCAGCCTGGGATGCTAAGAGTCAGTCTGAACACCCGTGGATTTGCCCTGTGACTGCTGGGCAGGAGAGAAGAGATTAATGGTAGGAGGAGCTTAAATGGTAGGTGGGGCTTAATGTTCGTGAAAGCAACTCAGTAGATTCTGAAATGAAAAGAAAACAAGAAAAGGGACCCCACTTCCCACAGAAACACCCCCATGATGTGTTTCTACTGATGCTGTAACACCCATAGAAAACTGAATTTATTTTATACCAGTATTTTACACCGTGGTCAGAGAAAGCACACTTAATTAACACAAGGAAATGAAAATTTCTATGTCCTGGTGTAGTGTTTGTGAAATGCTGGGTTATGTTGCTGGTGCTTCCGTTTTCAGCCTATTTCTGGTAGTCTGTCTGGGACACGTGTCCCCAGCTGTGGGTCCAGGCAGTTGGAGATCGGAAGCAATTACCCGGCTAATGTAAAGAAATCCTGCTGAGGAGGAAAGAAGGGCACCCCTCACCCCCTCGTCAATTACTCCAAATTGGTGTTTATAGCGAATTAAATTCCCTGATAATTGCCTGCTCTCTTTCCCTTGTCTGTTAGAGTCATCATCAGAGGCCTTAAGTGAAATCCCTGGGAATATTTCCGGTTGCTTCTTTTTTTTTTTTTTTTTTTTTTTTTAATCTTTTATTTAATGAATATAAATTTCCAAAGTACGTCTCATGGGTTACAATGGCTTTCCCCCCCATACCGTCCCTCCCACCCACCACCCTCCCCTTTCCCACTCCCTCTCCCCTTCCATTCACATCAAGATTCATTTTCGATTATCTTAGTATACAGAAGATCAGCTTAGTATACCTTAAGTAAGGATTTCAACAGTTTGTTCCCACACAGAAACATAAAGTGAAAAATAATAGATGATTTTTTTTTAAATGATGATGAAATCAGATCAGACCTATTGTCATGTTTAATCCCAGTGAGAGTCAAGTTGGGAATTGATAGTTTCTTTTCTTTTTTTTTTTTTTTTTAACAGAAGATCAGTTTAGTGTACATTAAGTAAAGATTTCAACAGTTTGCACCCCCATAGAAACACAAAGTGAAATATACTGTTTGAGTACTCGTTATAGCATTAAGCCTCAGTGTACAGCACATTAAGGACAGAGATCCTACATGAGGAGTAAGTGCACAGTGACTCCTGTTGTTGACTTTACAAATTGACACTCCTGTTTATGGCATCAGTAATCTCCCTATGCACCAGTCATGAGTTTCCAAGGCTATGGAAGCCCCTTGAGTTCTCCGACTCTTATCTTGTTTAGACAAGGTCATAGTCAAAGTGGAGGTTCTCTCCTCCCTTCAGAGAAAGGCACCTCCCTCTTTGAAGACCTGTTCTTTCCACTGGGATCTCACTCACAGAGATCTTTTTGCCAGAGTGTCTTGGCTTTCCATGCCTGAAATACTCTCATGGGCTTTTCAGCCAGATCCGAGTGCCTTTAGGGCTGATTCTGAGGCCAGAGTGCTATTTAGGACATCTGCCATTCTATGAGTCTGCTGAGTATCTCACTTCCCATGTTGGATCACTCTCCCCTTTATTTATTCTATCGGTTAGTGTTAGCAGATACTAGACTTGTTTATGTGCTCCCTTTGACTCTTAGTCCTTTCATTATGATCAATTGTGAACTGAAATTGATCACTTGGAATAGTGAGATGGCATTGGCACATGCCACCTTGATGGGATTGAATTGGAATCCCCTAGTATGTTTCCAACTCTACCAATTGGGGCAAGTCAGCCCGAGCATGCCCCAAATTATACATCTCTTCCCTCTCTTATTCCCACTTTTATGTTTAACAGGGATCACATTTCAGTTAATTTTCAACACTTAAGAATAACTGTGTGATAATTACAGAATTAAACCAGTCATATTAAGTAGAACAGACAAAAAAAAAAAATACTATGAGGGATAATGTATTAAGTTGTCCATTAGCAGTCAGGGCTATGCTGATCAAGTCACCATTTCTCATAGTGTCCATTTCACTTCAGGAGGTTTCCTTTTTGGTGTTCAGTCAGTTGTCACCGATCAGGGAGAACATATGGTATTTGTCCCTTTGGGACTGGCTTACTTCACTCAGCATGATGTGTTCCAGATTCCTCCATTTTGTTGCAAATGACTGGATTTCGTTGTTTCTTACTGCGGTATAGTATTCTAAAGAATACATATCCCATAATTTCTTTATCCAGTCTACCGTTGATGGGCATTTAGGTTGGTTCCAGGTCTTGGCTATTGTGAATTGTGCTGCAATAAACATTAGGGTGCAGACCGCTTTTTTCTTTATCAATTTAAACTCCTTTGGGTAAATTCCAAGGAGTGGGATGGCTGGGTCGAATGGTAGGGTTATATTCAGGTTTCTGAGGAATCTCCAGACTGATTTCCATAGTGGCTTAACCAGTTTGCATTCCCACCAACAGTGGGTTAGTGTCCCTTTTTCCCCACATCCTCGCCAGCATCTGTTGTTGGTAGATTTCTGTATGTGAGCCATTCTAACCGGGGTGAGGTGAAACCTCATTGTGCTTTTGATTTGCATTTCCCTGATTGCTAGTGACCTTGAACATTTTTTCATGTGCCTGTTGGCCATTTGGATTTCCTCTTTTGAAAAATGTCTATTGAAGTCCTTGGCCCATCTCTTAAGTGGGTTGTTGGTTTTGTTTTTGTGGAGTTTCTTGATCTCTTTGTAGATTCTGGTTATTAACCCTTTATCTGTTGCATAGTTTGCAAATATTTTTTCCCATTCTGTCGGTTGTCTCTTCACTCTCCTGACTGTTTCTTTTGCAGTACAGAAACTTCTCAATTTGATGCAATCCCAATAGTTGATTTTGGCTTTGACTGTCTGTGCCTCCCGGGTCTTTTCCAGAAATTCTTTGCCTGTGCCAATATCTTGAAGGGTTTCTCCAATGTTCTCTAATAACTTAATGGTGTCAGGACGTAGATTTAGGTCTTTAATCCACATTGAGTGGATTTTTGTGTAAGGTGTAAGGTAGGGGTCTTGCTTCATGCTTCTGCACGTGGAAATCCAGTTTTCCCAGCACCATTTATTGAATAGACTGTCCTTGCTCCAGGAATTAGTTTTAGATCCTTGATCAAATATAAGTTGGCTGTAGATGTTTGGGTTGATTTCTGGTGTTTCAATTCTGTTCCATTGGTCTATCCATCTGTTTCTGTACCAGTACCATGCTGTTTTGATTACAACTGCCCTGTAGTATGTCCTGAAGTCTGGTATTGTGATGCCTCCGGCTTTGTTTTTGTTGTACAAGATTGCTTTAGCTATTCGAGGTCTCTTGTGCCTCCATATGAATTTCAGCATCATTTTTTCTAGATCTGCGAAGAATGTCTTTGGTATCTTGATTGGGATTGCATTGAATCTATAAATTGCTTTTGGGAGAATGGACATTTTGATGATGTTGATTCTTCCAATCCATGAGCATGGAAGATTTTTCCATTTTTTGGTATCCTCTTCTATTTCTTTCTTTAAGGTTTTGTAATTTTCATCGTAGAGATCTTTAACGTCCTTGGTTAAGTTTATTCCAAGGTATTTGATTGTTTTTGTAGCTATTGTGAATGGGATTGATCTTAGCAGTTCTTTCTCAGTCATGGCATTACTTGTGTATACAAAGGCTGTTGATTTTTGTGCATTGATTTTATATCCTGCCACTTTGCCAAACTCCTCTATGAGTTCCAATAGTCTCTTAGTAGAGTTCTTTGGATCCTCTAAGTACAGAATCATATCGTCTGCAAAGAGGGATAGTTTGACTTCTTCCTTCTTGATTTGTATTCCTTTGATTTCTTTTTCTTGTCTGATGGCTCTGGCTAAAACTTCCAGAACTATGTTAAATAGCAGTGGTGAGAGTGGGCATCCCTGCCTGGTGCCAGATTTCAGTGGAAATGCTTCCAACTTTTCCCCATTCAATAGGATGCTGGCTGTGGGTTTTTTATAAATTGCTTTGATTATATTGAGGAATGTTCCTTCTATACCCAATTTGCTTAGAGTTTTCATCATGAAAGGGTGTTGAATTTTATCAAATGCTTTCTCTGCATCAATTGACATAATCATATGGTTTTTCTTCTGCAGTCTGTTAATGTGGTGAATCACATTGATTGATTTGCGAATGTTGAACCATCCCTGCATACCAGGGATGAATCCCACTTGGTCTGGGTGGATGATTTTCCTGATGTGTTGTTGTATTCTATTGGCCAGAATTTTATTGAGGATTTTTGCGTCTATGTTCATCAGGGATATTGGTCTGTAATTTTCTTTCAGTGCTGCATCTTTCTCTGGCTTAGGGATTAAGGTGATGCTGGCTTCATAGAAAGAATTTGGGAGGATTCCCTCTTCTTCGATTGTTCTGAATAGTTTGAGAAGAAATGGGATTAGTTCTTCTTTAAATGTCTGGTAGAATTCAGCAGTGAATCCATCTGGTCCTGGGCTTTTCTTTGTTGGGAGGGCCTTTATTACTGTTTCAATTTCTGTTTCAGTTATGGGTCTATTTAGGTTTTCGATGTCTTCATGGTTCAATTTTGGTAGATTGCATGTGTCCAGGAATCTATCCATTTCTGATAGGTTTTCCTGTTTGCTGGCATACAGGTCCTTGTAGTAATTTCTGATGATTCTTTTTATTTCTGTGGTGTCTGTTGTTACATTTCCTTTTTCATCTCTGATTTTATTGATTTGGGTCTTTTCTCTTCTTTTTTTAGTTAGTTGGGCCAATGGGGTGTCAATTTTGTTTATTTTTTCAAAAAACCAGCTTCTCGCTTGGCTGATTTTTTGTAATGTTTTTTTGGATTCAATCCTGTTAATTTCTTCTCTGGTTTTAATTATTTCTCTTCTCCTACTAGATTTGGGTTTGGTTTGCTGCATTATTTCTAGGTCCTTGAGGTGCGCTGAAAGCTCATTTATTTGGTACCTTTCCAATTTCTTGATATAGGCACCTATTGCTATAAATTTGCCTCTCAATACTGCTTTTGCTGTATCCCATAAGTTTTGATATGTTGTGTTGTTGTCTTCATTTACTTCCAGAAAGTTTTTGATTTCTCTTTTGATTTCTTGAATGACCCAGTGTTCATTCAGGAGCATGTTGTTCAGTCTCCATGTGTTTGCATACTTTCTGGGGTTTCCTGAGTTGCTAATTTCCAGCTTCATCCCGCTGTGGTCTGAGAAGCTGCATGGTATGATTCTAATTCTTTTAAATTTGCTGAGACTTGCTTTATGGCCTAGTATGTGGTCAATCCTAGAGAAGGTTCCATGCGCTGCTGAGAAGAATGTGAAGTCTGTAGATGTAGGGTTGAAAGTTCTGTAGATATCTGTTAGATCCATTTGGGCAATAGTGTCAATTAAATCTGCTGTTTCCTTGTTGATCTTCTGTCCGGATGATCTGTCTATTTCTGAGAGTGGAGTATTGAAGTCCCCCAGTACTATTGTATTGGAATCTAAATCTCCCTTTAAGTCCCTTAACATATCTTTTAAATAGACCGGTGCCCTGTAATTAGGTGCATATACATTTATAATAGTTACATCTTCCTGTTGAATTGAACCCTTAATCATTATATAGTGTCCCTCTTTGTCTCTCTTAACAGTTTTTGTATTAAAGTTTATTTTGTCTGATATTAATATGGCTACACCTGCTTTTTTTTGGTTTCTGTTGGCATGGAATATCTTTTTCCAACCTTTCACTTTCAGTCTGCATGCCTCTTTGTTAGAGAGATGTGTTTCTTGTAGGCAACAAATAGTTGGGTTGTGTTCTGTGAGCCAGTCAGCTAAACGGTGTCTTTTAACTGAAGAATTCAGACCATTAATGTTCAATGTGACTATTGATACGTAGTGACTTTGCCCTGCCATTTTCCCGGAAATATTTTCTAGTATATGCTTTGAGCTTCCCATGCTCTTTTACTGGTAGGTGTTCTTCCTTTCCCTTCTTTCATATTGATGGCCGTGTTTCTGTGTTTCTGAGTGTAGCACATCTTTAAGTATCTTTTGCAGGGCCGGACGAGTGGCCACAAAGTCTTTCAATTTCTGTTTGCTATGAAAGGTCTTTATTTCACCTTCATTCACAAATGAGAGCTTGGCAGGATATAATATTCTGGGCTGGCAATTTTTCTCTCTTAGCACCTGTGCTATGTCTCGCCATTCCCTCCTAGCTTGTAGGGTTTCTGATGAGAAGTCAGCTGTGAGTCTGATTGGAGATCCTCTGAGAGTAATCTGACGTTTCTCTCTTGCACATTTTAGGATCTTTTCTTTATGTTTCACTGTGGTAAGTTTAATTACCACGTGTCGTGGTGAGGATCTCTTTTGGTCATGTTTATTGGGGGTTCTATGAGCTTCCTGTACTAGGATATCTCTGTCCTTCTCCAAACCTGGAAAGTTCTCTGCTAGTATCTCACTAAAAAGGCCTTCCAATCCTTTCTCTCTCTCCATGCCTTCAGGAACTCCTAGAACTCGAATGTTGGTTTTTTTAATAGTATCCTGTAGATTCCCAACAATATTTTTCAGGTTTCTAATTTCCTCTTCTTTTCTTTGGTTTGACTGTATGTTTTCCTGTGCTCTATCTTCTAAGTCCGATATTCTCTCTTCTGCTTCACCCATTCTGTTTTTAAGGCTTTCTAATGTGTTTGTCATTTGATCTATTGAGCTCTTCATTTCATTTTGATTTCTCTTCACTATAACACTTTCCTGTTCTACTAGTTTCTGAGTTTCATTTTGACTCTTCCTTAAAATTTCATTTTCACGAGAAAGATTTTCAATCTTGTCCATTAAGGATTTCTGTAGTTCAAGGATTTGCTTTTGAAAACTTCTAAATGTTCTTATCATAAATTTTTTGAAATCCGTATCTTGCATTTCTTCTATCTCATCATCTTCATACTCTTGGCTTGGGGTGTTTTGCTTATTTGGAGGCATCATAGTGTCATCGTTGATCTTGCTCCCTCTATTTCTGTGTTTGTTACTCGGCATAGTTAATTCTTCTTGTGTCACTGTGCGCTTTTTTTTTTCTTTTTTTTTTTTTTTTTTATACTGTGTCCGTGTTAAGTGGACTGCCTGCTGTTGGAGGAGCCTTGGAGGCTTGAGATGGGTGGGGCCAGAGAGCTCTGCCTGGTTCTTCCAGGTTAAGGGTGTGCAAAGGTGACACCCTCAGGTTATGCGTGGTAAATCTCTCTCTTTTTATTTATTTATTTATTTTATTTATTCAGGGGGTAAGTAACACTGCAGGGCAGGGCTGTGCAGAATTGATGGTATTTAGCTTCCAGTCTTTGGCTCCTCTGGACTCCCACTGGGTTGCCTAGGCTACTGAATTGTAGTGACTCAGTTCCTTAACTCTCCCCCACTGATATGTAAATTCAAAGAGGAGGCCTGCTCTTTGTCTCTTGGGAATTCTTCGAGTCTTGCAGGCTTGTAACCTTTGCAAGGTTAGGGGGAAGAGAAACCCCGAAGCTTTTTTTTTTTCCTTCTTTCCGGTAGTGAGTTTGCTGCACTTTCCGGCCCCCCTCTAGATTCTGACCCCCGTTTCCCCACCAATGTCTCGGGTTATTGAGCTCACCTCCCCTTCCAGCGCCGATGTGTGGACTCGGAGCCCTGAGCGTCTCAAGTCTCCCCGCTGTTTTCTGTGTGGCGTGCACTCTCCTTGGAGCACTGTCGTGCAGACCCTGGGGCTTCTGCGGCTGGGTCCCGCGACTTTGCTTCCGTGCGGTGGGCGACCTTGTTCTCCCAGTAGGTCGTCCGATTCATGCCTGCTCCATTCAGAAGGGTTTCCCCTGCAATTTTTGTTTGGTTCTATTTTCTGCGGCTACCGTAACTCCCCTTTTATTAAACTAAATTTTCCCGGACTATCGGTGCGCGCCCTCACTATTCCGCCATCTTGGCTCCGCCCTCCGGTTGCTTCTTGAAGTCTGACCAGGGACCCAGAGCGCCACAGTTGGATCTTGGCCATGCTTCCAGATCAGGACTGGCCTTAGTTTCTGAGGACTAGTTGACCCATAAGCAATAATATAAAGCAAAGCTACCCCCGCCCCAGTGTCTGACCAGTGCTGGCTGTGCAGGCGTCCACGCTGTGTTGGCCTTCTCTTATTCCCAGCAGACACCTGCCTGGGGTGAACCTTCTTCCCATGGAGAAAGCACTGAGGACGGAAGTGTTGCAGAATTAACCCAGGATGGGGGGTCAGGGTGTGGAACCTGGGTGTGGATCCTGGGTGTGGATCCTGGGTATGGCGCTCTGTCTTCTAGCTCTCAAGCACTTCCCGATTTCTTTAGTGCTGGGCCTAGCTTCCTCATCTGTAGAGTGTGATAGTAATAACCCAGTTTCCAACCACCTTCCTAGGGTTTTAACTCTTTCCTTTTCCCACAAGGATAAAATGACAGATGGGACATAAAGACCACTTAAGAGATACCCACACCAGAGTGTTTGGGCTCGACACCTAACTTGAGCTTCTTGCAAATACAGACCCTAGAAGGCTTACTGATGGCTCAAGGAATTGGATTCCTGCTACCCACATGGGAGACCTGGATTGAATTCATGGCTTGGGGCTTTGGCCTGGCCTGGCTCTGCTTGGCTGTTGCAAGCATTTAAGGAATGAATCAGTGGATGGGAGCTCCCTTTCTCTGTCTGACTCTCAAATAAATAAATAAAAACAAATTTAAAAGGCAAAAACAAAACACTCTGTAAGCATAAGATGTTATTAAATGTAAACCCAATGGCATTATTTCAACACTCACATTAGAGAAACAGCATTTGAAATCTTCCAGGAGCACACATGATACGAGGAGCTTAAGTTTCCCCTTAGTGAATCTCTTTTAGGACAGATAAATATGCCACAGGGCAAGCTTATCTCTTTGAATATCATAACTGGGTTTTCTTGGGCTTCCTTTTCCCATTGTTTATTCTTATTATCTTTGTCCTTTTCAAGCATTAGGAATGAGGGGAAAACTAAGTTTTATAACAGTGAATGGAAATAAATTGAAGGACCTTTGGGAGGAGAGAAATTATATTAAATGTACTCAGAGCAAGAGACCAGAGAAGAGATTCTTTAAAAAATAGACAATGGTAATTGTAAAGTTTATTTTTCAGAAGTGACAGACAGAAGAGTGGGGTTGGTAACTTTAAAAAAAAAAAATGAAGTTAGCACCCAACACTGCCCTTTCTTTCTTGAGTGAGACATATGGTGGAAACAGATTCTCCGTTGCCCATCGTCTCACTCATGTGACATTGGCACAGTTGGCGCTCTTCAAAGGCTCAGTGATGTCTTGGAAGCCTAGTGCCTTTTTAGTCTGCTTTTTTTTTCATCCCATTGGCTGTGATGAAGTTAATTCCTTTTTAACTTTTCGAGACATACCACTTTTACAACATGGGAAAATGAGCGCTCAAAAGTGTGCCACAGAATATCCAGTTGGAAGAGTAGCCCACAGGGGCTGGTGCAGGCTGGAAGACTGCTGGCTTTGGGTTTTTTGGACCAGCTGAGCATGCAAAAGCAGGGTGGGGAGTGAGGGGGACACCTTTAGGGAGATGCCATAGAGGTAGAAACAGATGGGCTTTAGGGCCTGGGGTCCGGGCACCACGGACTTTGTGGACCTTCCATAGAGCCTGGTTGTGCTGAGGTCCAGAGGCAGAGGGTTACAGTTCCAGACCTGCTGTGCCTTCTCCACCTTCTTTCCCATAGTGCAATACGTGTTTGCTCTTCATGGAGCTGAGAATAAGGCAGAGAGCAGAGGAAAAAACTCATAATTAGGCTTCTTTGGGAGGTAGGAGACAAATTGGTAGCATGGCCATCCAAGAAGACACAATGGGTCTTTGTTTGCAACTAAGAACACTGGAAATCACGGGGCGCAGGGTTCAGTAGCTGTGGGTGTGGGAGCCTCGCTATGCCTGTGCCAAGCTGGGCTCTGATTACTGGGATCGCTGGTACACACCAAATCATCTTCTTTGTCTCCGCCTCTGCCCTTCTAGGACTAGTTTTTTGTTACTGCCGCGTTACTGATTGACTGACTCTTCCCTTCTTTGGCTTCCTCCCCTTTTCTGGAAGGAGGTCTGGGAAGCAGCCGGCGGCCTGTGTGATGGCTGCGCTGCGTGCTGGCCCTGGTCCTGGCTGTCCCAGGACAGCCTTCAAAGCAAAGGCTCTCCCTCAGCCACCCCCACCCCCCACCCTCCGCCCTTGGCGTTGGCTGCTTTGCCTCCCAGCCGCCAGCGCTTTCAGTTCCCTGCCTTTGTCCAAGGGGCAGGACGGGGCACCACCTCCCTGCCTCCCCCTTTCCATTTGGGAGCCAAAGTCCCTCCTCCACGTCGGGAACTGCGAGTTTCTCTTGCGTGCCCCTGGCGCAGTGGGGCCGGTAACTGCTTACTGTGTGAGGAGCTGGCAGAGGTGCGTGTGTGCAACCATTGTTGGGTGTCTGTAAGGGAACTAAAAAAACAAGTGTCTAGAATTAGATTCAGTGCTGTGGGACCCCTTTTCTTTCTCCTTTTAGACTTTCTCGACAGAAGCTGCTTTGCGCTTGATTAACCATAACAAACTCTCTGTGGAATTTTGTGTTTTGGAAACCGCATTGCCAAAGGAGAATCATTATGTCTGTTGTAAAAGCCCCAAATAAATTCCTCCTGGTGTAAATGGGGACGGAAGAGAGGATTTAATCTGTGTTCTTGCCTCTGAGTGAAATACTACTGAGTGATCTCGTTCATCTCCATATTAAATGTGCAAGACCTGTCTGTGCTTTTTTTTTTTTTTAACTTGTTACCTTGGAAACAGTGCCAGGGTTCAGAACTTGTACCAGGGCCTGGAGCAAATCTGCAGGCTGGTTTCTTCACACTGAGAAGGCAGTTAATGGGGAAAGGTTGGATTTCAACACAGAGTCTTCAATGGTTAGGAGAAAAGAGAGAGGAAAGAACAGAAGTCAAAGAGATGGATTCTTCTGGTAGCATTTTCAAAATACTACATTTAAATTAATTGAAAGCAGTTTCACCTGGACTTGAAACGAAACTAATACTACGGCCTCTGAGAATGTCACACTGCTTTTGAGAAGAACTTTCCAGATGCATTTGGCAACTCTGGTGTGGGAAGAGTCGGTTAACCAGCTGACACTGAATTCAAAGCCTACTGTTAGGGAATCTTGACTCTTCTCCCTGCCTTGTGGAGTAGCACTGGTTCTTCCGGATTGCTTGGCAGTGTTTTATTTTCTCAGGCCAACTTTTCAGGAGACTGAGAAACAAGACTTAAAAATAGGATTTAGTCAGCAGCTAGAAAGCAAAACTGGCCCGTCTTCCAACCTGATTGCAGAGCTTATGTGTCCTGGTAGAGCAAGATCTGTACTGATCTTCTACAATGTCTCATTTCACGCTTGAGGAGTGCAGTGAAATAAATTCACCCAGAGAAGGGAAGTAAATCATCCAAGATACACATCTGGGATAGGGCAGGATCTGGACTAGAAATCAGGTTTCTTGACTCCGTGTCTAGTGTTCTCTCAACACCGGACCTGACCCAATAAATCACTTGCTTCGAGTTCTGTCAGAATGAAGTTGGGCCAAAGTGTGAGAACGTTATTCTCAGGACAAACGCTGGTTGCTATGGTTTGGATATTAGTTTGAGTGTCTCCCAAAGAGCCACGCGTTATAGACCTGGTCTCAAAGTCTTATGTTAATAGTAACTAACTAATAGTAACTAAAAAGTTGGAAACTTAATCCAGTTATGGAGTTTAGAGGCAGGGCCTTGTGAAGTGTTTGGATTTTATTAGGTGATTGAGGTGGCGCCCCCTGGTGGCCTCCTGGTAGCTCTGTAAGGGGTGACTGTAGACCGACACATGCTCCGTCTTGCAGCGTGATGCCCTCTGCCATCTTGGAACTCCACCAGCAAGAACACATCACCAGATGCCAAACCAGCAGGGCCACTTGGTCTTGGACTGTCAGCCTCCAAAACCGTAAGTGGAAATAAACCTTCCTTCATAAGTTGTCTTAGGTCTTGTGTTAATGGTGGTGAAAAGCTGTTACCTCAGGCAACTTGCTTGTGACACTGTGGAAGAAGGAGGCCATGTAGCCTCAGGCTTTAAAACCCTCCTTCCTGGTATTTGTTGTTAATAGAAGGAATTGGATTGAGAACAGAACCTTGGATGCTCTGAAGATAAATTGTCAAAAATGTGCCTTCCATTCAAGGCACTTTCAATTCTCGTGGTAACTATATATTCTGAAGTTCTCTTTCGTTTTTCTTTTTTTTTTCTCCATGCTTTGCAGTGATGATAGATCTGTAGCATGAAGAAATAAAATGTCTTTGAGACTTTTTCTTCTTAAGAACTTGGGATAGGGACATGTTTGCCTGAGGCAATCACACAATTTTTGAAAAGATACTTCTAGAAGGGAAATAGTTTTTTAAATACAGAACAGAATTCTGGTCATGACTTTGAACTGGAAAGTCTGCATGTAAGAGAAGGAATTGTGTATAATATCTTTGCAAGTAGTTTTGTGTGTTCATTCCTCATTTCTTAAACGTGTTTTCTTACCTGCTGGCTCAAGCACTGACAGTATATTTGTTCATTCATTCAATAGTTATTGAACTGTTATTAAGTTTTATGTGCTATGAAGGTGCTTGGGAAGCAGAGTCGAGAATTATACCCAGTCTCTGGCCTCGGTAACACTTAGGCATATATGCTTCTTGGTAACTGGATATTTAAAAAAATTTTAAAATTTTATTTGAGAGGCAGAGATTCAGAGAGAGAGAGAGAGAGATCTCTTCCATTGGCCCACTCCCCAAATGCTTGGAAGGGCCGGAGCTGGGCCAGGCCAAAGCTAGGAGCTAGAAATTCCATCCAGGTCTCAGGTCTCCTGCTTGGGTGACAAGGAACCTCAATGTGAGCCATCTCTACTGCCTTCCAAGGTCTGCATTAGCAGAAAGCTGGATTAGAAGTAGGGAAAGCACTCAAACTCAGGCACTCTTGATACAGGATTGGGCATCCTAAGTGGTGTCTTAACTATTGTACCAAACACCTATTCCTATACATTTAAAAATAAAAATAGGTAGGCATTTTGACTACTTCCATTAATGGACATGAATAACTTTTTCATTAGATGGCATTAGTACAAGTGTCATTGCAGTAAGAATTGTTCAGAAGGTCTCTATAAGGGCTCATCTCTCATTTTCCTCAAAATAAGCTCTAGTGCTAGAGAGTATAATAGGGTCCCATGACCTTGACCCAGGGGATTTTTTTTTTTTTTAAAGATTTATTTATTTACTTCGGAAGGCGGGGTGGAGGGTCTTGCATCTGTTCTTTCACTCCCCAGATGGCTATAATACTGGACCAGGCCCAAGCCTGGAGCTTCATCCAGGTTTCCCATGTGGATGCAGGAACCTAAACAGTTGGGCCATCTTCCTGTATTTTTCCCAGGCTGTTAGCAGGGAGCTGGATTGGAAGTGAAGCAGCTGGAACATGAATTGGTGCCTACCTGGGATGCTGGCATCACAGGCAGTGGCTTTACCAGCTATGCCACAGTGCCGCCCCCGCCCCCTCCTGGGGATTGTTTAATATTGAAGAGTGGGAATAAGATGGGGAAGGGAGGGAGAGTCAAGAGCAAGTATGGCAAAGTTACAGATTCGGTGTATATGTCTACATAGCTCCAAAACCTGTGTTGACTGTAGTGGTGGTGGTGGGAAGAAAGAATGGTGTAGCAATGAGTAGCTGCAGCGGCAGCCAAGTGCCTTACATGCATCTTCTCCCAGACTCCTTGTAGTGCCCTGCCAGGGTGGTCTGCTCGTGTACTATCAGGCACGGATGAGGTAACTGATACTGAGAAGGTCATCCCAAGGGTGGGGACTGGGGGTGCAATCCCAGGTGCTCTGCTGTCAGAGCCCATCAGCTCCTGCCTTCTTCACACAATACCGTCTCTTATCAAGTTGAAAATTGCTCAGGACTGCAGGGTTGCCTTTCTTCCTCCTTCTAGTCATCAACATAGAATTTCTTGTTTTGCCCGTTAGAGATTATTGATGTAAGCAAGGCCTTAGGATGCAGGTGTTTAACTAGCGCTTAAAATATCCTCATCCATAGCCTTGGAAACTCATGACTGGTGCATAGGGAGATTACTGATGCCATAAACAGGAGTGTCAATTTGTAAAGTCAACAACAGGAGTCACTGTGCACTTACTCCTCATGTAGGATCTCTGTCCTTAATGTGCTGTACACTGAGGCTTAATGCTATAACGAGTACTCAAACAGTATATTTCACTTTGTGTTTCTATGGGGGTGCAAACGATTGAAATCTTTACTTAATGTACACTAAACTGATCTTCTGTAAAAAAAAAAAAAAAAAAAGAAAAAAAAAAGAAATTATCAATTCCCAACTTGACTCTCACTGGGATTAAACATGACAATAGGTCTGATCTGATTTCATCATCATTTAAAAAAAAATCATCTATTATTTTTCACTTTATGTTTCTGTGTGGGAACAAACTGTTGAAATCCTTACTTAAGGTATACTAAGTTGATCTTCTGTATATTAAGATAATCGAAAATGAATCTTGATGTGAATGGAAGGGGAGAGGGAGTGGGAAGGGGGAGGGTTGTGGGTGGGAGGGACGGTATGGGGGGGGAAGCCATTGTAACCCATGAGTCGTACTTTGGAAATTTATATTCATTTAATAAAAGATAAAAAAAAAATATCCTCATCCGACACTGGAGTGCCTGGATTTGATTCCCAGCTCTGGCTCCTATAGCTCCAAGTGCCTGCTCCTGTCGACTCTGGGAGGCAGCAGGTGATGGCTCAAGGAGCTGGGTCCCTGCCACTCGCAAGGGAGATTTGGATGGCGTTCTCAGCTCCCAGCTTTGGCCCCAGTCCAGACCTAGCCATTGCTGGCATTTGGGGAGTGGGTTAGTAGATGGAAGTGTTCTTTCTCTCTGTCTCTCTGTGTGTCTCTACCACTCAAATAAATAAAAAATTAAAGGAAAAAAAAAAAGAGAAAAGCTTTAGATAAGTGGGTCTAAAGGAGACACAAAATGAAGCAACATTACAAATATTTTAGAGGACCAAGAATAAAAAGTAAAAATCTAGGACTGAACTAGTAATCTGTGGTAGAAAATACAGAAATACGGCATTCATATATCATTATTCATTCATTATTATCATTCATTCATTATTTCATTTGAAAAGTTGGAGCTAGATTAGGATGAGGGCAGCAGGTGGGTACTTCTGGAGAAATACAACATTCTGCTTTCTACTTGTGAGTAGTCTGCCCTCCTGACCCTCTGTGTGGTCACCGGGAGTCCATTTTTGTTCTCATTTCACACAGGGAATTAACAACTAATGGATGTTTTTACAGCTTTTGTGGGTGCCATGCTACCATGCAGAGTTTTCTTCATTCCAGTGTCTCATGCTTTGATATGATAAAGTCAACATGATCCCTGCCTTCTGGGAACTTCCAGTTTAATGAGGGGGTGTGGTATTGCGATGTAGTAGAGTTAGTACTGGAGAAGCATCAGTGAGAAATGGTGTGAATCCGCCTCGGGCCTGCAGAGACATGGAAAATAAGCAAGTGGGAAGATATTTTGAGCGTGGTTTTACAAGCAGCTTGAGGAACTCCTCCAGTTGTTCTGCAGAACTGTTTGCTGCGAGATTTGTTATTTTATTATTTTTTTCTTCAGACCATATTTTATTTAGCCACTCATCAATTGAAAGCCGTTTGGGTTGCTTCCATTTTTCGTCTTTTATGAATAATGCTGCAATAAGCATTTTCCTATAGGATTTTTGGAAACTTTTAATCTTTTATTTAAAAACATAAAAACTGTGCATATTTATGGGGTACTATGTGATGTTTTGTTACGCATTTATGTTATATAATGTCCAATCAGGTTAGTAATAGTTCTTTATAGCAAAAGCATCCAAAATCCTGTCTTCCTAGGTTTTTGGGTGTTTTTAGGTAGGTTCATTATTTTAAACTAGATGTGTTCAGATTTATGGCAAGTCAGCATCTGGTGAATGGAACACAGGAGCAGGGGGTTAGCCTGAAGGAAACAATTCCTGCACCCCAAATCACAGTGCCTGGTCTACTTCCTGGTTTTGGCTCCTGACTCCAGCTTCCCTATACCACAGGCCCTAGGAGCCAGTGATGATGGCTCAGATAACTGTGTCCCTGCCACAAACCCAGGGACATCTGAGCCGCATTCCTGGCTTTTGCTCCAGGCTGGACCCCACCTCTGCCATTGTAGGCAATTGGAGTGAACCAGCAGATGGGAGCTCTCTCTACGTCTGTCTGTCTGTCTCTCTCTCTCTCTGCTTCTCAATAAATGAACAACTGAAAAGAGGTGGAATGCAAATCTCTTCCATATGCTTTTCCATCTCATTTTCTTTAATAGTGCTTATGTCATGGGTGCTGATTTTCTTTGCAGTTTTCTGGGAATTTAGTTGTAGACAGCATTGCAATTTGGACCAAATTACTAGTGGTTAGGGATAGACGTCTTGCTCAGCACCTGATGTCTCCTTTGGGCCTCTAAGTGATCTCAGCCTCTGGTTAGTCTTAGGAAAAAAAATATGATTTGGTTTCAGGCAGTGGATCTTACAGAAACAAAAAAATCACATTTGTAGGCAAATTACTGCATAGGTTACTATGAAATATTTCTAGTGCTTTTAAAAACAATGCTGAAGACAAAAGGAAAAAAATCCCCTCTTTTTTTAACATGCAACAAAATGTGCGCTAATGATGCAATTACTGAATATGAAGTTGTCAATATAATAAATAAAAAGTTAATCTATTCTGGGCTTTATTGTTTGGTAGTGTGCTTGTTTGTGGAGCAATGCAATTGTGACAGAGTAATTAATACTCTACAGAGGGATTAGCAGTCCAGATTGAGATAAAAAGAACAAGGAGCAAAGAACAGAATTGCTTGGGAGAGGGGGATTTAGGAAGTGCTGAGGGTGATATCAGAGATCCTCCCTCTAATGGTGCATTTCTGTATCTGCACTCGAAACTCAGCCAGGTGATGGCCCTGAAGCGCCTTGCAGAAGGTGACCTTTCACAGTGAGTGGTTTGTTTCCTCCTGAGCCCCCAGCCTTCAGTGGGTGCTTCCTTTGTCAGAAAGCCTTTCCTGTTTCTGTAATTGGCCTGCTCTTGTCATTTGTTATGAAAAAGGCTTCTGGTCATCCTTGATTCCACACTGCTGTTAGAAAATTAAAGCCAGATAAGGAGCTACCCCCCACCCCAGTGACTCCTTGTTTTTCTATCTGAGCTTGGTGGGCCTCCTAGTGCCAGCCAGTTGTTCTGGTCAATTTCTGGCCCCTTTTGTTGACTTTGGGGTTTCTGGTGCTCAGCCTGGAAGATCTTCACGAAGTCAAAACTGGAGGGGTTTGAGAAGAAGGAACAGTAGAGAGGAGAGAATGGAGATCTAGCCTGAATCTTTTGTTCAACACAGAAATGAGAGCTGCATGAAACTACTGGGATCAGATCACGCTGGCCCCTGCCCATGAAGCACAGGCAATGTCTCTTCTTCCTGTCCTGTCTGCACCTGGCTGACACGGTACATGCTTTTAAAGGACACATTTCTCATTTTTAAATTAAAAAAACTGGCTTTCATAGTAAATTCTCAAAAATCTCGTGGTTGCTTTTTTTTTTTTTAAGACTTATTTATTTATTTGAAGGTCAGAGTTACACAGAGAGGAGAGGCAGAGGCAGAGAGAGGTCTTCCATCCGATGGTTCACTCCCCAATTGGTCACAATAGCTGGAGCTGTGCTAATTTGAAGCCAGGAGTCAGGAGCTTCCTCCGGGTCTCCCACACAGGTGCAGGGGTCCAAGCACTTGGACCATCTTCTACTGCTTTCCCAGGCCATAGCAGAGAGCTGGATTGGAAGTGGAGCAGCTGGGTCTCGAACCGGCACCCATATAGGATGCCAGCACTGCAGGCAGTGGCTTAAGCCACTATGCCTCAGCGCTGGCCCTTTGGGTGGGTTTTACAATCAAGGGACTCTCCATTTATAAGTAAAATGGACATTATTTCAAGTTTTGTTTTTTCCAAAAAAATATTTATTTATTATTTGACAGACACAGAGATCATCTATCCACTGGTTCATTCCCCAAGTACCCACAGCAGCCAGGGCTGGGTCAGGCTGAAGCCAGGAGCCTGGAACTCCATCCACTTCTCCCATGTGGGTAGCAAGGACCTAACTTCTTGAGCCATGATCCGCCACCTGCCAGGATACACATTAATAGGAAGCCAGAATTGGAAACACTGCTAAGACTTGAACCCAGGCACTCTGGTAGCCGGTGAGGGCATCCCAAGTGACATCTCAGTGCTATACTATGCACCTGCTTCCTCTTGGTTGTCTTAATTGCTCACTCCCCAGGGCTCTTCATCTTGACTTTCCTGTTTGTTGTCTTGGGCATTCTGGTGACTGCTCCCCTCTCCTTGACGTTCTCCAGGCAGCCTCTCCAACCAGGCTGAGTGGCTTCCCTGTCCTCTATTTTCTTTTCTTTTATTATTATTTTTTTGACAGGCAGAGTGGACAGTGAGAGAGAGAAACAGGGAGAAAGGTCTTCCTTTGCCGTTGGTTCACCCTCCAATGGCCGCTGCAGCCAGCGCGCTGCAGCCGGCGCACCATGCTGATCCGAAGCCAGGAGCCAGGTGTTTCCTCTGGTCTCCCATGCAGGTGCAGGGCCCAAGGACTTGGGCCATCCTCCACTGCACTCCCAGGCCACAGCAGAGAGCTGGCCTGGAAGAGGGGCAACCGGGACAGAATCCGGCGCCCCGACCGGGACTAGAACCCGGTGTGCCGGCGCCACAGGTGGAGGATTAGCCTAGTGAGCTGTGGCACCGGCCATCCCTGTCCTCTATTTTCCCAAGAGGCAGATTATAAGTGTAGATGGGGCTTCCAGCCTGTGCTGCAAGCCAAAGCTCAGAGTAATTTTACCCTCATAATCTTTCCACAGTTTGCACGAGAGTAAAATAGGTCAGCTGGACAGCTCGGCTTCACTGGAATTGAGCAGTCTGGGTCAGATGATATTTCCATGAACTGCTTTTGCGGGGGTCAGATGGACTTGACTGTGCAGTTGGCATAGTCAGCCTCCGTCTGCACCTGCCTGATGACATGGGGTGGCCACAGCCTAAAACTGTTTCCCAGAGACTTTTTGCTTGTGTAGCCTACATAGAAACATGCATATGTTTGTAGCTGTGATGAGCCAAGGCTTGCTTTTCTTAAAAGAGGCACTGGAAATTTTTGTTGTTTTCTCTAGACACATATGGATGGAAGTGTTTTTCCTGGAGAGAATCACCACTAATGGAAGAAAATGCTGTTGTGGTGTTAAAATGTCACTAAGCAGATAGTATCCTAGCCAACCATCATCTGTGCACATGTTAAGTCATTTCAAGAATGGTTTAAGCATCCTTTGGATCTATAGGGTTTCTTTAAGTCTTCACTTGACATCTAATACAAATAGGTAAGAAATGTCACATAATTTTTCACCTGAAACTTCACATGCTACTTGGGGACCAAATTCCTTGCTGTCTTTTTTTTCCTCTGTGTCTTTCCTTTACTTTGTCTACGAAGATCTGATGTGAGTAAACATAGTCTGGGAGCTTTTGCCCTCCACAGATGAGCCCAACTGCCGTCACTGTGTTGCACAAGACAGCCAGGATTAGAGCAGCTCTTGAAGAGCAAGATGGTAATGGGGAGTGATAGCTGTGTGCGAAAGCCTTAATGCTGAAGTACATTCTTGTAATGCAATTTTCGTGTCTGCCTCGTTATCTTACAATTTTAGTGGGAAAACGAATAACAGTGTTCTTTCAAAGAAGTGGTTAAAAAATAATCAAACTTAACAGACATGGAGCCCTGGCCTTTGGTTAAACATTCATTTACTCAGCATGCATTCTTCCTCTCTCTTTTCTGCAAACAGAGGCCTGAATCCTTCCTTAACAGTGGCATTTGTTGGTATTAACCCTCTCCCAGCTTACTCAACAGTTCAGAGCCCCAGAAATTTGACTTGTCCTTGATTCATGTGGGAAATGCTCCTCTGGGCTGAGGATTCTTTCTCTTCTTGCACTGGACTTTTATGGTGGTTGAGATAAAGGACGAAGGGCAGATGCTAGACGATGCCCAGGTGCACTGGGGTATGCGAGGGCGAGCGTGCGTCCCCTGGGAATGGCGGAGGGCGAGGGCGAGGGCGAGCGTGCGTTCCCTGGGAATGGCGGAGGGCGAGGGCGAGGGCGAGCGTGCGTCCCCTGGGAATGGCGGAGGGCGAGGGCGAGGGCGAGCGTGCGTCCCCTGGGAATGGCGGAGGGCGAGGGCGAGGGCGAGCGTGCGTCCCCTGGGAATGGCGGAGGGCAAGGGCGAGGGCGAGCGTGCGTCCCCTGGGAATGGCGGAGGGTTGTGGATGTTCTGCTGCTCTCGCAGTGCCCTTCTGGGGACCAGCGGGTAGCAGCTGTTCTGCTTTGGCAGCTTTGTCTGTAGGAGCTCTGTCCTCCCCACCTCTCCCCCAACGCCCTGCCCACCCCCACCCCGATCCAGCACGTGTCTCATTAGTTTCCAGGGATTAGTAACTACATCAGGGATATTTACTTACATGTTAACATGGGAAAATACCATCCATGTTGTGGGGCATGGACAAGTGAAAAATCGATCACTGTTGCCCTACTGTAGAAGCCCTTGTTTGCTGGGTTTAGGGGAGGAGTGCTTTAAGAAAGTGTCATAAGAGGCTTAGAGGGGTGACTGAGATGGGCAGGGGAGGCCTGGGAAGGAGGTGAGAGCTGGCTTTGGATCTGAAAGGAAAGAGAGGGCATCGTGCCGAAAGAGAACACTACCAGAGACAGTTTGCTGTTTCTTGCACAATCAAATGGGAACACAGTGAATGTAGCATTCCCTGGCTCCAAGGGAAGAATTGGGGGGCCAGTGTTGTGGTGCAGCAGGTTAAGCTGCCACTTACAATGCCAGCATCCCATACCGGAGCACCAGTGTGAGTCCTAGCTACTCTGCTTCCAATCTAGCCTCCTGCTAATGCACCCAAGGAAGCAGTTTATGATGACCCAAGAGCTTGGGCTCCTGCCACCTGCATGGGAGACCTGGATGGAGCTCCTGGCTTTGGCCTGGTCCAGCCCTGACCATTGCAGCTATTTGGGGAGTGAACCAGCAGATGGAATGTCCCTCTATTTCTTTCTCTCTCTCTGTGTGTGTCACTCTGCCTTTCAAATAAGTGATTCATTTTAAAAAGGGGACAAGTTAGGAAGAATGTTGGTCCGGTGTGGTGTGGGGAGCAATCCGGACTAGACTAAGTTACTCGAATTAAGACTTATTCTATGCATCTGCTCTCCCACAATGTGGCGTTGGGAGAGAAGTAAACAGCTTCCGCACAGCTGCCTCCAGTTCAACTAATAAACTGTAGGACTTGCTCCTGATTGGAGGAGAGCAGCGTACTCGGCGTGTGGGCAGCCGAGTTAGGATTGGCGGAGGAGGACTATAAAGGAGGAGAGAGACGGCATGCACCAGGAACATCTATGAGGAACATCTAAGGGAACCCGTGCAGCCCCAGAGAACCGGCCGGCGGTGTGCCGCTCCCCTGCGGAAGTGGGGAATGCGGCCAGGGGGAACTGCCCTTCCACGGAGGTGGAAGGGATAGTAGCCAACCCGGGAAGAACCAGCAGCAAACCCGGGGAGGGCCGAGCAGACGAAAGAACAGCGCAGGGTCCTGTGTTGCTCCTCCACGAAGAGGGGGAGCGACAGTGTGGGTGTTGACAGTTTGGTTGTGCCTTTGGGTGTGGTGTGCTGTGGATCTTTGGTCATTGCTTGTTTCTTTGCCGTAGCTCCGCAGCCTTATCTACTCCACATTACTTGGCAGTGAATTTTTAAACTCTCAAGTCCCATGGGTTCTGGATTTTCTGAATAAAAGGGATCAATTCTCCACATTCACAAAGCAGGAAAGACTAACTACTTTGCTTATTTCTTATCCCCAGAGCCCAGCACAGGGTCTGACATATGAAAAACACTCAATGCTGCCTGAGAAAAGGAGTGGTCCTGGGGTTGTTACCTGGGGGACAAGCTACGAGAGGAATTCATCTTTGGGTAGATAACCTGAATATCATCCCAGAGTTATTTTCTCTTTCAGTTAAGCATTTCATTTAAGTGAATGAAGTAAGCCAACTCCTTCAAAGCTTTCTGGGCTCTTCAGGGATAAAGGTGTTTCCAGCTCCTATTACAAGTTTACCTCTGATGGCCCCAGACTAGGGGCTGACCACTCAGCTTTGCATATTGATTAGCCCTGCTTAGCTGTTTGCATTACTTTCCTAAAGTAAATCTCACTTTCTAATTAACTCTCCCCAGAATTAATAAGTGACCAAAAAAAAAAAAAACAAAAAAAACACAACAACAACAAAAAAAACAACCTACAACAGGATGGGTGTTGAATCCTGTGATCAGCCGTGATGGGGGCAGTTTCTAGAAAAGGTATAAAGAGTATAAAGAATGTTCCCGAATCTCTGAGGGCATCCTGAGTTCCTGAGGTGGTAACTGGTAAACAGGTCTGGTGACATAGCTGAGCTGATCGTGTGTGCCGTGTAGCAGGGGCTGTGCTGAGGACGTCCCCCCCTTACCTGCTCTGATTGTCTCTTCATCATCACGAACACCCCGGCAGTGGCACTCTGAGTACCATGCCGAAGTCGGAGCCGGTAACCTAGCAGAACTGGATCTGAGTGGAAAGAAGGCACTCCAGGGCAGTACAGCTGCAGGCCAGGCCTTGCTGCTTCTCTTTCTGTCTCATGGGTCTCCCCTTTGCCATAGTGCTTTGTCTCCTCTGCTGATTCTTTGCCAATACTCTTGTCTGCTGTGACCAGCAGTGAAAGTTGGCATGTACAGATCCCATGTAAGTGACCCTGAAATATGCCACAGGTCAAGGGCGTTTTTGAGAAATCACATCATGAGCGTAAAGGCAGGTCAGGGCCGTGGAATGCCTTAGAGGTCGGTTTTGAGCAATATGATGAGGGGAGGGAATGCATTTTATACTAGCAGAGACCTGAGGGCTGGAGAATCCAACCAATGAGTTTCGTTGGGGGGCAACTAGGGATTCTGGTTTCTAGTCTCTTGGAAAAGTTTAGGAGCAAAACTTGAAGATAATGCATGAGCTTTAGGGTTGAAAGTAACTATCCTTATACAGTAAGGATACTTACTAAAATACAAGAAGTAGGTTAATGTTGGAACAAAATTATGAGTCCTCACTTTTTTGAATCAGAATATCTAGTTAAAGATAATCCATGTATTCAGATAATCTAATTTGGTTGGTATAGAACTATGTTATCTTTATTTTCTTTTCTAAGAAAGGTAAAATTTGTGGATATAGTACACTGGACAACATATACAACTTTAAATAAGTTTTTTTAGCATTGCCATTTGATTTTGAGTTAATTGAAAATTTTGAAGCTTAATGCTGTTAGAAAAGTGGATTGTATGCATAAATTAAAGGAGAAAAATGTAATATTGTTTGATGCTTTTTTCTTTTATCCTCTTGTAAATAATGTCAATACCCAGAGGCAATAGAATACTTTAAGGCCTTCAGAGACAGAGAAAGGAAATCATTTAACCTTTTCTCCCTTTTCTTTCAGGGCCAATGGATGGGAATGGCATTGAGTACTATATTCAGGACATTGTAGTTTTTGAGGAAAGAGAAAAAGTTCCCAGAATATTGAATAAATGTTGTGTGAGGTGTTGATTATTCAGGAGACAAAGACCTTTTTTAATTATAGGATTTTTGGGGGGGTTGTAGTTAATTGAGATGTAAACGAGCTGGGATATTATTCCTGTTCCTTCTATTTATTCTGGGGAAAAGAAACCCTTGGATGAAGCCGTGGCTCTGGCTAGAAAGATCACACAGTAATTAATCCCAGACAGGCAGTTAGCAGAAGAAGAGAATAAGTAGGAAAAGGCCAGAAAACAGTGCTCACTTGGGCTTCCAGACTGCCTGGGTAATACGAAAATTGAAGAGCTTAGATCTGAAAGATTAGCATTTATATTGTCTCATTGGGAAGGAAACTGACAGTATAGGTTCTTTCTTTAAAAAACAAAACAAACTCTCCTGCTTCATTATAGATGTGCTCTGCGCTCACATCTCTTGTGAAAATTTAGAAAGCCTGTATACAGATATGAAGGGTGAGGGGAGGGGTACAGGGAGGAAGGAAGAGAGGGAATAGGGATTATCCTTTGTGCTTTTTATATTTTAAAGTGATTTTTCATTTTTTTGTGTGTTTTCCAAATATGTGCATACGCTAGTACTTCAAAAAGTTCATTGAAAATGGAATTGAAAAATCAGTATATGTTGTTGCAAAGAAATGCTGAAATCTGTGCATACAAGAAGTTTTCAAAAGATTTACGAAATTGCATATTATGAAGACACTATGCATGAATTTCAGTTTTTTGGCACCAGAATAAACATCTTTTAATTCCATTTTCCGTGAGCTTATTGAAGTACCCTCATATATGTCCACACCTATTCACATTCAATTTGTGCTTTACTTTCCAAAATTGACCTCTGCAGGGTGAGCTTATTCCTGAGATTTCTTTGCAAAGGGGATTGGTGAGGCTCTCATGCTGTGTCACCTCTGAGGCCTGATTTATCATCGTGGACTCTGTGCTCCATGCTTCCGCGTCTGCCCTGTGGGCACCACTTAGCTCCTACACTCCCCGTGCTTCTTCTCTGTCCAGAACATAGCAGCTCCCAATTTCTTTGCCCAAAGATCTCTTCATCTTCTCGGTACCCTTTTGTATTTAGATGAACTGGAAATGAGCTGGGTGGTGGATTAGAAAGGGTGGGCTTCATTGGACAGAACCATCAACAACTTCTTCAGTTATGTTGTCATTTACTGTGTGTCTGTTGGGAAACAGGTCCCTTGCTAAGCACCATAGGTACTTTCGGGTCATGCTCGTAGTTTCCCTATATAAGGGTGAGGAAGTGGCATTCCCATCTTAGGAAAATGAAACCAAGCTGAGCCAGGACTGGAAGCCACCCTGACTGCTGCTGCTTTTCATTGAGGCTCAATCACCATTGCCATGGAGGAGGGGGAGGAGCCTGGAGAGGGTTTTTGGATGTGCCATCACAGCTGTGCTAGGGATTTTCAAAGCCCCCACCTCCTCCCCCCAGCCTAGAAATTTTCATTGTAAAATCTGATCCTGAAGTGCCTTCCATTAAAGAGGTCTCTGGGAGGATGTTCCCGGTCTTGGAAGGATAACTGTTCAGAATCCCGTAAGAATTACTTTTTTACATGCATGTGAGAGAATTAAGTGCTCTTGGTACAGAGAGGGCATGGGGACCTTCAGTGACGCTCTGATCTACAAGGAGGAGCCCTGCCCATTTCTTATTGTTGGGAAGTTCAGAAACAAAATGAAGAAATACAACATAAGTCCCATATGTAGGTGAAATATGATGTGCTAACCCTTTAAGGTTTGAGAGATTGGCTATTTTTGGTGACAGTGGTTAACTTGAGGATTAATGAGTCCAGAGCTCTGGAGAGCTCCCATCATTCAGTTCAGTTCAACAAATACTTTCTCAGGCCACCAGAATCATGAGCCTGTCGGAAACTCGTGCCCTTTATAAATGACAACATTGTGGCCAGTTTTGTAAATATAATTTATGCTTGAATCTGTAGCCCGCGGGTCAGATTAATTTCGTAAAGGCCTAAGGGAAGTCAGTGGATGGAGAACTGGTTTGTTTGCATCACAGGATTGTTAATGGCCCATTTCTGCTGCAAAACTCCAACGCTCTTCAGTTCCCTGAAAGCATTAGTGTTCCCCGCCATATAATTTGCAATCATAGGTACAGCTTGGGGACGACTTTTATTCTTACTTTGCTTTAAAAATAAAGCTACACCAAATTAACATCTAGGACATTTTGTTCTGCTGCTTCTTATTAAGATTGTTTAGTCTATGGTGGGTGATATGAAAAGATCGGTATTTAACAGTTTGGGAATTACTCTTCTCATAAATCAAAGTGGTATTAGATGACAGTTCTTGTACTGCTTCAAAAAATGGATCTGAATTTTTTTGTAGTTAGTATCTACTTTAGAGTCAAGGTACTCTGATTTGAAAGTTGATATTTCATGACTTGGCATTTTCAAGTGTACTAATAATCAAAATAAACAAAAGAAGAATTGTTTACAAACAATACTTGGGGGGAGGTGGTTAGTGCAGTGGTTGGGAGACCTCTGGGGAAGTCTGCACCACATTTCCGGCCTGGATTTGGGTCCTGGCTCTATTTCCAGTTCCAGTGTGCTGCTAATGTGCTGGGAGGCAGCAGGTGATGGCTCGAGTACATGGGTCCCTGCCATTCCATGTGAGAGACCTGGATTGAGTTCCCAGTTTCTTCACTTTGGCTTTGCCTAACCCGGCAATTGCAGGCATTTGGGAAGTGAACCAGCAGATGGACTATCTCTGTTCCTCTCTCTCTGCCTTTTTGATAAAACCAAGCAAACAAATAAAAGGTTTTGAAAAACTATTTAAGGCTGGAGCCACGGCTCACTAGGCTAATCCTCCGCCTTGCGGCGCCGGCACACCAGGTTCTAGTCCCGGTCGGGGCACCGGATTCTGTTCCGGTTGCCCCTCTTCCAGGCCAGCTCTCTGCTGTGGCCAGGGAGTGCAGTGGAGGGTGGCCCAAGTCCTTGGGCCCTGCACCCCATGGGAGACCAGGAGAAGCACCTGGCTCCTGCCATCGGATCAGTGTGGTGCGCCGGCCGCGGCGGCCATTGGAGGGTGAACCAACGGCAAAAGGAAGACTTTTCTGTCTCTCTCACTGTCCACTCTGCCTGTAAAAAAACAAAAAACAAAACAAAACAAAAAAACAAACAAAAAAAAACTATTTAAAAAAATTTGCTCCTGTATGTTTGTCTTTACATCACCAGGGCAAACCAGAGGGCAAAAATTCTGTAGCTCTAAGCCTGTCTGCCCAGTGTCTTAGATGGGCATCTCAGAGATTTCTAGATAATACTAGCATTGCTTTGGTTGGTGACGACTATGGACAAAGAATAAACAGAACAAGATAAAAATGTTCTAAGTATAAAAGAATTAAGGTAGTAACTGAAAAGTGTGTTCCTTCAACGCCCCTTTCACATAGGAAGGCTGTGTAGCATTTTCCTTGGAGAAGGGTATATGTTACTCTAGTGCAGCCATTGATGAAAACAACATATGGTTAGTTTTATGAGGACTTAGAGCCAGATGGTGACCCATGGGCTAATTATGCAATGGGGAGAATTCTTTAAACAAATCACAGGGATGGTGACATGGCCCTTTCTCATGCGTTAGACAATCTGGACTGTTTATTGTCACACTAGGTGAACGTGTGCCAGGTGAATGGGGAAAAGGTACTACCTGAGCAAAGCATATTTGCAGCATGATTTCGTCTCCCTATCCGTCTTACAGGCTAAAAGAAAAAGGCAGGGCAAGTGGTGAAAGTGAAAGACTGCATTTGTGCATTACTTTGGACAGCAAACTTCCTGCAGAGCTGAGGGTTCCCCCCAGTAAGCATCAGCATGCTTCTTTTAGCCATCTTGAATGGAAGTCTTTCTGAAGTTCTCCTTGCTGCCCTCTGAAGAGAGAGCGACATAAGCAGGCATTTGGGATGAACACCGAACACGTGGGCTTCACCTCTGGGTGTTTGCATGCCGGCATTATTACACCAGCAAACCTGGAGCGGCCCACACCTGCTTTGTTCATGGTTCAATTCCACCCATCTCCTGGCTTTCTCTTCTTTCCTGCATTTTCTTCACCACTCTTTTCAACCGTCTGACCTTTAAATGTAAGCTTCATGAGGATAGGGCTCTTAGTCTGTACTCTGCTGTGTCTCCAGCCCCTGGCACATGGCACCATTTAACCTTCACAACTGTGCCACAACCCAGGCTCCGCTGTCCCTGGTTTGGGGACTGGTCAGGTGCTGCTCTCTCTGACGTGTTGTTCCTGCGGTTGCACTTTTAATGTCTAGTTCAGCATATGGTCATTGCCTTTTCGTATCTGTCTCCCACACTGGGCTGTCACATCCTTGGCAGCAAAAATTTTGGATGTTCACTGGTCACACTTCTTGGTACTTGTGAACTGACTATACGAAGAAACAAAGGGAAATGGTTGCTTCCCTGGACTCAATCCTTTACAGAACCATATGAAAGGGGCAAGGTGTTTACCCTAGGGATTAGCACCCCCCAGCCCTGGCCCAATCAGAATACCTAGGTTTGATTCTCATCTCTGGCTCCTGACTCCAGCTTGCTGCTAATATAGACCCTGGGAGGCGGAGATCACAGCTTAAGTCATTGGGTCCCTGCCTTCTGTGTGGGACAGTTGAATTGAGTTCCCAACTCCAGCTTTGACCCTGATCTGTCCCTGTTTTTGCAGGTATTTGGAAAGCCAGCCAGTGATGGGAACTCTGCCTGCCTCTACCTCCAAATACATTTGTTTTTTCAAATAAATAAGTTAGAAAACAAACTCTATGACGTAGGTGCTTCTGTGCCTCCTTTACAGGTGCTAAATGCAAAGAAGCAGCTGTAATGGAATCCAGGTTTGTGTTACTTTAAAGCTTGTCCTCCACTGTCTCTGTAGTTCTTAACCCTGTCACCCACGAGGACCTCCTTCTTGGTATCAAATTTCCTAAACCTCACACACCATCATCCAGGAGTATTTTCACTTATCTGATTGAGAAATTATATAATAAACATGTTATCATAAGTTAAGAGTGTTTTTTTTTTTTAATTATTTTGAAAGTCAATTGCAGAAAGAAAGATCTTCCATCTGCTGGTTCACTCCCCAGATGGCCGCATGTCTCCTAGATGGGTGGCAGAGGCCCAAGCACTTGGGCCATCTTCTGCTGCTTTTCCCAGGCCATTAGCAGGAGCTGGTTCGGAAGGGGGGCAGTGGCTTTACCACAATGCTGGCCTTTGGTAGTGCGTTCACTTGCCATTTGTATTCATTATGCTAACACTGTCCATTTGAACAATAGCTGGCCCACAAGTGGGAGACCATGTTGTTGGTGATGATGCTTGGGGCTGGTTGGAGTTTGCCAGTCCCTGCAGGAACTGTGTGATCCCCTTCAGTCCCGAGCCCTGTCTGTACCCTGGGCAGCCTGCTTTCCTGGAGTGGCCACAGACTTCTGGGTTGGTTTGGTTCTTGAAGTAATGTTCTACCTCCTCTATGTTTTTGCTTTTGTCAGCAGAGCTCTTCACCACTTCTCATTTGCTGCTTTGTGATGAGCCTGTTGTTGGAAAACCAGATTCTGAGGCCTGATAGCACTTTTCCACATGAGGGGAACCAACAGGTGGGCTGTGAGTGAGCTGCAGGGGCTCCCACTTCATGGACTTGTCACACTGAGGTTTCTGCAGGCCTGAGGGGCAGCTCCGCAGGCCCACTCAGGTACCTGTCAGGTGAGGCCCCAGCACTCATTGCTCACCAGGCAGTTTGGCTCTGTTCCGTAGCAGGTGAGGTGTGGACATAAGATGGGTTAGAGGGTTTGAAGGCGCAAAGATGGCAAATTGAGAGGACATGGGCTTGGTCAAGGGCATGGGTAACACTGAGGACTCAAGGGCAAAGTTGCCCTCATGTGGATACTTCCTGGAATCCTCCCCTTGTATGTGCTCCTTCCCATCCCTGGCTCTGAGCAGGTGCAGGTACTGTGTTGCCTTCTCCTGTGTGCATTTGTCCTTCCTGCCACCCTGCAAAGGACTGAGAATGTAGTCAGCTTTCTTCTGTGCCCTATAGAGAAGATACTGTAGTGATTGTAGCCTTTCTGCCACAGGGAAGTGGTAGCTTTGGTTTTTCTTTGCTTTTCATCACAAGTCACAGCTACATCTGGTGGGCATTTGAACTTGAACAGTTTGAGCTGCAGGAGTCTCTAGTGCATGGCCCAGGATGTACCAAGACCTACTTAAGTATATCTCCAAGTCATTTGCCATCATTTTGTCTTTCTCCATGACTATTTGAAAAGCCACCATAGAAATGTGAGATATTGATTTGTTTCTCCACCCATCCATCAGTCTGCTCATCTATCTGCCCATTTCTTCATACCCTAACTTTTCCAAAAGCAACATTTATATCTATGTGTATGTATAAATGTATGGATATTTATACCTGTATGTTGTACATGTATAAGTATATATGGCTATACATGTGAATATGTATGGTTTAAAGAGTTATGTTATAAGGTAAAGGACATGAGAATAGGAGTTAGAATGCCTAAAAATGAGCACTCAGTAAAAGTTTGCTCTTAATGTTAGTATAATAGAAACATTTTCTGATTTTGTTGTTTTTTATAAATTAGGTGAATTTGTGAAGGGATTAGAATGAGTTAAAAGAATGCTTTACACTGGTGGGTGTTTGGACTTTCTGAAAAGACAGTACAAATATTTTCTGAGCCTCCTGGTGGCCAGTGCAAAAAGGGCAGCATGGTCAACTTCATGTTAGAGAAGCCTTGCTCCTGCCAAAACCAGTCATAGGGTCACGTTAAAATGGATAGTATATGATAGAATGAGAAACATGTTTAACAAAATCCCTATAGTAAATCCAGTAGGGAATTCTTAATAAAGCTTGTAAGGTTCCCTCAGTGTTGGTCAGTGGGACAACCAAAATATGCATTTCAACAAGAGGAGGCAAAAGGTCTACCCAGGCAAAGGGTAGATAGACCCACAGGGGGATACGCATTGTGACATACACTGCATTCCTCAGGTTTCATTCCTGAGCAGTTTCTGTTGTTGAAAATCAGTTTTGGAATGTGGCTTCCACATAAATTAAGTATTTTTCTTAATTCAACTTTCTGGGGAGTTGATATCTTGTTATTTTTCATAGTATCTCATTCAGATTTTTGTCCTGACTTTCCTGGTTGGTCCTAAGAAGGTCATCCCTTTTCATGGCAACTGAAATGAGAAAAAAATAACCATGTCACTGAACTACATAATTGTTTCTCCTGGCATACTCATGTAAAGGGAATGAAGTTACTTGTTATCCAAGTAGCATAAGATTTTAAGGAAATCAATGCTAGATGTGTTTTTTCCTCTTTAATATATTAAAATGTTAAATTGTGCCAAGGACATCTACTATAGGGTGTGTAATAGAAATATCTGTTCCCAAGTCTTCAAGTCTCCCACAAACATGGCCAGTACATTGTATAAGACATGGGTGAAAGGTGAAGATGGAGAGAAAGAAAATGTAGGCAGGAGATAGGCGCTGTAATCGAGACTAGATTTATTTCTGCTTCTAATATCTGTCTTTGTATTTTTTGTGCTGCCTCTCAATGCTCTCAGCTCTGTGATTCCTTACCTATCTCTGTTGACCCCTGTCATGGTGACTGAGAAAGAATCTGTCTTTCCAGCACTCTCAGTTTTTGATGGCCCTAGAATTTTCTTCGGCTTGTACACTCGACCATTACTCTTTTGGAAAAGTCAGTTGAGTTGCAAGGTAGCCATATCCTGGAATTTTCCTGGGTTCTAATTTTACCTTTCTTGTCATCTCTGGAATTTTGTGATATTGTAAATTTTCAGTGACTGGGGAGTTTAATAGGAAAAATGGGTTACAATTTGGAAATTTCTGCCCAAGGGTGAAGCTGAAGGGATGTGTGGTCTTTATGAGGGCCCTGCCTTGTTTGGGTCTGGGTTTGGGCTATAGATAGGATGTTTGCCTTTTCATTGACTCTCGTAGATCGGGGTGTAACATTGATTTGTTATTGGGAGTTTCTGTACATGTTGTTTCAGTCTCACTATCGTCATACTTTGCAGTTGTCCTGCTGTTTCTTTTTTACCACTTACAGGATAAAAGGAACTAAAGTTAGATATGCCTTGATGTATGATTTAAAATTCAAAATTTCCATGAGTTAAAAGATTCAAGAAGGGGCCAGGGTTGTGGTACAGCAGGTTATGCTGCCACTTAACAATGCTAACGATGTCCCATATTGGAATGGCAGTTTAAGTCCCAGCTGCTCCACTTCCAATTCAACATCCTGCTGGTGGTCCTGGGAAAGCAAACAGAAGATGGCCCATGTTCGTGGGTCCCTACCACCCATGTGGAAGTTCCTGGCTCCTGGCTTTGGCCTGACCCTGCCCTGGCCATTGTGACCATTTGGTGAGTGAACCAGCAGGTGAACTATGTCTTTCTCTCTGTATCTCCCTCTCTCTTTGATATTCTGCCTTTCAAATAAATAAATAAACACATCTTTTTGTAAAAACTCAAGAAGGTAAAGAATAACACCCTTTTAAATGACTTCTTCCTGTAGACTGAGAAAGATTGGTTCTCTCGCATGGCATTTGCTATCTTAGGTGATCCCACTGCACTCCCTGCCACCCCCATTGTAGCGCCTACTGTCTTTACTAAAATAGGAAGTGGATCCAACTGTCAGCACCTCTAGACCAAAAGCTCTGTGAAGGCAGGCGTTCTCTGTGATGGCGGTGTAGTATCTGTCACACTGCACACTTGGTAAGTATTGGTAGAATGGAGCTGGACCTGCTATGCCCAACGCTGGCCCAGAGACAGGAGCTCTTAAACTCAGCTTTGCACTCTTTAAACTCTTGTGTTTCTGTTGTATTCTCTTCCTTTTCTTTTTTTTTTTTTTTCCCTGTTCTTCCTGCATCTACATGGTGGACACTTTAGGTCACTTACGTCTGTGGCCTGCCAGCTCTTTTGCTGACGTGAGTGTCCATATATCTGCAGCTGTACACCCTGTACCTGCAGCTGCCCGAGCAGGTGGCCTCTAGCATCCGGGGCACCCTTGTGGAGGGTCTGAGTGGATTTTCCCAAGAAGCTTTGCAGGGCCGTGTGTTCTAGGGAACATCCTTGATCCCTTGACCCTCAGGGCTCCGCAGGCTCCAAAACCGATTTTTCTGAGCCTGCCAAAGGCTAACGTCTCCATTATGTTAACACAGTTTAGGAAGTGGATGTAGAAAATCAGATTGCAGCTTAGTGACCTCACTCCAAATAGAGCTGTTTCTATTTCCATCTCACGGCTTGGGGTTTTGGTGTGGGGATAATCAGTATACGTTCTCTTCCTGCAGCCAGGCCTGTGTGGCAAGCCAGATGAGCACTGCCTGCTTAGCTGGCCAGGACGGGATACAGGCAGAGAGCTCAGTGACCAATGGCATCAGGTTCGGGCCAGGACCTGTGGTCCACGATTAGGAGGCTTGCATGGGGGGTACCCGGAGGAGATTGGCTTCAGCCAACTGCATTCTTCTACACAGCAGACCGACTGGGGCGGGAGGTCCCGGACCCTCCTGAGACAATGCAGGTTGCTTTTTCTCCTTGCACATTGTGCAGAGTGGCAGGGCCATTGCTGTTCCCTTTGAGTATGCACTATTCTGCACTTTTTAAAAAAAGATTATTTATTTATTTATTTGAGAAGTAGAATTACAGAGAAAGAAAGAGACAGAGAGAAAGGCCATCCATCCACCTGTTCACTCCCCAAATGGCCTCAATGGCTAGAGCTGTGATAATCTGAAGCCAGGAGCTTCCTCTGGGTCTCCCACACAGGTGCAGGGGCCAAGCATGTGGGCCATCTTCTGCCTTTCCAAGCCATAGCAGAGAGCTGGATCAGAAGAGGAGTAGCTAGGACACGAACCAGCGCCCATATGGTTTGCCAGCACTGCAGGTGGAGGCTTATTAGCCTACAGTGCCAGCCCCAATGACACCTTTCTACACTTTCAAGTCTGACCAGCCTCCTTGTGATTGACATTATTTCTTAAAAAAAAAAAAAAAGATTTATTCATTTAAAAGAGTTACAGAGAGAAAGGGACGCACACACACACACACATACACATCTTTCATCTGTCATCTGCTGGTTCATTCCTCAAATGTTTGCAACAACCAGGGCAAAGCCAGGAGCCTGGAAATCCATCTGGGTCTCCCATGTGGGTGGCAGGGGCCCAAGCACTTGGGCTATCTTCTTCTGCTTTCTCATACACATTAGCAGGGAGCTGGCTTGGAAGTGGAGCAGCCGGCTCTTGAACCAGCACCCATATTGAGATGCTGGTGTTGCAGGTGGCAGCTTAACCCCTACACTGCAATGCCAGCCCCCAGATTGGTGTTCTTGCCTCTAGATTTAATATTTTCAATTTCATAGGCCTTTGAACTGTTTCTCTAGGATGACTTTGCATATCTTGGCTTTTAAGATCTGCTCGGAGAGCAGTGTGATTTCTGTAATTTCAAAGCCTTATTCTATCTCTTCTCCCCTATCCCCAACTCCTTTCATCAAAAAATCCTTTTAGGCTCCCAGGCTGTTGTACGTGAAGTTCACATTTCTTTGCCTCGCCTCAGCGGTCCTCTGCAAGCCTCCCTGAGCTCCCAGCCTGTTCTCTCCTCTTCTCCCTGGGGTATCAGGGATGGGCTGAGTTGCCCCAGCATAGATAAGTCATCCTGTCGCTCTGCTGGGCTTTCCTGAGCTCTGACATTAGGTTGTTGCGAGGGCCACAGAAGGGAGCACCTATCCATTTTGTTTATTGGTGTGGGGTGTGCGTGACACACTGTCTGAAGCCATCACATTTTGAGCACAAGCCTTTACCAACATTATTTCAGGTAGTGCTCTTTGAAGGGGGTGCTGTTGTTACTCCTGCATTGGAGATGAAGAAGGTGAAACTCAAAGAGATGAGGTTTTGTGCTCAGAGTCTCAGGACCCATAGGAGCTGTGCGGGTCTGTCCAAGTCCTTTAGTTTTCTCTGGAGGTCCAGAGCCCTCTGCTGCATGGGACTAGTCTCCTGCCTCACCTCCAGACTAGCTCGGCCCATTTCCCGGTCTCTGTGCTGCTGACCCCGCCAAGTCCTGCCCACCCTTGCAGGCCCCTCTCCGGTTGTACCTGCTGCTCTGCTTTCTGCTGCAGCCCGCTTTGCTCCCCATCCTCTCTGAACTTCTGCGAAACTCAATGCAGATCTGTATCTGACTACATTCCAGCCATGCTGTGAGGCTTTCAACAAGCCAGCCACCCTCTCTGAATCATTAAAAACAATGGGCATAATGATGACAGCTGCTTCATGGGGTCGCTGGGTGATCCCATAGAGAAATATATGGGAAAATTGTTTGCACATGGTTACGTGTTCCTGTCTTCCTCAGTAGGCCAGCTACTTGTAAACTTTATTATCTGTCCCCACAGTAAGGAATCTATTTTAACGGGAATTGGTGACGGTGAGCACACACACACCTGAGTTAAAGTTCCACCAGAATATTTTCTTCTCTTCCTTTCATGTGTATTAAAGCAAACAGTACTGGTTTTTACCACTTAATTGATCTTGACTACCTCCAGTATCTCCCTAAGAGGGGGCTGCCCACAGTTTGGTGCAACTGTGTGGCTGAGTCCGTGTCTAGAAGGCACGGAGTCCATTTCTTGAGTGCATTTCTGCTGCATCCTCAGAGGGCCTAGCGTGTTTCTAGAAGCTCAGCCCCTTCTTGTTGATGGATTTTTGGCTGGGTGGGGTCAGAAGGGAGAGACATAGGCTGATTATAAATCACTTCTTGAGTGCCCCTTTGCAAGAATGGGCCTGAGACAATGCAGGCACAGCTCTGTGTCTGAGAGCCGGCTGGCTCTGAACACAGCCAGTGTCTCCAGTGCTTTGCTGCGTGGGCTGTGGCACAGCTGTGTCCGTGACGATCGACCACAGCACTTGATTCCTCCTCTCCAGACCCAGGCACGTTTGTTGGCCCCGGGGGTGGGAGGGGAATGTGCTGCTTTGGGGGTCAGATCACTGTCCCGAGCGCTCTGCCTGTGCCCCTGCCCAGGGCCAGGCACGTCTGCCCTCTGCCGGTGTCACGTTTTCCCAATATGCCTCTCTGTCGGCCGCCCACCTGCCTGCCCAGCAGCCAGGCTCGCATAGGGAAAGACTCTCCCTCCCCAAGCAGGAGCAAACAAGCCTGTCGCCTGTGGTGCCCCAGCACCAATTTGTCACCCACTTCACTGGGCTCCGGCCGTCTGCTTCTGCTCTGTAAGGGATCTTTCTTTCCCACGGCTGCTCCAGCTGGGCTCCCGCCTGACACTGGCATCACATGTTCTGGCTCTGGCCTTGGGCATTCTTCTCAAGGTTGTCGGCCTGCATCACCACTGCCTGTCCTTTGGATGCAAAGGTCTTTTCATTCATGGTTGCTTTTTTTTTTTTTTTTTTCATTCCTCCTGGGAGACTTGCTTAGGCTGATGCACGCCTGCCCAAGGATTTTCCATGCCAAGTCGGAGCTAGATTTCCAGGCGCTGTCAGTGCAGCGTGCTGGGGTTGCGCTCTGTGTTACTCAGCACACGTGCCTCCGCCTTGCTTATAAGCCTAGAAAGCGTTCCCAAGTCCGAGCGTGGGTTGTGCAGATGCGGGGTCTGCGCAGCCCGAGTGAAGGAAACTCTTTTTTTTTTTTTTTTTTTCTTTTCCCTGAAACAGACCTAGCGGAAGCTGTTGCCTCTGCTCACCTTGCCCCATCTCCCCGGCGCTCTGCCTGTTTCTCTGAAGGACTTTCTCTGTATTTCCTTCCGCTTCTTGCACCCCATCCTCCTCCCCCTCCCCGCGCGCCTCCTGTGCATGCTTGTGTGAGATCCAGTCCTGCTTTGCGCCTGGAGAGCCCCTGGCGTGAAACGGCCCACGGAGAAGTGTGGGTGTTTGTGCCAGGGCCACTTCACCGCGGCAGCTGCCGTGGATGGCTGAAAGCGTGCCCTCTGGAGGAGCGGCAGCCGAGGGTGCGCAGGCGCCCAGGCTCACTGAGGGCAGCCGCCATGTACTTACTCAGCAGGGGCTGTTGCTTGTGTGATTCCGGGCAGCCGCTGACTTCCTCAGCTGCTTTGCAAAAGGCTGCGAAACGCCAGGCAGCTTTTCAGGCAGTACCAAGTATATTTAATACCTACTTTACAGCAGGCTGAATTTAATACAGTGCAGTGGAATTGGATGCGTATGAGTAATGTCACATCGGTACCAGTGTCTTCAGTCATTCAGCCATTCAGTTTCCAGCATATTGAGGGATTTTAAAATTTTAGGATACGGGAAATTTTCTCAGGCGGCAAATGTGTGCTCTACGATAGATCTATTCCCTCCTTCCCCCTTGCCTTTCTTCCTGGTGGAGTGCTTCTGTCCACTGGTTTACTCCCTAAATACTACAAAGGACTAGGCTGGGCCACAAAGACAGGAACCAGGAACTCAGTCCAGGTCTCTCATGGAGGTGGCAGGAACCCACTCATCTGAGCTATCACCGCTGCCTCCCATCGTCTGCATTTTCAGGAAGTTGGACTCAAAGCTGGAGCCAGGAATAGAACCCAGGCACTCCACTGTGGGACCTGGGCATCTTAACCAGCGTCTTAACTGTTAGGCTAAATGCCTAACTCTGATTCCTCTTCATTTCTTTAAGATCCCAAAAAATGGGACCAGCGCTGTGGCAGAGCGGGCCATGCCTGCCATGCTGGCATCCCATATGGGTGCTGGTTTGAGTCCGGGATGCTCCACTTCCAATCCATCTCCTTGCTAATGCACCTGGGAAAGCAGCAGAGGATGGTCCAAGTCCTTGGACCCATGCATCCATGTAGGAGACCTGGAAGAAGCTCCAATCCCAATCATTGTGGCCATGTGGGGACTGAACCAACAGATGGAAGAATTCTCTCTCTCTGTAACTCTGCCTTTCGAATAAATAAGTAAATCTTTTTTTTTAAAAAGGGTCCCAAAAATGAGATAGAAAAGTGCTTAAAAGTTCCCATGTAAAACCAGAAGAGCAGGAAATCTGATCCTTATGGATATATATTAGAAAATGATCAGATACATAGGCTTTCAAGAGTCCTATTAAAATGTTCAACAGTTACGTGAAATATGCAAGTATATTTGAAGAAGTATTTTAAAATTTAACTGACATGTGGGAATTGGATGTGTGTGTGATTTTACTAAAAAAAGTTTCATGGCACAAGGGGAGAAAAAAATCTGAAGTGTCAAAAGGAAAAAATGCCCTTTATGCATTCATGCGAACAGCCCCCTTGTTCCCTGCTGTCACAGAGACACGAAGAGCCGTACTGTGCAGGATGCAAGGTTCATGGGAAGCAGGTTTGCAAGTGGCAGGTAGTAGGCATGTGATTTATGTCCCATGAAAATCCATTCAGCCGTTGTAGCACTTCCAGGGCGTCTGATGCTTAAGGGAGCCATTGTCTTCACATTCAGGGTGAGGACAAAAAGCCTTCCGTGGCTGAAAGCCACTGGTTGGGGTAGCAGTAGCCTGTCTCCTTTTTCAGTAAGCTCACGGACATGATTGTCTAGGGTATTTCAAAGAAAGTTTTTGTTGTGTTCAGTTTAGTGACAGCAACTCCAGTAGAACCTTCAAGAGAGGGAACACAGTCAATTTTAATGTCAGGACCCAAGCAAATGACAGAAGTTAAATCAGATGCCTCATTAAAAAAATGTGTGAAAGTTATTTACCCTCATTTAAATTGGGGGACAACAAATGAATGGCTATTGAGGTTGGGCGTGGGAAGCAGTAATTAGTATGGCACAAAAAGGTTCCGAGTGGGATTAACTTGTGTCCCCTATTTTCAGTTTCTGATTATGGTCATTGTTTGCTTTTTCTCATTCATCTAAATTAACTTTCCGTATCACATGTATTAATATGTTGGAGAACAACGACCAAGAAGGGGCTTTGTTTGGATTTCATAGTAGACCATTGTTGTCATTATTTATGTGATTCTTGGAAAATAAAGGCTTTTGTATAAGAAGAGGTGTTTATTCTTCTCAAATATTTTATTCATTTGGGGCAGGAATTTGATAGAAAATATGGAATTTACTTTATAAAAAGTGTGTGAACTACACACACACACACACACAAGCACACACACACTCACACACACCAATCACTTAGATTTCTGACTTTCATGTAAGTTGGGAATCTGAGAAGAAAGCAATGATAGCAGAAGGAGAAAACTCGTGAAGCTGTGGCTCATTTCTTCAATATAGTGCGATAATTATCTTCCACTTAATTTTGTCTCATCAAACATTTTTTTAGTGTCTGCTTTGTGCTGAGAGGTGCTTTGCATTCCATGCCTTAAGAAACTTTGTAGTTTAACAAAGATTTTCTCACTATTTCGGCCGAGTAGGTCTTTGTGGTGGGGGCGTTCTGGTGTGTGGTAGGATGTCCAGTGACATCCCTGATGGCACCCCCATCCTAGTTATGGCAGTCGATGCTGTCTCTAGGTATTGTCAGATGTCCTGTGGGGGGAGGAGCATAGTCACCCTCCTGTGGGAACCATGGGGTTGGCGCATTGCATGTTGCTGCAGTGACTCACTGGCATTCTGTGCCATGACGTGTGTTCACTTGCTTATTTCTAGTTATGGAAAAGCCATTTGAAAATGTCCTGAAGTGGTTTTTCACTCTAGTGTCATTTTTTTTTTTTTTAAAGATTTTATTCATTTATTTAAGAGGTAGAATTACAGACAGTGAGGCCGGCGCCGCGGCTCACTAGGCTAATCCTCCGCCTAGCGGCGCCGGCACACCGGGTTCTAGTCCCGGTCGGGGCGCCGGATTCTGTCCCGGTTGCCCCTCTTCCAGGCCAGCTCTCTGCTGTGGCCAGGGAGTGCAGTGGAGGATGGCCCAGGTGCTTGGGCCCTGCACCCCATGGGAGACCAGGAAAAGCACCTGGCTCCTGGCTCCTGCCATCGGATCAGCGCGGCGCGCCGGCCGCGCCGGCCATTGGAGGGTGAACCAACGGCAAAAGGAAGACCTTTCTCTCTGTCTCTCTCTCTCACTGTCCACTCTGCCTGTCAAAAAAAAAAAAAAAAAAAAAAAAAAAAAAAAGAATTACAGACAGTGAGAGGGAAAGACAGAGAGAGGTTTTCCATCACCTGTTTCACTCCCCAGATTGCTGCAATGGCCGGAGCTGTGCTGATCTGAAGCCAGGAGCCAGGAGCTTCTTCTGGGTCTCCCATGTGGGTGCAGGAGCCCAAGCACTTGGTCCATCTTCTGCTGCTTTCGCAGGCCATAGCAGAGAGCTGGATCAGAGGTGGAGCAGCGGGGACTAGAATCAGTGCCCATATGGGATGGCGGCGCTGCAGGCGGAGGATTAACCTACTGTGCCACAGCGCTGGCCCCAGGTCTCATATTCTTGAAGCAAATTTTTGGAAGTCCAGAAGAGAATTGTTAACTGTGTCGACCTGTGTGTGTGTAGCAGCATCTTTGTTGTTGTCATCATCATTTAGTAAGAAAATTTAGCCCTCAAACCTACCTGCAAGCCAAATCTCCAATCTCCGGGCATTCAAAATCTGCTAAGTGCAGGCCCTGCCCTAGGCACTGAAGACGGATTCTGTCCCGGTCACTCCTCTTCCAGTCCAGCTCTCTGCTATGGCCCGGGAGTGCAGTGGAGGATGGCCCAAGTGCTTGGGCCCTGCACCCGCATGTGAGACTAGGAGAAGCACCTGGTTCCTGGCTTTGGATCAGCGCGGTGCGCTGGCAGCAATGCCAGCCGCAGCGGCCATTGGGGGGTGAACCAATGGTAAAGGAAGACCTTTTTCTCTGTCTCTCTCTCTCACTGTCCACTCTGCCTGTCAAAAACAAAAAAACAAAGGAGCTTATGTTCTCAGTGTTTGGGCTGTTTGACGTTCATGAACTTGCCACACTGTTGGCTGCCTCTGCTCATCTTCCTCTGCCTGACATGTGCCCACCCATGGCTCAACTGGACAGTATTTGCTAGAGTCAGGACCCAGCCACGGTGCCATGATCCGCACTAGAAATACCACTCTTCGTGTTATGTCTGCTTTGCATCTGGGATTTGAGAGTCAGCTCCATCAGGACCTGGCTTTACCAGGGTTGCTCTGCCTGGCCCCTACAATAGTAACCAGAGCATAGTGGGTAATTAATATTTATTGAATGAAAGCTGTACAAGTGTGGAAACATTGTGTCCATCAGTGTTTCATGTATGTTCTCCCCTTGGCTCTTGTTCTTTCCTCTGCAAAGCCTGTCTCCTCCTGCACCCATCTATCCCTTTTAAGTCACCTGTCTGGTTCCTAAAAATGTCCCTATACGCTAATCCTTTCCATTTCCATAGTTATTTTCTGATGGGCCTAACTTCTTTTTTCTGCTATTTCAGTGTCACTTATTCAATAAATACTGGGCATCTGCCACTTGCCTGGAGTTGTCCCAAGTTCTAGAGAGAGGATGATGAGGGAAGACCTGGTTCTTGCTCTTTGGGAAGCCACGGTGCAACCAGGGAGGGCGTTCTGTTCATGTCTGCCGCCGGCTTGGTCAAGAGGCAGTTTTCCTCCATGCAGGGATGCAGGGCTCCAGGCCCCTTCCTGATGTGACTTTCTTTTTTCTTTTCTTTTCTTTTTTTTTTTTTTTTTGTTTTTGTTTTTGACAGGCAGAGTGGACAGTGAGAGAGAGAGAGAGAGAGAGAGAAAGGTCTTCCTTTTGCCATTGGTTCACCCTCCAATGGCCGCCGCGGCCAGTGCACCGCGCTGATCTGATGACAGGAGCCAGGTGCTTATCCTGGTCTCCCATGGGGTGCAGGGCCCAAGCACCTGGGCCATCCTCCACTGCACTCCCTGGCCACAGCAGAGAGCTGGCCTGGAAGAGGGGCAACCGGGACAGAATCCGGCGCCCCGACCGGGACTAGAACCTGGTGTGCCGGCACCGCAAGGTGGAGGATTAGCCTAGTGAGCCGCAGCGCCGGCCGCCTGATGTGCCTTTCATCTGCACTATTTGCTAGACTTGCTCCCCATTTCATTTAAATCCTGACTCAGCTGAAAGTTCCTCCAAGCCTGAAGAGGCTCTTCACCCCCTGCAACTGCCTTCCCCCCCCCCCCCCCTTTATAGAGTCTCAATCACCTATATTAAAAAGTTGATGCAAAGTGGAATTTAAAAATTTTTTTATTTTGATTCAAAGCAATTTTGAAATCCATGCATAGGTTTTTTTATAGTATACATTTTCCATCAACTTTTTGAAGACTCTTGGTTTGCTTGTATTTCAAAACTTTTTGAACCAACCTTTTTTTCTTTTTTTAATTTATTTGTTTAAAAGGCAAAGTCACAGAGAGGGAGAGGGAGAGAGAGAAAGATTTTCCATCCACTAGCTCACTCTACAAATGGCCAGCGCTGGGCCAGGCTGAAACCAAGGGCCAGGAACTCCATCCAGGTCTCCCGATAGTTGGGACATCATCTGCTGCTTTCCCAGGGGCGTTAGCAAGAAGCTGCATGGGAAGCAGAGCAACCAGAACCGGAGCTAACACTCATATGGGGCACTGGCATTGCAGTGATGGCATAACCTGCTGAGCCACAACGCCAGCCCTTGAACCGAGTTTTGAAACTTACTTTTAAATTCTATTTTCCATAAACTTTGTGAAGTACCCTTGTATCATATTACCTTAATTGCCCCCAATCCTACTAGAATGTAAGTGCTGTGAGAACACAAGCTTTGTTTTGTTCACTGCTGTCTCTGCAGAGCCCAGAACGGTGCCTGGCATTTGTCTTCAAGGCATATGAACTTGTTGAAGACAGATTTTGTCACTCTTGTTTCCATGAGCAGAGGCTTGTGCTGGGCGAGCCCTGGAGGCCCAGGCTGAGCCAGGCAGAGAGTGCCCTACGCTGCAGAGCACGTGGTCTGATCCCTGTCTCCTTCCACGCCACCCTTCTGCTGCCCTGTTTGTGGAGTGAGAAGACTAATTAACTGCACACTCAGAAAATCTCCGCCTGGTAAATACACGATCCAGCTTTAGGAAGTCACGACCATCTTAAGTGAAATATTTTGCAAATCGTGTGAGAAGCTTAAAGAATGAAGGTATACCCTGCTCTGCTTTAGTCTTAGAAAAAAGCCTGTTTGTAAGTCACTGTATTCACTGCTGAAGATAACAGCAGTGCAGGGTAGGGTAGGGGACAGATCTCAAGACAGAGGTGTTCTGTTTGTCACCAAATGGGAGTTAACAGCTTGTCTTGTTATCTGGGCTCAAACACATAGCCCTTCAATGGCATTTGGGTTAAATCTGATTAGGATTTAGAGTCTACTTGAGGACAAATGGAAATGTAGCCTGTTTAGGAAAATTGCTTTTTCTACCTTAAGATGATGTGGGTAGAAAATGATAACACGTAATTTAAGGGAGTGCCTATGGGGAGCTCTGGGGGTAGAGATTGAGTGCTGGTGGAAATTCTTCAGGGAGGTGACAGCTCTGGAGCGGAAGCAGGAGAGCAGCTCAATCCAGACACCCAGGAAGCATCCCTGAGCCGCCTGTTGCTCTTCTGTAGCTGTACTGGTTGGCTGACTCAAATTTCTACTCGGCACCAAGTGAGAAGATTCAGCCTTAATTTCAGGTGCATCTGGACGTTCAGGCTGTGTCTGAGGAGACGGGGGCTGAGAACATGTAGCTGTGGTTCCGCAGCTGGAGGTGGTTCCAGTTTTTGTAAATACAGAAGAGCTTTTGGAATCTGTATATCATGTTGTGAAGTATTTGTAACTAGGGTTATTAAAGTAATTCAAGCAAAATCAGTATTTAATGATAGTAAAGAATGGTGCCTTAAAATAGCATTCGAGAAAATGGAATGCGTATGTAATATTTTAGCATATATGAAGGTTTGAACCCTCTTATCAACTCCTACTCACCAATTTCTTTATCATCCTATTTTCACTCATTAATTTCTCTTCCTTTCTGCATAAGGACAGATAAATAAGGATGATTATTAAAATGTCCCACCTGGTTGGACTCTAAATGCTAATAGCATGCATGTTGAATACATGGTCATGCTTAGCCATTTGTACTGTGGTTGATGTTGTTCTTCATGATTTTCCAAACTTGGAAGATTGGAAAGGGAGAGCTCAGCCTAATGGAAATTTTACCAAAACAGGGATGCTTTCTAGCTGCAGAAAACAGCAGGGACCTGATGCTGTTTGAGTTCTTGAAGAACTGCTTTTGAGCTGAGTTTTATGCCTCGTATTCAGGGAAGGGAACCAGAAAGAGAACAGGTTCCATGCAGGAGGCATGCACTAGGATTCTGCTCTGCCAGCTTGATGGGTGTTACTCCTTCTACCTTATTCCATGTCTTTATGACGTAAGGAGGGATATTTATGGGCCCTACGCCCCGAAGCGCTGAGAGATTAAATGAGAAGCTTGGCTCAGGTTATGTCTGCTGCTAAAGAGAAGGAATGCATGTTTTCGGTTTGTTGTCTAAACAACAGTGTGACAAAGCTGGCTGTCTCCTGGCCTGTTCACAGTCAGACCAGCTTGCCCGATGGGTTGCAGGTAGCTCTGCTCCAAAGCCCACCTGAGTGTGCGCAGGTGATTGTACGTGTGGAAGAGGCTAAAGGAGAGGCTGCAAGGCGTGGAAACTGAGTACTAGAATCCGCAAACTGTCTTCAGGAGAGTTGAGGGAATAGGAGAAAAAAGCTCCAGAGGCTCATTTAACCCTACATGTGTTAATCAAGAGCCTCAAAAGCAGCCCTGGTTATATCCTTAGAATTGTATCTGTGAACCACTCGAAATCTGTTCTCTTTATATTAATAAATAATAATAACAATAAAAAGCAGCCCCAGGCTGGGGAGAAGCAGATCTCCATAGTTCCACTACTTTCAAATCTCCAACAGCTAACAGTGTTCACAAATGCAGAAAAGCATTAGGAGCCTACTTATCATGTTGTGAAATATTTCCAACTAGGGGTTAATAAAATCAGCATCCAGTGATAATTTAAAAAGGGAACTTTAAAATAGTGTTTGAAAAAATGGAGAGTATGTGATATGCTGGCATGTATGCAGGTTCATACCAGCCATTCCCTCACTTCTCTGCTACTTTTAAAACTTCCTGCTTCATTATCTCAGTTTTGGGTTTAGTCTGACCTTAAATTTTGCCAGCTAGGAGACTGAGATCCAGGGACAATGTAAGGCTTGTTTTTCTTTTTTTTTAATTAATTAATTTTTTTTTTGATAGGCAGAGTTAGACAGTGTGAGAGAGAGACAGAGAGAAAGGTCTTCCTTCCATTGGTTCACCCCCCAAATGGTTGCTACAGCCATAGCGCTGCACTGATCCGAAGCCAGGAGCCAGGTGCCTCCCCCTGGTCTCCCATGCGGGTGCAGGGCCCAAGCACCTGAGCCATCTTCCACTGCCTTCCCGGGCCACAGCAGAGAGCTGGACTGGAAGAGGAGCAACCAGGACAGAATCCGGCGCCCCAGCTGGGACTAGAACCTGGGGCTGGCAGTGCCGCAGGCGGAGGATTAGCCAAGTGAGCTGCAGCACCAGCCAAGGCTTGGGTTTTAATGATTAGTTTTTCTAAAAAAACAAAAACAAAAAAGCTTTTCATGCCTCTTTTTTTTTTTTTTAAGTTTTGCACTTTCTTGCCTTACATTCCAGTAACATTTGAAATTTTTTTCTTTTCAATGACTTTTGAAAGATTCTAGTATGCTACTAGCATGAAATTTTAGAAAACAATTCAGTTTTATTTTTTAGGTTTGTTATACTCAGTTCTCTGAGACAAATATAACTTATTTTGGTTAGCCTTATTTCAGTTTCCTGTGTTTTGAGTTAAGTATTGAAATGATCACAGTACAATAGTCCCAACTCAAGAGAGAGAAGGAGAGAGAGATGTGCATGCAATGGCTTGGACTGGGCCAATACTGGAGCCAGGAGCTCAATCCAGGTCTCCCACATGGTGGATAGAAACCCAACTACTTGAGCCATCCACTCAGCCCCCCAGGGTCTGCATTAGCAGCTGCCTACTAATGCTCCTGAGGAAGCAGTAGATGATAACCCAAATACCTGGGCCCTTGCCACTTACACAGGAGAGCGGGGTGGGGTTCCAGGCTCCAGACTTCAGCATGGCCATTGCTGAATTTGGGGATTGAACCCAGTGGATGGAAGAACTCTTTCTGACTCTGTCCCTTCCTCTCTGTCACTCTGCCTTTCAAATAAGTTTTTAAAAATCTTAAAAAAAGAGAACTATGGATATGTTTAAGTATAAAAAATATAGTAGTTTTAGTTTTGGATCCAGTATTGTATTGTAGTATGTTAAACCTCCCCCTGTGATGCCAGCATCCCATATGAGCACCAATTTGAGTCCCAACTTCTCTGCTTCTGATCCAGCTGTCTGCTAAAGTTCCTGGGAAGGCAGCAGAAATGGTCCAAGTTCTTGAACCACTGCACCTACATGGGAGTCCTGGATGGAATTCCTGGCTCCTGGTTTCGGCTTAGCCCAGCCCCAGCCGTTGCAGCCATCTGGGGAACAAAGCAGTGGGTGGTGCATCTCTCATTAGCTCTCTTTCTCTAGTATATATAACTACCTTTCAAATAAATAAATGAATAAAATCTTGAGAAACTTGTTTGCATGTTCAGCTTGTACCGCTTGTTTGCACCCCTTCAGCTGTGCTGATTAAGTCAAGAGAGGACCAGCCCAGTAGGCAGTGTCAGCCTTGAGGTGTGCTGGAGATCCCACCAAGGTTGGCCATCATCGTTGTGGTCGGGGCATGGCAGTGAGAGGATGCATTATCCTCCCAGATGAAAACACAGGCTGTGAGCACCGTTCTGACCATCTTGCTAATGGTGAGCTTGGACAGAAAATCAAAAAATGAGATGGAAACCCCTCTGTGTTACCCGTCATTATCTAAACCTGATTCATAGCAGTGACTGTTGTGGTTTCCATGGTGCTAAGGAAGTTGGTAACCCTACACTGTCCTGGGTGTCATGAGGAAGGGTAGGCTGCACCAGAAGGCTCTGTTTTTCTTTTTTTAAAAGACTTACGTATGTATTATTTGAAAGACAGGGTTGTGGGGGGAGAGGGAGGACGGGGGAGAGGGAGAGAGCTTCTATCTGCTCGTTCACTGTCAAAGTGCCTAAAACCATAAGCCTGGAACTCCATTCGGGTCTCCCACATGGGTGCAGGGGCCCAAGCACTGGGGCCATCCTCTGCTGCTTTCCCAGGTGCATCAGCAGGGAGCTGGATTGGAAGTGGAGCACCCAGGGCTCAAACTGGTGCTCCCACGTGGGATGCCTAACCCACTGTGCCACAGTGCTGCCCTGCCCCCCTTTTTGGTTGTTTTTGTTAGATTCTCTTTTGTTTTCATTTAGCCAAGAACAAGCAACACCCTCTGAACAGCTATGAAGATAAATATTAAAGATGGACAGAATTTTCATTGATATATTTAACGCCATCTGTGTATTTGGAAACTAAAGCATCAAACTAAATCACAGATCTTAAAAAGCACTTGATTTTTGACATTTTGGTTTTTAGAAATTACAGATGTAGTCATACAGAGTTCCCATTTACGCCGCGCCTGTTTCCCATTATTACTGCCTTCAGCATCACTGTGGAGCTGCAGATACCGGGAAGGAACCAGCAGTGATATAGTTTGGTTAATTAAAGTCCACACTTCATTCAGGGGTTCTTGGTTTTTGGCCCAACATCCTTTTCTGTGCCTGAGTCTCATCCAGAACACTCCATTTAACCATCAGGATTTCTTAGGCTTCCTCTTGGCTGTGACGCTTAGACTTTATTTTTGATGAAGTGGACTCTTTTGAGGAATACCATTCAGGTGTTTTGTAGAATGTCCCTCCGTTAGAATGTGATGATTTTCTCAGGATCAGACTGGGGGACGACCACAGAGGTCCTCGAGGGTCCATCACTGACAACGGTCAGGACAGCCTGGCAGGGGTGTCTGCTGTGTCTCTGCTGGAAAGCTTTTTTTTTTTTTTTTTTTTTTAATGTATTTATTTATTTGAAAGTCTGAGTTACAGAGAGAGAGAGAGATCTAGATCTTCCATCTGCTGCTTCATTCCCCCACCCCACCCCAGATGGCCAAAATGCACCAGGCTGGACCAGGCCGGACCAGGCCTAAGCCAGGAGCCAGGAGTTTCATCCAGGTCTCCTATGTGGGTGGCAGGGACGCAAGCACTTGAGCCATATTTCACTGCTTTCCCAGGCCATTAGCAGGGAGCTGGATCAGAAGTAGAACAGCTGGGACACAAACTGGTGCCCAGATGAGATACTGGCATCTCAGATGGCAGCTTTAACCCACTATATCACAGCACCAGCCCCTGGAAAACTACTCTTGTTACTCCTCCCCCTTCTTTCCAAATATACTCTTCCTAAGAAGTTACAAAGACAGCACATGTGAAAGGAATGGGGAGTTCTGCCCTCCCCCATTGAGGGCAAAGTCTGTGTAAATGACTTGGAATTCTTGGTTCTAGATGTGTGATGTTTAACCCTGCTTGGCTGGTAGAATGGTTACTGTGGTATTCATTGTGGTTACTTACAAACTTGGTCTGATGGACATTTTGTTCTACCTGACGGGAACGGACAGCTTGCCCCTAGCTGCTACCACGCAACCAGGGGTGGATTCCGTGGAATTTATCAGTGCCAGGCCTTGTTCTTATTCACACACCAGGGGCCAGATCCTGGCCTAATACTTAGACTTAATACTGTTTGTGCATCTTCTGCCTCTGTGGGGCTAGTGGCATTCTGGGAGACACAGAGCTGCTTATACTGTATGTGTCCCCTGTTTGGAAAAATGCTAGCATGATAAATGTGCTGTTTTAGTGTGATTATGTACTTTACAGACTTTACCCTCAAAGATATCCTTTCATGTCTGTTCTTTGCTTTTGACTTGAAGTCACGCCCCAAGAATAGGTGATTAGAGATTTTTAAAAATTGCTTCATATTTAACAATGTTCACGTTATAATATAATGTAGTTATAAGTATCATTTTGCCTTTTTTCAAAATATTTTTAAATATTTATTTATTTTAAAGGCAGAGTTGCAGAGAGGGGAGGGAGGGAGGGAGGGATGGGGGGGGGGAGAGAAATTGATTTTCTATCCATTGGTTTACTTCCCAATGGCTGGGACTGGGCCAGACTGAAACCAGGAATCTGGAGCTTTATCCAGGTCTCCCACATGGGTGACAAGGGCCCAAGCACTTCCTCTGCCTTCTCAGGCACATTAGCAGGGAGCCAGATGGGAAAACGGAGCAACTGGGACTCGAACTGGTGCTCATATGTGATGCCAGTGTGGTTGCAGATTGTAGTTTAACCTGCGGTGCCCTAACACTGGCCCCTTAATAAATTCACTGTTTAAAATAACCATTTTTACTTATTTTTAGATGAGCAAAAACTTAGATTTAAAATTTTTTTTCAAAATACAGTAGTAGGTATTTTTTTCCCTCCTTATTTTAGTAAAGAATGCTTATCAAGGATTTCAGCAGACTTTCTTTAAGGTAGCGTTTCACAGGCACTCCACCAAGCCAGCAACCCCAATGCTAAAAATGGATACAAATGGCTTTTCCAGTTCAAGCTTTTCTCCTTGGTCAAATTATCCTAAGCCTTTGGCTTCTGTCCACCACATGTGCAGTGGTGAGTATCAGTGAAGATGAATGAATATGTAGCTAAAGAATACTAACAGAAAGATTCAGGCAGCCTGCTAGTCCTGTAACTATTATTTTGTTGACAGCACACGAGTTTCGGCTGAGCTTTTACATGACATTCATACACTGTCATTTCTGCAAGAAGCATTATTCCTGGGTCATAAGCGAAAGCCAAGCATTTCAGTGTTTTGTGTTTTCCTCAATGGGCAGTTCGACACCCAGGTGCTTCATCATTTGAGCAAGTTTGAAATCCAGTGCATGGATGAATAAGAAGCAATTAGGGAGCCTCTGAGAGCTTCCTGAGACAGGAAGGCCCAGGTCATCCTAATGCTGTGTAATGATCATCTGTATGTCCTACTGCAGCAAGGATGGAATTGACTTTCCTGCCCACAAATTTGACATAAAATTTCACTGCATCTCAGCCTAAGACTGCCGGAGTTATGAGGTCCCCAGTGGGTTGGGCTGTAGATGGAGATAGTGATGCTGGGAACCTGGCCTGCCAGGCTGTGTGCTTGTGTGTGAGTGTGTGTTTTGTGTGTGTGCACATACACACATGCAAGGGCACGTGCCTGGGATGATTCTCTAGTCTTTCTGTAGGGAAAAGAAAAGGATGAATTAACAGCCCTTATTTTTCTAATAACAGACTAACAGTGTGGTAGAGCTTTTTGATTTAAAAGCATCAGATTACTGAGAAATTACTTTATTGTGTTAACGTCATCACTGTGATATGTTGATGATGGGGTGGTAGTAAAACAGTCTGAAAATTTATATGCTATCTCAGTTCAAGGTGATTTTTAATTTCTAACTTCTTATTTTTATATACATCTTTTAGCATAATGCATGAAAAAGGGTTTTGGATAGGAGGTATCATTTATTCATTCAGTTTGTTTTTAATTGGACACCTATTTAAGTACAAGGTACTGGGCTGAAGACACGTAGGTGGATAAGTTGGCTGTGGTCTGCATTCTCCTGAAGCACATGGCCTAGTGGGGGAGACAGCTGAAAAGTAGCTCCAACCATCATTGAAAGGGGTGATTTCAGGCAGTAGTAAGTGATATGCAGGAGGAAGAAACAAGGAGAGATGGCCAGGGAAGACTTTTCTGAGGTGTGAAATGAGCCCTGAGGGATGAGAGCAGCCCATCCTGTTAAGGGAAGAAGGAGAACATTCCAGAAGCAGGGAGGTTGAAGTAGGGAATCACTTGGTGTGGTTCTGGGCTAGAGCGTAGGCTGTGTGACTGGAGAGTGGTGTGATGTGAATCTGGTGAGGTGGCAGGAGGGGAGCGCAGCGCCCCCTAGGGGTCAGGAAATATGAGATACCCGCAGAAAGGTACACGCATAGGTGGATTTTCAAACCAGATGTGCCTGTGTAGCCAGCATCTGCACCACAAAGCTGAACATCTCCAGTACCCTGGGGAGCATCGTGTGGGTGCTGCTGCAAGGTGTAGTCCCCTCTGTGGTTTCCCCTGTGTGCATCTGATTCTCACTGTACAGAAACTTGGGGTGTTCTTATGCTGTTTCTCTTATAACAGTCCAAGGCCCAACAGTTCAGCAGCACACAGGGTGGGTGTGTTTTTATGAAATTTCATTGCTTGGTAGATAAACACCTATTTGTTTTCCAAACATGTTTGACACATAGTCTCTTGTTTAGGAAGCAAGGCTTGTCCCTTCCGAGGGTTGTTTCTCTGACTATTTGTGGATCTGCCCTTTAGGTCTAAGCTGAAACTTCTGTTTTCATTCAGAATTTATGCGTATTTTCCATGGTAATGAAATATTTTCAGATGTGTTGTCTCATTATATTTAGATTCTTATGTAAAAAGCCTGCAGGGGCATCTAACCAAATTTAAACTCAAAATAAATTAAAGATAATATAGTAATTTCAAATAGCTTTGTGTTCAAGCCGAGATTTTTAAAGTTATTATTCCACAGTGAATTTTAATGATGATTATTGTGTACAATGGCATTTGCGGATGTGTGGCAACCAAATGAATATGATTAGCATGTTAGATTATGGATTTGTAATATGAAATGAGAACTTTTTAATAAGCTTTTGCCATAATGGTTCATGCTGTAAACACAAAGTGTGAGCTTCACTAAATCAAAACAGAGTCTCAGAGTCATTAGGCTTGTGTTGGAAATCAGGATGAGTTTCAAATTTTTCTGGAAAGTTAAAAGGCAGTTGCTCTCGTGTCATTTTGGGGAGCTGGGACAAAATGTTTCTTTGTATAGGCAAGGAAAATAACTTACGAAAGAATCGGGCATACATGAGAGTATTTCAGGCATGGAAAGCCAAGACACTCTGGCAAAAAGATCTCTGTGAGTGAGATCCCAGTGGAAAGAACAGGTCTTCAAAGAGGGAGGTGCCTTTCTCTGAAGGGAGGAGAGAACCTCCACTTTGACTATGACCTTGTCTAAACAAGATAAGAGTCAGAGAACTCAAGGGGCTTCCATAGCCTTGGAAACTCATGACTGGTGCATAGGGAGATTATTGATGCCATAAACAGGAGTGTCAATTTGTAAAGTCAACAACAGGAGTCACTGTGCACTTACTCCTCATGTAGGATCTCTGTCCTTAATGTGCTGTACACTGAGGCTTAATGCTATAACGAGTACTCAAACAGTATATTTCACTTTGTGTTTCTATGGGGGTGCAAACGATTGAAATCTTTACTTAATGTACACTAAACTGATCTTCTGTGTAAAAAAAAAAAAAAAAAAAAAAGAAATTATCAATTCCCAACTTGACTCTCACTGGGATTAAACATGACAATAGGTCTGATCTGATTTCATCATCATTTAAAAAAAAATCATCTATTATTTTTCACTTTATGTTTCTGTGTGGGAACAAACTGTTGAAATCCTTACTTAAGGTATACTAAGCTGATCTTCTGTATATTAAGATAATCGAAAATGAATCTTGATGTGAATGGAAGGGGAGAGGGAGTGGGAAAGGGGAGGGTTGTGGGTGGGAGGGACGGTATGGGGGGGAAAGCCATTGTAACCCATGAGTCGTACTTCGGAAATTTATATTCATTAAATAAAAGATAAAAAAAAAAAAGAATAAATGGGAACAATAAAGCACATCCCAATACAGCCAAAAAAAAAAAAAAAAGAATCGGGCATAAAATGAGATTGCAGTCACATTTTGAGATAAACCCATTGATTGCAAGGCCTTGCTGAGAATGAACACTTCACCCCAAATGCTTTCTACATTTTCCTTGTGAGACTTGGAGAACTAACTGAATTCTGCCGTGTGGCTGGGGATGGTCTTGCCTGGGAGTTGTTGTGACCTTCTGATCTATTCTAGGAAGTAGTTAGGTAACATTTCTGAAGACACATGAGAACCTGTCTCATCCTGTAAAGATTCTTTCACTGAAATGTATGAACAGTTCATGGAGTGAGTACATGCTTATGATGTTTTAAAGGAGAAGCACCTCATTATTTTCGATCTATATCATTACTGTTTCTTTGAAAATACATTTTTTTTCAGTTTGCCAACCTCCGTTTTATTTTATTTCATTTTAAAATTTTCATTTATCTGAAAGATAGAGAAACAGAGACAGAGATGGAAATAGACAAAGCTGAACCTTTCATCTGCTCGTTCACTCCCCAAATACCCTCAATAGCCGGGGCTGGGCCAAGTGAAGCCAGGAGCCCAGAACTCAGTCTCCCATGAGGATAGCAGGGAATAGCTACTTAAGACATTACCTGCTGCCTTATAGACTGTGTGTTAGCAGGAAGGTGGAGTTGAGAGTGGAGCTGGGATGCGACCCTGCACACTCTTGATATATGAGATGCAGGTGTTCCAAGTGGAGCATTAACCACTATGCCAAATACCTGCCTCTAAAAGAAAATTTTATTCATTTATTTTATTTATCTGAAGGGAGGGAGGAAGGAAGGGAGAGAGAGAAAGAAAGAGAGAGAGATCCTTTTGTTATCCTCTGGTTCATTCCCCAATAGCCAGGGCTAGCCCATGCTTACGTTAGAACCATGGAACTCCATCCAGATCTTTGTAGGGCACAGGGACCTAATTACTGGAGCCATCACCTGCTACCTCCTAGAATTTGCATTGTCAGAAAACTGGAATAAAGATCAGAGTCCAGATTCTAACCCAGGCATTCTGATGTAGGATGCAGATGTCCTAAGCAGTATTTTAACAGCTGGCCCAAAACCCACCCCATCTTTTATTTATTTATTTATTTATTTATTTGACAGGCAGAGTTAATGAGAGAGAGAGAGAGAGAGAGAGAGAGAGAGAAAGGTCTTCTTTCCGTTGGTTGGCCGCTACCCCCCAAATGGATTGAGCTGTGCCGATCCAAAGCCAGGAGCCAGGTGCTTCCTTCTGGTCTCCCATGTAGGTGCAGGGCCCAAGCACTTGGGCCATCCTCCACTGCCTTCCCGGGCCACAGCAGAGAGCTGGACTGGAAGAGGGGTAACTAGGACAGAATCCGGCGCCCCGACCGAGACTAGAACGTGGGGTGCCAGCACCACAGGCGGAGGATTAGTCTAGTGAGCCGTGGCGCCAGCCCCCATCTTTTATTTTTAAAAGCACAATTTTTACCTGTTGTCAAGATAATATGATCTATAGAGACAACTTGGGAAAATATTTTGTTCTAGCTTTCTGTAATATTGTCACCTAAGGATAACAATTTATTTTTAAAGATTTATTTATTTATTCTGAAAAGCAGAGTGATAGAGGAAAGAGAGAGAGAGAGATTGATCATCTGTGTGCTGCTTCACTCCTCAGATGGCTGCAATGGCTGGGACTGGTCCAGGCCAAATCCAGGAGCCTGGAATTCCATCCTGGTCTCTCACATGAGTGCCAGGGACCCAAGAACTTGGGCCATCTTCTGCTGCCTTCCCCGCTACAGCAAGCTGGATCAGAAGCGAAGTAGCAGGGACTCCAATATAACATGCCAGGCATTGCAAACGGTGGTTTAATCTAGTGCACCACAATGCCAGCCCCAGGATAACAATTACAATTTTCCCACTGTCTAGAACTTAACGAATTATATTCACTTTTTAAAAGATGCACTTTAGTGTTTTAAGTTTAGATTTTAATTTTAGTTCCTTGTGAAGATTTAGGATAATGTAACATGCTATCTTATTGTTTCAGCTTTTACTTAATTTACTCTAATACTTTGAGACAGTAAATTAGGTAATTTTATACTAGTGGTGTTATCTAGCAGTATGTTTTGCTTACTGCTCCATTTTAAGATATTAGCTGGCAAAAAAAGCTTTTAACTTAAATATATATTCAATAAAATGTTGAAATAGATGCTTTTAATTAAAAACTGTCCATTGTTGATTAGCATTGGGGTGGCATCGAGAAAAACAACAGTAAGTAGATCATTCGTCATTTTAAGTCTCTCATATTACGTAGCAGCTATCTAAGTTCCAGGTCCTCTATGAGAGACAAACTAACTGTAGAAAAGGGACGGGATGGGAGCTGCCGCTGTGGAATAGCAGGTGAAGCCACCGCCTGCAGTGTTGGCATCTCATAGGGGTGCAGGTTCAAGTCCCAGCTGCTCCAGCTCTCTGCTATGGCCTGGGAAAGCGGTGGAAGATGGCCCAAGTCCTTGGGCCCCTACGCCGGTGTGCTCCTGGCTCCTGGTTTCAGATCGGTGCAGTTCCGGCCACTGCAGCCATCTGGGGAGTGAACCAGCAGATGGAAAAACTAACTCATTCTCTCTCTCTCTTTCTTTGCCTCTGCCTCTCTGTAACTCTGCCTTTCAAATAAATAAATCTTAAAAAAAAAAAGAAGAAGAAGAAAAGAGATGGAATAGAGCAATACAGACTTGAACTTAACTCTGGTAACCAATGCTCACAGTGAGGTTGCAGCTACCAGCTCCTATCCTACCCTAACCCTAACCCTAACCCTAACCCTAACCCTAACCCTAACCCTAACCCTAACCCTAACCCTAACCTTGAAAGTGCTGTGTCCAGTGATAAAACCATGGCATAAGGCATCTGCCCATTTCTTGGCCTTGCTTTCTCTTAGGTTGCCTTAACTGTCAGTTGGAGTATCCCCAGATGACCTTGAGGAGGCTACGTGCAGTTCCTGGCAACTTTCCTAGTGCTTCAATAGCTCTAGCAAATGAGACTTTCCATTTCCAAATGCCTGAGTAGAAGTATCATGATTGAGTATCTTTGGACCAGCTTTGGGCACTTGTTCTTCCCAAAACAGTGGCTGTGTCAAGGCAGGTGGAATGCTGTGGTTGCCAGGGTTGGGCACATCCCTGTCATTTCACTCTAAGGCAGCAGTGTGTGGGTCAAAGACAGAGCTAAGTGTTGAAATAGGAAAGTAGAAAACATACTGGAAGCCCTTGGATGTCCAGTGTAAAGACCAGTTAAGAAGGATGTCTAATTCTAGCTCTGCTGTTAGCTTTCCCGTATGATTTAGCATGTTACTGTACAAGAATACCACAAAAAGCCCTGGAAAATAAAATCAAAAGATTTATTTATTTTGGTGCAGAAAAGTCTTAAAATCCATGCATCATTTTTTCTTTCTTATTTTTTAAAAAAGATTTGTATTTATTTATTTGAAAAGCAGATTTAGAGAGAGATCTTCCATCTGCTGGTTCACTCCCCAAATGGCTGCAACAGCTGGACCTAGCCAGGCTAAAGCTGGGAGCCAGGAGCTTCTTCCAGGTCTCCCATATGAGTGCAGGGGCCCAAGCACTTGGACCATCTTCCACTGCCTTCCCAACCACATTATCAGGGAGGCAGATTGAAAGTGGAGCCAGGACTCAAACTGGTACCCATATGGATGCCGGCGCTGCAGGCAGTGGCTTTACCTGCTGTGCCACACACTGGCCCTCAACATTTTTTTTTGTTTGTTTTTTTTGACAGGCTGAGTTAGACAGTGAGAGAGACAGAGAGAGACAAAGATCTTCCTTCCATTGGTTCACCCCCTAAATGGCCAGGAGTCAGGTGTTTCCTCCTGATCTCCAATGCAGGTGCAGGGCCCAAGGATTTGGGCCATCCTCCACTGCTTTCCTGGGCCACAGCAGAGAGCTGCCCTGGAAGAGGAGCAACCGGGACAGAATCCGGCGCCCCGACCGGGACTAGAACCCGGTGTGCCAGCGCCGCAAGGCGGAGGATTAGCCTAGTGAGCCGCGGCGCTGGCCAACATTGTTTTTTTATAATGTACATTTTCTGTGAACTTTTTGAAGACCCATTGTATGCGTGATTTCACAATTTTTTGCACTAAAGTAAACTTTTAACTCTATGCACCATGAACTGATCTGTTTATATATTTATCTATTTGAAAGGCAGAGTGACAGAGAGAAATATCTTCTGTTTACCATTTCCTCCCCCAAATGCCCTCAGCAGCCAGAGCTAGGTAGGCCAAAGCCAGTAGCCAGGAGCTCCATCCGGGTCTCCTATATGGGTGGCAGAAACACCAAGCCCTTGGACCATCATCTGCTGTCCCCCTTGGTGCATTAGCAGGAAGCTCGATTGGAAGCAGGGACAGGACTTGATCCTGACACTTCAGTCTGGGATGTGGGTGTCCCAAGCAGCAGCTTAACCTGCTGCACCACAACACCTGCCCCTTCCACAAACTTTTTGAGCTATGGACTTCTTTTCTCCACTACTGCTTCTTCACTTCAGTTTTGTTATGGGGAGGTTCCCACTCTTTTTCTCGCTTCTTGTTACCCTTAGCAAGAGCAAAGTCCTAGGTCATGGGATCCTAAAGAGTTAACTGATTGGTTGTTTCTGAACTCTGACAGAGGGAAGTAAGAAATCACAGCGTGATTGTTTTGTTTGCTGGGTTTGCTTTTTAGTATGTGTTTGAGAGAAAAATCTTAATCCCATTAATAGTGAACCAATTTGGTATTTTTGCTTTGAAAACACTTCACACTGTGACATGTGATATGGACTAGAACTGAGGATCTTAACTGGGGATTCACAAGCTTTCTAAGAGACCCTGGAAGGGTTCCTGGATATCTGTGTACCCCCCAAGTCCTAGAAAAACTGTGTATGTATGCATAAACATTTGCACATCTGTGCACAGCTTCCTTGAGAGAAGCCCCTTAGCTTTCATCAGATGCTGACACAGGAACTCTGAACCCACAAAAAGTTCAGAAAATATCTTACATGGACAGGAAATAGTTCTGACTGTAGAGGCTGAATAACTTACTGTGTGTGAGAGAAGCTACAAGAGTGACGCCATCTAGCACAAAGGGATTTGAGCTTGAGGATGAATCGTTAACTTATGATAATGAATTCAGTCCGTACTGGGTTCAAACAAAATATATTATGGATGAGCCTGTAATGAAATGGGCTCCTCACCCTGCCAGTTCCACAGCTAATGACGAAGTTTGCTGCCAGCTGATCTTGGCTCAGTGCTTTGAAGCAGGAGCTGGTCTACCTCTCACCATTTGGAAGAAAATGGAAAGTGGTAAAATATGCTATGCTACCCGCATCAGCATTTTGTGACAGCAGTTTCATAAAAATTGAAGAAGGATCCTTTCCCTGAGCCAGGAGAGGAGGCAGCAAGCCCCAGGGGAGCTTAGGGTTGGGGTCAGATGCTGGGCCCCTTGGCGCCTCCTTGTCCACCCCTCACTGGTAGTACAGCAAGAAGAGAGGGAAGGGAACGAGCCTGGTCTTGCTTGGAACCCAGCTGACCGTATCCATTTTTACTTCTCCCCCGCAAACTCATGTTGTCCCTCCTCAGCGGCAGCCCTGTGCTGGGGGCACGTTGGCTCTGTGCTGTCTGCTATGTGAACCCCGTTAGCCCAGGACACTCTCCTCTTCTTTCTCTCCCTCTCCCCCGCCCCTCCCTCATTCCCTGCCTTTCTTTCTTTCCTTTTTTTTTTTTTTTTTGGTGTGTGTGTGTGTGTGGGGGGGGGTTATTGATAGGAAAAATCCAACTGGCGAGAGGAAGGGGCGAAGAGAAAAGGGGGGTGGGATTGAGAGAGAAATGAGAGAGAGAGTATGGTCCTGTTGTACCCTCACAGGGGGCAGGGCAATAGAAGCCACAAATCCCCTCAGGGTGGGGATGGAGCTGACCCCTGTGGTGGGGCCATTTGGTCACATTCACTTTCAGTACCCTTGGCTTTGTCACTCTTTTCTGTTTTGAGTTACTCTGTAAACATCCAGTATGGGGAGTTTGTGAAAGGGTTCTTAGTCTCTGTTGTGTAGTTCAGGAAAACTGTCCTTTTAGGGAACCAAATGGAGTATCTTAAAGGATTTCCTCATGGAAACGTTTCAGTCAGTTTTAGTTGTCCTGAACTCTTAGACCCCTGGATTCTAACTTCTTCCTCTCTGCCCACTCAGCCCTGTGAGTCCTGGTTTGGCCGATTTCATCGCCAACATTTCCAGAGCCTTCTCTCTACATTCGGGGCCTTAAAACTTCTTTGACAGTGATCTATAGTAAGATACATTTTATATCATGACTGAGTATATTTGTATTTATGAGGGCACTTAATTTTTGAAATCAATGCATAGGTTTTTTTCATAATATACATTTTCTGTGAATCTCTTGAAAACCTCTCCTATTAATATATTAATGCATGCATAATACTAATACTTAATACAATATTAATAATATTAATAGCAAATATTTATTATGTGCCTGTGTTAAATTTAGCAAGTATTTGCAGTTAGTATTAATACTGCTAATATTTTTATATATTCCTCAGTTGGACTGCATTTTCCTTCTGTCCATGGGAGTAACTTATACTGCTCTCATTAAGACTATGTGGATAGAGCAGGCTTTTAACCTAGTGATTAAGAATCTGGTTAAGATACCTGAGCCTGATATTGGAGTATCTGGGTTGGATACCTGACCGTGGCTCCAGACTCCAGCTTCCTGCCACTGCAGAGCCTGGGAATGATGGTGGTGATGGCTCAAGTAATTGGGTTCCTGCCACCACGTGGAAGATCTGGATTCCTAGCCCAGCCCAGCCACTGTGGGCATTTGAAGAGTGAACTAGTAGATGGGAGCCTCTCTCTTTCTCTCTGTCTCTGTCTCTCAGCCTTTCAAATAAAAAAGAGTATATGCTCATGTATAGAGATAAACCCTACTTTTTTTTTTAAAGATTTATTTTATTTGAAGGGCAGAGTTACAGAAAGAGATATAGAGATATATAGAGAGAGGTCATCCATCCACAGGTTCACTCTTGAAACGGCCATAAAAGCCAGGTCCTAGACCAGGCCAAAGCCCAGAGCCAGGAGCTTCTTCCCAGTCTCGCATGTGAGTGCGGGGACCCAAGCACTTGGACCATGTTCTGCTGCCTTCTCAGGTGCACCAGCAGAGGGAGCTGGATCGGAAGTGGAACAGCTAGAACTCTGGCACCCACATAGGATGCCAACGTCGTCGCAGGTGGTGGCTTGTCCCATTATACCACCATGCTGGCCCCAGGATAAGTGCTGTCTCTAAAGCTTGGATTCTAAATACTGTAGTTAAATGAAAAAAAAAATGCATTATAACCAGACATCATACTTTGAATTAGTCAAAGAATTTTCAATTACCAGTGACAGAAACCCCAACCAACTTTTGAAGCAAAGACAGGAATTTATTGATTCACCTAACAGAAAAGTCTACAGATGTTGTTTTTGGCATTTGCTGTATCCAGCTGCTCCCATGGCATCAGAAATCTCTTTCTGTTCGTTTCTTGCTCTGCCTATCTCTGTTGGCCTCATTTTCAGGCCAGCTTGCTCTAAGCAGTGGCAGAAACAGCCACCAGCTGCTGTGGTCTGATGTCCCCCTAGCAGAAGGAGAAAGCTTCTTCACTGGGTGCCGCAGCTTAGTGTTGTGTCTGATGGACATGGGCTATGATGGGCTATGCCTCCTGACCCTGGGCCCCCTCCGTTGCTGAGCCGAGGGAGGCAGTAGTCACTGAATGTCCTGGCTCATGAACCCACCCTGCCTCACATCACATGGCCAGAATAGGGCTGCTCCACAGGGGAGACCCCAGCTGACACCCATGACACAGCCCCACCTTTCCCCTCTGAACTTGAGACTTTGTGCCCAAGGTGTTTTCAGAGTAGTAGTGTCAGTCCTTCTGTCCCTATCTTGGTAAAGCTCTGTTCAAAAATGTTATCCATTCTTTCTCTGCCTACTTCCAAAAAGGCGTCTTCCATGATCCTGTCCTTTCTTGGTTGTTTCCTTTTAAAAGTCATCACTTCTTTCTATCTCATTTTAGGCCTCTCTCTCTCTAATCTTCCCTTTTCCCAAGTTTTTAATACCTGTTGCCTAATTATCAGTAACATCAGAGATATGCTGTCCACGCGCCCTCTTGCTTTGTGGTCCAGCCGGCCCAAGGGGCAGCACCACATTCTGCAGTATCCTTTCTCCCCCCGGCTGTGTGTGGGCATCCCTGATTTACTGGGATACAGAAGGCTGGGTCCCTCAGTCGTCATGCAGCCCCTGGCTTTCCCTGCACATGTGCATGCCTTCCCACACAGACACGCACATGCACGCACACACTTAGACCCAGATGGGGTGGAAGACAGTGGACTCTGCGGTTTCAGCAGGGACTCCAGCTGGTGAAGTGTGTGTGCCCTGGACTTGAAAAGAATTATGGGTTTGGAGCCAGAGAAGTTGAGGACACACCCCAGAGCCTTTCTTCTGCCATATGTGCAAGGCATGCTTAGCCTGCCGACTAAATTAGAAACAAGGTAAGCATTCCTTATTGTTAAGCCCAGTATTGTGCTCAGATACTTCATAACTGCCTTGGGTGGATAAGCCAAATGTGAAATCCACGTGTAGACAAAGGTATGGATTCCGATATCTTTAAAGTATTTATTGTTTGGGGAGGGGAGAATTAGGAAGTTCCTTAAAACAAGAAGATTGTATAATTTCAGAATTTTCATGTGTATGTTAATAAATGTATGTATCCGTATGTCACATGTGTATATTAAGAAATGCCTAGTGAAATGCAGGTGTGATTGACATATATTGTGTAATCAGAGTTTTGTCACCCCACGGGCATGTCCACTGAATGAGAATTCAGGCTGTTGTCAAGCTACACTGGGATTGGTAATTGATCAGTTAACCCAAAGAATCAGTTAAAACAATGAGGACTCATGATAGATGACGCATCCTTAAGTGTTTTATTTGAAAGGAAAACCTTAATTGTTAGGTAGTATTTTGTGTTTTTCCTGCCAGAGCTGGGTACATGGGGACCCTGAAACCCTGATCCTTTCTTCCAGAGGTCTGTCACTGAAAGCTTTGAGTACTGGAAATATTTTTCTGAAGTCCCAAGACCTTTCCCAGTAGGTATCCTTGGACTGAGGAATTTTTCGAGAATAAACTGCAGGTGTATTTTATCAGTTGCAGCTTTCGTGTATGTTCCTTTAAGATCAGAACTTAGTGATATTTGCAAAGGAATGCAAGTTGAGGATCCTTCCAAAAATTTTCCAGCCTTTTACTATTATTGTGTCTCTTATATCCAATTCAACAGCAAACTTTTTTCATGGTTTACCTTCCCAGCCTCTTTATAAGACATTTAGTTTATAGTACAGAAAGCTATTCTTGGACTTTCATATTAAATTACTTGTGTATAATACTTGGGTAGTATAAATGCAAAGCAAGTGCAATTGGCACAGAAAATATGAAAGGGAACACGACTCACCTGACGTGAACACGCAGAGGTGAGCAGGTGTGTTGGCACCATGAACATGGAAGCTAGCACGTATTTGGGACTTTCAACTCTTCGTGTACGTTGACTCATTTCACCTGCTTTGTACTCCTATCAGATTAGGAAAATGATGTAGAAAACAATTAAGAGATTGTCTCATAGTAGCCTGCTGATTGCCACCATTCAACTTGCCTTGTGGTTCCATCTGTATGTTTTATCAAGGGAATGAGAACGCTTTACATGGAGATAAATTAAGAGTGTGAAGTGGAGGTGGCAGTACAGAGAGGGAGACACAAACTGTGTGATAGAGATAACTGTCCCTTAAAACCCCATCAAAATACTTGAAGGCTTCTGGGATATTCTTCCTATCTCCCTAAATTAGACTCTAGATCTTAAGAGGTAGAAATGACCTCTGCATATCCTCACAGGATAGCCAAGACCCAGAGGGAAGAGCTAGTTTGCTTTATGAGCATCCAGGCAGGCAGCGGCGTGGTCCTCAGGAGATTCAGTTTTCTGACTTACCCCCACATTTTCTTCTAGAAGGAAATGATGCATGCCAGTATATGAGAGGTCTTCAAAAAGTTCCTGGAAAATGTGGATCATGAAGAAATGATGCATGGATTCCAAACATTTTACACCAACAAACATTCAATTCCATGTCTCAACAAGCTTTTTGACATATGCTTATATAATCTGGGAGCAATGTTAAGGAAATGCAAGGCTATCAGAGTTGCTGAGAAAGTGGGAAGTTTGGTGGCTAAGGATAACTTAATTTTATCAAATCCATGTGTGTCTCCTTGAGCCAAAGTGAAGCTTGAACCACACAGAATCAGGCTAGAAAGGGCTTCAGGGTGTCGTCTTCTACTTTATTCACCCAGGAAGGAGGGAGTGAGTTCTGCTGGTCACAAGGTAGATGTTGTCACCATTTGACTTGTAAGGAAGCAGGGCTGTAGAGAGGTGGTTATTTCTCCAAACTCACACAGCTAGGGAGAAAGGGAATGTACACATGCTAATGCTGAGCCCATGGTCTTCATGCCGTGATGGTCATTCATCCTGTGCTGCTGTTATCACAGTCTTCTTGGCTAGAACTAGGAAAAGCTCTTTGTAACTATCTTTAATTTAAGTGCACATCTTTCTTCATTCCTGGATTAACAAAAGAAGCAATGGATTAGCCTCTTGGAGAGAGGAAAAGAAGGCACAGGAGGCAGTGTTTGGGTGTCCAGAGCTGTCGTCAAATCATCCCAGGATAAGGGGAATTTAGTTCAACTCTCCATTAGCCGTGTCCACATCTGCTCTGTGGCATCTGTATTAGGCATTTGCCAAATGGTTTTCAACCCATGAATTGGAGACATAAGGAGGAGAGGAGTCACGCCATCATTAGCCAGGAAGTCACAAACACACACACAGCTTTTAAAACATTACTTTAGATTTCTGTTTGCAAAAGTGATTCTTGTTTCTAACAGAGATTTTGATAATGGAAGAAAGCACAGAGGCATTTATGTGTATTTTTTTTTTTAAACACAGCAGAGTGGACAGTGAGAGAGACAGGGAGAAAGGTCTTCCTTTTGCCGTTGGTTGACCCTCCAATGGCCGCCGTGCTGCAGCCGGCGCACCGCGCTGATCCGAAGGCAGGAGCCAGGAGCCAGGTGCTTTTCCTGGTCTCCCATGGGGTGCAGGGCCCAAGCACTTGGGCCATCCTCCACTGCCCTCCTGGGCCACAGCAGAGGGCTGGCCTGGAAGAGGGGCAACTGGGACAGAATCCGGTGCCCCGACTGGGACTAGAACCCGGTATGCCGGCGCCACTAGGTGGAGGATTAGCCTGTTGAGCCGCGGTGCCAGCATTTATGTGTATTTGTTATCTATTGCTTTTTTAACAAATTGCTCCAAAACTTGGCAGCTTAAAATAAACATTTCCTGTCTCACGTAGCTGGAAAGTCAGGGATCTGGGAGTGGCTTGGCTGACAGCTCTTTTATCGATCACAGCCAAGCTTTGAGTAGAGGGTGTCATGTCCTAGTACTTTCACTCTTGCTCACGTCGGTGTTGCCAGATGGGCTTCTGGAGCTGCTCGCAGCGTGGCTGTTGAGCAGAGACCACACCCCAAAGAGCAAGCCGGCATAAGCTAGAACCTTGTATAAGTTAATCTTAGAGATGAGGTTACCTCACTTCCACTGTATTTGTTGGCCACACAACCAACCAAGTATAAAGCTGTAGGAGGGGGCTGCAAAGGATGTGGGGATCATTCGAGGCCATGTGAAAGGTTGCCCCCACCAGGTGTGTTAATTAAAAGGTTGTTAGAATACATTACTTGAGTTTGTATGCATAATAATTCTTCTCCAAGAATAACACAGGATACAAAAGATTGAAGTAGGTGTTGTGGCTCAGCTGTTAAGGCACTGCTTTGGATGCCAGCATCCCATTTGTGTGTGCCTGTGTTTGAGTCCTACCTCTGCGTCTGATGCAACCTCCTGCTAATGCACACCCTTCAGGCAGCAGGTGTTGGCTCAAGAACTCAGGTCCCTGCCATTCGTATGGGAGAACCAGATGGAGCTCCTGACTCTTGGCTTCTACTCGGCCCAATTCTGGCTGTTGTGGGCATTTGGAGAGTGAACCAGCAGATGGAAGATCTCTGTCTCTTGTATGAGTGTGTTTTTATTCTGCCTTAAAAAAAGACATTTATTTACTTGAAAGTCAGAGTTAGAGAAAGAGAGACAGTGAGATCTTCCATCCACTGCTTCATTCTCCAAATGGCCACAATACTAGGACTGGGCGAGACCAGCCAGGAGCTAGGAGCTTCCTCCAGGTCTCCCACATGGGTAGCAGGGGCCCAAGGACTTCTGCCATCTTTTTGCTGCTTTCCCAGGCACACTAGCAGGGAGCTGGATTAGAAGTGGAGCAGCAGGATTTGCATTGGCGCCCATATAGGCTACCAGTACTGCAGGCGGCAGCTTAACACACTGAGCCACAACACTAGCTCTAGCCTGTACCTTTCAAATAAATGCAGATAAATATACATTTTAGAAAATACTAAAGATCACCTGGAAAAACAACCCTAAGAGAATTCAGCATTGGGGGATGAGTGCTCCAGTTAGTTGTCTGTTGCTGTCTCCTCACAGAGGAGTCCGAGGTATGTATTCCTCATCTGCCATGTCAAGATGGGTGTGGTTTACAAAGAGGGGAACAGTGGCAATGGAGCTGTTGCTAGGACCTGATATCCCTTAGTCGTTATGCCTTTGGGTTTTGGAGAACCTCAGAGGTAGGGGTTTAGGTTTCAGTCTGGGTGGATGCTCTGGAGACGCTCCTGGTCTTCCTCATTCTGCTGTCGGAAGCAGAGAGTTCTCAGAGCTTGCATTGTGGCACAGCAGGCCATGCCACCACTTGTGATGCCCAGCATCCCATATGAGCCCTGGTTCAAGTCCCACCTGCTCCACTTCTGACTCAGCTCCCTGCTAATGGAAAAGCAGCAGAGGATGGACCAAGTATTTGGGCCCCTGCCACCAACGTGGGAAACCCAGATGGAAAAAGCAGAGATTTCTAAAATATGTTTCAGTTGTCACAGATAATTAGATGAGGGAGAAAACTTACCTACTTCAGAGACAAGTGTTTTCAAACTGACTTAAAAGTGGGTTTTTGGAGGAAGGAGGGAAGCCTTCTGTTTGTGCAAACACATACTGAAATCCAGTAGGAAATCTTAACATCTGGGTAAGCAGTAATGTTCTACTGCCCGCCCCTCAACTGACAGGTCATGGGGTAATATAAGGAACTCATGGGTAAATTGTAGCTAACACTCATGCTTATAGGTAGAAGACATTTTTGTAGCACACATGCAGAGATGTTTTTTTCTTTGAAAGTACACATCTGTGTGGTGTTTTGGTGAATAATAGTAATGCAAAAGCAAACTGTAATATCAAATAAATTTGAATGAATTCCTTTATAGTTCATACAAAGGAAATTTATCAGTAAAAATCAACACAAAACAAACAGCAAAATGGAATAAATTTGAATAAATTCTTGCATAAGCAGTCACAGGGCATGTTCATAAATATTTCAGCATAAACTGATATAAAGCAGAACATAAAATATTAATTTTGAAGGAATTCCTATGTTATTCATTCAATAAAAGTGAATGTTTCACTGAATAGAATTGGCCAAGCACCGGGGGAAAAAAACAATTTCACAAGATGGCTCAAGCCTAGTATTTATGACCATGCTTCTGCTGACTCTGAGTCACAGGTCACAGTTGTTGTATGCATCTGGATCTTAGATGCCAGGGGAATCACCCAGCCCTTGCCTCTGGCCAGCTGAGCAGCTCTCAGCCTCTGTCTCCACTGTCTAATGGGCCCAGTGGCACAGTAAGGAGCTGACGTCATGAGCCAATGTGCCATATGGATGTTTGGGGCACTCCCGGCCCTACCTCCCTCAGCCAGAGGACAGCCATAGGTTTCTCCATCCCAGGCCAGACCTGTTAATAGCCAAGGGTGTGAACAGTCTTGACAGCCACCAGGTAACTACTGCTGCTTCTTAGCTATACCCTAAAAAGTAAAGTGCTTGAAGTCATTGCTTTTTGGGAAATGGAGCAGCTTTATAGCCAACACTGGACCTTCCAGAGCTCTTTACAAAGCCTGCCTCTGAGAACTTGTACCCTGTGGACTTGGGACAGTCTGTGTCCTATGCTGGCCCCAGATGCTGGTCCCCCCCATGGGTATGAGGAACCTGAGCCTTCTGGTGAGCATGTGTTCCCCTCTTGCTGCTGAAGCAGGGAAAGCTGTGCCAGGCAGCATGTCTCAGACACTGGGGTCCCCAGATGCCCGTCTAGCATCAAGCTGAGCCCCACACAGGCAGCCACATGGCCCCTTTTTGTCTTGGCATCAGCTGGAATCTGGCCCTCCCAGTGCACAGCACACAAGCAAACTTGTCTTCCATGGAGAACAGCATCTGGGTAGCAGTGCCACAGAGAAAATGGAGCAGAACCAGGACCACCCGCCAGCTTTTCATTGTAGGATGGAAACATTTAGGTGTAGAGGGATGTGGACAGAAGGCACAGCCTAGCTTGCCTTGTCAGTCCTCAGGGCCAGGTCCTTGCCATCTTATAGCCAGCAGAGATGGTGCTGGGAGCCTGAACATCAGTCATTCATAGCTCTGTAGGAGGGCCACAAGGTTGTATGTCACCAGCATAGCGTTTGGTGCCAGAAAGATCCTTAGTACATTACTTAGGCTCATTATGCCTCAGATTCTTTATCTGTAGAATGATTACCTAACCAAGAGGGTAGTTGTGAGAATTAGGGTACACAGAGTAAGGGCTCAGTAGTTCTCACTAAAAACCAACAAAGCTGAATAACCTTGTATGGATCTAATAACATGTAGTTTACTATGCATATGAAAAGATGAGACTTGACAACCTCTCACATCTTTGTGATTCTAAATATCCCTGCCTCACTTGAGCTCCCATTCCATTTTTTCCCCAAGTTCCACATCCGTCCTGTTTCCTTGTTTCAAATTCTGTAGAGGGATGGAGTGGGCTGTGCATCGGGGAAGGTGGAAACAGCCATGATTTGGGGAAGCCCCAGCCCTAATGAAGCTGCTTCCCAGAACTCTGTTGCCCATGAGCCTCATTTTCCTCACTTCTAGGGTGATATTTTCTTGTCTGCTTCATTTCGTGATGAGAATTAGCCATTTACAGAAGGCACCTATAGCTCTTGGCACAGGCAAGTGAGCAACAAAAGATAGCTCTTACCATGGTCCCTCAGCCTCAAGGGACTTTTCATTCCTGGGCTTCTGTGGCTATCTCGAAGGATGTGCTCGCTCGTGATCCTTCTATCCTGTCTCTCTTTCACTGTGGTTCAGGTGACTGTGTTAACTCCTGTATCCATCACATCTGCCTACTTGGTTAGGATATGGCTTGGTGGACAGCAGCAGAGTGGGCTGTGCCTGAGACTTGCGGTCACTCACCCATCCTTTTCCTGCCAGGTTCCAAGTACCAGATCCAGTGCTTGCATCAAGGAGCCTAGGATACAGGCTACAGGAACTGGGGTGTAGCTTTTGGACCAAAGCTGGGTTTTCTATTCTGCGTGAATATGTTCAAAATCTTTGTGGTCCTTAATTAGGAATTCTTCTTAGGGTCATGGTAGTTTTTAGTCTCAAAGCCTAAAGATTCTGAGTTTTTACAGATCTTTGTTATTTGATCAATAGCAGTAACAACGCTTCCCCAGCAATTCTTTGACCACTCCAATAAAGCAGTACGCTAAAGGCTGCAAAGTTTTAGAACAGGTGTCCCAAGTTTTGCGATATAACAAAGAGGCAACGATATTGACTGTAGACCTTCTTCCTCCCTTAATGTAGAGTGATTGAGATTCTGGAGTCAGATGCCTGGCTTTGAAGCCGAGCACCCCTCTATCAGGGTGGCCGCTCTGGTCTGGGACACTGCGTCTCCAAAGCTCAGTTTTCACAATTGGAAAGTGAAGGCTTTTGTGAGGCTGCAGTGGGATAAAAATGTCAAGTGCTTAGCTAGGTCATGTCCAAGTCAGGACACAATAAATGTTGGCAACTGTGTGTATTGACAGCAGGTATATAATTTTTGAATTCACTGCCTGCTTCTGGTAGGATTTTACCCTTTATAAATAGTTGTAATCGGAGCCAGCGCTGTGGCACAGTAGGTTAAAGCCCTGGCCTGAAGTGCCGGCATCCCATATGGGCGCCGGTTCTAGTCCCAGCTGCTCCTCTTCTGATCCAGCTCTCTGGTATGGACTGGGAAAGCAGTAGAAGATGGCCCAAGTCCTTGGGCCCCTTCACCCATAGGGGAGACCCAGAGGAAGCTCCTGGCTCCTGGCTTTGGATCAGCACAGCTCCGGCTATTGCGGCCATCTGGGGAGTGAACCAGCAGATGGAAGACCTCTGTCTCTGTCTCTGTCTCTCTCTGTAACTTTGTCTTTCAAATAAATAAAATAAGTCTTTTAAAAAAAAAAAGAAATAGTTGTAATAATTTTCAAACCCTAAATCAGACCCTCCCAGTCAGAAGAAAAAGTCTTCAATTTCTTTGATCATTGAGGGCCCTTGTGTTCTTTGGATGAGGGACCACTACTTGAAGCTATAGGTGGGCAGTGAAAGAGATTAGCATCTTCAGGATCATGTGGACAGCTGCGTGGAAAGTGCATGCTTGCATGTGGGGCCCCTGGCCTCTGTGTGTGGAGGTGGCCATGGGGCCTCGTGGCTTTCTGTGCCATCCAGGAGCTGAGCCCCGTGTGGTCAGGAGGCGTTTCAGAGCTTGGGATGTGTGTCTTGGCTTGGCCACTGTCAATCTGTGTGACCTTGTGTGAGTCACGTGCTTGCTGCCTCATCAGTTAAATGTGGATAATAACAGTCCCTGTCGCCCAGGGCAACAGTGAAGGCCGAATGAGGTTAATGAAGAGATTGGCAGGATGGTCGTACTAAAGTGGGAGCGGTCAGTGCTGTGCTCCCATTTCCACAGGAGTCAGCATGCCCGGCCTTCGGAGTGCTCCCTGCAGAAGAGTTCCTTAGCAGTAGGCCGAGCTGGCACCTGTACTACGGGAAAAGTGCGTTACTTATTTCTACAGTGACTGTATTAGACACTTGTTTGATGCAAATTGCAATCATACTGCAATGCTCATGCAAGAAAGACAGTGATGGTGTGGCATCCTATCCTAAGTGCCTGACTTTGGGTCCCCTATGAGGAGAACCCAATCTAGCCTTTAGTTATTTTTTTTTTGTTGTTCATCATACTTATGTAAACTGGTGTTCTCTGTGTAAATATTTATAAAACTCAAAATATCAAAACAGATTAAAAATAGATGCTACATCAGTATCTTAAAGACAGCAAAAAAAAATCTTCTGTTAACATTTAATTATTGTGGCTAGTTTGTGTCCTATTGGCTTAATAGTGTTCTTTGCAGTTTACATAAGTTACTTTGGATTTTATCCCTACTTTTCTGTTTCTACACCTTTAAACACCATCTTAATAAAAATAATTTGTTAGTATTGAGGATGTGTGAGTTTATCTTTTAAAGTTTCATTTATTTATTTGAGAGACAGAGTGCAAGCTGCTGTCTGCTGGTTCACTTCCCAAATCCTGCAGCAGCTGGGACTGTAGCTGGGGCCTGGGAACGCAGCCCAGATCTCCCACATGGTTGTCAGAGATCTAACTACTTGAGCCATCACTGCTACTAGCAGGAAACTGGAGTCAGGAGCCAGGCAAGAATCAAACCTGGGCACTCCTGATACAGCATGCAGGAGTCCTCTCGGCTAGCCCACATACCTGCACCTGAATTTTCTTTTTGAAAATTTATTTATTTATTTGAAAGGCAGAGTTAGAAAGGGGGAGAGAGAGAGAGAGAGAGAGAGAGAGAGAGAGATCGAGATCGAGATCGGTCTTCCATCCATTGGTTCTTACCCCCAATGGCTGCTTCAGCTGGGGCTGGGCCAGGTGAAGCCAAGAGCCGGGAACTCCATGTGGGTCTCCCACATGGGTGGCAGGGATCCACACACTTGGGCCATCTTCCAGTGCTTTCCCAGGCACATTAACAGGGATCTGGGTCAGAAGTGGAGCAGACAGGACCTGAGCAAGTGCTCATATGGGAGACCAGCGTTGCAGGTGGCAGCTTAACCTGCTGTATCACAGCGCCAGCCTCCTGACTTTTCTTTAAACAGCATCTGTAAGTGTGTCAAGGATCCTGCACAGGCCACTTGCAGGTGTGCAGACAAGAGCAGAGTCGTGTGCACAGCTGGATTTTCAGGTTTTCTGGGAGCAAACCACACATTTCTCTGTCCAGCACCTACCCTAGCCAGAGGAACACATTTTCCTGGTGTCTGTGCTGGCTGGGAAGTTGGGTGATTCAGGATGTGTGGCAGAACTTTTTTTTGTTGTGAGTGGTGCTTTTAGCTGACAGGGGCAAGAATCTTTCTCTTTCCTTGCTCAATACCAAGATCTTCCACATTCTATACACCAGAAATAGCTAAATGTTTCCCCCAACCATCCCTTCCCCCTTAAAATTAGACACACTGGGGCCGGTATTGTGGTGTAGCAGCATATGGGCACCAGTTCGAATCCCAACTCCACCACTTCCAACTGGATGGAAGCTCCTGGCTTCAGCCTGGCCTAAGTATGGCCATTATGGCCATTTGGGGAATGAACTAGTGGATAGAAGACCTCTCTCTCTCTCTGTAACTCTTTCAAATAAATAACTAAAAACAAATCTTTTGGAAAAAATCAGACACACCGTTGTTCTGTCTGCTCTTATTTCTGTTTTACACTTTTATATCAGGAAGCTGGCGTGTTCTCCGCCTCCTCTAGAGAAAACACCCAGCCTTTCCACAGCCTTTCTTTTCCAGGGAGCTCTGCACTCTTCACAGGCGACACTGCAGCCGTCTCTGCGCTGGCCCCGGAGGCAGGTGGCATCAGACAGAGCGTGGGGGGTGGGAGCCGAGAGCTGCAGGCAAGTGGCGGGTTACCTCTTTCATGCTTTCATTGGTGCTTTAGGCTGACTTCTGCATTTGCACCTATTTTTGTTTGTTCTTCAAAGCATTTTTCAAGCAACAACAGTCATTAACTTCCTTGCCTCAGAATGAAGT